>NC_086447.1:458504718-459862218 GCF_028390025.1 Pseudophryne corroboree | reverse complement strand
AAAGTCTGTGGCAAACCTGAAACGTGTAACTACAGTAACCTGTCTTTGAACAGTTTTGTTAGAAGGAAAGAAAATATGGCTCCATCTTAGTTGAGACATATCCAAAGCTCTGCTAATTGTAATAATTACCAAACGCTAGTAAAGTGCACCGGAAATTTTTCGCGTTTTGTGTTTTGGTTTTGGGTTCGGTTCCGCGGCCGTGTTTTGGATTCGGACGCGTTTTGGCAAAACCTCACCGAAAATTTTTTGTTGGATTCGGGTGTGTTTTGGATTCGGGTGTTTTTTTCAAAAAACCCTAAAAAATAGCTTAAATCATAGAATTTGGGGGTCATTTTGATCCCATAGTATTATTAACCTCAATAACCATAATTTCCACTCATTTCCAGTCTATTCTGAACACCTCACACCTCACAATATTATTTTTAGTCCTAAAATTTGCACCGAGGTCGCTGGATGGCTAAGCTAAGCGACACAAGTGGCCGACACAAACACCTGGCCCATCTAGGAGTGGCACTGCAGTGTCACGCAGGATGGCCCTTCAAAAAAATAGTCCCCAAACAGCACATGATGCAAAGAAAAAAGAGGCGCACCAAGGTGGCTGTGTGACTAAGCTAAACGACACAAGTGGCCGACACAAACACCTGGCCCATCTAGGAGTGGCACTGCAGTGTCAGGCAGGATGGCCCTTCAAAAAAATACTCCCCAAACAGCACATGATGCAAAGAAAAAAAGAGGCGCACCAAGATGGCTGTGTGACTAAGCTAAGCGACACAAGTGGCCGACACAAACACCTGGCCCATCTAGGGGTGGCACTGCAGTGTCAGGCAGGATGGCCCTTCAAAAAAATTGTCCCCAAACAGCACATGATGCAAAGAAAAAAGAGGCGCACAAAGGTGGCTGTGTGACTAAGCTAAACGACACAAGTGGCCGACACAAACACCTGGCCCATCTAGGAGTGGCACTGCAGTGTCAGGCAGGATGGCCAAGGCCGGATTAAGCCTTTGGGGGGCCCGGGGCTCTTAAAACTTGGGGCCCTCTTGTCAGCAATACCCGATTGGCTGTGCCTGCTGTGTGCCCCTACACCTCCATGAGGCAGCCGCTAGCTGAAAGTGAGGCTTTCCAGTTCTCCCAGTATTTGGTTCAAAGAGCTTTGGATACCAGGGTGCAAAAGGGCAGTAAGGGCAGATGTACTAAGCCTTTAAAAAGTGATAAAGTGGAGAATGATAAACTACTCCTAATTGTCATTTTTCAAACCCAGCTTGTAACATGGCAGCTAGGAGCTGATTGGCTGGTACTTTATGTCTGTCCACTTTATCACTTTTCAAGGCTTAGTACATCTGGCCCTAACTCTTTTTGAGCAGTGAGGGTGGGAATGATCCGATGGAGCTGATAATGTTACATAACAGTTTTATAGTAAATAGGGTATGTCAACATAGGCTAAAGCCGGGTACACACTAGATGATACGCTCCATGAGCGATATCGTCAGTGTTTGCCCTTGAACTCCTGGGCAATCGATCTAGTGCATACACACTGAGAGATATCGCTAATGATAGCATTCAGTGACGTCCTCTTGTCACCACCCTGAACATGCTGTTTCTGACAACTTTGTCAGATTGACCTGCATGAACGGGTGACAGAACACCTCGTTAACGACCCATGGGAGCATTGTTAACGATATAGTGCATACACACTGGGCGATATTACAAATTATATCGCGCAGAAGGGTCAAAATGAGCGATATCGTTGAAAATATCGCCTAGTGTGTATGGGGCTTAAGATCAGTATAGGGTTTTGAAATAACATTGCAGGAGGTGGATATGGAGAAACCACAAATAGACATTAAAACTATTCAAGATAAAAATAAATTAGGCACAGAGATGGTAATAGCATGAGAGTTATTAGCTGCTTCAAGGTGGGGTGTTTGGGTGAGTGGGTGCAGAGAATGTGTAGATAGCTCTCTATGGCTTCTGCCTCTGGTGCACAATATACTAAATAAAAAAATAAAGAGAGATAAAAAAGGGCAGACTAGATGGGCCAAGTGGTTATCGGTTGTCAATTTCTATGTTTCTATGTTACTCTGGGATGGAAGTATTATGCGGCACATATTGTGCTGCTATAGCGCTTCTTTCTTTGCTTCTTTATAAGGTGAAGCAGTACTGACGAGATGTATTACCATTTTGTCTGCCAGAATGGGGGAGTGGAAACTCCCCACTTCGGTGATCCCTGCAAGAGCCCACAGTGCATCGGCCTAGTGCTGATGCACTGTGTATCTCCTCCTCACTAGCTCTACTAGGCGTGTGTGAGATCCTGCAAGCCAAGCAAGATCTCCCATGCAGTCCGGAATTGGCAGCCACTACAGCCAGGGACAGCTCTGTCCCTGGATGTGGTGTATAGTCAAAACGACACCTGCAGCTGTCGTAATCGATAGCTGCAGGTGTTTGAACGGTCAGTCCAACTCGCCGTTCATATACTGGCGGCAGTGGTGGGGACATCGCTGTGCTATCTTGTATTTAGCAGCGCATATAATGTCAGTTCACTTATAAAACACCACCATAGTAATACATGGGGGAGGATTGGTAACTGTCGCACTTAGGGGGTCATTCAGAGTTGTTTGCTAGCTGCATTCGTTCGCTGTGCAGCGATGAGGCAAAAAAAGGCACTTCTGCGCATGTGGCGCAATGCGCACGCGCAAAGTAATATTACATCGAAGGATGTCGTTTCATACAGGGTCTAGCGAAGCTTTTCAGTCGCACTGCTGGCCGCAGAGTGATTGACAGGAAAGGGGCGTTTCTGGGTGTCAAGTCAAAGGGGCGTTTCTGGGTGTCAGGGGCGTTTCTGGGTGTCAAGTGATCGAGAAAACGCAGGCGTGCCAGGAAAAACGCAGGCGTGGCTACCCGAACGCAGGGCGTGTTTGTGAACAGGAACTGAACAGTCTGAAGTGATCGCAAGCGCTGAGTAGGTCTGAAGCTACTCTGAAACTACTCAAAATTATTTTGCTGCCGCTCTGCGATCCTTTCGTTCGCACTTCTGCTAAGCTAAAATACACTCCCAGTGGGTGGCGGCATAGCGTTTGCACGGCTGCTAAAAACTGCTAGCGACCGATCAACTCGGAATGACCACCTTAAAGTGTACAGTTACTGCTTTCTCCCCTGTTGCCTTAAAATACATCTAACCCCTCTGTGTAAAGGAGTGTGATTCCTCCTGTTTCATCATCAAATACTCTTGCCATCTCCTCCGTGGACTCTCTGCCCCAGGGCTTCACCCCCACTTCTTCAAGCCTCTTTCAATGGTCGAAAACCTAGTTGATCAGTGCTGCAGACATGTGACGCCCTATAAATATAGCTTAATAATAATAATAATAATAGTGCAGCTCTTGCTGGGGCTTATTGTGGGACATGCTGCTGGCTGTGACTGAGGAATCTACCTTTATCTGTGACAGCTCTTTAAGACCAAGAAGGATCCTCCTTCCAGTCTCTCTACCTCTCCTCCTGTGCAGTGGCTGAATATTTCTGTCATCCAAGCAGTAGCCCTTACCTCCCACCTTCCCGTACTCTCCCTCCCCCAATATGCCCATCTCCTTCTCCCTTTGCTCTGCAGTGTGCACTATATTGAGCTTTGTGTGCTGTCAGACAGGCTTTTACTGCTGTGTACCTTATCTCCTATACCACTGATCAGGCCGGCATCTACAGCTTCTCCCTGCTCGGATGTTTACTCAGTCATTATGTGCCTGTGCGGAGCAGACTGGATGGGGGCTGCGGAGGGTGGGAGAGGAAATGCACACGCTCTGTTGTTTCTTCCCCTTCCTCTATCACGTGGAGCTGTGACAGACGCAGTAGAGGACAGCGCTGCTGAATGCTCATTGGTCAGAGCGCGTCCTGCCTCTGTACCTGCTCCCAGAGTCCCGCAGCAGCAGCATTTCTCTCAACTGCATGCGCGTGGGAGAGCACTGCACAGCTGACTCGTGAGACATTCCTGACTTTGTTATAACCCCCCCTGGCGGCCATTTAAGAAAATGAAAACGGCTCCGGCTGGGGGGCCCCATTAGAGATGAGGGCCCGGGGGTACTTGCCCCTTATGCCCCTGCCTTAATCCGGCTCTGAGGATGGCCCTTCAAAAAAATACTCCCCAAACAGCACATGATGCAAAGAAAAAAAGAGGCGCACCAAGGTGGCTGTGTGACTAAGCTAAGCGACACAAGTGGCCGACACAAACACCTGGCCCATCTAGGAGTGGCACTGCAGTGTCAGGCAGGATGGCCCTTCAAAAAAATTGTCCCCAAACAGCACATGATGCAAAGAAAAATGAAAGAAAAAAGAGGTGCAAGATGGAATTGTCCTTGGGCCCTCCCACCCACCCTTATGTTGTATAAACAGGACATGCACACTTTAACGAACCCATCATTTCAGTGACAGGGTCTGCCACACGACTGTGACTGAAATGACTGGTTGGTTTGGGCCCCCACCAAAAAAGAAGCAATCAATCTCTCCTTGCACAAACTGGCTCTACAGAGGCAAGATGTCCACCTCATCATCATCCTCCGATTCCTCACCCCTTTCACTGTGTACCTCCCCCTCCTCACAGATTATTAATTCGTCCCCACTGGAATCCACCATCTCAGGTCCCCGTGTACTTTCTGGAGGCAATTGCTGCTGGTGAATGTCTCCACAGAGGAATTGATTATAATTCATTTTAATGAACATCATCTTCTCCACATTTTCTGGAAGTAACCGCGTACGCCGATTGCTGACAAGGTGAGCGGCGGCACTAAACACTCTTTCGGAGTACACACTGGAGGGAGGGCAACTTAGGTAGAATAAAGCCTGTTTCTGCAAGGGCCTCCAAATTGCCTCTTTTTCCTGCCAGTATACGTACGGACTGTCTGACGTGCCTACTTGGATGCGGTCACTCATATAATCCTCCACCATTCTTTTAATGGTGAGAGAATCATATGCAGTGACAGTAGACGACATGTCAGCAATTATTGGCAGGTCCTTCAGTCCGGACCAGATGTCAGCACTCGCTCCAGACTGCCCTGCATCACCGCCAGCGGGTGGGCTCGGAATTCTTAGCCTTTTCCTCGCACCCCCAGTTGCGGGAGAATGTGAAGGAGGAGATGGTGACGGGTCACGTTCCGCTTGACTTGACAATTTTCTCACCAGCAGGTCTTTGAACCTCTGCAGACTTTTGTCTGCCGGAAAGAGAGATACAACGTAGGTTTTAAATCTAGGATCGAGCACGGTGGCCAAAATGTAGTGCTCTGATTTCAACAGATTGACCACCCGTGAATCCTGGTTAAGCGAATTAAGGGCTCCATCCACAAGTCCCACATGCCTAGCGGAATCGCTCTGTTTTAGCTCCTCCTTCAATGTCTCCAGCTTCTTCTGCAAAAGCCTGATGAGGGGAATGACCTGACTCAGGCTGGCAGTGTCTGAACTGACTTCACGTGTGGCAAGTTCAAAGGGTTGCAGAACCTTGCACAACGTTGAAATCATTCTCCACTGCGCTTGAGTCAGGTGCATTCCACCTCCTTTGCCTATATCGTGGCCAGATGTATAGGCTTGAATGGCCTTTTGCTGCTCCTCCATCCTCTGAAGCATATAGAGGGTTGAATTCCACCTCGTTACCACCTCTTGCTTCAGATGATGGCAGGGCAAGTTCAGGAATGTTTGGTGGTGCTCCAGTCTTCTGTACGCGGTGCCTGAATGCCGAAAGTAGCCCGCAATTCTTCGGGCCACCGACAGCATCTCTTGCACGCCCCTGTCGTTTTTTTAAATAATTCTGCACCACCAAATTCAAGGTATGTGCAAAACATGGGACGTGATGGAATTTGCCCAAATGTAATGCACGCACAATATTGCTGGCATTGTCCGATGTCACAAATCCCCAGGAGAGTCCAATTGGGGTAAGCCATTCTGCGATGATCTTCCTCAGTTGCCGTAAGAGGTTTTCAGCTGTGTGCCTATTCTGGAAAGCGGTGATACAAAGCGTAGCCTGCCTAGGAACGAGTTGGCGTTTGCGAGATGCTGCTACTGGTGCCGTCGCTGCTGTTCTTGCTGCGGGAGGCAATACATCTACCCAGTGGGCTGTCAGTCATATAGTCCTGAGTCTGCCCTGCTCCACTTGTCCACATGTCCGTGGTTAAGTGGACATTGGGTACAACTGCATTTTTTAGGACACTGGTGAGTCTTTTTCTGAGGTCTGTGTACATTTTCGGTATCGCCTGCCTAGAGAAATGGAACCTAGATGGTATTTGGTACCGGGGACACAGTACCTCAATCAAGTCTCTAGTTGGCTCTGAATTAACGATGGATACCGGAACCACGTTTCTCACCGCCCAGGCTGCCAAGGCCTCAGTTATCCGCTTTGCAGCAGGATGACTGCTGTGATATTTCATCTTCCTCGCAAAGGACTGTTGGACAGTCAATTGCTTACTGGAAGTAGTACAAGTGGTCTTCCGACTTCCCCTCTGGGATGACGATCGACTCCCAGCAGCAACAACAGCAGCGCCAGCAGCAGTAGGCGTTACACTCAAGGATGCATCGGAGGAATCCCAGGCAGGAGAGGACTCGTCAGACTTGACAGTGACATGGCCTGCAGGACTATTGGCTTTCCTGGGTAAGGAGGAAATTGACACTGAGGGAGTTGGTGGTGTGGTTTGCAGGAGCTTGGTTACAAGAGGAAGGGATTTAGTGGTCAGTGGACTGCTTCCGCTGTCACCCAAAGTTTTTGAACTTGTCACTGACTTATGATGAATGCGCTGCAGGTGACGTATAAGGGAGGATGTTCCGAGGTGGTTAACGTCCTTACCCCTACTTATTACAGCTTGACAAAGGCAACACACGGCTTGACACCTGTTGTCCGCATTTGTGTTGAAATAATTCCACACCGAAGAGCTGATTTTTTTTGTATTTTGACCAGGCATGTCAAGGGCCATATTCCTCCCACGGACATCAGGTGTCTCCCCGGGTGCTTGACTTAAACAAACCACCTCACCATCAGAATCCTCCTTGTCAATTTCCTCCCCAGTGCCAGCAACACCCATATCCTCATCCTGGTGTACTTCAACAGTGACATCTTCAATTTGACTATCAGGAACTGGACTGCGGGTGCTCCTTCCAGTACTTGCAGGGGGCATGCAAATGGTGGAAGGCGCAAGCTCTTCCCGTCCAGTGTTGGGAAGGTCAGGCATCGCAACAGACACAATTGGACTCTCCTTGGGGATTTGTGATTTTGAAGAACGCACAGTTCTTTGCTGTGCTTTTGCCAGCTTAAGTCTTTTCTTTTTTCTAGCGAGAGGATGAGTGCTTCCATCCTCATTTGAAGCTGAACCACTAGCCATGAACATAGGCCAGGGCCTCAGCCGTTCCTTGCCACTCTGTGTCGTAAATGGCATATTGGCAAGTTTACGCTTCTCCTCAGACGCTTTTAATTTTGATTTTTGGGTAATTTTACTGAACTTTTGTGATTTGGATTTTACATGCTCTCTACTATGACATTGGGCATCGGCCTTGGCAGACGACGTTGATCGTCTCGGCTATGACTAGTGGCAGCAGCTTCAGCACGAGGTGGAAATGGATCTTGATCTTTCCCTTTAACCTCCACATTTTTGTTCTCCATTTTTTAATGTGTGGAATTATATGCCAGTATCAATAGCAATGGCCTACTACTATATTTACTGCGCAAAACTAAAATGCACCACTGGTGGACACTGTCAGCAAACTGCAAAACTGTCTAAAATGCACCACAGGAATAGAATGTAGATGGATAGTATACTTAATGGATGACGAGTGACGACACAGAGGTAGGTACACAGCAGTGGCCTACCGTACTGCTATATATAGTATACTGGTGGACACTGTCAGCAAACTGCAAAACTAAAATGCACCACAGGTACAGAATGTAGATGGATAGTATACTTAATGGATGACGAGTGATGACACAGAGGTAGGTACACAGCAGTGGCCTACCGTACTGCTATATATAGTATACTGGTGGACACTGTCAGCAAACTGCTAAACTAGTCTAAAAAAATGCACCACAGGTATAGAATGTAGATGGATAGTATACTTAATGGATGACGAGTGACGACACAGAGGTAGGTACACAGCAGTGGCCTACCGTACTGCTATATATAGTATACTGGTGGACACTGTCAGCAAACTGCAAAACTAAAATGCACCACAGGTATAGAATGTAGATGGATAGTATACTTAATGGATGACGAGTGACGACACAGAGGTAGGTACACAGCAGTGGCCTACCGTACTGCTATATATAGTATACTGGTGGACACTGTCAGCAAACTGCAAAACTAAAATGCACCACAGGTATAGAATGTAGATGGATAGTATACTTAATGGATGACGAGTGACGACACAGAGGTAGGTACACAGCAGTGGCCTACCGTACTGCTATATATAGTATACTGGTGGACACTGTCAGCAAACTGCAAAACTAAAATGCACCACAGGTATAGAATGTATATGGATAGTATACTTAATGGATGACGAGTGACGACACAGAGGTAGGTACACAACAGTGGCCTACCGTACTGCTATATATAGTATACTGGTGGACACTGTCAGCAAACTGCAAAACTAAAATGCACCACAGGTATAGAATGTAGATGGATAGTATACTTAATGGATGACGAGTGACGACACAGAGGTAGGTACACAGCAGTGGCCTACCGTACTGCTATATATAGTATACTGGTGGACATTGTCAGCAAACTGCAAAACTAAAATGCACCACAGGTATAGAATGTAGATGGATAGTATACTTAATGGATGACGAGTGACGACACAGAGGTAGGTACAGCAGTGGCCTACCGTACTGCTATAAGTATATATATAGTATACTGGTGGACACTGTCAGCAAACTGCAAAACTGTCTAAAATGCACCACAGGTATAGAATGTAGATGGATAGTATACTTAATGGATGACGAGTGACGACACAGAGGTAGGTACACAGCAGTGGCCTACCGTACTGCTATATATAGTATACTGGTGGACACTGTCAGCAAACTGCAAAACTGTCTAAAATGCACCACAGGTATAGAATGTAGATGGATAGTATACTTAATGGATGACGAGTGACGACACAGAGGTAGGTACACAGCAGTGGCCTACCGTACTGCTATATATAGTATACTGGTGGACACTGTCAGCAAACTGCAAAACTGTCTAAAATGTACCACAGGTATAGAATGTAGATGGATAGTATACTTAATGGATGACGAGTGACGACACAGAGGTAGGTACAGCAGTGGCCTACCGTACTGCTATAAGTATATATATAGTATACTGGTGGACACTGTCCGCAAACTGCAAAACTGTCTAAAATGCACCACAGGTATAGAATGTAGATGGATAGTATACTTAATGGATGACGAGTGACGACACAGAGGTAGGTACACAGCAGTGGCCTACCGTACTGCTATATATAGTATACTGGTGGACACTGTCAGCAAACTGCTAAACTAGTCTAAAAAAATGCACCACAGGTATACAATGTAGATGGATAGTATACTTAATGGATGACGAGTGACGACACAGAGGTAGGTACAGCAGTGGCCTACCGTACTGCTATATATAGTATGCTGGTGGACACTGTCAGCAAACTGCTAAACTAGTCTAAAAAAATGCACCACAGGTATACAATGTAGATGGATAGTATACTTAATGAATGACGAGTGACGACACAGAGGTAGGTACAGCAGTGGCCTACCGTACTGCTATATATAGTATACTGGTGGACACTGTCAGCAAACTGCTAAACTAGTCTAAAAAAATGCACCACAGGTATACAATGTAGATGGATAGTATACTTAATGGATGACGAGTGACGACACAGAGGTAGGTACAGCAGTGGCCTACCGTACTGCTATATATAGTATACTGGTGGACACTGTCAGCAAACTGCTAAACTAGTCTAAAATGCACAACAGGTATACAATGCAGATGGATAGTATACTTAATGGATGACGAGTGACGACACAGAGGTAGGTACAGCAGTGCACTCTGCACTGTACTACTCCTATATAATATTAATTATACTGGTGGTCCCCAGTCCCCACAATAAAGCAGCACACTGTGAGCACAGATATGGAGTGTTTTTCAGGCAGACAACGTATACTGGTGGTCACTGTCAGCAAAACTCTGCACTGTACTCCTGCTATAGCTGCTCCCCAGTCCCCACAATTAAGCAGTGTGAGCACTCAGCACAGATATATCATGCAGCACACTGAGCACAGATATGGTATGGAGCGTTTTTTTCAGGCAGAGAACGGATAAAAAAAACTGGTGGTCACTTATCAGCAAAACTCTGCACTGTACTCCTAACAGCTGCTCCCCAATCCTCCCCACAATTAAGCAATAAAAAACAAACAAGAATCAACTGTCTTCTACAATAAACGGAGAGGACGCCAGCCACGTCCTCTCCCTATCATCTCCAATGCACGAGTGAAAATGGCGGCGACGCGCGGCTGCTTATATAGAATCCGAATCTCGCGAGAATCCGACAGCAGGATGATGACGTTCGGGCGCGCTCGGGTTAGCCGAGCCATACGGGAGAATCCGAGTATGGCTCTGACCCGTGTAAAAAGGGTAAAGTTCGGGGGGGTTCGGTTTCTCGGAAACCGAACCCGCTCATCACTACCAAACACTGTTGAACTTTGAATATTTGTGGTTTTTCAATAATATAGCTATTTTATAGCATGCACATTGGCCCTCATTCCGAGTTGTTCGCTCGGTAATTTTCTTCGCATCGCAGCGATTTTCCGCTAATTGCGCATTCGCAATGTTCGCACTGCGACTGCGCCAAGTAAATTTGCTAAGAAGTTTGGTATTTTACTCACGGCATTACGAGGTTTTTTCTTCGTTCTGGTGATCAGAGTGTGATTGACAGGAAGTGGGTGTTTCTGGGCGGAAACTGGCCGTTTTATGGGTGTGTGTGAAAAAACGCTGCCGTTTCTGGGAAAAACGCGGGAGTGGCTGGAGAAACGGGGGAGTGTCTGGGCGAACGCTGGGTGTGTTTGTGACGTCAAACCAGGAACGAAACTGACTGAACTGATCGCAGTGGCAGAGTAAGTATCGAGCTACTCAGAAACTGCAAAGAAATTTCTATTCGCAATTTAGAGAATCTTTCATTCGCAATTTTGCTAAGCTAAGATTCACTCCCAGTAGGCGGCGGCTTAGCACGTGCAATGCTGCTAAAAGCAGCTTGAGAGCGAACAACTCGGAATGAGGGCCATTGTCAGATATCCCAGACCAGTCCAATATGCCAGGGCATTAACTCACATGGACAACCCTGGGACCCAGAGGGCTCTTAAGTATTTGGGGATAATGATCCCTACGTCACTGGAACTGTTATATGCAGTTAATGTTGCACCGGTCCTGACGGCTGTTCGGGTCCTCCTAGACAGGTGGGTTAATTTACCTTTGTCCTTGATGGGTAGGGACACGGTCCTTAAAAGAGTGGTGTTCCCGAAACTCTCATATGTTTTGCAGATGCTGCCATTGTGCCTTACAAAAACAGACTGTAAGTCGGTGAATTCCATGTTCTCTAAATTTTTATGGGGAGGGAAGAAACCTAGGATTTCTTATGCTAAACTTCAGTTGCCAAGGGCGGAGGGGGGCTGGGAATCCCAGACTTGGAAGCGTTTAGTAGAGCAGTGATGTTCCGTTATGTCACGGACTGGTTATGGCAGCGTTCCTGCTTTACCAATTATACATTGGAGGAGGAACTGTTTGCCCCCTTCTCTCCCAGCGCCCTCCTCCACACCCCAAAGAACAAACTGTCGGCAGCAATTAAAACAAATGTTATCCTTTCTGATACTTATAGAGCCTGGCACTATTCCAATTCCAAATTACATAGACACCCGACCTCCTCACGATACACAACTTTCTGGGGGTACCCTTGCTTCAGCCCGGGGCTGGAAAATGCTAACTTTACGCAGTGGCGGGAGAGGGGAATTTCGTCTATTAGAGATGTGTTTGACCCTGGGGGACGACATGTGCTGTCCTTTGGGGAATTGAGGTCCAGATATGGTATAGCAAATTCAAATTTTAGATGTACCTGCAAGCCCGACATTTTGTCACTACTAAGGCGGTCCCTATGCCCTCGCCAGACATACAGGATCCGATAGCCACTCTCCTCACTCTCACGAATGCCTCTACTTATCGTCTATCATTATATTATGATCATTTACGGGTGATGCAGGAGGAAAAGCTATGGAATCGCACGATTTCTAATTGTGCGGGGGATATACCAGATTTCCCGGCGCAATCAATCCTACTGAAATCCTGTCGATATACATTTAAATATTTACATTCGGCTCAGCTTCAGGAAGTGTATTTTAAGTTATTAGGGCTTATATAGCCCCAGCCCAAAGAAGACATATGATCCCGGATGAGACAAGTGAATGCTTAAAATATCATGTGTCAACTGTCAAGGGCCTCCTTCTTTCACTGCTTCTGGGCATGTAGGAAGATTGCTACGTTTTGGAACAAAGTCATTGCTTTCATTAACAGATCTCTCTCATTGGGGGTTCCAGAGACCCCATAGCTTGTTTATGTAATTGTTTTGAGGGTTGGCCTCTTGGCTCAGACAGGAAGCGAGTCACCCCCATTCTCACGGTCATTCTCACGGTGGCTAACAAAGTTATTCTGAATCATTGGACGAAAAAGTCGTCCCCCTCTTTAGGGGAATTAAAAAATTTGCGTTTACGGGTCCTCTATTTCGAGCACCAAGCCACCTTGCCAGACATTGAGAGAGGGGTTGCTCGCTTTTATTCGAAATGGGAGCTTTACATTGACAGCATAGACATTGCAACACAGGGCTATATTGAAAGGCTTTTTGAAAATACCTCCTGGATTCTCTATAAATGTGTGGATGCTAATTAATATAAAGTGTATACTTTGCTGTTTTGAGGCTGATGAGTACATAAGTTGTTTGCACTGTATGTATTCCGCGCGACTACGGAGTGAATTGTCTTGTCTCCCCCTTCCCCTTTCCCTTCTTGTTTTTCCCCTTATTATTATTTTATCATATTTATAAGTGGGTGGTAATAGTTTACGGTTTAAAGTGTATGAATACAGGATATGTAGAAGTAGGTGGCACAAGATGCAAGGCACTGAGATACCCGCAGTTCTGCTATAGCGGGGATGTACGTCTGTATTTCTGCCTTACTTATAACTTTTTATTATGAATCACCACGGTATGTAACTCTTTACATTATGAAAAAAAGAAAATAAAAACAGTTTTACAAAAAAACTCACATGGACATTGGTTATTCCTTCTTCTGTGCTTCTTTAATTACAGTATGTTCTCATTTCAATGTCAGGCAGCTTCAAAAACTGGCTCCCATGTACGGTATGCCTGATTGACATGGCACGATTTAGGTTTGCTCTCTAGGGGCCAATGTAAATGTACATTTCTAAAATAGTTCTTCATACCCTTCAACACCCCACATTGGCCCCGACAGAACAAAAAAAACAACTTGCCATGTCAATCAGGAATACATGTGAGCCAGTATCAGAAGCTGCCTGGCATTGAAAACAAGAACAGAATTAAACAAGGGGCATTGAAGGGTATGAAGAACTGTATTAGACATGTGATAGGCATTCCTGGGCAGCTACAGGTGGTTAGGTGTAACATAGTATGGGCGTGTTACTGGAGTGACATGGGCGTGTTGCTGAAAGTGGCTGTGTACAGAGATGCTGAATCACCCATATTCGAGGCCATACTCAGACAGATGATCTGGTCCTAGCAGAGGGCTGGTGCAAGTTTCAGTGGTGTGACCGATGGTGGCGTATAAAGATGCACAATGCATGATTGCAGCATCTGTAGGCACTGACAGTGGGTGTCTCAGTCCTTGCACATGTGGATGCATGGATGTACACAAGGGAAGGGTATTGTAGCAGCATTAGAATAGTCGCAGAAAACTGCAGCAAAAGACACAGTCTGCGTCCAAACTAGAAGCAGTCCCTATAAGGAGGGATCCTGCCCCCTTGACAGACCCCACCCCCTCAACAGAGTCCATTAGGGCTGCTTCTAGAAATTTCCATGGCTGGTTATCCATCCCAATACGCCCCTGGTACAATTAGATAGACATAGTAGTGAGCAGTGAGCACACTGGGGCAGTAGTCTTCTTACAGTACAGTGTACTAGTGAAAAAGAGAAGCAGTAGGGAAAATGGAAGACAATCTATATATATATATATATATATATATATAAAAGGGGTGTGGTATGTTAGGTAGATTAGACTTAGGTCGACAGCGTCTAGGTCGACCACTATTGGTCGACAGTAAGTAGGTCGGCATGGTTTCTAGGTTGACAGGGACTCTATGTCAACATGAGAAAAGGTCGACATGAGTTTTTTTTACTTTTTTGGGTGTTGTTTTCTCTGTACAGTGACCGGGAACCCCAATTAGTGCACTGGCCATGCTTCGGGCAAGGTGCCTCGCTCTGCTACCGCTGCGCTCGGCACAGGTTACCATTACCAATTGTAGTCCACGTGGATCGTAAAGTATGAAAAAGTAAAAATAAATAAAAAAAATGTGAAAAACGCATGTCAACCTTTTGTCATGTCGACCTAGAACCCTAGAACATGTCAACCTAGAGTCCCTGTCGACCTAGAATCCATGTCTATCTACTTACTGTCGACCAATAGTGGTCAACCTAGACACTGTCAATCTACTTACTGTCAACCACCTAAAGACCAGATCCCATATAAAAGGCAAATACCACTGACTCATCACAAAATCTACTGATCCATAAGGACTAGGAACTTGATATTTGGACAGTAGCTTGCTTTTGTGATGTAGGCACCCACTAAGAAGGGATTTTACAAACTTCCACTCACAAAGGGATTAAAAGGGGTGAGATGATATTTGGAATGCCCCCCCCCTCATAGAGGAGAGTTAAGACAGCTCACCCAGCCAGGGCTATAAAGAATGCATGGTGCCGAATATACCAAGTCGCGGAGGGGGGACGACACATGCTCTGTTCCTGGACTTCCTTGCACTGGCAGAGCAGTCCATTATTCAAATAGGGGAGCCACATCAACTGCCACCCCTAAACACTGTCAAACATCGATGGGTGTGGCTCCCCTATTTGAATAATGGACTTCTCTACAACTACCACTGGCAAGGCAATCAAGCCTTATGGATCAGGAGATTTTGTGATGAGTCAGTGGTATTTGCCTTTTATATATATATATATAGATCTCAGATATAAGTACTTAACCAACCTATTTCCGGTCAGGAGAGGATAGTGTCCCAATTATCAGAGGTTAACCTGTCACTTGAACTAAACATTGGCAAACCTCTCAGAGAGTAAAAGGAGGAAAGGAGAGATAGATATTTTGGGGAGGTATTCAATTGTTTGAAAAGTCAGTTGGGTGTCTGTTTTTTCCTTTTAGGAAAAAACAGACACCCAACTGACTTTTCAAACAATTGAATTCCCTCCTTTGACTCTTAAATGCATTAAAGGAAAGCTTGATAGTCAGCAACTGTTTATCTGCTGTATAAAGGGTACCGACAGATCTCCCAGTGACCTTAAGTGTTGTGCGAAAATCTTTACATTTTAACCTCAAAGGACGAGTTCTAAGGAGAGCGAGAAGCTAAGCAAGAAGACCAAGGGCCCTTTGAAATAGAGTTAGCCTATCCCTGCAAACCTTATACAGTGGGCGGAGCTTGGCCTGTCATCCCAGCATTTACAGCACTGGGCAGGCCAGCATCAGAGGAGGGATGGGGCAGAGAAGGAGGCGGATTATTCTCCTCAGCGCCAGCGCTTTTCATCTCTTTGTGATTTTACTTGAAATTCCGTAGCGAAGCACGGGTATTCAGCTAGTAATTTATATAGCAGCAACACTGAAAGGCAGACAAGGACGGTTTCAGGTTTCAGCTGATATACCCAATAGACTGCTTGGAGCACAGTGAGTCCGGAATCTCCTGCAGTGGAGCAGTAATAAGGACTCCTACTAACTTCCATGCCTTGGGGGTGTCCGCTCAATTGTTAGAAAACCTGGACTTGTAATACAGGGCAGGGATAGACTGGGGCTACTATTCGGCCCTGGCATTTGTGAACGTCTCTGCACACCGAAGGTGTGTGCACATGGCACAGGGGGTGCACAGACATGGCGCACAGTAGTGTGACATGAGTCATGGGAGCATGGACTCGTGGCATGCCCCTATTTTCCCAGAGACACATGCTTTGGGTGGGGCGGGGGAGGGGGGTTGCCAAACCAGAGAGCCAGAAGATGCACTGCGCGCATCCTTCCTTGTTCTCTGTGGGACCCGACCAGCCCACCAGACAATCGGCCCTTCTGGCATATGCCAAATTGGCAGTCCGGCCCTGAGACAGAGGACTGTACAAAAGGAGCACACACAATGTTGGCCTAACCTGGAAAAAGGAACAATCCATGCCAGTTCTTCTTACCTAGTAACCTGATACACTGTAGATTGTGAACACAGGGATTATAAAGACTATTGTGTACCTCTAGACATTTAAGCCTTTATAGGACATTTTTTTAATTAAAGTTTTGATCTATCTTACATTAATTCACCTCCATAATCAATTACATTGAACATTGTTGATAATATTTTGTAATATTTATTGTGTATATTGTTTTTTTGACCAATTGGCAACTGCTTACTAGCATAAGATATTAATTAATTAATTAATTAATGTATTTATTTATTTTATTATGAGGAATATGTGTATATGGACATTTACCATACCAGACTTCTTGTAGTTTTAGCGCAGAACCTTTCAAATAAAAACTTGATGCATTTTTTTCTTATTTAGAAAAAATGTTTGTGTATGTGCACCCATAAGCGCACAGTGGGGTAAATTTACTAACATTCGTAATTTTCGGAAAAAGGTCAAAGTTCAATCACGAATGACATCGAAAGTGTAAAACTGCAACTTTTTGAATTTATTACGCCTAATTTACTGAGCTGTCGTATTCGGATTTTTAATTTGTTCCGATGTCGATGTCATTCGTGTTTTTTTCCCGTTTTTTACGGCAGTGATTAGCAAAACACTGCCGACTTTATCACAATGAATCTCGGCCGGATCTGTGTGATCCGTGCTGGGGTTCATTTTTTTTTTTTTTTTTTTTAAATAAACACTGTAAAACTTTTAAAAAAATTGCGTGGGGTCCCCCCTCCTAAGCATAACCAGCCTCGTGCTCTTTGAGCCGATCCTGGTTGCAGAAATATGGGGGAAAAAATGACAGGGGTTCCCCCATATTTAAGCAACCAGCATCGGGCTCTGCGCCTGGTCCTGGTTCCAAAAATACGGGGGACAAAAAGAGTAGGGGTCCCCCGTATTTCTAAAACCAGCACCGGGCTCCACTAGCTGGACAGATAATGCCACAGCCGGGGGTCACTTTTATATAGTGCCCTGCGGCCGTGGCATCAAAAATCCAACTAGTCACCCCTGGCCGGGGTACCCTGGGGGAGTGGGGACCCCTTCAATCAAGGGGTCCTCCCCCCCAGCCACCCAAGGGCCAGGGGTGAAGCCCGAGGCTGTCCCCCCCATCCAATTGGCTGCGGATGGGGGGCTGATAGCCTTTTGTGAAAATGAAAAGATATTGTTTTTAGTAGCAGTACTACAAGGCCCAGCAAGCCTCCCCCGCATGCTGGTACTTGGAGAACCACAAGTACCAGCATGCGGCGGAAAAACGGGCCCGCTGGTACCTGTAGTACTACTACTAAAAAAATACCCAAAAAAAGACAATACACACACACCTTGAAAGTAAAGTTTTATTACATGCATCCACACAAACATACATACATACTTACCTTATGTTCACACGAGGGTCTGTCCTCTTCTCCAGTAGAATCCATGGGGTACCTGTTGAATAAATTCTACTCACCAGATCCAGGGTCCCAGGCTCCTCGTAGCATCCATTTGTAATCCACGTACTTGAATAAAATAAAAAAACGGAGAGCCGAGCCACGCACTGAAAGGGGACCCATGTTTGCACATGGGCCCCCTTTCCCCGAATGCCAGAAACCCACTCTGACTGATGTCTAAGTGGGTTTCTTCAGCCAATCAGGGAGCGCCACGTTGTAGCACCCTCCTGATCGGCTGTGTGCTCCTGTACTGTCTGACAGGCGGCACACGGCAGTGTTACAATGTAGCGCCTATGCGCTCCATTGTAACCAATGGTGTGAACTTTCTGCTCAGCGGTGACGTCACTTTAGGTCAACCGCAGGGCAGAAAGTTCTCACCATTGGTTACAATGGAGCGCATAGGCGCTACATTGTAACACTGCCGTGTGCCGCCTGTCACTCAGTACAGGAGCACACAGCCGATCAGGAGAGTGCTACAACGTGGCGCTCCCTGATTGGCTGAAGAAACCCACTTAGACAGAAGTCAGAGTGGGTTTCTGGCATTCGGGGAAAGGAGTCCCATGTGAAAACATGGGGCCCCTTTCAGTTCGTGGCTCGGGTATCCGTTTTGTTATTTTATTCAAGTACCTGGATTACAAATGGTTGCCCCGAGGACCCTGGGACCCTGGATCTGGTGAGTAGAATTTATTCAACAGGTACCCCTTGGATTCTACTGGAGAAGAGGACCGACCTGCGTGTGAACATAAGGTAAGTATGTATGTATGTTTGTGTGCATGTATGTAATAAATCTTTACTTTCACGGTGTGTGTGTCTTGTCTTTTTTTGGGTATTTTTTTAGTAATAGTACTACAGGTACCAGCGGGCCCGTTTTTCCGCCGCATGCTGGTACTTGTGGTTCTCCAAGTACCAGCATGCGGGGGAGGCTTGCTGGGCCTTGTAGTACTGCTACTAAAAACAATATCTTTTCATTTTCAAAAAAGGCTATCAGCCCCCCATCCGCAGCCAATTGGATGGGGGGGACAGCCTCGGGCTTCACCCCTGGCCCTTGGGTGGCTGGGGGGGGGGACCCCTTGATTGAAGGGGTCCCCACTCCCCCAGGGTACCCCGGCCAGGGGTGACTAGTTGGATTTTTGATGCCACGGCCGCAGGGCACTATATAAAAGTGACCCCCGGCTGTGGCATTATCTGTCCAGCTAGTGGAGCCCGGTGCTGGTTTTAAAAATACGGGGGACCCCTACTCTTTTTGTCCTCCGTATTTTTGGAACCAGGACCAGGCGCAGAGCCCGATGCTGGTTGCTTAAATATGGGGGAACCCCTGTCAATTTTTTGCCCATATTTCTGCAACCAGGATCGGCTCAAAGAGCCCGAGGCTGGTTATGCTTAGGAGGGGGGACCCCACGCAATTTTTTTAAAGAAAATAACCACTTTCCCACCCCTTCCCACTGATATACATGCACGGATCTCATGGATCCCTGCATGCCTATACAATCACGGATTAAAAAAGCAGGTCTGTTTTTTTTTAGCACTTTTTTACGAGTTGTAACTTTTCACGGCAGTGTTTGTTTTTTTTTTGCTTTGCACTTCTTAGTAAATTACCGAGATTCATACTTAAACAGCCGAGTTTTGACCGATGGTGTATTCATTTGTATTTTTTTTGTTGGACTTCCAAAAAATTACGAATGCCCTCATCACTGCCGTGATTATTGCTTAGTAAATTACCGAGATGACACTTTGATGAAAAAACGGCATCTCGGTCAAAATCGGGACCTTAGTAAATATACCCCAGTAAGTCTGCTGCTGAACAGAAATGTTAGTAACACAGTATAGTATTTAAATATGTAATTAGCGGCCAAATGTATTAGATGGATCAATAATCATACATATGACACCCTTCACCTGAAAGCCTTGTGTAACAGTATGATTCCTATCAACATCAA
This sequence comes from Pseudophryne corroboree, assembly GCF_028390025.1. Taxonomy (NCBI): domain Eukaryota; kingdom Metazoa; phylum Chordata; class Amphibia; order Anura; family Myobatrachidae; genus Pseudophryne; species Pseudophryne corroboree. The sequence goes on along the minus strand of NC_086447.1, from coordinate 459,842,411 downwards.
GACATACAGTAAATAGGATGGGAACATTCCATGCATTTGGAGTCTGATCAAAAACATAATGAACTACTGGGAAGATTTTCCAGATTCATACTAAATCCAGCTGTTATAGGTAGAGAGCACAACATGTAGGCTTTAATGCATCTCCTATAGATTGTAAGCTTGCGAGCAGGGCCTTTCTACCTCTCTGACTGTTATTACCCAGTTTTGTTTTATCACTGTTGTTTTCATTTGGGTTTTTTTTTATGTGTTTATCATTGTTGTTTCCAAATGTAAGGTGCAACAGAACTTGCTGCACTTTATAAGTAACTGATAATAAATAAATAAATAAATAAATAAATAATAATCTCACTGTACTATATTGCTGATACAGGGGGGCATCCAATTAGCCGCCATAACATGATACACGATTGCCGCTAATGTTATTGCACCAAAAAATCAATTAACGCAGCCTGCGCTCTCCTGTTTATCGCACCTATCCTATTCCAAATCGGTGATAACGGGATTTGTGCAATAATTCTAGCCGGCAAAAGCTGAGATAAGTATTGAAGAAAGTGGGGAAATCTTCCTGTACCCCCAAAAAAGTCAAACTAACATAGGGAATCATTATAGAAGTCTATTAGTGGCCTTAATAAAACTAATTGGTGTCATTAAATTGGGTCAAATGGCTGTTATATGCATTTTTTCAGCAAAATAAGTGCTCTCATTATTTTTTATTGGGGGGGGTATTTAAATATGGATATAATTATATATTAAGATCATTTTAGGTGTCTTTTAATAAAAAAGTGGAAACAGACCAATTACTCCCACCTACAAGCCTAAAAACACTTGTCCCACTCATAAAGCACCCCAGTATACCTGTCCCATACCTTGTACCCCAATTTCCATTCCTTTGCATTTTTCTGACCCCAAAAATGACATGTCATCATTTGGGTATTTACAAATAATTAAAAACTTCTAAATGCCTAATTAGTCATTCAGGGGGATGTCCCAGGGGTTCTGAGCCAAATCCCAACATTTTTACCTTAAAATAGGGATTTCACACTACTTATCCCCATCTCAGGGGGTGGTGTAGAGAAATCCGTGATAAACCCTAATTGGATACCAAATTATAGCATTTGCGATAATTTATCGCAAAACCGTATTATCGCAGCTAATTGGATAGCCTCTACAGTGTGTAATATAAGTCCTGGCTATAAAATTGAATGTCACACAGCATAAGTACATATAATTGACAAATAATCACTGTGCTATCACAGTAAAACTTTAGGTCGTGATTAGATGTTGGAAATTGATATCAGCAAGATGTATAGCAATTGAACTAAACTGTTCTAATAGGTTATTAAATTCCAAGCTCTATGTCTGTCTAGAATTATGAATGAATTGAATTTGGTTAATTTATTTGGCTATATCTGTGAATGATGACAATTTATATAATAATGTCTGGTGAAATCAAAATATTGTGTCAATATATGGCCTATAGTATATAAAGTGCATAAACATGGTGTGTGGGTTATAATGTACAGTAGTTTATGGCAGGTCACAATAACTCTTATTTTGGCAACATTTGAATACTACAAATTAAAAATAATCAAAATGGACTAATGTTTTGTTCATGAATTCAAATTCCTCAATAGTACATTTATTAGCAAATGTATAGTCATTTAAGTAAAACAAAACAGTACATACTGTACAAGTAGCTTACATACCATATTAATTAAAAACTGGACAATTAATTGTAAAGTTCAAATACATAAGGGGTACATTTCTAAAGGTATATCGGTTTGTGTGTCAGGTGATAAATCACACATTTACTAACACTCAAAAAATTAAATTAAATTTAAAAAAAAAGTATGTAAGCAAATGTATGATTTAGCCCCTAAAAACACAATATCTTTGTTGAATGATTTGTATTTAATTAAAATAGATCTTTAGTAAATTTACCCCAAGGTGTGCTTAATTGAGGGTCATAGTTCAATTTGTCTATCACCTGTCCAATCAGGTGTGTAGCAAGAAAAAATAATTGGATAGAGACAACTCAGATCCAATAAGCTACTAATGGTTTGAGCATTAGTAAATCACAGCTACGGTATATTCTGGGAATACATATGGGAGATACGGGATGCCGACTGTCACTATATCGACATCGGCATCCTGTCAGCTGGCTGTGAGGCAGCGAGTGCGCTTGCCATGCTTCAGACCCAGTGGAGAGCTTCACTAGCCACAGGTTATATTCCCATTAGGGTAGTGGCATGGACCCACCACCCATGTGGGAATACGGGGCTATGGTCAGGATTACGATAAAACAATCAAAAAGAGCTTAATTTCCCTAGTCATTATGTCCTATTACAATATTAACTAGATTTATGAATTTCACTATGTATAATAAATATATATATATATATATATATATATATATATATATATATGTGTATATATATATATATGTGTGTGTATATATATATATATATATATACATAAAATATAATTTCCTGTGATCTAACAAGTAGACTCCAAACATGCATGGCTCATTATAAAGAGTTTAAAATATAAATATACTAAAAAGCTCAAACACTTTTGTTAAAATGAAATCATTCAAAAGATTAGACAAAATATGAATTCTACCACCTCTGCTAATTACTGTCATACTATTAAGGGGAACAGGGGTAAAACAATAAATATAAGGTACACACAAAACATATTTCAGTATTTGTATGATTCAATGCATGTTAATAAGTAACATGTAACACATAGGTACTTACAAGTTACAATTTCCTCTCAGATGAGCTACTGGTGGCTTCTAGAGACGTTTGCAGACACATACTGAACTCAGCGAGCAGTGTTTCTGTAATTTAAGTCTTGCCAGATTTTGGCTCTTTCGCAGAGATGGTTTGTTATTCTTGAAATCTCTCCAAATGTTTCTGTCTCACATAGCAATAACGGATGTTTATGTTGGGGTCCTAAACTTGCAAATTAAAGAAAGCAGAAAATATTTTTCTAAAAAATTTATAGTTCAGCCGCTTTTCCTTTTAACCGTGGCCAGGACCTAAAGGACTAACTTGATAGAATTTCAGGGGCTACAGCAATGACTGGAATGTGTATCGGCATACAGTAGTTGTGGACAAGGCAAGGGCAAAATGATATATTAAATTCAGCATTAGTTATTCTGTTGAATAGATAGCTATTACATTAATATAATGTATATTAGGCACCATTAATTCTGTCTCTTAAGTGTTACTGGAAAAAAAAAATTAAATGAAGAAATATATGAGTGTGATTTAATTAATAAGGTAACATAACTGCTTATGGCATAAATTTGTTCAACTCGAACATAAACATATCATCAATAGTATGGCCTTGGTACAGATTATTTTTCCACATAGTTCCCACACTTGTCTAAGCATTCCTTCCAGCAGTACACCAAGGCATCTATCCTGGCATCAGTGTCAAGTGCCTGAAACCAGGACATGATGACTTACTGAACTGCACTGTCAGCTGCGAATCTCCTTCCACACAGGAGCTTCTTCAATGGTTCAAAGAGATGGAACTCACTCAGGGCCAGGTCAGGGCTGTAGGGAGGATGGTCCAGTACTTTCCAATGGTAGCGCCGTTAACAACTCACGTGTGAGGTTGGCTGAATGTGACCTGGCATTATTAAAGGCAGTGCACCAACACAAAACCTGTTTCCGTGACATGATGTTATCAACGCACATCTCGACAAGTTGGCGATGAATTTCAGCAGCTGATGTGCCCATTAGATACAGAAATCTGATAACACTATGCACCTCAATGTTTGCCCATGTTTCAGCCAGCCCCACAATCTTCACAGTATGACTGATATGAGACGCAGACTAATGGCCATGAGGGGAAGCGGTAGTCTACCTGATCTGGCCTGGTGGAAAATGGAATAGAGAACATTACACACATGAGAGGTCTTGTTACTTTACTTATTGAGCCACCCTCGTAACTGGAGTCTCTCAGAGGCTTTGCCATTTCCTGCAACACAGCCATATAACCAAAAAAGTTCTAGGATAAATGGTCGACCATGTTAAGGTCGACAATCATTAGGTCAACCACTATTGGTCAACTTGGGAAAATGGTTGACATGCCACAGGACAGGTGGGCACATGAAAATGTCGACATGGATTTAACTGTTTTTGGTGTTGTTTTTTTGTAACATGACCAGGAACCCCAATTAGTGTACTGTGTCCTCTTGCACAGGCAAGGTGCCTGTGCTGCGATCGACACAGGTTACTATTCCCAATCATAGTCTACATGGATGGTAAAGTATGAAAAAGTAAAAAAATCTTTTTTATAAAAAAAAAAGGCATGTCGACCTTTTCATGTGTCAACATGTTCTGTGTCGTCCATTTTAATGTTGACCATTTCCTATGTCGACCATGTCAGTGTCAACCAATAGTGGTCGACATATTCACCGTCGACCTAAGTAGTGTCGACCTACCATCTGGATACCAACCAAAGCGCACAGTATTTACTATAATGGTGTTTTAAATTGTAGGACTGCTGTATTATTTTACAGTGAAAACACAGTATACATTTTCACACAGCTTATTGTCATTAAGTGCACTTTGGATCTATACAATTATCATAATTTATATTAAAAAGCATTAAGAAACATTTCCAAATTGGACATGCAACTTATTCATCTAAATTTGATTAAAAGTCTTGAAAATGGATTTGCTGAAGTGCTGGCTAGAAAAGCATTAAGTATAGGTAGTACCTTTTCAGATAAATCTTTCTGCCCACAGAACAGTGGAGGATTTACCACAAGGCAACCAAAGCAGCTGCTTAGGGCCCTGTGGGTCCCAGGGAGCCCTGCAGGTCCCAAGGGGTTCCTCGACAAGGCTGAACAAAAGGCATTTCCGGCGGACTGCGAGTTTCGACGAAATTGTACAAGAGCTGGGCTGGCTGGATACTCCCAGCAGTGCTGGGTGCCGGCTCTAGTAAAGCAGTATTGTGCATGTCACCCATCATGACACATGTTTGTATGATGTCAGATGCAGAGAGAGAGGAACAGGGAAGTGCACAGAGAAAAACATGACATCTTCCAGCGTACTTTATTACAGTATTTTGTTAATTTAAGTATAACATCCACCTACTTCAATTCTAATCAAATCAATACAGTAACTGACTGAGGGGTGCAACAATGGGTATTAGAAAATGCTGATAGTGAGTGAGGGGGGATAATAATGAGTATTTTAGGCAGTGGGGCTTGCTACAATCAGTAAGACTGAGTCACTCATATACAATTCAGTCAGGGGCAGATTTATTCATCCTGGTGAAGTGATAAAGTGGAAGGAGATAAAGTACCAGCCAGTCATCTCCTAACTGTCATTTTTCAAACCCAGCCTGTGACATGGCAGTTAGGAGATGACTGGCTGGTACTTTATCACCTTCCACTTTATCACTTCACCAGGCTTAATAAATCTACCCCTCAGTGAGTGAGGGTGTCATAATGGGGTATGGAGACCTGCTACATTCAGTGAGTGGAGCACTGATCTAACATGCAGTAACTGAGTGGTGTAATAATGGGAATTTAGAGGTCAGGGGACACAGTGCAATCAGTGAAGGGGGAAAGTAATATACTGTAATAGATTGTGAGGAGGAAAAACAACAAATAATGTAAGGGGCATAAATCAAGACTGAAAATATAGTGCTAGGGATTGTTTGAGGGAAGGGGGCCCTAAATTGGTATCTTGCTTAGGGCCCCATGAGGCCTAAATCCACCTCTGCCTCAGAAAATCAGTCTCTCTCTCTCTCTCTCTCTCTCTCAACTAATATGAACCCACGATAGGGAAGGCATTTGCCAGCAGTTTTTCAGCTTTTTCCATTTAAATTAGTATTTTGTATTACTCTTCATATAAATCAAATTTAATTGTATTAAGTATACTAATGTTATGTTTACCAGAATGAATAGAGTATTTTGAAATAAATTGAACCACAGCTGTATTAGTTTGCATGTTAAAAAGTTGTTTACAAAGCAGAAAAATCAGTGTAATACTCTCTTTACAGTCAGAAAATTACAATTAAGTATATTGGCTCATTCCATTAAATTGTTGCATTGGTTACAAAACAAAGTCTGAAAAAATGTGAAGAAATTGTTGCCATTTATTTGGTATCAAGAAATATTCCCAGTGGCAGAACTTGTGAATTGTGGGCCCAGGTACAAAAATATGCTTTGGGCCTTCCTCCTCTGCTCCAATCCAAGTTAACAATATAACACACAGCAGTGGATGACAGGGAGAGGTAGAGGGTAACAGGTAGAAGCAGTAGGTGTTTGTGAGAGAGAAAGGGGGTGGCAGGGAGAGGTATAGGGTGACAGAGTGAACATGACAGGGGCGGTAGAGGGTGAGCGAGAATGGGTGAAAGGGTGAGGAAGTGGTTAACAGGGAGAGAGGCAGAGGGTGACAGGGAGAGAGGAGAACAGAGAGAAGAAGAGGCTGATGAGGAGAGACTGACAAGCAGAGGGTGACAAGGAAAAGCAGTGGATGATACGGTGATAGGGAAAGGCAGAGGGTGATAGTGAGAGGCAGAAGGAGACAGGGAGAGTCAGAGGGTCATGGGGAACTTCAGAGTGTGATGGGAGAGGGTGACCAAGAGGTGCCAGGAGCAGCGGTGCAACTCGGCAGGTACGGGTGGGTACGGGGTACCCTTAAGAATTTAGCCATGGGTACGCCGTACCCACGCCGCCGCGCCTCGCTGCCTCCGCTGCTGACTGCCGCTGATGCGAGAAGAGGAGGGCGCAGCCTGCGCCTCTCCTGCCCTTCAGTGTCTTCGTTCAATTCAGCGCCGCTCATGAGCCAATCAGAGCTTGCGGACCAGCAGCCAAGGCTGCCGGACTGTGAGCTTTGATTTGCTCACGGATCAGCGCTGAATCGAACGAAGACACCTGCACCTGCTGGAGACTGAGGGGAAGGAGAGGCGCAGGCTGCGCTCTCCTCCCCTCACACACACACACACAATAGCAGCAGCGGTGAGCAGCGCGAGGGGGGGATGTATACCTTTCACTGGGAGCATATCTGGCACTGGGGGCATATCTGGCACTGGGGAGACATGTGTATCTGGCACTGGGGGGACATGTGTATCTGGCACTGGAGGCATATCTGGCACTGGGGGGACATGTGTATCTGGCACTGCGGGCACATCTGGCACTGCGGGGGACATGTGTATCTGGCACTGGGGGCATATCTGGCACTGGGGGCATATCTGGCATAGGGGAACATGTGTATCTGGCACTTGGGGCATATCTGGCACTGTGGGTATATCTGGCACTGCGGGGACATGTGTATCTGGCACTGGGGCATATCTGGCACTGGGGGGACATGTGTATCTGGCACTGTGGGCATATCTGGCACTGCGTGGACATGTGTATCTGGCACTGGGGGCATATCTGGCACTGGGGGGACATGTGTATCTGGCACTGGGGGCATATCTGTCACTGGGAACATATCTGGCACTGTGGGGCATTTCTGTATCTGGCACTGGGGGGCAATGTATAGCTGACACAGTGGGTATACATTGTGTATCTGGCACTGTGGGGCAATGTATATCTGGCACTGTGGGGCAACGTGTATCTGGCACTATTGGGGTCATATGTGTATCTGCCCCTCCCCCATATGTGTATCACGTCCCCATTTTAATTGACCACACCCATGTGGCATTTGGCCACACCCATTTTTGACGCGCGCACACAGTACCTGTAAGACATTTTTTCTACTTGCACCACTGGCCAGGAGAGTCAGAGGGTGAAGGTGAGAGACAGAGGGTGATGGGGAGACTGTGAAAGGGAGAGGGGGGCCGCGAGAGTGTGACAGGGAGAAGGTGACCGGAAGAGGTAGAGGGTAATGGTGAGAGGCAGAGTATGATAGGGCAAGTGTGACAGAAAGAAGCAGAGGTTAACAGGGAGAGGGTGACAGTGAGAGATTGTGATGGAAAACTATGACAGGACGTAGTAGTGGTTGATAGGATGACAAAGACAGGGAGATGGGAAATAGTGACAACAAAAGGCAGAGGGTGATGGGGATTATCATGGATGAACTGGCTGACGCAGGTGACTCCGAACTGGATTCGGGTTGACAAGCGGACTCTCCAGGATTGAAGCGGGCTGGCTGAATGAAGTTCCTTCACATGAACTGAAACAATACTTGGTAAGGAGGAAGTTTGCCAAAGAAGAATGAAGAATGTGGCTCTGGGGGATACAGTTAGTGCCAGGTCTCCCTTGGCTGGAGTAGATGTAGTAGCCGGTATACCGTGACCCCGTGGTAGGACCGGATCCTCACAGGCTGGCGTTGGTGGCTTAAGGCAATTTAACCAGGCAATGGCGGGATGGTGACGACTGCTGAATGGGTATGGTAATAGCCACAGGTTTTAGAGGTGCATTCGCACATGGGATGGCGCCTGAGACGGAACTGCAGGATACCAATAAGAACCAGGTTCTAAGAGCTAAACTCAGGAATCTGGGAACACAGAGAACTAGCACGTAGGCTAGCTGCGGCAGATGTTGCACTGGCGTCTGAATACACCTCACTGCTCCCAGAAATACCTTGCACCTCCCTGGGATTGGTCACACTGGAACTCCCTGGAATGCAGTTACCTGATTGGCCCCACTGGTCATGTGACCAGAAGCAAGATGGTGGTGCCCTGATCCCGGCGCCACCGGACCTGCATCCTGTACAGATCGCTCACCCCCACTGCCGGCTGTCCCTCTCCTGGTTCCCGGACCATCAGCTGCCCGCATCCGCTGCCCACCTACCGCCACAGCAGTGCCGGAGGGCACCCATCCATAACGCGCGGATAGGTAAGTGCCGGCGCTTGCTGCCCGTGACAGGAATACGGTGACATGAAAAGAGTGACAGGGAGGGGCAGAGAGTGACAGGAAGAAACAATGGGTGATAGAGAGACGAAGAGGGTGATGGGGAGAAAGTGACAGGTTGAAGCAGTGGGTGGTGGGAGTAGGTGTTACCATTACTACAATTTATTTAGTATATATTCCAGGCTAGAGGTGGATGCAGTATAGCTGAGCAGTCTGTTTATTAAAAATCTGTGATTATATTGAGCAGCCTGTAGCACTTGTACTCACTGGTGTCTTTTTAGTCTTTTTCTACCTGACCTGCATAGTCTTTGGCTACCAGCTGCTGTGCTGTGAAATTGCGGGCACGAGATACAGTGACCATGACGTCAGATCCACGGTGCCCAAGGACAGCCTCAGTAACAAAGAGAAAGCTGCTGCCAGAAAATAAGGAGGAAATGGGAGGGGGTGATTGGAGAGGAGAGAAAGGTCCCTCTGTATCAATGTAAGCTTTACTGACTGGCGGCGGGTGACGCAGCGGCTGGCGGCAGCAAACAATGAGTCAGTGTGACTGATTGTAATATCACCAGCTTTAGGAACAACTTACCACGGTGGGCCCTAGTGCATGCACCGGCTGCACCTCTGCTAGTTCTGCCTCTGAATATTCCCTTTATAGTTGTTTTTGGTAACTCATGCAATGCAGCTAAGATGGCCACCACTGCATAAACTTTCATGCTGCGACACCAAGGGAAATGTCAGAGCTAAGTGACTAATGTGTGCTGAATATGTAATGATATAGTATGTACATTTTATTACATGCTGAAGTTAAAGAAGTTAAGTCCTGGTGCTGGGACTAGAGAAATATTGTTTTACATAATTAAAATGTTGGGAAATGTTTTAATGTATTTTAAAATTATATATTTAATGCAGTGGCGGAACAAGCAAGCGGTGGGCCCAGGTGCGACAAAATGCTTTGGGCCCCCCCCCCCATCCAAGTCCACCCCGGGGGCAGTGCGCGCCGTAGGCGCGCGCAAAAATACATAGTGGCGTGGCTTCGTGGGGAAGGGGTGTGGCCACAAAATAATACCAACACAGTAGTCTCCATTATTCAAATTACGCCGCACAGTAGCACCACTACACCAGGTAGAGACCCTTTTACACCTTACAGCGAACAGATTCCCCTTTTTACACATTACAGCAGACAGCGTGCCCTTGTTACACATAACGGCAGACCGCGTGCCCTTGTTACACATAACGGCAGACCGCGTGCCCTTGTTACACATAACGGCAGACCGCGTGCCCTTGTTACACATTACGGCAGACAGCGTGCCCTTTTTACACATTACGGTAGACAGCGTGCCCTTGTTACACATTACGGCAGACAGCGTGCCCTTTTTACACATTACGGTAGACAGCGTGCCCTTGTTACACATTACGGCAGACAGCGTGCCCTTGTTACACATTACGGCAGACAGCGTCCCCATTTTTACACATTACGGCAGGCAGATTCCTCCTTTTTACACATAGCAGCAGGCAGATTCCCCATTTTTACACATAGCGTCAGGCAGCCCCCCTTTTTTACACATTACGGCAGGCAGATTCCCCATTTTTACACATAGCGTCGGGCAGATTACCCCTTTTTACACATAACGGCAGACCGCGTGCCCTTGTTACACATTACGGCAGACAGCGTGCCCTTTTTACACATTACGGCAGACAGCGTGCCCTTGTTACACATTACGGCAGACAGCGTCCCCATTTTTACACATTACGGCAGGCAGATTCCCCTTTTTACACATAGTGGCAGGCAGTCCCCCCTTTTTACACATTGCGGCAGGCAGTCCCCCCTTTTTACACATTGCGGCAGGTAGTCCCCCCTTTTTACACATTGCGGCAGGCAGATTCCCCCTTTTTACACATTGCGGCAGGTAGTCCCCCCTTTTTACACATTGCGGCAGGCAGTCCCCCCTTTTTACACAGTGCGGCAGGCAGTCCCCCCTTTTTACACATTGCGGCAGGTAGTCCCCCCTTTTTACACATTGCGGCAGGCAGTCCCCCCTTTTTACACATTGCGGCAGGTAGTCCCCCCTTTTTACACATTGCGGCAGGCTGTCCCCCCTTTTTACACAGTGCGGCAGGCAGTCCCCCCTTTTTACACATTGCGGCAGGTAGTCCCCCCTTTTTACACATTGCGGCAGGCAGGCACAAGAAAGAAAGAAGGAAAGAGAAAGAAAGAAAGAAAGAAAGAAAGAAAGAAAGAAAGAAAGAAAGAAAGAAAGAAGAATTATACTTACCCTCAGGCTCCTCGGTGCAGCTGCGTCAGACGACGATTCCCGGGCAGTAGAGAATGAGGAGGAGGGAGCCGGAGGACGGAGCCGCAGCAGCGCTTTGTTACTGGTGGAGGCGCTGCTGCTGCTGCCCCTCTGCTTCCCTATAGGCTGTTCTCGGAAGACAGCCTATAGGGAAGCAGAGGAGCAGCAGCAGCAGCGCCTCCACCAGTAACAAAGCGCTGCTGCGGCTCCGTCCTCCGGCTCCCTCCTCCTTCCCCCGTCTGTACCGCTGCTCAGCTCCTATCTCCGGGCGGCTGTGCGCTGCGGGCAGCGGTTGCCTGCAGCGCACAGCGGCATGTAATGAGTCAGTTTGACTCATTACATGCTTGGGCCCCTGGACAGAGGCGGGCCCCAGTGCAGTGCACTGCCTGCACTGCCGGTAGTTCCGCCTCTGATTTAATGGTTGACACTGCTGCACTTGCGTAGTTAATGTCCAGCACTGCAGCACCCAAAGGGACACTGTCCTAGCACTAGGCCTAATAGGCCAACAGCGGTGGCCCTAGATGTGGGGATGCAGTTCAGTCAAAAATTCAAATGTTTGTCAGTGTTTGGGATGGCAGTTGGTGTCGCTCCCCTATTCGAATTTTGAACTGCGCTGCTGCCTCATCTCTGGAGCCGCCACTAGAAGTAAACATGATTTATAGCAATTTTAAGTTGAATTTCTGTTTATGGCACATGCATGATACTTTGCATTGCAAGTCTTTTTTTTCAGTGATACTGTACACTGGGTGAGTGACTGGGTATGAGTAGGGGGACAGGGCCCGGAATGGTCAAAGATACGGGTGGTCTTCTGTATGCCGAATGTCATGCCGGCGGTCGGGCTCCCGGCGCCGGTATGCTGGTCGCCGGGAGCCCGAGCGCCGGCATACCGTACTACACCCATAGATACATGGTCGTGGTGTGCATATATAGTAAGGATTAAAATGAATGACCAGCAAAAAGTTGCAAATGTAGCCACATTTTCACTACTCACAATCAAGCCACACCTCCAGTCATATTCTAGCTGCTGCATCTGACACCAGTGTGTGGAGGATGGGGGCCACAGTTACAAACTTGCAAATGCAACTAATAGATTGCAAAAATGTGTTGTTTTTTTCCGGATGCATTTTGCTATTCCATATTTGAGATGAATTCATCATGTCAACATCTGCAAAATGTTGATATGTTCACAATGACATTTGAAATGTTGACATTCTGCAGAATGACAACATTAGAGTTAGGCTGCGGGAGTCGATAATCAGCCGACTGGCGTTTTTGCAGTTTAGCTATCCCTGCTGAATGAGGGCCAGTCTATGGAACTGTTGTGTGTGTAATAGCCTTTAGGGTTAGGATTACACTGTGGGAGAGGAAGGTTAGGAGTGTGCTTTACTCACTGTCGGAACCATTGGATGACAGCCAGAACTCACCATCATGTGACTGCACAACCCAAAATACACCGCCAGGTCTGCCAGTAGGGTTGGACTGGCCCACAAGGGTACATAGGAAACCACTGGTGGGCCCCAATGCCTGGGGCCCCACCTCCTCCTCTATGGATCCGGTCCCAACTGTGCACTTGAATTGTACATTATACATATTATTGCAGTTATTAATCTGCTACATTATCATGCATGCACTAGCAGTATTTACTATATATATTTATCATGGGGCCCATACCATGTTAGCCAAGCCTCTGTGGCAGCTGGCCACACCCCTAAGCATGGGCCTTTACCTCTGCATTCCCTTGGGGGGCCCTCCATGCCCCAGTCCGACACTGTCTGCCAGAGATCCACTAGCAGGCACATTTCATTTGTGTTGACAAGATTGTTGACAAAATATACCGAAGTCTCCATATGCAGCACTGAAAAAGGTCCACCGTCTGCACTTGTGGAAATTACCTTTTAAGGCATGGTATTGCATTTTGAGATTTAGCTTTTTTGTGACATCTAGGAAAAGCAATGATATGTAAAATAAGCATTTGGCATTAGGTTTGTATCTAATTAAGAATGAAGGCATGAATATCTTTGCTTGAAAACACAGATGGTCATCTTCCTTTCATCCTGTCTGTGCAATTAGAGAGATACAAAAGCTGTTGGAAATAAGGAAGTCAGTGCAAAATCAGATTGCATTTAAATCCAAATAGATCATTGATTTCCGAGGACTAAATAGTGTGTGTGGCTATTCTACGTTAAGTAATAAATATTCCAAAAATTAATACAGTTGACAGAATGCGATCAATTGATGCAATTCTGGAAGGCATCATTGCCTGAAGATAAACTTTAAGAAGACAATTCAATTAGACACAAAGGGGCTGTGCTGCCATTGCAACGGAGTAGAAACGCCAGAAATGGCAGCAAAACTCGCCCACCTCACAGCCCAATCTCCCACCAAACTCACATTTTTGTAATACAGACCTAAGGAACTATTGACCTTATTCAGTAAGGATTGCAATTTAAAAAGCAGTTGCTGTGATCAAATAGTTGCTACCCAGAACTAAAGAAAAAACGCCCATTGCAGAAATTACAAATGCATTACAATATGCGGGCTGATTGCAAAACCATTCCCAGTACATTGAAGATTTTTTCTATCTGCACCAGGTAAGGTCATCCACAATTCTTGCACCACAAGAGGTTGGAAGTGGTCATCGCTGACATTAGAGGCCTTCCTTAAAAACGCCTGGGCACGCCTATGTTTTTTTAGACATACCCAGAAAATGGCAGGTTTCTGCCCAGAAACGCCAACTTCCTGTCAGTCAAACAGCGCCTGCATTACGATCACAATGTGTACGCAATTTCTGCTGCTATTTTTACTCCCCATGTGCAGTCATTCGATAATCGTCTGGATTGCATATCGCAAAATTTGCAATCCTTATTGAATGAGGTCCCATGAACAATAAGCCACAAGTTCAGAGCTACTGAAAGTGTGCCATATATTGCATCGACCCCTGAATGTGTTTATGGGTAAAAAACATCCTGCAATATTTTTGAACTAATGTTAATTGGTTTAAAGGCGGACAATTTATCCACCTGCCAATGAGGATACAGTCAATAGGTTGACCACACTTAGGTCGACAGTCATTAGGTCGACCACTATTGGGTGATATGCAATAGGTTGACATGGTCACTAGATCAACATGGTCACTAGGTCGACATGGAAAAAGATCAAGATGCGTTTTTCACTGTTTTTTTTCTTAAAATTTTTGAACTTTTTCATACTTTACGATCCACGTGGACTACGATTGAGAATAGTAACCTGTGCCTAGCGCAGCAGTAGTAGAGCGAAGCACCTTGCCCGAAGCATGGCGAGCGAAGAAAGCCATGCGAGGGGACACGGTGCACTAATTGGGGTTCTTTATAAAGAAAACGACACCCAAAAATGTTTTTTTTTTAAAAACATGTCGACCTTGTTGATGTTGACCTAATGCATGTTGACCAATAGTGGTTGACCTAATGACTGTCGACCTAAGTGTGGTCGACCTAATGACCCATACCCCTGCCAACGTGTACAGTATGTGCTGAAACTGGATAAAAAGGGTTGATGTGCCCATGAAATAGATATATACCATCTTGAATATCGTGATGTGTATCAACTGTATTTCTAAGAACATCTGTATGTTGTGATATTTGTAGTACTAGAATAGACTGTGATTTAAAATACATTTTATTGGAGATAATACACATTTTATTGGATAATAAACATTTTGCATCAAGAGGATTTCATCTACTTTTATCCTGTTATTACCAGATAATCGTAAAACTCTTAAGTGTTCTCTGGCTGACCTGAGGCTAAGCGCATTATCTCCTAGCTCCACCCTCTGCCCGCTAACCAGCAAAGCACTTGTCCATAGTAAGCACCAATGTAGGAGCTTGGTGAAACAAGCAGTTCTAGATTCCAGTTTAGGAGACTGGTGGTGGCAGCTCCTCCTGTGATGAAGTTGGCATTACTGACATGGTATATGCAATTGCGGTCGAATTGCCACAAATGTCGAAAAACGGGGCATTTTTGACACAGAAAAAAAATATTCGACAATGCAATACAGTACTTTTCGACAAAAAAACTGCCGTTTCAGATTCGACTTTTTGCAAATCAACATTTACTCAAATTCGACATGTCTGCAATGGTAAAAATGCGGCTTTTCGACAAAAGTATATTCAATTGAAGAATGTTGATTCGATAACAGTGCTTTTCGACAGTCATTTCGTCAATTTCAGTCCGCCTCATTTTGCTGGCGGAATCTAATAACATTTTTTAAAAACATGTTTTTTTGGTGTTTTTTTTTATTGCTAATAGCATATCTATTTATATTAGAAGGGATTATGTACTTGGTTTGTCTATTAGGAGCCACAAGTATTATTTATATATTTTTTAAAATACTTTTTTTTTTTTACTGACTAAAATAATATGGAGAGATCAGAGCATGTTTTTCAGTGGGAAGGGGTGGGAATGGGCTAAAAATCCTGAAAAAAAATGTGTGGGGTCCCCCCTCCTAAGCATAACCAGCCTCGGGCTCTTTGAGCCGGTCCTGGTTGTAAAAATACTAGAGATGTGCACTTGAAATTTTTCGGGTTTTGTGTTTTGGTTTTGGGTTCGGTTCCGCGGCAGTGTTTTGGGTTTCACTCGCGTTTTGGCAAAACCTCACCGAATTTTTTTTGTCGGATTCGGGTGTGTTTTGGATTCGGGTGTTTTTTTCAAAAAACACTAAAAAACAGCTTAAATCGTAGAATTTGGGGGTCATTTTGATCCCAAAGTATTATTAACCTCAAAAACCATAATTTCCACTCATTTTCAGTCTATTCTGAACACCTCACACCTCACAATATTATTTTTAGTCCTAAAATTTGCACCGAGGTCGCTGGATGACTAAGCTAAGCGACCCTAGTGGCCGACACAAACACCTGGCCCATCTAGGAGTGGCACTGCAGTGTCACGCAGGATGGCCCTTCCAAAAAACACTCCCCAAACAGCACATGACGCAAAGAAAAAAAGAGGCGCAGTGAGGTAGCTGTGTGAGTAAGCTAAGCGACCCTAGTGGCCGACACAAACACCTGGCCCATCTAGGAGTGGCACTGCAGTGTCACGCAGGATGGCCCTTCCAAAAAACACTCCCCAAACAGCACATGACGCAAAGAAAAAAAGAGGCGCAATGAGGTAGCTGTGTGAGTAAGATAAGCGACCCTAGTGGCCGACACAAACACCTGGCCCATCTAGGAGTGGCACTGCAGTGTCACGCAGGATGGCCCTTCCAAAAAACACTCCCCAAACAGCACATGACGCAAAGAAAAAAAGAGGCGCAATGAGGTAGCTGTGTGAGTAAGATAAGCGACCCTAGTGGCCGACACAAACACCTGGCCCATCTAGGAGTGGCACTGCAGTGTCACGCAGGATGGCCCTTCAAAAAAATACTCCCCAAACAGCACATGACGCAAAGAAAAATGAAAGAAAAAAGAGGTGCAAGATGGAATTGTCCTTGGGCCCTCCCACCCACCCTTATGTTGTATAAACAGGACATGCACACTTTAACCAACCCATCATTTCAGTGACAGGGTCTGCCACACGACTGTGACTGAAATGACGGGTTGGTTTGGACCCCCACCAAAAAAGAAGCAATTAATCTCTCCTGGCACAAACTGGCTCTACAGAGGCAAGATGTCCACCTCATCATCATCCTCCGATATATCACCGTGTACATCCCCCTCCTCACAGATTATCAATTCGTCCCCACTGGAATCCACCATCTCAGCTCCCTGTGTACTTTGTGGAGGCAATTGCTGCTGGTCAATGTCTCCACGGAGGAATTGATTATAATTCATTTTAATGAACATCATCTTCTCCACATTTTCTGGAAGTAACCTCGTACGCCGATTGCTGACAAGGTGAGCGGCGGCACTAAACACTCTTTCGGAGTACACACTTGTGGGAGGGCAACTTAGGTAGAATAAAGCCAGTTTGTGCAAGGGCCTCCAAATTGCCTCTTTTTCCTGCCAGTATAAGTACGGACTGTCTGACGTGCCTACTTGGATGCGGTCACTCATATAATCCTCCACCATTCTTTCAATGGGGAGAGAATCATATGCAGTGCCAGTAGACGACATGTCCGTAATCGTTGGCAGGTCCTTCAGTCCGGACCAGATGTCAGCATCAGCAGTCGCTCCAGACTGCCCTGCATCACCGCCAGCGGGTGGGCTCGGAATTCTGAGCCTTTTCCTCGCACCCCCAGTTGCGGGAGAATGTGAAGGAGGAGATGTTGACAGGTCGCGTTCCGCTTGACTTGACAATTTTCTCACCAGCAGGTCTTTGAACCCCAGCTGACTTGTGTCTGCCGGAAAGAGAGATCCAAGGTAGGTTTTAAATCTAGGATCGAGCACGGTGGCCAAAATGTAGTGCTCTGATTTCAACAGATTGACCACCCGTTAATCCTTGTTAAGCGAATTAAGGGCTCCATCCACAAGTCCCACATGCCTAGCGGAATCGCTCTGTGTTAGCTCCTCCTTCAATGTCTCCAGCTTCTTCTGCAAAAGCCTGATGAGGGGAATGACCTGACTCAGGCTGGCAGTGTCTGAACTGACTTCACGTGTGGCAAGTTCAAAGGGCAGCAGAACCTTGCACAACGTTGAAATCATTCTCCACTGCGCTTGAGACAGGTGCATTCCACCTCCTATATCGTGCTCAATTGTATAGGCTTGAATGGCCTTTTGCTGCTCCTCCAACCTCTGAAGCATATATAGGGTTGAATTCCACCTCGTTACCACTTCTTGCTTCAGATGATGGCAGGGCAGGTTCAGGCGTTTTTGGTGGTGCTCCAGTCTTCTGTACGTGGTGCCTGTACGCCGAAAGTGTCCCGCAATTCTTCTGGCCACCGACAGCATCTCTTGCACGCCCCTCTCGTTTTTTAAATAATTCTGCACCACCAAATTCAAGGTATGTGCAAAACATGGGACGTGCTGGAATTTGCCCATATTTAATGCACACACAATATTGCTGGCGTTGTCCGATGCCACAAATCCACAGGAGAGTCCAATTGGGGTAAGCCATTCCGCGATGATCTTCCTCAGTTGCCGTAAGAGGTTTTCAGCTGTGTGCGTATTCTGGAAACCGGTGATACAAAGTGTAGCCTGCCTAGGAAAGAGTTGGCGTTTGCGAGATGCTGCTACTGGTGCCGCCGCTGCTGTTCTTGCGGCGGGAGTCCATACATCTACCCAGTGGGCTGTCACAGTCATATAGTCCTGACCCTGCCCTGCTCCACTTGTCCACATGTCCGTGGTTAAGTGGACATTGGGTACAACTGCATTTTTTAGGACACTGGTGAGTCTTTTTCTGACGTCCGTGTACATTCTCGGTATCGCCTGCCTAGAGAAGTGGAACCTAGATGGTATTTGGTAACGGGGGCACACTACCTCAAGAAATTGTCTAGTTCCCTGTGAACTAACGGCGGATACCGGACGCACGTCTAACACCAACATAGTTGTCAAGGCCTCAGTTATCCGCTTTGCAACAGGATGACTGCTGTGATATTTCATCTTCCTCGCAAGGGACTGTTGGACAGTCAATTGCTTGGTGGAAGTAGTAAAAGTGGGCTTACGACTTCCCCTCTGGGATGACCATCGACTCCCAGCAGCAACAACAGCAGCGCCAGCAGCAGTAGGCGTTACACGCAAGGATGCATCGGAGGAATCCCAGGCAGGAGAGGACTCGTCAGAATTGCCAGTGACATGGCCTGCAGGACTATTGGCATTCCTGGGGAAGGAGGAAATTGACACTGAGGGAGTTGGTGGGGTGGTTTGCGTGAGCTTGGTTACAAGAGGAAGGGATTTACTGGTCAGTGGACTGCTTCCGCTGTCGCCCAAAGTTTTTGAACTTGTCACTGACTTATTATGAATGCGCTGCAGGTGACGTATAAGGGAGGATGTTCCGAGGTGGTTAACGTCCTTACCCCTACTTATTACAGCTTGACAAAGGCAACACACGGCTTGACAAATGTTGTCCGCATTTCTGTTGAAATACTTCCACACCGAAGAGCTGATTTTTTTTGGTATTTTCACCAGGCATGTCAATGGCCATATTCCTCCCACGGACAACAGGTGTCTCCCCGGGTGCCTGACTTAAACAAACCACCTCACCATCAGAATCCTCCTGGTCAATTTCCTCCCCAGCGCCAGCAACACCCATATCCTCCTCATCCTGGTGTACTTCAACACTGACATCTTCAATCTGACTATCAGGAACTGGACTGCGGGTGCTCCTTCCAGCACTTGCAGGGGGCGTGCAAATGGTGGAAGGCGCATGCTCTTCACGTCCAGTGTTGGGAAGGTCAGGCATCGCAACCGACACAATTGGACTCTCCTTGTGGATTTGGGATTTCGAAGAACGCACAGTTCTTTGCTGAGCTTTTGCCAGCTTGAGTCTTTTCATTTTTCTAGCGAGAGGCTGAGTGCTTCCATCCTCATGTGAAGCTGAACCACTAGCCATGAACATAGGCCAGGGCCTCAGCCGTTCCTTGCCACTCCGTGTGGTAAATGGCATATTGGCAAGTTTACGCTTCTCCTCCGACAATTTTATTTTAGATTTTTGAGTCCTTTTTTTACTGATATTTGGTGTTTTGGATTTTACATGCTCTGTACTATGACATTGGGCATCGGCCTTGGCAGACGACGTTGCTGGCATTTCATCGTCTCGGCCATGACTAGTGGCAGCAGCTTCAGCACGAGGTGGAAGTCGATCTTGATCTTTCCCTATTTTTGGAACCTCAACATTTTTGTTCTCCATATTTTAATAGGCACAACTAAAAGGCACCTCAGGTAAACAATGGAGATGGATGGATACTAGTATACTTATGGATGACGAGCGACTGCCGACACAGAGGTAGCTACAGCCGTGGACTACCGTACTGTGTCTGCTGCTAATATAGACTGGATGATAATGAGATAAAATTAAAATATATATATATATCACACTAGTACTGCAGCCGGACAGGTATATATTATGTAATGACGGACCTGCTGGACACTGTCTGTCAGACTCAGCACTGCAGACTCCTAAAGTAAGCTACTAGTATCAAGAAGATAGAAAAAAAAAAAAAACACGGGTAGGTGGTATACAATTATGGATGGACGAGCGACTGCCGACACAGAGGTAGCTACAGCCATGGACTACCGTACTGTGTCTGCTGCTAATATAGACTGGATGATAATGAGATAAAATTTAAATATATATATATATATCACACTAGTACTGCAGCCGGACAGGTATATATTATGTAATGACGGACCTGCTGGACACTGTCTGTCAGCACTGCAGACTCCCAAAGTAAGCTACTAGTATCAAGAAGATAGAAAAAAAAAACCACGGGTAGGTGGTATACAATTATGGATGGACGAGCGACTGCCGACACAGAGGTAGCTACAGCCGTGGACTACCGTACTGTGTCTGCTGCTAATATAGACTGGATGATAATGAGATAAAATTAAAATATATATATATATCACACTAGTACTGCAGCCGGACAGGTATATATTATGTAATGACGGACCTGCTGGACACTGTCTGTCAGACTCAGCACTGCAGACTCCTAAAGTAAGCTACTAGTATCAAGAAGATAGAAGAAAAAAAAAAACACGGGTAGGTGGTATACAATTATGGATGGACGAGCGACTGCCGACACAGAGGTAGCTACAGCCGTGGACTACCGTACTTTGTCTGCTGCTAATATAGACTGGATGATAATGAGATAAAATTAAAATATATATATATATCACACTAGTACTGCAGCCGGACAGGTATATATTATGTAATGACGGACCTGCTGGACACTGTCTGTCAGCACTGCAGACTCCTAAAGTAAGCTACTAGTATCAAGAAGATAGAAAAAAAAAAACACGGGTAGGTGGTATACAATTATGGATGGACGAGCGACTGCCAACACAGAGGTAGCTACAGCCGTGGACTACCGTACTGTGTCTGCTGCTAATATAGACTGGATGATAATGAGATAAAATTAAAATATATATATATATCACACTAGTACTGCAGCCGGACAGGTATATATTATGTAATGACGGACCTGCTGGACACTGTCTGTCAGACTCAGCACTGCAGACTCCTAAAGTAAGCTACTAGTATCAAGAAGATAGAAAAAAAAAAAACACGGGTAGGTGGTATACAATTATGGATGGACGAGCGACTGCCGACACAGAGGTAGCTACAGCCGTGGACTACCGTACTTTGTCTGCTGCTAATATAGACTGGATGATAATGAGATAAAATTAAAATATATATATATATCACACTAGTACTGCAGCCGGACAGGTATATATTATGTAATGACGGACCTGCTGGACACTGTCTGTCAGCACTGCAGACTCCTAAAGTAAGCTACTAGTATAAAGAAGATAGAAAAAAAAAACCACGGGTAGGTGGTATACAATTATGGATGGACGAGCGACTGCCGACACAGAGGTAGCTACAGCCGTGGACTACCGTACTGTGTCTGCTGCTAATATAGACTGGATGATAATGAGATAAAATTAAAATATATATATATCACACTAGTACTGCAGCCGGACAGGTATATATTATGTAATGACGGACCTGCTGGACACTGTCTGCAGAATGCGTTTATAAAAACACCACACGACGAGTGTTTAACTTTTTCAGGCAGACAATCACACAATATACTGGTGGTCAGCAGACAATCACAATACTGGTGGTCAGTGGTCACTGGTCAGTCACACTGGCAGTGGCACTCTGGCAGCAAAAGTGTGCACTGTACTTAAAATATGTACTCCTGCTATAACTGCTCCCCAGTCTCCCCCACAATTAAGCTGTGTGAGCAGTGAGCACTCAGCACAGTCAGATAATGATATACAGTATTACATATGATGCAGCACACTGGGCTGAGCACAGATATGGTATGTGACTGTGTCACACTGTGTATCGTTTTTTTTCAGGCAGAGAACGGATTAATTTAAACTGGTGGTCACTGGTCACACTATCAGCAGCAAGTAGTACTCCTCCTAATAATATGCTCCCCAAAATTTGTGTCTCTCTCTAGTACTCTAGTCTAAACGGAGAGGACGCCAGCCACGTCCTCTCCCTATCAATCTCAATGCACGTGTGAAAATGGCGGCGACGCGCGGCTCCTTATATAGAATCCGAGTCTCGCGATAGAATACGAGCCTCGCGAGAATCCGACAGCGGGATGATGACGTTCGGGCGCGCTCGGGTTAACCGAGCAAGGCGGGAAGATCCGAGTCGCTCGGCCCCGTGTAAAAAAACCTGAAGTTCGGGCGGATTCGGATTCCGAGGAACCGAACCCGCTCATCTCTAAAAAATACGGGGGGGAAAATGACAGGGGATCCCCCGTATTTTCACAGCCAGCACCAGGCTCTGCGTCCGGTCCTGGTGCAAAAAAATACGGGGGACAAAAGACGTAGGGGTCCCCCGTATTTTTCACACCAGCACCGGGCTCCACTAGCTGGAGAGATAATGCCACAGCCGGGGGACACTTTTATACCGGTCCTTGTTGTGTCTTGTTGTGAGACACTGTGATTTACTGACTGAGGTGCATACAGAATATTATTCCCCAAAGAAACCCAGATGTGAGAATTGCCGTTTGATCATGAGTGAGTACAGTACGTATCATTATCTATGAAAATGTATGAGTGATACACTAGATCCAAAAGATACCATTTTGTGTGGAATCCTATACATTATTCTATGAGTTGGGTATGCATTGAATACTAAGTGAATTATATGATACATGTATATGATACATATATGTTCGAACATCACGAAATATACACCCGGACAAATGACAGCATCTTGAAGGAGTATATATGAACTAGTGACTGCGCTTCATATATGAACAATACTGTATCACACAACTATCAATTGTTTTTTTTCTGGTGTGTGGCATTGAATGAAACAACATTGAGTGCCTTTACTTGGGAATTTTTGTCTATGTATATACTGTATATAAGGGTGAAGTGGCCCTTGTCATTCTCAGGTCGCTGTACAGGTGTGTTTGCGCCTTGGATGCCTGATTATTTGCAGTTCAAATATAAATTATAAAGCTACAGTACTATAGCTAACGCAGAATAAATAGTCGTTTAAGACCTCAAATATACATAGAAAAAACAAAAATTCCCAAGTTCGCTATATTCTTTGGATTTTAAAACTTTAAATCTTCCAAAATAATGGACCCAATTGGTGCAGACTGTAGATTGAAGAAATCTTTGCACAGCTTATTCTCCTGGGATCCTAGAACAGATATCCCCTCACCAGAAAAATCACCCAAACAGAAGGCTACAAGGGCCAATTAGTACCAATTATTGGTTTATTGACACAGTTTGTAATATACATATTAAAAACTGTTGTACAGAAATAAAATTGCTATATATCAGTGAGAGATATCCAGAACAAGTTGATGGCAAATTAGATCCTCCCTCGCCTTAACAAGGTGTGAGCTCATAAAGGGAAAATCTTCACGATTTGGATTACTATCTCATAGCTGACAAACCCTCTGGGTCAAAGAGTGACATCCCAAAGGCTATTTATGATGTAAGTCACATAATCAGTATAGTCAGCTGTTACAGCTCAACCTGTCTGCAGCTACTGAGTCATAATCATTCATGGGCTTCCTTACAAGTATCAATGAATGCTGTGTAGGTGCAAACCAGCGGAGGCTCCTATTTAATTTTAGTTTGGGAGCTGCCACTACCCCGTGCCCGGAGAGAAAAGGAGACAGCCAGTCCTGGGTCCTGGCACATGCACAATGTAACTGGCAGGTGCCGGGATCGGCACATGCGCAGATGCCACGGTGCAACTGCGCATGCGCAGATCCCTGAATTTTATGGACTGTAGCGACTGCAGCCCATAGAAGTCGGATTGGGCTGTGCAAAAGGCAGGGATTGGCTTCCCACAGGAAGCCAGCGCTCTGCTTATTGTAGCCGCTCTGGCAGTCTCAGAGGGAGGAAACATCTCCCAATAGGACTGCATTGTGTGTCTGTGACTGACAGGTAGGACTTCCAATAGGAAGTCACAATGAAGCCAATGCTGTCACGGACTGCATCTACTGTAGCTCACTGACACTGAGTGGGGTGGCAGATTTTACCTGGGGGGCTGCAGTCCTGCAGTCTATAGATAACATCCATCAATGTCACTGCAATCCAAGCCTTCATACAAGATGCTGCATTTCTCCTGTTGATTTCAATCTAAAAACTATTAGGTTTAATATCTGCAGTCATAAACAAATGAAACCTGTCATTATACATAATTGGCTAGTAGTGACATTTCCTGGTGTGCTTGGCACTGTTCAACAATATTTAATATAAAAATAAAACATATATACAGTATATGGCAAATTAAGTGGAATGATAAATCTAGCAGATAATTAATTGTTCTCTTTTGCAAATATGTGTCTATGTGCATTAATAGTACATTTATCATGTGACCGCCAGTGACTGTAGCCTGTTATTGAATCCTCCCACTGCACTATGGGTGGCTAACTACCAGGCGTCTACAGTAGCACCTGGGGCCACTTCTCCTAGGCTCCTACCACTGACACCTGGAACTACCTACTTTTGGGCATTTGTGGACATGCTGCTGCAACACCTCCTGGTTGGCTTTACCTAATTCCCACTGGTCCCTCACTATGGACCAGTCTGCAGTGAGCAGCTGAAATAGGGATTGAGCTTGGAAACATGGGGCTCAATGCACAACATTCAGAGAACGAAGTAGCGTTTGGTAGTCACTGAGCACAAAGCACATGCAGGCATCTTGAGGCAGGATGTTTATTGCTCAAATGTTTTCAGAATCAGTCAAAGGTACTAAGGATATGCAATGTAGTTATGTGACTATACCGATGCCGGGATCCCGACAGATTAACAGCCTGTCCACGACACTCATAGAGTGGCAATAGAACCTGTGGTGAGTGCAGCGAGCCAGCAAGGGGCTTCGTTTCGCTCCCCCCCTGCCGGCAATCTAAAGAGATCCTGGCGTCGGTATGGTGACCGGCGGGATCCCAAACGCCAGTCATCCAAACCCAAACCAGGGATACACACCATATACAGATATTCTCCAGAAATACAATCCTCTTTGGATGATCTGGGGGTACACATTTAAATTTCAGTTTGAACACACCCTACACAAATCTAAATCTTACTGCATGTTACATCTGCCCCACCTGCAGTGCAATATGGTTTTGCCCAGTTACTTGCTTTTATGCTTAATTTACAAACATGAATCAGGCCCATCCACCGCTCACTGCATACTTGTGTCCAGGAAGAAACAGATTCCGTTTCCATCCCTTTATGAGGTGCTGTGATTTCTAATGTGGATCATGTCACATATGCTGTGAAGGATTGTTGAAAGTGGAGCAGAGGGTGCACATATTAAAGCGGGAACATTGGATATTCTGTGAGAGACATTTTACAAGAGACTATTGGTTACAGACTCGGATAATGTTATGTGAATGTAAGGAATTTTACAATAGGCAATAACCAATTCTTAGAGCACATACAGTACACCATTATATACTGTATCCCCACTGACCAGGGATGAACTGGAATCAAAATTCGGCCCTAGCACCATCCTGCGCACGGGGGTGCGCAGGCTTGGCGGAGGGCCACATGGGCACCATGCACGGGGGCATGCCGTGAGTCATAGAATCTAAGCTCTCTTGAGCAGGGCCCTCTCCCCTCATGTGCTTTTCCCTCTCTTGCTTCGACTACCTCCTATTCCATACTTCCTACAACGCCACATAATCCTCGGTTACTGCCACTCTGATGCTTATTTCAGTGTCCTGTCGCCTGATGCAGTAATGTTTATATACCATGTACTTGTCCTTCATTGTCTTGTACTGTAAGCCACTGTTTTTTTTTATTTGCTCACTTGTTTATGTACTTTGTTAGGCGCTGCAAAACCCTTGTAGCACCATATAAATAAAGGATAATAATTCTAATAAAATATGCTTTTACAGTCAGGACTCTAATACGAGTGCTGTATCCCTAATTGCTAATATATTATTCCAATGTCTGTGACTTATACTCACTATAACAGTTAAATAGACACATTTCAACATGGTAAGACAATGGCGTCTATTTAATAAACAACAAAAATGGCTTTTCACCAGCATTTCGCAAATAAGCCATTACGGCAAGGGCTGTCTCAGCACTTAAAAAATATAAATATGCAAATAATTGCAAATTGAATATAGGCAATTTTTTGGGCCGCTTTGTTTTACGACTAAAGTACTAAATTAATCCAAAAGCATCAAACATTTGATTAGAAATCTATGTATGTATTCAAAAATGCAAGTAATCTGGTTCAACCATGCCTCAGTTTATTGCTCTTTTGATCAAAAAAAGGTTTAACATAAGCCAGCAAATGAAAATGTAAACACCTTGAGTAATTAAAGATTAGTCGTCTATTTCTCACATTGGCCCTCATTCTGAGTTGGTAGCACGTAGCAACTTTTAGCTGCTCATGCGATCAACTTGACGACGCCTATGGGGGAGTATATTTTAGCATAGCAGGGCTGCGATCGCTTGTGCAGCCCAGCTATACTAAAAAAGTTTCCTGCAAAACAAGACCAGGGTCAGACCTACTTACCCTGTGCAACGGATCCAGCGGCGAAGGTCCTAGGATTGACGTCAGACATCCACCCTCCAAACGCCTGGACATGCCTGTGTTCGGATCTCCACGCCCGGAAAACGGTGAGTAGACGGCCCGACACGCCTCCCCACTGTCAATCTTCTTGCGATCGCGCTAGTGATCACTTTCTTCTTTGTTCTGGCCACTGCCCGGTGACAGACATCACTGGGCAATGATGCGCGTGCGCATTGCGGCCACTGCGCATGCACAGTTCTGACCCGTTCGCACCACAGCAAATAACAGCTGCGTGCAAACGGGTTCGGAATGACCCCCATTAACCATTGCAGCTATTCTGGGTTACACAGTGTCCAATAATATTTCAGAATTTTTGGATGGTTCATTTCCTGCAATACAAAAAAAATAAAAAAGCTACCAAAACATATTGTAGCCACTACTAGATGGTTTTGTACCTGAAACCATTGAATATCTCTTGGATTTCTATTATAGCATGGATATTAGTATCAATCGCTTCAAATATATACGTTATGATAAGAACTTAATAACGGTATTTCTCCTAAGTCCACAGGTTCCACAGGATAACATTGGGATATGATGAAGCAACATTTTCGGCCTCCCAGCATGCAACAGGCCCGTCCATATATGCCCGCCTCCTGGCTCAGACAAATCAGTTGTTTTCCCAAAGCTCAAGGCAAGAGCATCATAGATAGCCCTAATCAGGCGAGAAGAACACACATGCACACCCTTCCATACAAGAAGGAAGAGGTTAGTGAGTAAAAGGATCCTCAAACCAGGCACGTCAGGGTGGGATCCCTATGGAACATGTGGACTTAGGAGAAATACCGTTATCAACGGTAAGTTCTTACCATAACGTATATTTCTCCGGTAGGGTCCACAGGTTATCCACAGACCAACATTGAGATTTCCCAAAGCAATTTAGTGGTGTGGGATGCTCCTGATTGGACAGGAGAATTCTTTGCCTGAATTCAGCGTCCTGAGAGGCAAAGGTATCCACAGCATAATGTCTAATAAATGTGTTAATGGAAGACCATGGCCAGTATTTACTAAAAATCCGAGTTTGCTCGATTTGTGTTTTTTTTTCTAAGTCCCATTCCGGGAATTTACTAAGCACCAATCTCGGCAGTGTCTAGTCTATTCGTAATGGTTTGAATGACAAAGGCCCTCATTCCGAGTCGTTCGCTCGGTAATTTTCATCGCATCGCAGTGAAATTCCGCTTAGTACGCATGCGCAATATTCGCACTGCGACTGCGCCAAGTAATTTAACAATGAAGATAGTATTTTTACTCACGGCTTTTTCTTCGCTCCGGCGATCGTAGTGTGATTGACAGGAAATGGGTGTTACTGGGCGGAAACACGGCGTTTTATGGGCGTGTGGATAAAAACGCTACCGTTTCCGGAAAAAACGCAGGAGTGGCCGGAGAAACGGGGGAGTGTCTGGGCGAACGCTGGGTGTGTTTGTGACGTCAAACCAGGAACGACAAGCACTGAACTGATCGCAGATGCCGAGTAAGTCTGAAGCTACTCTGAAACTGCTAAGTAGTTTGTAATCGCAATATTGCGATTACATCGTTCGCAATTTTAAGAAGCTAAGATTCACTCCCAGTAGGCGGCGGCTTAGCGTGTGTAACTCTGCTAAAATCGCCTTGCGAGCGATCAACTCGGAATGAGGGCCAATGTCCCGAAATACGAATGAATAGACCATCGGTCAAATGCGGCTGTTATTTCATAGAATACGGCCATTCACTATTCATTCGTATTTGGGTGTTAGTTTCTGAGTGCTCAAGTGTGGGTCTGTTTTTTTTCGAATCGTTAAAAAAAGCAGCAAAAAAATAGACCTGCTTTTTCCAGTCGAGTTTGGATAACCATGCACGGATCAGTGAGATCTGTGCATGGTTATCTATGGGAAAGGGACTGTTTAGTTTAAAATCTGAAAAAAAAATTGCGTGGGGTCCATGGGGTACCTGTGGAAAAAATTATACTCACATAATCCAGTGTAGATCGGTCCTCTTCTGTTCTCTGTATAATCCACGTACTTGTCAAAAAAATAAAACGCAAACCCGACCACGCACTGAAAGGGGCCCCATGTTTTCACATGGGACCCCTTTCCCCGACTGCCAGGACCCCCCCCCCCCGACTCCTGTCTAAGAGGGTTCCTTCAGCCAATCAGGGAGCGCCACGTCGTGGCACCCTCCTGATTGGCTGTGTGCTCCTGTAGTGTCTGTCAGGCAGCACACGGCAGTGATACAATGTAGCGCCTATGCGCTCCATTGTAACCAATGGTGGGAACTTCGTGGTCAGCGGATGACCGAAAGTAACCTCTTAGACAGGAGTCGGGGGGGGGGGGGGTCCTGGCAGTCGGGTAAAGGGGTCCCATGTGAAAACATGGGGCCCCTTTCAGTGCGTGGTCGGGTTTGCGTTTTATTTTTTTGACAAGTACATGGATTATACAGAGAACAGAAGAGGACCGATCTACACTGGATTATGTGAGTATAATTTTTTCCACAGGTACCCCATGGATTCTACATGGAGAAGAGGACCGACCCTCGTGTGAACATAGGTAAGTATGTATGTTTGGAGGTGTGCATGTATGTAATAAACTTATACTTTCAAGGTGTGTGTCTCCTGTTTTTATTGGGGTATTTTTTTAGTAGTAGTACTACAGGTGCCAGCGGGCCCGGCTTTCCACCGCATGCTGGTACTTGTGGTTCTCCAAGTACCAGCTTGCGGGGAGGCTTGCTGAGACTTGTAGTACTGCTACTAAAAACAATATTCACATTTTTTCAACAAGGCTATCAGCCCCCCATCCGCCGCCCTTGGATGGGGGGGACAGCCTTGGGCTTCACCCCTGGCCCTTGGGTGGCTGGAGGGGGGGACCCCTTGATTGAAGGGGTCCCCACTCCTCCAGGGTACCCCGGCCAGGGGTGACTAGTTGGGGTTTTAATGGCACGGCCGCAGGGACCGATATCAAAGTGTCCCCCGGCTGTGGCATTATCTCCCCAGCTAGTGGAGCCCGGTGCTGGTTTCAGAAATACGGGGGACCCCTACGCTGTTTGTCCCCCGTATTTTTGGAACCAGGACCAGGCGCAGAGCCCGGTGCTGGTTGATTAAATATGGGGGAACCCCTGTCATTTTTTCCCCCATATTTTTTCAACCAGGATCGTCTCAAAGAGCCCGAGGCTGGTTATGATTAGGAGGGGGGACCCCACGCAATTTTTTCCAGGATTTTAAAGACTTTAATGAACTTTTTAAGGTACACAATGAAGCCCTGCACGGATCTCACAGATCCGGCCGGGTTTCCTTGTGTTTTTTCAGGCAGTGTTTTACTCATCACTCCCGAAAAACACTGCCTGATATTACGAATCACATTGACATCGGAAAAAACGAATGTGCAAAACTCGGCAGCTTAGTGAATGACCGTATCAGGATTCAAAAAGTTGCAGTAAAATGCACCCGATACCATTCGAGTTCAAATACCCTTCAAAACGGACAAAACACGAATATTAGTAAATAAACCCCCATGTGGCTGCATTACATATCTGTTCTGCTGAAGCACCACGTTGTGCTGCCCATGATGGACCTACCTTATGAGTAGAGTGAGTAGAGACATTAGCCAGAACAGGGAGATCAGCATGAGAATATGCTTCTGAAATAGTCATCTGAAGCCACCTCGCCAGCAGAGCCGGCCCTAACTAATATAATGCCCTAGGCAAGATTTCGGCTGGTGCCCCCTAGCACCGCCGCTAGGTCTGCAGGAGATGCCTGGCATGAGTCAGCTGGCAGCTCTGCTAATGTCGGGCGCCTTTTGTTTATGAAAATGCATATTATTTGCATTACTATATGGCTAGGATGCCTATATTCTGTGTGCGACTGCGGCTGTATCTGCATACGAAATGCTACATTACAGTGATATCCAGGAATACACGCAACGTAGCATTTTGTATGCAGATACAGCCGCAGTCACACACAGAATATAGGCATGCCGCATATTATTTTAATCAGGAGAAGCTGCTGGTGCCCCTAAGCATACCAAATGCCCTAGGCATTTGCCTAGTTTGCCTATGCCTAAGGCCGGCTCTGCTCGCCAGTGTCTACTTATCAGCAGTCCATCCTCTCTAGTGAAATCCGTAGAGAATGAAGAGAGAATCTGTCTTTCTGATGGCATTGGTACGATCCATGTAGATCCTTAAGGCATCTCCCGCAGAAAGGCCAGGTTCCTGGAAAGCCAGGAACTATAATTTCTTCGTTAAGGTGAAATTTAGACACCACCTTGGGAAGATACCCAAATTTAGTTCTGAGAACCGCTCTTTCTGGATAAAATATCAGAAATGGAGGACAACATAACAATGCCCCTAAATCTGACACTCTTCTAGCTGACGCCATGGCCAGTAGAAAGAGAACTTTAGCTGTCAACCATTTAAGATCCACTTTATTAAATGGTTCAAATGGGGAAACTTAAGTCCCAAGGCACTGTAGGAGGAACAAAAGGAGGTTGAAAGCGCAGCACTTCCTGGAAAAAAGTATGGACATCCTGTAAGTTGGCAATTTTCTTTTGGAACCATACAGTCAATGCTCACACTTGCACTCTCAAGGAAGCCACATTCAAACCTTTATCCATTCCTGCCTGAAGGAATGCTAAGAGCCTGGAAACTCTGAAAGACCTAGGGTCCATTTTCCTTTTACTGCACCAATGAATATAGGTTTGCCATATTCGGTGATAAATTCAAGCTGAGGAAGGTTTCCTTGCTCTGAGCATTGTTTGAATTATCTGTTGTGAGAATCTTCTTGACTTCAGTATGGAGGTCTCAAGAGCCACGACGTCAAAGACAGTCGATCCAGATGTCTGTGATAGCAAGGACCCTGCGTCAGTAGATCTGGACATTGAGTGAGCAGGAATAGAGCATCCATCAACATTCTCTGCAGATCTGTGTACCAATGTCTTCTGGGACAAGCCGGAGCTCTTAATATCACGGCCCCCTTTCCTTGCTTTATCTTTCTCACCACCCTGAGTAATAAGGTGATTGGAGGAAACACATAGGCCAGATGAAAGTCCCATCTCACTGAGAGGGCATCCACAAAGATCACTCTGGGATCCTTTATTCTTGACCCATATGCGAGAATTTTGTTGTTCTGACGGGACGCCATGAGATCTATATCTGGCAACCTCCACTTGTCGACTAGAGTCTGGAAGACCTCTGGGTGTAGAGCCCATTCACTTGCCTGAATGGTGTGTTGACTGAGAAAACACGCTTCGCAGTTTAGTACTCCTGCAATGAACACTGCGGACAAGGCTGGATGATGAAGTTCTGCCCACTTTAGTGTGTGACTTACCTCCTTCATAGCTTTTTGGCTGCAAGTTCCTCCCTGATGGTTGAGGTACGCTACTGCCGTTGCATTGACCGATTGGATCTGAACTGGTTTTCCCCGAAGGATGTCCTTTGCCTGAATCAGTGCCATGTATATGGCCCGAAGTTCCAATATATTTATTGACAGGCCACCTTCTTCCTTGGTCCATTGCCCCTGGAAACAAAACCTGACACTGCTCCATGGAGACTGGCATCTGTTGTCAGAATTTCCCAATCTGATATCCAAAAGGGTCTCCCTTTGTCCAGATGGGAAGTCTGTAGCCACCAGGCTAACGATCTCCTTACTTCCACCGTAAAGACCATAGTCTGCGTTTTTATCATCTGATGAAACCCATTCCATTTTGCATGGATCAGATACTGTAGAGACCTCGAGTGGAACTGAGCATACTCCACCATGTCGAATGTTGACACCATCAATCCCATCACACGCATTGCTGCGTGAATGGATAACCTTTGACTCTGTAGCAGCTCCTAAATCCTTGACTGAACTTTGGATATCTTGTTCAGAGGTAAAAATACTCTTTGAAGGCTTGAATCCAGTACAGCCCCCAAGTGAGTCATCCGCTGTGACAGAACCAGAGATGATTTGGCCCAATTTATGAGCCACCTGTGCTTCTCCAGACATGTTATTGTCTGTTGCAGATGACACAGGAGAAATTCCTGAGACTGTGCCAGGATTAAAAGATCCTTCGAGGTATGGAAAAATTCTTATCCCCTGCTGGCGGAGATAGGCTTGCCATTACCACCATAATTTTGGTAAATACTCTGGGGGCTGAGGCTAACCCAAAAGGTAGCACCTGGAACTGAAAATGCTGTTGGAGGACAGCGAACCTGAGATAGCACTGATAGGACAGTGCTATAGGAACATGTAGGTAAGCATCCTGGATATCCAGGGAAACCATATAAACCCCTTGCTCCATGGCCAAAATTATGGAATGTAAAGTCTCCATATGAAACCGAGGTTCCCAAATGTACTTGTTCAGCACTTTGAGATTGAGTATGGGTCGGAATGACCCATTTGGCTTCTGAACTAGAAACAGGTTGGAGTAAAAACCCTGTCCTCATTGTGCAGGAGGAACTGGAATGATTACCCATGACTGAAGCAATTCCTGAACTGCCTCTTGCAAAGCCCCGGCCTTTGTCTCTACCCAAGGTGGGCTGGTACAAAAAAACCTTTGAGGAGGGTGTGTTTTGAAGACAAATGCATAACCGAGAGATACCGCTTTCTGCACCCAGGCATCTGTTGTAGACTGCTGTCAGATCTGAGCAAACTTATGAAGTTGGCCCCCCACCCTGGAATCCCCCAGGCGGGGGCCCTCACCATCAGGCTGATTGCTTATTTTCTGTTTTACCAACCGGTCTTCTGGTTGCCCAATGCTTTTTAGTCTTACCAGACTTGCTGTATTGGGGCTGTTTGCCATCACTTTTCCCTTTAGCTTTTCCTTGAGACTGAAAGGGCCAAAATGCTGGAACTTTAGGTGTGAATTTGTATGTGGAAAGAAACTTTACTTTCTTGGAGTCTGCTTCTGACTCTAAAATATCTGTAAATTTTTTACCAAAAAAAATATCTCCAGACAAAGGTAAAGACTCCAAAACCTTTTTAGATTCTGAATCAGCTATCAATGTACGTAGCCAAACTGCTCTGCGAGTGGCTACTGTTGAGGCCGATGCCCTGGAGGCAATAGTACCCATATCCAAAGCTGCTTCTCCAAGAACATTGCAGCCTGTTTTATATGTGCCATATGGGATTTTTGCTCTCTAGATGCCATTGAAAGATCTCCTTCCAATGCATCAGCCCAGGCAGCCACTGCTTTTGCCATCAGAGCTGAAACCATGGCTGGTCTTATGACTGCCCCAGAGAGGAAAAAAAATGGTTTCTAAAAACCATCCACTCTCCTATCCGTGACATCATTTAATGATGTTGAAGGCAGAGGTAATGTAGATTTTCGCACTAATCAAATAAAATGCGTATCTATTTTGGGGCCACCTCCCTCTTTAAACAATCCCCAGCTGGAAGAGGATAATTGGAATTCCATTTACTAGGAATTCTAAACTTCTTACTGGGTGTAGCCCAAGCCTCTTCCATGATTTCAGTCAGCTGATCTGACCCATGAAACTCAGTCTTAACTGTTTTGGGACATTTAAACACAATTGCCTTGGATTTTAACACAGTCTCTGCTGATTTTCTAAGGATAGAATGACTTTCATTGCCTTAATTAACTCAGCTATGTCCTGAGCTAAGACCTACCTCCTCCTCTTCGTATGCAGATCCAGAGCTTAATAAGCCTTCATCCTCCGATGAATCCTCATCTGAAACATGTGTACACTGTGAGGATGTAGATTTACTTTCCACTAGCTTTTCAGCCTGTTTCTTTGAGAGGCTGCTGCTGGAAGTGATAAACCGCAGGTGGGAAGCTGCATGTAAGGGCTAATCGTGTAACCTATTCCTGGTCAAGAAGTTGGAATTATCCGCTCAGCTATACTGGATAATGTCCGTGCAAACATAGCCCAAGGGGGATCAACTTGCACCTGTATCTGCCTTGTACTTTTCAAGAGACCTTGGTGAAAGCTATAACAATTTGCACACAAACCATCCTGAACCAGATCCTGAGAGTTTAACCCAGCTTTGCAAGACAAACATGATATGAGTGTTGGTGTTGCTATGAGTGTATCTTTCTCACCTTTGCTGCTCTTAGACATGATAAATAATCAACATTTATCCAGTGTACTACACAATTTGTGACTGTAATCACTTTAAGACTAGTTAAAGTGACATACAATCCGACCCTACCCTGTCATACAGCAGAATTGAGGATCGGAATAAATAGAAAAAAACTGACAGAATTATAGTAAAGTCAGCAATCACACTAGCAGTCAGTCACATGTTATACATTAGTATAATAAGCAATATGAGCACATAATCAACTACAGATACATTTCAAGTATGTAGGAGAAACATATTACTGCATTACTTTATAAAAGTTTTAACTGTATTCAGACGCATAGCGAAAGAAACCACAGTAATATTATCAAACTCATATGCATTATGCACTTATCCAACTATTCGTACTCAAAAGGTAGATAGAGACTTAGTGCTGTATAACCCATACTCAGTAGAGTGGGATACAGGGAGACTTACCCCGCTTCCAGGATCAGTCAATACGTCTGCGAACGCTGAGTGGATCCAGACGCTACTAGTGTACACCGCCTCTCCGTGAACCTATAGTGAACACAGATGCCCAAGTGAACACTGACGCACCAGTCACAAAGCCGCCTATGCTGCTACTGCGTCCCTTAGTACACAGCATCTGAGACAGATGCGGGAAAACAGTTCATGGCGGTAGACTCGGAGGAAACTGGTCATGAACCGGAGGGGAGGTGCGACCAGGAGAGCGTCTGACTCCCCACTGCTGACAACCCTAGGGATCGCGGCCTCATACTACTTCCTGGAGTCTATGATCCCTAAGGGCTAGCGCTGGTGCACCCGAGGTGGCAGCCAACTCAGCGACTGTTTGGTAGTCTCCTCCGAAAGCAGTGCGGCTGTGTCCGTATTCCCCCTCTAAGCGAAACCTATGCCTTACCTTCTCCCCGTGCTCTGGCCACAGCCTGGTAACGTCTTCTGGACCTGCTAGTATATCCGACACAGATGCCCAGCGAAACAACACTGTACTCGTGGGTAAGTGTTGTCGCGGCCCGGCGGAGAGTTGTTGGAGTGACTCTTTCTAAGGTGCGTATAAGATGCTTTTTAGAAAGATCACTCAAAAAAACAGTAAGACTATTGACCATGGTCCGGCACCTGCCGCACCAAACAAAAAACTGATGTGCCTGAGCCAGGAGGCGGGTATATATGGCGGGCCCATTGCATGCTGGAAGGCCAAAAAGCTTTGACCGATTGGTGCAAATCCACTTCATCATATCCCAATGTTATCCTGTGAATAATCTGTGGACCCTGCCGGAGAAATGTGATCTTTACATGTAATATTGGGTATGTGATACTAATATTAATGACATATATATTAAACAAACTCATTATACAGAATTTTTACAAATATAGAATACAAACTGTGCTAAACTTGAATTTTTTAATTTGTATTTTTTATAAAGGTAGATTAACATCTATGTAAAACTAGCCCTTAATATTTTCTTCACACCGGGAAGAGGAGCATTTTAAAACAACAGTAAATGCTGTGTATAACCAGTCAAAGTCGAAAAATATTGCAGTACACACATCGCGTACAAACAACACACAGATGGCCTCCGCGCATGTACTTGTTCTGCTGTGCGTGCACATATTCGCAATTTGCGTATGGTCGCTCCCGTGGTCATGCGCATCATCGCGTGGTATGGGTATTTACGGTAGAGTTTGTGAACGCATGGAGAGCTATCAAAACACATTACATATTTAATCCAAATAGTGCACAATGTACACATAGTCCCCCTGCACCACACACCAGAAAATAACAACAGTTTAAATGGTTTCAGAACAAAGGGATTCACCTTTACAGGATAAGAGGGGACAGACTAAGGTTATAAGGTGGTGTTTGGTATCCCGCTGTAGGGTATTTTAAGGGTAACATTCCGGTGTTAGTCTGCGGAAGATCGCATGTTCCTGCGGATAGTTATGTGCAGAAGCAGAATATAGATATAAACTGTATTTACTGTATATTATGTATGCGGCGGGAATCCAGAGGAGACCACCCACAAGAGCAGTTGGGAAAGACATCGCCTACCTTTTCAAATCGACCTATGACCTCTCCTGTACTGTAAAAGTGCATTCCTGTGTCCAATGGACAAAGGGATTACAGTATCCATTGTATTGCTTTGGAAGAATTGTATAAATAAAGCCTG
Organism: Pseudophryne corroboree; assembly: GCF_028390025.1. Taxonomy (NCBI): domain Eukaryota; kingdom Metazoa; phylum Chordata; class Amphibia; order Anura; family Myobatrachidae; genus Pseudophryne; species Pseudophryne corroboree. Next base: position 459,805,460 of record NC_086447.1, on the reverse strand, counting down.
CTGCAGCCTGGCCTGTCACAAGACTCACAAAGTTATCTATCAGATAGCCGGGGACCGGCCGGGTTGCGCAAGCGATTCCAATCACGTATGTACATTGACTGTAGCCATTATTCTGTTATATTATCTTGTATTGTAGTGTATGATTTGTATTGTAAACTCCCTTTCAGCAAATATTACGCTGTGGTGTCGGAACCCAGTGGTTTAACTACAAATCGGTGTTGTGTCTTCCTTTTCCTGCTAAGGTTTAAGAGTGTATTAGTAACGCATCGCATTGCTGTATAAGGTTTAAAGTGTATATCTGGGTGTGTGCGCGCTGTGTGTACTTTGTACCCCCAGCATGGCGTTTGTACGCTAAGTCCGTACAGTGATACGGGACTCCGTACGCAAACAGTGTATAAAGTACGTAGCGTGTGTATTAAGTATAGCGGCCACAGCGGCTAAAGGTTTAAAGTGTATTTAAGGTGTGTTTAAGGTATAGCTTTCATTCCTGTAAGATAATCGACATTATCAATTGAGAGCATCGTCCGGTTTTCCACATTTTTACTGCCTAACAGGTCACAGCAGACTTCATCTATCAGCATAAGGGTGGACAGGTATCCTACGTATCCTTTTCTTGGTCGGTGGAGGCACTGAAAATCATACTTAATTGCTGATTAGATGGTGTCTGCTCTGTATGGTTTGTAGAGATGCTGGTAGAACTCGTAAGATAAACAGAAAAAAAAAAGCTATTTAAAATCTGTGAATTTATTTTTTTTGGGCGCCAAATGCGTATACAACAAAAGCGTACACCCATACTCTTTGTACACCCGCTCACATTGTTGCCATAGGACTGATTGCTAGATTCATAATATAAATATTAAGGAAGTAAGTGTAAAACACAAACACAGTCTGGCCTAGTTATTAGGGTTTATACAGAAAAGAAACTGTGTGGCGTGTTAAGTGAGCGATTATAGTTAATATTGCTCACATTTATAGAAATTGTGTGAGTTGTTTTATTGCGTCCGCACATAAGTACACGTGGTACGGAACGTGAGGACAGCGTACACAAAACGTGCACGTGGGGCAAGGCCGCACACGTGGCATAGAGGTATTTAAGTGAGCAAACGTAGGAGCGAGTGGAAATTTGAACCCCGGAATTCGGAATCTCGTGTGGTACATCAAGTGAGTGGAGACTTGGTGGCGTGAGGCGGCTGACTCACGTTAGTATAAGGTTTAATACGTAAGTCGTGAGGAGACTTACAGGAGCGTGGTAGGGAATTGTGTGTGACCCATATAGTTTTTTTTATATATACGCTCCGGCTGAGGTTTTGCAGCCTGAAAATCGATTCCAGTGGTCGTACGGCAGATAAGTAACAAGTACCTATACGCTGTGGGGTTGGACCGCGCGTTTGTGGGTGCGATATATTTCGCAACGTGATATCCTTTTAATGAGCTTTTGCGTAAAATCGCGGTATCATCAGCGCTGTATAGAGCATACGCAAGCGTGATTTGTGTATAATAAAGTGCATAGGGAGTTTTCGCTGGTCTCTCAGGAAAATCTCCAATGGCTGATACTTTACTGGAAAGGGTAAGTTATTCCTAAAAACTTCCAGTAAATATAGGTCACATAGGGCCCTAAGTTGGGTACATTGCCTTCGCTATCGACCATGTATGGTAGTACAGGCCAACGTGGGCGGTGAGCGGGTGAAGAGCGCTCGGAGAACTTTCACCGTTACCTTATATTGAGTATTTTGGTGTTTGTGGGAAAAGGCCCACAATTATGGGAACCAGTTGCTCAAGTAAGGGACGTTTTGTAACCAGGGTTCAGGTTGAAGAGCCGCAGCCCATGGGGTCAGCGAAGTTTGAAGGAAAAAGTATTGAAGACTTTTTGTCTGAATGGGAACGTATGACTGACAAAGATACCATTCCCTAAAGTGGGCAGTTTTGAACCAGAGGTATTGCAGAATTTAAGGATAAGGATATGTTTAATAAAATCCAGAAAACAAAGGATTAGACATACAGATTGTTTAAATTTATGGCAACAGGAGGGGGATATGCAAAGAGAACAAATTCGCAAAACAGGTTCAAAACCTAGCGGGAATGGGAACACAAACACACCATTGTCGACACAGGTCGAAGGGGAAGAGATGGCTACAGTCAATGGTATATCCGTAAATGATAGTAGTATGCAAAAACAATGTATTAACCCTAATTTTTGCAAGATGTATCCTGTTTTGAAGTTTTTTCAAGGTTATAGGTCACAAGAAGATGAAGGATCCAGCCAAATTCCAGCTCTCCTCCAAACAGTCACTTTGCAGGAAACTCAGGTGGGGCCTGTCCAACCAGGTAGAGCAGTAACAGTATTCCCCAATGAAAGAAATGGTGAGGTCACAGCTACCGGTAAGTGTGAGACAGTTCATTGCACAGAGACAACAACACCTCACAGTAAACAGATTAGGAACGGAACGGTAGGATTACACCCTGTCTTGGAAATAGTAACTCCCAATGGGGGAACCGATAGTCAGGGAGTAGTCCTCACCAGGAATAATGCAATGTATTGCCTGTGGCCCAGAGATGAGCTGCGATCAATCATTTCAGAATTCCCCGACCCTCGGAAGCATTTAGCCAGATGTCAGAAATTCATCAGAGATCTGGGTAACGCGTATGAACCGACAAACAAACACTGGCGAATATTTTTAAAAGCATGCCTACCCCCTAATATTGACACCCAAAAAGTTATCACAGATTGTAGGTTAGAGTCGGATAGTCTTATGACTGATGAAAACAATCAGGAGAACTTAGAACGAATTAATAGACAACTAGAGTTGTGTTTCCCCATTCACGTTAAGTGGAGAAGAATTTTCTCCATAAAACAGAGGGAAAATGAAATGACATCTGAATATTTCCATCGGGCCCTGCAAATAATGGATAGATACATTGGGGTATCAGATACAGGGAACGATGCGAATTATAGGGAAGTGGCTGTCTCTGTGCTAATGGACGGACTCAATAAGACAGTAAGGGACAGGGTACAAACATCTTTGCCTAATTGGAAAGGGGTCACAGTAGCTTGTCTTAGAGAGTGTGCAATTAAACATCACAAGAATATTGTTAGGAGTAGAAAACAACAGGAGGAGAGGCTGAGGATTGAAAGTATACAGGCCCTTACACCAAAGTCTCATCAGCCTAAACCCCAAAACACGGATAGTAAGAAAGGACCTAGGATATGCTATACTTGTAGGAAGGAAGGGCATTTTGCCAGAGATTGTAGGTATAGTAGACCACATAGCCAATATAGACCCCTAGACAGAGAAAACAAGCCACGTTATTAAACACATAGACGGGAGACTTCCGGGTACGGCGCCGATGCGTGCAGCAGCAGCAGTGGGAGCCCCGTGTGCCGCCCTCTTTAGCCCGCACGCTGTGCATAGCGCAACACCCCGTTCCCGGACCGCTCACCTGCCTGTGGGAACACTGCTAGCCCCTGATGGAGCGCTTCCTGGCCGCCCCAGAAGCGGCAAAGCCCCTTAAACAGCGTCCTGCAAAAATGAAGGGGGACTCCAAGATGGCCGCCGGGCAGCAGTCACAGTCTCAGCAGCAGCAAGTGCACACAGACCGTGAGTTACATTCATCCTCTGACTCATCTGCTGCCACAGCTCTCCCTGTGCATACTGTCCCCTCTACACAGAAGTCTCATAAGACTACACAGCAGGCTGAGGGCCCAATTACATATTCTGATATGGTAAAGGCAATTCAAGACTCCATTAACCCTATCATGGAATCCCATGCTGCCAAAGTCACGCAGGCAGTGCATGACATCAAGTCACAGTACAAACAGCTTTCCAAACGGGTGCAGGCTAATGAACAGCGTCTTGGGGAGACATTTCATGACGTTGCCGATTTAAAGGAGCAGTGCGCTTTTCTTCAGAAATCTCATTACCAACTTCTCAATAAAGTCGACGACCTCGAGAACAGATCACAAAATAATCTGAGAATTGTTGGGCTGCCCGAGGCTCTTAAAGGGCCAGCACTCTTTTCATTCATACAGGACACGCTGCCTGATTTGCTGGATATTCAAGATTCCTGCGCGGGTATGATTGTAGAGAGGGCCCATCGCATTGGTCCTGCAAGACCTACACAAGATACCCGACCCCGGGCTGTTATTTTCCGATGTTTTAATTATATCCACAAAGACACTATTTGGTCTGCGTCTCGTCGCAAGCGGAATTTACAATGGAACGACGTGCGGATTTTTATTTTCCAGGACTATTCTGCAGAGGTGGCTAGGGCAAGATGTGAATTCACCCCACTTTGTTCCCGCCTGGCCAAAACAAACAGAAAATTCGCTTTCATATACCCGGCTCGGCTGCGCCTGTTCAAAGGATCCTCATTTACGGACTTCTCCACCGTAGCTGATGCGGAAGCCTATCTGTTGGAAGAGGAGAATGGCCGTTCTTCACTGCACCTACTCTCAACAGACTTGGCTCTTGACTGCTGACCACGGCTATGAAACCTCTTAGCGTGGTTATTTCCTCCTTCACTGGCGATTACTTTACTGCTCTGTTATATTTGTTTTTGTTATAGCTGATAATCGCTGGGAGTTTTTGAAATTATTGCTGGGAGGTGGCGCCTTTCTTACTGACATGGGTGCCATGTCGGGTACTATATTGCCAATAATCTCATTCTTAATATGATTTTCCTTTTTTCCTTTAAGGCGCCTTCTCCCTAATGTTCTCCACATGTTTTCTGAGTTCGTATTTTGTTTGTTCTATGTATAAGCTATGCTTATTGTTTTTCAGTTCCAGGGCTGGGGCAAGCCTGGAGTTCTTACCTGGTTCTCCATTTGGCGAACTATAGGTCAATCTATGTTTTCTTTGTACCTGAAGTATATTTTTGATGCTAATCTTTTGATCCATTCTTTTCTGGATCCTCTGCTCTACTTTCCCCCACTTTTTCTACCCATTGTTCTCTCCTCTCTGTGTCTTGTCCTGTCTGTTTTATATGTCCATTATAGCAATGTATTTTGTAGATATGACATTATCGGTTTTATATGTTGCCATGAGTCATACATTTCTTTAGCTGTTAGATGGCCAGTTTAAAATTCTGCACATATAATGTTGGTGGCTTCCACTCCCCCATAAAGAGGAAGAAAATCTTACTTTATTTGTCTAAACTGCATGTGGATGTGGCATTCCTCCAAGAATCTCATCTTCTCCCCCCTGAGATTGACAAGCTTAACTGCCTGGGCTGGAAGGTGTTGGCATCTGCCCCATTTACCGCTAAGGCCCGTGGGGTACTCATTTTGGTTAGACGCTCTGTTCAAGTAGACCTTCACTCCTCCCAGTCAGATACTGAAGGCAGGTTTCTCATTGTGGACGCCACTCTAGATGATTCTCGTTTTCTCTTGTGTAATGTCTATGCCCCCAATATTGATCCCCAACCCTTTTTTCTGTCTATTGCGACTAAATTGCACCCGCACTCTCATAAACAGTTGATCCTGGCAGGTGATTTTAATTCTACTGTATCCAATGCTCTTGATAGGAATACTAAACCCAGATCTAGCCGTTATACCCCCAAATATGGTTTACCATATTTAATGTCACAGCTGCATCTTGTGGATGTCTAGCGAGCTTGTCATCCAGTCGGCCGTGAATATACATGTTTATCGGCTGCTCATGGCACATTGTCGAGAATTGATTATTTGCTCATCTCGGCTTCTATGTTTACCAAGGTACAGGCTTCTGAAATTGAACCTGTGTCCTTATCTGATCATGCGGTCTGCTGGATGACTCTCGCCACCTTCCCCAATAGAGGCCCTGTCAGACAATGGCGCTTCCCATCCTACCTGACCAATTCCATCCAATTTAGAAATATGCTGGAGGCCTCATGGGCGGATTTTAAACATTGTAATGCTGCTGCAGAGATGGATTCACCGCTCCTGTTCTGGCAAGCATCTAAGTCCGTACTAAGAGGCTCTGTTATCTCCTTCACTTCCAAACATAGGAAAGACACGCAAGCTCTTTACCTTGATGCTCAATCTAAACTTACTGACGCCTACCAGGCATTTACACGCTCCCCCACCCCGATAACCAAAAAACTCTACTATGAACAAAAATCCCTTTTTGACAAACTCTTAACTCAAACTGAATCTAAATTAACATTTATGTTTCAAAGTAGATTCCATAAATTTGGCAATCGATCCAGTCGATTGCTTTCGAATCTCCTGAAAGGTCAACACCCCCCGACACTTATCCGTGCTTTGACTGGGGCTGATGGCACTGTGGTACATGATTGTGGCCAGGTGTCTGAGGTTCTGCAGTCATTTTATTCCTCATTATACTCCGAACCATCCATTGATCACCAACAACAACACTCTTTCTGGTCTTCCCTTACTCTTCCCTCCCTGTCTTCTGCCTCGTCCCAACTTCTACTAAACCCCATTACTGAGGAGGAGGTGCTCCGCACAATTCACTGTTTGAAACCGAGCAAAACCCCTGGGCCTGACGGTCTGACCAACGAATACTATAAAATACTGGCCCCTCAATTGGTCAAACCCCTTTGTACGCTTTTCAACTTGCTGTTGACCGGGACCCCCCCTCCACTTTACTTCAATGCTGCAATTCTGAAAATTCTCCATAAACCGGGGAGAAACCCCCTGCTTCCCAGTTCATATAGACCTATATCCTTATTGAATACGGATTACAAGATATATACCAAGATCTTGGCAGACCGGGTAAAGCTTCTCTTGCCCTCTCTGATCCAGGAGGACCAGACGGAGTTTATTTGGGGTCATCATTCTACGGTGAATGTGCGTAAGATATTGGCTGTCATGCAGTGGCTGGAGACTTCGGGAAACCAGGAGCCCTATGCCCTTCTATCCCTTGATGCTGAGAAGGCTTTTGACCTGGTCACAAGGGATCACCTTTTTGACACCATGCACAGGTTTGGGTTCTCGGATGCTTTCACCCATGCAGTACGCCTTCTATATCATGACTCTTCCTCCCAAATTCTCTCTAACAATTATCTTTCTTCTCCCATTCCTCTTCATAGAGGGACCAGGCAAGGCTGCCCCCTTTCACCCCTTTTATTCGCTATAGCTATAGAGCCCCTGGCCACTGCACTGCGCATGTCTCTAGAATATACCAGTATCGTCGTTGGATTGACTGAAGTGAAACTCAGTCTATTTGCCGATGACATGCTTTTATTTATCTCTAATCCCCAATCTTCCATCCCTGCTGTAAAACATATTATAGACCGTTTTAGCTCCTTCTTGGGATTTCTCGTGAATTATGACAAATCGCGCCTCCTCCCTTTGGGCTCTGGCCACTCCTCAAACCTCCTATCTCCCACACTGGCACAATTTACAATTTGCCGCTCCCCACTTAAATACTTAGGCATTATGATTCCCCCTAATCTAGACGCCCTTTACTCTGCTAACTTCCACCAGATTTACTCCTCGGCGGAGAAAATATTGAACGGTTGGATAGACTTACCTCTATCATTATCTGGTAGGGTGGTGGTTGTTAAGAGGTTTTGCTTTTCCCAAATTATCCTATGTCCTCCAAATGCTTCCCCTGCAAATTTCTAAGTCAGATATCCAACGATTTGATTCCCTGTTTACAAGATTTATTTGGGCGAAAAAGAAATCTAGGGTATCTCGCTATATTTTGCGACTGCCGAGGACGGAAGGTGGTTTTGGGATGCCGGACATTTCTGCTTTTTCGAATGCAGCTATGTTTCGGTACATGGTAGATTGGTTTTCTGCTGGCTCTGTATATACTCTCCCTAACATAGAGGAACACCTTTTTCATCCTTTTTCCCCAGCTGCTCTCCTTCATGCACCTACCTCACTGATTCCTTCCCATTTAAAATCCAACATACTCTTTCGTGACACTTATAAAGCCTGGAAATCTATCAATAAACGATTACACAGGAATTTCTCTAACTCCCCTTACACCACCTTTTGGGGCAATCCGCAATTTCCTCCTGGTTTGGACGGCCGTGCTTACTTGACATGGAGAGAGAAAGGCATCTCGTCCATTCGAGATATCTTTGACCCTGGGGGTGTGATCTACTCTTTTTCTGCATTGTCGGATAGGTATGGTCTACCCAACTCCCATTTTTTTATGTACCTACAATCCCGTCATTTTGCACAGTCGCTACCACCTGGGATGACCCTTGATACAACCATTGACCCTCTTACCCCTCTATTGCGTTCCAATCTAATTATAGGTTATAGGCTGCGTAATTTATATTCTATTCTTATAGACTCAGGGAAAACACCTTTGAAACATACTCTCCACTCGCGCTGGCTACGGGACACACCTGATTTCCCGGCTATGTCGGTACTTATGTCCACACTGCCCCCCACATTTAAACATTTACAATCTGCAGCTTTGCAGGAAACACACCTCAAATTCTTAAATAGAGCCTATATCTCCCCGAAACAGCATTCCTATTTCACCCTGGCCTCTACGGGTCGATGTTTTAAATGTGTGATGGCTGAGGCCACATACTATCATAATTTCTGGGACTGCAGGAAAATAAGAACTTTCTGGGACAAACTGATAAACCATGTTAATGATATCTTTTCAATTCGCATTAACAAGCTCCCTACCGCATGCCTATTTTACTGCTTTTCAGATTGGGACCTGGGATTGCATAAACAGAGGATTATACCTGCTCTGACAGTTATCCTTACTATTGCCAAAAAATTAATCCTTACCCATTGGTTACATAGACATTCTCCATCTATTGCAGAATTGAGAACCTCTCTGCTAAACAACATATTTTACGAGCGGCAGGCTCTAGAGCCTGACATAGAGTCGGGGGCCCCTAGATTCTATAGGAAATGGGAAACTGTTATACAAAGTTTGATGACGCCACTCAGCTCAGAATCCAATTTTTTTTCGAACCCACTACTTGGTATATGTATAGACAGATTGATTGATGCTATTAAATTTGCTATGCTGGAATTATGTTAGCCCTGTAGGTGCTACCTACTTAACGCCGTCGACAGGACATATATACAACCTGCCAGCCTTATAGAATAATTTCTCCTATAGAGAATGATGATGTATGTTGTCCTGGTTATGTCTTGTTCACCCCCCCCCCCCCCTCTTCCCTTTTCCCATCTCTCCCCCTTTCTTTCTTTCTTTCTCCTCCCATTTCTCTTTCCTCTACGATTTATACGATTTCAAATTTTTACCTAACCATTCTTCTTTATAAACTAGAAAATTGATTTGAAGAAGGGCTTTTATTTCTACATTTTTTGATTCTTTTTCCTTGTCTGTAGTGGACTCTCAGATACTAGGTGGCTATGTGGTCAGATATAGAGGTTTATAACAAATCTTTACTATTATTAGGTACTTTCGTGTTCCTTTAATACCAGATCTGGCATACCACTATGCTGAATGCTATTCTTGGTTGGTAGAGGTGAAATATAACCTATGGTTATCATTTGTTACCTTATTCTACATGTATTATATGTAACTTTGCATGTTTTCTTCCACATGCCGGGCTATTATTGTATGACCCCGAACTACCTCATGTTTCTATTTCTTCTGTACTTTTCCACTCTGAACCCAGACAATGATTTATGTACACCTATCTTTACCTTTCTTCAATAAAAATTGTTTTGGAAAAAAAAACACATAGACGGGATCAAGGGACATATAGTAAGGAATCACGAGCCATATAGAAAACACAGATTCGGTTAATGGGAAGAACAGAATAAATGCAACTTTACCCTTTTGACAGAACTTACTGGGGTTAGGAGGAGGCCTCTAATCTTCTGCTTCTCTCTCTAGCAGAAGTGACCTCTAAGTAACTTAACAGGAGTTTTGTTAGAGATGGTATACATATAGAGTGCTCCCACCCAGGAAGCACAAAATATGTTAGATACCCACGAAGACTAATGTTGCATTTCACTGTTTTAGATGCATGTCCATCACAGGTAGAGGAAATTATCTCAAAGATACCGGGTTCCCTATGAACTTAGAATGGACAAGACACTGGATTGATGGCTGGGATAGTCCCAGTAGAGATATAACACACATAGAATTTTTTTTAGGGGAACAGACCGATTAGGGAATCATTCCCCGTAGTGCCTAATCCAGATGTCAAACTTTGTAAAATCTTCTTTGCCTCTACAAACTTATCTGTTACTAAACTCTGATTTGTCTTCAAACTTTCCTCTTCATCTCTTAAGTTCACCAACAGGATTACAGTTCAAACGTCACATGCCTACTTGGTCTTTTCAGAGTTCTGCCCAAACCCAGTATATCTCACCAGCATAGGGACACCAGTATCAGTGTGCCTGGTCATGCACAAAGGGTGGAGAATGGGAATACTGGTGAAGGGAGACTGTGCATAGATACCGATATACATGATGGTGTGACAGCCTGATGGTGAACGCAAATCTGACAAATTTTCTTTTTATTATTTCCCCTCTCTTTTCACTTTCCACAGATGGTTTACTTCACACAACTGATAATACACAACAGTTAAACACATTGAAATGCAAGATTTATGTTCCCTACAGAAAGGTCGCTGACCCGGAGAGAACTCGTGACAAAGAGCAGAGTGTAGAGAACATCGTATCACCGGCGTGTCTGTTCCGGGAAAGCTGAGAGGCAGGACTGTTGAGACGGCACCTGAGCGCAGAGAACAACAAGACCAGAGGCGGTTGTCGCACCAGTTTTTATTTTTTTTTATTTTCTCCATCTCCCACTACCTGTTACGCACACCAGTGCTAACAGGAGTATACCGGTGTATGAACAGAGAGGGAAGCGAAGCAAACGAACTCACAGACAGTATAACATAACATACACAGGAGGTGACGGAATAACTAATAAACACAAAGTGAACGGAGAAGCCCAAAGGCTCAGGAATTGGGTGTCTCCCTAGTGTCAGGAATGCTCAGATGGAATAGAGCGGACAATGAAGCGTTGTGTAGTGATTTAACATGTGGAGCACCTGAAATGATGTTGCTAAGAGCAACAGAAAAAACCCCAAAGGGTTACCAGCGGGTGTGGGAATAAACTCCTTGGTCAGAGATAGAAATATAGACACAAGGAGAGTATCCACAATCCTAACCCCCACTTGCAGGGCACAGGTTCAGCTTACTGCCACTAAACTGACACCTGGACGCCCTGCACAGTGAGGGAGGATTAAGCAAGCAGGTCTGAGAGTACAGCCGCAAACCTGCTGGGTTCACAGAATAGCAAAAGAACCCCAGCAGGTCAAACAACTGACTCCAGTCTTACTGCTAGGTCCGGATTGGCAGAATGAAGTACCGAATCCCAAGGCCTATTCGCAGTAAGCAACAAGTAAATACAAAGTCACACAGTACTAGCTAACTCTCTGGAACTGACTAACAAACAAAGATTCAGCAGCATTTGCCTAGCCTGAGAGGATGGTTTATATAGCAGGTGCTGTCCACGCCCCACTCAGACCTCACAGACTGTGAGCACAACACCAGCGCCGGATTCCCTGCCGTGCACAGAGCCTGTAACCACTACACAGTAAAAACCCGGACCGGGGTATCAGCTGCGCTCAGGTTACTTCGCTAACACTTGCCTCCCGGTTGCCATGGCGACGTGGCAGCACATAGCAGGAGATCCTAACAGTACCCCCCCTCTGACGAGGGGTCAAAGAACCCCTACCACCGGGTTTATCGGGGAACTGCGAGAAGAAAGAGCGTATCAGTCTGGGGGCATGAAGATCACAACTGCGCACCCACGACCGCTCCTCCGGGCCATACCCCTTCCAGTGCACCAAAAATGACAGCCGACCCCGAACCATCTTGGAGTCAAGAACCCTTTCAACCACAAACTCCCTCTGACCCCGTATCAGAAGAGGAGAAGGTCTTCCACTGGAAGAAGGATTACTAACCGCCAGTTTTAAAAGGGAACAATGAAATGTTTTATTGATACCCAATGAACGGGGCAGATCTAACTGAAATGCCACCGGATTGATAACCCTGGTGATCTTATAAGGGCCGATGAACTGGGGGCCTAACTTATGAGATGGCTGTCTCAACTTCAAATTCTTGGTGGACAACCAGACGAAGTCTCCTAATTTGAAGCTGCAGGGTCTTCTCCGCTTATCAAAAACCCTTTTGGTCACTAATGACACAGACACAAGGGCTTTCTTCACTTTCCTCCAAACACCCCTAAGAACCGAAACAACAGAGGAACCACCAGGCGTGGAATCCAGGGGGTCAAAAGAATTGGCCTTAGGATGATGCCCATACACACAAAGGAAGGGAGAGATCCCTGTAGCAGAGTGAGCCGCGTTGTTATAGGCAAACTCCGCCATGGACAGATGAGCAACCCAGTCAGTATGACACTTGGAGACATAACACCTAAGGAACTGCTCCAAGGACTGGTTCACCCTCTCAGTCTGCCCATTAGACTGTGGATGGTAGCCTGACGACAAGCTCACAGAAGTCTGGAGATCAGAACAAAATGCCCTCCAGAATTTGGCCACAAACTGGGATCCACGGTCAGAGACCACATCAAGTGGCAACCCGTGGAGGCGCACAACATGCTGCATAAATAACTCAGACAGGCGTCTGGCCGATGGCAACCCAACCAGTGGAACGAAATGCGCCATCTTCGAAAACCTGTCAACGACAACCCAAATGGTTGTCATCCCCATCAGAGAGAGCACTGCCCCAATACCTATCTCAGAGGCATCCACTTCTACCACAAAAGGACGCTCTGGATCTGGGTGTCGCAGCACCTTGGCCGAGACAAATGCCCTTTTGAGACGGGCAAAGGCCGCTTTGGCCTCACAAGACCAGTGAGCAACATCCGCCCCTTTCTTAGTGAGTGCCACCAAGGGGGCCACTATAGACGAAAATCCAGCGATAAACCGTCTATAAAAATTCGCAAAGCCCAGAAAACGCTGAAGCGCCTTCAAACTAGTGGGCTGCACCCAATCCAGGACTGCCTGTACCTTAGAACCCTCCATTTGGAAACCTTCTGAGGAGATAATATACCCTAGAAATGCGATTTGCTGGACTTTAAACTCGCACTTCTCCAACTTCGCCCCAAGCTGGTGGTCTCTGAGTTTCTGGAGGACTAAGCGTACATGCTTCCGATGTTCCTCCAGGGAATGAGAGAAGATTAGGATGTCATCTAGATAAGCAACTAAGAATCTATCCAAATATTCCCTGAGCACATCGTTCATGAATTCCTGGAAGACTGCCGGGGCATTAGAGAGCCCAAAAGGCATCACCAAATATTCATAATGCCCTGAGTGGGTATTAAAGGCAGTCTTCCATTCATCCCCCTCTCTTATTCGGATTAGATTGTAAGCACCGCGTAGGTCAATCTTAGAGAAAATGGTTGCAGTACGAAGCTGGTCAAACAAAACCGAAATGAGAGGCAGTGGGTACGAGTTTTTAATCGTGATACGGTTCAATTCCCTGAAGTCGATGCAGGGTCGCAACGAACCGTCCTTTTTACCCACGAAAAAGAACCCCGACCCAACTGGGGACTGTGAGGGTCTGATAAATCCCTTAGCCAAGTTCTCCTGAATGTACTCTGCCATAGCCTGAGTCTCAGGACGTGACAGGGAGTACAACCTGCTCTTGGGAAGCTTAGCATCCGGCAACAAATCAATGGCACAGTCATAGGGGCGATGGGGAGGTAGTACCTCCGCAACTTTTTTGGAGAACACATCCGCAAAATCTGCATAACATCCTGGCAATCCTGGCAAACTTAGCTGCGAGAGCCTGACTGGAAGGCTCAAGCAACTCCTGAAACAATCATTACCCCAACTAAGAATCTCCCCAGAGACCCAGTCAAATTGAGGGTTATGGGCCCTTAACCAGGGTAACCCCAAAACCAATGGGGCAAAAGAGCAGACAGTCACATAAAAAGACAATTTTTCAGAGTGTGTGGCTCCAATAAACAAAGGAATTTGGCTGGTGCAGGAGGTAATTTTACCCTGGGACAATGGTTCCCCGTTTAACCCACAGATCTCAATCTCTGATGCCAAAGGTACTGAGGGAACAGAGTGTTCCAGGGCGAATTGACGGTCCATGAAAACCCCATCGGCCCCACTGTCAACAAAGGCCTCAGTCTTGACAGTTTGACCGAGGATCTCCAAAGTCACCGGAATGAGAAAAGTCTTTTTGGGAAATTCTGACTTCTGGCCTGACAGGATATTTCCCATCACCCTCAGGCCCTGAAGTTTTCCGGTTTTTCTGGGCATGATACTACAACATGACCTTTATTCCCACAGTACAAACACAAACCCTGCTGTCTCCTCCGCGTCTTCTCACGCGAGGAGAGGCGGGTAGCCCCAATTTGCATAGGCTCCTCGGAATATTCCTCAGAGTCTGAGGTTCCCTTGGGAAAAAAGGAAACTGCGGTCTCCCTTTCAAGCCTACGCTCTCTCAGCCATCTATCCACCCGGATGGATAACTGCATGAGCTGATCTAAGCTATCAGGCAAGGGATATTGTACCAGTTGGTCCTTTATCTGGTCAGAAAGGCCCCTTCGGTACTGGTTTCTCAGGGCTGGGTCATTCCACTGGGTATCATGAGCCAACCTCCGAAACTCCGTACTATAAACCTCAGCTGGCCGTCGCCCTTGCTTAAGAACCGTAATCTGAGCCTCGGCTGAAGCCATCTTGTCAGGGTCATCATACAAACTGCCCAGTGCCGTAAAAAAAGCATCAACACTTTTAAGCGACGGACAGTCAGGCTGTAACCCATATGCCCAGACCTGTGGATCTCCTTGTAGCAAGGAAATCACCATGCCCACCCGCTGAATCTCCGACCCAGAAGACTGGGGCCTAAGCCTGAAATATAGCTTACAGCTGTCCTTGAAACAAAAGAACTGCGAGCGATCTCCAGAAAAACGATCCGGGAGATTTACTTTCGGCTCCTTAACCCCTGAACTTGCCGCTGCTGCTGCGGGAGCTCCGCTAGCGGCCTGCGGGGTGTTCATTTTAATGGACATCTTATTAAATTGTCGAGTCAGGACCTGCACCTGATCGACCACCTGTTGCAAAGTATTTTGAGGGGTATGCTCCATATTCCCACAAAATTTCAACAGGAGTAAGGCTGCTGAATATGTTACGCACACCAGTGCTAACAGGAGTATACCGGTGTATGAACAGAGAGGGAAGTGAAGCAAACAAACTCACAGACAGTATAACATAACATACACAGGAGGTGATGGAATAACTAATAAACACAAAGTGAACGGAGAAGCCCAAAGGCTCAGGAATTGGGTGTCTCTCTAGTGTCAGGAATGCTCAGATGGAATAGAGCGGACAATGAAGCGATGTGTAGTGATTTAACATGTGGAGCACCTGAAATGATGTTGCTAAGAGCAACAGAAAAAACCCCAAAGGGTTACCAACGGGTGTGGGAATAAACTCCTTGGTCAGAGATAGAAATATAGACACAAGGAGAGTATCCACAATCCTAACCCCCACTTGCAGGGCACAGGTTCAGCTTACTGCCACTAAACTGACACCTGGACGCCCTGCACAGTGAGGGAGGATTAAGCAAGCAGGTCTGAGAGTACAGCCGCAAACCTGCTGGGTTCACAGAATAGCAAAAGAACCCCAGCAGGTCAAACAACTGACTCCAGTCTTACTGCTAGGTCCGGATTGGCAGAATGAAGTACCGAATCCCAAGGCCTATTCGCAGTAAGCAACAAGTAAATACAAAGTCACACAGTACTAGCTAACTCTCTGGAACTGACTAACAAACAAAGATTCAGCAGCATTTGCCTAGCCTGAGAGGATGGTTTATATAGCAGGTGCTGTCCACGCCCCACTCAGACCTCACAGACTGTGAGCACAAAACCAGCGCCGGATTCCCTGCCATGCACAGAGCCTGTAACCACTACACAGTAAAAACCCGGACCGGGGTATCAGCTGCGCTCAGGTTACTTCGCTAACACTTGCCTCCCGGTTGCCATGGCGACGTGGCAGCACAGAGCAGGAGATCCTAACACTCCCCTTCTTCTCTCCTTCTCTTTCTCCCCCTTCTTGTTTCCCTTCTCTTCCCTTAACAAGATGGACTTACCCCAAGAGACTGCGTTCCGGGTTTTCCTGTTAATCCTGTTGTTGACCAGGACAGTCTGTTTCGGTGAGGGTCCCAGAGAGGTCGAGAAAGGATCTGGAATGGGTTCTGATGGCGAGGATGGATTTGTAGAATCTCAAGAGCAACACATCATTTGAGCAAATGCGAGTATCAGAAAGCGCTCTGGTAGTCAGGGAGCTCGGAGGCACTGTGAAGGGTTATTGTCTGAGGAAAATTGCATTTGTAGGAATTGTGAGAACATAGTCGAGGATGGGTGCATCCAGAGATGTCAGTCCAGCCTTAATATCGACATGGACCGTCATCCATTGAGTGATTACCACTCACTAGTGGGTAAGGTCTAAAACCAGACAGAATGCTGGGTGTGCTCACAAGTACCTCAAGGTCAGAGCAAGTCAGGATTAGTACCGTACCCTTTAGCAATAGATGAGGTACTCAAATTACGGGGTGGGAGACAGGTGGATAAGAAATTCTATATTTCTAGGCCCCCTAGCTTGAAGCTCCACCAGTATCATGTAGATAGATCCTTATTATGTTTCAATATTTCCAATTACCGAAAACCGGGAAATTGGGAAGTGACGTGGAATAACCAGACAATGACCTTTTCGCACAGAGCTGATAGGATACCCATAGACTCTGAACTTGTACGCCAAATAGCCAACAGTGGAAGGTATTCCCGGTATAGGTACACTTGAGGAAGCAAGACCATGTGGGTTGGAGAAGTATCACCAGGGTACTGTGCTCATATCATCCAGCCCGATACTTGTACTGAGCAGATGGGAGAACTAGGGATTGGGTTTTTCACTTGGAAAGTTTGTAATATGGTAATGTCATATTCTGTCCCCTATGTTCTCCCCGATGATGCCTATTTCATATGTGGGAGGAAGGCATACAAGTGGCTTGCCCCGAGCTCAGAGGGATTGTGCTATATTGGAAGAGTGTTGCCAGAGGTCATGACCATAACCCATGATAAGATGAAAGATGTTCACCGCAGTGCTCAGGCTCCTTACACTCATACTCACTATGAACACATCGTCAAGAGACACCTCATAGAGAGGACAGAGCACGTAGCCTCCGATTTGATCCACGAATCCACCGGGATTCAATTCCTTCTCGCATTAGACATCACCCGTACTGCCAGAGGAATTAAAAATTATAGGTATATCCATGCGCTAGCGAACTTGATAGATAATATCACTGAGATGTATGACGACACCTTCAGGTATACGGGAAGGGAGTTACAAGCTTACAAGAAGGAACTGATTCAGCACAGGATGGTCCTAAATTATATCACAGCCGTGACGGGTGGGTACTATGTTACTTTGGCAACTCAATATGGTGTGAAGTGCTGTACATATATCATGAACAGCACTGACGACCCCACGGAGATCATCGATCAAAAGATGGACGATATCTTGCAGTTGAAGTGGGAGTTCCGGAGGAGACACAACCTTACCCTGACGGCTGTGGGTAATGAGCTGACCGGCTGGGTCTCATGGTTGAACCCACGAAATTGGTTCTCAGGATTAAGACAGTGGGCTCAAAATGTTATTATGAGTGTAGGGAAGTTTCTCCTTTGTATCCTGGGAGTCGTCATAATTATTGGCTTGATATTTAGGTGTGTTCGAATTCTGACGCGGCGCAAGCACGGCACAAATTTGATGAGTCTAAGGAGCGAGGGCATTGTTATAGCAGCAGATTTAATTTACGACCCATCCATAGAGAAAGTGTTATGATAAGGATTGCAAATGAATTCCATGGCCTGTTTTCTTTCACCCGTTTTTCCTTTGTCTCCCCCTCTGCCCAGGTACACCCATCCGGAAAAGACATCAGCCCTACCCAAGAATGTTTATGAAAATGTTATGTGAATGTATTTTAGATATGTGTCTTATCTTCATCTCTACAACCTTCAGTTAATGACACACATAGTCGACAGGTGATATCCACATATACTAGCACTCACATATGTTCCCCCTCCATGTATCATCAACTAAATGTGCACCCCATTTGTTGGAACAAGAAGCCGAAAAGAGCTCGGTAGTGTTTGTTGGCCCACTTACAGACCCTTAATACGGGATGAGAAGGATTTAATGTATACTTCGCAATACCTCGAAGCTTATTTAGAACATATACGGCACGATGATACATGCCCCTCAGACATGGATTCATACATACATGCTTTTTACTATCCCACTAGGTCATACATTTCCTACCTACCACTCTCCCCCGACCATCCAAAACGTCTGTAGATATTGTGTAGATATTTTTCTGTTTAGTGATTAGATAGTGGCAGTTATTGGTGACTGCCAAAGGGTGGACTGTCAAAGTCGAAAAATATTGCAGTACACACATCGCGTACAAACAACACACAGATGGCTTCCGCGCGTGTACTTGTTCTGCTGTGCGTGCACATATTCACAATTTGCGTATGGTCGCTCCCGCGGTCGTGCGCATCAGCGCGTGGTATGGGTATTTACGGTAGAGTTTGTGAACGCATGGAGAGCTATCAAAACACATTACATATTTAATCCAAATAGTGCACAATGTACACATAGTCCCCCTGCACCACACCAGAAAATAACAACAGTTTAAATGGTTTCAGAACAAAGGGATTCACCTTTACAGGATAAGAGGGGACAGACTAAGGTTATAAGGTGGTGTTTGCTATCCAGCTGTAGGGTATTTTAAGGGTAACATTCCGGTGTTAGTCTGCGTAAGATCACCTGTTCCTGTGGATAGTTATGTGCAGAAGCAGAATATAGATATAAACTGTATTTACTGTATATTATGTATGCGGCAGGAATCCAGAGGAGACCACCCACAAGAGCAGTTGGGAAAGACATCGCCTACCTTTTCAAATCGACCTATGACCTCTCCTGTACTGTAAAAGTGCATTCCTGTGTCCAATGGACAAAGGGATTACAGTATCCATTGTATTGCTTTGGAAGAATTGTATAAATAAAGCCTGCTGCAGCCTGGCCTGTCACAAGACTCACAAAGTTATCTATCAGATAGCCGGGGACCGGCCGGGTTGCGCAAGCGATTCCAATCACGTATGTACATTGACTGTAGCGATTATTCTGTTATATTATCTTGTATTGTAGTGTATGATTTGTATTGTAAACCCCCTTTCAGCAAATATTACGCTGTGGTGTCGGAACCCAGTGGTTTAACTACAAATCGGTGTTGTGTCTTCCTTTTCCTGCTAAGGTTTAAGAGTGTATTAGTAACGCATCGCATTGCTGTATAAGGTTTAAAGTGTATATCTGGGTGTGTGCGCGCTGTGTGTACTTTGTACCACCAGCGCGGCGTTTGTACGCTAAGTCCGTACAGTGATACGGGACTCCGTATGCAAACAGTGTATAAAGTACGTAGCGTGTGTATTAAGTATAGCGGCCACAGCGGCTAAAGGTTTAAAGTGTATTTAAGGTGTGTTTAAGGTATAGCTTTCATTCCTGTAAGATAATCGACATTATCAAACCATTCTAGGTGAAGCTGTAACAAACACAGGGGCAAACGCAGGATTTCTAGAAGAACGTTTCCAAATGCAATCCACAATCTCCCACTCTGTGGAACACTGGATCATGTGTGGGAGTCTGGTGGAGCAGTAGAATAACCTATACACTCCTTAAACATATACAGTATATAGACATTACAGTATTAATAATTAACACTATAGTTGGTCTATAATACAGGCTGTATAAAACATTTAACTTATATACATTACATAATTGGTCAGGAAATGGTTAAACATCCCATGATAAATAAATACACAAACATAATAGAACCAGTAAGAGACAAAACTGCACTTTCTAAGCACACATTCTCCCACCTCATGGTAAGGCATCTGTCTGTTCTTCCTGGCAGCTACTCTCTGGTCCAGTGCACTGATTGAGAACTCAGAGCCGTACACAGCAAATTTGGTAGAAAAAACTGCTACTACTGGGCATATTCAGCAGCTCCACTCTCTCTCTTAAACTGCATGTTGTGGTCTAGCAATCATATTATATACTATTGCTATTGAGGTCATAATCTGATCCACTGCCAGTCTCAAAGAAGGAGAAAAAAAAGATAGCAGTGTTTGATGCTCACTGTGGTTGATTGGAACACACAAAAAATATACTCAGAGTGATTACATTTTTATGGAACAAATATAAGAATTCATAGACATATAAATGTTCAACTGCAAGGATATAAAAGGAACACAACGGAATCTGAGTCAGCTGGCTAGTAATAAATTAGAAATTTGCTTGTAGTTCCAGCAGATCATAGGTATGATGTGGAAAGGTTGATTAATCCAATGAGAGCAGTATTCAATATATATAGCACATCATTAATAACATACCAAAAGTGATTTCAATTCCTCAGCTTTCTTCGTCCAAGCAATATAGGATCACATATTGAGTTGGACATAAATACAACTGCCAGATACAATTGCCATCCCCGCTACCTCCGCAACTTGCTCCTTTTTTGAATACACGTTTGTTTTACACGTATATGTTTTACCTTCGCCAAAGGTGGAATGGGATGACTTGCTGGTACTTGTCCATTGGGGCAAGTTGCAAGCTGATGGCAATGACAGCTGTTGCCTGGGTCTGTTTTGTTGAATGCATCTAGGACACCCCTACAGCAGTTATGCAGATATAGTAGTAGCAGGAATACGGTGTACTGCTTACTCATTTTTTTTATGGTTTCCTGCACTACTTGAGAAGTGGAAGGCTGCTAATATGTATATTAGTGTGGACTTAAAAAAAAAAAAAGTTTGATTTGTGTTGAGTTTAATTTGCTTTTAGAAGGCTCAGTGTCACTTGGGTACTCAGTATAGGAATCGGTATGATATCCCGATAGACGGGATGCCGGCGGTCAGAATGCCGACAGTGGCATCCCAACCCCCAGAAAGTACCCTAAGCCTTCCCCTTGTGGGTACCTAACCCTAACCCTCCCTTCCATAGTACCTAACCATCCCTTCTCATCCCTTCACCCTAACCTCCCCCGTGCCGTGGCAGGACACGATCGCGTCCCGCTAAAAGAACGTTTGGGATTCCAGGTGTCAGTGTTTTGATGCCGGGATCCAAAACTCTTTTGGGATTTTGAGACGGCTTTATGCCATCATTCGGGATTCCGGCATCGGTATTTCGACCGCCGGGATCCCATTCGGCGGCATTTTAACTACATCCCTTATTATATATGCTTTTCGGCCACTACTGTAATTCATATAAATTGTGTACTTTGTTTTTTGCCCATCTTTTGTACTCACAGTGAAGGTACACATCTTGGTGTCTTCCTGGTGCATCTGCTGGTGTTATTGCACGGTGAGCTTGGCGCAATTGCTGCTTATGCAGTTAGTTGCAGCTAACATTTTCTGACAATTCTACATAGGTAGGAAAAAAAATTGCAGGCATATTTTGCTTTTGCAATAAGATGCAAATTGTATCCAACCTTACGTGAGGTTCCTACTGTCTGTATGTGTATAGCTGTTAATTAAAAATAAATGGTTCTCCAGCGCCAAAATAGATACTGTATCAAAAAGAGCCCTTGGAAAGCTTAAACAGTATAACATGAGCTGTGATGATCCAAATCCTTAATTAATATATTAAATCCTGGAGAGAGATAAAGCAGTAAGATATAAAGTACCAGCCAATCTGCTCCTAACTGCCATTTTACATGCTTTGTTTGCAAAATTATTGTTAGGAGCTGATTGGTTGGTACTTTTGTCTCTCCAAGGTTTGATACATCTCTCCCAAGTGTGAGCTATGCAGAAATATAGCAATGTCTATGCACTAGAGCAGTGGTTCTCAAACTCGGTCCTCAGGACCCGACACGGTTCACGTTTTCCATGTCACCCAGGAGGTGCACTGTGTATTTTAACTGTCAAATTTTAAAAATCTACAGGTGACCTGCAAAACATGGACCGTGTGGGGTCCTGAGGACCGAGTTTGAGAACCTGTGCACTAGAGTGATGAAAAATGTATTATTGGGCAGCACAGATGGTGTAATGGTTAGTATTACTGCCTCACAGCACTGAGGTCATGGGTTCAAGACTATGTGGTTTGTATATTATTCTCCCCATATTCTGCATTCCTCGCACAACCCTAAAATATACTTGTAGGTAAACTGGCTCCAAATAAAAAAATGCTAGCGTATACATGTGGTGAGAAACAGACTGTAAACTCCTCTTCGCCATGGACTAATGGGAATGGCCACATAGTTTCTGTAAAGTGCTGTGGAATATGTTTGCATTATATACATAACTGGTAATAAATACTATTTAGACAATTCAATTGTAACTGGAGGGAAAATCCATTTTAGCGCTCTCACATAAAAGATATGTCATAGAAAATATTTCTCAGTGATAAACAATAATGAATTGAATAGGTATATTGATCTCACAGTATCACATGCAAAAAAAAGTGTTTAAAAGACAAATATATAATATAAAAAATTTAAGGTGCATATACACTTGCCAAGAAAATGAGCGTAGTCGCTCATTTTTCCCCTTCCTGAGCGACGTAGCTCATTTTCTCGGCAAGTTGGTATGCCGCCACTGACTATCAATGCACGCCCCCGCGGGTCGGCAACGATTGTCGCTGTCGGCAGTGCATGCATGCTCTATCTGGACTGTCGTCCAGGAGCTGCATGCACAGCCGGCCGCTGCGTAACGTCATTAAGTGATATGAACAGTCATATCGCTCAGTGTGTAGGGCCCTCATGGAGCGACGTCGTCTAGTGTGTATGGACCGTTAATAATAATAATAATAATAATAATATTATTATATATAAAAAAAAGAAAGAGGATCCTGGTACCAAAAGAAAATCCAAAGGAAGAGTAGAAAACCCTATATAAGGGGGAAGGGGTGGGGGGGGGGACGACACACCACTTCAGGCAGATAAAACAGGAGTAGGAGATAGTTGATATCTTTCTAACCACAAGTGAAATGAACATCCTTTCTAAAGCTTTTTTTACTTTGTACAAACTGACTATCAAACTGCCGTTGACTTTGTATACATTTCTATGGCAGAAAAAAACAGCAAGACGTGTAGAGATTAATTTTTAGCCCCCTGTTGTGAATTCCTCAATTGACAATATACTAAATCATCAAAAGAGACTGCCTTCCATTCAGTCAGTATCTCCTTTTCCAATAAGAATAGCTTTACCATTATTTTAGCGATAAATCAGAGATAATAATCAGATCAGCTGATAAAGGAGTAGTAATGTTATTAAATCGAGCTTATTATGTGAGGTCAATGTACAACTTTCTGATATGTTGTCACAGAATTTTGGCTCGTGATCCAAATTCTATGTACAAAAAGTAGATTGACAGAATTATCAATTCAGGATGAATCCACTACCAATTTGTTTTTATCCAGGAGTATTCTAAAACTTCCAGGGGACGATTCAGTTGTTTGCGCCAACGGGTATTTCTATTGGGCGCCCGACGGAGCAATTCAATTGTTGCTCTGTTTGAGTATGAAAAGCCGTAAGGACACACACTTCTGCTTGCTGCTTCCCGAGGTGGCGAGAAGAAATGTGCGATAAGTCTGGATTTTGGGCGCCCAAAGCAGTACTTTAGACAGGTTTAGCAGCCTTGCTAAACCCAATACAGCTGGGTGTGCACATGCAGCATTCGCACCCTATGGGGAGAACAACTGAATTGCTCCAATAGGCCCCAAATACATTTGGACACACACAAAAAAAAAATATATTATATTGGGTCTTATAATTTGTTTTCCAAAATTCACAAGAGTATTGCTCAACCCTCAGGGTGGCTCTCTCTTCGTGTGACCCTGTGTCACAAATAAATATATTAAATATTGATATACAGTATAATCAATCCCACAAGTTTGTTTCTCAGCTATTGAGAAATTCCTTATAAGTTCAATACCTAACATTTTATGCGCCTCATAATGGGGGGGTAAACTTAGAGCTGCTGGATCGTTGGCTGATGGCTGTGGCTCCGAGCTACCATCCTGTTGTGGCTTCCTGTCACCGAGGCTAAGATCTCACTGCAGGCGTCGAAGGGCTTCTGCTTGTCATGCTTCAGACCTACATCAGGGCAGCTCTCAACTGTGGGCTTCAGGTGGTGGTGGTGCTGCTGTTCCTTGGTGGGGCCATTTACTCTGCAGGTGGTGTCCTGTAGTCTCCTGCATGGAGTGCTGCACTGGGGACCTTGGGGCTGGTCTCCAATATATCACGGCTTAGTCTGCTTGCCAACCTTAGTGCTGGAGAAGCAAGTTATGCTGCACTAGTGCTTTGCGCTGTGGACTTTTTCACAAACCTGCAATTCTGCAGCGTGCACATTGCCCCGGCCATTTTAAATATGCCTTACCAGCTGTTTCATTTACATATCCCAGACAACAGCACCTGTATTGCAGATTTCATTATTAAATAGAGCCTTATTGTGCCCTCCCTGAAGTTTATTCTCCGTTCCTCTGGCACTACTCTACCACTTTGGAATTTGCTATTGTGCTGTTCACATTGTTGTGAATGGTACTATTCTGGGTTGGCTGGCCCCAGAACCAGACCCTCGAGGCAATATTTAAAGTGTATGTGGGGTCCTGTTTTGCTCTGATAAAAATGTGATCCACTATTGTTATCTCTGACAGCCCATGTTCTCATTACTTATCTACTAGTCAATTCATGTCTACGTAACAAGAGCAGTTCACCTCCCCTGTTGCCGTTTTGCATTGACAGTCTATTGCAGATTCAGTGTTGACATCGTGGAGCATTGTGCAACTCTTTCATTATACCTCCTAACAAAAACTAAAGTTGCCTCTCCGTCACACACTGCCTCTCCCCTACATCACTATCGTCCCATAACCTTGTTTCCCGTTACAATCTGCCTCTCCAAGGCATCACCCTCTAGCCGTCATATGAATTCCCTTTGAGGCCATGCCCCTGGTTTTGAGGTCACTGCCTTGTGAGGCCATGCCCATATGAATGCCATTTTTAGATTTCTCACAAATATTTAAGATGCCCGCTCTAATATATATATATTGTAAATTCCTGCACATCTTATTACCAAAATCCCATAAATGTGCACTTGCATCGCACAACACCTCATAAGCATACCACAGCATCCCATAAGAGAAAACGATACACCCACACATTATCTGAGTTCCAAAGCTCAGTGAAGCATATATTTCTTGTTAAAAGGATATGGATACAATATATATTACAAAGTACAGTATATCTATAATTACATGGTTACACACACACACAGAAAACAGTTAGAACATAGTTAAAACACAGTTACATATAGTTATAGTTAAATGCCTGCGATACATTTACCAGATCCTTCTCATTATTAGTTTATCTCTCCATATGACTCTGTCTTTCTCTCTTTCCTCTTTAAAATCATGCAAAACCTCCATCTTCCTCTGAGTCCACCAGCAACTGAACCCGACCCCCCCAGACAGGAACTCTTTTCCTGTGTGTCTGTTCCTGGGGGAGGGGTCTCTCTCTCTCCTTCATGATTGAGTCACTATTCTCTTTGTATATGCTGATCAGGTTCAGCCCTTAAAACTGCCAAAAGGGTTGGCTTGAGTTCCCTGTTCACTGTATCATTTATTGTTCTAACAAAGTGATTTTAGCTTTTATACATTCACTCATAACTATCCGCTGCAATGTCCTACAACTTCACAACAAGCCTCAAACTAACCCACACATCAATCTGCTTGCTTCAATACCAAACATGACGGGCGCATCTGGTTCTGTTCAAATAATACACATTCATGACATCAATTCATCAGCCAATTCTAAATCTCCATGATGTCTGATGCTTGATATTATTATAATTATGTACTGTATGAAATAAGTGTCGAATCCCTCTCGGTGCCATGTCCGTGTAAATGCGTGTGTTACTATATATTGCTGTGCTCGCTGCGCATATTTGCAAGTATAGCGACTTAAATGTGTGCAGTTTGTATGTTCTCTCTATGTAATATTTTTGACTTTGACAGTCCACCCTTTGGCAGTCACCAATAACTGCCACTTCCTAAAACATTTCAAAAAGAGAAAAATATATGTCATATGTAAATACATTTCTATGATTGGGTAAGGGAGGAGAGAAGAAGGTGGGAAAAGGGTATGACCTAGTGAGATAGCAGAAGCATGTGTGTATGAATCCATGTTTGGGGGGTCATGTATCATCGTGCCGTACGTGTTGTACATCAAGCTTCGAGGTATTGCGAAGTATACATTTGAATTCCTTCTTATCCCGTATTAAGGGTCTGTGGATGGGCTGTCAAACTCTACCGAGCTCTTTTCGGCTGTGGTTGTAACAAAATGGGGGAGCACATTTTAGTTGATGATACATGAATGGGGGAGATATGTGGTTGCTGATATCTGTGCCTGTATTCCCTATCGACTATGTGTGTCATTACCTGAGGGTTGTAGAAATGAAGATAAAGAACACTTATGGTAAATGCTGTGGTATTCTATGTCAGGTTAATG
Organism: Pseudophryne corroboree; assembly: GCF_028390025.1. Lineage (NCBI taxonomy): Eukaryota > Metazoa > Chordata > Amphibia > Anura > Myobatrachidae > Pseudophryne > Pseudophryne corroboree. The sequence continues at coordinate 459,778,956 of NC_086447.1, read as the reverse complement.
TACATTTGTCGGTTGAAGTTTTGTTTGGTGTCTGTTGAAAGCCGTCTTCTTTGCGCTTTTTGCCCATAGGGTGCGAGCAAAAAGCTTTGTCAATGTCCATAGATTTACAAAAAATGTTGGGCTAGCGTAAGTTTAAAATTTCTAGGGAAACTGGGGATCTATGGCAAAGTTCATCAAATATCCGTGTAAGGTTGTCAAAACTTCTTCTTTGATCTATCCGTTGTCTGTATATCGGCTCATCAAATTCCTCGTCCAAGTGGGTCTTTTTACCTTGGAGAAAAACGGAAAAACAGGTGAAAGAAACGGACCGTATAATTGCATTTTCATCACATCATTGTTTCTACCGTTGGGTCATAAATCAAGTCCATTGGAATTACAGTTTCCTCGCTCCTCAGACTCATCACTCTAGTACGACGATTGCACTTCATTAAAGCCTGACCGCATCTAAATATCAATCCAATCGATATAATGACACCTAAGATACATAGAAGAAACTTCCCAACATCCATTATGACTCCTTGAACCCAGTCTCCTAAACCAGAGAACCAATTTCGTGGGTTCAACCATGACACCCAACCAGTCAGCTCATTACCTACAGCAGCAAGAGTGAGATTGTGTCTCCTGCGAAATTCCCACTTCAATTGGAGAATATCGTCCATCTTTTGGTCTATGACCTCGACCGGATCCTCGGTGCTATTCGTGATATATGTGCAACATTTCACGCCGTATTGCGTTGCCAGTGTGACACAATATCCGCCTGTCACTGCTGTGAGGTAATTGAGAACCATTCTATGCTGTACCAGTTCTGTTTTGTAAGCTTGAAGTTCCCTTCCAGTATACCTAAACGTGTCATCATACATTTCAGTGATATTATCTAACAAATTTGCAAGCGCAGAGATGTATCTATAGTTCATCACTCCTCTAGCGGTGCGAGTGAAATCTAACGCAAGCAGAACCTGAATCCCGGTGGATTCATGGATCAGACCAGAGGCCGGATGCTCTGACCTTTCTGTCAGTTGCCTTTTAACTACGTGCTCGTAATGGGTGTGAGTATAAGGAGCTTGGGCACCACGGTGTATGTCTTTCATTTTGTCATGTGATACAGTCATTACTTCAGGCAGTACTTTTCCAATATAACACAATCCTTCAGAGTTTGGGGCAAGCCACTTATACGCCTTCCTCCCGCATATGAAATATGCATCATCGGGGAGAACATATGGGACGGAGTAGGTCATAATCATGTTACACATCCTCCATGTGAATTCTCCTACCCCTAATTCTCCCAACTGTCTAGTACACGTATCAGCTTGAACGATATGTGCACAGTATCCTGGTGATACCTCTCCAACTCTCGTAATCCTACTTCCTAGGGTATACCTATATCGGAAAGATTTTTCTCTACTGGCTATGTGGCGTATAAGCTCTGTATCTGTCGGCATTCTATCTGCTCTATATGAAAAGGTCATGGTTTGGTTGCTCCATGACACTTCCCAATTTCCCGGCTTTCGGGGATTGGTAATGTTAAAACATAGTAGGGATCTATCCACATGATATCGGTGGAGCTTCAAACTAGGAGGACTGGAGATATTAAACCTCCTGTCCACCGGTCTCCCACCCTTTAGCTCAAGTACCTCCCCTACCGTTAAAGGAAATGGTACTAGCCCTGATTTGCTGTGGCCCTGAGGTACTTGAGAGCATACCCAGCAATCTGTCTGGTTTAACACACTACCCACTAATGAGTGATAGTCACTCAATGGATGCCGGTCCATATGGATATTAAAACTGGATTGGCATTTCTTAATGCACCCATCCTCAACTACATTGTCACAGAGCCTACAGATACAGTTTTCTTCAGCTAACAATCCTTAAAAGAAAATGTTTACAGATAACATGGCTGCTAGATCGTTTCCGGTACTCGCCTTTGCTTGGTGATTGGGTTGCTATTGGAAATTTACACCTCCGTCTCAGTCATCAGGACCTTTCTGGATCCTTTCTCGACCTCACTGGTACTCTCACCGAAACAGACTGCTCTGGTCAACATCAGGGTCAACAGGAAAAATCCATATCACAGTCTCTTGGGGCAAGTCCATCTTACAGGAGGAGAAAAGAAGAAATTTGTAATGGGGGTACAGGTAAACAGTTTGAGGGGGAGAGAACTTGTTACGATAATAAGTTCTCTAGTCTTGTCGTTCTTCTTGTTCTGCTGTCATCTCAAAGGTGCTGTCTCTCAGTCTTCCAAACGAACATTCCGGTGATGCAATATCTCTTCCAAACCAGCGATCTTTCTGTAAGGAGCAAAAATCTTGCATTACCATTTGTCTAACTGATGTGTGACATACCCTCTTTAAACCATGAAAACATGAGTGAGAAGAGAGAGAGAAAAACAAAAACAAAAGAGAGAACAATTCATATGCATATATATTACATAAATCACCAATAACCAACAATAGGAAAAGAGAAAAAAACATTTTTAAAACTTTTTAAAACATTGTCAAATCATCAGGCTGTCATATCTACATGTCCAATGGTTTCCTTGCGCAGTCCCTCCCACCAGCACCATACTCCACTTTCTGTATCTGGCCAGGATACATTGATGCGGATAGGTCATGCTGGGGTTTGGTAGACTTCTGCAAAGACCAAGCGGATATGCAATGTTTGAGTCCTTACTAATAATCGTCAGAGATGGGGATAGAGAGAGAAAAAAAAACATCTTCACACATACATTTACAACGTTTCACCTGGTCATTCCTGTGTCTTCAGTGAATGACCTCTCAATTTATTAACCGTTACCTCAGGCTTACCATCAGTCCTAGTGATCACCTTTCCTGACTACATCTCATGGGTGTGGCCCAAAATTCTTCCTATATGATCCCTGATTATAATTGTGTGTGTTATAATTTTGCTCATTTCTTGGTCTAGGGGGTCTGACTTTATGTGGGTTATTACAGTTGCTGGCATAATGCCCTTCTCTTCTACAATGATAACAAATCCTTGGCTTTCTCCATGTGCTAGGGGCCTGGGGTTCCGGTCGACTTGATGCCTCCTCTAGTGCTTGGATGTTCAGTGCCATCAACCGCTCTCCCTGCGCTTCCCTGGTTCTTTGGATATTTTGGTCATGCTCGATAGCGGACTCTCTTAATGCAGCGACCGAGATACCTCTCCAATGAGGTATTGAGGTTTGTACCCTAATTTTTAGTGTGTCTTTTAAGTTGTTCATTAATACAGACACAGCTACCTCTCTGTGGTGTACATTAGTTTCAATGTCATCTATACCCGTGTACCTAGCCATATCCTGCAGAGCCCGGTGAAAATACTCTGATGCGGATTCACCTTCTTTTTGTTTTATTGTAAAGATTTTATTCCACTTTACTACTGCAGGAAAATATTCTTTCAACTGTAGATTCATTCTTTTTACATTATCTTGGTTATACTCGTCTGTTAGTGGCACTTCCTCATCTAGCTTACAATCAGCGATAAATTTCAATGAATCAACATCGGGGGGTAAACATGCCCTCAAAACTGTCCTCCAATCTTTGTTATTTGGCTCTGCAGTATTTCCTAGCACTCTAATGTATCTTTGACAAGCAACTAAGTCTTTCCTGGGATCAGGAAATTCAGACAGAATTGTTCTTAATTCTGTTCGGGAAAAGGGGCAGTACATGGCGATGTTCCTGACGGGAGTGACTCCTGAAGAGTCAGTTTTCCCATTTGGTACTGCAATTACCCTGACAGGATTAAGTCCAGTAACGTCATTCTGAATTGGTTCTACGATATGAGGTACATTTGTTTGTGCGTGATGTATAATACCATACGTACCTGTGGACACGACCTCACCTGACCCTCCGTTAGAGGGTTTGATTACAGTCTTTACCGATTTGGTCGCGTTCACCTGGATGTCTTGTGTGATGGCTGCTAGAAAAGGCTCCGACATTGTGCTGGGCTCACTTTCTTGTTGGTGTTCCTGAGGAAAGTTTAACATGGGGTGCGACTTGCATGGGTTAATAGTTGTACATTTAACACTTTCATTTTTATAAACCTTATTACGTTTGTTACATTCAGTCTTAATATAGTTACTAAGTGCACTTTTATCACACCCCATTGTGCCTTTCTCCGCAACCATAATCCCCTCCATTGCCATGTCTCTCCTCTCAAGATGAAAGTTAGGTATGTAAGTTACATTTCTTTGCATGTCACTTTCCTGTAGCCATAACTGCAAACAATCATCATGTTTAACCCGTTGTTTACAGTATTTTATGAGACAGATCCTCCGCCTTAAATTATGCAACACCTCTAAGTCAAAACTACCTATCCCGGGAAATGGTGCCTTATCCCCCGCAGTCATTCGTGTCCATTCGTCACAAAAGGTCTCAGTGTGGGGACCATATTTCCCCCACATTACTAACCGAGCAGACCCTCGGGGTCTGCAAGCCTCTGGAGTCTGAATCCTGACTGCTGAACGTCTCTGTGTTGTGCACTTGGCTGCCATTGTGGACCTCTTTAACACAGAAAAACTTCCTTAAATGCACCAAACACAGAAATCTACGTTGGAAATCCTTAAAGCTCTTCCACTGAACTTCTTCTGCTCCGAGTATCTCCGGTCCGCCTTCTAGCAGACACGTGTAGCCGTTGCAGGCCCTATCTCTAGAGATTTTCCTGAGAAAATTCCCTTCTTTACACAAATCACGCTTGCATGTGCTCCCTACAACACGTATGAGGGCAAGATTTACGCATGGATATACGACCTCATATCACGTTGCGTTATTGGTCACACATACAACCGTGCGGTCCAATCGTACCACTTATAGACACTTGTTGCCCATAAATGGTAGGATCATTGGAGTCTCCCTACTGTGCTCCAAAACAGCCAGAGCGTAATACAACGAAAACTTTATCACACTCTGTTGCACGTTTTCACTCAGACCGTGCTCATCACGTTCCACCAAAGATCACACAGATCACAAAGTCCACAAAGCGGGATTCAATACCGTTTTATCACACAGATCACAAAGTCCACAAAGCGGGATTCAATACACTCATACCGTTTTCAACCCACTATCATTCTTATAGTTTTCTGATCACAAAAATCATTTCCCGTAGTCTGATAGCTCTCCCCAGAGGCGTTACAGTAAAGTAAGGTATTTAAACTAAGTTTTGGAAAACTGAAATCAATTTGTGCTATTATCACATGGCTATACTATACCGCCCCCACTAAAACAATGCTATTGTGCGATTTGAGTTTCGGTGGGCGTACCCAGACGCTCCGTTGCGTAATATACGCTGCGTGCGTCGGCCTTTGGGTTGCGTTCGCGAGTCTCAGCCTTTTGTTAGGGACACGTGTATGCTGGCCACAAAAATACAATTAGCACGTTTATCCACCACACAGGTCTTTCTCAGGTAAAGCTGTGTGTGTATTTTACAAATTACCCCTTAGTGTAATTTTTACTCTTTAACTACCAATAGCAACAAATCTTTCTCAGCACGTTATCAATGCAAATGGCAAACAGGAAGGTGAGATATGTGAAAGTACACAGATGAAATGCAATTCTAAATTAATCTAATAACATACATTGATGTAAGCACAGACATATAGACATTACATATATGTACTAATCACTTATTACATATATGAGACCTTATTCAGTGCTTCCAATTTGCATACGAATGTGCTTTCAAACTATCTGTGAAGGCAATCTCCTTCACTGCTGGGAGAGAAAAAAAAACAACAACCCAGTCACACAGGTTCATTTGCATTTCAATGGCCCATCTTACAACTAGCAGAGAATCCTAGAATCTTGGAGGTGAGAGGGGAAAAAGAAAAAAAACAACAAAAAACAAAACAACAACTTTCATTAAGCCCTATCTGAACTATTTATAATTGACTATGACACTGGTTAAATAAATGCATTGGTAACTCATAAATGGTGATTTCTTTTTGACAGTGGATGGCTGATTATTTCCTGAGTCAACTGAAAATCAGCCGTTCAAAAAAAAAAAATTTGACCTTCCCAAAATGGCCGCTGCTCCTCCCCCTTCCACCTCCATGAGGGTCACACAAAATGGTGGACAGACCATGCGGCCTCTCCTGCCATAAAGAAAATCACCATGCAAGCTCCCAAAGTAACTTTTAAATGTACTTTTAAACCTACTTAAACAGATAAACAATCTAATCTTAATCAAACACGATATGATCCATTTGAACCTGGTTTTGCGACAATAAAAATACATTTTAGCATCTTAAATATTATGAGAAACGCCTTGTCCCTTAAAATTTCCTATCAGCGTCTTACTGATACCACAATACATTAACGTGGATGTTTTTTTTTTTCAGCATTTTGCGAGATGTCCATCATTAGCCGGTCAATTACAGCCGCGTTTGTAATGTACAGTGCATCATTAAGATCGTGATATCGCGGACCAGAGCCCCCATCTATGAATGCCATTTTTAGATTTCTCACAAATATTTAAGATGCCCGCTCTAATATATATATATTGTAAATTCCTGCACATCTTATTACCAAAATCCCATAAATGTGCACTTGCATCGCACAACACCTCATAAGCATACCACAGCATCCCATAAGAGAAAACGATACACCCACACATTATCTGAGTTCCAAAGCTCAGTGAAGTATATATTTCTTGTTAAAAGGATATGGATACAATATATATTACAAAGTACAGTATATCTATAATTACATGGTTACACACACACACAGAAAACAGTTAGAACATAGTTAAAACACAGTTACATATAGTTATAGTTAAATGCCTGCGATACATTTACCAGATCCTTCTCATTATTAGTTTATCTCTCCATATGACTCTGTCTTTCTCTCTTTCCTTTTTAAAATCATGCAAAACCTCCATCTTCCTCTGAGTCCACCAGCAACTGAACCCGACCCCCCCAGACAGGAACTCTTTTCCTGTGTGTCTGTTCCTGGGGGAGGGGTCTCTCTCTCTCCTTCATGATTGAGTCACTATTCTCTTTGTATATGCTGATCAGGTTCAGCCCTTAAAACTGCCAAAAGGGTTGGCTTGAGTTCCCTGTTCACTGTATCATTTATTGTTCTAACAAAGTGATTTTAGCTTTTATACATTCACTCATAACTATCCGCTGCAATGTCCTACAACTTCACAACAAGCCTCAAACTAACCCACACATCAATCTGCTTGCTTCAATACCAAACATGACGGGCGCATCTGGTTCTGTTCAAATAATACACATTCATGACATCAATTCATCAGCCAATTCTAAATCTCCATGATGTCTGATGCTTGATATTATTATAATTATGTACTGTATGAAATAAGTGTCGAATCCCCCTCGGTGCCATGTCCGTGTAAATGCGTGTGTTACTATATATTGCTGTGCTCGCTGCGCATATTTGCAAGTATAGCGACTTAAATGTGTGCAGTTTGTATGTTCTCTCTATGTAATATTTTTGACTTTGACACCCACTATCAGGGACGAAGCCAGCCTCTTCCCCTTTCATGGTGCCCTCCTTGTCATTTTGTTCTGTATCTGCCCCTGCCCTATGGGGCAGTGTGTGCGCGGTGGTGAGGCCCTGCCTATTTTGTCCCGGAACCCACAATGTCTGATGGCAGCCCTGCTCATGATTATTAAAGCAAAGCCTAATATACAAGTTAAGTATTAATATCAAAGCTAAATGGGGAGACCAATTTCTGTGGCGTTTTTGGTGCATAGCTATAATTGCAGAAAAAGGAAGACATTTATCTATTTGGAGACACATGGGGAACCCTTTAAAAAACAAAACGAGTTTTATGGTAAGAACTTACCTTTGTTAAAACTCTTTCTGCGAGGTACACTGGGCTCCACAAGGATAGACATAGGGGTGTAGAGTAGGATCTTGATCCGAGGCACCAACAGGCTGAAAAGCTTTGACTGTTCCCAGAATGCATAGCGCCGCCTCCTCTATAACCCCGCCTCCCTGCACAGGAGCGTTTTTAGTTAACCAGCCCAATGCAGTAGCAGGAAAAGAGACGACAACAGTTAGTAGCCACATACACCACACTCTCACGACAGGAGACGTGTCAGCAGCTAATGCCATACCAACCCAAAGAAGCTAAGTGCATCAGGGTGGGCGCCTTGTGGAGCCCAGTGTACCTCACAGAAAGTTTTAACAAAGGTAAGTTCTTACCATAAAACTCATTTTCTGCTGCGGTGTACACTGGGCTCCACAAGGATAGACATAGGGGATGTCCTAAAGCAGTTCCTTATGGGAGGGGATGCACTGTAGCGGGCACAAGAACCCTGCGTCCAAAGGAAGCATCCTGGGAAGCGGTAGTATCGAAGGCATAGAACCTTATGAACGTGTTCACAGATGACCACGTAGCACCTTGCACAATTGTTCAAGGGTCGCACCACGGCGGGCCGCCCAAGAAGGTCCCACAGACCGAGTAGAATGGGCCGTAATGTGAGCAGGAGCCGAGAGGCCAGCCCTCACATAAGCATGTGCAATCACCATTCTAATTCATCTGGCCAAAGTTTGTTTGTGAGCAGGCCAGCCCCGTTTGTGAAATCCAAACAGAACAAAGAGAGAATCAGATTTCCTAATAGAAGCATTTCTCTTCACATAGATACGGAGAGCCCGTACCACATCCAAAGACCTCTCTTTGGAAGACAGATCAGGAGAAACAAGTGCCGGAACCACAATCTCCTGGTTAAGGTGGAACGAAAAAACCACCTTAGGTAAGTATCCGGGACGAGTCCTAAGAACCGCCCGGTCACGGTGAAATATCAGATATGGGGAACTACAGGACAAGGCACCCAAATCCGACACTCTTCTAGCTGAGGCTATAGCCAGCAGAAACACCACCTTAAGGGAAAGCCACTTAAGAACAGCTGAACCAAGAGGTTCAAACGGAGACTCTTGTAACGCCTCCAAAACCACCGACAAGTCCCAAGGAGCCACAGGCGGGACATAGGGAGGTTGGATACACAACACACCCTGAGTAAAGGTATGCACATCAGGTAAGGTCGCAATTTTTCTCTGAAACCACACCGACAAGGCAGATATTTGAACCTTGAGAGAGGCCAGACGCAAGCCTAAGTCCAGGCCCTGCTGAAGAAAAGCCAACAACTTGGCTATACTAATCTTGGAAGCGTCATAATCGTTAGATGCGCACCAAGCAAAGTAAGAATGCCAGACCCTATAGTAAATCCGAGCCAAAGCCGGTTTCCGGGCCCGCAACATAGTTTGAATGACCGCCTCAGAAAACCCTTTAGCCCTTAAGACGGAAGCTTCAAGAGCCACGCCGTCAAAGACAGCCGGGCTAGGTCCTGGTAGACACAGGGGCCCTGAACGAGGAGGTCTGGGCATTGTGGAAGTAGAATTGGACGCTCTGACGATAGGCCTTGCAGGTCTGAGAACCAGTGCCGTCTGGGCCACGCTGGAGCTATGAGAAGCAGAATTCCTTTTTCTTGCTTGAACTTCCGAATTACCCTGGGCAGGAGTGACACCGGAGGGAACACGTACGGCAGCCGAAACCTCCACGGCACCGTCAGCGCATCCACGAATGCTGCTTGAGGATCCCTTGTCCTTGCTCCGAAGACCGGAACCTTGTGATTGTGTCGAGACGCCATCAGATCTACGTCCGGAAGGCCCCACTTTTCCACTAGGAGTTGAAACACTTCTGGATGGAGGCCCCACTCGCCGGCATGTACGTCCTGATGACTGAGAAAGTCCGCTTCCCAATTCAGGACTCCCGGAATGAATAATGCCAATATGGCCGGTAGATGGCGTTCCACCCAATATAGAATCCGTGAGACTTCCTTCATTGCCAAACGGTTTCGAGTGCCGCCTTCATGATTTATGTAAGCCACTGTGGTGGCGTAGTCTGACTGTACTTGAATAGGACGGTTCTGAATTAAATGCTGGGCCAGGTTCAATGCATTGAAGACCGCCCGCAATTCCAGAATGTTGATTGAGAGGAAGGACTCCTCCTTGGTCCACCGACCCTGAAGGGAGTGTTGCTCCAGCACCGCGCCCCAACCTCTTAGACTGGCATCCATCGTCAACAGGACCCAGTTGGATATCCAGAAGGGACGGCCCCTGCACAATTGTTGGTCCTGGAGCCACCAGAGCAGCGACAGACGAACCTCCGGAGTCAATGAGTTCATGTGAGACCTGAACCGGTGAGGCAGGCCATCCCACTTGGCTAGAATTAGCTTCTGGAGGGGGAGAGAATGGAATTGAGCATACTCCACCATGTGGAATGCTGAGACCATGAGGCCCAGCACCTGCATCGCCGAATGTATCGACACTTGCGGACAAGAAAGGAAGCAACGAATCCTGTCCTGAAGCTTCAGGACTTTCTCCTGAGACAAGAATAACCTCTGGTTGTGAGTGTCCAATAGCGCTCCCAAGCGCACAATGCTCTGAGCAGGGACCAGGGAGGATTTCTTCCAGTTGATGAGCCACCCGTGGGCTTGTAGAAACCGGACCGTCATATCCAGATGACGTAGGAGAAGTTCTGGGGAATTTGCCAGGATTAACAAGTCGTCCAGATACGGCAGTATCCTGACCCCGTGACGGCGGAGTACCACCGTCATCACCGCCATGACTTTGATGAAGACTCGCGGAGTCGTAGTTAAACCAAAGGGTAACGCCCTAAACTGGTAATGGAGGTTGCCAATCACAAACCTCAGGTATTGCTGATGTGACGCTGCTATAGGAATATGCAGGTAAGCATCCTGTATATCCAGGGAGACCATGTAGTCCCCAGGTTCCAAGGCCAGAACTATAGTGCGAAGGGTTTCCATACGGAACTTGGAAACCTTCACAAACCTGTTCAATGCTTTGAGGTTGAGAATGGGCCGGGAGGACCCATTCGGTTTCGGGACTAGAAACAGCGGAGAATAGTACCCCCGGCCCCTCTGTGCAAGAAGCACCTGTACTACGACTCCTGTATCCAGGAGGGTCTGTACCACCGAATGTAGTGTGTTTGCCTTTGTCTGGTTCAACGGGACGTCTGTCTGGCAAAATCGATGAAAGGGTCGGTTTTTGAAGGCTATGGCGTAACCTCGAGTGACTACTTCCCGTACCCAGGCATCTGAAGTGGTCTTCAACCATTCCTGGGTATACCCTAGAAGCCGGCCACCCACCCTGGGATCCCCCAGGGGGAGGCCCGCCCCGTCATGCGGCAGGCTTATCGGTCTTGGAAACTGGTTGACGGGCCGCCCAGGCTCTTTTGGGCTTTGGCTTACCAGGTTTGGAAGTGCGGGCTTGCTTGTTGTACGCCTGACCTTTTGCTTTACCTGAAGGATGAAAGGAAGTATCTTTAGCCTTCGACACAGAAGGAGTGGTACTTGGCAGACAGGCAGTTTTGGCAGTAGCCAAGTAAGCTACTATCTTATTTAAGTCCTCCCCAAATAGAATATCTCCCTTGAAGGGGAGTACCTCCAGGGTTTTTCTAGAGTCCAGATCCACAGACCAGGATCTCAGCCACAATATCCGGCGAGCCAGGACTGACGTAGTAGAAGCCTTGGCTGCTAGGATACCGGCATCAGAAGCCGCCTTTTTAATATAGCGAGAAGCTGTGACAATATATAAGCATTGTCTAGCATGGTCAGAAGAGATTTCAGCTTCTAACTCCAAGGCCCATGCTTCAATAGCCTCTGCCGCCCATGTAGCTGCAATAGTGGGCCTTTGTGCAGCACCCGTGAGGGTGTAAATCGCTTTTAGACAACCCTCGACACGTTTATTCGTAGGCTCTTTTAGAGACGTGACGGTAGTGACAGGTAGAGCTGAGGAAACCACCATCCTAGCCACATGCGAGTCTACTGGAGGAGGCATTTCCAAATTTTTAGACAGCTCTGGTGCGAGGGGATAGCGAGCCAGCATCTTCTTTTGAGGCACAAACTTCTTACCCGGGTTTTCCCAGGGTTCCTGACGTATATCCACTAGGTGGTCAGAGTGAGGTAAAACTTGTTTAACCACCTTCTGACGCTTGAACCTATCTGGTTTCTTAGGAGGGACGGATGGCTCGGGATCATCCGTAATCTGCAAAATCAACTTAATAGCCTCCAAAAGATCAGGAACATCCACATGTGAACTAACCTCCCCATCAGCAGTATCTGTGTCAGAATCTGTGGGGTCAGTGTAAGTGCCGTCTTCATCAGACGAGGTGTCAGTGACAGCAGTGGATTGTGAGGAGATAAGAGCTCGCTTAGAGGGCCCCTTGGTCTTAGGCGAGCGAGGGTCAGACTTTTTAGTAGTCAGGGACTGGTTCAACTTCTTCAATTGAGAAGATAAATCGTCCGCCCACGGCGGGTTAGCTGCAGGGAACACATACGGTTGCACCGGCATAGGGGGTGTTAGTTTATTAACTAGCGTATGTAGAAGCGTGGAAAAAGCGGCCCATGGTGGATCATTATGTACCTCCGTTGCCACAGTCCCACTGGGGGGCAAGGAGTCCCCAGAACCAAAGCCCACAGCTGCTATATTCTGCTCATAGGGATCTGTGGCGTCAGCAACACCGGCAGTGTGTTCAGCCCCAGAACCGTTACCCTCAGAAGCAGACATGATATAACTTGCAGTATGAGGTAACAGTACAATTGGCAGCAGCACAATGCCTCTTACCCAAACCCCTGCGCAGTGTAGTCAGCACTAGCAGAGATAAAGGAGAGATATGGTGACTAAAATCACAGAGAAAAAATAAGATTTTACTCACCGGTAAACCTATTTCTCGTAGTCCGTAGTGGATGCTGGGAACTCCGTAAGGACCATGGGGAATAGACGGGCTCCGCAGGAGACTGGGCACTCTAAAAGAAAGATTAGGTACTATCTGGTGTGCACTGGCTCCTCCCTCTATGCCCCTCCTCCAGACCACAGTTAGGACACTGTGCCCGGAAGAGCTGACACAATAAGGAAGGATTTTGAATCCCGGGTAAGACTCATACCAGCCACACCAATCACACCGTATAACTCGTGATACTATACCCAGTTAACAGTATGAAATATAACTGAGCCTCTCAACAGATGGCTCAACAATAACCCTTTAGTTAGGCAATAACTATATACAAGTATTGCAGACAATCCGCACTTGGGATGGGCGCCCAGCATCCACTACGGACTACGAGAAATAGATTTACCGGTGAGTAAAATCTTATTTTCTCTGACATCCTAGTGGATGCTGGGAACTCCGTAAGGACCATGGGGATTATACCAGAGCTCCCAAACGGGCGGGAGAGTGCGGATGACTCTGCAGCACCGAATGAGAGAACTCAAGGTCCTCCTCAGCCAGGGTATCAAATTTGTAAAATTTAGCAAACGTGTTTGCCCCTGACCAAGTTGCAGCTCGGCAAAGTTGTAAAGCCGAGACCCCTCGGGCAGCCGCCCAAGATGAGCCCACTTTCCTTGTGGAATGGGCTTTTACTGATTTAGGGTGCGGCAATCCAGCCGCAGAATGCGCCAGCTGAATTGTGCTACAAATCCAGCGAGCAATAGTCTGCTTAGAAGCAGGAGCACCTAGTTTGTTGGGTGCATACAGGATAAAAAGCGAGTCAGTTTTCCTGACTCCAGCCGTCCTGGAAACATAAATTTTCAAGGCCCTGACTACGTCCAGCAACTTGGAATCTTCCAAGTCCCTAGTAGCCGCAGGAACTACAATAGGTTGGTTCAAGTGAAAAGCTGATACCACCTTAGGGAGAAACTGGGGACGAGTCCTCAATTCTGCCCTATCCATATGGAAAATCAGATAAGGGCTTTTACATGACAAAGCCGCCAATTCTGACACACGCCTGGCCGAAGCCAAGGCCAATAACATGACCACTTTCCACGTGAGATATTACAGATCCACAGTTTTAAGTGGCTCAAACCAATGTGATTTCAGGAAACTCAACACCACGTTGAAATCCCAAGGTGCCACAGGAGGCACAAAAGGGGGCTGAATATGTAGCACTCCCTTTACAAATGTCTGAACTTCAGGCAGTGAAGCCAGTTCTTTCTGGAAGAAAATCGACAGAGCCGAAATCTGGACCTTAATGGAACCCAATTTTAGGCCCATAGTCACTCCCGACTGTAGGAAGTGCAGAAAACGACCCAGCTGAAATTCCTCAGTAGGGGCCTTCCTGGCCTCACACCACGCAACATATTTTCGCCAAATACGGTGATAATGGTTTGCGGTTACTTCTTTCCTAGCTTTTATCAGCGTAGGAATGACTTCCTCCGGAATGCCCTTTTCCTTTAGGATCAGGAATTCAACCGCCATGCCGTCAAACGCAGCCGCGGTAAGTCTTGGAACAGACAGGGCCCCTGCTGTAGCAGATCCTGTCTGAGCGGTAGAGGCCATGGGTCCTCTGATATCATTTCTTGAAGTTCTGGGTACCAAGCTCTTCTTGGCCAATCCGGAACCACGAGTATCGTTCTTACTCCTCGCCTTCTTATTATTCTCAGTACCTTTGGTATGAGAGGCAGAGGAGGGAACACATACACCGACTGGTACACCCACGGTGTCACTAGAGCGTCCACAGCTATCGCCTGAGGGTCCCTTGACCTGGCGCAATATCTCTTTAGCTTTTTGTTGAGGCGGGACGCCATCATGTCCACCTGTGGCCTTTCCCAATGGTTTACCAACAGTTGGAAGACTTCTGGATGAAGTCCCCACTCTCCAGGGTGTAGGTCGCGTCTGCTGAGGAAGTCTGCTTCCCAGTTGTCCACTCCCGGAATGAACACTGCTGACAGTGCTAAGACGTGATTTTCCGCCCATCGGAGAATCCTTGTGGCTTCTGCCATCGCCATCCTGCTTCTTGTGCCGCCCTGTCGGTTTACATGGGCGACTGCCGTGATGTTGTCTGATTGGATCAGTACCGGCTGGTTTTGAAGCAGGGGCCTTGCCTGACTTAGGGCATTGTAAATGGCCCTCAGTTCCAGAATATTTATGTGTAGGGACGACTCCTGACTTGACCAAAGTCCTTGGAAATTTCTTCCCTGTGTGACTGCTCCCCAGCCTCGAAGGCTGGCATCCGTGGTCACCAGGACCCAGTCCTGTATGCCGAATCTGCGGCCCTCTAGAAGAAGAGCACTCTGCAGCCACCACAGCAGAGACACCCTGGTCCTTGGAGACAGGGTTATCAGCCGATGCATCTGAAGATGCGATCCCGACCACTTGTCCAAGAGGTCCCACTGAAAGGTTCTTGCATGGAACCTGCCAAATGGAATTGCTTCGTATGAAGCTACCATTTTTCCGAGGATTCGTGTGCAGTGATGCACCGATACCTGTTTTGGTTTCAGGAGGTCTCTGACTAGAGATGACAACTCCTTGGCTTTCTCCTGCGGGAGAAACACTTTTTTCTGTTCTGTGTCCAGAACCATCCCCAGGAACAGTAGGCGTGTGGAAGGAACCAGCTGTGGAATGTTTAGAATCCATCCGTGCTGTTGTAGCACTTCCCGAGATAGTGCTACTCCGACCAACAACTGCTCCTTGGACCTCGCCCTTATAAGGAGAACGTCCAAGTACGGGATAATTAAAACTCCCTTTTTTCGAAGGAGTATCATCATTTCTGCCATTACCTTGGTAAACACCCTCGGTGCCGTGGACAGTCCAAACGGCAGTGTCTGGAATTGGTAATGGCAATCCTGTACCACAAATCTGAGGTACTCCTGGTGAGGATGGTAAATGGGGACATGCAGGTAAGCATCCTTGATGTCCAGGGATACCATGTAATCCCCCTCGTCCAGGCTTGCAATAACCGCCCTGAGCGATTCCATCTTGAACTTGAATTTTTTTATGTATGTGTTCAAGGATTTCAAATTTAAAATGGGTCTCACCGAACCGTCCGGTTTCGGTACCACAAACAGTGTGGAATAGTAACCCCCGCCTTGTTGAAGTAGGGGCACCTTGACTATCACCTGCTGGGAATACAGCTTGTGAATTGCCTCTAGCACAGCCTCCCTGCCCGAGGGAGTTGTCGGCAAGGCAGATTTGAGGAAAACGGCGGGGGGGAGACATCTCGAATTCCAGCTTGTACCCCTGAGATACTACTTGAAGGATCCAGGGATCCTGTGAGCGAGCCCACTGATCGCTGAAATTTTTGAGGCGGCCCCCCACCGTACTTGGCTACGCCTGTGGAGCCCCCGCGTCATGCGGTGGGCTCAGAGGAAGCGGGGGAAGAATTTTGATTCTGGGAACTGGCTGACTGGAGCAGCTTTTTCCCTCTTCCCTGGTCTCTGTGCAGAAAGGAAGCGCCTTTGACCCGCTTGCTTTTCTGAAGCCGAAAGGACTGTACCTGATAATACAGTGCTTTCTTAGGCTGTGAGGAAACCTGAGGTAAAAAAATTTCTTCCCAGCTGTTGCTGTGGATACGAGGTCCCAGAGACCATCCCCAAACAATTCCTCACCCTTATAAGGCAGATCTATGTGCCTTTTAAAGTCAGCATCACCTGTCCAGTGTCGGGTCTCTAATACCCTCCTGACAGAATGGACATTACATTAATTCTGGATGCCAGCCGGTAAAATATCCCTCTGTGCATCCTTCATATATAAGACGACGTCTTTAATATGCTCTTATGTTAGCAAACTAGTATCCCTGTTTGACAGGGTCACAGACCACGCTGCAGCAGCAATATCTGCAGGTCTCAGTCTAGTACCTGAGTGTGTAAATACAGACTTCAGGATAGCCTCCTGCTTTTTATCAACAGGTACCTTCAAAGTGGCCGTATCCTAAGACGGCAGTGCCACCTTTTTTGACAAACGTGTGAGCGCCTTATCCACCCTAGGGGATATCTCCCAGCGTAACTTATCCTCTGGCGGGAAAGGGTACGCCAACAGTAACTTTTTAGAAATTACCAGTTTCTTATCGGGGGAACCCACGCTTTTTCACACACTTCATTCACTCATCTGATGGGGGAACAAAACACTGCCTGCTTTTTCTCCCCAAACATAAAACCCTTTTTTAGTGGTACTTGGGTTAATGTCAGAAATGTGTAACACATTTTTTATTGCCGGGATCAAGTCACGGATGTTCCTAGTGGATTGTGTATATGTCTCAACCTCGTCGACACTGGAGTCAGACTCCGTGTCGACATCTGTGTCTGCCATCTGAGGGAGCGGGCGTTTTTGAGCCCCTGATGGCCTTTGAGACGCCTGGGCAGGCGCGGGCTGAAAAGCCGGCTGTCCCATAGCTGTTACGTCATCCAGCCTTTTATGTAAGGAGTTGACACTGTCGGTTAATACCTTCCACCTATCCATCCACTCTGGTGTCGGCATCTGCTCCGTCACCACATAAGCCTCCTCATCAAAACATGTCGACACAGCCGTACCGACACACCGCACACACACACAGGGAATGCTCTGACTGAGGACAGGACCCCACAAAGCCCTTTGGGGAGACAGAGAGAGAGTATGCCAGCACACACCAGAGCGCTATATAATGTGGGGATTAACACTATAACTGAGTGAATTTTCCCCAATAGCTGCTTGTATATACAATATTGCGCCTAAATTTAGTGCCCCCCTCTCTTTAACCCTTTGAGCCTGAAAACTACAGGGGAGAGCCTGGGGAGCTGTCTTCCAGCTGCACTGTGAAGAGAAAATGGCGCCAGTGTGCTAAGGGAGATAGCTCCGCCCCTTTTTCGCGGACTTTTCTCCCGCTTTTTTATGGATTCTGGCAGGGGTATTTATCACATATATAGCCTCTGGGGCTATATATTGTGATTATTTTGCCAGCCAAGGTGTTTATATTGCCCTCAGGGCGCCCCCCCCCCCCAGCACCCATCAGTGACCGGAGTGTGAGGTGTACATGAGGAGCAATGCCGCCGATTTTCCGGACCATCTTCATGCTTCTGGCTCTGTAAGGGCGACGGCGGCGCGGCTCCCGGAACGAACACCAAGGACGGGTCCTGCGGTCGATCCCTCTGGAGCTAATGTTGTCCAGTAGCCTAAGAAGCCCAAGCTAGCTGCAAGCAGGTAGGTTCGCTTCTTCTCCCCTTAGTCCCTCGTTGCAGTGAGCCTGTTGCCAGCAGGTCTCACTGTAAAATAAAAAACCTAAAATATACTTTCTTTCTAGGAGCTCAGGAGAGCCCCTAGTGTGCATCCAGCTCGGCCGGGCACAGAAATCTAACTGAGGTCTGGAGGAGGGGCATAGAGGGAGGAGCCAGTGCACACCAGATAGTACCTAATCTTTCTTTTAGAGTGCCCAGTCTCCTGCGGAGCCCGTCTATTCCCCATGGTCCTTACGGAGTTCCCAGCATCCACTAGGACGTCAGAGAAATACGTATTAAAGTATAATCTTTGTGAAAATCCTATATAAATATAAAAACCTGACGCACCAAGCCCCCTCAGGTTATAGAATATAGCGATAGCAAGTTGAGTGAGAGACACAAAATGGACACCACTCAGCGAGCTAATGCAAACACAGATAGTCACAGTTTGTACAATGCAGAGGTTATTACTAACAATAATACTGCACTGGACTAGCTTATATATAGCTATGTAGTCAATAGATATAACACTGCACAGTAAGAACTGGATGTATATCACAGGGTAACTGTACTAGAAAACCCTGACTAAATGCACTCTTTCTTAACTAACACTGTCTAAAAGGCAGGTAGAATACTTAAGTGTCATGTAAAGTCACAGCACTGACAACCAGGCGGCTTTACATAGGAGGATTTGCCCAAGCAGTCCCAGGAACAGTGTGGCTGAGAGAAATGGCGCCCAGACACTGACAGGGAGTGAGGGAGAGACAGATATGCAGCTCCAGGGTGTGAACATTTGCGAGAAAAAGGCGCCCTGGGGCTTCAGGTCTAAGCCTTATCCTCCTGCTGGCAAAACCACCGGGTACTGTAGGCTACTATTAAAATGGTTTAGAGAGAAAACCTGACCTGCACCCATGCCCTGGTGATCTAGTGGGATCGCCTGTACTGCCACAGTGTCCACCGCCAGCGCGCGCGGCCCGCCTCCCACTGACCGCACCGGATTGCGATAAAAACCGGGTCCCGCAAGCGGGACCCACTCACCACCTCCCGAAGCGCGGCCACGAGATCCCGGAGAGCCCCCGTCGTGTGTGCCTGACCATGAAGAAAACCGGAGCCTCCTGTTGTAGTTACCCGGCAACCAGGGCTCGGGAGTGTACAGCGCCGCTGGGGAGAGCTGGAGCTGCAGCAGTGAATGTCTCTGACATTTACACACCGCTGCTGCCCTTGTAGTCTTCACTTTTTCTTCAAAAAAATAGCTCTTCTTAGGGCTGCCTGGAGCAGCCCCTGTTATGTGCCTGCTGTCTGCGGCACCAACTTCAAAACTGAGCTCCTGTGCAGGGAGGCGGGGTTATAGAGGAGACGGCGCTATGCATTCTGGGAACAGTCAAAGCTTTTCAGCCTGTTGGTGCCTCGGATCAAGATCCTACTCTACACCCCTATGTCTATCCTTGTGGAGCCCAGTGTACCCCGCAGCAGAAAAAATCATATCCAGTAAGCTATAAGGAACTTTGTGGGTGTGTGTAATACTTTTGGATTAACTCCAAATAAATATTAACATACTACACTATAATCACATTCTTGTGTTATCTGTTTTGCTTTTTTGTCAAGAGCCATGCTAGTTGGCATCATATGAGAAGAGCTGCTATTTTAGGAATTTAAATTGTTCATTTGATATGTATTCCCTTTTTTTTTTTTGAACATTTACTTATACAGAACCTGCATATTCTGTTGGGAGGCAGTCAATTGACCGCCTGTCGGGATCCCAGCGGTCAGGATATCGACACCAGCTTAAATACTGGCAATCGGAGTCCTGACCGCCAGCTGGTTACCCCTTTTGGGTGGTGGTCCACGCCACCAACCGGAGGGGAATAGTGGCAAGCGCTGTCTGTCACCTGACTGCCAGGATCTCGTACTGATCCCATTCTGTTGTGCCTTACACTTACCTCGATTTATGTTATAGCATTACTATCAATTTGTTAGAGCGCTGTTACAGAATCCAGTCCTCCTTTTACTGCACTCCCCTTTAAATCAAATATGTTTTAAATGGGCATGAATTACAAAATTATTATTTTCTGCGCAGATTTGCACTACATTGTGTACGTGAAGAGACGGGGTTCTTCTAATCACTCAGACACAGAGCCGATGAAACCAAAGTGATGGTTTATTTCTCACAGCACACAGGAATAGATAATTCACAGGAAGCAGAAGTAAATATAGCCCAGAAACAGTATACAGGTAGCAGTCCAGATAGTAAGTCCCAGTAGAGGATTTATGTCCACAGCAATTCCGTGCAGAAGTTCCAGATAAACAAGTCCATACAGCAGAACTATCACTGAGTCCACACAGCAGTGATAGCAGATTATCAGTATATCTGTAACTTCAACCATGCACAGCTGTGCATGTCAGCTGTGCGTTCCAATACTCAAAGCGTTCCTTCTCTAAGTGTCTTGAAAATGAACAGTTAAAAAAACAGATCCTGCATTGGACTGAACTTAACCATCTTCCTTTTTCTTCTCATCCTCAGGTATGTTCAAATCTCCCCATGTAATCTGCCTATTGCTATCTGCACCTATGCAAATCATCTATATTCCAAATGTATGTTCAAATCTCCCCATGTAATCTGCCTATTGCTATTTGCACCTATGCAAATCATCTATATTCCAAATGTATGTTCAAATCTCCCCATGTAATCTGCCTATTGCTATCTGCACCTATGCAAATCATCTATATTCCAAATGTATGTTCAAATCTCCCCATGTAATCTGCCTATTGCTATCTGCACCTATGCAAATCATCTATATTCCAAATGTATGTTCAAATCATTTGTTAGACAGTTTTGTGATTTATGCTTTTGTTTGTAATTTAAAATACCTGCGTTTCAAAGCTTGGTCAGTGCCGCATATTTAATTAAGGCTCACTGGGCTGGTGTTTGTTTAGTCAATCACTGTGTAATGTAACACCTTTGATTAGTGGGACATTTGCCTCAGCTGTAGTTGGGTCAATTTCCCATAGTATATCTGTAACTTCAACCATGCACAGCTGTGCATGTCAGCTGTGCGTTCCTATACTCAAAGCGTTCCTTCTCTAAGCGTCTTGAAAATGAACAGTTAAAAAAACAGATCCTGCATTGGACTGAACTTAACCATCTTCCTTTTTCTTCTCATCCTCAGGTATGTTCAAATCTCCCCATGTAATCTGCCTATTGCTATCTGCACCTATGCAAATCATCTATATTCCAAATGTATGTTCAAATCTCCCCATGTAATCTGCCTATTGCTATCTGCACCTATGCAAATCATCTATATTCCAAATGTATGTTCAAATCTCCCCATGTAATCTGCCTATTGCTATCTGCACCTATGCAAATCATCTATATTCCAAATGTATGTTCAAATCTCCCCATGTAATCTGCCTATTGCTATCTGCACCTATGCAAATCATCTATATTCCAAATGTATGTTCAAATCTCCACATGTAATCTGCCTATTGCTATCTGCACCTATGCAAATCATCTATATTCCAAATGTATGTTCAAATCTCCCCATGTAATCTGCCTATTGCTATCTGCACCTATGCAAATCATCTATATTCCAAATGTATGTTCAAATCTCCCCATGTAATCTGCCTATTGCTATCTGCACCTATGCAAATCATCTATATTCCAAATGTATGTTCAAATCATTTGTTAGACAGTTTTGTGATTTATGCTTTTGTTTGTAATTTAAAATACCTGCGTTTCAAAGCTTGGTCAGTGCCGCATATTTAATTAAGGCTCACTGGGCTGGTGTTTGTTTAGTCAATCACTGTGTAATGTAACACCTTTGATTAGTGGGACATTTGCCTCAGCTGTAGTTGGGTCAATTTCCCATAGTATATCTGTAACTTCAACCATGCACAGCTGTGCATGTCAGCTGTGCGTTCCAATACTCAAAGCGTTCCTTCTCTAAGAGTCTTGAAAATGAACAGTTAAAAAAACAGTTGAACAAACATTAAACAGCATCAAGAAAGAAATCTGGAACATTATGTGGCCTCTCCTCACCTCTGCCATGAGAACACCAGGACCAATGCCTACTACTTCTGTGTCCAAGAACATCATGACTGCCCCCGGGACTACCCCTCAAGCTCAGCAGGGAACTGAGGGACGTGCGCAGCAGGACCAGACTTTGCTGGGTCAGTTCCATTGGACATTAGTGTGCACCCCACATTCTCACACCCACCCGCACTGCTCTCATGAGACCAGGACATTTATCTTTTTCACAAAATAATGTTAGTAGTTTTCCTGCAAATGTGTCTTTCTCTTCTCTTTCTTCTTACACGGTACTTCCACCCCACTGTGTGCTATTCCCGTAATGTGTACCTCCATTGGTTGCACACCCTGCCAGCAGTAACCTATGCAGTGCGCCCCACATGGCTGCCTCGGATGGTTCCCCTGTGGGCGGGGTGTGCTTCATTTGGATCTTTCCATGCAGGGTATAGCATACTCCTACACACGTGTCAGTTCTCCCATACATGCATTTGGCCCCTGTATGGCTCATCTCCCACTGTGTAACCTTGTAGTGCGCCCAACATGGCTGCCTTATCTGGTGCGCTTGTGGATGGGATGAAAAATGCGTGGACCTGATGTTTTTATTGGAACCCTACTCTGAACTTAAGGACTCTGCAATCTCCCCATTTTGTGTTCTCTTCTAGGGGTGGACTATTCCACCCTGGGTAATCCTACACAGTGCGCCTAAGATGGCTGCCGCACCTGGTTCCTTGTGATGGTGGAATACACAACCCCTGGAGGTTATTACTCAAAATGCCTACACCAATCATGCATTATTCTTTCTGTCTTTGTCTGTGTGGTTTATCTTTTGATGTAATACTTAAATCTTCTGTATTATGTGCATTGTGTGAGTTCTAGTTGGCGCCGCGGATGGCTGCCTCGGTGCTGCTCTGCCAAGCAGCCTTAGTTTTTAGTCTTAAATGTATAATATGTCTACTGTACAGTTGCATATGTGCAGTATGAACTCATATGTGTAATGTTTGTAATGTATGCTACATTTTTTCCTCCATGTTGCTGCTTGGCGATGCATTGTACCACAAAGAATTCCTAGTGTACGTGAGTACACCTGGCCAATAAAGCTGATTCTGATTAGGGAAGAGTGTAATGCAGAAAACAATTACTGCAAATCTCTGACCTGTTTTGATGTTTATCACTTGCCCTAAGACAGCAGGAACATCATTTTCAATAATGCATGAAAGAGAATGCTAAAAACGGAAAAACATTAAGTCAGTTGACTACATAAAATCTACCTGCTGAAGCTTAGATTTACAGACATGTCTTGTATAAAGTGGCTGCTCTCAAAGCAATAGAGTTACATAACTTACACTCCATGGAATATTGTAGCACTTTGCCCGTACTTTTAGTTTTATGTCTTTATGGTAAATTAAAACGTACACTCATTACAATATCCATACAAATTAGATTTATTACGCTAAAAAGACAATTAAAAAACAAGAGGGAAAACGGTACTTAAACATTTTAAAGAATAATATTCAATTACTTTTTTCAAATATATATATTTTTATTATACGTAATGCTTTTGTGAGTAAACATAGGGGACATCTCTTAGAGATACTTAGATGACAAAATTATGCTTGGTAAACTCAAGCAAATATTTTTCCATTTATGATTATAGTGTGACCACTAGAGGCAATGTTGACTATGAGTTCATGGACCAGGTGACATTTTACATTGTCAGACTGATCAAAACTTTAGTTTCCACGTACAATAAAATAAGCAATTAAATAATATTCTCTGTGCACAATAACCTTTGCACATATATACCCCTGAACATTTATTGAAAAGTAAAGCAAAAATAAGCCCTGCTGAATTGGGTATATTATGGCAATAACATGCTGCACATTTTAAATTAGATTTGAAACCCAGTTTAGAGTTTATTTTATGTTCAGTGATTATGGGTGTTAGCGGAAAGCAAGGTTTCAGCTATATATTTGGCTACTCTTCAGTTGCAGAGGATTTTCTGGGTCGGAGAACAAGATTTTTGATTGTAGCGGACAGCTCTTGAAGTTCTTTTCTAATGTTATCCGATGACTTCTCAGGTTCATCTGCTAGATCTCCAGTCATGTCTGTATCATTATCTTCCTTCGGCTTTGTGTGACCTATTAACTGTTTAACCACAAGGCTTTGGTAGTTGGTCAACAAGCTATGCTGATCCTGAAGAAAAACAACAACAAAAAAGAACAGAATATGTTACTTTGGACAATTGCATATAATCACATTTACTCACGGTTCCCCTATGTGATTAATCAAGAGACAAAATCAAGCTGAAATATCACATCCTCACAGATGCACATTAAACAGATAACTGTACAGCATAGCAAAACATTTTATTGCTTAATTGCATCTATAGTGTTAATTCTAGCACCCTGCACCTGTCACAACCCATGCAGTTCCTCTTCCCATCCAAGGTATCACTCTCTGCTCTGGTGCTTCTGGCACATTCTGGTCTGTATATCTGCACTGAGATACAGACCAGAGTATGCTAGAAGCACCAGAGCAGAGAGCAACACCCCAGGCAGAAAAGAGCAAAAGCACGGGTTGTGACATGTGCAGGGTGCTAGAATGAACAATACATCTATATTTAACTTTGTTACATATCTGCAATTACCCATCGTTTGAGCAGCTTTGAATATTCATATTAATGAACCACGATGGCCACAGGGGCATGTCCTTGGTTCTTCTAACAAACAGCCTGTGAGATCTTCTAGCTTCCTGCGCTTAGTACATTGGCTCTGTAAGGTCACAAGCTTTGCACCACAAGAACTTCCGGACATTTCTAACAGCTAATTTAAATAATTAGTGTAGCGTTTAAAACAGACATGGATTGGCGCAGCTATATAGCTGGAATTTTTCAACAGTGGCATGTGCAGGTCGACTTTACATTATGATGAGGCTTTTGTTTAGGCTGTGTTATATTTTTTTTAAATGCATGAAAGGAACACTTAAAGCATGTGCGCTCATGAAAACAGTTTTCCGATTTAATTAATTTTCTTAATAGTGATCAACTATTCATCTAATGAATTCTATCCATTCTCCTTTAATTACTATTTTGATCAAACTGCAGCTACTGTATATAAATAAAAGTAAATACATTAGCTCAGTAGTTTGTTTCTGACATGCTTTAGGATTCATTTCTGAATTTATGGTCACTACGTTCTGGACATTTATTTTTACCATTACGTGTATAGTTTGCACAAACTTTGTTACGAACGAAAATAAGAATTTACTCACCGGTAATTCTATTTCTCGTAGTCCGTAGTGGATGCTGGGGACTCCGTAAGGACCATGGGGAATAGACGGGCTCCGCAGGAGACTGGGCACTCTATAGAAAGATTTAGGACTATCTGGTGTGCACTGGCTCCTCCCACTATGACCCTCCTTCAAGCCTCAGTTAGGAACTGTGCCCGGAAGAGCTGACACAATAAGGAAGGATTTTTGAATCCCGGGTAAGACTCATACCAGCCACACCAATCACACCATGTAACACGTGATAGGAACCCCGGTTAACAGTATGATAACAAATGGAGCCTCTGAAGAGATGGCTCACAACAAAACCCGATATTTGTAACAATAACTATGTACAGGTATTGCAGACAATCCGCACTTGGGATGGGCGCCCAGCATCCACTACGGACTACGAGAAATAGAATTACCGGTGAGTAAATTCTTATTTTCTCTGACGTCCTAGTGGATGCTGGGGACTCCGTAAGGACCATGGGGATTATACCAAAGCTCCCAAACGGGCGGGAGAGTGCGGATGACTCTGCAGCACCGAATGAGAGAAATCCAGGTCCTCCTCAGCCAGGGTATCAAATTTGTAGAATTTTGCAAACGTGTTTGCCCCCGACCAAGTAGCTGCTCGGCAAAGTTGTAAAGCCGAGACCCCTCGGGCAGCCGCCCAAGATGAGCCCACCTTCCGTGTGGAATGGGCTTTTACAGATTTAGGCTGCTGTAAGCCTACCGCAGAATGCGCCAGCTGAATAGTACTACAAATCCAGCGCGCAATAGACTGCTTAGAAGCAGGAGCACCCAGCTTGGTGGGTGCATACAGGATAAACAGCGAGTCAGTCTTTCTGACTCCAGCCGTCCTGGAAATATACATTTTTAGGGCCCTGACTACGTCCAGCAACTTGGAATCCTCCAAGTCCCTAGTAGCCGCAGGCACCACAATAGGTTGGTTCAAGTGAAAAGCTGAGACCACCTTTGGGAGAAACTGAGGACGAGTCCTCAATTCTGCCCTATCCATATGGAAAATTAGATAAGGGCTTTTACAAGACAAAGCCGCCAATTCTGAAACCCGCCTGGCCGACGCCAGGGCCAACAGCATGACCACTTTCCACGTGAGATATTTTAAATCCACAGTCTTAAGTGGTTCGAACCAATGTGATTTCAGGAATGCCAAAACCACATTGAGATCCCAAGGTGCCACTGGGGGCACAAAAGGAGGCTGAATATGCAGTACTCCTTTGACAAAAGCCTGAACTTCAGGCAGTGAAGCCAGTTCTATTTGGAAGAAAATCGACAGAGCCGAAATCTGGACCTTTATGGACCCCAATTTGAGGCCCAACGTCACCCCTGCTTGCAGGAAGTGCAGGAATCGACCCAGTTGAAATTCCTCCGTCGGGGACTTCATGGCCTCACACCAAGCAACATATTTTCGCCAAATGCAGTGATAATGTCTTGCGGCGACATCCTTCCTGGCTTTGATCAGGGTAGGGATGACTTCCTCCGGAATACCCTTTTCCTTCAGGATCCGGTGTTCAACCGCCATGCCGTCAAACGCAGCCGCGGTAAGTCTTGGAACAGACAGGGTCCCTGCTGCAGCAGGTCTTGTCTGAGCGGCAGAGGCCAAGGGTCCTCTGTAAGCATCTCTTGAAGTTCCGGGTACCAAGCTCTTCTTGGCCAATCCGGAACCACAAGTATGGTTTTCACTCCTCGCCTTCTTATTATTCTCAGTACCTTGGGTATGAGAGGTAGAGGAGGAAACACATAAACCGACTGGTACACCCATGGTGTCACTAGAGCGTCCACCGCTATCGCCTGAGGGTCTCTTGACCGGGCGCAATATCTTTTCAACTTCTTGTTGAGGCGGGACGCCATCATGTCTACCTGTGGTTTTTCCCACCGGTTGACCAGCATTGGCTTAGGGCATTGTAAATGGCCCTTAGCTCCAGGATATTTATGTGAAGAGAAATCTCCTGATTTGACCACAGTCCTTGGAAATTTCTTCCCTTTGTGACTGCCCCCCAGCCCCGAAGGCTGGCATCCGTGGTCACCAGGACCCAGTCCTGTATTCGGAATCTGCGGCCCTCTAGTAGATGAGCCCTCTGCAGCCACCACAGCAGCGACACCCTGGTTCTGGCCGATAGGGTTATCCGCTGTTGCATCTGGAGATGGGACCCGGACCATTTGTCCAACAGGTCCCACTGGAACGTCCTTGCGTGGAACCTTCCGAATGGAATTGCTTCGTACGAAGCTACCATTTTTCCCAGGACTCGTGTGCATTGATGTACCGACACTTTTCCTGGTTTTAGGATGTCTCTGACCAGAGATGACAATTCCTCGGCTTTTTCCAGTGGAAGAAACACTCTTTTCTGGTCTGTGTCCAGAATCATTCCCAGGAACAGAAGACGTGTCGTCGGGACCAGCTGTGACTTTGGAATGTTTAGAATCCAGCCGTGCTGTTGTAGCACTTCCTGAGAAAGTGCCACCCCCACTATCAACTGTTCTTTGGACCTCGCCTTTATCAGGAGATCGTCCAAGTACGGGATAATTAAAACTCCCTTCTTGCGAAGGAGTACCATCATTTCGGCCATTACCTTGGTAAAGACCCTCGGTGCCGTGGATAACCCAAACGGCAGCGTCTGGAACTGATAGTGACAGTCCTGTACCACAAATCTGAGGAACTCCTGGTGCGGAGGGTAAATGGGGACATGCAGGTACGCATCCTTGATGTCCAGGGATACCATGTAATCCCCCTCCTCCAGGCTCGCAATAACCGCCCTGAGCGATTCCATCTTGAACTTGAACCTTTTGATATAAGTGTTCAAGGCTTTTAAATTTAAGATGGGTCTCACCGAACCGTCCGGTTTCGGTACCACAAACATTGTGGAGTAGTAACCCTTTCCTTGCTGAAGGAGGGGTACCTTGACAATCACTTTCTGTGAATACAGTTTTTGAATAGCCACCAACACTGCCTCCCTGGCAGAGGGAGTTGCCGGCAAGGCAGATTTTAGGAAACGGCGGGGGGGAGACGTCTCGAATTGAAGGACCCAGGGATCCACTTGTGAGAGAGCCCACTGTGTGCTGAAAAACCTGAGACGTGCCCCCACCGTTCCCGATTCCGCCTGAGTAGCCCCAGCGACATGCTGTGGACTTACCGGACGCAGGGGAGGACTTCTGCTCCTGGGAACTAGCTGTGTGCTGCAGCTTTTTTCCCCCTTCCTCTGCCCCTCGGCAGAAAGGATGAGCCTCTAGCCCGCTTGTTTTTCTGGGGCCGAAAGGACTGTACCTGATAATACGGTGCTTTCTTTTGCTGTGGGGTAGCATGTGGCAAAAAAGTCGATTTCCCAGCAGTAGCTGTGGAAACGAGGTCTGAAAGACCTTCCCCAAAAAGTTCCACCCCTTTATAGGGTAAAACTTCCATGTGCCGTTTGGAGTCGGCATCACCTGACCATTGTCTAGTCCATAACCCCCGTCTGGCGGCAATGGACATAGCGCTTATTTTTGATGCCAGCCGGCAAATATCCCTCTGTGCATCACGCATGTATAAGACCGCGTCTTTTATATGGTCAATCGTTAGCAAAATATTGTCCCTATCCATGGTATCAATGTTTTCCGACAGGGAGTCTGACCACGCAGCAGCAGCACTGCACATCCAAGCTGATGCAATAGCGGGTCTCAATATAATGCCAGTGTGTGTGTATATAGCTTTTAGGGTACTTTCCTGCTTTCTATCAGCAGGTTCTTTTAGGGCGTATCCGGAGACGGTAGTGCCACCTTCTTTGATAAGCGTGTCAGCGCTTTATCTACCCTAGGGGGTGTTTCCCAGCGTGACCTATCCTCTGGCGGGAAAGGGTACGCAGCCATTAACCGTTTAGAAATGATCAATTTCTTATCTGGGGAAGTCCACGCTTCCTCACACACCTCATTTAATTCGTCAGATGCAGGAAAAACTACTGGTAGTTTTTTCTCACCAAACATAATACCCTTTATTGTGGTACCTGGGGTATCATCAGAAATGTGTAATACATTTTTCATAGCCTCAATCATATAACGGGTGGATCTATTGGAGGGTACACTCGTCTCATCATCGTCGACACTGGAGTCGGTCTCCGTGTGGACATCTGTATCTGTCATCTGAGGTAGCGGGCGTTTTATAGCCCCTGATGACATTTGAGACGCTTGGACAGGCACAAGCTGAGTAGCCGGCTGTCCTATGTCGTCAAACCTTTTATGTAAGGAGCTGACACTGTCACGTAATTCCTTCCATAAGTCCATCCACACTGGTGTCGACCCCGCAGGGGGTGACATCACATTCACAGGCATTTGCTCCGCCTCCACATCATTATCCTCATCATACATGTAGACACAGCAGTACCGACACACAGCAGACACACAGGGAATGCTCTTACAGAGGACAGGACCCCACAAAGCCCTTTGGGGAGACAGAGGGAGAGTATGCCAGCACACACCAGGGCGCTATATAACACAGGGATATCACTATACAGTGTGTTTTCCCCTATAGCTGCCTATAATATATATATATACTGCGCCTAAATTGTGCCCCCCCTCTCTTTTTTACCCTTTCTGTAGTGCAGGACTGCAGGGGAGAGCCAGGGAGCTTCCTTCCAGCGGAGCTGTGAGGGAAAAATGGCGCCAGAGTGCTGAGGGAGTTGGCTCCGCCCCTTTTTCGGTGGGCTTTCTCACGCTATTTTATCGTTTCTGGCAGGGGTTAATATACACCTATATAGCCTCTGGGGCTATATATGGTGTTAGTTTTGCCAGCCAAGGTGTTACTATTGCTGCTCAGGGCGCCCCCCCCCAGCGCCCTGCACCCATCAGTGACCGCAGTGTGTGGTGTGCATGAGGAGCAATGGCGCACAGCTGCAGTGCTGTGCGCTACCTTGGAGAAGACAGTAGTCTTCAGCCGCCGATTTTCCGGACCACCTTCTTGTTTCTGGCTCTGAAAGGGGGACGGCGGCGCGGCTCCGGGAACGGACGACGAGGTCGGGTCCTGTGTTCGATCCCTCTGGAGCTAATGGTGTCCAGTAGCCTAAGAAGCCCAAGCTACCACCACTTAGGTAGGTTCGCTTCTTCTCCCCTTAGTCCCTCGTTGCAGTGAGCCTGTTGCCAGCAGGTCTCACTGAAAATAAAAAACCTAAACTATACTTTCTTCTAGGAGCTCAGGAGAGCCCCTAGTGTGCATCCAGCTCAGCCGGGCACAGAAATCTAACGGAGGCTTGGAGGAGGGTCATAGGGGGAGGAGCCAGTGCACACCAGATAGTCCTAAATCTTTCTATAAAGTGCCCAGTCTCCTGCGGAGCCCGTCTATTCCCCATGGTCCTTACGGAGTCCCCAGCATCCACTAGGACGTCAGAGAAAATAAGAATTCATTTTGTGAATCATTTTGACTTTACATTTGTTTTTGTTCTGTTGCTCCTGCTCACTGTCCCTTAATAAAATGAATAGCTCAAAACGATATTTTATTAATAGGTTTCCAATTAGTATCTTTTCCACATATCTGCCTACAGTATGTGTATCAAATGGCGGGTACTTACATCATAGAATTTTTAGGGTACAGAACTTCAATTGTAATATACAGATCAAAATAATGGCATAATAAATGAGTTGTGAATGTAATACAAATAATAAATTGTGAGAAATGTCCATGTACAGTAGATATTCATGAATTATGTAAAGATTTAATTATTTTCACAGTGTAAATTAGTCTGAAAATCACCGTAAAGATGACATTCACAGATGTTGTTCATTTAATAAATAACATTACCATTAATAGTGCAATATAGAAAAATAAGAATTTACTTACCGATAATTCTATTTCTCGTAGTCCGTAGTGGATGCTGGGGACTCCGTAAGGACCATGGGGAATAGCAGCTCCGCAGGAGACTGGGCACAAAAGTAAAGCTTTAGAACTACCTGGTGTGCACTGGCTCCTCCCCCCATGACCCCCCTCCAAGCCTCAGTTAGGATACTGTGCCCGGACGAGCGTACACAATAAGGAAGGATTTTGAATCCCGGGTAAGACTCATACCAGCCACACCAATCACACCATATAACTTGTGATCTAAACCCAGTTAACAGCATGATAACAGAGGAGCCTCTAGAAAAGATGGCTCACTACAGCAATAACCCGATTTTTTTTGGTAACAATAACTATGTACCAGTATTGCAGACAATCCGCACTTGGGATGGGCGCCCAGCATCCACTACGGACTACGAGAAATAGAATTATCGGTAAGTAAATTCTTATTTTCTCTGACGTCCTAGTGGATGCTGGGGACTCCGTAAGGACCATGGGGATTATACCAAAGCTCCCAAACGGGCGGGAGAGTGCGGAGGACTCTGCAGCACCAAATGAGAGAACTCCAGGTCCTCCTCAGCCAGGGTATCAAATTTGTAGAATTTTACAAACGTATTTGCTCCTGACCAAGTAGCTGCTCAGCAAAGTTGTAAAGCCGAGACCCCTCGGGCAGCCGCCCAAGATGAGCCCACCTTCCTTGTGGAATGGGCTTTTACAGATTTTGTCTGTGGCAGGCCTGCCACAGAATGTGCAAGCTGAATTGTACTACAAATCCAACGAGCAATAGTCTGCTTAGAAGCAGGAGCACCCAGCTTGTTGGGTGCATACAGAATAAACAACGAGTCAGATTTTCTGACTCCAGCCGTCCTGGAAACCTATATTTCCAGGGCCCTGACAACGTCTAGCAACTTGGAGTCCTCCAAGTCCCTAGTAGCCGCAGGCACCACAATAGGTTGATTCAGGTGAAACGCTGAAAACCACCTTAGGGAGAAACTGAGGACAAGTCCTCAATTCCGCCCTGTCCGAATGGAAAATCAGATGAGGGCTTTTACAGGATAAAGCCGCCAATTCTGACACGCACCTGGCCCAGGCCAGGGCCAACAGCATGACCACTTTCCATGTGAGATATTTTAACTCCACATATTTAAGTGGTTCAAACCAATGTGACTTTTGGAACCCAAAAATAAGAATTTACTTACCGATAATTCTATTTCTCGGAGTCCGTAGTGGATGCTGGGGTTCCTGAAAGGACCATGGGGAATAGCGGCTCCGCAGGAGACAGGGCACAAAAAGTAAAGCTTTTCCAGATCAGGTGGTGTGCACTGGCTCCTCCCCCTATGACCCTCCTCCAGACTCCAGTTAGGTACTGTGCCCGGACGAGCGTACACAATAAGGGAGGATTTTGAATCCCGGGTAAGACTCATACCAGCCACACCAATCACACCGTACAACTTGTGATCTAAACCCAGTTAACAGTATGATAACAGAAGAGCCTCTGAAAGATGGCTCCCTAAACAATAACCCGAATTAGTTAACAATAACTATGTACAAGTATTGCAGATAATCCGCACTTGGGATGGGCGCCCAGCATCCACTACGGACTCCGAGAAATAGAATTATCGGTAAGTAAATTCTTATTTTCTCTATCGTCCTAGTGGATGCTGGGGTTCCTGAAAGGACCATGGGGATTATACCAAAGCTCCCAAACGGGCGGGAGAGTGCGGATGACTCTGCAGCACCGAATGAGAGAACTCCAGGTCCTCCTTTGCCAGGGTATCAAATTTGTAGAATTTTACAAACGTGTTCTCCCCTGACCACGTAGCTGCTCGGCAGAGTTGTAATGCCGAGACCCCTCGGGCAGCCGCCCAAGATGAGCCCACCTTCCTTGTGGAATGGGCCTTAACAGATTTAGGCTGTGGCAGGCCTGCCACAGAATGTGCAAGTTGAATTGTGCTACAAATCCAACGAGCAATCGACTGCTTAGAAGCAGGCGCACCCAACTTGTTGGGTGCATACAGTATAAACAGCGAGTCAGATTTTCTGACTCCAGCCGTCCTTGAAATGTATATTTTTAAAGCTCTGACAACGTCCAACAACTTGGAGTCCTCCAAGTCGCTTGTAGCCGCAGGCACTACAATAGGCTGGTTCAGGTGAAACGCTGATACCACCTTAGGGAGAAAATGCGGACGCGTCCGCAGCTCTGCCCTATCCGAATGGAAAATTAAATAAGGGCTTTTATAAGATAAAGCCGCCAGTTCAGATACTCTCCTGGCGGACGCCAGGGCCAGTAACATAGTCACTTTCCATGTGAGATATTTCAAATCCACATTTTTTAGTGGTTCAAACCAATGGGATTTGAGGAAATCTAAAACTACATTTAGATCCCACGGTGCCACCGGAGGCACCACAGGAGGCTGTATATGCAGTACTCCTTTGACAAAAGTCTGGACCTCAGGAACTGAGGCCAATTCTTTTTGGAAGAATATTGACAGGGCCGAAATTTGAACCTTAATAGATCCCAATTTGAGACCCATAGACAATCCTGATTGCAGGAAATGTAGGAAACGACCCAGTTGAAATTCCTCCGTCGGAGCACTCCGATCCTCGCACCACGCAACATATTTCCGCCAAATGCGGTGATAATGCTTCGCGGTGACTTCCTTTCTTGCCTTAATCAAGGTAGGAATGACTTCTTCTGGAATGCCTTTTCCTTTTAGGATCTGGCGTTCAACCGCCATGCCGTCAAACGCAGCCGCGGTAAGTCTTGGAATAGACACGGTCCCTGCTGAAGCAGGTCCCGTCTTAGAGGTAGAGGCCACGGATCGTCCGTGACCATCTCTTGAAGTTCCGGGTACCAAGACCTTCTTGGCCAATCCGGAGCCACTAGTATCGTTCTTACTCCGCTTTGCCGTATGATTCTCAATACCTTTGGTATGAGAGGCAGAGGAGGAAACACATACACCGACTGGTACACCCAAGGTGTTACCAGCGCGTCCACAGCTATTGCCTGCGGATCTCTTGACCTGGCGCAATACCTGTCCAGTTTTTTGTTGAGGCGAGACGCCATCATGTCCACCATTGGTCTTTCCCAACGGTTTATTAGCATGTGGAAAACTTCTGGATGAAGTCCCCACTCTCCCGGGTGAAGATCGTGTCTGCTGAGGAAGTCTGCTTCCCAGTTGTCCACTCCCGGGATGAACACTGCTGACAGTGCTATCACGTGATTCTCCGCCCAGCGAAGGATCCTGGCAGCTTCTGCCATTGCACTCCTGCTTCTTGTGCCGCCCTGTCTGTTTACATGGGCGACTGCCGTGATGTTGTCCGACTGGATCAACACCGGTCTTCCTTGAAGCAGAGGTTCCGCCTGGCTTAGAGCATTGTAGATTGCTCTTAGTTCCAGAATGTTTATGTGAAGAGACTTTTCCAGGCTCGACCACACTCCCTGGAAGTTTCTTCCTTGTGTGACTGCTCCCCCAGCCTCTCAGGCTGGCGTCCGTGGTCACCAGGATCCAATCCTGTATGCCGAATCTGCGGCCCTCCAATAGATGAGCCCTCTGCAACCACCACAGAAGAGATACCCTTGTCCTTGGAGACAGGGTTATCCGCAGGTGCATCTGAAGATGCGTGCATTGATGTACAGACACCTTTTCTGGTTTTAGGAGATTCCTGACCAGGTCGGATAACTCCTTGGCTTTTTCCTCGGGAAGAAAAACCTTTTTCTGAACCGTGTCCAGAATCATCCCTAGGAACAGCAGACGAGTTGTCGGCATTAATTTGGATTTTGGAATATTCAGAATCCATCCGTGCTGCTTTAGCACCTCTTGAGATATTGCTAATCCCATCTCTAGCTGTTCTCTGGACCTTGCCCTTATTAGGAGATCGTCCAAGTATGGGATAATTAATACGCCTTTTCTTCGAAGAAGAATCATCATCTCGGCCATTACCTTTGTAAAGACCCGAGGTGCCGTGGACAAACCAAACGGCAGCGTCTGAAACTGATAGTGACAGTTTTGTACAACGAACCTGAGGTACCCCTGGTGTGAGGGGTAAATTGGAACGTGGAGATACGCATCCTTGATGTCCAAGGATACCATAAAGTCCCCTTCTTCCAGGTTCGCTATCACTGCTCTGAGTGACTCCATCTTGAACTTGAACTTCTTTATGTACAGGTTCAAGGACTTCAGATTTAGAATAGGCCTTACCGAGCCATCCGGCTTCGGTACCACAAATAGAGTGAAATAATACCCCTTCCCTTGTTGTAGAAGAGGTACCTTGACTATCACCTGCTGAGAGTACAGCCTGTGAATGGCTTCCAAAACCGTCTCCCTTTCGGAAGGGGACGTTGGTAAAGCAGACTTCAGGAAACGGCGAGGTGGATCTGTCTCTAATTCCAACCTGTACCCCTGAGATATTATCTGCAGGATCCAGGGATCTACCTGCGAGTGAGCCCACTGCGCGCTGTAATTTTTGAGACGACCTCCCACCGTCCCCGAGTCCGCTTGAGAAGCCCCAGCGTCATGCTGAGGCTTTTGTAGAAGCCGGGGAGGGCTTCTGTTCCTGGGAAGGAGCTGCCTGTTGCTGTTTCTTCCCTCGACCTCTGCCTCGTGGCAGATATGAATAGCCCTTTGCTCTCTTATTTTTAAAGGAACGAAAAGGCTGCGGTTGAAAAGTCGGTGCCTTTTTCTGTCGGGGAGTGACTTGAGGTAGAAAGGTGGATTTCCCGGCTGTAGCCGTGGCCACCAAATCTGATAGACCGACTCCAAATAACTCCTCCCCTTTATACGGCAAAACTTCCATATGCCGTTTTGAATCCGCATCGCCTGTCCACTGTCGCGTCCATAAAGCTCTTCTGGCCGAAATGGACATAGCACTTACCCGTGATGCCAGTGTGCAGATATCCCTCTGTGCATCACGCATATAAAGAAATGCATCCTTTATTTGTTCTAACGACAGTAAAATATTGTCCCTGTCCAGGGTATCAATATTTTCAATCAGGGACTCTGACCAAACTACCCCAGCACTGCACATCCAGGCAGTCGCTATAGCTGGTCGTAGTATAACACCTTCATGTGTGTATATACTTTTTTGGATATTTTCCATCCTCCTATCTGATGGATCTTTAAGTGCGGCCGTCTCAGGAGAAGGTAACGCCACTTGTTTTGATAAGCGTGTTAGCGCCTTGTCCACCCTAGGAGGTGTTTCCCAGCGCTCCCTAACCTCTGGCGGGAAAGGGTATAATGCCAATAATTTCTTTGAAATTATCAGCTTTTTATCAGGGGCAACCCACGCTTCATCACACACGTCATTTAATTCTTCTGATTCAGGAAAAACTATAGGTAGTTTTTTCACACCCCACATAATACCCTGTTTAGTGGTACCTGTAGTATCAGCTAAATGTAACGCCTCCTTCATTGCCAAAATCATATAACGTGTGGCCCTACTGGAAAATACGGTTGATTCGTTACCACTGGAATCAGTGCCTGTGTCTGGGTCTGTGTCGACCGACTGAGGCAAAGGGCGTTTTACAGCCCCTGACGGTGTTTGAGGCGCCTGGACAGGCACTAATTGATTGTCCGGCCGCCTCATGTCGTCAAACGACTGCTTTAGCGTGTTGACACTATCCCGTAATTCCATAAATAAAGGCATCCATTCTGGTGTCGACCCCCTAGGAGGTGACATCCCCATATTTGGCAATTGCTCCGCCTCCACACCAATATCGTCCTCATACATGTCGACACACACGTACCGACACACAGCAGACACACAGGGAATGCTCTAAACGAAGACAGGACCCACTAGCCCTTTGGGGAGACAGAGGGAGAGTCTGCCAGCACACACCAAAAAACGCTATATATGACAGGGATAGCCTTATAATAAGTGCTCCCTTATAGCTGCTTTATATATATCAAGATATTGCCATTAAATTTGCCCCCCCTCTCTGTTTTACCCTGTTTCTGTAGTGCAGTGCAGGGGAGAGACCTGGGAGCCGTCCTGACCAGCAGAGCTGTGAGAGGAAATGGCGCCGTGTGCTGAGGAGATAGGCCCCGCCCCTTTTCCGGCGGGCTCGTCTCCCGCTATTTTGTGAATACAGGCAGGGGTTAAATATCTCCATATAGCCTCTGGGGGCTATATGTGAGGTATTTTTAGCCTTTATATAGGTTTACATTTGCCTCCCAGGGCGCCCCCCCCCAGCGCCCTGCACCCTCAGTGACTGCGTGTGAAGTGTGCTGAGAGGAAAATGGCGCACAGCTGCAGTGCTGTGCGCTACCTTTAGAAGACTGCAGGAGTCTTCAGCCGCCGATTCTGGACCTCTTCTTACTTCAGCATCTGCAAGGGGGCCGGCAGCGCGGCTCCGGTGACCATCCAGGCTGTACCTGTGATCGTCCCTCTGGAGCTGATGTCCAGTAGCCAAGAAGCCAATCCATCCTGCACGCAGGTGAGTTCACTTCTTCTCCCCTCTGTCCCTCGTTGCAGTGATCCTGTTGCCAGCAGGAATCACTGTAAAATAAAAAACCTAAGCTAAACTTTCTCTAAGCAGCTCTTTATGAGAGCCACCTAGAATTGCACCCTTCTCGGCCGGGCACAAAAATCTAACTGGAGTCTGGAGGAGGGTCATAGGGGGAGGAGCCAGTGCACACCACCTGATCTGGAAAAGCTTTACTTTTTGTGCCCTGTCTCCTGCGGAGCTGCTATTCCCCATGGTCCTTTCAGGAACCCCAGCATCCACTAGGACGATAGAGAAAACTACATTTAGATCCCAAGGTGCCACTGGAGGCACAAAAGGAGGCTGTATATACAGTACCCCTTTCACAAACGTCTGAACTTCAGGGACTGAAGCTAGTTCTTTTTGGAAGAAAATTGACAGGGCCGAAATTTGAACCTTAATGGACCCCCATTTCAGGCCCATAGACACTCCTGTTTCCAGGAAATGTAGGAATCGACCCAGTTGAAAATACCTCCGTCGGGGCCTTACTGGCCTCGCACCACGCAACATATTTTCGCCAAATGCGGTGATAATGTTTTGCGGTTATATCTTTCCTGGCTTTGATCAGGATAGGAATGACTTCATCCGGAATGCCTTTCTCCTTCAGGATCCGGCGTTCAACCGCCATGCCATCAAACGCAGTCGCGGTAAGTCTTGGAACAGACAGGGTCCTTGCTGGAGCAGGTCCCTTCTTAGAGGTAGAGGCCACGGATCCTCCGTGAGCATCTCTTGAAGTTCCGGTTACCAAGTCCTTCTTGGCCAATCCGGAGCCCGAATATAGTGCTTACTCCTCTCCATCTTATAATTCTCAGTACCTTGGGTATGAGAGGCAGAGGAGGGAACACATACACTGACTGGTACACCCACTGTGTTACCAGAGCGTCTACAGCTATTGCCGGAGGGTCCCTTGACCCGGCGCAATACTTGTCGAGTTTTATAAACATGTGGAAGACTTCTGGGTGAAGTCCCCACTTGCTGACAGTGTTATCACATGATTTTCCGCCCAGCGAAGAATCCTTGCAGCTTCTGCCATTGCCCTCCTGCTTCTTGTGTCACCCTGTCTGTTTACGTGGGTGACTGCCGTGATGTTGTCCGAATGGATCAACTCCGGGTGACCTTGAAGCAGAGGTCTTGCTGAGCTTAGAGCATTGTAAATGGCCCTTAGCTTCAGGATATTTATGTGAAGTGATGTCTCCAGGCTTGACCATAAGCTCTGGAAATTCCTTCCCTGTGTGACTGCTCCCCAGCCTCGCAGGCTGGCATCCGTGGTCACCAGGACCCAGTCCTGAATGTCGAATCTGCGGCCCTCTAGAAGATGAGCACTCTGCAACCACCACAGGAGAGACACCCTTGTGCTTGGTGACAGGGTTATCCGCTGATGCATCTGAAGATGCGACCCGGACCATTTGTCCAGCAGGTCCCACTGGAAAGTTCTTGCGTGGAATCTGCCGCATGGGATTGCTTCGTAGGAAGCCACCATTTTTCCCAGAACCCTTTCATTGATGTACTGAGACTTGGCTCGGTTATAGGAGGTTCCCGACTAGCTCGGATAACTCCCTGACTTTCTCCTCCGGGAGAAACACCTTTTTCTGGACTGTGTCCAGGATCATCCCTAGGAACAGACGACGAGTCGTCGGAATCAGCTGCGATTTTGGAATATTGAGAATCCAATCGTGCTGCCGCAACACTACCTGAGATAGTGCTACACCGACCTCCAACTGTTCCCTGGATCTTACCCTTATCAGGGAATCGTCCAAGTAAGGGATAACTAAAATTCCCTTCCTTCGAAGGAGTATCATCATTTCGGCCATTACCTTGGTAAAGACCCGGGGTGCCGTGGACCATCCATACGGCAGCGTCTGAAACTGATAGTGACAGTTCTGTACCATAAACCTGAGGTACCCTTGGTGAGAAGGGTAAATTGGGACATGAAGGTAAGCATCCTTGATGTCCCGAGACATCATGTAGTCCCCTTCTTCCAGGTTCGCAATCACTGCTCTGAGTGACTCAATCTTGAATTTGAACCTCCGTATGTAAGTGTTCAAGATTTTAGATTTAGAATCGGTCTCACCGAGCCGTCCGGCTTCGGTACCCCAACAGTGTGGAATAATACCCCGTTCCCTGTTGCAGGAGGGGTACCTTGATTATCACCTGCTGGGAATACAGCTTGTGAATGGCTTCCAAAACTGCCTCCCTGTCAGAAGGAGACATCGGTAAAGCCGACTTTAGGAAACGGCGAGGGGGAGACGTCTCGAATTCCAATTTGTACCCCTGAGATATCACCTGAAGGATCCAGGGGTCTACTTGCGAGTGAGCCCACTGCGCGCTGAAATTCATTGAGACGGGCCCCCACCGTGCCTGATTCTGCTTGTAAAGCCCCAGCGTCATACTGAGGGCTTGGCAGAGGCGGGAGAGGGCTTCTGTTCCTGGGAACTGGCTGATTTCTGCAGCCTTTTTCCTCTCCCTCTGTCACGGGGCAGAAATGAGGAACCTTTTGCCCGCTTGCCCACGAAAAGACTGCGCCTGATAATACGGCGTCTTCTTATGTTGAGAGGCGACATGGGGTACAAACGTGGATTTCCCAGCTGTTGCCGTGGCCACCAGGTCTGAAAGACCGACCCCAAATAACTCCTCCCCTTAATAAGGCAATACTTCCAAATGCCGTTTGGAATCCGCATCACCTGACCACTGTCGTGTCCATAACCCTCTACTGACAGAAATGGACAACGCACTTAGACTTGATGCCAGTCGGCAAATATTCCGCTGTGCATCACGCATATATAGAAATGCATCTTTTAAATGCTCTATAGGCAATAATATACTGTCCCTATCTAAGGTATCAATATTTTCAGTCAGGGAATCCGACCACGCCAACCCAGCACTGCACATCCAGGCTGAGGCGATTGCTGGTAGCAGTATAACACCAGTATGTGTGTAAATACATTTTAGGATACCCTCCTGCTTTCTATCAGCAGGATCCTTAAGGGCGGCCATCTCAGGAGAGGGTAGAGCCCTTGTTCTTACAAGCGTGTGAGCGCTTTATCCACCCTAGGGGGTGTTTCCCAACGCACCCTAACCTCTGGCGGGAAAGGATATAATGCCAATAACATTTTAGAAATTATCAGTTGTTATCGGGGGAAACCCACGCATCATCACACATCTCATTTAATTTCTCAGATTCAGGAAAACTACAGGTAGTTTTTCCTCACCGAACATAATACCCCTTTTTGGTGGTACTCGTATTATCAGAAATGTGTAAAACATTTTTCATTGCCTCAATCATGTAACGTGTGGCCCTACTGGAAGTCACATTTGTCTCTTCACCGTCGACACTGGAGTCAGTATCCGTGTCGGCGTCTATATCTGCCATCTGAGGTAACGGGCGCTTTAGAGCCCCTGACGGCCTATGAGACGTCTGGACAGGCACAAGCTGAGTAGCCGGCTGTCTCATGTCAACCACTGTCTTTTATACAGAGCTGACACTGTCACGTAATTCCTTCCAACAGTTCATCCACTCAGGTGTCGACCCCCTAGGGGGTGACATCACTATTACAGGCAATCTGCTCCGTCTCCACATCATTTTTCTCCTCATACTTGTCGACACAAACGTACCGACACACAGCACACACACACAGGGAATGCTCTGATAGAGGACAGGACCCCACTAGCCCTTTGGGGAGAGACAGGGAGAGTTTGCCAGCACACACCAGAGCGCTATATATATACAGGGATAACCTTATATAAGTGTTTTTCCCCTTATAGCTGCTGTATTTTTAATACTGCGCATAATTAGTGCCCCCCTCTCTTTTTTAACCCTTTCTGTAGTGTAGTGACTGCAGGGGAGAGCCAGGGAGCTTCCCTCCAACGGAGCTGTGAGGGAAAATGGCGCAAGTGTGCTGAGGAGATAGGCTCCGCCCCCTTCTCGGCGGCCTTATCTCCCGTTTTTCTGTGTATTCTGGCAGGGGTTAAATTCATCCATATAGCCCAGGAGCTATATGTGATGCATTTTTTGCCATCCAAGGTGTTTTTATTGCGTCTCAGGGCGCCCCCCCCCCAGCGCCCTGCACCCTCAGTGACCGGAGTGTGAAGTGTGCTGAGAGCAATGGCGCACAGCTGCAGTGCTGTGCGCTACCTTGTTGAAGACAGGACGTCTTCTGCCGCCGATTTTCCGGACCTCTTCTGTCTTCTGGCTCTGTAAGGGGGCCGGCGGCGTGGCTCTGGGACCTATCCATGGCTGGGCCTGTGATCGGTCCCTCTGGAGCTAATGTCCAGTAGCCTAAGAAGCCCAATCCACTCTGCACGCAGGTGAGTTCGCTTCTTCTCCCCTTAGTCCCTCGATGCAGTGAGCCTGTTGCCAGCAGGTCTCACTGAACCTAAAAATAAGATTTTACTTACCGATAAATCTATTTCTCGGAGTCCGTAGTGGATGCTGGGGTTCCTGAAAGGACCATGGGGAATAGCGGCTCCGCAGGAGACAGGGCACAAAAAGTAAAGCTTTTCCGATCAGGTGGTGTGCACTGGCTCCTCCCCCCATGACCCTCCTCCAGACTCCAGTTAGGTACTGTGCCCGGACGAGCGTACACAATAAGGGAGGATTTTGAATCCCGGGTAAGACTCATACCAGCCACACCAATCACACCGTACAACTTGTGATCTAAACCCAGTTAACAGTATGATAACAGCGGAGCCTCTGAAAGATGGCTTCCTTCAACAATAACCCGAATTAGTTAACAATAACTATGTACAACTTATGCAGATAATCCGCACTTGGGATGGGCGCCCAGCATCCACTACGGACTCCGAGAAATAGATTTATCGGTAAGTAAAATCTTATTTTCTCTATCGTCCTAGTGGATGCTGGGGTTCCTGAAAGGACCATGGGGATTATACCAAAGCTCCCAAACGGGCGGGAGAGTGCGGATGACTCTGCAGCACCGAATGAGAGAACTCCAGGTCCTCCTTAGCCAGAGTATCAAATTTGTAAAATTTTACAAACGTGTTCTCCCCTGACCACGTAGCTGCTCGGCAAAGTTGTAATGCCGAGACCCCTCGGGCAGCCGCCCAAGATGAGCCCACCTTCCTTGTGGAGTGGGCCTTTACAGATTTAGGCTGTGGCAAGCCTGCCACAGAATGTGCAAGTTGGATTGTGCTACAGGTCCAACGAGCAATCGTCTGTTTAGACGCAGGAGCACCCATCTTGTTGGGTGCATACAATATAAACAACGAGTCAGATTTTCTGACTCCAGCTGTCCTTGCAATATATATTTTTAATGCTCTGACAACGTCCAGAAACTTGGAGTCCTCCAAGTCACTTGTAGCCGCAGGCACTACAATAGGCTGGTTCAGATGAAATGCTGACACCACCTTAGGGAGAAAATGCGGACGAGTCCGCAGTTCTGCCCTGTCCGAATGGAAAATCAGATATGGGCTTTTGTAAGATAAAGCTGCCAATTCTGACACTCTCCTGGCAGAAGCCAGGGCTAGAAGCATGGTCACTTTCCATGTGAGATATTTCAAATCCACCTTTTTTAGTGGTTCAAACCAATGAGATTTTAGGAAGTCCAAAACCACATTTAGATCCCACGGTGCCACTGGAGGCACCACAGGAGGCTGTATATGCAGCACTCCCTTAACAAAGGTCTGGACTTCAGGGACTGAAGCCAATTCTTTTTGAAAGAAAATCGACAGGGCCGAAATTTGAACCTTAATAGATCCCAATTTGAGACCCATTGACAATCCTGATTGCAGGAAATGTAGGAATCGACCCAGTTGAAATTCCTCCGTCGGAGCACTCCGATCTTCGCACCACGCAACATATTTTCGCCAAATTCGGTGATAATGTTGCACGGTTACTTCCTTCCTTGCTTTAATCAAAGTAGGAATGACTTCTTCCGGCATGCCTCTTTCCTTTAGGATCCGGCGTTCAACCGCCATGCCGTCAAACGCAGCCGCGGTAAGTCTTGAAACAGACAGGGACCCTGCTGAAGCAAGTCCCTCCTTAGAGGTAGAGGCCACGGATCTTCCGTGATCATCTCTTGAAGTTCCGGGTACCAAGTCCTCCTTGGCCAATCCGGAACCACTAGTATCGTTCTTACGCCTCTTTGCCGTATAATTCTCAATACTTTTGGTATGAGAGGCAGAGGAGGAAACACATACACCGACTGGTACACCCAAGGCGTTACCAGCGCGTCCACAGCTATTGCCTGCGGATCTCTTGACCTGGCGCAATACCTGTCCAGTTTTTTGTTGAGGCGAGACGCCATCATGTCCACCATTGGTCTTTCCCAACGGGTTACCAGCATGTGGAAGACTTCTGGATGAAGTCCCCACTCTCCCGGGTGAAGATCGTGTCTGCTGAGGAAGTCTGCTTCCCAGTTGTCCACTCCCGGGATGAACACTGCTGACAGTGCTATCACATGATTCTCTGCCCAGCGAAGAATCCTTGCAGCTTCTGCCATTGCCCTCCTGCTTCTTGTGCCGCCCTGTCTGTTCACATGGGCGACTGCCGTGATGTTGTCCGACTGGATCAATACCGGTTTTCCCTGAAGCAGAGGTTCTGCCTGGTTTAGAGCATTGTATATTGCTCT
This sequence comes from Pseudophryne corroboree, assembly GCF_028390025.1. Taxonomy (NCBI): domain Eukaryota; kingdom Metazoa; phylum Chordata; class Amphibia; order Anura; family Myobatrachidae; genus Pseudophryne; species Pseudophryne corroboree. Next base: position 459,734,837 of record NC_086447.1, on the reverse strand, counting down.
TAGTTCCAGAATGTTTATGTGAAGAGACGTTTCCAGGCTCGTCCATACTCCCTGGAAGTTTCTTCCTTGTGTGACTGCTCCCCAGCCTCTCAGGCTGGCGTCCGTGGTCACCAGGATCCAATCCTGTATGCCGAATCTGCGGCCCTCCAATAGATGAGCACACTGCAACCACCACAGAAGAGACACCCTTGTCCTTGGAGACAGGGTTATCCGTAGGTGCATCTGAAGATGCGACCCTGACCATTTGTCCAACAGATCCCTTTGGAAAATTCTTGCGTGGAATCTGCCGAATGGAATCGCTTCGTAAGAAGCCACCATTTTTCCCAGGACTCTTGTGCATTGATGTACAGACACCTTTCCTGGTTTTAGGAGGTTCCTGACAAGCTCGGATAACTCCTTGGCTTTTTCCTCCGGGAGAAAAACCTTTTTCTGAACCGTGTCCAGAATCATCCCTAGGAACAGCAGACGAGTTGTCGGCATTAACTGGGATTTTGGAATATTCAGAATCCACCCGTGCTGTTTTAGCACTTCTTGAGACAGTGCTAATCCCATCTCTAGCTGTTCTCTGGACCTCGCCCTTATTAGGAGATCGTCCAAGTATGGGATAATTAATACGCCTTTTCTTCGAAGAAGAATCATCATCTCGGCCATTACCTTTGTAAAGATCCGAGGTGCCGTGGACAATCCGAACGGCAGCGTCTGAAACTGATAGTGACAGTTTTGTACAACGAACCTGAGGTACCCCTGGTGTGAGGGGTAAATTGGAACGTGGAGATACGCATCCTTGATGTCCAAGGATACCATAAAGTCCCCCTCTTCCAGGTTCGCTATCACTGCTCTGAGTGACTCCATTTTGAACTTGAACTTCTTTATGTACAGGTTCAAGGACTTCAGATTTAGAATAGGCCTTACCGAGCCATCCGGCTTCGGTACCACAAAAAGAGTGGAATAATACCCCTTCCCTTGTTGCAGAAGAGGTACCTTGACTATCACCTGCTGAGAGTACAGCTTGTGAATGGCTTCCAACACCGTCTCCCTTTCGGAGGGGGACGTTGGTAAAGCAGACCTCAGGAAACGGCGAGGTGGATCTGTCTCTAATTCCAACCTGTATCCCTGAGATATTATCTGCAGGATCCAGGGATCTACTTGCGAGTGAGCCCACTGCGCGCTGTAATTTTTGAGACGACCGCCCACCGTCCCCGAGTCCGCTTGAGAAACCCCAGCGTCATGCTGAGGCTTTTGTAGAAGCCGGGGAGGGCTTCTGATCCTGGGAAGGAGCTGCGTGTTGCTGTCTCTTCCCTCGACCTTTGCCTCGTGGCAAATATGAATAGCCCTTTGCTCTCTTATTTTTAAAGGAACGAAAGGGCTGCGGTTGAAAAGTCGGTGCCTTTTTCTGTTGGGGAGTGACTTGAGGTAGAAAGGTGGATTTCCCGGCTGTAGCCGTGGCCACCAAATCTGATAGACCGACTCCAAATAACTCCTCCCCCTTATACGGCAAAACTTCCATATGCCGTTTTGAATCCGCATCGCCTGTCCACTGTCGCGTCCATAAAGCTCTTCTGGCCGAAATGGACATAGCACTTACCCGTGATGCCAGTGTGCATATATCCCTCTGTGCATCACGCATATAAAGAAATGCATCCTTTATTTGTTCTAACGACAGTAAAATATTGTCCCTGTCCAGGGTATCAATATTTTCAATCAGGGATTCTGACCAAACTACCCCCGCACTGCCCATCCAGGCAGTTGCTACAGCTGGTCGTAGTATAACACCTGCATGTGTGTATATACTTTTTTGGATATTTTCCATCCTCCTATCTGATGGATCTTTAAGTGCGGCCGTCTCAGGAGAGGGTAACGCCACTTGTTTAGATAAGCGTGTTAGCGCCTTGTCCACCCTAGGAGGTGTTTCCCAGCGCTCCCTAACCTCTGGCGGGAAAGGGTATAATGCCAATAATTTCTTTGAAATTATCAGCTTTTTATCAGGGGCAACCCACGCTTCATTACACACGTCATTTAGTTCTTCTGATTCAGGAAAAACTATAGGTAGTTTTTTCATACCCCACATAATACCCTGTTTAGTGGTACCTGTAGTATCAGCTAAATGTAACGCCTCCTTCATTGCCAAAATCATATAACGTGTGGCCCTACTGGAAAATACGGTTGATTCGTCACCGTCACCACTGGAGTCATCGCCTGTGTCTGGGTCTGTGTCGACCGACTGAGGCAAAGGGCGTTTCACAGCCCCTGACGGTGTTTGAGTCGCCTGGACAGGCACTAATTGATTGTCCGGCCGTCTCATGTCGTCAAACGACTGCTTTAGCGTGTTGACACTATCCCGTAGTTCCATAAATAAAGGCATCCATTCTGGTGTCGACCCCCTAGGAGGTGACATCCCCATATTTGGCAATTGCTCCGCCTCCACACCAATATCGTCCTCATACATGTCGACACACACGTACCGACACACAGCAGACACACAGGGAATGCTCCTAATGAAGACAGGACCCACTAGCCCTTTGGGGAGACAGAGGGAGAGTTTGCCAGCACACACCAAAAGCGCTATATATATATCAGGGATAGCCTTATAATAAGTGCTCCCCTATAGCTGCTTTGTTATATAAAAAAATATCGCCATAAATTTGCCCCCCCTCTCTGTTTTACCCTGTTTCTGTAGTGCAGTGCAGGGGAGAGACCTGGGAGCCGTCCTGACCAGCGGAGCTGTGAGAGGAAATGGCGCCGTGTGCTGAGGAGATAGGCCCCGCCCCTTTTCCGGCGGGCTCGTCTCCCGCTATTTTGAGAAATCAGGCAGGGGTTAAATATCTCCATATAGCCTCTAGGGCTATATGTGAGGTATTTTTAGCCTTTATAGGTACTCATTTTGCCTCCCAGGGCGCCCCCCTCCCAGCGCCCTGCACCCTCAGTGACTGCCGTGTGAAGTGTGCTGAGAGGAAAATGGCGCACAGCTGCAGTGCTGTGCGCTACCTTTAGAAGACTGCAGGAGTCTTCAGCCGCCGATTCTGGACCTCTTCTGTCTTCAGCATCTGCAAGGGGGCCGGCGGCGCGGCTCCGGTGACCATCCAGGCTGTACCTGTGATCGTCCCTCTGGAGCTTGATGTCCAGTAGCCAAGAAGCCAATCCATCCTGCACGCAGGTGAGTTGACTCCTTCTCCCCTCAGTCCCTCGCTGCAGTGATCCTGTTGCCAGCAGGAATCACTGTAACATAAAAAACCTAGCTAAACTTTCTCTAAGCAGCTCTTTAGGAGAGCCACCTAGATTGCACCCTTCTCGGCCGGGCACAAAAATCTAACTGGAGTCTGGAGGAGGGTCATGGGGGGAGGAGCCAGTGCACACCACCTGATCGGAAAAGCTTTACTTTTTGTGCCCTGTCTCCTGCGGAGCCGCTATTCCCCATGGTCCTTTCAGGAACCCCAGCATCCACTAGGACGATAGAGAAAAACCTAAAACTAAACTTTTCACTAAGCAGCTCAGGAGAGCCACCTAGTGTGCACCCTTCTCGTTCGGGCACAAAAATCTAACTGAGGCTTGGAGGGGGGTCATAGGGGGAGGAGCCAGTGCACACCAGGTAGTTCTAAAGCTTTACTTTTGTGCCCAGTCTCCTGCGGAGCCGCTATTCCCCATGGTCCTTACGGAGTCCCCAGCATCCACTAGGACGTCAGAGAAAAGTAATTCACAGAGTTCAATTGTTCAAAGTGGAGTCACTAGCAGTGATAGTGGATCTAAAAAGTGCATATCACTGTTATCCCAGAACATATTCATTCAGAATGCAAAATCAGTAGTAGATCTTAAACGTCTGCACGTGAATTACTAACTTTGGTAGTGTTTCCACCATGGTTATAAAAATGATAAAAAGCACAAGATAGATTTTTCCATGTTGTACCTTAACTAATTAGAATACAGCCATAATTCATGCAACTGCCAATATTTAATTATAGCAAATAAAAGGTCACTGTTACAGACAATGGAGTCCATTCCACAGTTGATTTTTAACAAATGCTGGTGAAAGGGTTACCTACTGGCTACATGGTAATGTAAGAATGGCGGGCATGATTTATAGTCTTGCACTACATATACCTACACTGGTCACAACTGTCGCAGTCTCCATTCTGTGACACAATCACTCCCCTTGTCTCAGCTATGCCCTTTTTACACTAGAATGTAACATTTGTTTAGTATATCTGCATTTATTTTATTTACCTTGTATGACCGATTTCACATTGCCCGATACTGCAGAGAATTGTGGCACATTACAAATAAAGAACATACATCCATGTAAGTTATGTTCTGTCTCCCACTAGACTAGGGATAAACCTTCATCTGTCACAATCAGGGGGCACACTGAGGTGACCCAGCATATGCTGGGTCCCTTTCCTAGTAAGAATAAGGGATCTGTCTAGTGTTTTACTTCCTTTGTGAAGAATAAGTAAACTACAGCCTGTGTGTGTGTCCAGATTTGTTTTCAGGATTCACTGCTGTGCTGTGGCTTACTCATAATAACCTTACCTCAGGGAGCTTTGTGTTTAGGAATGCAATAATCTGTGGGACACATCTTCCTGGTGCATGCAGCATGCAATTAGTATTCAACTGGAACAGCAAGACGGACGTCAGATGTAGAACAAGAGCTGCATCTTCTGTGATTTTAAGCTGCTCTATAAGGGCTTGCCTGTGCTGGAATAAAACTTGCCTGAAAAAACAAAAATCTCAGTCTTAAAAGAATACTGATCATCCATACATTTACTATCCTAACAGAGCATTATCAAATTGCTTAGCAGTCTGCATGGATGACAACTGGCATGACAAGTGCTGGTACATTATCAAGAGTATAACTCTAAACATGAATGACAATGGTACACCTTTAATAGGGAGTCATAACAAAAGGTTTTATTTAGAATATAAATGAAACGTTTCTATAAAAAAGGGTGATGTATACTGTAATAATTAAAAGAGCTATATGACAATATGTAATTTATTCCACCTAAAGCTAAAAACTGCAGCATGACCTGTATTCCACCACTGAACAGAGCATTTTGGAATGCAAAACTCCAGAAATACAATCTTCAAGTTTGGTATTGATTCACCATTCTGTGCTTTATTGGTATATGTTTCAGTGAGGACTACAGGGAATTTTATTGCTTTCAACTGTTAAAAAAAAAAAAAAAACGTTCCAAGGAGGACAAGTGCAAGTGTTATGTTTTATAGGTTTTGAACACAATGGAGCAGAGAACAGCCCAGGTAAGTGGAGTAAGGGTTGGTCCATCACGAACATGCAAGGTGAGCAGTTCATATTTTCTGAAATATATATTAATGTTTAGAACGTACAATACTACTTATTTTTCATATGCTTTATGAGTCCATTTTCTCCTTATACTGCGGGAATTCCTACAGAACTATTAAGAGGTTTCTGGTCAAAGTATATGGTTTGGCACCAGTATGACCACTCTGTGTGAGTAAGGTTGATATTCAGCCCTGCTTGAGGGTAGTTTGGGAAGAAAAGAGGGGGAACAGGAAAGAAGAAGAAACAGAAAGAAAAGGATTGAAGGGGGGATATGGGAAGGTGATTACAGTTGTGGTGAGTGTAATGTATGCTGATGACAATAATACAGTTAACAGATGATATGTTAAAACTGGCACTCTATGGGGGAGATTCAAATGTTTGAAAAGTCGGTTGGGTGTCTGTTTTTTCCTGTCTATTAGATAGGAAAAAACAAACTCCCAACTGACTTTTCAAACATTTGAAATCTCCCCCTGTGTGTTGTATATTTTATTGAAGATATATTTGCACACAAAGTTTTAGCAGAAAACAGTCTGAAACCTGATCAGATATACAATTTAATTATATTTCAATTTAATATCAGCGTTATAACATTAGTGAAATGGATCATTTAAACTGTATATCTGAGCAGTTGGTCTGGTATAGTAACCACTACTAATTAATCAATAATCATCACTCTCTGGTAGTAAGCAAACGCAAACATAATTCCTGCACAGCACCCTCTGCTGCCTAATATCCAGCACTGCATCTGCACAGTGGATGTGAAATGAATGCCAATATGTCGGTTTGGACATAGTCATTTATACAATATCACTAATATCCCCTATCATGTGATTGAAAAAGCTAAATAGTATAAATCCCTTTTTCATGGAATCTGTAATTTCTTTTCTTATGTTCTTAGAATGTTATCCATTAATAATGCAACATCTAAAGAGTAATTCACAGAGTTCAATTGTTCAAAGGGGTGACATTTGATATGCCAGCTGTCGGGATCCCGGCGCTCAACATACCGGCACCGGAATCCCGACAGCCAGCATACTGACAACTCTTTTCCCTCTTGGGGCGTCTACGACACCCCTGGAGGAAGAATAAACAGCAAGCCCGCAAGGGGCTCTTTTGTGCTCGCCCCGCTGCTGGCATACCAGCGGTCGGGATCCCGAGCGCCGGGATACCGTAGTAGATCCGTTCAAAGTGGAGTCCCTAGCAAAAAGCCCTTCAGGTTCAGTGATACACAAGTAATGAGAAATAATATGAACTTTGCTGCAGACTGCAACAAAGATGGATATGTGCCTGTTGGGAAGCCTAGCGTTCATGGCTGCACGAACCATCAAGCAAATTATGCAGCGATGAAGACACTCGGCAGCAGAATCTAATTGTCTAAGTGTGCCTTGCTCCCGATAGTCAAATTACTATATGATACAGTATTTGCATTCAGTCCACGGCAGCAAATTCCAATTTATTTTTTTAAAAAGGAGAACGCAATGTTTGTATTGGATTTAATTATCCATTTTATTTTGTATTTGTGTCTGTCTTTAATTCAATTTACAGCGTAAATCCCACTTTAGTACACATTAATAACATTGTCCATATATTTATTAATAACATTGTCCAGACACAGACTGCTTTATGTACATGAGTTTACTAGACTGTTTTACAAAATTGATGACTATAACTTAAGTATTTGCTACTAACACTATCTTCTGGCATAAATCAGGCACACAGGATACTGGTTTTGTCATAGTGTTTTCTCATGCTATATATTTGTCACTAGTATTTTCTCATGCTATAAAACTGGGGCATAGTACCCTGCAGAGCTGTACTGCAAGATGTGCAGAGAGTCTCTTCATGGTGCCTTTACAGGTGAAACTCAGAAAATTAGAATATCGTGCAAAAGTTAATTTATTTTAGTAATTCAACTAAAAAGATGAAACTAATATATTTTATAGACACATTACATGCAAAGTGAGATATTTCAGGCCTTTATTTGTTATAATTTTGATGATTGTGGCTTACATTTTAAGAAAATCCCAAATCCCAAATCTCAGAAAATTAGAATATTACGTAAAATCAATAAAAAAGGATTTTAAATACAGAAATGTTGGCCCTCTGAAATGTATAATCATGCATATGTATTCAGTACTTGGTTTGGGCCCCTTTTGCATGAATTACAGCCTCAATTCGGCGTGGCATGGATTCTATCAGCCTGTGGCATTGCTGAGGTGTTACAGAAGACCAGGATGCTTCAATCGCGGCCTTCAGCTCTACTGCATTGTTCGGTCTCATTTCTCTCATCTTTCTCTTGGCAATGCCCCATAGATTCTCTTTTTTCTTTAGGCCAGGTAAGACGCTTCGGACGTTGTTTGTTGTTCAGGAGCGGCTTGACAAGAGTAAAATGACATTTGAAGCCCATGTCCAGGATCAGTCTGTGTGTGGTGGCTCTTGATGCACTAACTCCAGCCTCAGTCCACTCCTTGTGAAGCTCCCCCACACTTTTGAATGGCCTTTTCCTGACAAGAAAAAAAAGAACTGGTCTGTTGCTCAGTGGTCCAAAGTCCTCTTTTCTGATGAGAGCAAATTTTGCATCTCATTTGGAAACCAAGGTCCCAGAGTATGGAGAAAGAATTGAGAGGCACACAATCCAAGATGCTTGAAGTCCAGTGTGAAGTTTCCAGAGTCTGTGTTGATTTGGGGAGCTATGTCATCTGCTGGTGTTGGTCCACTGTGCTTTATTAAGTCCAGTGTCAATGCAGCCGTCTACCAGGACATTTTAGAGCACTTCATGCTTCCTTCAGCAGACAAGATTGTGACTTCACTTTCCAGCAGGACTTGGCACCTGCCCACACTGCCAAAAGTACCAAAACCTGGTTTAATGACCATGGGATTACTGTGCTGGATTGGCCAGCAAACTCGCATTGCCAATAAAAAGATGAGAGACATGAGACTGAACAATGCAGAAGAGCTGAAGGCCGCTATTGAAGCATCCTGGTCTTCCATAACGCCTCAGCAATGCCACAGGCTGATAGAATCCATGCCATGCCACATTGAGGCAGTAATTCATGCAAAAGGGGCCCAAACTAAATACTGAGTACATATGCATGATTATACAATACGTTTCAGAGGGTCGACATTTCTGTATTTAAAATCCTTTTTTTATTGATTTTATGTAATATTCTAATTTTCTGAGACTTTGGATTTGGGGTTTTCTTAAGCTGTAAACCACAATCATCAAAATTATAACAAATAAAGGCTTGAAATATCTCACTTTGCATGCAATGAGTCTATATAATATAGTAGTTTCATCTTTTAAGTTGAATTACTGAAATAAATGAACTTTTGCACGATAGCCTAATATTCTGAGTTTCACCTGTATACTTGCATTTTGGATGCTACACTACATCAGCCCCTAAGCTTTTTAGCAGTTTTCTAGACTGTCACAAGTAGGGACGCTCTACAACCTTTGTCTCACGTATGTACCTCCTTGTCTCTGCTTGCATTCTTTAGGGATTTCATTTTGTATGATCTGTAATAGACTATATAGTCTGTGCCCGCAAGAGTATCCGGCACTGTGGAGTTTTGCGGCACCTTACAAATAAACAATGATGATTGCAGCACTTTGACATATAAATGAACTAAGCATGGGCTTGTACAGTACACACAGGCACTGTAATACAGACACTAATCTAAGAGTGTACTGAACCTTGTACTTTGTTCTTTAGGTTTTAAGGCTTCCCTGGAGAACAGTGTAAAAATTTATTTAACAAGAGCTCCCACATTTACTGCATTATATTTTACAGAGTACCAATGCTACTGAAATCAGTAGGGAATGTCAAAAGTGATACTTGTTATAAAAAGTGTGTGGTTAAAGAAGCACAGTTGCTTAAACTATTTTTTGGACAAAAAGAATAAAAGCTCACTTAGTAGACTTTAAGATTGCATGATAAATGTTTTAGAATAACATACCTGTAAAAAACGGCCATAAACTTTCACTTATTTCCTAAAATGATTACTCCATTAACGATCAATTTATTTTTATAAAAAACAAAACAAAACAAAAAAAAAACCTGTACTTGTGGTTTTCGCCTATACAGGTACTATTTAAATCTCTTGAGCTAATCACTGCAGCATCACATCAACTGTACTAATTTGGTACTTGTAAAGTTTCAAAGAAACTTCACAATGCATAAATCTGTGCTGATGAAAAGATGCAAGTCTTAGCTTCCTGTGCAGAACACAGGATGATATAATTATGTACCTTTCTTTCTTCTTATCTCCTTTCTTCACTAAAAGACCACATGCATCTGCTGCTGAATCCAGGCCAGACAGAAATTCTTCTATACTCTGTGAGATAGAATCAAACAAATGATATACTGTATGCAACTTCCTGAAAGCAAAATGTCTAATTGCAAGTAAACATAGTATTCTAATGAGAAGTACATAAAAGCTGTTGAACAACTAAGTTAGGGGAGGATAATTATTTGTCTTTAAATAGTAAGAAAAGCAAGTGCTGGATAAGCTGATCTAGGAAAACTACTCCACAGCCGTTATACCTGAATGACACGGAAGTAGAGATGGCCAGTGGATTTACGGATTTAGGAGTTAATTTTACTGATGATTCATTGGGATCTGCACACACTTCATTTGTAGTTGGGGAAGGCTCAGCGATGCCTTTTCTTCTTGAGAAGACTGCGGTTATTGTTGTGTAATTGAGAGCCTTTTAACACAAAATCACAGTATGGTATGGGAATTTAACTTATTTTGACCATAAATCTGTACTCAGGGTGGTCAAAGCAGCTAAAATAAGAATTTACTTACCGATAATTCTATTTCTCATAGTCCGTAGTGGATGCTGGGGACTCCGAAAGGACCATGGGGAATAGCGGCTCCGCAGGAAACTGGGCACAAAGTAAAAGCTTTAGGACTAGCTGGTGTGCACTGGCTCCTCCCCCCATGACCCTCCTCCAAGCCTCAGTTAGGATACTGTGCCAGGACGAGCGTACACAATAAGGAAGGATTTTGAATCCCGGGTAAGACTCATACCAGCCACACCAATCACACCGTACAACTTGTGATCTGAACCCAGTTAACAGCATGATAACAGAAGGAGCCTCTGAAAAGATGGCTCACAACAACAATAACCCGATTTTTGTAACAATAACTATGTACAAGTAATGCAGACAATCCGCACTTGGGATGGGCGCCCAGCATCCACTACGGACTATGAGAAATAGAATTATCGGTAAGTAAATTCTTATTTTCTCTAACGTCCTAGTGGATGCTGGGGACTCCGAAAGGACCATGGGGATTATACCAAAGCTCCCAAACGGGCGGGAGAGTGCGGATGACTCTGCAGCACCGAATGAGAGAACTCCAGGTCCTCCTCAGCCAGGGTATCAAATTTGTAGAATTTAGCAAACGTGTTTGCCCCTGACCAAGTAGCTGCTCGGCAAAGTTGTAAAGCCGAGACCACTCGGGCAGCCGCCCAAGATGAGCCCACTTTCCGTGTGGAATGGGCTTTTACAGATTTTGGCTGTGGCAGGCCTGCCACAGAATGTGCAAGCTGAATTGTACTACAAATCCAACGAGCAATCGTCTGCTTAGAAGCAGGAGCACCCAGCTTGTTGGGTGCATACAGGATAAACAGCGAGTCAGATTTTCTGACTCCAGCCGTCCTGGAAACATATATTTTCAGGGCCCTGACTACGTCCAGCAACTTGGAATCCTCCAAGTCCCTAGTAGCCGCAGGCACCACAATAGGTTGGTTTAAGTGAAATGCTGAAACCACCTTAGGGAGAAATTGAGGACGAGTACTCAATTCCGCCCTGTCCGAATGGAAAATCAGATAAGGGCTTTTTACAGGATAAAGCCGCCAATTCTGACACGCGCCTGGCCCAGGCCAGGGCCAACAGCATGACCACTTTCCATGTGAGATATTTTAACTCCACAGATTTAAGTGGTTCAAACCAATGTGACTTTTGGAACCCAAAAAACTACATTGAGATCCCAAAGTGCAACTGGAGGCACAAAAGGAGGCTGTATATGCAGTACCCCTTTTACAAACGTCTGAACTTCAGGGACTGAAGCTAGTTCCTTTTGGAAGAAAATTGACAGGGCCGAAATTTGAACCTTAATGCACCCCAATTTCAGGCCCATAGACACTCCTGTTTGCAGGAATGTAGGAATCGACCCAGTTGAATTTCCTCCGTCGGGCCTTACTGGCCTCGCACCACGCAACATATTTTCGCCAAATGCGGTGATAATGTTTTGCGGTTACATCCTTCCTGACTTTGATCAGGATAGGGATGACTTCATCCGGAATGCCTTTTTTCCTTCAGGATCCGGCGTTCAACCGCCATGCCGTCAAACGCAGCCGCGGTAAGTCTTGGAACAGACAGGGTCCTTGTTGGAGCAGGTCCCTTCTTAGAGGTAGAGGCCACGGATCCTCCGTGAGCATCTCTTGAAGTTCCGGTTACCAAGTCCTTCTTGGCCAATCCGGAGCCACGAATATAGTGCTTACTCCTCTCCATCTTATCAATCTCAGTACCTTGGGTATGAGAGGCAGAGGAGGGAACACATACACTGACTGGTACACCCACAGTGTTACCAGAGCGTCTACAGCTATTGCCTGAGGGTCCCTTGACCTGGCGCAATACCTGTCGAGTTTTTCCCAACGGTTTATAATCACGTGGAAGACTTCTGGGTGAAGTCCCCACTCTCCCGGGTGGAGGTCGTGCTGAGGAAGTCTGCTTCCCAGTTGTCCACTCCCGGAATGAATACTGCTGACAGTGCTATCCCATGATTTTCCGCCCAGCGAAGAATCCTTGCAGCTTCTGTCATTGCCCTTCTGCTTCTTGTGCCACCCTGTCTGTTTACGTGGGTGACTGCCGTGATGTTGTCCGACTGGATCAACACCGGCTGTCCTTGAAGCAGAGGTCTTGCTGAGCTTAGAGCATTGTAAATGTCCCTTAGCTTCAGGATATTTATGTGAAGTGATGTCTCCAGGTTTGACCATAAGTCCTGGATATTCCTTCCCTGTGTGACTGCTCCCCAGCCTCGCAGGCTGGCATCCGTGGTTACCAGGACCCAGTCCTGAATGCCGAATCTGCGGCCCTCTAGAAGATGAGCACTCTGCAACCACCACAGGAGGGACACCCTTGTCCTTGGTGACAGGGTTATCCGCTGATGCATCTGAAGATGCGACCCGGACCATTTGTCCAGCAGGTCCCACTGGAAAGTTCTTGCGTGGAATCTGCCGAATGGGATTGCTTCGTAGGAAGCCACCATTTTACCCAGAACCCTTGTGCATTGATGCACTGAGACTTGGCTCGGTTTGAGGAGGTTCCTGACTAGCTCGGATAACTCCCTGGCTTTCTCCTCCGGGAGAAACACCTTTTTCTGGACTGTGTCCAGGATCATCCCTAGGAACAGAAGACACGTCGTCGGAACCAGCTGCGATTTTGGAATATTGAGAATCCAATCGTGCTGCCGCAACACTACCCGAGATAGTGCTACACCGACCTCCAACTGTTCCCTGGATCTTACCCTTATCAGGGAATCGTCCAAGTAAGGGATAACTAAAATTCCCTTCCTTCGAAGGAATATCATCATTTCGGCCATTACCTTGGTAAAGACCCGGGGTGCCGTGGACCCTCCCTACGGCAGCGTCTGAACTGATAGTGACAGTTCTGTACCATAAACCTGAAGGTACCCTTGGTGAGAAGGGTAAATTTTGACATGAAGGTAAGCATCCTTGATGTCCCGAGACATCATGTAGTCCCCTTCTTCCAGGTTCGCAATCACTGCTCTGAGTGACTCAATCTTGAATTTGAACCTCTGTATGTAAGTGTTCAAAGATTTTAGATTTTAGAATCGGTCTCACCGAGCCGTCTGGCTTCGGTACCACAACAGTGTGGAATAATACCCCGTTCCCTGTTGCAGGAGGGGTACCTTGATTATCACCTGCTGGGAATACAGCTTGTGAATGGCTTCCAAAACTGCCTCCCTGTCAGAGGGAGGCGTCGGTAAAGTCGACTTTTGGAAACGGCGAGGGGGAGACGTCTCGAATTCCAATATGTACCCCTGAGATATTACCTGAAGGATCCAGGGGTCTACTTGCGAGTGAGCCCACTGCGCACTGAAATTCATTGAGAACGGGCCCCCATCATGCCTGAGCTTGTAAAGCCCTAGCGTCATACTGAGGGCTTGGCAGAGGCGGGAAAGAGTTTCTGTTCCTGGGAACTGGCTGATCTCTGCAGCCTTTTTCCTCTCCCTCTGTCACAAGCAGAAAAGAGGAACCTTTTGTCCGCTTGCCAACAAAGGACTGCGCCTGATAATACGGCGTCTTATTTTGAGAGGCGACCTGGGGTACAAACGTGGATTTCCCAGCTGTTGCCGTGGCCACCAGGTCTAAAAGACCGACCCCAAATGTCCCCTTTCAAAGGCAATACTTCCAAATGCCGTTTGGAATCCGCATCACCTGACCATTTTACTGGTAGAATTGGACAACGCACTTATACTTGATGCCAGTCGGCAATTATTCCGCTGTGCATCATGCATATATAGAAATGCATCTTTTAAATGCTCTATAGGCAATAATATACTATCCTTATCTAGGATATCAATATTTCCAGTCAGGGAATCCGACCATGCCAACCCAGCACTGCACCTCCAGGCTGAGGCGATAGCTGGTCGCAGTATAACACCAGTATGTGTGTAAATACCTTTTTTGGATACCCTCCTGCTTTCTATCAGCAGGATCCTTAAGGGCGGCCATCTCATGAGAGGGTAGAGCCCTTGTTCTTACAAGCGTGTGAGCGCCTTATCCCCCCTAGGGGGTGTTTCCCAATGCATCCTAACCTCTGGCGGGAAAGGGTATGCAGCCAATACTTTTTAAGAAATTATTAATTGTTATCGGGGGGAAACCCACGCATCATCACACACCTCATTTTATTTCTCAGATTCAGGAAAACTACAGGTAGTTTTTCCCTCACCGAACATAATACCCCTTTTTTGGTGGTACTCGTATTATCAGAAATGTATAAAACATTTTCCATTGTCTCAATCATGTAACGTGTGGCCCTACTGGAAATCACGGTTGTCTCTTCACCGTCCACACAGGAGTCAGTATCCGTGTCGGCGTCTGTATCTGCCATCTGCCTGACGGCCTATGAGACGTCTGGACAGGCACAAGCTGAGTAGCCGGCTGTCTCATGTCAACCACTGTTTTATATAGAGCTGACACTGTCACGTAATTTTCAACAGTACATCCACTCAGGTGTCGACCCCCTAGGGGGTGACATCACTGTTACAGACACTCTGCTCCGTCTCCACATCATTTTTCTCCTCATACATGTCGACACAAACGTACCGACACACAGCACACACACAGGGAATGCTCTGATAGAGGACAGGACCCACTTAGCCCCTTGGGGAGACAGAGGGAGAGTTTGCCAGCACACACCAGAGCGCTATATATGTATAGGGACAACCTTACAATAAGTGTCTATCCCTTATAGCTGCTTATATCTGTTATTTTGCCAAATAAGTGCCCCCCTCTCTTTTTTACCCTGTTTCTGTAGTTGCAGGATGCAGGGGAGATTCTGGGAGCCTTCCTACCAGCGGAGCTGTGTGGGAAAAATGGCGCTGTGTGCTGAGGAGATAGGCCCCGCCCCCTTCACGGCGGGCTCTTCTCCCGCTTTTTTCTGGAAAACTGTCAGGGGTTAAATACATCCATATAGCCCAGGAGCTATATGTGATGTATTTTTTGCCAAATAAGGTAAATTCATTGCTTCCCAGGGCGCCCCCCCCCCAGCGTCCTGCACCCTCAGTGACCGAAGTGTGAAGTGTGCTGAGAGCAATGGCGCACAGCTGCAGTGCTGTGCGCTACCTTATGAAGACAGGAAAGTCTTCTGCCGCCGATTTATGGACCTCTTCTTGCTTCAGCATCTGCACGGGGGCCGGCGGCGCGGCTCCGGGACCCATCCATGGCTGGGCCTGTGATCGTCCCTCTGGAGCTAATGTCCAGTAGCCTAAGAAGCCCAATCCACTCTGCACGCAGGTGAGTTCGCTTCTTCTCCCCTTAGTCCCTCGATGCAGTGAGCCTGTTGCCAGCAGGTCTCACTGAAAATAAAAAACCTATTTAAACTTTTACTCTAAGCAGCTCAGGAGAGCCACCTAGATTGCACCCTTCTCGTTCGGGCACAAAATCTTAACTGAGGCTTGGAGGAGGGTCATGGGGGGAGGAGCCAGTGCACACCAGCTAGTCCTAAAGCTTTTACTTTGTGCCCAGTCTCCTGCGGAGCCGCTATTCCCCATGGTCCTTTCGGAGTCCCCAGCATCCACTAGGACGTTAGAGAAAAGAACCATAGGTCAATGTTTGCCCAAGTTGGGGGACATTTTTGCTGGAAGCTTACAAACGACTAATAAGATCATTGCTGATCCTCGTCACCCATGTCACTCCCTATTTTCCTTATTGTCCTCCACAAAATGTTATGGGTTCAGTATGAATGACCGTCGGACGGGATGCCGGCGGTCACAATACAGACGTCGGCATTCCAATACGCAAACTCCCGTCAGAGGCAAGGTAAGTATGTTCCCCCCTCTCTTCTACCCCTAACCCTCCCTTCCCGCAGTCTAAGGGTGCGGTATGATATGATGGCAGACGGGATGCCGGCTGTCAGCATACCGACAGCGGCATACCGGCTGCCGTTATACCAGCAGCGATTCCCCTCTGTGCTCGCCATAGGTTCTATTCCCACTCAGTTGGTGGCGTGGACCCACCAACTGTGCGGGAATTAGGGGATTCCGAGTGAAGGGATCCTGACTGCCGGTAAAATGTCGGAGGTCGGGATTCTGGCGTCGGTCTCCTGAATGCAGAGATCCCAACCGTCGGCATTATTAGTACATCCCCAGTCTAACTCTAACCTCTCCCCTTAGTGTCTAACCCTAACCTTCCCCCAGTGGTGCCTAAACCTAACCCCCCACCCGCAGACTAAACCTAACCCCCCCGGGTGGCGCCTAAACCTAACCTTCCAGCCCCTACCCCTTCAGACCCTAACCCGCCCTCTATACTTACAGTCAGGATGCCGGCTGTTGGGATTCTGGTGTTTGCATTCTGCCCGGTGTCGGGATTCCGACAGCCAGCATCTTAACTGCATCCCAATGTATAGGTGTCATAAATGCTGTATGTAGATTGCAACATTGTATGCATACAACTAAATGTACATAAACTGTTAACAGCATATACATATCTATTATAGGCCCTATCATAGGTGGCGCAAAGCGCGTTTCATGCATTCTCCCTTTAATCCTCTCAACAAGCTTAGTCCACTGGCACACACTCTACTGACGGGTATTTTGAAACACCTGACCGCTCTCAGCAACAGATGCTGTGTAAGTGCTATTTAGAGGTTCATTCCTAATGCAAGCACATCATTTTGATACAAGTTTTCCTAATTGTCACTGGCTCTTCTTTACAGAGACTCCGTTATTCATACTTTGCCTGTTATAGGTGTAATGACCTAGTTTTTTGTGTTCTTGCCATACTAACTCCAATATACTGAACGTGAGGTGGTCTTGACCTCTTCCTGAACGCAACCATTAATTTTTCACTAGCGAAGATTGCCACCTCTACAGGACTACTAATATTGACCAGTGGTGTCACCAAATTACCCTGTACAGTTATATTGATATATTAACATATACTTGTTGTCATACCAGCCTTACTTTAGTTTGTATGTTGGTCTTCTATACCAAATTTTACCTTATATCTACCCTATTCTCTTTGCCTGGATCTCCTGTGTTTGGTTATCTCTATCCCCATCCTGTCCATCATACAGCTGCTTTCTTTTCCACATGTTTGAACACAGGGAGAGTGCCATGAACTACGGCTATTATCTAACAAACATTAGTATACTATATGCTCCCTATCCCAGCTCTCATAAACCATTCTGTAATTGCAGGAGAAACACCACAATGTGATTATAGTAACTATACAAAAAAACTCCCACTCATCTGATCTTCTATTTCCATTCAGTTTGGATTGTTTAACACATGCACATTTTTCTATAAATTAACTTAAAAAAGTTAATTAAAAGTACATGAAAAATATGTCTCTAAAATCTGTCTTACCTTTCCAGACAACAAACTGTTCAGCTTTGTTAAAGGGCCTTTGGCTTCCTCCTGGAATTTACTTAACATTTTTTTTCTAACCTGTAAAATGAGGATATGTTAAGGTACAATGATGTTTTCATGTCTACAGTAAACATACAAAAATATTAGCATTCTCTAGTACAATCATTTATCCCCATATTTCTCGTAATATATTGTCAAATTATATAGGCTGTTCTGCCGATTAAAACAAGTCATCAAATGTAGCTTTATTTAACAAGACTATGTTTTATAAAAGTGTGCATGGAAGATCATTTGGCAGCCCAACAAAGCTGATCCATAGAGGTCCACTGACGCACAGCCCATGAGAAGCCCGTCCCGATGACAGAGTGGAATGAGCCATAACCCTGGAAGGTACTGGCTGGTCCTAAGCAATGTAAGACTAACAATGACAGCACAAAGCCAACGGAACATCGTTCGCTTCAATTACGACCAACCCCTTTTGTGGGAATCATAGATGACAAACAACTTCTCTGTCTTGCGTAAAGATGAAGTCCGGTCAACCAAAGAGCCCTTATTCCAGCCAAAGGATTACCTGAAGATGACACAGACAAAGAATCTCCACATGGGATAATAATAGGGTGACTGATGTGGAACTTGGAGACAACCTTCAGCAAGGAGGGGGGTTTAGTACGGATCACCTCCCTGTCATCATGAAATACAAGATAAGGAGAGCAACAGGATAAGTCACTCAACCTTGGCACCCTCCTGGCCGAGGAAATCTCTAGGAGGAAAAATGTCTTCCATGTGAAATATTTCAGGTCCACCAAGTGAAGTGGTTCAAATGATCTGAATGCAAGAAATCAGGAACTAGATTAAGGTCCCACGGAGCTGGGAGGAAGAAACGAGGGTTGCAGACTGAGAACCCTCTGCATATATGTCTGCAATTTAAGAAGCAAGACCAGTCAACACTGGAAACTTGCAGACCCTACCGACACCTTAACCTTCAAGGATTCCAGGCATAGGCCTGCATTCAGACCCGTCTGAAGAAACAGCAGAAGACGGGAAAGATAAAAGGGAACAGTTACTAACAGACATATGCCCACCATATACAGTGGCAATGCTGAGCAGAGACCGGTATGTGAGCATTCAGCATGGTTGGAATAACAGCCTCAAGAATACCCTATGCCTTTAGGATTGCAGCCTCCACAGCCAAGCTGTTAAATACAGTCAATGCAAGATGGGGACAAACGGCCCTAGTTAAAGCAGTTCTGGACGAAAATCGAAGATAAGCGTGGAATCTATCAGATGACCCCTAAGGTCTGTGTACCATGACTGATATGGCCTGTCTGAAACCGCCAAGATCACAGATGCATATTTCCACTTGATACATTTGAGAACCAGAGAAAAAAGCAGAAACAGGTAGTTCCGGCAAAAAGTTCACAAGAGTGTTAAAGTGTCTGCTGTCACATCTCCAGGGTTTCTTGTTATGGAGAAAAAAAAAAAAAGAGGAACATTGGGGTCACGCTAAGACACTATCAGATCACCATCTGGCAGCCTCCATCAAGCTAGCAAATCCTGAAAGACATCCAGATGAAGGGACCACTCGCCAGGGTGAAGATCCTGGCGGTTGAAGTAATGTGTCTCCCAATTTTTGACCCTGTCCAGTACAGCCAGAACGTGACTTTCTGCCCACAGAGTACGCGTGTAGACCTTTACTGGATGCGGTTAAGTTGCTGAAAAGGCATTGAAGATTGCCTCAATTTACAACACACTGATTGGTAACAGCAGGAAGAGTTCTTGCCAAACACCTTGAAACGAATACCGGAGAACCACAGCTCCCCAGCCCCGGATACTGGTCCCAGATCGTAAATGGGTGGCCAATGCAGATGTTTGGAGTCCAACCATCCAGGTTAGGGACATGACTTGAGACAGGCGAAGGGGATAACCAACCCACTTGGATAGCAGGTACAATCGAAGATCCCAATGCTGGTACATGCTGAGCTGGACTGCTTGGAAGGAGGAAATTAATCCTCCCTGAAGACACATGCAAAGGACGACAGAGACTGCCTATTTTTGGGAGAACCAGCCCCACCAGAAACCATAGCAAGTATCCTGCCCATCAAAAACATTCCTAGGAAAATCAGTCTCAGATTGGACTCTTTTAAATTAAAAATCCATCCAATAAAGATGAGCGTCTGATGACTTAGAAGAACATGAGTAAAGGAATTCAGATGACAGGGCCATTATCAGCTGATTGTCGAGTAATGGACGATTTTCACACCTAACGACCAAAGGTAAGCCAACATGACTGCCACATCACTTTGGTAAACACCCATGTGGTGGAAGAGAGACTGAAGGGAAGCAGTGAACTGGTAGTGCACATCCATAATTTCAAAATTAAGGATTAATGGGGTTACCAGATGGGTATGTGTAAATAGGAATCCTGAATGCCGATCAATATTCTATTTTGCACCTTACAGAGGGAAAACTCAGAACTCGGGCATCTGAACGAGTTTGAAACTATACAGATGTGTCCTCATCCATCTAGCCTCAATAAACCACACAACAGGAGATGCCTGGAGTGAGTCAGTTGACAGTTCCAATGCATCTCTGGTACATTCAGTGGCTTTTCTGCCGGAAATGCGTCTTAGTCACAATTTGATGTGGCTACCATGCACGAGAAGACTCTGCTGATTAATCTGATATGTGACACTTGTATATCTGTGTGTAACAGTCTGTAAATGAGGCAACAGGAACTGCACACTGGCACTCCATCATAGCACTTCGTATGCAGATTCAGAGACTCACATAGATATACATATGTTGCATATCAAATTAATCAGCACAGTCTCATGGTGCATCCTAGCTGCATCACTTTGCATCTAAGACGCATTTTCAGCAAAAAAAGATGCCTAACGCTATCAGAGTATCAATGGACCTGGAATGCCAAAAGAGGCTGTTTAGCGCAACTGCAGAAAAGATGTACGAGGACACATCTGTAAGTGTTGAAATGGAAGACGACGCATTCCCTCCATAGGAACCCCAAGGAGGTTAATTAACCCATCTTACAAAAGGTTTTTCTGAAGCTCTGGCATTCTAAATAACAGGAATGAGGGTCTTTTATATCTGCCATCCCCTGACAGAGTACGACTGACCATGGACGCCGCAAAACCGCAGTTTACCAAAGGGTCGAAATGAGTGAATAAAAGGGCCAGAGGAGCCATGTGTTTTTGGAAGATGGTAAAAAGGAACTCTTTTCCCAGTATCTAGGACAATGATCTTCTCCAGCTCAGGCCTAAACAAAATCTCTCCTGAAAAAGGAAGCATTTTGAAAAAGATTTATTGGGTTCAGCGTCCCCCAAAGAGCCCAGCAATCATCAATAGCTAAAGCAGAAACCTTAGAGTAGGAGAATTCAATTGCAGCCCTCCAGCTGCTGCAGAACTACTCATCCCAGCATGCCCTGCCACAGATTTACCCTAATAGCAGAACTGTGACAAGGCATGCTGGGATGTCATCAGCTGGAAGACAGCAAGTTGAATACCCCTGCCCTGTCAGTTACAATCATGCCTCATGGATGGCAAAACATTGGATAGTGATACTGTCGTTATGAGCCAATGTACAAAACTATGCCTAAGAAATGAAGCGTCACCAGCCCGTACTGAGTTTATTGCAGACCGTCAGCAAGTAGTTTAACCAAACATATGCTAAGATTTTAACAACTTCACAAATTAAAATAAAGTGTTTAAAACGTATCAAGATTTCAATAATTCCAAAAGATAAGTAAAAGGAAGCTGTCGATACAGTACCTCACTAGTAATAGTAGTATAATCTTCCACAGCCATCATTATATCACCAGCCAAGAAATTGAAGATGAGGTTTGTAATATCTGTGCATACTGTCTTCAGCAGGTGCTTGGCAAGGTTGCTTTGTGTTTCATCTACGTAATAAACAAAACCCAGTCAAACAAGAATAACTTAAAGACTAAACATTTTTAAAGTATATCAGCATTAAATATGTATAGTTGTTTAAATATATATTGCTATATATCCGATGCTTTCCACAATGTGTGCCTGATGAAGAGTTTTACGTAAAAACGTTATTTCCGGAAATCACTGATATGTAATGTTCAACACGTGTGCGGATCTGGGGATGCAACACAGTGTGGCTGCAGATGTCAGGTGAGTGACAGTCTACAGCCGTTTGGGCATGTGGATCATTACAGAAAATGGGGGGCATGTTGGACTTGTATTCTGGGCATGCCAAAGCCAACGTCACTGGCCCCGGCGCTGGGGTTTTGGCGAACATCCTGAGTAACTTCTGGGTTACTCAGATGTCCGATGTTCACACAGTGGATCTAATGTGGTGCCTTTATCGTACAACTAAGAATCAGGCCCTGTGTTGTGGCAAACAAAGTAGACTTGTTAAAAATATCAGTGTTCTTCTTGTATCTTTCTTACAGCACTTAACGTATAACTCAAATGAGAGATGAGCGTTTATACATCCACTGATCATAAGGGCTTTCATCCAGTAGTTTTTCTTTGCGATTCAGTAAAATTGTTTACTAGCTTCAAACTCACAGTGAACGTGAGCTGCTCTGAGTGACCAAAAAATGGGATTTTAATACCCACCGGTAAATCCTTTTCTCGCAGTCCATAAGTTGGTGAAAACTAGTACGATGGGGTATAGATGGGGTCCAAAGGAGCCAGTGCACTTTAAATTTATTTCACTGGGTGTGCTGGCTCCGCCACTCTATACCCCCTCCCACAGGCAGTTATAGGTAAAATAACGTGCCCGAAGCAGATATATGAGAGAAGGAACATGAAAACAGAAAGGATGGTGTGGTTTATACACCAGCACACCACTAACAAACAACAACCAGCAACGGCTGATAACAACAGCAGCAACAGCTGAACAGGTAACTAAAGAACAAGAACCTGCAGAAAAGACCACACACAGAGGCGGGCGCCCAAGGGTGGTCATTCCGAGTTGATCGCTAGCTGCATTAGTTCGCTGTGCAGCGATGAGGCAAAAAAATGGCACTTCCGCGCATGCGGCGCAATGCGCACGCGCGACGTACAAATGCAACGAACTATGTAGTTTCACACAAGGTCTAGCGAAGCTTTTCAGTCGCACTGCTGGCCGCAGAGTGATTCACAGGAAGAGGGCGTTTCTGGGTGTCAACTGACCGTTTTCAGGGAGTGTTCGGAAAAACACAGGCGTGCCAGAAAACTTACCGTTGTTAAAACTCTTTCTGCGAGGTACACTGGGCTCCACAAGGATGGACAATGGGGGTGTAGAGTAGGATCTTGATCCGAGGCACCAACAGGCTCAAAGCTTTGACTGTTCCCAGAATGCACAGCGCCGCCTCCTCTATAACACTGCCTCCATGCACAGGAGCTCAGTTTTTAGTTAACCAGCCCAATGCAGTAGCAGGAAAAGAGAAGACAACAGTTAGTAGTCACATACACCACACTCTCACGACAGGAGAAGTGTCAGTGGCTAATGCCATACCAACCCAAAGAAGCTAATACCCCTTTCA
The DNA here is from genome assembly GCF_028390025.1 of Pseudophryne corroboree. Taxonomy (NCBI): domain Eukaryota; kingdom Metazoa; phylum Chordata; class Amphibia; order Anura; family Myobatrachidae; genus Pseudophryne; species Pseudophryne corroboree. The sequence goes on along the minus strand of NC_086447.1, from coordinate 459,711,896 downwards.
CATCGCACTGAAAACCCGGTACCGACACGAAACGGGTCCGTGTGCGATGTGAAAGGTCCAATTGTGAATTAGCGGGTCGCCTGACCCGGTAATTCAACCCGGTAAAAAAGAAGGGTTCTTACCGGGTTGATTACCGGGTCAGGCGCAGTGTGAATGGGAGCCGTTCCGATGCGAATCGGCTCCCATTCACAGCATAGGCAGAGGCGGCGCAGGAGATGAGCTCATCTCCCGGCGCCGCCTCCACCCCCGCCCCTGCTGCTCCCTCCGCTGCTATGGCAACCGACCCGGTATATTGCCGGGTCGGAAAGCCAGCTGAGGAGCGCAAATGCCGGATCCCACCCGGTAAGTACACGTTTGTCTTACCGGGTAGGATCCGGCATTTGCGATGTTAATGCGGTATAAGTGCGTCAGGGTGGGCGCCTTGTGGAGCCCAGTGTACCTTGCAGAAAGAGTTTTAAGAACGGTAAGTTCTTACCATAAAACTCGTTTTCTGCTGCGGGGTACACTGGGCTCCACAAAGATGGACAATGGGGATGTCCTAAAGCAGTTCCTTATGGGAGGGGACGCACCGTAGTGGGCACAAGAACCCGGCGTCCAAAGGAAGCATCCTGGGAAGCGGCAGTATCGAAGGCATAGAACCTTATGAACGTGTTCCCGGAGGACCACGTAGCCGCCTTGCACAATTGGTCAAGGGTCGCACAATGTTGGGCCGCCCAAGAAGGTCCAACAGACCGAGTAGAATGGGCCGTAATGTGAGCAGGAGCTGTCAGACCACCTTCACATAAACATGTGCAATCACCATTCTAATCCACCGGGCCAGGGTCTGCTTGTGAGCAGGCCAACCACGTTTGTGAAATCCAAACAAAACAAAGAGAGAATCAGATTTTTGAATAGAAGCAGTTCTCTTCACATAGATACGGAGAGCCCGTACCAAATCCAAAGACCGTTCTTTGGGTGACAAATCAGGAGAGACAAAGGCCGGAACCACAATCTCCTGATTAAGGTGGAACGAGGACACCACCTTCGGTAAATAACCGGGACGAGTCCGAAGTACCGCCCGGTCATGGTGAAAAATCAGATATGGGGAACTACAGGAAAGGGCACCCAAATCAGACACTCTTCTAGCAGAGGCAATAGCCAGCAAGAACACCACCTTAAGGGAAAGCCAATTAAGGTCAGCTGAACCAAGGGGTTCAAACGGAGGCTCCTGCAACGCCTCCAAAACCACAGGCGGGACATAGGGAGGTTGGATACACAACACACCCTGAGTGAAAGTGTGATCATCAGGTAAAGTCGCAATTTTTCTCTGAAACCACACCGACAAGGCAGAAATATGAACCTTGAGGGAGGCCAGACGCAGGCCTAAATCCAGGCCCTGTTGCAGAAAAGCAAAAAGTTTGGCTGTACTAAACTTGGAAGCGTCATAATTGTTAGATGCGCACCAAACAAAGTAAGAATGCCAGACCCTATGGTAAATCCGAGCAGAAGCCGTTTTCCAGGCCTGCAACATAGTTTTAATGACCTCTTCATAAAAACCCTTAGCCCTCAAGACGGAAGCTTCAAGAGCCACGGTGTCAAAGACAGCCGGGCTAGGTCCTGGTAGTCACAGGGGCCCTGAACGAGGAGGTCTGGGCGTTGTGGAAGTAGAACTGGACGCTCTGACGATAGGCCCTGCAGGTCTGAGAACCAGTGCCGTCTGGGCCACGCTGGAGCTATGAGAAGCAGAATTCCTCTTTCTTGCTTGAACTTCCGAATTACCCTGGGCAGGAGTGACACCGGAGGGAACACGTACGGCAGCCGAAACCTCCACGGCACCGCCAGTGCAACCAAGAAAGCTGCTTGAGGATCTCTTGCCCTTGCTCCGAAGACCGGAACCTTGTGATTTTGTCGAGACGCCATCAGATCTATGTCTGGAAGACCCCATTTTTCTACTAGGAGTTGAAACACTTCTGGATGGAGGCCCCACTCGCCGGCATGCACGTCCTGACGACTGAGAAAGTCCGCTTCCCAATTCAGGACACCCGGAATGAAGATTGCCGATATAGCCGGTAGATGGCGTTCCGCCCAATGTAGAATCCGTGAGACTTCCTTCATTGCCAGACGGCTTCAAGTGCCGCTTTGATGATTTATGTAAGCCACTGTGGTGGCGTTGTCCGACTGCACTTGAACAGGACGGTTCTGAATTTAATGCTGGGCCAGGTTCAATGCATTGAAGACCGCCCGCAATTCCAGAATGTTGATCGAGAGGAGAGATTCCTCCTTGGTCCACCGACCCTGAAGGGAGTGTTGCTCCAGCACCGCGCCCCAACCTCTTAGACTGGCATCTGTCGTCAACGGTACCCAGTTGGATATCTAGAAGGGACGGCCCCTGTACAATTGTTGGTCCTGGAGCCACCAGAGCAGCGACAGACGGACCTCCGGAGTCAATGAGATCATTTGAGACCTGATCCGGTGAGGTAGGCCGTCCCACTTGGCTAGAATCAGCCTCTGGAGGGGGCGAGAATGGAATTGAGCATACTCCACCATGTCGAATGCTGATACCATGAGGACCAGCACCTGCATCGCCGAATGTATCGACACTTGCGGACGAGAAAGGAAGCAACGAATCCTGTCCTGAAGCTTCAGGACCTTCTCCTGACACAAGAACAATCTCTGGTTGTGAGTGTCCAACAGCGCTCCCAGATGCACCATGCTCTGAGCAGGAATCAGGGAGGATTTTTTCCAGTTGATGAGCCACCCGTGGGCTTGTAGAAATCGGACCGTCATATCCAGATGACGAAGGAGAAGTTCTGGGGAATTTGCCAGGATTAACAAGTCGTCCAGATACGGCAGAATCCTGACCCCTTGACGGCGGAGTACCACCATCATCACTGCCATTACTTCGGTGAAGACTCGCGGAGCCGTTGTTAAACCAAAAGGTAACACCCAAAACTGGTAATGGAGGTTGCCAATAGCAAACCTCAGGTATTGCTGATGTGACACTGCTATAGGAATATGCAGGTCAGCATCCTGTATGTCCAGGGAGATCATGTAGTCCCCAGGTTCCAAGGCTAGAACTATAGAGCGAAGAGTTTCCATACGGAAATTGGAAACCTTCACAAACCTGTTCAATGCCTTGAGGTTGAGAATGGGCCGGGAGGACCCATTCGGTTTCAGGACTAGAAACAGTGGAGAATAGTACCCCCAGCCCCTCTGCATAAGAGGCACCTGTACTACGACTCCTGTATCCAGGAGGGTCTGTACCACCGAATGTAGAGTGTTTGCCTTTGTCTGGTCCGACGGGACGTCTGTCTGGCAAAATCGATGAGGGGGTCGGTTTTTGAAGGCTATGGCGTAACCTCGAGTGACGACTTCCCGTACCCAGGCATCTGAAGTGGTCTTCAACCATTCCTGAGTATACCCTAGAAGCCGGCCCCCCCACCCTGGGATCACCCAGGGGGAGGCCCGCTCCGTCATGCGACAGGCTTATCAGTCTTGGAAGCTGGCTGACAGGCAGCCCAGGCTCTTTTGGGCTTCGGCTTACCAGGTTTGAAAGTGCGGGCCTGCTTGTTGTACACCTGACCTTTTGCTTTACCTGAAGGACGAAAGGGCCGAAAGGAAGTACCTTTAGCCTTCGACACAGAAGGAGTGGTACTTGGCAGACAGGCAGTTTTGGCAGTAGCCAAGTCTTATTTAAGTCCTCCCCAAACAGAATATCTCCCTTGAAGGACCAGGATCTCAGCCACAATATCCGGCGAGCCAGGACTGACGTGGTAGAGGCCTTGGCTGCTAGGATACCGGTATCAGAAGCTGCCTCTTTAATATAGCGAGAAGCTGTGACAATATACGACAACCATTGTCTAGCATGGTCAGAGGAGATTTCAGCTTCTAACTCCAAGGCCCATGCTTCAATAGCCTCTGCAGCCCATGTAGCTGCAATAGTGGGCCTTTGTGCAGCACCCGTAAGGGTGTAAATCGCTTTAAGACAACCCTCCACACACTTATCCGTAGGCTCTTTTAGAGACGTGACGGTAGTGACAGGCAGAGCTGAGGAAACCACTGTCCTAGCCATATGTGAGTCCACTGGAGGAGGCGTTTCTCAATTCTTAGACAGCTCTGGCGCGAGGGGATAGCGAGCCAGCATCTTCTTTTGAGGCACAAACTTCGTACCCGGGTTTTCCCAGGGTTCCTGAAGTATATCCACTAGGTGATCAGAGTGAGGTAACACTTGTTTAACCACCTTCTGACGCTTGAACCTATCATGTTTGTTAGGAGGGAAGGATGGCTCGGGATCATCCGTAATCTGTAGAATTAACTTAATAGCCTCCAAAAGATCAGGAACATCCACATGTGAACCACCCTCCCCATCAGCCGTATCTGAGTCAGAAACTGTGGGGTCAGTGTAAGTGCCGTCTTCATCAGACGAGGTGTCAGTGACAGCAGTGGATTGTGAGGAGACAAGCGCTCGCTTAGAGGACCCCTTGGACTTAGGCGAGCGATGGTCAGACTTTTTAGTAGTCAGGGACTGGTTCAACTTCTTCAATTGAGCAGATAAATCGTCAGCCCACGGCGGGTTAGCTGCAGGGACCACATACGGTTGTACCTGCATCGGGGGTCCCATAGGGGGTGTTAGTTTATTAACTAGCGTATGCAGAAGCGTGGAAAAAGCGTCCCACGGTGGGTCATTATGTGCCTCCGTTGCTACAGTCCAACTGGGGGACAAGGAGCCCCCAGAACCAGAGCCCACAGCTGCTATATTCTCCTCATAGGGATCTGTGGCGTCAGCAACACCGGCAGTGTGTTCAGCCCCAGAACCGTTACCCTCAGAAGCAGACATGATATAACTTGCAGTATCAGGTAACACAGTAAAATTGGTAGCAGCACAATACCTCCTACCCAAACCCCTGCGCAGTGTAGTCAGCACAAGCAGGGATACAGGAGAGATATGGTGACTAAATCACAGAGAAAAATACGTATTAGAGTATATCTTTGTGAAAAACCTATATCAATATAAAACCTGACGCACCAAGCCCCCTCAGGTTATAGAATATAGGGATAGCAGGTTGAGTGAATGACACGAAATGGACACCACTCAGCTATCAAATGCACACACAGATAGTCACAGTTTGTACAATGCAAAGGTTATTACTAACAATAATACTGCACTGGACTAGCATATATATATATATATATATATATATATATATATATATATATATATATATATATATAGCTATATAGGCAATAGATATAACACTACACAGTAAGAACTGGATGTATATCACAGGGTAATTGTACTAGAAAACCCTGACCCTGACTCTTTCTTAACTAGCACTGACTGAAAAGGCAGGCAGAATACTTAAGTGTCATGTAAAGTAACAGCACTGACAACCAGGCGGCTTTACACAGGAGGATTTGCCCAAGCAGTCCCAGGAACAGTGAAGCTGAGGGATAATGGTGCCCAGACACTGACAGGGAGTGAGGGAGAGACAGATATGCAGCTCCAGGGCGGGAACATTTGCGGGAAATGGCGCCCTGGGGCTGGGGGAGGGGCTTCAGGTCTAAGCCTTATCCCCCTGCTGGCAAAACCACCGGGTACAGCGGGCTCTTAGCAAACTTGTTTAGAGAGAAAACCTGACCTGCGCCCAGGTGATCTAGTGGGATCGCCTGTACTGCCACAGTGTCCACCGCCAGCGCGCGCGGCCCGCCTCCCACTGACCGCGCCAGATCGCGATAAAGATCGGGTCCCGCAAGCGGGACCCACTCACCACCTCCCGAAGCGCGGCCACGCGATCCCGGAGAGCCCCCGTCGTGTGTGCCTGACGTGAAGAATACCGGAGCCTCCTGCTGTAGTTACCCGGCAACCAGGGCTCGTGAGTGTACAGCGCCGCTGGGGAGAGCTGGAGCAGTGAATGTCTTCTGACATTTACCACCGCTGCTGGCCTTGAAGTCTTCACTTTTTCTTCATAAAAAAGCTCTTCTTAGGGCTGCCTGGAGCAGCCCCTCTGTTAAGTGCCTGCTTACTGCAGCACCAACTACAAAACTGAGCTCCTGTGCAGGGAGGCGGGGTTATAGAGGAGGCGGCGCTGTGCATTCTAGGAACAGTCAAAGCTTTGAGCCTGTTGATGCCTCGGATCAAAATCCTACTCTACACCCCCATTGTCCATCCTTGTGGAGCCCAGTGTACACCCCGCAGCAGAAAACGCAGGCGTGGCTGGCTGAACGCAGGGCGTGTTTGGGACGTCAAAACAGGAACTTAACAGTCTGAAGTGATCGCAAGCGCTGAGTAGGTATTGAGCTACCTGCAAACTGCACAAAAAAAAGTTTGCCGCCGCTCTGCGATCCTTTCGTTCGCACTTCTGCTAAGCTAAAATACACTTCCAGTGGGAGGCGGCATAGCGTTTGCACGGCTGCTAAAAACTGCTAGCGAGCGAACAACCAACCCGGAATGACCCCCAATATCCCTTATGGACTACTAGAAAAGGATTTAAAATCCCATTTTCGCTAGCATCCATAAGGGATAATGGGGAAAACTAGTACGATGGGGAAGTCCCAAAGCTTCCAGAACGTGTGTAGACTGCTGCAGCACCGCCTGCCCAAACTGGGTATCCTCTTTGGCCAGGGTATCAAATTTGTAGAACTTCACAAAAGTGTTCTTCCCCGACCAGGTAGCAGCTCGGCATAGTTGCAAGGCCGAGACTCCACGGGCAGCCGCCAATGAAGAGCCCACTGATCTAGTAGAGTGGGCCTTTAGAGACTTAGGAACAGGTAAGGCTGCTGACACATAGGCCTGTTGGATAGTAAGCCGAATCCAATGAGCAATGGGCTGTTTCTGAGCCGAGCTGTACGCTTAACATATATCTTCAAGGCCCGCACAGCATCCAATGCCTCCGGAGTAGCAGAAGCGTCTGAACTGGACGGAATCACAATAGGTTGATTCAGATGAAACAAGGAGACAACCTTCAGCAGGAACTGCTGTCTAGTCCGGAGCTCTGTTCTGTCCTCGTATAAGACCAAGTAGGGACTTTTACACGATAAGGGCCCCCAATTCTGAAACACGTTGAGCAGAAGCCAGGGCCAGTAACATCACTTTCTTCCACGTGCGGTACTTGTCCTCTACCGTCATCAGAGGTTCAAACCAGGAGGACTGTAGAAAATTCAACACTACATCCAAATCCCAGGGTGCCGTAGGCGGCACAAAGGGAGGTTGTATGTGGAGTACCCCTTGCAAGAAGGTCTGAACTTCTGGCAACACTGCCAATTTCTTCTGAAAGAAAATGGAGAGAGCTGAAATCTGGACCTTAATGGAACCCAGACGTAAGCCCTTATCCACACCAGCCTGCAGGCGGAAATGTGCGTTCCTCACACCAAGAGACATATCTCCTCCAGATATGATGATAGTGTTTTGACGTCACTGGTTTCCAGGCCTGGACCATGGTTGCAATAACCCTTTTGGAAAGGCCCTTGTGAGCTAGGATGTTCCGCTCAACCTCCATGCCGTCAAACTAAGTCGCCGTAAGTCCAGGTAGACGAATGGTCCTTGTTGAAGATCGCTTCTTAGTTGTAGGGGCCAAGGGTCTTCGACAGACATGTCCAGAAGATCCGCGTACCGCGCCCTCCGAGGGGCAATCAGAATTGCCTGGACACCTTGATTCCTGATTCGCTTTAGCACTGTTGGGAGCAATGGGATCAGAGGAAACAGGTAGACCAGCCGGTACGGCCAAGGCGACGCCAGTGCATCCACTGCCCTCGCCTGAGGGTCCCTGGTCCGCGAGCAATACCAGGGAAGTTTCTTGTTGAGACGAGAAGCCATCATATCTATTTGCGGGCAACCCCACCGGTCGATGATCTGCTGGAACACCAGATGGTGGAGGCTCCACTCCCCCAGGTGGAGATCGTGACGACTCAGGAAGTCCGCCTCCTAGTTGTCCACACCCGGAATGAAGATTGCCGACATGGCTATTGCGTTCCTTTCTACCCAGAGGAGTATCTTTGTCACTTCTTGCATGCAGACACTGCTTTATGTCCCGCCGTGGCGTTGTCCGACTGTACCTGGATCGCTTAATCCTTGAGCAGAGGAAACGCTTGAAGTAGAGCAGCATTGTAGATGGCCCGAAGTTCCAGAATGTTGATTGGAAGGAGGCTTTCATGGGAAGACCACCTGCCCTGGAACTGCGCCCCTTGGGTGACAGCTCCCCATCCTCGCAGACTCGCATCCGTATTAAGGAGGGTCCAATTCTGAATTCTGAAACTCCTGCCCTCCAAGAGATGAAGCCATCACAGGAGGGAAATCCTGGCCTGAGGTGACAGCCGAATTATCCGGTGCATCTGGAGATGTGATCCGGACCACTCGCTCAGAAGATCCAATTGAAATGTTCTGGCATGGAACCTCCCATATTGGATCACCTCGTATGATGTGACCATCTTCCCCAACATTCTGATGCAAAGATGGATGGAAACTTCAGCAGGTCGGAGCACCATGCAGACCATCTCCTGAAGTGTTCTCACATTGTCCTCTGGTAGAAACACCACCTGTGCCACAGTATCCAGCAACATCCCCAGGAACAGGAGCCTCTGAGATGGCTCCAGGTAGGACTTCTGTAAGTCGAGTATCCACCCATGCTCGGACAGAAGATGGATGGTGCGGTCGATATGGAACAACAAAAGTTCCCTGAATCTTGCTTTTATCAGGAGATCATCTAGATTAGGCACCACATTTATCCCTTGGATCTGGAGTTGAAGCATCATCTCCCCCATCACTTTCGTGAATACCCTCGGTGCTGTTGACAGGCTGAAGGGTAGTGCCTGGAACTGGAAGTGATCGTCCAGCAGGGCAAACCGCAGGTACGCCTGATGAGACCAAATCGGAATGTGGAGACAGGCGTCTTTGATATCCAAGGAAACCATAAATTCCTGGTCCTCCAGGCCCGCAATTACTGCGCACCTTTAAATAAGGATTTAAGGCTTTCAGATTCAGAATGGGTCTGACCGAACCGTCTGGCTTCGGCACCACAATCAGGTTTGAGTAAAATGCGTTGCGGTAGAGGTACTGGAACAGTGAAGTGGGACTGGACCAATTTTTGGATAGTCTGTTGTAACGTAACTTGCATATCCTCCAAAGAGGTAAACTTGATTTGAAAAATCGATGGGGGGGAGGGGAGTGGGGGGGTGGAGTACTGTCGAACAATCCAGCAACCCGCAATGACCGGTCTTTGGGAAAGGCCGGCTACATTGTATATAGATTTTACGGTAGTTTCTCTCTTTCTAGCCCCCAGCTCCTTCATGATAAAGTAGCATGGGGCAGGTAACACAGCCTTTTTATACAGGTGAGAGACAGAGACATCCACCCCAGGGGGTTCCTCCCAAAATTTTCTACCTTGAAGAGCAAATGGGAAAGTGCGCAAAAACTTTTTGGACACTTGAAATTTTTTGTCTGGATTCTTCCAGGCCTGTTTATATAAGTCCTCTAACTCTGGAGATTCAGGGAAAGGGACATTGGGCTTGTTTTGTATAAAGAAAAACGACTGCTGTGAAGTAGCATCCTCTAGAGGGAGCTGCAACACATCCCTTATAGCCAAAATGAGGGGTTCAATACCCTGAGTAGAATCGGGATCCCCACTAACAGGATCCGGGTCGTCCCCATCATCCTGGACATCATCATCTGTATCAGAAAGCAGAGCAGGTAAACCAAGCTTCTGGGGACCTGCATGAGAGAGGGGGGGTTGTGCATCAGCCCTAGAAGCTAAATCTGCAACAGTTTGTTGCAGTAGCTGAGTTTTCTGCACATTAGCAGTGAGCTGGGATGACATATTTGACATCATAGTTGTAAGAGACCCTAACCAGTGGGGCTCTGGACCCTCTCCCCCAACCTCTTCACTAATTTGTGAAAATTGACTACATTGCTCACAGGAAACAGAGTCATTATACAATGGAGAGAATCTGGTGTGACAGATTGTGCTTACCCATATTCACAGCAAGAACAAATACATACACTTACACTCAGACAGTTATAATGCAAGCCTGCTTTTCCTACTGTATGTGAGAGGAGATACATAGAGAGGGAGAAATACCAGCACACCCGGAGCTGCACAGCCCCAGTGAGACTGTCAGCTCTGTATCACAATAACACTAATAAATGCAGTCCTGAATAGGCTCAGGATAGTGTACAGCGACTCTCCCCCTTTAGCTACACCCTGTACCAGTTTCCAGCGTGTCTGTGAGGCAGGGAGCGCTGAGTGTGTGCTGCTGATGGCTTCTGTAAACAGAGGAAGGCGCCAAACACTGCTGGTCCCGCTCTGAGGAAGCTCCGTCCCTTCCAATCGTGCCGGAGCTATACACAATATTTATACTGGCAAAGTCTCCCCTAAGCTTAAAACCTCACACAAGTGCTTGGTTAAGCATGTGAGAGCCAATGTAGTCACGGGGGATCCTAGCAGGACCACCCAGGGAGGGTCCCTGTACATCGCGCTCGTGATCAGCTGCACTTTGAACCGAGACCCCCGGTGTATACTCACCAACGGTCACCTTCAGGCAGCGTTAAGGGTGTGCGGCGTGCTGCGGCAGCCAAGGTGCAGTGCCCCGCTGAACAAACAGCCCCTCAGGACGGTTGTCCTGCAGCGGGGAAGCGGCTCTGCACCTCGCAAGACCGGTGACCGCCCCTCCCACCCCCCATAACTCCCACGGCGCAGGTATGCTGTTGCCCAGACAGCATACCAAAAAAAATAAAAGATTGAAATTAAATTGAAGAAAACTCTCTGGAGCTGCAGAGTGTGCATCCTCTCCTGAGGGCACTTTTTCCTAAACTGCCTGTGGGAGGGGGTATAGAGTGGAGGAGCCAGCACACCCAGTGAAGAAAATTTAAAGTGCACTGACTCCTTTGGGCCCCGTCAATACCCCATTGTACTAGTTTTCCCCCAATATCCCTTATGGATGCTAGAGAAATACTATCAATAAATAGCTGCCATTCACAGGCGGTACCTACACAAGCCTAATACTGTATTTTTAAGTCTGTTAATTTTAATTTTTCTTTAGATCAATGTATTTGCAGATTACTGATTAACCGTTTAGAGGCAACCGATTAAAAGTGAATGATATTGTTTGTAAGAATGTTTCCAATATGTCTATTTCTCACGACAACTTTTCCTCTAGTTAGTAGTACATTGGCTGATGTTTGTTCGTCAAGACTCATGAGACTATATTATCCTACGCTAGAATTTTTATAAAATAAATAAGCAAATTGAAAATTAACAAGCATATGTTTGAAGTACATAAATTAAATACCTCTTCAAATTATATATTCTATAGGGGCGAAATAGACTAAGAGTACAATATGGTTTTGTATTATATTGTGAACTTCTTGGTATTTTATATAAGCACTTTGCAGACATGTGACTGTAACAAAGGTCATCCACTGGGTGAGGAGAGCACTTGCTTGGCTCCATTCAACCAAAGTCTGTTATACAAAGGTTCACATATATTTTGATGTGCTTTTCAAGCATTAAGGAGAACTCCTTTGAATTGGAATGTCGGTACATCTCTCTTGGATTTGACTGAAGTCCTGCTGAATGCACTATAAGAACATAAACATTTTTACATTCAATGCTGTTTTCATGCCCTGTACTTCGTTTCATTGAATAGAGCAACTCCTCTAAGAACAGTAAATGGATATCAATGGCCTGAAAAGGATTAGAATAGGGAAGTCCACTGTGCTGTAATTTGTATAATTACTATTTTTGCAGCTTCTTCATACTTGTTGATTTTGCCCTTTTGTCTAACACAAGGTGAATTAATGAATTCACCTTGATTATTGATGAAATTGTAAAAAAAAAAAAAAAAAAAAGGGTTTTGTCGGTTCACATTTTATGGATGTTTATAATAAGCCATAAATCATGGGTTCTGGTCGTTAAGGTTTGTAATTTTCCAGTTCTGGACCTTTATCAATATTATTTTTTTTAATTTCTAGTCCCCAATTTCCCTATAAAAACAGCAATGTTAATATACACAGACCTGTGAAAAGTTTGATTCCCTTTTCAAACAAACGAATATTGTTATAAAGAGTGGAGAGTTCCTCTTGGAAGTCTTTCATAGTTTGTCTTCTGGTGGCCCCTGATGAAGACGAAGTTGAGGACATGAAAACCGAACGCACCACCTCTTGGTAACTTTTTGTAAGAGGTCTGAAAAACAAATTGAATAAACCCAAGCTAATAAAAGGAGATTTATGGTAGACTTACCATGGTTAAACCGCTTTCTGCGAGGTACACTGGATTCCACAGGGAATAACATCGTGGTGTAGAGTTGGATCTTGATCCGAGGCACCAACAGGCTAAAGCTTTGACTGTTCCCAGGATGCACTGCACCGCATCCTCTATAGCCCTGCCTCCAGGCACTGGAGCTCAATTTCGTTAACCAGTCAAATGCAGTAGCAGGTAAAATAGAGACGGTAGAGGTCAACCACATTCTCACGACAGGAGAAGGTACCAGCGGCTAATACCATACAAACCCAAAGAAGCTAAGTGCGTCTGGGTGGGCGCCCTGTGGAATCCAGTGTACCTCGCAGAAAGAGATTTAACCATGGTATGTCTACCATAAATCTCCTTTTCTGCTGCGGGGTACACCGAGATTCCACAGGAAATAACATCGAGGATGTCCTAAAGCAGTTCCTCATGGGAGGGGACGCACTGTAGCGGGCACAAGAACCCAGCGTCCAAAGGAAGCATCCTGGGATGCGGAAGTATCAAAGGCATAGAACCTGATGAACGTGTTCACTGAGGACCACGTAGCCGCCTTGTACAATTGTTCTGCGGACGCACCACGTCGGGCCGCCCCAGAAGGTCCTACAGACCGAGTAGAATGGGATTTAATAGCAGCAGGAGCGAGGAGCCCAGTCTGCGCACAGGCTTGTGCAATCACCACTAATCCATCTGGCCAAGGTCTGGTTATTCGCAGGCCAGCCATGTTTGTGAAAACCAAAAAGTACAAAAAGAGAATCAGACCTCCTGATGGAGGCAGACCTCTCCACATAGACACGGAGAGACTGTACCACATCCAAAGATTTGCCTTTGGAGGACAGACTAGAAGAGGTGAAGGCTGGAACCACAATCTCCTGGTTAAGGTGAAAAGATGACAACACCTTCGGCAAATAACCAGGGCGAGTTCGAAGAACAGCCCAGTCACGGTGAAAAATCAGAAAAGGTGGATGACAGGATAAAGCGCCAAAGTCCAACACCCTTCTAGCAAAGGCAATAGCCAACAGAAAAACGACCTTAAGCGTAAGGCATTTAAGGTCCACAGTAGAGATGAGCGCCTGAAATTTTTCGGGTTTTGTGTTTTGGTTTTGGGTTCGGTTCCGCGGCCGTGTTTTGGGTTCGACCGCGTTTTGGCAAAACCTCACCGAATTTTTTTTGTCGGATTCGGGTGTGTTTTGGATTCGGGTGTTTTTTTCAAAAAACCCTAAAAAACAGCTTAAATCATAGAATGTGGGGGTCATTTTGATCCCATATTATTATTAACCTCAAAAACCATAATTTCCACTCATTTTCAGTCTATTCTGAATACCTCACACCTCACAATATTATTTTTAGTCCTAAAATTTGCACCGAGGTCGCTGGATGACTAAGCTAAGCGACCCTAGTGGCCGACACAAACACCTGGCCCATCTAGGAGTGGCACTGCAGTGTCACGCAGGATGTCCCTTCCAAAAAACCCTCCCCAAACAGCACATGACGCAAAGAAAAAAAGAGGCGCAATGAGGTAGCTGACTGTGTGAGTAAGATAAGCGACCCTAGTGGCCGACACAAACACCGGGCCCATTTAGGAGTGGCACTGCAGTGTCATGCAGGATGTCCCTTCCAAAAAACCCTCCCCAAACAGCACATGACGCAAAGAAAAAAAGAGGCGCAATGAGGTAGCTGACTGTGTGAGTAAGATAAGCGACCCTAGTGGCCGACACAAACACCGGGCCCATTTAGGAGTGGCACTGCAGTGTCACGCAGGATGTCCCTTCCAAAAAACCCTCCCCAAACAGCACATGACGCAAAGAAAAAAAGAGGCGCAATGAGGTAGCTGACTGTGTGAGTAAGATAAGCGACCCTAGTGGCCGACACAAACACCGGGCCCATTTAGGAGTGGCACTGCAGTGTCACGCAGGATGTCCCTTCCAAAAAACCCTCCCCAATCAGCACATGACGCAAAGAAAAAAAAAGAGGCGCAATGAGGTAGCTGTGTGAGTAAGATTAGCGACCCTAGTGGCCGACACAAACACCGGGCCCATTTAGGAGTGGCACTGCAGTGTCACGCAGGATGTCCCTTCCAAAAAACCCTCCCCAATCAGCACATGACGCAAAGAAAAAAAGAGGCGCAATGAGGTAGCTGTGTGAGTAAGATTAGCGACCCTAGTGGCCGACACAAACACCGGGCCCATTTAGGAGTGGCACTGCAGTGTCACGCAGGATGTCCCTTCCAAAAAACCCTCCCCAAACAGCACATGACGCAAAGAAAAAGAAAAGAAAAAAGAGGTGCAAGATGGAATTGTCCTTGGGCCCTCCCACCCACCCTTATGTTGTATAAACAGGACATGCACACTTTAACCAACCCATCATTTCAGTGACAGGGTCTGCCACACGACTGTGACTGAAATGACGGGATAGTTTGGACCCCCACCAAAAAAGAAGCAATTAATCTCTCCTTGCACAAACTGGCTCTACAGAGGCAAGATGTCCACCTCATCATCATCCTCCGATATATCACCGTGTACATCCCCCTCCTCACAGATTATCAATTCGTCCCCACTGGAATCCACCATCTCAGCTCCCTGTGTACTTTGTGGAGGCAATTGCTGCTGGTCAATGTCTCCGCGGAGGAATTGATTATAATTCATTTTAATGAACATCATCTTCTCCACATTTTCTGGATGTAACCTCGTACGCCGATTGCTGACAAGGTGAGCGGCGGCACTAAACACTCTTTCGGAGTACACACTTGTGGGAGGGCAACTTAGGTAGAATAAAGCCAGTTTGTGCAAGGGCCTCCAAATTGCCTCTTTTTCCTGCCAGTATAAGTACGGACTGTGTGACGTGCCTACTTGGATGCGGTCACTCATATAATCCTCCACCATTCTTTCAATGGGGAGAGAATCATATGCAGTGCCAGTAGACGACATGTCCGTATCCGTAAACGTTGTCAGGTCCTTCAGTCCGGACCAGATGTCAGCATCAGCAGTCGCTCCAGACTGCCCTGCATCACCGCCAGCGGGTGGGCTCGGAATTCTGAGCCTTTTCCTCGCACCCCCAGTTGCGGGAGAATGTGAAGGAGGAGATGTTGACAGGTCGCGTTCCGCTTGACTTGACAATTTTCTCACCAGCAGGTCTTTCAACCCCAGCAGACTTGTGTCTGCCGGAAAGAGAGAGATCCAAGGTAGGCTTTAAATCTAGGATCGAGCACGGTGGCCAAAATGTAGTGCTCTGATTTCAACAGATTGACCACCCGTGAATCCTTGTTAAGCGAATTAAGGGCTCCATCCACAAGTCCCACATGCCTAGCGGAATCGCTCCGTGTTAGCTCCTCCTTCAATGTCTCCAGCTTCTTCTGCAAAAGCCTGATGAGGGGAATGACCTGACTCAGGCTGGCAGTGTCTGAACTGACTTCACGTGTGGCAAGTTCAAAGGGCATCAGAACCTTGCACAACGTTGAAATCATTCTCCACTGCGCTTGAGACAGGTGCATTCCACCTCCTATATCGTGCTCAATTGTATAGGCTTGAATGGCCTTTTGCTGCTCCTCCAACCTCTGAAGCATATAGAGGGTTGAATTCCACCTCGTTACCACTTCTTGCTTCAGATGATGGCAGGGCAGGTTCAGGCGTTTTTGGTGGTGCTCCAGTCTTCTGTACGTGGTGCCTGTACGCCGAAAGTGTCCCGCAATTCTTCTGGCCACCGACAGCATCTCTTGCACGCCCCTGTCGTTTTTAAAATAATTCTGCACCACCAAATTCAAGGTATGTGCAAAACATGGGACGTGCTGGAATTTGCCCATATTTAATGCACACACAATATTGCTGGCGTTGTCCGATGCCACAAATCCACAGGAGAGTCCAATTGGGGTAAGCCATTCCGCGATGATCTTCCTCAGTTGCCGTAGGAGGTTTTCAGCTGTGTGCGTATTCTGGAAAGCGGTGATACAAAGCGTAGCCTGCCTAGGAAAGAGTTGGCGTTTGCGAGATGCTGCTACTGGTGCCGCCGCTGCTGTTCTTGCGGCGGGAGTCCATACATCTACCCAGTGGGCTGTCACAGTCATATAGTCCTGACCCTGCCCTGCTCCACTTGTCCACATGTCCGTGGTTAAGTGGACATTGGGTCCAGCTGCATTTTTTAGGACACTGGTGAGTCTTTTTCTGAGGTCCGTGTACATTTTCGGTATCGCCTGCCTAGAGAAGTGGAACCTAGATGGTATTTGGTAACGGGGGCACACTGCCTCAATAAATTGTCTAGTTCCCTGTGAACTAACGGCGGATACCGGACGCACGTCTAACACCAACATAGTTGTCAAGACCTCAGTTATCCGCTTTGCAGCAGGATGACTGCTGTGATATTTCATCTTCCTCGCAAAGGACTGTTGAACAGTCAATTGCTTACTGGAAGTAGTACAAGTGGGCTTACGACTTCCCCTCTGGGATGACCATCGACTCCCAGCAGCAACAACAGCAGCGCCAGCAGCAGTAGGCGTTACACGCAAGGATGCATCGGAGGAATCCCAGGCAGGAGAGGACTCGTCAGAATTGCCAGTGACATGGCCTGCAGGACTATTGGCATTCCTGGGGAAGGAGGAAATTGACACTGAGGGAGTTGGTGGGGTGGTTTGCGTGAGCTTGGTTACAAGAGGAAGGGATTTACTGGTCAGTGGACTGCTTCCGCTGTCACCCAAAGTTTTTGAACTTGTCACTGACTTATTATGAATGCGCTGCAGGTGACGTATAAGGGAGGATGTTCCGAGGTGGTTAACGTCCTTACCCCTACTTATTACAGCTTGACAAAGGGAACACACGGCTTGACACCTGTTGTCCGCATTTCTGTTGAAATAGTTCCACACCGAAGAGCAGATTTTTTTGGTATTTTCACCAGGCATGTCAACGGCCATATTCCTCCCACGGACAACAGGTGTCTCCCCGGGTGCCTGACTTAAACAAACCACCTCACCATCAGAATCCTCCTGGTCAATTTCCTCCCCAGCGCCAGCAACACCCATATCCTCCTCATCCTGGTGTACTTCAACACTGACATCTTCAATCTGACTATCAGGAACTGGACTGCGGGTGCTCCTTCCAGCACTTGCAGGGGGCGTGCAAATGGTGGAAGGCGCATGCTCTTCACGTCCAGTGTTGGGAAGGTCAGGCATCGCAACCGACACAATTGGACTCTCCTTGTGGATTTGGGATTTCGAAGAACGCACAGTTCTTTGCGGTGCTTTTGCCAGCTTGAGTCTTTTCAGTTTTCTAGCGAGAGGCTGAGTGCTTCCATCCTCATGTGAAGCTGAACCACTAGCCATGAACATAGGCCAGGGCCTCAGCCGTTCCTTGCCACTCCGTGTGGTAAATGGCATATTGGCAAGTTTACGCTTCTCCTCCGACAATTTTATTTTAGGTTTTGGAGTCCTTTTTTTACTGATATTTGGTGTTTTGGATTTGACATGCTCTGTACTATGACATTGGGCATCGGCCTTGGCAGACGACGTTGCTGGCATTTCATCGTCTCGGCCATGACTAGTGGCAGCAGCTTCAGCACGAGGTGGAAGTGGATCTTGATCTTTCCCTAATTTTGGAACCTCAACATTTTTGTTCTCCATATTTTAATAGGCACAACTAAAAGGCACCTCAGGTACACAATGGAGATGGATGGATACTAGTATACAATTATGGACGGACTGCCGAGTGCCGACACAGAGGTAGCCACAGCCGTGAACTACCGTACTGTACTGTGTCTGCTGCTAATATAGACTGGTTGATAAAGAGATGTCGTAGTATGTACGTATAAAGAAGAAAGAAAAAAAAACCACGGTTAGGTGGTATACAATTATGGACGGACTGCCGAGTGCCGACACAGAGGTAGCCACAGCCGTGAACTACCGTACTGTACTGTGTCTGCTGCTAATATAGACTGGTTGATAAAGAGATGTCGTAGTATGTACGTATAAAGAAGAAAGAAAAAAAAACCACGGTTAGGTGGTATACAATTATGGACGGACTGCCGAGTGCCGACACAGAGGTAGCCACAGCCGTGAACTACCGTACTGTACTGTGTCTGCTGCTAATATAGACTGGTTGATAAAGAGATGTCGTAGTATGTACGTATAAAGAAGAAAGAAAAAAAAAACCACGGTTAGGTGGTATACAATTATGGACGGACTGCCGAGTGCCGACACAGAGGTAGCCACAGCCGTGAACTACCGTACTGTACTGTGTCTGCTGCTAATATAGACTGGTTGATAAAGAGATGTCGTAGTATGTATGTATAAAGAAGAAAGAAAAAAAAACCACGGGTAGGTGGTATACAATTATGGACGGACTGCCGAGTGCCGACACAGAGGTAGCCACAGCCGTGAACTACCGTACTGTACTGTGTCTGCTGCTAATATAGACTGGTTGATAAAGAGATAGTATACTTGTAACTAGTATGTATGTATAAAGAAAGAAAAAAAAACCACGGTTAGGTGGTATATACAATTATGGACGGGCTGCCGAGTGCCGACACAGAGGTAGCCACAGCCGTGAACTACCGCACTGTACTGTGTCTGCTGCTAATATAGACTGGTTGATAAAGAGATAGTATACTCGTAACTAGTATGACTATAAAGAAAGAAAAAAAAACCACGGTTAGGTGGTATATACAATTATGGACGGGCTGCCGAGTGCCGACACAGAGGTAGCCACAGCCGTGAACTACCGCACTGTACTGTGTCTGCTGCTAATATATAGACTGGTTGATAAAGAGATAGTATACTCGTAACTAGTATGTATGTATAAAGAAAGAAAAAAAAACCACGGTTAGGTGGTATATACAATTATGGACGGGCTGCCGAGTGCCGACACAGAGGTAGCCACAGCCGTGAACTACCGCACTGTACTGTGTCTGCTGCTAATATAGACTGGTTGATAAAGAGATAGTATACTCGTAACTAGTATGTATGTATAAAGAAAGAAAAAAAAACCACGGTTAGGTGGTATATACAATTATGGACTGGCTGCCGAGTGCCGACACAGAGGTAGCCACAGCCGTGAACTACCGCACTGTACTGTGTCTGCTGCTAATATATAGACTGGTTGATAAAGAGATAGTATACTCGTAACTAGTATGTATGTATAAAGAAAGAAAAAAAAACCACGGTTAGGTGGTATATACAATTATGGACAGGCTGCCGAGTGCCGACACAGAGGTAGCCACAGCCGTGAACTACCGCACTGTACTGTGTCTGCTGCTAATATATAGACTGGTTGATAAAGAGATAGTATACTCGTAACTAGTATTATGTATAAAGAAAGAAAAAAAAACCACGGTTAGGTGGTATATACAATTATGGACGGGCTGCCGAGTGCCGACACAGAGGTAGCCACAGCCGTGAACTACCGCACTGTACTGTGTCTGCTGCTAATATAGACTGGTTGATAAAGAGATAGTATACTCGTAACTAGTATGTATGTATAAAGAAAGAAAAAAAAACCACGGTTAGGTGGTATATACAATTATGGACGGGCTGCCGAGTGCCGACACAGAGGTAGCCACAGCCGTGAACTACCGCACTGTACTGTGTCTGCTGCTAATATAGACTGGTTGATAAAGAGATAGTATACTCGTAACTAGTATGACTATAAAGAAAGAAAAAAAACCACGGTTAGGTGGTATATACAATTATGGACGGGCTGCCGAGTGCCGACACAGAGGTAGCCACAGCCGTGAACTACCGCACTGTACTGTGTCTGCTGCTAATATAGACTGGTTGATAAAGAGATAGTATACTACTAATATTATATATACTGGTGGTCAGGTCACTGGTCACTAGTCACACTGGCAGTGGCACTCCTGCAGCAAAAGTGTGCACTGTTTAATTTTAATATAATATTATGTACTCCTGGCTCCTGCTATAACCTATAACTGGCACTGCAGTGCTCCCCAGTCTCCCCCACAATTATAAGCTGTGTGAGCTGAGCACAGTCAGATATATATATACATTGATGCAGCACACTGGGCTGAGCAGTGCACACAGATATGGTATGTGACTGAGTCACTGTGTGTATCGTTTTTTTCAGGCAGAGAACGGATATATTAAATAAAACAAACAACTGCACTGTCTGGTGGTCACTGTGGTCGTCAGTCACTAAACTCTGCACTCTCTTCTACAGTATCACAGCCTCAGGTCAATCTCTCTCTCTCAACCCTAATCTAAATGGAGAGGACGCCAGCCACGTCCTCTCCCTATCAATCTCAATGCACGTGTGAAAATGGCGGCGACGCGCGGCTCCTTATATAGAATCCGAGTCTCGCGAGAATCCGACAGCGTCATGATGACGTTCGGGCGCGCTCGGGTTAACCGAGCAAGGCGGGAAGATCCGAGTCGCTCGGACCCGTGAAAAAAAACATGAAGTTCGTGCGGGTTCGGATTCAGAGAAACCGAACCCGCTCATCTCTAGTCCACAGACACAAGAGGTTAAAATGGAGACTCTTGCAGGGCATTCAATACAACAGATAGATACCATGGAGCCACAGGAGGGACATATGGAGGCTGAATCCGTAAAACACCCTGAGTGAAAGTTTGAACGTCAGGAAGAGATGCAATTTTCCTCTGAAACCACACCGACAAGGCAGATATATGAACCTTGAGGGAGGCCAGACAAAAGCCCATGTCTAGGCCTTGCTGGAGAAAAGCCAAAAGTCTTGAAGTTTTGAAAGTATACGCATCATAATTCTTAGCAGCACACCAAGTGAAGTAAGAATTCCAGACCCTGTAATAAATCCGAGCCGAAGCTGGTTTACGGGCTTTCAACATAGTTTGAATGACTGCCTCAGAGAATCCTTTTGCTCTCAGGAGTGATTCTTCAAGAGCCACACCGTCAAAGCCAGTTTGGCCAGGTCCGGGTAGACACAAGGGCCCTGAACAAGGAGGTCTGGGCGTTGAGGAAGTAGAAGAGGATGCTGTCGAGAGGCCCCGCAGGTCTGAGAACCAATGCCATCTGGGCCACGCTGGAGCGACTAGAAGTAGTACTCCTCCTTCTTGTTTGAACTTTCGTAGTACCCTGGGCAGGAGTGACACTGGAGGGAACACATATGGCAGCCGAAAGTTCCATGGAATTGCCAGTGCGTCCACGAACGCTACTTGAGGATCCCTTGTCCTTGCTCTGAAGACCGGAACCTTTTGATTGTGTCGAGACGCCATCAGGTCTACATCTGGTAGGCCCCACTTGTCCACTAGGAGTTGAAAGACTTCAGGATGAAGACTCCACTCTCCGGCGTGTACGTCCTGACGACTGAGGAAGTCCGCTTCCCAGTTGAGGACTCCCGGAATGAACACTGCCGATATGGCTTGCAGATGGCGTTCCGCCCATTGGGAGAATTTTTTACACTTCCATCATTGCCATGCGACTTCGAGTGCTGCCTTGATGATTTATGTATGCCACCATGATGGCGTTGTCTGATTGTATTTGAACAGGCCTGTTCTGTACCAGAGGCAGGGCCAGTGTCAACGCATTGAACACTGCCCGCAATTCCAGAATGTTTATCGGGAGGAGAGATTCCTCCTTGGTCCACCGACCCTGGAGAGAGTGTTGCTCCAACACCGCGCCCCAACCCCGCAGACTGGCGTCCGCTGTTAGGAAGACCCAGCTGGAGATCCAGAAGGGACGGCCCCTGCTCAACTGTTGGTCCTGTAGCCACCAGCTCAGTGACAGATGAACCTCCAGAGTCAAGGAGATCATTTGAGACCTGATCTGGTGAGGCAGGCCGTTCCACTTGGAAAGGATTAATCATTGCAGAGGGCAGGAATGAAATTGAGCGAACTCTACCATGTCGAATGCAGACACCATGAGGCCTAGTACTTGCATCGCTGAGTGTATTGAGACTCTCTGCCGAGTTAGGAAGTATCTGATCCTGTCCTGAAGTTTCAGGACTTTCTCTGGAGACAAGAACAATCAATGGTTGTGTGTGTCCAGCAATGCCCCGAGGTGCACCATGCTCTGAGCAGGAACCAGCGAGGACTTCTTCCAGTTGATGAGCCACCCATGGGCTTGAAGGAATTGGACCGTCAGTTCCAGATGACTGAGGAGTACCTCTGGGGAGTTTGCCAGGATCAGCAAGTCGTCCAAATACGGCATGATCCTGACACCCTGACGGCGAGAAGAGCAGTCATGACCTTGGTGAAGATTCGAGGAGCCGTGGTCAGTCCGAAATGCAAAGCCTGGAATTGATAATGTACCTGTAGGTTGCCAATAGCAAACCACAGATATTGCTGATGCGATATGGCAATAGGTATGTGCAGGTAAGCATCCTGTATGTCCAGGGATACCATATAGTCCTTGGGATCCATAGACAGTACAATAGAGCGCAGAGTTTCCATACGGAATTTGAATACCCTCACAAATTTGTTCAAAGATTTGAGGTTGAGTATAGGCCGGTAGGACCCATTTGGTTTCGGGACTAGAAACAGGGTCGAATAGTAACCCCTGCCTCTTTGAGACAGAGGTACCGGCACAATCACTCCAGTATCTAGGAGAGATTGTACAACCAAGTGTAGAGTTTGTGATTTCAGCGGATCCAAAGTGATAACCGCCGAGCAGAACTGTTGAGGGGGCGTCTCTTGAAAGAGATTGCGTACCCGTGAGAGAAAACTTCCCGCACCCAGGTGGCCGAAGTGGTCCTTAACCAGGCCTGGGCGAACTGTAGAAGTCGGCCTCCCACCATGGGGTCCCCCAGGGGAGGCCCGCCCAGTCATCCTGCAGGCTTGTCCTGTTTGGAAGCAGGCTGACGGGCGGCCCAGGAATGTTTAGATTTAGGCTTAGTGGTTTTGGAAGTACAAGGCTGTCGCTCATACGCTTGACCCTTTTCATTCCTTTCGACCTCCAGGTAAAGCAAAGTGGTACTCTTAGCCTTCGGCGCAGTAGGATTAGTACTTTGGAGACATGCAGTCTTGGCCAAGTCAGTCACAATCTTGTTAAGATCCTCCCCAAATAGTATGTCCCCCTTAAAAGGGAGCACCTCCAAGGTCTTTTTGGAGTCCTGGTCCACTTTCCAGGACCTTAACCACAAAATCCGGCGAGCCAGGATAGACGTAGTAGACGCCTTGGCTGCCATTACACCAGCATCAGAAGCCGCCTCCTGAATATAGTGAGAGGCTGTGGTAATATACGACAGATATTGTCTGGCAGTGTCAGAAAAATTTAGAGGTAGCTCACCCTCAGCTGCCTGAACCCATGCTTCAATAGCTTTTGCAGCCCAAGAGGCTGCCATAGTGGGTCTATGTACAGCACCGGTAAGTGTGTAGATAGACTTCAGGCATCCCTCCACACGCTTATCCGTCAGTTCCTTCAGTAAACTGACAGTGGTGACAGGCAGAGTAAAAGACACCACAAGACGGGCGACATGAGAGTCCACCGGTGGTGGAGTTTCCCACTTGTTACTTAACTCCGCAGGGATAGAATAACGAGCCAATATCCTTTTAGACAGGGAAAATGTCTTTCTTGGACATGACCAGGCTTCCTGGCGTATGTCAATTAAGAGGTCAGAATGAGGTAAAACTACTTTAGCAACCTTCTGACGTTTAAACTTATCAGGTTTCTTAGACGTAGTAGGAGATTCAATCTCATCATCAATCTGGAGAATCAGCTTGATAGCCTCAACTAGTTCAGGAACATCAACCTGAGTTGTAGATTCCTCATCAGAAACAACTGTATCCGTATCAGAAGGATCAGTATAATCCCCATCCTCATTGGAGGAATCATCCAAAATATTAGTGGATTGTGAGGAAGAAATGGCCCGCTTACAGGACCCTTTGGTCCCAGTAGGGTGAGGGTTAGGTTTGTGTTTAACCAAGGACTGATTTAATTGCTGTAATTAGGTTGACAGAGTATCCGCCAATGGCAGATTAACTACAGGGACAATTTGCGGCTGTAATGGCACACCCACAGGGGGCGTAAGTCGTATTACAAGCGTAGTCAGTGTATTTGAAAAAGCAGCCCAAGGTGGGTCTGCATTAGCCACAGGTGCTGCAGACTGACTGGAAGGTGCAGGGCACCCAGTACTTGAACCCTCAGCTGAAACCTTTTCCTCAGTCAAATCCGTGCCACCAGCACTGCATGATGCAGGAGCGTCTGTGGATTTCCCGCCCCGTGTTGCAGACATTATTGGGAATGCAGCCTTAGGGCGCAACAGTACAATATAGCCAGACAAAAACAATACCTGCAAAAAACAAACAAACCCTGTATTATGTGACAGCAAATGTAAAGCACAGAGTATTTAAGCGGTGTGAGGTGACAAACACACAGTGAAAAATACAAAACAGTATATCCTGTGGAACACTATATGGTATATGAGACTCTGACGCACTTAGCCCTCCAGGGTACAGAATATAGTGATAGCAATATCTGTGATACACAGAATAGAAACCACACAGCAGCTATAAGCACACACAGTCACAGGTACAATGCAGAAATTCTTACATATAACCAATAAAACTGTATTGGACTAGTAATACTACATATAGAAATGTATATATACATATATAACAATGCACAGTAAACACTGGATGTATATCACTTCATATAGTAGTGCACTTGTTTTTAACTAACGCTGTCTAAACGACATGTAGAATACTTAAGTGTCCTGTAAATGCACAGGGCAGGCGGCTTTACAGAGGAGTCCCAGGATCAGCACAGCTATGTGAAATGGCACCCAAACGCTGACAGGGAGTGAGGGAGAGAGAGAAATGCAGCTCCAGGGCGGGAACACCTGCTGTAGATGGCACCTGGAGCTGGGGGAGGGTCTACGGGTCAACGCCTTATCCCCTCTGCTGGACTTCATCACCGGGTACTATGGAGCCTATAACAAACGGATTTTTGAAAATCCGACCTGTGCTCCCTGCCCTGGTGGATATAGTGGGGTCCCTTCATGGCCACAGTGTCCATGCAAGCAGCGCGGTCCGTCTCCTGGGACCGCGACCGGATCTCGATTTACTGGCAGGTCCCACCTGGGGGACCCTCTTACCTCCTTCCTGAAGTGCGGGCACGCGATCCAGAAGAGCAGCAGTGGTGATGTGTGCCTGATGACCGAAGCGCCTCCGCTGTAAGTACCCGGGAACCAGGCTGCGGGAGTATGCAGCGCCGCTGAGGGAGGTGATGAAGTCGCAGCACAGAATGTCAACATGACATACACTGCAACTAGTGCTTGTGCTGCGGCCCTTGAAGTCTTCTAGAAAAGCTCTCTTCAGGGCTGCCTAGCGCAGCCCCCCCTTTAGTGACCTGCACTGCAGGCACCAACTTACAAACTGAGCTCCAGTGCATGGAGGTGGGGCTATAGAGGAGGCAGTGCAGTGCATCCTGGGAATAGTCAAAGCTTTAGCCTGTTGGTGCCTCGGATCATGATCCAACTTTACATCCCGATGTTATTCCCTGTGGAATCCAGAGTACCCCGCTGCAGAAAAAGTAAGTATATTTTAAATAGTTTAGTGAAACCACTAACAACACATCTGTAAGAAAAGCCATGAGTAGTCAATGTAATGCTCCTCCCGGTATCTTTTATGTAGATGTGGTAGTAAATGGATTTCTACCAAATGAAATCTGTTGTACTTCTATTTAGCTGTAACAACACTATTGTAGCTTTATACTGACCCACTGCAGACGTTTGCTGCTTCATACTAACAGTTCTAATCACAACAGAAATGTCAAGGTGAGATACATATACAGCTAATATTAAATAAAAAAATGATAAAACGAAAAAAAGATTTTAAACCTACCGGTAAATCTTTTTCTCCTAGTCCGTAGAGGATGCTGGGGACTCCGTAAGGACCATGGGGTATAGACGGGCTCCGCAGGAGACATGGGCACTATAAAGAAACTTTAGAATGGGTGTGCACTGGCTCCTCCCTCTATGCCCCTCCTCCAGACCTCAGTTAGAGAACTGTGCCCAGAGGAGACGGACAGTACGAGGAAAGGATTTTGGTTAATCCAAGGGCAAGATTCATACCAGACCACACCATCCAACCTGTAATATACGCAACCAGTTAACAATATGAACAAAACAGTATCAGGCAAAGACTGATTTCAACTGTGACATAACCCTTATGTAAGCAATAACTATATACAAGCCTTGCAGAAAATAGTCCGCACTGGGACGGGTGCCCAGCTTCCTCTACGGACTAGGAGAAAAAGATTTACCGGTAGGTTTAAAATCTTATTTTCTCTTACGTCCTAGAGGATGCTGGGGACTCCGTAAGGACCATGGGGTTTATACCAAAGCTCCAGACCGGGCGGGAGAGTGCGGACGACTCTGCAGCATCGACTGAGCAAACGCAAGGTCCTCATCAGCCAGGGTATCAAACTTATAGAACTTTGCAAAAGTGTTTGAACCCGACCAGGTAGCTGCTCGGCAAAGCTGTAAAGCCGAGAAGCCTCGGGCAGCCGCCCAAGAAGAGCCCACCTTCCTAGTGGAATGGGCCTTTACCGAATTTGGTAACGGCAATCCAGCCGTAGAATGCGCCTGCTGAATCTTGTTACAGATCCAGCGAGCAATAGTCTGCTTTGAAGCAGGAGCGCCAAGTTTGTTGGCTGCATACAGGACAAACAGTGCCTCTGTTTTCCTAACCCGAGCCGTCCTGGCTACATAGATTTTTAAGGCCCTGACTACATCCAGGGACTTGGAGTCCTCCAAGTCACCCGCAGCCACAGGCACCACAATAGGCTGGTTCATATGAAATGATGAAACCACCTTGGGCAAAAATTGAGGACGAGTCCTCAACTCCACTCTATCCATATGGAAAATCAGATAGGGGCTCTTATAAAGACAAGGCCGCCAATTCGGACACCCGCCTCGCAGATGACAAGGCCAACAACATGACCACCTTCCAAGTGAGAAATTTTAATTAAACCGCATGAAGCGGTTCAAACCAGTGAGAGTTTAGGAACTGTAACACCACGTTAAGGTCCCATGGTGCCACTGGGGGCACAAAAGGAGGCTGGATGTGCAGCACTCCCTTTACAAAAGTCTGGACTTCTGGAAGAGAAACCAATTCCTTCTGAAAGAAAATAGATAGGGCCGAAATCTGCACCTTAATGGAGCCTAACTTCAGGCCCATATCCACTCCTGTCTGTAGAAAGTGGAGAAAACGGCCCAGATGGAAATCTTCCGTAGGAGCATTCTTGGCTTCACACCAAGATACATACCTCCTCCAGATACGGTGATAATGTTTCCCAATCACCTCCTTCCTAGCCTTGATCAGCGTAGGGATGACTTCTTCCGAAATACCTTTCCCAGCTAGGATTCGGTGTTCAACCCCCATGCCGTCAAACGTAACCGCGGTAAGTCTTGGAACACGCAGGGCCCCTGCTGCAACAAGTCCTCCCTGAGAGGAAGAGGCCACGGATCTTCTGTGAGCATTTCCTGAAGATCTGAATACCAGGCCCTTCGAGGCCAATCTGGAACAATGAGTATTGTCTGCACTCTTTTTCGTCTTATGATTCTCAATATTTTTGAGATGAGCTGAAGAGGAGGGAACACATAGACCGACTGAAACACCCATGGTGTCACCAGGGCGTCCACCGCTACTGCCTGAGGGTCCCTTGACCTGGCACAATACCTCCGAAGTTTCTTGTTGAGGCGTGACGCCATCATGTCTACTTGAGGAAGTCCCCAATGACTTGTTATCTCTGCAAAAACTTCTTGATGAAGTCCCCACTCTCCTGGATGGAGATCGTGTCTGCTGAGGAAGTCTGCTTCCCAGCTGTCCACTCCCGGAATGAAGACTGCTGACAGAGCGCTTATGTGATTTTCCGCCCAGCGAAGAATCCTGGTGGCTTCCGCCATAGCCACTCTGCTCCTTGTCCCACCTTGGCGGTTTACATGAGCCACGGCTGTGACGTTGTTTGATTGAATCAGAACCGGTAGGTCGCGAAGAAGATTCACCGCTTGTCGTAGGCCGTTTTATATGGCCCTCAATTCCAGTACGTTGATGTGTAGACAAGCCTCCTGGCTTGATCGTAGTCCCTGAAAATTCCTTCCTTGTGTGACTGCTCCCCATCCTTGGAGGCTCACGTCCGTGGTTATCAGAACCCAGTCTTGAATGCCGAACCTGCGACCCTCTAGAAGGTGAGCACTCTGCAGCCACCACAGGAGAGACACCCTGGCCCTGGGGGACAGGCTTATCTTCTGATGTATTTGTAGATGGGACCCGGACCACTTGTCCAGAAGGTCCCACTGAAATGTCCTCGCATGGAACCTGCCGAAGGGGATGGCCTCGTAGGCTGCCACCATTTTTCCCAGAACTCGAGTGCATTGATGAACAGACACTCTTTTTGGTTTTAGCAGGTCTCTGACCATGTTCTGGAGGTCCTGGGCTTTTTCCATTGGGAGAAAAACCCTCTTCTGTTCCGTGTCCAGAATCATGCCTAGGAATGATAGACGAGTCGTTGGAATCAATTGAGACTTTGGCAGATTTAGAATCCAACCGTGCTGTAGTAGCACTCTCAGGGAGAGCGACACGCTTTTATCAGGAGATCGTCCAAGTACGGGATAATTGTGACTCCCTGCCTGCGCAGGAGCACCATCATCTCCGCCATCACCTTGGTGAAAATCCTCGGGGCCGTGGAAAGCCCAAACGGCAACGTCTGAAACTGGTAATGATAGTCCTGTACAGCGAATCTCAGGTACTCCTGAAGAGGAGGATATATGGGGACATGAAGGTATGCATCCTTTATGTCTAGTGACACCAGAAAATCCCCCCCTTCCAAGCTGGAGATCACTGCCCGAGGCGATTCCATCTTGAATTTTAACTTTTTCAAGTACAGGTTTAGGGATTTTAGATTTAAAATGGGTCTGACTGAGCCATCCGGTTTCGGGACCACGAACAGGGTTGAATAGTACCCTTTCCCCTGTTGGACTAGGGGAACCTTGATAATCATTTGCTGTTGACACAGCTTTTGAATTGCAGCTAACACTATTTCCCTCTCTGTAGCTGGCAAGGCCGACTTGAAAAATCGAGGAGGAGGTACCTCTTCGAATTCCAGTTTGTAGCCTTGGGACACAATTTCCTGCGCCCAAGGATCCACGTCTGACAGAACCCAGACCTGGCTGAAGAGTCGAAGACGTGCCCCTATCAGTGCGGACTCCCTCAGTGGAGCCCCAGCGTCATGCGGTGGATTTAGTGGAAGCCGGGGAGGACTTCTGCTCCTGGGAACTAGCCGTAGCAGGCGTTCTTTTCCCTCTACCCTTACCTCTGGCGAGGAAGGATGAACCCCGACCTCTTCTGGACTTATGCGACCGAAAGGACTGCATCTGATATTGTGGAGTTTTCTTTTGCTGTGGGGGAACAAAAGGCAAAAAAGTAGATTTACCCGCGGTAGCTGAGGTCCGCGAGACCTTCCCCAAATAAAACCTCACCCTTGTAAGGTAAAACCTCCATATGCCTCTGAGTCGGCATCACCTGTCCATTGGCGGGTCCACAGGGCTCGCCTAGGCGAAATCGCCATGGCGTTGGCTCTCGAACCTAGCAGCCCAACGTCTCTCTGAGCGTCTCACATATATAAGACTGCGTCTTTAATGTGACCTAAGGTCAATAAAATGGTATCCCTATCTAGGCAGTGTTCGCAAATACGCGCTAGAGCGCGTATTTTACCCGGATCTGAAGGCGGGGACTCACTTTTCAAAAATGTGAGGGTCCCCGGGGACGCACTCCGCTGCAGCCAACTCCTTGTAAATTGACGGCGACGGCGCTTCTTGCCCGTACAGAGCGGAGGTGGAGCCTTACCACTGGCAGTCTGGCGGTGCCCCCTCCTGGTCACGTGCAGTGGCTTCACACGGGGGCCGGACAGAGAGAGAAGACGGCTCTGCGGCTGCTGTACGCTGTGCTGCGGGCGGGCGGTGACTCGCCAAGACCGTGAACTGCAGCTCCCTCCCAACCCGATATCTGCCTCCCTCTCGGCTGTCTCCAGTGTGCTCTCCCGCGATCTGTGTGAAGGAGAGCAGCGGTGACCGGCCAGGAACCTCACCTCCAGCCCCTGCCGTGCTCTGCCACCATACTGCTGCCGTGAGAAGAGTGGGCTGCACCATTACCATCAGGTGTCCCCAGCATCCCTACGGACGCCCAGCTAGCGGGCCTGTGACAGGGGAGCCTGTTCCCGAGGTGCCCCCCCCCCCCCCCCTCAAACTTATTCTCACTTCTTTTACCTGACGGAAACAGCGGTGACAGCACAGGGCCCTGGTGGTGCGGAAGGTACGTGCTCTACCTGGCGCAATGTGTATAACGGCGTGCTCTACCTGGCGCAATGTGTATAACGGCGTGCTCTACCTGGCGCAATATGTATAATGGCATGCTCTACCTGACGCAATGTGTATAACGGCATGCTCTACCTGACGCAATGTGTATGACGGCGTGCTCTACCTGGCGCAATGTGTATAATGGCGTGCTCTACCTGACGCAATGTGTATAACGGCGTGCTCTACCTGACGCAATGTGTATAACGGCGTGCTCTACCTGACGCAATGTGTATAACGGCGTGCTCTACCTGGCGCAATGTGTATAACGGCGTGCTCTACCTGACGCAATGTGTATAACGGCGTGCTCTACCTGACGCAATGTGTATAACGGCGTGCTCTACCTGGCGCAGTGTGTATAACGGCGTGCTCTACCTGGCGCAATGTGTATAACGGCGTGCTCTACCTGGCGCAGTGTGTATAACGGCGTGCTCTACCTGGCGCAATGTGTATAACGGCGTGCTCTACCTGGCGCAGTGTGTATAACGGCGTGCTCTACCTGGCGCAGTGTGTATAACGTGCTCTACCTGGCGCAGTGTGTATAACGTGCTCTACCTGGCGCAGTGTGTATAACGTGCTCTACCTGGCGCAGTGTGTATAACGTGCTCTACCTGGCGCAGTGTGTATAACGTGCTCTACCTGGCGCAGTGTGTATAACGTGCTCTACCTGGCGCAGTGTGTATAACGTGCTCTACCTGGCGCAGTGTGTATAACGTGCTCTACCTGGTGCAGTGTGTATAACGTGCTCTACCTGGCGCAGTGTATATAGGAGATTCTACCTGGTGAAGTGTGTATAACGTGCTCTACCTGGCGCAGTGTGTATAACGTGCTCTACCTGGCGCAGTGTGTATAACGTGCTCTACCTGGCGCAGTGTGTATAACGTGCTCTACCTGGCGCAGTGTGTATAACGTGCTCTACCTGGCGCAGTGTGTATAACGTGCTCTACCTGGCGCAGTGTGTATAACGTGCTCTACCTGGCGCAGTGTATATAGGAGATTCTACCTGGTGCAATGTGTATAAGCGGCGCTACAGTGTGGTGTAATGTGAATTGGCACTATTATGTGGTCACGCCCCTTCCCCATGAAGCCATGCCCGTAAATTTTTGCGCGCGCCTGCGGCGCGCACCGCCTGTAGTTTCGATTCTGGCAGGTGGAGCTCCAATTCACTTTCTGCCAAAGGGCACCAAAATATCTAGTTAAAGCTCTGGGGCAGAGTGTACTGCATGTTACACAGCCCAGCAGCACTGTCACCCCATTCCCCCACCTTGCAACACTTCTGTAGTGTCCAAATAAGATTAATATTAATAAAAACCTTAATTCCGATGGGACCCAGAACAGAACCGGTAGGACCCCAATTTTTAAAAGTGAGGGGTCCCTGGGACCCACTTTTTTTTGGGCTCAGCGCGATCACTGTCTAGGGTATCAATGTCAGCTGACAAGGTATCTGTCCAAGCTGCAACTGCGCTACATACCCATGCCGATGCTATTGCCGGCCTGAGTAAAGCACCCGTATGTGTATAAATAGATTTTAAGGTAGTTTCCTGTCTGCGATCAGCAGGATCCTTGAGGGCTGCCGTGTCTGGAGACGGTAGCGCCACCTTCTTGGACAAGCGCGTTAAAGCCTTGTCCACCCTGGGCGAGGATTCCCACCGTACCCTGTCCCATGCAGGAAAAGGATACGCCAATCCTCTTGGGAATCTGCAGTTTTTTATCTGGAGTTTCCCAAGCTTTTTCAAATAACTCGTTTAGCTCATGAGATGGGGGAAAGGTTACCTCAGGTTTCTTTCCTTAAACATGTGCACCCTCGTGTCAGGGACAGAGGGGTCATCTGTGATATGCAAAACATCTTTTATTGCAATTATCATATAATGAATACTTTTGGCCACCCCTGGGTGTAACCTTGCATCATCGTAGTCGACACTGGAGTCAGAATCCGTGTCGGTATCAGTGTCTGCTATTTGGGATAGAGGATGTTTTTGGGACCCTGAAGGGCCCTGTGACACAGCTAAAGCCATGGATTGACTCCCTGCTTTTTCCCTGGACTCTGCTTTGTCCCTCCTTTTATGTAATAAAGTCACATTTGCATTTAAAACATTCCACATGTCCAACCAATCAGGTGTCGGCGTTGCCGACGGAGACACCACAATCATCTGCTCCACCTCCTCCTTAGATGAGCCTTCCGCTTCAGACATGCCGACACACTCGTACCGACACCCTCACACACACAGGGATACATTTATATGGAGACAGTTCCCCAATAAGGCCCTTTGGAGAGACAGAGAGAGAGTATGCCAGCACACACCCAGCGCCGACTCACACTGGAAACAAAATTCCCAGATAAATAGCGCTTTTATATATAATTATCTGTATATAATACACTCACTGCGCCTTACAAATGCCCCCCCCCCCCCCCCCCCTCTTTTCTGCCCTGTGTCACCGTGTTCAGCAGGGGAGTCCGGGGAGCCAGCTTCTCTGCAGTGCTCTGTGGAGAAAATGGCGCTGGTTAGTGCTGTGGGATCAAGCTCCGCCCCCCCCCCCCTCCCCCCCCAGCGGCGGGCTTCGGTCCCGCTCAATTTTGTAATACTGGCGGGGGATTTTAATATATACTGCCTCCGCAGCCTATATATGTACTAGCCAGTCCTAGAGGTGTAATATTGCTGCCCACGGCGCCCCCCTTCCCCCTGCACCCATCCGTGCCTGCAGTGTGTGTTGTGTGTGGGAGCAATGGCGCGCAGCGGTAACGCTGCGCGCTTACCTCAGGGAAGATCTGAAGTCTTCTGCCACCTTTGAAGTCTTCTTTCTTCTTATACTCACCCGGCTTCTTTCTTCCAGCTCTGTGAGGAGGACGGCGGCGCGGCTTTGGGACGAACTGCGAGGGGAGACCTGCGTTCCGACTCCCTCTGGAGCTAATGGTGTCCAGTAGCCTAAGAAGCAGAACTTATCACTTGAGTAGGTCTGCTTCTCTCCTCAGTCCCACGATGCAGGGAGCCTGTTGCCAGCAGTGCTCCCTGAAAATAAAAAACCTAACAAAATTATTTTTTCAGAGAAACTCAGGAGAGCTCCCTGTAATGCACCCAGTCTCCTCTGGGCACAGGAACTAACAGAGGTCTGGAGGAGGGGCATAGAGGGAGGAGCCAGTGAACACCCATTCTAAAGTTTCTTTATAGTGCTCATGTCTCCTGCGGAGCCCGTCTATACCCCCATGGTCCTTACGGAGTCCCCAGCATCCTCTAGGACATAAGAGAAAAACTAGTAGACATATTTAATTTCTAAAATGTAGGGGCATGTCTAGAGGGTTAGATGTTCTAGGTCTACCTTCAGCCAAATTCCCCAGACACAGTATAAGATACATACTGTAAGTGAACATAAGTTGCAGTGATCGGTCTCTATAAATACACATCACTTTCATTTATTTTTCCTCACAGACTTATCAAACTCACCTGTAATTACCCCACACACATTCCTGTTATACATCATCCTCTAACATTTCCACTCAGAACCGTAACTAGACATTTCGGTGCCCTGTGCCAGAAAGAGAATTGGTGCCCCCTTCTCTTAATTTTCAAAACAAAGACCATGAGCGCTGAAGGCACATGGTATTACACCACAAAGTAGTGTCTTGTTAGTCACATTACCCCATACAGTAAAGCCCCTTATACACATTACACCAAAATAGAGTTTGGACTGTGTGCAGGGCTGGGGCACAGTCACTGACTATCTGACTGACCGTACTGACTTCACACTGGTGCCACTGCCTGCTGAGCTGAGCCACTCACTGGACTGCCCACTGCACCCGCCCGCCCCAACGCCGTGGCACAGGGGACAATGGAAGTGGGCTGGGAGGAACGTCTCCCAGGAGATGCTGTACTTACAGCCGGAAACTGGGTAAGCTGGGAGAGAGGGGAGCATGCAGGGTACGTCAGCGCTGCCTTGTATGCAGTGGTGTGCTCACCAGAGAAGGAGATGAGCGCACCTTTACATACATAACAGTGGGCACCACTGCAGCTAGCAGCGGCGAATGGCCCCGTGGGAGCTGCTGGATGGTTCTGCGCCCACAGAGCATAAGCGCTGCATGTGCACTGTTTGCAAGGCACCGCAGGTACTACCCTAGTTACAGCCCTGTTTCCACTAACACCCATCATCACCCCTGTATACAAATTTCTGGAGACTTTACTCATCATAAAATCCCTTTCTCCGATTAACACAGTACCCCCTCGACACTAACCCAGTGTCTTTGACATAGGGGTTAATGAGTGAGAGGTTCCTGGGCTCCTTCTCTTCCTCCAAACCCTGTATGGCCATACTGCTGTCAGTAGCAAACGGTGTACATGAAGAGAAGGAAAGGGACACCTGTCACAATCATACTGACACAATCATACTACAAACAATAAAAAGGAAAGGGAGAGCATCAACTTTCTTGTACAGATTTAGAGAAAGGGAATTTACGGAGAGTAAAAAATCCTGATATCTCGTTCTTCCCTGAGGGACACTGGAGAAGTTCCAAAGCAGTCCCTAAGGTCCCTGCTCCTGAGCAGTTCGATGAACCTTCCACCTGGAGCATCAAAGTATCAAATTAGCAACATTTAGTGAAAGTATGCACACTTGAAAGTCGCTGCTCTGCAGAGCTGTTCAGAGATTGCATGCTTAACCGCCAATGAAGTCTCCAGAGACCGGTGAACTAAGCCAATTTTCTGAAACCAAAAAACCTGCCCCCGCTTAGGCCTGGCAGATTTTCGATAATCCAGTGAGCAATAGTCTGCTCAGAAAATCATACAAGACAAAAAGACTTTCCGTATAACAAATTTCTTTGTCCTCGGAACATAAATCCAAGATCTTACAATATTACAAAGGATAACAGGATTCCCTTTCATCCAGAGATACTTGAAACAGAGAAGGTACTACAATTTCCTGCTTAACGTGGATCCTCGAGACCACGTTGGGGTGAAAAGCAGAACTCGCCCTATCTCAATGAAAAACTCAGGGACCCTACTGGGGAAATAAATGGCCAATATAAATACTACTTTCCTCATTAGCATATTATTTCCTTAGCTATTGCCATGTATTGTGCAACGTTTCATGTTTAGTTAAATGAAAAGGCAGTTATAAAGAGCTAAAACACAACTCTCTTGATCACATTTAATTAACCAACCTTATTAAATTTTCAGACAGCTCAACGATCAGCTCATCCGGAGAATCTGGAACATGTTTTCTTAAAACATCTTGAATTTCTTCCAGGGACATAAATGGGATCTCTCGTTCCTTTAGCTTATCTGATATATAATCATAGTTAAACAGCAGGCTAAATACATTATGGTGTCAAACATTCACAGACCAATATGACCACTATTTATCAGTTTTATTACACTCAGGGGGAGGTACAGTGTTTATTTATTTCAGATTAATCATGGGAAAAACTGCATCCTGCCATGTAGCGACTGAACCTTTGGCAGAACAAGTTCAAAAACGTAGTATGACCATGATTTTATTTTTCATTAGTGCTAGTTTAAATGAATGCATTACTCTAAAATAGACTTAAAAAAACAAACAAAAAAAAAACATTATGCTTTGTTACTAGATGTATTAGTTACTACACTATGTAGACAAAAGTGAATGGACACCGACAGCAAATAGATCAGCCAAATTTTACTGACGTCAGTACTTTGTAGGTCCACCATGTGCAGTTATTACTGTAGACAACATTTTTGGCAAACTGTTGAAAAGTTCCTGGACAACAGAAGGCGGTATGTTGTGCCACTCTGCCTTAAGTACAGTGACCCACTGCAACACTGAAGAAGGTTGAGTCGGCCTAGAACGCAGTCCATCTGGGTTACAGAATTTTCTGTATTTCAGTCCAACATCGCCCTGGAAACATGACAGCTGGCATTGTCGTCCTGATAATAGGATTTTAATTACCTACCGGTAAATCCTTTTATCGTAGTCCGTAGAGGATGCTGGGTTCCACATTAGTACCATGGGGTATAGATGGGTCCACTAGCAGCCACTGGCACTTTAAGAGTTTGAGAGTGTGGGCTGGCTCCTCCCTCTATGCCACTCCTACCAGACCCAGTCTAGAAATTGTGCTGGAGGAGACGGACAACTTCCAGAGAAGGATTTTACACAGATAGTGGCAAGATTCACACCAGCTCACACATACAAGGCAAACCAAGCTAACTAGCTTGAAACATCAGCAACGGCTGAACAATATATTACTCAACCAAGTAACAAAACAGTACTAAACCAAGAACTAAGCAGTATTGAACAAAGTAACCACTGCAGGATCACAAAGCGCTGGGCAGGCGCCCAGCATCCTCTACGGACTACGAGAAAAGGAATTACCGGTAGGTAATTAAAATCTTATTTTCTCTTAAGTCCTAGAGGATGCTGGGGTCCACATTAGTACCATGGGGATGTACCAAAGCTCCCAGAACGGGAGGGAGAGCGCGGAGGCTCCTGCAGAACTGATTGACCAAACTTCAGGTCCTCAGTGGCCAAGGTATTGAACTTGAGGAACTTTGCAAACGTGTTCGACCCCGACCAAGTAGCCGCTCTGCAAAGCTGTAAAACAGACACACCCCGGGGCAGCCGCCCAGGAAAAACCCACCTTACGAGTAGAGTGGGCCTTAACAGACATAGGACACGGCAATCCTGCCGTAGAATACGCATGCTGGATAGTGAACATAATCCAGCGAGAGATCATCTGCTTAGAAGCAGGACACCCAAGTTTCTTGGTATCATACAGGACAAAGAGTCCGATTTTCTGTGACGAGTAGTCCTCTTCACATAGATTTTCAGAGCCCTTACAACATCCAAGGACTTTGATGAAATTGAGGAGTCAGTAGCAACTGGCACCACAATAGGTTGGTTGATATGAAATGCCGACACAACCTTCGGAAGGAACTGCTGACATGTCCGAATGCTCAGCTCTATCTTCATGGAAGATCAAGATATAGCCCCCAGCTCCGACTCACGTCTAGCAAAAGCTAAGGCCAACAAAGTGACAGCCTTCCACGTGAGAAACTTGACCTCAACCTCCTGTAGAGGCTCGAACCAATCCGAATGGATAAACTGCAGCACCACATTAAGATCCCATGGTGCCGTAGGCGGCACAAAGGGAGGCTGAATGTGCAGAACCCCTTTCAAAAAAGTCTGAACATCCGGGAGGGAAGGCAACTGTTTCTAGAAGAAAATGGATAGGGCCGAAATCTGGACCTTTACGGATCCCAACCTCAGGCCCATATCCACACCTGCTTGCAGGAAGAGGAGAAACCGTCCCAGTTGAAACTCCACCATAGGAAACTTCTTGGACTCACACCAAGATACATATTTTTTCCAAATACGATGGTAATGTTTATATGTTACTCCTGTCCTAGCCTGTATCAGGGTAGGAATAACCTTGTTCGGAATGCCCTTCCGAGCTAATATCTGGCGTTTAACCTCCATGCCGTCAAACGTAGCCGCGGTAAGTCTTGATAAGCGAACGGCCCCTGCTGCAGCAGGTCCTCCCGAAGAGGAAAAGGCCTCGGTTCTTCTAGCAGTAGATCCAGAAAGTCCACGTACCAAGCCCTTCTTGGCCAGTCCGGAGCAATGAGGATTGCCTGAACTCTTGTTCTCCTTATGAGTTTTAGAACTCTTGGAATGAGTGGAAGTGGAGGAAACGCGTACACCGACTGGAACACCCACGGAGTCACTAGGGCGTCCACCGCCAAGGCTTGTGGGTCCCTCGACCTGGAACAATACCGTTGAAGCTTCTTGTTGAGACGAGAGGCCATCATGTCTATTTGAGGTACACCCCAAAGATCTGTTACCTCCGTGAACACCTCCGGATGAAGTCCCCACTATCCTGGATGGAGATCGTGTCTGCTGAGCAAGTCCGCTTCCCAGTTGTCTACTCCCGGAATGAAGATTGCTGACAGTGCCAAAGCGTGTTTTTCTGCCCAGAGGATGATTCTTGTTACCTCTGCTCTTCATTCCACCCTATCGGTTTATGTAAGCCACTGTCGTTACATTGTCCGACTGCACTTGAATGGCTCGATCTCGCAGAAGATGGGCCGCATGGAGAAGACCGTTGTAGACGGCTCTTAGTTCCCAAATGTTTATTGGTAGGCTGGATTCCAGACTTGACCACCTTGCTTTGAAGGATTCCCCTTGAGTGACTGCACCCCAGTCTCGGAACCTTGCATCCGTGGTTAGAAGGATCCAGTCCTGAATCCCGAACCTGCGGCCCTCCAGAAGTTCAGGTAGTTGTAGCCACCAGAGGACTGAAATCCTGGCTTTTGGCGACAGACGTATTCTCTGGTGCATGTGTAGATGAGAACCCAACCATTTGTCCAGGAGATCCAGTTGGAAGGGCCGAGCATGAAACCTTCTGTACTGTAGAGCCTCGTAAGAGGCCACCATCTTCCCCAGAAGGCGAATGCACTGATGAACCGAAACCCGGGCTGGCTTCAGGACATCCCGGTCCATTGTTTGTATCACCAACGCTCACACCCTCTGAACTTCTGTGTCGAGGATCATTCCCAGAAAAGACATCCCCCTGGTCGGCTCCAAATGTGATTTTGGAAAATTCAGGATCCAACCGTGTTCCCTGAGCAGATGAGTCGTGAGAACAATGGACTGCAACAACCTCTCCCTTGACGATGCCTTTATTAGCAGATCGTGCAGATATTGGATCATGTTCACCCGCTGTTTGCGGAGGAGAACCATCATCTCGGCCATCACCTTGGTGAACACCCTCGGTGCTGTGGAGAGGCCAAATAGCAGTGCCTGGAATTGATAGTGACTGTCCAACAGTGTAAATCTGAGATAAGCCTGGTGAGGCGGCCAAATCGGAATGTGGAGGTGGAACTGGGACAATGACCTGTGATTTTTACCAATTTTAGGATGGCTTCCTGTAGGATCGCCCTGTCTGTCAGCAAAGCTGGCAAGCCTGATTTGAAAAATCGGTGAGGCGGGAGTTCTTGAAACTCCAGTCTGTACCCCTGGGACACAATATCCTGTACCCAGGGATCCAGGCCGAATGACACCCAGACGTGGCTGAAACGTCTGAGTCTCGCACCCACCAGCCCGTCCTCCAGGCTTTGAGGTCCACCATCATGCTGAGGATTTTTAGGAACCAGAAGCGGGTGCAGGCTTTTTGGATTTTGCCCGACCACCTCTAAAGAAAATGGTTGAAGGCTTGGGCTTTTTTGTCTTAGCGGTCCGAAAGGACTGCTGCACAGCTGAAGAAAACGGTTTATTCGTAGAAGGAGTAGCAGAGGGAAGGAAAGGTGACTTACCCGCGGTTGCCATGGAAATCCACGCATCCAATGCTTCACCAAATAGAGCATAGGGTAGGTTCTCCACACTTCTCCTGGATTCCGCGTCTGCAGATCATTGGCGAGCTGATACCGACATGGAGGATATCCGTGCAGTCAGCGTACCCAGGTCTTTCAAAGATTCCACCATAAACCCTGCAGAATCCTGTATGTTAAGTAAAAACAATTCAATGTCACTACTATCCATTGCATCCAAATCCTCTAGTAATGTGCCACCACTTTACTATGGCTTTAGAAGTCCATGCACAGGCAATAGTGGGCCTTAGGCCATTCCTGAAGCAGTGTATATGGATTTGACCGTAGTGTCAATCTTACGATCAGCCGTTTTTTTTCAACGCGGTAGAACCAGGGACAGGTAAAACCACCTTTTTAGACAGTCTGGAGACAGATGCGTCAACAGTTGGTGGGTTTTCCCATCTTCCTCAGGGAAGGGAAAAGCAACCAGAACTCTTTGATATCTGGAATGTTTTCTCCGGGTTTTCCCAGGATTTTTCAAATATAGCGCATAATTCTTTAGACGCGGGAAAGGTTAGCAGGGCTTTCTTATCATCAGTGAAGTAAGCCTCCTCAACCTGCTCAGGTGTAGTGTCATTAATGTTTAACACATCTCTAATGGCCTTATCATGAGCTGCACCCCCCTTTGCAAGGGATGCCGCCCCCCTCAGCACGTCCCCATCACCGTCTGAGGTATCAGAATCGATATCCGTGTCATCTTGCATAATTTGGGCAAGTGCACGTTTCTGTGGGAACATGCTAGGGAAATTTTGCAGGAATAGGGACAAAGCCTGACCAAACTGCCCTAGACTTCTTCAACACCTGTGTTTCAGTCTCAGTATTAGCTTCAACAATAGGGATCTGAGACAAAGCATTACAATCCTGTGTACATGGAATGGATCCCTCCTGAGAGGAAACATCTTCTGCAGCATATGACACAAGTCCCTAGACATGGCTACGTGAGATAGTAAACACCCACACAGGGAAATGTCAGACACAGTTTCCCTCAAGTATGCCACAGAGAGACACAGAGATTGGAGCCAACCCACTCACAGCGCTTTTTAAGGTGGAACTAATGACACTACCAGCACTGTCTGTGTACCTTAATAGACTACACAGACTTTACACAGCCTCCCCCTCCCTTCTACAACCCCCTTGTACCAAACAAGATAGCTGGAGTTGACTTGGAGGGACAGCTCTCCCTGTCAGCGCTTCTGCAGGCAGGAAGATGGCGCTGAACGGGGCTGGGTCCGCTGCTTCCCACCTTCCTGTAGTTTATACTGGCCTGAGGAATTGTGTTGGCAGCGATCCTGGGACCCTGACAGGCTTGTTGGACAGTGTAGGGTGTAGGCGCTGGCTCAGGGGGCCCCTCACAGCACTATGTACCGCTGAGCCCCGGAGCGCAGTTAGTACTGCACTCCCTACCCTGTTGCCGCCATCTTCACACCGGCTCCCCGCTTGCCACGGGGGCCACTGAAGTCTTCTGGCTCTGTAAGGGGGTGGCGGCATGCTGCTGGGGTGAGCGATCCCCTGTGGCGGGGAACGTTCGATCCCCTCTGGAGCTCAGTGTCCTGTCAGTGGAGATAGTGGCTCAGACCCCTCAGGGCGGACACTACTCCCCCCCCTTAGTCCCTCGAAGCAGGGAGGCTGTTGTCAGCAGCCTCCCTGTGCCTAAACTCTATTAAAAAAACAAACAAAAAAACCCCAAAAACTCATATGGAGCTCCCCTAGCCGTGACCGGTTCCTCTTGGCACATTTTCTAAACGGAGTCTGGTAGGAGGGGCATAGAGGGAGGAGCCAGCCCACACTCTCAAACTCTTAAAGTGCCAGTGGCTCCTAGTGGACCAGTCTATACCCCATGGTACTAATGTGGACCCCAGCATCCTCTAGGACGTAACAGAAAAAAACATTCTTCGTTTCCGTAGAATTGCCACAATGTAGGGAGCAGAGTTATCGAGAACATCTCTATACTTCTCAGAGTTTGTGACTATGCATTACAATTAGTGGAGTCATGCCAAACCAGCTGAAACAGCCCCACAGCATAACGCAACCACCTCCATGTTTTACTGTCGGTACTGTACATTCTGGCATCAGACGTTCTCATAGCAAATCCAAACGTGAACACCTGATCTGAAAAGTGTAAATTGTGATTTGTCACTCGATAACACTCGCCGCCATTGTTACTCTGTTCAGTTTTTGCACTCTATACATCATCGTAATCGCTG
Source organism: Pseudophryne corroboree (assembly GCF_028390025.1). Classification (NCBI taxonomy): domain Eukaryota; kingdom Metazoa; phylum Chordata; class Amphibia; order Anura; family Myobatrachidae; genus Pseudophryne; species Pseudophryne corroboree. The sequence goes on along the minus strand of NC_086447.1, from coordinate 459,669,890 downwards.
GGCTGCATTCTTCTTTGTGATTAGATGTTTATGACCAGATGTTCACCCATAATATTCAAGTGCATGGGCCTCCCTATGAAGAGTTCTTGTCAAAACCGGCACATTAGTGGAAATTTGGAACTCGTGTGTAATGGTATGCATCGGATGACCCCTTTTCTTTGGCAGCTGCCTGGTTAGCACTCTCCGGTCCCTGGGTTGCAGTTTGGGGTATCTTCCAGGGTAAGGTGCATTCCTGCAATGACCATTCTTCTGCCAAGCATTAATGACACAAGACAGTATTTAGGAACCTCCCTCACATTCATGCCTCTGATCGTGCGGCCTACGATGAGCCCCTTTTCAAACTAACTCCCTCTGGCAAGTCATTTCATTAGCAAATGATCTACAGTAATCGGAGCCCCTCTATTATTTTAAACCTCCACAAACACGTGTCTGCTGCAGAAGCACACCATTTCGCTTGCACGGGGAGGTGTCAATCACTTTTGTCTACATAGTGTACTTGTACGTATTACAACCAAGTGACTGACTCAATAGAATAGAAATATATATAAGGAGAAAAGTAATTCAGTAAACTGATCAATTAATGGCAAAACACTGTAGATTATATGGTCTATAGCATGATAAGGTTACTTGCGCTTGCAGTTTGTAACTCGTCGTCGCTGTCTTCATCCTTTCTTGATTTCTTCTTTGTTTTTTTTATTTTCATCTCTCTGGCATTTCCACAACCACCTCCTCTAATGCTTCCACTGCCCTCTGTTGAATAAAAATAAGAATTTACTTACCGATAATTCTATTTCTCGGAGTCCGTAGTGGATGCTGGGGTTCCTGAAAGGACCATGGGGAATAGCGGCTCCGCAGGAGACAGGGCACAAAAAGTAAAGCTCTAGGATCAGGTGGTGTGCACTGGCTCCTCCCCCTATGACCCTCCTCCAAGCCAGTTAGGTACTGTGCCCGGACGAGCGTACACAATAAGGGAGGAATTTTGAATCCCGGGTAAGACTCATACCAGCCACACCAATCACACCGTACAACTTGTGATCTAAACCCAGTTAACAGTATGATAACAGCGGAGCCTCTGAAAAGATGGCTCACAACAATAATAACCCGATTTTTGTAACTATGTACAAGTATTGCAGATAATCCGCACTTGGGATGGGCGCCCAGCATCCACTACGGACTCCGAGAAATAGAATTATCGGTAAGTAAATTCTTATTTTCTCTATCGTCCTAGTGGATGCTGGGGTTCCTGAAAGGACCATGGGGATTATACCAAAGCTCCCAAACGGGCGGGAGAGTGCGGATGACTCTGCAGCACCGAATGAGAGAACTCCAGGTCCTCTTTTGCCAGGATATCAAATTTGTAGAATTTTACAAACGTGTTCTCCCCTGACCACGTAGCTGCTCGGCAGAGTTGTAATGCCGAGACCTCTCGGGCAGCCGCCCAAGATGAGCCCACCTTCCTTGTGGAATGGGCCTTAACCGATTTAGACTGTGGCAGGCCTGCCTCAGAATGTGCAAGTTGAATTGTGTTACAAATCCAACGAGCAATCGACTGCTTAGAAGCCGGCGCACCCAACTTGTTGGGTGCATACAGTATAAACAGCGAGTCAGATTTTCTGACTCCAGCTGTCCTGGAACATATTTTCAGGGCCCTGACAACTTCTAGCAACTTGGAGTCCTCCAAGTCCCTAGTAGGTGCAAGGCACCACAATAAGCTGGTTCAGGTGAAACACTGACACCACCTTAGGGAGAGAACTGGGGACGAGTCCGCAGCTCTGCCCTGTCCGAATGGACAAACAGATATGGGCTTTTTTGAGAAAAAACCACCAATTTGACACTCGCCTGGTCCAGGCCAGGGCCAAGAGCATGGTCACTTTTTATGTGAGATGCTTCAAATCCACATATTTGACTGGTTTTAAACCAATGTGATTTGAGGAATCCCAGAACTACGTTGAGATCCCACAGTGCCACTGGAGGCACAAAAAAGGGGTTTGTATATGCAATACTCCCTTGACAAACTTCTGGACTTCAGGAACTGAAGCCAATTCTTTCTGGAAGAAAATTTACAGGGCCGAATTTGAACCTTAATGGACCCCAATTTGAGGCCCATAGACACTCCTGTTTGCAGGAAATGCAGGAAACGACCGAGTTGAAATTTCTTTGTGGGGCCTTCCTGGCCTCACACCACGCAACATATTTTCGCCACACGTGGTGATAATGTTGTGCGGTCACCTCCTTTCTGGCTTTGACCAGGGTAGGAGTGACCTCTTCCGGAATGCCTTTTTTCCCTTAGGATCCGGCTTTCCATCGCCATGCCGACAACGCAGCTGCGGTAAGTCTTGGAACAGACATGGTACTTGCTGAAGCAAGTCCCTTCTTAGCGGCAGAGGCCATAAGACCTCTGTAAGCATCTCTTGAAGTTCCGGGTACCAAGTCCTTCTTGGCCAATCCGGAGCCATGAGTATAGTTCTTACTCCTCTACGTCTTATAATTCTCAGCACCTTAGGTATGAGAAGCAGAGGAGGGAACACATACACCGACTGGTACACCCACGGTGTTACCAGAACGTCCACATCTATTGCCTGAGGGTCTCTTGACCTGGCGCAATACCTGTCCCGTTTTTTGTTCAGACGGGACGCCATCATGTCCACCTTTGGTATTTCCCAACGGTTTACAATCATGTGGAAAAAACTTCTCAATGAAGTTTCCACTCTCCCGGGTGGAGGTCGTGCTGAGGAAGTCTGCTTCCCAGTTTCCATTCCCGGGATGAAAAACTGCTGACAGTGTTATCACATGATTTTCCGCCCAGCGAAAAGTCCTTGCAGTTTCTGCCATTGCCCTCCTGCTTCTTGTGTCGCCCTGTCTGTTTACGTGGGCGACTGCCGTGATGTTTTTCCCACTGGATCAATACCGGCTGACCTTGAAGCAGAGGTCTTGCTAAGCTTAGAGCATTATAAATTTACCCTTAGCTCCAGTATATTTATGTGGAGAAAAGTCTCCATACTTGATCACACTCCCTGGAAATTTTTTCCTTGTGTGACTGCTCCCCAGCCTCTCAGGCTGGGCTCCGTGGTTACCAGCATCCAATCCTGAATGCCGAATCTGCGGCCCTCTAGAAGATGAGCACTCTATAACCACCACAGGAGAGACACCCTTGTCCTTGGATATTGGGTTATCCGCTGATGCATCTGAAGATGCGATCCGGACCATTTGTCCAGCAGATCCCACTGAAAAGTTCTTACGTGAAATCTGCCGAATGGAATTGCTTCGTAGGAAGCCACCATTTTTACCAGGACCCTTGTGCAATGATGCACTGTTTTTAGGAGGTTCCTGACTTGCTCGGATAACTCCCTGGCTTTCTCTTCCGGGAGAAACACCTTTTTCTGGACTGTGTCCAGAATCATCCCTAGGCACAGCAGACGTGTCGTCGGGATCAGCTGCGATTTTGGAATATTTAGAATCCACCCGTGCTGATTGTAGCAGTATCCGAGATAGTGCTACTCCGACCTCCAACTGTTCCCTGGACTATGCCCCTATCAGGAGATCGTCCAAGTAAGGGATAATTAAGACGCCTTTTCTTCGAAGAAGAATCATCAATTCGGCCATTACCTTGGTAAAGACCCCGGGGTGCCGTGGACAATCCAAACGTCAGCGTCTGAAACTGATAGTGACAGTTCTGCACCACGAACCTGAGGTACCCTTAGTGAGAAGGGCAAATTTGGGACATAGAGGTAAGCATCCCTGATGTCCCGGGACACTATATAGTCCCCTTCTTCCTGGTTCGTTATCACTGCTCTGAGTGACTTCATCTTAATTTGAACCTTTGTAAGTGTTCAAAAAAAAATTTTTAGAATAAGTCTCACCTAGCCTTCTGGCTTCAGTACCACAATATAGTGTGGAATAATACCCCTTTTCTGTAGTAGGAGGGGTAATTTAATTATCACCTGCTGGGAATACAGCTTGTGAATTTTTTCCCATACTACCTCCTTGTCGGAGGGAGACTTGGTAAAGCAGACTTCAGGAGCCTGCGAAGGGGAAACGTCTCGACATTCCCATCTGTACCCCCGGGATACTACTTGTAGGATCCAGGGGTCCTGTACGGTCTCAGCGCCATGCTGAGAACTTGTCAGACGCGGTGGAACGCTTCTGTTCCTGGGAATGGGCTGCCTGCTGCAGTCTTCTTCCCTTTCCTCAATCCCTGGGCAGATATGATCTTATAGGGACGAGAGGACTGAGGCTGAAAAGACGGTGTCTTTTTCTGCAGAGATGTGACTTAGGGTAAAAAACGGTGGATTTTCCAGCAGTTGCCGTGACCACCAGGTCCGATGGACCGACCCCAAACAAGTCCTCTTCCTTTATACGGCCATACTGTGCCGTTTGGAATCTGCATCACCTGACCACTGTCGTGTCCATAACATCTTCTGGCAGTTATGGACATCGCGTTTATTCATGATGCCAGAGTGCAAATATCCCTCTGTGCATCTCGCATATATAGAAATGCTCTATAGTCAATAAAATACTGTCCCTGTCAAGGGTATCAATATTTTTAGTCAGGGAATCCGACCAAGCCACCCTAGCTCTGCACATCCAGGCTGAGGCGATCGCTGGCCGCAGTATAACACCAGTATGTGTGTATATACTTTTTATTATATTTTTCAGCCTTGTCAGCTGGTCCTTGAGGACGGCCCTATCTATAGACGGTACCGCCACTTGTTTTGATAAGCGTGTGAGCGCCTTATCCACCTTAAGGGGTGTTTTCCAACGCGCCCTAACTTCTGGCGGGAAAGGGTATACCGCCCATAATTTTCTATCGGGGGGAACCCACGCATCATCACACACTTTATTTAATTTATCTGATTCAGGAAAAACTATGGTAGTTTTTTCACATCCCACATAATACCCTCTTTTGTGGTACTTGTAGTATCAGAAATACGTAACACCTCCTTCATTGCCTTTAACGTGTGGCCCTAATAAGGAATACGTTTGTTTATTCACCGTCGACACTGGATTCAGTGTCCCTGTCTGTGTCTGTGTCGACCGACTAAAGTAAACGGGCGTTTTAAAACCCTTGACGGTGTTTTTGAGACGTCTGGACCGTACTAATTGTTTGTCGGCCGTCTCATGTCGTCAACCGACCTTGCAGCGTGTTGACATTATCACGTAATTTCCTAAATAAGCCATCCATTCCGGTGTCGACTCCCTAGAGAGCGACATCACCATTACAGGCAATTGCTCCGCCTCCTCACCAACATCGTCCTCCTACCTGTCGACACACCCGTACCGACACACAGCACACACACAGGGAATGCTCTGATAGAGGACAGGACCCACTAGCCCTTTGGAGAGACAGAGGGAGAGTTTGCCAGCACACACCAAAAACGCTATAATTATATAGGGACAACCTTATATAAGTGTTTTCCCTTATAGCATCTTAATATATATATAAGCATATCGCCAAATTAGTGCCCCCCCTCTCTGTTTTAACCCTGTTTCTGTAGTGCAGTGCAGGGGAGAGCCTGGGAGCCTTCCCTCCAGCCTTTCTGTGAGGGAAAATGGCGCTGTGTGCTGAGGAGATAGGCCCCGCCCCTTTTTCGGCGGCCTCGTCTCCCGCTCTTAACGGATTCTGGCAGGGGTTAAATATCTCCATATAGCCTCCGGAGGCTATATGTGAGGTATTTTTAGCCAAAATAGGTATTCATTTGCCTCCCAGGGCGCCCCCCTCCCAGCGCCCTGCACCCTCAGTGACTGCCGTGTGAAGTGTGCTGAGAGGAAAATGGCGCACAGCTGCAGTGCTGTGCGCTACCTTTAGAAGACTGAGGAGTCTTCTGCCGCCGATTCTGGACCTCTTCTTACTTCAGCATCTGCAAGGGGGCCGGCGGCAAGGCTCCGGTGACCATCCAGGCTGTACCTGTGATCGTCCCTCTGGAGCTGATGTCCAGTAGCCAAGAAGCCAATCCATCCTGCACGCAGGTGAGTTCACTTCTTCTCCCCTAAGTCCCTCGTTGCAGTGATCCTGTTGCCAGCAGGACTCACTGTAAAATAAAAAACCTAAGCTAAACTTTCCTAAGCAGCTCTTTAGGAGAGCCACCTAGATTGCACCCTTCTCGGCCGGGCACAAAAATCTAACTGGCTTGGAGGAGGGTCATAGGGGGAGGAGCCAGTGCACACCACCTGATCCTAGAGCTTTACTTTTTGTGCCCTGTCTCCTGCGGAGCCGCTATTCCCCATGGTCCTTTCAGGAACCCCAGCATCCACTAGGACGATAGAGAAATTACAGAATGCATGACCAACATTTCAGAATATGCTTTAAATAAAGCACTGTGTGTTGGCTTGTGCCTGTAATGTCTGCCTGCATTAATTGAAGAACATTGGGGGTCATTCCGAGTTGTTCGCTCGTTAGCAGTTTTTAGCAGCCTCGCAAATGCATCGTCACCGCCCACTGGGGAGTGTATTTTCGCTTTGCAGAAGTATGAACGCCTGTGCAGCAGAGCGCCTGCAAACACATTTTGTGCAAAACAAGACCAGCCCTGTACTTACTCTTCGTGTGTGTGGATTCTAACGTTGGAGGGTTGGCTTTTGACGTCACACACCTGCCCAGCGTTTGCCCAGTCACGCCTGCGTTTTTCTAAGCACTCCCTGAAAAGGGTCAGTTGACACCCAGAAACGCACCCTTTCTGTCAATCTTCTTGCGGCCCCAGTGCGAACGAAAATGTCGCTAGAACCTGTGCAAAAGCACAAAGGACTTTGTACCTTAACGTCGCGCCTGCACATTACGGTGCCTACGATGCGCAGAAATGCCGAATTTTAGCCTGATCACTGCGCTGCGAACAGCAGCAGCTAGAGATCAACCGGGAATGATCCCCATTGTCTGAAGCATCTGCATTGAATATTGCATTTTTTACTATTAGTGCCCCCTACCAAGTCACTATTAAGTGTGTGCTCTACTTTTATGGTTAACTGAGTAACAGGGTGAGTCACCTACAGTATATCCAAAATGCTATGGACCAGAAGTATTTTGTATATCACATTTTTGCGTATATTTTGGAATATTTGCATATATAATGAGATATCTTGGGGATGGGTCCCAAGTCTATGCAAAACACAGGGATAAGAGCTCTTAAATTTGCATACAAATATCCATGAGTTTTCCTGGAAAACACTAACGTACAATAGCATTTTGTATGCAGATACAGCCGCAATTGCACACAGAATATAGGAATGCCGTATATCATTTTAATCAGAGTCTGCCTGTGTGTCTTATTCGCATAGCAATGTGAATAAGATGCATTTCAGAAAAAACAAAAAAAAGACACCCAATGTTAGCAGCGCTGCCCAGGAACTGCTGGCTAACTCACACCAGGGCATCTTGCGGTGCATGGCATATTGAGGCTAGATCTGTGAGGATACATCTGTATGTCAAATATTCATCAATTATTAGCAACTTGAAACCTAGAATTTTATATCTGCTGTCCATTTCTCTACAGCCCCATCCAAACATCTATAACTCGGATATAAAGGAGAGATTATATAGGGGAAAAAAAAAAAAAAAAGAGTTATGGTAGACTTACCTTTGTTAACTTTTTCTTCGAGGTCCACAGGGATAACATTGGTTTTATAGGTGGTAGGATCAGCTCCCGGACACCATACAGTTAAGCCTTTCTGATATCCCAGGTTGCTCCGGCCCCTTTCACTATAGCCCCGCCCCCATGCTCAGGCAGGTCAGTTTTGTTAACAAACCCAAAGCAGGAAGCGGAATCAGAGAGAAGGAAGACATGATACACATAAGAACACACTCTCGCAAGGCCGCAAATCCATATAGACCAGGTGCATGAAGGGTGGGCGCCCTAAGGACCTTATGGACCACGAAGAAAGAGTTAACAAAGGTAAGTCTATCATAACTCTCCTTTTCTTGTTCAGGTTCCACAGGGATCTACAGGGATAACATTGGGGATGTCCTAAAGCAGTAATTCAAGGGCATGGATGCTCCTAAGTGGATAAGACTATCGAGCATCCAAATTAAGCATCTTGAGAGGCGAATGCATAATTGTTCAGCTGACGCGACGGTCCAACAGACAGAGTAGAATGAGCAGAGATAGAAGTTGGGAATGAAAGACCAGCTTGAGAGTATGCTTGTGCGATTGCTATTCTAATCCATCTGGCCAGAGTCTGTTTGTTAGCTGGCCAACCACGTTTGGGAAAACCATAAATGATGAAGGGTGAATCCGATCTCCTTAGGGAACTGGTTTGATCAACATAGATATGGAGGTCACAAACCACATCCAAAGAACGCTCACCAGCTGAGAGATCCAAAGACACGAAGGCTGGAAACACAATAACCTCATTTAAATGGACATGGGAGACCACCTTAGGTAAGTAACTCGGTCTGGTACAAAAAACAGCTCTGTCTGGATAAAAAAAACTGGAAAGGAGGGCGACAGGAAAGAGCGCCCAAGTCATACACCCGTCTGGCAGATGCAATGTCCAGGAGGAATAAGGTCTTAACAGCCATTTTAGGTCCACTGTTTCCAAAGGTTCAAAAGGAGCCTGTTGAAGAGCGTACAGAACCACAGACAGAACCCACGGAGCCACAGGAGGAACGTGGAGAGGCTGGACCCGGAGACATACGGTAAAGGAGCAGTCCTGTGTTGAAACCATACAGACAAAGCAAAGATATGCACTTTTAGAGAAACCAGGTGAAAGCCCATTGCAGGAAGGCCAGAATTCTGGAAATCCGGAAGACAGCAGGGTCATAGTGCCTCGAAGCACACCAATAGTAGTAAGCATGCCAAATCTGGTAGTAAATGCGGGCAGAAGCCAGTTTTCGTACCTTAAGCATGGTGTGCACTACTGAGCGAGTAAAGCCTTTTGCCCTCAGGACTGAAGACTTAAGAGCCACGCCGTCAAAAACAGACGTGGTAGGTCTGGGTGTAGACACGGTCTCTGAGACAAGAGGTTGTGGAGTAGTGGAAGTGGAACGCCCACTGTGAGGCCTTGTAGGTCCGAGATCCAATCGCGTCTGGGCCACCACAGTGAGGTTGCCTCCTTCCTGTTTGAGTTTCAGCAGAACCCTTCACAGAAGGGATACTGGGGGAAAGATGTACATGAGATGGAAGGTCCACTTGATGTAGAGAGCATCCACGAACTCAGCTTGTGGATCCCGGGATCGGGAACCATACACCAGAACCTTGTGGTTGTGTCGCGAGGGGGATCCGGTCTGAAGATCTACAGTGTCTAGGTCGACAATGTTTAGGTCGACCACTATAGGTAGACAGTCACTAGGTCGACATGGATGGAAGGTCGACAGGGTTTCTAGGTCGACATGTGCTAGGTCGACAGGTCTAAAGGTCGACATGAGTTTTTCACATTTTTTTTTCTTTTTTTGAATTTTTTCATACTTAACGATCCACGTGGACTACGATTGGAACGGTAAAGTGTGCCGAGCGAAGCGGTAGCGGAGCGAAGGCACCATGCCCGAAGCATGGCGAGCGAAGCGAGCCATGCGAGGGGACGCGGTGCACTAATTTGGGATCCCGGTCACTCTACGAAGAAAACGACACCAAAAAATAAATAAATCCTCATGTCGACCTTTAGACCTGTCGACCTAGCACATGTCGACCTAGAAACCCTGTCGACCTTCCATCCATGTCGACCTAGTGACTGTCGACCTATAGTGGTCGACCTAGACACTGTCGATTTGATGAACCACACCCGTCGCGAGGCCATGTAGTCGACGTATGGGAGACTCCATTTGTCCACTAGAAGTTGGAAGAAGTCTGGATGAAGGGACCATTCTCCCACGTGAAGTCTGCTTCCCACTTGAGGGTTGTCGGAACCACGGCAGAGATGGCTGGAAGGTGCTGTTCTGCCCACCTGAGAATACAAGCCACTTCCTGCATGGCCATCTGGCTGCGAGTGCCACCCTGGTGATTGAGATAAGCCACTACAGTGACATTGTCAGACTGAACTTGAACAGGTCAGTCTTGAAGAACAGTTTCCTCCAGAGTTAAGGCTTTGCATACAACTCTTAGTTCCAGGACACTGATCGAGAGACGGGACCTTGACAGCATCCAATGCCCCTGAAACGAGTTCTGTACAGTTACTGCTCCCCAAAGGTGGGGGCCAGCGTCCGTGGTGAGAAGTACCCAGTCCGGAATCCAAAAGGGATGGCCTTTGTCCAAGTGGGCCATGTGGAGCCACCAAGTGAGAGACAAGCGGACCTCCGGAGTGAGAATAATTAGTTGAGATCTGATCAGATGAGGTTGGCCATTCCATTTGAGCAGGATCAGCTGCTGTAGAGGACGAGAATGAAACAGTGTACTCTAAATAGTCAAAGGTAGAGACCATCAATTCTAGGACCTGCATGTCCGAGTGAATGGACACTCGTCGTGGCTGGAGCAGCTGGCGAACCCTGTTTTGATGACAGAAAGAGACACTGACTCGCAGAGTCTAAGAGGGCTCCCAAGTAAAACATCCGCTGTGATGGTATGAGAAAGGACTTTTTCCAATTGATGAGCCAACAGTGTGTCTGAAGAAAGGTCATCGTGAGTTAAAGATGGCTGAGCAATACTTCTTGTTAAGTAGCCATTAGTAGTAAGTCGTCCAAATAAGGAAGAAGTCTGACTCCCTGGCGACGCAGCTGTGCTGCCATGACTGCCATGGGGCATCCATGGGGTCCCCCAGGAGGAGGCCAGCCCCTTCAGGCAGCGGGCTTGTCAGTTTTTGCAGGATGCTAACATGCAGCCCAGGGTTGCTTGGCCTTGGGCTTAGCTTTAGTGGCGGAAGCCTGTCTTGGGAAAGCCTGACCCTTTGCTTTTCCTTGAAGATGAAAGGTACGAAAATTAGAACTCCGAGCCCGCGGAGTTGGTGTGGATGGGAGAAAGGCAGTCTTGGCTGTAGCTAGTGCAGTGACAATTTTGTTCAATTCTACCCCTAACAACACTTCACCAGTGAAGGGTAGAAATTCCAAATTATCTTGAAATCAAAGTCAGTCTTCCATGAACGGAGCCAGAGAATGCGCCATGCCAGTACAGAGGTGGTAGGCGCCTAATCTGACAATACTCAGGTATGTGAGCAGCAGCTTGCCATATAAGACCCAAATATGGTATGCAATCCTCAGAGATATCTGAGAGTAATTCCTCCTCTACGGACTGTAACCATGATTCAATTACTTTTGCAGCCCAGGAGGCAGACATGGTTGGTTTGGTAATAGCACCGGTTAGAGAGAAAATAGACTTAAGACAATTTTCAATCCGTCTATCAGTGGGTTCTTTCAGTGAGGCAAGCGTAGTGACAGGTAGGATGGACAGCTTAACAAGACGTAAAATAAGCAAATCTATTGGAGGGGTAGCTTCCCACTTAGCACAATCTTCTGCAGGGATGGGGTAACGGTATACTAAACTTTTAGAAATGGGGAAATTTTTACCTGGAGTTTTCCAGGATTCCAGTCTAATATCCACAAGATGGTCAAAAATAGGATTTTGGTTACCTACCGGTAAATCCTTTGCTGGGGTCCACATTAGTAACATGGGGTATAGTCGGGTCCACTAGGAGCCAGTGGCACCTTAAGAGTTTGAGAGTGTGGGCTGGCTCCTCCCTCTATGCCCCTCCTACCAGACTCACTCTAGAAACTGTGCCCGAGAAGACGGACATCGAGAGAAGGATTTTACAGATAGTGGCGAGATTCACACCAGCTCACACAAACAAGGCACATCAAGCTAACTAGCTGAAACATTACTTACCAAGTAACAATGCAGTACTCAACTAAAACGAAGTTGAACTGAACCAAATAACGATAGCAGGAAAACGAAGCGATGGGCAGGCGCCCAGCATCCTCTACGGACTACGAGAAAAGGATTTACCGGTAGGTAACCAAAATCCTATTTTCTCTTACGTCCTAGAGGATGCTGGGGTCCATATTAGTACCATGGGGATGTACCAAAGCTCTCATAATCGGAGGGAGAGCACGGAGGCTCCTGCAGAACTGATTGACCAAACTTCAGGTCCTCAGCGGCCAAAGTATCGAACTTGTAGAACTTTTTCAACCCAGACCAAGTAGCCGCTTGGCAAAGCTGTAAAGCCGAGACACCCCGGGGCAGCCGCCCAGGAAGAAGCCACCTTACGAGTAGAGTGGGTCTTATCAGACGTAGGACACGCCAAGCCTGCCGTAGAATACGCATGCTGGATAGTGAACCTGATCCAGCGAGAGATTTTCTGTTTAGAAGCAGGACACCCAAGATTTTCTGCGACGAGCAGTCCTCTTCACATAGATTTTCAGAGCCTTTACAACATCCAAGGACTTTGATGAAATTGCGGAGTCAGTAGCAACTGGCACCACAATAGGTTGGTTGATATGAAATGCCGACACAACCTTTGGAAGAAACTGCTGACGTGTCCGAAGCTCAGCCCTATCTTCATAGAAGATCAAGTATGGGCTTCTACAGGACAAAGCCCCCAACTCCGACACACGTCTAGTAGAAGCTAAGGCCAACAAAGCGACAGCCTTCCACGTGAGAAACTTGACCTCAACCTCCTGTAGAGGCTCAAACCAGTCCGACTGGAGGAACTGCGACACCACGTTAAGATCCCAGGGCGCCGTAAGCGGCACAAAGGGAGGCTGGATGTGCAGAACTCCCTTGAAAAAGTCTGAACCTCAGGGAGGGCAGCCAACTGTTTCTGGAAGAAAATGGATAGGGCCGAAATTTGGACCTTTATGGATCCCAACTTCAGGCCCATATCCACACTTGCTTGCAGGAAGAGGAGAAAACGTCCCAGTTGAAACTCCACCTTAGGAAACTTCTTGGACTCATACCAAGATACATATTATTTCCAAATACGATGGTAATGTTTATACGTTACTCCTTTCCTAGCCTGTATCAGGGTAGGAATAACCTTGTTCGGAATGCCCTTCTGAGATAGTATCTGGCGTTCAACCTCCATGCCGTCAAACGCAGCCGCGGTAAGTCTTGATAGGCGAACGGCCCCTGTTGCAGCAGGTCCTCCCGAAGAGGAAGAGGCCTCAGCTCTTCTAGCATAAGAGCCAGAAGATCCGCGTACCAAGCCCTTCCTGGCCAGTCCGGAGCAATGAGGATCGCTTGAACCCTTGTTCTCCTTATGAGCTTTAGCACTCTTGGAATGAGTGGGAGTGGTGAAAACACGTATACCGACTGGAAAACCCGCGGAGTCACCAGGGCGTCCACCGCCACCGCTTGCGGGTCCCTCGACCTGGAACAATATCGCCAAAGCTTCTTGTGGAGACGAGAGGCCATCATGTCGATTTGAGGTACACCCCAAAGATCTGTTACCTCCGTGAACACCTCCGGATGGAGTCCCCTATAAGACTAGGAAACAAATCAGACAACCATCTCCCAAAAATCTACATACAACTTACCTTTCCCAGGGACTGGAAAATTGCATTCCTCCTTTGATATATCTACCATACAGAGTCAAATAATTTATGTGGTTTAAACAGTAACAGAACTAGCATATGAGTTCCACAAACGTACAGGAAATTCTTGAAAACAAACTGCTTTTCCTTAAATACCTTTATTAAAAAAAAAAAAAAAATGTGTACGTGTGTATACAGTATATGTACACAATAGTGTTCACTTATGTTACACTCACTCTCCTGGATGGAGATTGTGTCTGCTGAGGAAGGCCGTTTCTCAGTTGTCTACTCCCGGAATGAAGATTGCCGACAGCGCCAATGCGTGTTTTTCTGCCCAGAGGATGATTCTTGTTATCTCTGACATTGCAGCTCTGCTCTTCGTTCCGCCCTGTCGGTTAATGTAAGCCACTGTCGTTACACTGTCCGACTATACTTGCATGGCCCGATTTCTCAGAAGATGGGCCGCTTGGAGAAGATCGTTGTAGACGGCTCTTAGTTCTAGAATGTTTATCGGCAGGTTGGCTTCCAGACTTGACCATCTTCCTTGGAAGATCTCCCCTTGAGTGACTGCGCCCCAGCCTCTACGGAGACTTGCATCCGTGGTTAGAAGGATCGAGTCCTGAATCCCGAACCTGCGGCCCTCCAGGTGAGGTAGGTGCAATCACCAGAGGAGTGAAATCCTGGCCTTTGTTGACAGACGTATCCTCTGGTGCATATGTAGATGGGATCCCGACCACTTGTCCAGGAGATCCAGTTGGAAGGGCCGAGCATGAAACCTCCCATACTGTAGAGCCTCGTAAGAGGCCACAATCTTTCCCAGAAGGTGAATGCACTGATGAACAGACACCCGGGGTGGCTTCAGGACATCCCGGACCATTGTTTGTATCACCAACGCTTTTTCCTCTGGAAGAAACACCCTCTGCACTTCAGTGTCGAGGATCATTCCCAGAAAGGACAACCTCCTAGTTGGTTCCAAATGTGATTTTGGAAGATTCAGGATCCAACCGTGTTCCCTGAGCAGGTGGGTTGTGAGAAGGATGGACTAACAGCTTCTGCTTGGATGGTGCCTTTATCAGCAGATCGTCCAGATATGGAATTATGTTCACCCACTGTCTGCGGAGGACAACCATAATTTTCGCCATCACCTTGGTAAAAACCCTTGGTGCTGTGGAGAGGGCAAATGGCAGATGGCCCTTTGCGTTGGCTTCAGCCCAGAGGAGTATTTTTGACACCTCTCGCATTGCTGCCTTGCTTCTTGTTCGTCCTTGTCTGTTTATGTATGCCACCGACGTGGCGTTGTCCGACTGAACTGAAAATTCAGAATCCATCCATAATTTGTCAGCAGGCGGGTTGTCAGGTCGATGCTTTGCAGCAGACGTTCCCTGGACATTGTTTTTATCAGGAGATCGTCCAAGTAAGGGACAATGTTGACACCCATTTTGCGCAGTTGCAGCATCATCTCCGCCATGACCTTTGAGAAGACCCGTGGTGCTGTGGAGAGACCAAAGGATAAGGCCTGAAACTGGAAGTGGCTGTCCAAAGTGGCGAACCTGAGGTAAGACTGATGAAGAGGCCAATGATGATAGGGAATCCTGAATGTTACGTAAAAACAATTCAACGTCACTTTTATCCATTGTATCCAAAACCTCAAGTAACGTGCCTGACCACTTTACTATAGCTTTGGAAATCCATGCACAGGCAATAGTAGACATAGTATCGCCCCTGAAGCAGTGTATATGGATTTGAGCGTAGTGTTAATTTTGCGATCAGCCGGTTCTTTTAACGCGGTAGATCCTGGGACAGGTAAAACCACCTTTTTTGAGAGTCTGGATACAGGAAGCATCAACTATGGGTGGGTTTTCCCATTTTTCCTTTCCTCCTCAGGGAAAGGGAAAGCAACCAGAATCTTTCTAGGGATCTGAAATTTTTTCTCCGGGTTTTCCCAGGCTCTCTCAAAAATAGCAGTTAATTCCTTAGACGCAGGGAAGGTTAGCGAGGCTTTCTTATCGTCAGTGAAGTAAGCCTCCTCAACCTGCTCAGGTGTTGTATCAGCAATATTCAACACATCTCTAATGGCCTCTATCATTAACTGCACCCCTTTTGCAAGAGATGCCGCCCCCTCGCAGCACATCCCCATCACCGTCTGCCGTGTCAGAATCGGTATCCGTGACATCTTGCATAATCTGGGCAAGAACACGTTTTTTGGGAGCGTACGTTAGGGGGCCCTGAGGTAACAGAACCGGACAAACTGCCATAGAGTTCTGTAAAACCTGAGTTGCAGACTCATTTTGTGCAACCCTAGTAGAAATCTGAGAAATCATACTTTTAAGAGAGGCTAACCACTCAGGCTCCCTTGCTGGTACATGCGCTAACACAGTGCAATCTTGATTACATGTAATGGGATCATCTTGAGAGGAATTATCTTCTGCAGCATATGACACAGAGTCCCTGGACATAGCTTAATGGAGACCAAACACTACACACACACACACACACAAACACACACACACACACACACACACACACGGAAGGGCAGACAGAGTTTTCCCCCTAAGAATGCCAAGAGAGACACAGAGATTGGAGCCAACCCACACACAGCGTTTCAAGATAGGGAGGTCCCTACCCAGTGCTTACTGTGTACCTTAATAGGTTGCACAGTACAGATATACAGCCTCCCCTCCCCTTCTACAACCCCCTGGTACCGTATAAGATAGCTGGAGTTGATATGGAGGGACTGCTCTCACTGACAGCGCTTCTGCAGGAAGGAAAATGGCGCTGAACGCTGCTGAGTCCGCTCTGAGAAGCTCCGACCCCTTTCATGTCGCTGCTTCCCGCTCTTCTGAAGATTATACTGGCGTGAGGAAAAGTGCTGGCAGCGATCCTGGGACCCCGACAGGCTTGATGGTCAGTGTAGGGTGTAGGCGCTGGCTCAGGGCGCCCCTCACAGCACCGCACTATGTACCGCTGAGCCCCGGAGCGCAGTTAGTACTGCGCTCCATACCCTGTTGCCGCCATCTTCACACCGGCTCCCCACTTGCTAGGGGTGCCGGTGAGTAACTCGCCACTGATCTTCTGGCTCTGTAAGGAGGTGGCGGCATGCTGCTGGGGTGAGTGATCCCCTGTGGCGGCGAACGTTCGATCCCCTCAGGAGCTCAGTGTCCTGTCAGCAGAGATAGTGGCTCAGACCCAGCAGGGCGGACACTACTTTCCCCCTTAATCCCTCGAAGCAGGGAGGATGTTGCCAGCAGCCTCCCTGTGCCTAAACTCTATTCAAAATAATAAAACTAAAAGAACTCCTATGGAGCTCCCCTAGCTGTGACCGGCTCCTCCGGGCACATTTTCTAAACAGAGTCTGGTAGGAGGGGCATAGAGGGAGGAGGGAGTAGCCAGCCCACACTCTCAAACTCTTAAAGTGCCAGTGGCTCCTAGAGGGCCACTTTATACTCCATGGTACTAATGTGGACCCAGCATCCTCTAGGACGTAAGAGAAAACCCCTGTTGCATAACAGAGGAAGTACTGGAACCACGACATCCTTCTGTAAAAGTTTCTTGCAAGGTAACTTTTGCTGCGGGTAAAGATGGCAAGCTTGACCTGACAAATCTGTGAGGAGGAAGTGTTTGAAATTCCAGTTGGTATCCGTGAGAATTGAGGTCCCTCACCCAAGGATCCTGGCAGGATTTTGCCCACACTTGGGCGAAGTGTTGAAAGCGAGCACCTACCGGAAAGTCGCCCTGTTGTTGGGGCAAACAGTCACGCAGAAGGCTTTGTGGTAGAGGTTCCAGGGGTCTGGTCCAAGGAAGCTGCAGGTTTTCAGGACTTACCACGAGATCCTCTAGTAGCACTGGAGGCTCCTCGGCCTCTGCTTCGGAATCTTGCCACACAAAAGGATTGCAAGGTGGGTCATGAGTAAGAGCGTCTAGCAGGAGGTGGAGCTCACGGCAGATAAGTGGACTTACCCGCTGTTGCCTGAGAAATCCATTTATTCAACTTGTCTCCAAACAAAGAATCACCTGTAAAGCAAAGATTTCCCACCCCTATTTTGGAATCAGCATCCGCTGACCAGTGACGCAACCACAGAGCCCTGCAGGCCAAAACTGCCATAGCAGTAGTACGCCCATTTATCTGACACAATACTTTAACAGCTTCGCTCAAAGTTTGCAGCATCCTGTATATGTTGCAGCAGCGTAATGATCTCATCCTGAGGCAGCGAGTCAAAACCATTAATAATGTTATCGGACCACTTGACCATTGTCCTAGAGATCCAACCACAAACTCTCGTGGGACGTTGTGCTACGGCCGCTGCCGTATATATTGCTTTGAGAGTGGTCTCAATTTTACGGTCAGCTGGGTGCTGGGTCTTTCAGGGATATTGCCCCCGGCACCACCAATTTTTGTGACAGTCTGGACCCAGAAGTATCTACTGACGGGGGATTTTCCCATACCTTCCTGTCCTCAGCGGGGAGGGGAAAGGAAGGTAACAATCGCTGAGGAGTTTTGAATTTCTTGTCATGGTTCACCCATGCCTCCCTGGCCAGGGAGTTTAATTCCTTTGACACAGGAAATGTGGCTGGGGATTTTGGCTTTACATTAAAGTACAATTCTTCATCAGGTTCTGCCTCCTGATCAAGTGTGTTAAGAACTTCCCTTACAGCATAAATGAGGGCCTCCAACCCTGGGGACAAAGAGCTGTCCTCATCCATATCATCTGTTTCATCTAAATCAAGCAAATCAGAATCAGACTGGAGCACCTGTGGAAGTGAGCGTTTATGAGAGACCAACAGAGGAGGCTGAGAAGACTTTCTGTTATCAGCAGCCTTAGCAATACAATCCACAGACTGTATCAACACCTGTCTCTCTCTGCTAGCTGCAGCCAGTTCTGAATTTACATTCTGAATCATGCTCTTAAAAGTACGCAACCAGTCAGATGCTTGGGAACTGTTTCCCCTTGGGGATAATGAACACTGTTCACACATGAGGGACCCCTCAGAAGAAGGGGAAGAATTACAAGGAGTGCACATCAGTTTGTCAGCAGACATGATGGACACAATGAGAATGCAGTGAAAACGCACTGAAACACCCCCACACAGACCCCAGAGAGCCCCTATAGAGTAAAAGGAGACCAGCACACTAACACAGCAGCGCAGTGTATAACCGAGTATGTGGATCGCACTATCCTATGTGCAACGGCGCAACCACTGATGTGCTACCCCCTTACTATGACCCCTGGTACCAGTACAGAGTCTGTAACAGCCTGGGTCCGTGGAGGAGCAGCGTGCATGCAGCCTTGTGATCTGCTGCATCAGGATACGGCGCCTTCCCGCCTCTGGATTTGGGGCTGTAAGAGCAGCCCCCTGTAAAAAGTTGCTTTTCAGCTTCCTGCTGCACCATACCAAAAACTGACCTGCTTGAGCATGGGGGCGGGATTATAGTGAGAGGGACCGGAGCATCCTAGGATATCTGAAAGTCTTAACTGTATGGTGCCCAGGAGCTAATCCTACCACCTATAACCTCCCAACGCTGAAGGTCATTCCGAGTTGTTTGCTAGCTGCTTTCGGTCGCAACGCAGCGATTAGGTGAAAAAGCAGCATTTCTGCGCATGTGTATGGTGCGCGGTGCGCACACGCGACGTACTTTCACACAAAACAATGCAGTTTCACACAAGGTCTAGCGACGCTTTTCAATCGCACTGCTGATCGGTGAGTGATTGACAGGAAGTTGGTGTTTCTGGGCGGAAACTGACCGTTTTTGGGGAGTGTGTGTAATAACGCAGGCATGCCCGATAAAAACGCAGGAATGGCTGGGGAAATGAGGGAGTGGCTGGCCGAACGCAGGGCGTGTTTGTGACGTCAAAACAGGAACTAAACAGTCTGAAGTGATCGCTAGCTAGGAGTAAGTTTCAAGCTGCTCAGAAACTGCACAATCTGTTTTTGTAGCAGCGCTGCGATCCTACGTTCGCACTTCTGCTAAGCTAAGATACACTCCCAGAGGGCGGCGGCTTAGCGTTTGCACTGCTGCTAAAAGCAGCTAGCGAGCGAACAACTCGGAATGAGGGCCGTTATCCCTGTGGATCCCTATGGAACCCAAAGTAGAAATAGTAAATACATTAAAATAAAATGTATGGACTTTTCAAACTGATTATGCACTTTGGGGACATCCTTTACAGTAATTTCATTCTGACACACGATGCGTATAAACTATATCAAATATGAGATGCTCTATTTTAAGCTTACCATTAAATGTTAAGGCCCCATATCAGAAATACTTATTTTAATTGCAGTCCTGATTGAACCAGTCTCATCATGCTGAAATTATTCCAACCTCCTGGAGATTCATTTTCCTGTTTCAACCAAACTAGATGATGAGTTCTACATTTGCATCCAATTTGTGCAGTTTATCTTTAGCCTTCAGTTTATTTCAGACCCACACAGCCTACACTCCTCAAAATGTATTTGCAAAGAACATGATGAACTTCTGTGGAATCTCAACACATTCTTTATTCAGGAATATGACATTTCTCCGGCAGGGTCCACAGGTTATCCACGGGATAACAATGGGATATGATGAAGCGACAGCGGATTTGCACCAACCGGTCAAAGATTTCCGGCCTCCCAGCATGCAACGGGCCTGTCCATATATTCCCGCCTCCTGGCTCAGGCAAATCAGTTTTTTGTTTGGTGCAGCAGGAGCCGGACAATGGTCAGAAGGCTGCTGGTTTTTAGCAGCCCTAAGCTTTCTTATTTTACTTTTATAGTCTTACTATTTTTCTGAGCAATCTTTCTAAACAGCGTCTTATACATACCTTAGAAAGAGTCGCTCCAACAACTCTCCGACGGATCATATGTTCTCCTACATACTTGAAATGTAGTTGTAGTTGATGATGTGCTCATATTGCTTATTATACTAATGAATAACATGTGACTGACTGCTAGTGTGATTGCGGACTTTACTATATTCTGTCAGTTTTGTCCTATTCCAATCCTCAATGCTGGTGCATGGGTAGGGTCGGATTGTATGTCACTTTAAAAAGCTTAAAGCGATTACAGTCACAAATTGTGTAGTACATTGTGGAAGTGTTGATTATTTATCATGTCTAAGAGCGGCAAAGGTGAGGAAGATACACTCACAGCAACACCAACATTCATATCATGTTTGTCTTGCAAAGCTGTTATCCTCTCAGGATCTGGTTCAGGATGGTTTGTGTGCAAATTGTTTTAGCTTTCACCAGGGGTTCTTAAAAAATACAAAGCAGATTCAGGTGCAGGTTGGGCTATGTTTGCACAGACTTTATCCAGTATAGCTGAAAGGATGGGTGTGGTTCGTTTTATCGACAGTATCTAGGTCGACAATGTTTAGGTCGACCATTATAGGTCGACATGGATGGAAGGTCGACAGGGTTTCTAGGTCGACATGTGCTAGGTCGACAGGTCTAAAGGTCGACATGAGGAATTTTTTTTTTCCGGTGTCGTTTTCTTCGTAGAGTGACCGGGATCCCAATTTAGTGCACCGAGTTCGCTCGCCATGCTTCGGGCATGGTGCCTTCGCTCCGCTACCGCTTCGCTCGGCACACTTTACCGTTCCAATCGTAGTCCACGTGGATCGTTAAGTATGAAAAAATCCCCAAAAAAATAATGTGAAAAACTCATGTCGACCTTTAGACCTGTCGACCTAGCACATGTCGACCTAGAAACCCTGTCGACCTTCCATCCATGTCGACCTAGTGACTGTCGACCTATAGTGGTCGACCTAAACATTGTCGACCTAGACACTGTCGATCTTCAGACCGGATCCCGAAAGGATAATTCCTCCAACTCCTGTACCGGGTTAGGTTACACGATTAACCCTTACATGCAGTTTCCCACCTGTGGTGTATCACTTCCAGCAGCTGCCTCTCAAAAGAAACGGTGGGAAGTACATTTTCATCCTCACAGGCTACACATGGTTCAGATAAGGATTCATCGGAGGATGAAAGCTCAATTAATTCTACTTCGGCATACGAAGAGGAGGAGGAAGGTCCAGTGGATATAGCGGAGTTAATTAAAGCAATCAAAGCCATTCTATCCTTAGAGGATTCAGTAGAGCCTGTGTTAAAAACCAAGGCACCTGTGTTTAAACGTCCCAAAATAGTTAAGACCGAGTTTCCAGGGTCAGATCAGCTGACAGAAATCATGGAAGAAGCTTGGGCTACGCCTAATAAGAAGTTTAGAATTCCTAAGAAATGGAATTCCAATTATCCTTTTCCAGCTGGGGATTGTTTAAAAAGGGAGGTGGCTCCTAAAGTAGATACGCATGAGATTCGATTAGTGCGAAAATCTACATTACCTTTGCCTTCAACATCATTAATTCTTGTCACGGATAGGAGAGTGGATGGTTTTCTAAAAAACATTTTTTCCCAGTCTGGGGCAGTCATAAGGCCAGCCATGGCTTCAGCTTGTATGGCAGGGACTGCCTGGGCTGATGCATTGGAGGGGGATTTTTCAATAGCATCTAGAAAGCAAAAATGCCAAATAGCACATATAAAACAGGCTGCAATGTTCTTAGAAGAAGCAGCATTGGATATGGGTACTATTGCCTCTAGGGCATCAGCTTCAACAATAGCTGCTCGTAAAGCATTTTGGCTACGTTCGTGGAAAGCTGATTCAGAATCTAAGGTGGTTTTGGAATCTTTGCCCTTTTCTGGAGATATTCTTTTTGGTAAAGAATTGACAAATATTTTGGAGTCAGAAGCAGACTCCAAGAAAGTAAAGTTTTCTTCCACATACAATTTCAAACCTAAAGTTCTGGCTTTTTGGCCCTTTCGTTCTCAAGGAAAAGCTTAAGGTAAAAGTGATTGCAGGCAGTCCTGATACAAGAAGTCTGGTAAGACTAAAAAGCATTGGGCTACCAGAGGACCGGTTGGTAAAACAGATAAGCCATCAGCCTGATGGTGCGGGCCTCCACCTGGGGTATCCCAGGGTGGGGGGCCGACTTCTTCAGTTTGCACAGATCTGGCAGCAGTCTAAAACAGATGCCTGGGTGCAGGAAGCAGTATCTCTAGGTTATGCTTTTGCCTTCAAGAAGCACCCTCCTTGAAGGTTTTTTTATGTACCAGCCCATCTCGGGTAGAGACAAAGGCCAGGGCTTTGCAAGAGGCAGTTCAGAAATTGCTTCAGTCAGGAGTAGTTATTCCAGTTCCTCATGCACAACGAGGACAGGGTTTTACTCCAGCCTGTTTTTTGTTCAGAAGCCAAATGGGTCATTTCGGCCTATTCTTAATCTCTAAGTGAACAAATACATTTGGGTACCGCGGTTTCACATGGAGACTTTTCGTTCCATCATTTTGGCCATGGA
This sequence comes from Pseudophryne corroboree, assembly GCF_028390025.1. Classification (NCBI taxonomy): domain Eukaryota; kingdom Metazoa; phylum Chordata; class Amphibia; order Anura; family Myobatrachidae; genus Pseudophryne; species Pseudophryne corroboree. The sequence goes on along the minus strand of NC_086447.1, from coordinate 459,647,181 downwards.
GCCAGGGGATTATATGATATCCCTGGATATACAGGATGCTTACCTACATGTTCCTATAGCACTGTCCCATCAGTGCTATCTCAGGTTCGCTATCCTCCAACAGCATTTTCAGTTCTAGACCCTACCTTTTGGGTTAGCCACAGCCTCCAGAGTATTTACCATGATTATGGTGGTAATGGCAGCTTATCTCTGCCAGCAGGGATAAGAATTTTTCCATAAATCGATAATCTTTTAATCCTGGCACAGTTGCAGGAATTGCTCCTATGTCATCTGCAACAGACAAAAACATGTTTGCAGAAGCACGGGTGGCTCATAAATTGGGAAAAAGCGCCTCTGGTTCTGTCACAGCGGATCACTCACTTGGGGGCTGTACTGGATTTCAAGTCTTCAGAGAGTAATGTTACCTCTGAACAAGATATCTAAGGTTCAGTCAAGGATTCAGGAGTTGCTACACAGTCAAAAAGGTATCCATTCACGCAGCAATGCGTGTGATGGGTTTGATGGTATCAACATTCGACATGGTGGAGTATGCACAATACCACTAGAGGCCTCTGCAGCGTCTGTTTCTTGCCAAATGGAATGGGTTGTATCAGACGATAAGAAGGTCATTAGCCTGGTGGCTACAGACATCCCATCTGGACAAGGGGAGACCCTTTTGGATATCAGATTGGGAAATTCTGATGAAAAATGCCAGTCTCCAGGGCTGGGGAGCAGTGTCAGGAAGGTTATGTGGCAATGGACCAAGGAAGACGGTTGACTGCCAATAAATATATTGGAACTTCGGGCCATGTACATGGCACTGGTTCAGGCAAAGGACATTCTTCGGAGAAAACCAGTCCACATTCGCTCGGACAATGTGACGGCAGTAGCGTACCTCAACCATCAGGGAGGATCTCGCAGCCGAAAAGCGATGGAGGTAAGTCACATACTAAAGTGGGCAGAACTTCATCATCCAGCCTTATCTGCAGTGTTTGTTCCGGGAGTCCTAAACTGGGAAGTGGACTTTCTCAGTCGACAAGCCATTCAAGCAAGCGAATGGGCTCTACACCTGGAGGTCTTCCAGACTCTAGTAGACAAGTGGGGGTTGCCAGAGATAGAACTCATGGCGTCCCGTCTGAAACAACAAAGTTCTCACATACGGGTCAAGAACAAAGGATCCCAAAGCGATCTTTGTTGATGCCCTGTCGGTGAGATGGGACTTCATCTGGCTAATGTGATTCCTCCAATCACCCTATTACCTAAGGTGGTGTGAAAGATAAAGCAAGGGAAAGGTTGTGAGAAATCTCTATCCTGTAGTCAAGAGGATTCTCACAACAGGTAATTGAAACTATGCTCAGAGCAAGGAAAGCTTCCTCAGCTCGCATTTATCACCGAATATGGCAAACCTATACTCATTGGTGCAGTGAACGGAAAATGCACCCTAAGTCTTTCAGAGTTTCCAGGGTCTTAGCATTCCTTCAGGCAGGAATGGATAAAGGTTTGAAGGTGGCTTCCTTGAGAGTTCAAGCGTCAGCATTGACTGTATGGTTCCAAAAGAAAATTGCCAACTTACAGGATATGCATATTTTTTTTCAGGTAATGATGCGCATTCAACCTCCTTTTGTTCCTCCTACAGTGCCTTGGGACTTAAATTTAGTCCTAAAGGCCCTTCAAGTTGCCCCATTTGAACCACTTAATAAAGTGGATCTTAAATGGTTAACAGCCAAAGTTCTACTGGCTATGGCGTCAGCTAGAAGAGTATCAAATTTAGGGGTATTATTATGTTGTTACCCATTTCTGATTTTTTATCCAGATAAAGTAGTTCTCAGAACTAGATCTGGGTATCTTCCCAAGGTGGTGTCTAAATTCCACCTTAATGAAGAAATTGTAGTCCCGGCTTTCCCGATACCGGGCCTTTCTGCGGGAGATGCATCGCTGGACGTGGTCCGTGCATTAAGGATATACGTGGATCGTACCAATGCCATCAGAAAGACAGATTCGCTATTCATTCTCTACGGATTAGAGGATGGCCTGCTGATAAGCAGACACTGACAAGATGGATTCGGATGACGATTTCAGAAGCATATTCTCAAGATGATCTCCCTGTTCCGGCTAATGTCTTTGCTCACTCTGCTCGTAAGGTACATCCATCATGGGCAGCACAATGTGGTGCTTCAGCAGAACAGATATGTAATGCAGCCACATGGTCTTCCATTAACACATTCTTTAGACATTATGCCATGGATACCTTTGCCTCTCATGACGCTGAATTCAGGAGAAGGATTCTCCTGTCCAATCAGGAGCGTCCCCACCACTAAATTGCTTTGGAAAATCCCATTGTTATCCTGTGGATAACCTGTGGACCCTGCCGGAGAAATATACGTTATGGTAAGAACTTACTGTTGATAACGGTATTCCTTCTAAGTCCACAGGAATCCCAACCTGACGCACCTGATTCGAGGATCCTTTTACTCACTAACCTCTTCCTTCGTGTACGGAAGGGTGTGCATATGTGTACTTATCGACTGATTAGGGCTATCTATGATGCTCATGCCTTGAGCTTTGGAATACAACTGATTTGCCTGAGCCAGGAGGTGGGGATATATGGACGGGCCCGTTGCATGCTGGGAGGCCGGAAAGCTTTGACCGATTGGTGCAAATCCGCTGTCGCTTCATCATATCCCATTGTATTCTGTGGACTTAGGAGAAATACAGTTATCAACGGTAAGTTCTTACCATAACGTATATTTTGGGTGTCTGCTATGACAGACCTCACATATAATTTAAGAAGTATCTATAACTAAAATGCAGTTGCACGCCATCAGTTCAAAACTGATACAGATGTAGCCACGCTCATCTATGCTGCAATGTATACGCAACGGGCATATGCATCGCAATTAGTTCGAATGCACCGCACTGCAACTGTCTGCAGCGGGCGTTCGCTCCTTAGGCTTTAATAGGGTGTGTGCATCGCGGCAACGATAAGCGTGGCTACATCTGTACAACTAAATAAATATGTAAGCAACAAAAAAAATACTGAATTTAGCTATAGAAATTAACCTGCAGCTTTCTTCCGCCTCTCCTCCTTCTTGTCTTTTTTGCCAATGGTTGCAGTTTCCAGTACCGCTGCTTGCTTGAGGTCCTCTTCCGTTACCAGAAAGACCGGGCTTTTCTTCATTTCCTGGAAAACACATCGCACATGTTGTAGTAAATCTAGAAACAGATCTAGAGCCTCACATATTACTAATTTCGAAGACGTGCTATTTAAATTTTGATTGGATTTTTTTGGCGTTCACATTGTGACAAATGATTTTAGAAGACTACTAATATAAAATGGATACATACCCTTTCAGCTTTGTGCTGCATGAGATCGTTAAATTTGCCAATACATTCACTTATAAACTTCTCACTGACAACAATAGTGTCTCCAAAGATTCGAGCAGATGATGTTTTGTTCAATGTTCTCATCACTTGCTGGAGTAAGAATGAAGCATCTTCCATAGAAAAACAACTTGGTAACAAAGGCTAGGATTTGTAAGAAATGTAATTAATAAATAAAGCTATACGGTATGATCAAAGCGGAAAAAAGGGGCTTGAGACTACACATATCTAACAGTTGTTCTTTAATTAGCTTCTACTACACAAATTACTGAGAAAACTAGTATTTAAACAGCATCTGTAAAGATATGTATAAAACAGGCAAGATCAGACACAGAACAGAAGATGCCGAATTTCACATTTCATTCTCCCAATGGAGCTTAATTTGTTTACACCATTAATATTATTCTTATTTAAAAAAAAAAAAGAAGAAGCTGTAAATACACTTGATGTCTTCAAAAGTGAAACATTTGTTTGTAAGACGTATGATTTGTATAACATCTAAAATCAATGAAAGACAGCAATAATGTAACCATGGACAGGATGCTGTTACATCTAGTTCTATTAGGTAGCAATCAAAATGAAGTGATAATGTCAAAACACAACAAACATTTTAAAAAAAATAGGATTTTAATTACCTACCGGTAAATCCTTTTCTCGTAGTCTGTAGAGGATGCTGGGGTCCACAATAGTACCATGGGGTGTAGACGGGTCAACTAGGAGCCACTAGTAATTTAAGAGTTTGAGAGTGTGGGCTGGCTCCTCCCTCTATGCCCCTCCTACCATACTCAGTCTAGAAACTGTGCCCGAGGAGAGCGACAACTTCGAGAGAAGGATATTACACAGATAGTAGCGAGATTCACACCAGCTCACACATACAAGGCAAACCAAGCTAGCCAGCTTGAAAACTCAGCAACGGCTGAACAATATTACTTAACCAAGTAACAAAACAGTACTTAACCAAGAACTAAGCAGTACTGAACTAAGTAACCACTGCAGGATCACGAGCGCTGGGCGGGCGCCCAGCATCCTCTACGGACTACAAGAAAAGGATTTACCGGTAGGTAATTAAAATCCTATTTTCTCTTATGTCCTAGAGCAGGCATGTCCAACCTGCGGCCCTCCAGCTGTTGAGAAACTACACATCCCAGCATGCCCTGACACAGCTTTAGCATTCTCTGACAGCAAAACAGTGTCAGGGCATGCTGGGATATGTAGTTTCACAACAGCTGGAGGGCCGCAGGTTGGACATGCCTGTCCTAGAGGATACTGGGGTCCATAATAGTACCATTGGGATGTACCAAAGCTCCCAGAACGGGAGGGAGAGCGCGGAGGCTCCTGCAGAACTAATTGACCAAACTTCAGGTCCTCAGAGGTCAAAGTATCAAACTTGTAGAACTTTGCAAACATGTTCGACCCAGACCAAGTAGCCGCTCGGCAAAGCTGTAAAGGAACGACACCCCGGGCAGTCGCCCAGGAAGAACCCATCTTACGAGTAGAGTGGGCCTTAACTGACGTAGGACACGGCAATCCTGCCGTAGAATACGCATGCTGCATAGTGAACCTGATCCAGCGAGAGATCGTCTGCTTAGAAGCAGGACACCCAAGTTTCTTGGGATCAGACAGGACAGAGTCCGATTTTCTGTGACGAGCAGTCCTCTTCACATAGATTTTCAGAACCCTTACAACATCCAAGGACTTTGATGAAAATGAGGAGCCAGTAGCAACTGGCACCACAATAGGTTGGTTGATATGAAATGCAGATACAACCTTCAGAAGGAACTGCTGACGTGTCCGGAGCTCAGCTCTATCTTCATGGAAGATCAAGTAGGGGCTCTTACAAGTCAAAATCCCCAACTTCGACACACGTCTAGCAGAAGCTAAGGCCAACAAAGTGACAGCCTTCCACGTGAGAAACTTGACCTCAACCTCCGGTAGAGGCTCGAACCAATCCGATTAGAGGAACTGTAACACCACGTTAAGATCCCAGGGAGCCGTAGGTGGCACAAAGGGAGGCTGGATGTGCAGAAGCCCTTTCAAGAAAGTCTGAACCTCAGGGAGGGAAGCCAATTGTTTCTGGAAGAAAATGGATAGGGCCTAAATCTGGACCTTTACGGATCCCAACTTCAGACCCATATCCACACCTGCTTGCAGGAAGAGTAGAAACCGTTCCAGTTGAAACTCCACCATAGGAAACTTCTTGAACTCATACCAAGATACATATTTTTTCCCAAATACGATGGTAATGTTTAGACGTTACTCCTTACCTAGCCTGTATCAGGATAGGAATAACCGTGTTCATTACGATCTGCCGGCGGTCGGGCTCCCGGCGACCAGCATACCGGCGCCGGGAGCCCGACCGCCGGCTTACCGACAGTGTGGCAAGCGCAAATGAGCCCCTTGCGGGCTCGCTACGCGCGCCACGCTATTTTATTCTCCCTCCAGGGGGGTCATGGACCCCCACGAGGGAGAATAAGTGTCGGTATGCCGGCTGTCGGGATCCCGGCGCCGGTATACTGTGCGACGGGATCCCAAGAGCCGGCATACTGAAGACCACCCGAATAACCTTGTTCGGAGTGCCCTTCCGAGCTAATATCTGACGTTCATCCTCCGTGCCGTCAAACATAGCCGCGGTAAGTCTTGATAAGCGAACGGCCCCTGCTGCAGCAGGTCCTCCCGAAGAGGAAGAGGCCTCGGCTCTTCTAGCAGTAGATCCAGAAGATCCGCATACCAAGCCCATCTTGGCCAGTCTGGCGCAATGAGGATTGCCTGAACTCTTGTTCTCCTTATGAGTTTTAGAACTCTTGGAATGAGTGGTAGTGGAGGAAACACGTACACCGACTGGAAACACCCACGGAGTCACTAGGGCATCCATCGCCACGGCTTGCGGGTCCCTCGACCTGGAACAATACCTCCGAAGCTTCTTGTTGAGACGAGAGGCCATCATGTCTATTTGAGTTACACCCCAAAGATCTGTTACCTTCGTGAACACCTCCGGATGGAGTCCCCACTCTTCTGGATAGAGACCGTGTCTGCTGAGGAAGTCCGCTTCCCAGTTGTCTACTTCCGGAATGAAGATTGCATACAGCACCACCGCGTGCTTTTCTGCCCAGAGGATAATTCTTGTTACCTCTGGCATTGCAGCTCTGCTCTTTGTTCCGCCCTGTCGGTTTAAGTAGGCCACCGTCGTTACATTGTCCGACTGCACTTGAATGGCTCGATCTCACAGAAGATGAGCCGCTTGGAGAAGACTGTTGTAGACGGCTCTTAGTTCCAGAACGTTTGAGGACTGGATTCCAGACTTGACCACCTTCCTTGGAAGGTTTCCACCTGAGTGACTGCGCCTCAGCCTCGGAGACTTGCATCCATGGTAAGAAGGACCTAGTCCTGAATCCCGAACCTGTGGCCCTCCAGAAGGTGAGGCATTTGCAGTACCAGGAGTGAAATCCTGGCTTTCGGCGACAGACGTATCCTCCGGTGCATGTGTAGGTGAGAACCCGACCATTTGTCTAGGAGATCCAGTTGGAAGGACCCAGCATGAAACCTTCCGTACTGTAGAGCCTCGTAGGAGGCAATAATCTTCCCCAGAAGGCGAATGCACTGATGAACCGATACCCGGGTTGGCTTCAGGACATCCCGGACCATTGTTTGAATCACCAACGCGCTCTCCTACGGCAGAAACACCCTCTGCACTTCTGTGTTGAGGATCATCCCCAGATTAGACAATCTCCCTGTAGGCTCCAAATGTGACTTTGGAAGGTTCAGGATCCAACCGTGTTCCCTGAGCAGATGAGTTGTGAGAACAATGGACTGCAACGTCGTCTCCCCGGGACGATGCCTTTATCAGCAGATCGTCCAGATATGGGATTATGTTCAACCCCTCTCTGCGGAGGAGAACCATCATCTCGGCCATCACCTTGGTGAACACCCTCGGTGCTGTAGAGAGGCCGAATGGCAGTGCCTGAAATTGATAGTGACTGTTTAATAGTGCAAATCTGAGATAAGCCTGGTGTGGTGGCCAAATCGGAATGTGGAGGTACGCATCCTTAATATCCAGGGATACCAGGAATTCTCCCTCCTCTAGACCTGAAATCACTGCTCTGAGAGACTCCATTTTGAATTTGAACACCCTCAGGTAAGGGTTCAACGATTTCAAGTTCAAAATTGGTCTGACCGAACCATCCGGTTTCGGTACCACGAAAAGGTTTGAATAATTACCCTTGTTTTTAATATGAGGTGGAACTGGGACAATGACCTGTGACTTTCCCAATTTTAGGATAGCCTCCCGTAGGATCGCCCTGTCTGTCAGCAAAGCTGGCAAGCCTGATTTGAAGAATCGGTGAGGCGGGAGTTTTTGAAACTCCAGTCTGTACCCCTGGGACACAATATCCTGTACCCAGGGATCCAGGCCGGACAACACCCAGAAGTGTCTGAAATGTCTGAGTCTCGCACCCACCAGCCCATCCTCCAGGCTGTGCGGTCCACCGTCATGCTGAGGATTTTGAGAAACCAGAAGCAGGTTTCTAGTCCTGGGAGCCTGCGGGTGCAGGCTTTTTGGATTTTGCACGACCACCTTGTAGGAGGCTAGGACATTTTTTGCCTTAGCGGTCCTTAAGTACTGCGACACAGCTGAAGAAAATGATGGTTTCTTCGTAGGTGTAGCAGAGGGAAGGAAAGGTGACTTATCCGTGGTTGCCGTGGAAATCCACGCATCCCCAAAAAGAGCCTGACCTGTGTAGGGTAGGTTCTCCACACTTCTCCTGGATTCCGCGTCTGCAGACCACTGGCGTAGCCAGAGTCCCTTGAGAGCTGAGACAGACATGGAAGATATCCGTGCAGTCAGCGTCCACAGGACCTTCATGGATTCCAGCATGAACCCCGCAGAATCCTGTATGTTACGTAGAAACAATTCAATGTCACTTCTATCCATTGTATCCAAATCCTCTAGTAATGTGCCTGACCACTTTACTATGTCTTTAGAAATCCATGCACAGGCAATAGTGGGCCTTAACGCCACTCCTGAAGCAGTGTATATGGATTTGAACGTAGTGTCAATCTTACGATCAGCCGGTTCTTTTAACGCGGTAGATACAGGGACAGGTAAAACCACCTTTTTAGACAGTCTGGAGACAGATGCGTCAACTATGGGTGGGTTTTGCCATTTTTTCCTATCCTCCTCAGGGAAGGGAAAAGCAACCAGAACCCTTTTTGGGATCTGGAATTTTTTCTCCGGGTTTTCCCAGGATTTTTCAAATAGAGCGTTTAATTTTTTAGATACAGGGAAGGTTAGCAAGGCTTTCTTATTGTCAGTGAAGTAAGCCTCCTCAACCTGCTCAGGTGGCGTGTCATTCATGTTTAACACATCTCTAATGGCCTCAATCATGAGCTGCACCCCCTTTGCAAGGGATGTCGCCCCCCTCAGCACATCCCCATCACCGTCTGCTGTTTCAGAGTCGGTATCCGTGTCATCTTGCATAATGTGGGCAAGTGCACGTTTCTGTGGGAACATACTAGGGGATTTTGCAGGAATAGGAACAGAACCTGACCAAACTGCCATAGAATTCTTTAACACCTGAGTTTCGGTCTCAGTATGAGCTATCCTGGTAGAGATCTGAGAGATCATCCCCTTAATAGAGAACAACCACTCAGGCTCATTAATTGGGATCTGAGACAAAACATTACATTCCTGTGTACATGGAATGGATCCCTCCTGAGAGGAAGCATCCTCTGCAGCATATGACACAGAGTCCCTAGACATGGCTATGAGAGACAACAAACACCCACACAGGGAAATGTCAGACACAGTTTCCCCCCCCAAGTATGCCACAGAGAGAGACAGAGATTGGAGCAAACCCACACACAGCGCTTACTGAGGTAGATATAATACAACTACCTAGCGCTTATTGTGTACCTTAATAGACTACACACAGTATTTACACAGCCTTCCCTACCCCTACTAAAACCCCCTGGATTTGCCTGGAGGGACAGCTCTCCCTGTCAACGTCTCTGCAGAGGATCTGCAGGCAGGAAAATGGCGCTGAACGCTGCTGGGTCCGCTCTGAGGAGAAGCTCCGCCCCCTGAACATGGCGCTGCTTCTCTTAGAGAAATAATAAAACTAAAGAAGCTCTAGGAGCTCCCCCTGGTACATTTTCGAAACTGAGTCTGGTAGGAGGGGCATAGAGGGAGGAGCAAGCCCACACTCTCAAACTCTTAAAGTGCCAGTGGCTCCTAGTGGACCCGTCTATACCTCATGGTACTAATGTGGACCCCAGCATCCTCTAGGACGTAAGAGAAAAACATTTTATAAAGAGCTGTATATAGTGCATATAGAATGGGACAAAAGATGAACTGGAAAGTGGGTTCAAATGCTGTTACATGTTCGTCTAACCCAAATTTTAAATAATTTATAAACTTGTGTCTGGCAAGTCCGTTTCAGGGCCAGGGTAGCAAACTTTCAATCTGTTAACCTTTAAACATGACTGGTTACATCAGGGGTGGCCAACCAGTCAGAGGAAAAAAAAACAGAAAAGATCTGTTGTAAAGGGTAAGAGCCACTATCATGCGTGCGCCAAAAATGGGGGCATGGCCTAGTTGTAACAAAGCCACACCCCATTTTTGTGCGCACACCTTTCGGTATGGCGTTTATAGCAGTATGACCTTGTGTCATAATCCTGTTTTTAGTCATGTTGTACAGTGCCACATACATAGAATGCCCCAGTGCAGTGCCACATACATATAAAAACGCCAAAAAAATAAGAATTTACTTACCGATAATTCTATTTCTCGGAGTCCGTAGTGGATGCTGGGGTTCCTGAAAGGACCATGGGGAATAGCGGCTCCGCAGGAGACAGGGCACAAAAGTAAAGCTTTTACAGGTCAGGTGGTGTGTACTGGCTCCTCCCCCTATGACCCTCCTCCAGACTCCAGTTAGGTACTGTGCCCGGACGAGCGTACACAATAAGGGAGGATTTTGAATCCCGGGTAAGACTCATACCAGCCACACCAATCACACCGTACAACTTGTGATCTAAACCCAGTTAACAGTATGATAACAGAGGAGCCTCTGAAAGATGGCTTCCTAAACAATAACCCGAATTAGTTAACAATAACTATGTACAAGTATTGCAGATAATCCGCACTTGGGATGGGCGCCCAGCATCCACTACGGACTCCGAGAAATAGAATTATCGGTAAGTAAATTCTTATTTTCTCTATCGTCCTAAGTGGATGCTGGGGTTCCTGAAAGGACCATGGGGATTATACCAAAGCTCCCAAACGGGCGGGAGAGTGCGGATGACTCTGCAGCACCGAATGAGAGAACTCCAGGTCCTCCTTTGCCAGGGTATCAAATTTGTAAAAATTTACAAACGTGTTCTCCCCTGACCACGTAGCTGCTCGGCAGAGTTGTAATGCCGAGACCCCTCGGGCAGCCGCCCAAGATGAGCCCACCTTCCTTGCGGAATGGGCCTTAACAGATTTAGGCTGTGGCAGGCCTGCCACAGAATGTACAAGTTGAATTTTGTTACAAATCCAACGAGCAATCGACTGCTTAGAAGCAGGTGCACCCAACTTGTTGGGTGCATACAGTATAAACAGCGAGTCAGATTTTCTGACTCCAGCCGTCCTTTAAATGTATATTTTTAAGGCTCTGACAGCTCTGTAGCCGCAGGCACTACAATAGGCTGGTTCAGGTGAAACGCTGATACCACCTTAGGGAGAAAATGCGGACGCGTCCGCAGCTCTGCCCTATGTCGAATGGAAAATTAAATAAGGGCTTTTATAAAACAAAGCCGCCAGTTCAGATACTCTCCCGGCCGAAGCCAGGGCCAGTAACATAGTCACTTTCCATGTGAGATATTTCAAATCCACATTCTTTAGTGGTTCAAACCAATTGGATTTGAGGAAATCTAAAACTACATTTAGATCCCACGGTGCCACCTTAGGCACCACAGGAGGCTGTATATGCAGTACTCCTTTGATAAAAATCTGGACCTCAGGGACTGAGGCCAATTCTTTTTGGAAGAATATTGATAGGGCCGAAATTTGAACCTTAATAGATCCCAATTTGAGACCCATAGACAATCCTGATTGCAGGAAATGTAGGAAAACGACCCAGTTGAAATTCCTCCATCGGAGCAGTCCGCTGCTCGCACCACGCAACATATTTTCGCCAAATACGGCGATAATGCTTCGCGGTGACTTCCTTCCTTGCCTTTATCAAGGTAGGAATGACTTCTTCTGGAATGCCTTTTCCTTTTAGGATCTGGCATTCAAACGCCATGCCGTCAAACGCAGCCGCGGTAAGTCTTGAAAAAGACAAGGACCCTGCTGAAGCAGGTCCCTTCTCAGAAGTAGAGGCCACGGATCGTCCGTGACCATCTCTTGAAGTTCCGGGTACCAAGTCCTTCTTGGCCAATCCGGAGCCACTAGTCTTACTCCTCTTTGCCGTATAATCCTCAATACCTTTGGTATGAGAGGCAGAGGAGGAAACACATATACGGACTGGTACACCCAAAGTGTTACCAACGCGTCCACAGCTATTGCCTGCGGATCTCTTGACCTGGCGCAATAACTGTCCAGTGTCTTGTTGAGGCAAGACGCCATCATGTCCACCATTGGTTTTACCCAACGGTTTAATAGCATGTGGAAAACTTCTGGATGAAGTCCCCACTCTCCCGGGTGAAGGTCGTGTCTGCTGAGGAAGTCTGCTTCCCAGTTGTCCACGCCCGGGATGAATACTGCTGACAGTGCTATCACGTGATTCTCCGCCCAGCGAAGGATCCTGGCAGCTTCTGCCATTCTGTTTCTTGTGCCGCCCTGTCTGTTTACATGGGCGACTGCCGTGATGTTGTCCGACTGGATCAACACCGGTCTTCCTTGAAGCAGAGGTTCCGCCTGGCTTAGAGCATTGTAGATTGCTCTTAGTTCCAGAATGCTTATGTGAAGAGACTTTTTCAGGCTCGACCACACTCCCTGGAAATTTCTTCCCTGTGTGACTGCTCCCCAGCCTCTCAGGCTGGCATCCGTGGTCACCAGGATCCAATCCTGCATGCCGAATCTGCGGCCCTCCAATAGATGAGCCTCCTGCAACCATCACAGAAGGGATACCCTTGTCATCGGCGACAGGGTTATCCGCAGGTGCATCTGAAGATGCGACCCTGACCATTTGTCCAACAGATCCCTTTGCATGGAATCTGCCGAAAGGGATTGCTTCGTAAGAAGCTACCATTTTTTCCCAGGACTCTTGTGCATTGATGTACAGACACCTTTCCTGGTTTTAGGAGGTTCCTGACCAGGTCAGATAACTCCTTGGCTTTTTCTTCGGGAAGAAAAACCTTTTTCTGAACTGTGTCCAGAATCATCCCCAGGAACAGCAGACGAGTTGTCGGCATTAATTGGGATTTTGGAATATTCAGAATCCATCCGTGCTGCTTTAGCACCTCTTGAGATAGTGCTAAACCCATCTCTAGCTGTTCTCTGGACCTTGTCCTTATTAGGAGATCGTCCAAGTATGGGATAATTAATACGCCTTTTCTTCGAAGAAGAAATATTATCTCGGCCATTACCTTTGTAAAGACCCGAGGTGCCGTGGACAAACCAAACGGCAGCGTCTGAAACTGATAGTGACAGTTTTGTACAACGAACCTGAGGTACCCCTGGTGTGAGGGGTAATTGGGACGTGGAGATACGCATCCTTGATGTCCAAGGATACCATAAAGTCCCCTTCTTCCAGGTTCGCTATCACTGCTCTGAGTGACTCCATCTTGAACTTGAACCTCTTTATGTACAGGTTCAAGGACTTCAGATTTAGAATAGGCCTTACCGAGCCATCCGGCTTCGGTACCACCAAAAGAGTGGAATAATACCCCTTCCCTTGTTGTAGAAGAGGTACCTTGACTATCACCTGCTGAGAATACAGCTTGTGAATGGCTTCCAAAACCGTCTCCCTTTCTGAGGGGGACGTTGTTAAAGCCGACTTCAGGAAACGGCGAGGTGGCTCTGTCTCTAATTTCAACCTGTACCCCTGAGATATTATCTGCAGGATCCAGGGATTTACCTGCGAGTGAGCCCACTGCGCGCTGTAATTTTTGAGACGACCGCCTACCGCCCCCAAGTCCGCTTGCGAAGCCCCAGCGTCATGCTGAGGCTTTTGTAGAAGCCGGGGAGGGCTTCTGTTCCTGGGAAGGAGCTGCATGTTGCTGTCTCTTCCCTCGTCCTCTGCCTCGTGGCAGATATGAATAGCCCTTTGCTCTCTTATTTTTAAAGGAACGAAAAGGCTGCGGTTGAAAAGTCGGTGCCTTTTTCTGTTGGGGAGTGACTTGAGGTAGAAAGGTGGATTTCCCGGCCGTAGCCGTGGCCACCAAATCCGATAGACCGACCCCAAATAACTCCTCTACGCATCGCCTGTCCACTGTCGTGTCCATAAAGCTCTTCTGGCCGAAATGGACATAGCACTTACCCGTGATGCCAGTGTGCAGATATCTCTCTGTGCATCACGCATATAAAGAAATGCATCCTTTATTTGTTCTAACGACAGTAAAATATTGTCCCCGTCCAGGGTATCAATATTTTCGATCAGGGACTCTGACCAAACTACCCCAGCACTGCACATCCAGGCAGTCGCAATAGCTGGTCGTAGTATAACACCTGCATGTGTGTATATACCTTTTTGGATATTTTCCATCCTCCTATCTGATGGATCTTTAAGTGCGGCCGTCTCAGGAGAGGGTAACGCCACTTGTTTTGATAAGCGTGTTAGCGCTTTGTCCACCCTAGGAGGTGTTTCCCAGCGCTCCCTAACCTCTGGCGGGAAAGGGTATAAAGCCAATAACTTCTTTGAAATTAGCAGTTTTTTATCGGGGCACCCCACGCTTCATCACACACGTCATTTAATTCTTCTGATTCGGTAAAAACTACTGGTAGTTTTTTCACACCCCACATAATACCCTGTTTAGTGGTACCTGTAGTATCAGCTAAATGTAACATCTCCTTTATTGCCAAAATCATATAACGTGTGGCCCTACTGGAAAATACGGTTGATTCGTCACCATCACCACCGGAATCAGTGCCTGTGTCTGGGTCTGTGTCGACCGACTGAGGCAAGGGCGTTTTACAGCCCCTGACGGTGTTTGAGGCGCCTGGACAGGCACTAATTGAGTGTCCGGCCGCCTCATGTCGGCAAACGACTGCTTAAGCGAGTTGACGCTATCCCGTAATTCCACAAATAAAGGCATCCATTCTGGTGTCGACCCCCTAGGAGGTGACATCCTCATATTTGGCAATTGCTCCGCCTCCACACCAATAACGTCCTCATACATGTCGACACGCACGTACCGACACACAGCAGACACACAGGGAATGCTCTATACGAAGACAGGACCCACTAGCCCTTTGGGGAGACAGAGGGAGAGTCTGCCAGCACACACCAAAAAGCGCTATATATGACAGGGATAGCCTTATGATTAAGTGCTCCCTTATAGCTGCTTTTATATTGATATATTGCCATTTATTTTGCCCCCCCTCTCTGTTATACCCTGTTTCTGTAGTGCAGTGCAGGGGAGAGACCTGGGAGCCTTCCTGACCAGCGGAGCTGTGACAGAAAATGGCGCCGTGTGCTGAGGAGATAGGCCCCGCCCCTTTTCCGGCGGGCTCGTCTCCCGCTATTTAGTACATTTAGGCAGGGGTAAATATCTCCATATAGCCTCTGGGGCTATATGTGAGGTATTTTTTTAGCCAAATAGGTTTTCATTTGCCTCCCAGGGCGCTCCCCTCCCAGCGCCCTGCACCCTCAGTGACTGCCGTGTGAAGTGTGCTGAGAGGAAAATGGCGCACAGCTGCAGTGCTGTGCGCTACCTTAAGAAGACTGCAGGAGTCTTCAGCCGCCGATTCTGGACCTCTTCTTGCTTCAGCATCTGTGAGGGGGCCGGCGGCGTGGCTCCGGTGACCATCCAGGCTGTACCTGTGATCGTCCCTCTGGAGCTTCATGTCCAGTAGCCAAGAAGCCAATCCATCCTGCACGCAGGTGAGTTCACTTCTTCTCCCCTCTGTCCCTCGTTGCAGTGATCCTGTTGCCAGCAGGAATCACTGTAAAATAAAAAAACCTAAGCTAAACTCTCTAAGCAGCTCTTTATGAGAGCCACCTAGAATTGCACCCTTCTCGGCCGGGCACAAAAATCTAACTGGAGTCTGGAGGAGGGTCATAGGGGGAGGAGCCAGTACACACCACCTGACCTGTAAAAGCTTTACTTTTGTGCCCTGTCTCCTGCGGAGCCGCTATTCCCCATGGTCCTTTCAGGAACCCCAGCATCCACTTAGGACGATAGAGAAATGGGTGCCTACACAGTGCAAGATACAAATAAGTCCCCACAGTGCCAGATACACAGGGGTTAAAGTGAGCCGGAACGGGGCAGAACTACGTTCCGTCAATTCCATTTGGAGACAGAACGCAGTACCGTCTCCTCCGGGGGTGGTCTTCAGTATGCCGAATGTCGGGATCCCGGCGCACAGTATACCGGCGCCGGGATCCCGACACCCGGCATACCGACAGCTATTCTCCCTCTTGGGGGTACACAACCCCCCAGGAGGGAGAATAAAATAGCGTGGCGCGTGTAGCACGCCACCGTGCCGGCAGCGTGGCGAGCGCAGCGAGCCCGCAAGGGGCTCCTTTGCACTCGCCACACTGTCGGTATGCTGGTAGCCGGGAGCCCGGCCGCCGGCATACCATACTACACCCCTCCTCCGGCTCACCTAACCCGATGTGTGTCCGGTGCCGAGGGAGATGACGGGTGCCCGCTGAGATTGTGTTACCAGCAGGCGCCCGTCTCTCTACACAACGGAAACTGGTGGCAGGAGCTCACTACTGAGCTCCGGCTTCCGGCTCTGTCAGTGTGCGGTATGGTACGGACGTCATGACGTCTCTCCCATAGTGTCGAGAAGCAGACGCCAGAAGGAATGAACGGTCATACGCGGGAGCAGGGATTGGCGTGTTTTTTTCAAATGTTTGAGTGTATTTGCGGTACTTCTACTAGGGGGCAAACTACTGGGGGGCATTACTACTGGGGAGCTAAACTACAGGGAGGCTAAACTACAGGGGCTATAACTACAGGGGCTAAACTACAGGGGCTAAACTACAGGGGCTAAACTACAGGGGCTAAACTACAGGGGCTAAACTACAGGCATTACCACTAGGGGCTAAACTACAGGGGCATTACCACTAGGGGCTAAACTACATGGTGCAAACTACAGGGAGACTAAACTACTGGGGGCATAATTACAGGGGTTAAACTTCAGGGGGCATTACCACTGGGGGCTAAACTACATGGGGCATAACTGCAGGGGCTTTAACTACAGGTACAGAGAGGCTAAACTACAGGAGGCATTACCACTGGGGGCTAAACTACATGGTGCAAACTACAGGGAGGCTAAACTACTGGGGGCATAACTGCAGGGGCTATAACTACAGGGGCTAAACGACAGGGAGGCTAAACGACAGGGAGGCTAAACGACAGGGAGGCTAAACGACAACTACAGGGAGGCTAAACGACAGGGAGGCTAAACGACAGGGAGGCTAAACGACAGGGAGGCTAAACGACAGGGAGGCTAAACGACAGGGGGCATTACCACTGGGGGCTAAACTACATGGTGCAAACTACAGGGAGGCTAAACTACTGGGGGCATAATTACAGGGGTTAAACTTCAGGGGGCATTACCACTGGGGGCTAATCTACATGGGGCATAACTGCAGGGGCTTTAACTACAGGTACAGAGAGGCTAAACTACAGGAGGCATTACCACTGGGGGCTAAACTACATGGTGCAAACTACAGGGAGGCTAAACTACTGGGGGCATAACTGCAGGGGCTAAACGACAGGGAGGCTAAACGACAGGGAGGCTAAACGACAGGGAGGCTAAACGACAGGGAGGCTAAACGACAGGGAGGCTAAACGACAGGGAGGCTAAACGACAGGGGGCATTACCACTGGGGGCTAAACTACATGGGGCAAACTACAGGGAGGCTAAACTACAGGCAGGCTAAACTACTGGGGGCATTACCACTGGGGGACTAAACTAAAGGGGGGGTAAGCTACTGGGGTCATAACCGCAGGGGCATTACCACTGGGGCTAAACTACTGGGGACATAACCACAGGGGGCTAAAGGACTGGGGGATTACCATTAAGGGCATTAATACTGGGGGCACTACTAATGAGGGCATTGTAAAGGGAGCACTTCATAAGGGACATCACTCCTGGGGACATAAGGGGCACTACTACTGGGGGCATTGCATAAGGGGCTTCTCCACTATGGGCTTTATATAAGGGGCACTACCACTGTGGGCATTACCAGTACAGTGGACATTGCATAAAGGGCACTACTACTGTGGGCATTGTATAAGGGGCGATACTGCTGTAGGCACTGTGTGTATTACAGGGTGGTCCACTACGGAGGGTATTATGTGTATTAGGGGTGCTACTACTGTGGGCTTTGTGTATAAGGTACAATAATGTGTGTCATAACATGAATAAGGAACATTACTATGTGGTGTAATGTGAATAAGATTGTGCTACTGTGTGGCATAATTTTAATTGGGCATACTAATATGTGCCCACGCCCCTTTTTGGGGGTGTGCGCAATACTTTTATTGCATGGACGCCGGGGGAAGGAAGAGGGGGGGGGGGGTGAATTCCACCACTTCTCTAGGACTACTTTAAGCACTGCAGATACATATATGCCCCACAATGCCAGATACACATGCCCTCACAGTGCCAGATACATATATGCCCCCAGTGCGAGATACACTTGCCCACAGTGCCAGATATGCCCCCCATGCCAGATACACATGTCTCCACAGTACCCATTACCCACGCAAGTACTGCTCACCGTGCTGCTACTGTTTGTGAGGGCGGGGAGGAAAGCGCAGCGTGCGCTTCTCCTGCCCCTCAGTTTCCCGCGGCGGTCACTGTGTCAGTATCTCCAATTAGGCGCCGGTCTGTGAGCCAATCAAAGCTCGATGTCCGGCAGCCAATCAGGAGCCTTAGCTGCCAGTCCGCAAGCTCTCATTGGCTCACGGGTTGGCGCCGTTAGAAAGAAGTGTGCCGGGCAGTTGGGAGGCGGACGCCAACTGAGCCGCATACGGAGGAAGAAAGAGCCGAGGGTTGGCCACCGCTGGGCTACATTTTTCTGAACATGGATATAAAAGCTACAAATCATGTGAGGCAAAAAGTGCTATTCTGGCAATGAAAAATTGTCAATGTGGTTTGTTATGTATTAGGAGTTAAGATGTTTATTTTGTAATTCTTTAGGTGCACCCTAATCAAAAGATTATGGCCCACATACCACAATGTCCAGCCAGGATCCTGAGCTTATTGCTTCTTCAGCCGAAGCTTCCACTTGATCCATAATACTCTGACCAACACATATTGACTTCAAATAAACCAGCTGGGTAGACTTGTATCTTTTCCGGATATAACCAACAGGGTCTGGAATCCCTAGCCTAGATAATGAATCAAACTCTGGCACACACAAAAAAAAAAAAGTAATAATAATAATTTACATATAGTTTTTTTTTTTTTTTTTTTTAAATATATTAAAAAGAAACTGTAAGATAAGTCTGCGGAGGATATGAACAACGGGATGCTGTTATATGCCAACTGACAGGGACTATTCCCACTCGTGCGTGTCCACGACACCCACCGAGTGGGAACAGAACCTGTGGCAAGAGCAGAAAGCCGAGCAAACAGCGTGGCAAGCGCAGCAATCCCGCAAGGGGCTTTGTTGTGCTCGCCCCCTGCCAGTATTCTAAGCACCGGGATCCTGGCGTCGTTATGGTGACCGGCGGTATCCCAACCGCCGGTTATCCATACCCAACCCTGTACGACTGTTGTTCTGATATAAACACGTATTTCCAGGAATATTAAAGACATTGCATTTGGGTCTCCTACTGTATGTACTTATCAACATTATCGCTTATTTGATAGGCATCACAGTGGTGGGCAGACATGATACAGATGGTAGATAGGGGAGAGCCAGTGAGGTCATACAATCTGAAGGACTTGTAAAGACTGTATATATCACTGCAAATTCAAAGCATCAATATTGTTCTTATACTTTAACTATTTTTGGTTCAATATCCTCCGCAACTCTGATATACTCCTCCAGCCGCACTGCCTATAGAAGTGCCTGAAGCTGGGTATACACTGGAGTGATGACGTTCCAAAATGCCACTTTGGAACGACGTATCGCTTACATTGTGTACAAAGGATTGCACGCTCCCGCAAACGCTTGGGACAGACAATAGGTTTGATGTGATCCACATCAAACCTAGCAATGCCGCTAGCATCCTTGTTTATGATCTAATGAAGGATGGAACATGAACGTTCTGACCTTCAGTTACATCACTGCAGTGTGTACAGGCAAACTGGGTTGACGGGCATTCGTTCCGATGATTGAACGTATGCCCGTCATCCCAGTGTGTACCCAGCTTTAGTCTCTCATCAGAAATTTGTTTAAAGAGAACAATGAGAATGTAGAGATAACAGGAATGAGAATTTATGGTTGCCTACTTCTATAAGCAAACTTACTCTCCTGCAAAAAAATGTCTTTATCCTAAGACAAGACAAACAATAATTTTACATGTACTGTACTTTCCTGCACACAGCACAAATAAAAGCACACATTGAGGAGTCGGTCCCTTCAATACAGCGCTTCTACAGAGCTCTTTTTGTTGTTCTATATTCTAGAACAAAAATGGTGCACTTTGAGAATATGTGCTTGTTATGAGCAACAATTCATCTCTATGGGTGCTGGCTGTTAGCATAATCATAAGGTTTTAACACAAAAGGATCTTTACACACATTAGGGTAAATTTACTAAGATGGGAGTTCTATTTAAGATGGGATCAACCAATCAGATTCTGCTTCTCATTTATCTATCACCTTCTAGAAGATAATACCTGGAATCTGATTGGTTGCTATGGGCAACATCCCATCTTAAATAGTCTTTGTAAATTTACCCTATTGGGGGGTATTCAATTGTTTGAAAAGTCAGTTGGGTGTCTTTTTTTCCCCTATCTAATAGACAGGGGAAAAAACAGACTCCCAACCGTCTTTTCAAACATTTGAATCTCCCCTATTATGTCTGTAAATTTTACCAAACCTTCATAGAGATAATAAACCAAACAAATTAAAACTTGGATACATTTTCTATTTGATTATGCAGCCCAGAGATATTACTATATACAACTTACTGTATCTCATAGCTATAACTGAGCTGCAATGTTAGTCTAAACAGTAAACAAACATTCTGTATGGAAAATGAACACATTAGCCCTTAGGCTGTGTACACACGGTGCGATGCGCCGTGCAGCCCGACACTGACTAATCGACGGGGCCGATATAGTCAATGTTAGGATGTTTGCATCGTCTATTTATTCTTGCGATGCCGATCCTGCAGGACCGCACATCGGCATCGCAGGCTGTGCAATATATATGTTATGGTAAGAACTTACCGTTGATAACAGTATTTCTCCTAAATCCACAGGATAACATTGGGATATGATGAAGCGACAGCAGATTTGCACCAATCGGTTAAAGCTTTTCGGCCTCCCAGCATGCAATGGGCCTGTCTATATATCCCCGCCTCCTGGCTCAGGCAAATCAGTTGTATTCCAAAGCTCAAGGCAGGAGCATCATAGATAGCCCTAATCAGGCGAGAAGAATACACATGCACACCCTTCCGTACAAGAAAATAGAGGTTAGTGAGTAAAAGGATCCTTAAATCAGGTGTGTCAGGGTGGGAACCCTGTGGATCCTGTGGTCTTAGGAAAAATACTGTTATCAACGGTAAGTTCTTACCATAACATATATTTCTCCGGCAGGGTCCACAGGATAACAATGGGATTTCCCAAAGCAATTTAGTGGTGGGGACGCTCCTGATTGGACAGGAGAATCCTTCGCCCGAATTCAGTGTCGAGACGCAAAGGTATCCATGGCATAATGTCTAATGAATGTGTTAATGGAAGACCATGTGCTGCCTTACATATCTGTTCTGCTGAAGCACCACGTTGTGCTGCCCATGATGGACCTACCTTACGAGTAGAGTGAGCAGAGACATTAGAAGGAAAAGGGAGATCAGCTTGAGAATATGCTTCTGAAATCGTCATCCAAAGCCACCTCGTCAGTGTCTGCTTATCAACAGGCCATCCTCTCTTGTGAAATCCGTAGAGAATGAAGAGAGAATGTCTTTCTGATGGCACTGGTACGATCCATATAGATCCTTAAGTCACGGACCATGTCCACCAATGCATCTCCCGCAGAAAAACCCGGTACCTGGAAAGCCGGGATTAAAATTTCTTTGTTAAGGTGGAATTTAGACACCACCTTGAGAAAATACCCAGATCTAGTTATGAGAACTGCTTTATCTGGATAAAAAAAAAAAAAACAAACAGAAAATAAGATTTTACTTACCGATAAATCTATTTCTCGTAGTCCGTAGTGGATGCTGGGGACTCCGTCAGGACCATGGGGAATAGCGGCTCCGCAGGAGACAGGGCACAAAAGCAAGCCTTTAGGATCACATGGTGTGCACTGGCTCCTCCCCCTATGACCCTCCTCCAAGCCTCAGTTAGGTACTGTGCCCGGACGAGCGTACACAATAAGGAAGGATCTTGAATCCCGGGTAAGACCCAAACCAGCCACACCAATCACACCGTACAACTTGTGATCTGAACCCAGTTAACAGTATGATAACAATGAAGTAGCCTCTAAAAAAGATGGCTCACAACAATAATAACCCGATTTTTGTAACAATAACTATGTACAAGTAATGCAGACAATCCGCACTTGGGATGGGCGCCCAGCATCCACTACGGACTACGAGAAATAGATTTATCGGTAAGTAAAATCTTATTTTCTCTAACGTCCTAGTGGATGCTGGGGACTCCGTCAGGACCATGGGGATTATACCAAAGCTCCCAAACGGGCGGGAGAGTGCGGGTGACTCTGCAGCACCGAATGAGAGAACTCCAGGTCCTCCTCAGCCAGGGTATCAAATTTGTAGAATTTTACAAACGTGTTCCCCCCTGACCACGTAGCTGCTCGGCAAAATTTTAAAGCCGAGACCCCCTCGGGCATCCGCCCAAGATGAGCCCACCTTCCTTGTGGAATGGGCATTGACAGATTTTGGCTGTGGCAGGCCTGCCACAGACTGTGCAAGCTGAATTGTACTACAAATCCAACGAGCAATAGTCTGCTTAGAAGCAGGAGCAC
Source organism: Pseudophryne corroboree (assembly GCF_028390025.1). Taxonomy (NCBI): domain Eukaryota; kingdom Metazoa; phylum Chordata; class Amphibia; order Anura; family Myobatrachidae; genus Pseudophryne; species Pseudophryne corroboree. The sequence continues at coordinate 459,624,560 of NC_086447.1, read as the reverse complement.
CCATCTTTTGGGGTGCATACAATATAAACAGCAAGTCAGACTTTCTGACTCCAGCCGTCCTGGAAATATATATATATATATATATATATCTATCTATTTTTAGGGCCCCGACAACGTCTAGCAACTTGGAGTCCTCCAAGTCCCTAGTAGCCGCAGGCACCACAATATGTTGTTTCAGGCGAAACGCTGACACCACCTTAGGAAGAAACTGGGGACGAGTCCGCAGTTCTGCCCTGTCCGAATGGAAAAACAAATATGAGCTTTTTTTAAGACAAAGCCCCCAATTCTGACAATCGCCTGGCCGAGGCCAGGGCCACAACATGGTCCCTTTCCATGTGAGATATTTCAAATCCACAGATTTGATCGGTTCAAACCAATATGATTTGAGGAATCCCAACACTACGTTGAGATCCCACGGTGCCACTGGAGGCACACAAGGGGCTGTATATGCAATACTCCCTCGACAAACGTCTGGACTTCAGGAATTGAAGCCAATTTTTTCTGGAAGAAAATCTACAGGGCCGAAACTTGAACCTTAATGGACCCCAATTTGAGGCTCATAGACACTCCTGTTTTCAGGAAGTGCAGAAATCGACCTAGTTGAAATTTTTTTTTTTTTTTTTTTTTTCGTGGGGCCTTCCTGGCCTCACCCACGCAACATATTTTCACCACATGTGGTGATAACGTTGTGCGGTCACCTCCTTCCTGGCTTTGACCAGGGTAGGTATGACCTCTTCCGGAATGCCTTTTCCCTTAGGATCCGGCGTTCAACCGCCATGCCGTCAAACGCAGTCGCGGTAAGTCTTGGAACAGACAAGGTCCCTGCTGGAGCAGGTCCTTTCTTAGAGGCAGATGCCACGGTTCCTCTTGGAACAGACATGGTTCTTGCTGAAAGCAAATCCCATCTTAGCTCCCGAGGCCATTAGTCCTCTGTGAGCATCTCTTGAAGTTCCGGGTACCAAGTCCCTCTTGGCCAATCCGGAGCCACGAGTATAGTTCTTACTCCTCTACGTCTTATAATTCTCAATACCTTGGTTATGAGAAGCAGAAGAGGGAACACATACACCGACTGTTACACCCACGGTGTTACCAGGACGTCCACAGCTATCGCCTGAAGGTCTCGTGACCTGGCGCAATACCTGTCCCGTTTTTTGTTCGGGCGGGACGCCATCATTTCCACCTTTGGTCTTTCCCAACGGTTCACAATCATGCGGAAAACTTCCCGATGAAGTTCCCACTCTCCCGGGTGGAGGTCGTGCCTGCTGAGGAAGTCTGCTTCCCAGTCGTCCACTCCCGGAATGAACACTGCTGACAGTGCTATCACATGATTTTCCGTCTAGCGAAAAATCCTTGCAGTTTTGACCACTGCCCTCCTGCTTCTTGTGCCGCCCTATCTGTTTACGTGGGCGACTGCCGTGATGTTATCCCACTGGATCAATACCGGCTGACCTTGAAGCAGAGGCCTTGCTAAGCTTATAGCATTACAAATTTGCTCTTAGCTCCAGTATATTTATGTGGAGAGAATTCTCCAGACTTGATCACACTCCCTGGAAATTTTTTCCCTGTGTGACTGCTCCCCAGCCTCTCAGGCTGGCCTCCGTGGATACCAGCATCCAATCCTGAATGCCGAATCTGCGGCCCTCTAGAAGATGAGCACTCTGTAATCACCACAGGAGAGACACCCTTGTCCTTGGATATAGGGTTATCCGCTGATGCATCTGAAGATGCGATCCGGACCATTTGTCCAGCAGATCCCACTGAAGAGTTCTTGCGTGAAATCTGCCGAATGGAAGCGCTTCGTAATAAGCCACCATTTTTTACCAGGACTCTTGTGCAATGATGCACTGACACTTTTCCTGGTTTTAGGAGGATCCCGATTAGCTCGGATAACTCCCTGGCTTTCTCCTCTGGGAGAAACACCCTTTTCCTGGACTGTGTCCAGAATCATCCCTAGGACCAGCAGACGTGTCGTCGGAACAACTGCGGTTTTGGAATATTTAGAATCCACCCGTGCTGTCGTAGAACTACTTGAGATAGTGCTACTCCGACCTCCAACTGTTCTCTGGACCTTGTTCTTATCAGGAGGTCGTCCATTTTCTTTGAAGACGAATCCTCATTTCGGTCATTACCTTGGTAAAGACCCGGGGTGCCTTGGACACTCCAACGGCATCGTCTGAAACTGATAGTGACAGTTCTGTACCACGAACCTGAGGTACCCTTGGTGAGAAAAGCAAATTTTGGGACATGGAGGTAAGCATCCCTGATGTCCCGGGACACCATATAGTCCCCTTGTTCCCAGTTCGCTATCACTGCTCTGAGTGACTCCATCTGGATTTGAACCCTTGTAAGTGTTCAAATTTTTCAGATTTAGAATCGGTCTCACCTAGCCTTCTGGCTTCAGTACCACCCTATAGTGTGGAACAATACCCCTTTCCTTGTTGTAGGAGGGGTAATTTTATTATCACCTGCTGGGAATACAGCTTGTGAATTGTTTTCAATACTGCCTCCCTGTCGGAGGGGGACATTGGTACAGCAGACTACAGGAACCTGCGAGGGGGGAAACGCCTCGACATTCCAATCTGTGCCCCTTTGATACTACTTGTAGGATCCAGGGGTCCTGTACGGTCCCAGCGTCATGCTGAGAACTTAGTAGAAGCGGTGGAGGGCTTCTGTTACTGGGAATGGGCTGCCTGCTGCCGTCTTCTTCCCTTTCCTCTATCCCTGGGCAGATATCTTATAGGGACGAAAAGACTGAGGCTGAAAAGACGGTGTCTTTTTCTGCAGAGATGTGACTTAGGGTAAAAAACGGTGGATCTTCCAGCAGTTGCCGTGGCCACCAGGTCCCATGGACCAACCCCAAATAACTCCTCCCCTTTTATACGGCAATACATCTTTGTGCCGTTTGGAATCTGCATCCCCTGACCACTGTCGTGTCCATAAACATCTTCTTGCAGATATGGACATCGCATTTACTCTTGATGCCAGAGTGCAAATATCCCTCTGCGCATCTCGTATATATAGAAATGCATCCTTTAAATGCTCTATAGTCAATAAAATACTGTCCCTGTCAAGGGTATCAATATTTTTAGTCAGGGAATCCGACCAAGCCACCTCAGCTCTGCACATCCAGGCTGAGGCGATCGCTGGTCACAGTATAACACCAGCATGTGTGTGTATACTTTTTAGGATATTTTTCTGATAAGCATGTGAGCGCCTTATCCACCCTGAGGGGTGTTTCCCAATGCGCCTTAACTTCTGGCGGGAAAGGGTATACCGCCAATAATTTTCTATCGGGGGAAACCCACGCATCATCACACACTTCATTTAATTTATCTGATTCAGGAAAAACTACAGGTAGTTTTTTCACCTCACACATAATACCCTTCTTTGTGGTACTTGGAGTATCAGAAATATGTAACACCTCCTTCATTGCCCTTAACGTGTGGCCCTAAAGGAAAATACGTTTGTTTCTTCACCGTCGACACTGAAATCAGTGTCCGTGTCTGGGTCTATGTCGACCGACTGAGGTAAATGGGCGTTTTTACAAGCCCCTGACGGTGTCTGAGACGCCTGGACCGGTACTAATTTGTTCGCCGGCCGTCTCATGTCGTCAACCCACTTGCAGCGTGTTGACATTACCACGTAATTCCATAAGTAAGCCATCCATTCCTGTGTCGACTCCCTAGAGAGTGACATCACCATTACAGGCAATTTGCTCCGCCTCCTCACCAACATTTTCCTCATACATGTCGACACACACGTACCGACATACAGCACACACATAGGGAATGCTCTGATAGAGGACAGGACCCACTAGCCCTTTGGGGAGACAGAGGGAGAGTTTGCCAGCACACACCAAAATGCTATAATTATACAGGGACAACCTTTATATAAGTGTTCCTCCCATATAGCATTTAATATATATGTATATCGCCAAATCAGTGCCCCCCCTCTCTGTTTTAACCCTGTTTCTGTAGTGCAGTGCAGGGGAGAGCCTGGGAGCCTTCCCCTCAGCCTTTCTGTGAGGGAAAATGGCGCTGTGTGCTGAGGAGAATAGGCCCCGCCCCCTTTTCGGCGGGCTTCTTCTCCGGAGATTGTGAAGTCTGGCAGGGGTTAAATACATCCATATAGCCTCAAGGGCTATATGTGATGTATTTTTCGCCATACAGGTATTCTACATTGCTGCCAGGGCGCCCCCCCCCCGCGCCCTGCACCCTCCGTGATCGCTGTGGGAAGTGTACTGACAGACAATGGCGCACAGCTGCAGTGCTGTGCGCTACCTGAGGAAGACTGAAAAGTCTTCTGCCGCCTGGTTCCGGACCTCTTCAATCTTCAGCATCTGCAAGGGGGTCGGCGGCGCGGCTCCGGGACGAACCCCAGGGCGAGACCTGTGTTCCGACTCCCTCTGAAGCTAATGGTGTCCAGTAGCCTAAGAATCCAATCCATCCTGCACGCAGGTGAGTTGAAATTCTCTCCCCTAAGTCCCTCGATGCAGTGAGCCTGTTGCCAGCAGGACTCACTGAAAATAAAGAACCTAAAAACTTTTTCTAAGCAACTCTTTAAGAGAGCCACCTAGATTGCACCCTTCTCGGACGGGCACAAAAACCTAACTGAGGCTTGGAGGAGGGTCATAGGGGGAGGAGCCAGTGCACACCATGTGATCCTAAAGGCTTGCTTTTGTGCCCTGTCTCCTGCGGAGCCGCTATTCCCCATGGTCCTGACGGAGTCCCCAGCATCCACTAGGACGTTAGAGAAATGGGGAACGACATGACAATGCCCCTAAATCTGACACTCTTTTAGCTGACGCACTGGACAGTAGAAAGAGAACTTTAGCTGTCAACCATTTTAGATCCACTTTATTAAGTGGTTCAAATGGGGCAACGTGAAGGGCCTTTAGGACTAAATTTAAGTCCCAAGGCACTGTAGGATGAACAAAAGGAGGTTGAATGAGCAGCATTCCCTGGAAAAAAAAGTACGCACATCCTGTAAGTTTGCAATTTTCTTTTGGAACCATACAGTCAAAGCTGACATTTGCACTCTCAAGGAAGCCACATCCAAACCTTTATCTATTCCTGACTGAAGGAATGCTAAGACCCTGGAAACTCTGAAAGACTTGGGGTGTATTTTCTGTTCACTACACCAATGAATATAGGTTTGCCATATTCTGTGATAAATGCAAGCTGAGGAAGGTATCCTTGCTCTGATCATTGTTTGAATTACCTGTTGTGAGAATCCTTTTGACTTCAGAATAGAGGTTTCAAGAGCCATTCCTTGCTTTATCTTTCTCACCACCCTAGGTAATAGGGTGATTGGAGGAAACACATAAACCAGATGAAAGTCCCATCTCACTGACAGGGCATCCAAAAAAATTGCTATGGGATCCTTTATTCTTGACCCGTATGCGAGACCTTTGTTGTTCTGACGGGACGCCATGAGATCCATCTCTGGCAACCCCCACTTGTCTACTAGGGTCTGGAAGACCTCCGGGTATAGAGCCCATTCGCTTGCCTAAATGGCGCGTCAACTGAGAAAATCCGCTTCCCAGTTTAGGACTCCCGGAATGAACACTGCGGACAAAGCTGGATGATGAAGTACTGCCTACTTTAGTATGTGACTTACCTCCTTCATCGCTTTTCGGCTGCGAGTTCCTCCCTGATGGTTGAGGAACGCTACTGCCGTTGAATTGTCCGAGTGGATCTGAACTGGTTTTCCCCGAACAATGTCCTTTGCCTGAACCAGTGCCATGTATATGGCCCGAAGTTCTAATATATTTATTGGCAGGCAACCGCCTTCCTTAGTCCATTTCCCCTGGAAACACAACCTTCCTGACACTGGTCCACAGCCCTGGAGACTGGCATCTGTTGTCAGAATTTCTCAATCTGATATCCAAAAGGGTCTCCCCTTTTCCAGATGGGATGTCTGTAGCCACCAGGCTAATGACCTTCTTACTTCTATCGTAAGAACCATAGTCTGTGTTTTTATCGTCTGATGCTGCAGAGGCCTCGAGTGGAACTGTGCATACTCCACCATGTTGAACGTTGACACCATCAATCCCATCACACGCATTGCTGCGTGAATGGATACCTTTTGACTGTGTAGCAAGTCCTGAATCCTTGACTGAACCTTGGATATCTTGTTCAGAGGTAAGATTACTCTCTGAAGACTTGAATCCAGTACAGCCTCAAGTGAGTCATCCGCTGTGACGGAACCAGAGACGATTTTGCCCAATATATGAGCCACCCGTGCCTTTGCAAACACGTTATTGTCTGTTGAAGATGACCTAGAAGCAATTCCTGCAACTGTGCCAGGATTAAAAGATCACCGAGGTATGGAAAAATTCTTATCCCTTGCTGGCGGAGATAAGCTAGCATTACCACCATAATCTTGGTAAATACTCTGGAGGCTGTGGCTAACCCAAAAGGTAGGGCCTGGAACTGAAAATGCTGTTGGAAGATAGCGAAACTGAGAAAGCACTGATGGGACAGTGCTATAGGAACATGTAGGTAAGCATCCTGTATATCCAGGGATACCATATAATCCCCTTGCTCCATAGCCAAAATGATGGAACGTAAAGTTTCCATATGGAACTGAGGTATCCAAATGTACTTGTTCAGCACTTTGAGATTGAGAATAGGCCAAAATGACCCATTTGGTTTCTGAGCTAGGAACAGGTTGGAGTAAAAACCCTGTCCTCATTGCGCAGGAGAAACTGGAATGACTACTCCTGACTGAAGCAATTTTTGGACTGCCTATTGCAAAGCCCTGGCCTTCGTCTCTACCCGAGACGGGCTGGTACAAAAATACCTTCGAAGAGGGTGCTTCTTGAAGGCAAAAGCAAAAACCTAGAGATACCGCTTTCTGCATCCAGGCATCTGTTGTAGATTCTGAATCAGCTTTACACGTACAAAGCCAAACTGCTCTGCGAGCAGCGATTGTTGAAGCTGATGCCCTGGAGGCAATAGTACCCATATCCAATGCTGCTTCGTCCAAGAACATTGCAGGCTGTTTTATATGTGCTATATGGCATTTTTGCTCTCTAGATGCTATTGAAAAATCCCCCTCCAATGCATCAGCCCAGGCAGCCACTGCCTTTGCCATCCAAGCTGAAGCCATGGCTGGCCTTATGACTGCCCCAGATAGGGAAAAAAATGGTTTTTAAAAAACCATCCACTCTCCATCATTTAATGATGTTGAAGGCAAAGGTAATGTAGATTTTCGCACTAATCGAATCACATGCGTATCTACTTTAGGAGCCACCTCCCTTTTTAAACAATCCCCAGCTGGAAGAGGAAAATTGGAATTCCATTTCTTAGGAATTCTAAACTTCTTACTGGGCGTAGCCCAAGCCTCTTCCATGAGCTGACCCTGGAAACTCAGTCTTAACTGTTTTGGGACATTTAAACACAGGTGCCTTGGTTTTTAACATAGGCTCTGCTGAATCCTCTAAGAAAAGAATGGCTTTCATTGCTTTAATTAACTCAGCTATAGCCACTGAGCCGTGACCTTCCTCTTCGTATGCCGAAGCAGAGTTTATTGAGCTTTCAGCCTCCGATGAATCCTCATCTGAAACATGTGTAGCCTGTGAGGATGAAGATTTACTTACCACTGGCTTATCAACCTGTTTCTTTTGAGAGGCAACTGCTGATGCAAGTGATAAACCGCAGGTGGGAAGCTGCATGTAAGGGTTAATAGTGTAACCTATCCCTGGTACAGGAGTTGGAGGATAAGGGGGGTAATTCCAAGTTGATCGCAGCAGGAAATTTTTTAGCAGTTGGGGAAAACCATGGCCCTCATTCAGAGTTGTTCGCTCGTTGCAGAGTTTCGCTATATTGCGATTAGTCGCTTACTGCTCATGCGCAAGGTTCGCAGAGCGCATGCGCTTAGTTATTTTACTCAAAAGTTAGGTATTTTACTCACGGCATAACGAGGATTTTTCATCGTTCTGGTGATCGGAGTGTGATTGGCAGGAAGTTGGTGTTTCTGGGCGGAAACTGGCCGTTTTTTGGGAGTGTGCGAAAAAACGCTGGCATTTCTGGGAAAAACGCGGGAGTGTCTGAAGAAACGGGGGGAGTGTCTGGGCGAACGCTGGGTGTGTTTGTGACGTCAAACCAGGAACTAAACTGACTGAACTGATCGCAATGGCTGAGTAAGTCTGGAGCTACTCAGAAACTGCTAAGAATTTTCTATTCGCAATTCTGCTAATCTTTCGTTCGCAATTCTGCTATGCTAAGATACACTCCCAGAGGGCAGCGGCTTAGCGTGTGCAATGCTGCTAAAAGCAGCTAGCGAGCGAAGAACTCGGAATGAGGGCCCATGTGCACTGCAGGGGGGGCAGATATAACATTTGCAGAGAGAGTTAGATTTGGGTGGGTTATTTTGTTTCTGTGCAGGGTAAATACTGGCTGCTTTATTTTTACACTGCAATTTAGATTGCAGATTGAACTCACCACACCCAAATCTATCTCTCTCTGCACATGTTATATCTGCCTCCCGTGCAGTGCATATGGTTTTGCCCAACTGCTAACAAAGTTCCTGCTGCGATCAACTCAGAATTACCCCCAATGTCTGTGCAAACATAGCCCAAGGTGGATCAACCTGCACCTGGATCTGCCTTGTATTTTTCAAGAGACCCTAGTGAAAACTAAAACAATTTGCACACAAACCATCCTGAACCAGATCCTGAGAGGTTAACACAGCTTTGCAAGACAAACATGATATGAGTGTTGGTGTTGCTGTGAGTGTATCTTCCTCACCTTTGCCGCTCTTAGACATGATAAATAATCAACCCTTCCACAATGTTCTACACAATTTGTGACTGTAATCACTTTAAGCTTTTTAAAGCGACCTACAATCCGACCCTACCCATGCACCAGTATTGAGGATCGGAATAGAAAAAAACTGACAGACTATATAGTAAAGTCAGCAATCACACTAGCAGTCAGTCACATGTTATTCATTAGTATAATAAGCAATATGAGCACATCATCAACTACAACTACATTTCAAGTATGTAGGACATAGGTTCTCAAACTCTGTCCTCAGGAGCCCACACAGTGCATGTTTTGCAGGTCTCCACACAGAATCACAAGTGAAATAATAAGCTGCACCTGTGGGCCTTTTAAAATGTGTCAGTGAGTAATTAATACACCTGTGCCCCTGCTGGGTTACCTGCAAAACATGCACTGTGTGGGCTCCTGAGGACCGAGTTTGAGAACCTATGATGTAGGAGAACATATTACTGAATCATGTTTAAACAGATCTACTGTATTCAGACGCATGTCGAAAGAAACAACAGTAATAGTATACAGACTAATATGCAATAGGCACTTATCTAACTATTCGTACTCAAAAAGGTAGATACTAGTGCTGTATTACCCGTACAGAGTGGGATACAGGGAGACCCACCTCGCTTCCAGGACCAATCAATACTTTAGCGAACGCTGAGTGGATCCAGACACTACTAGTGTACACTGCCGCACCGTGAACCTATAGTGAACACAGACGCACCCGTCACACAGCTGCTTATGCTGGGACTGGGTTCCCTTCGTGTACAGCGTCTGAGATGGAAGCGGGAAACAGTTCATGGCGGGAGACTCTGAGGAAACTGGTTATGAACTGGGGGCAGGGGCGACCAGGAGAGAGTCTGACTCCCCACTGCTGACATCAACCCTAGGGATCGCGGCCTCATACTATTCCTGGAGCCTCTGATCCCTAAGCCTAGCACTGGTGCACCCGAGGTGGCAGCCGTGTCAGCGACTGTTTGGTAGTCACCCCCAAACAGTGCGCCTGTGTCCGTATTCCCCTCCTAAGTGGAACCGATGCCTTACCTTCTCCCCTTGCTCCGGTCACAGCCTGGTAACGTCTGCTGGACCTGCTAGTATATCCGACACAGACGCCCGCCGAAACAGCATTGCACTCGTGGGTAAGAGTTGTCGCGATCAGGCGGAGAGTTGTGGGAGCAATGCTTTCTAAGGTACGTATAAGACGCTTTTTAGAAAGATTGCTCAGAAAAACAGTAAGACTATAAAAATAAAATAAGAAAGCTTATGGCTGCTAAAAACCAGCAGCCCTCTGTCCATGGTCTAGCTCCTGCTGCACCAAACAAAAAACGGATTTGCCTGAGCCATGAGGCGGGGATATATGGACAAGCCTGTTGCATGCTGGGATGCGAAAAGCTTAAACTGATTGGTGCAAATCCACTGTCGCTTCATCATATCCCAATGTTATCCTGTGGATAACCTGTGGACACTGCCAGAGAAATGCACTAACTTTCCTTACGACTTTTTGACTGTATAGTCAAAATCGTAAGAAAAGTAAAGGGCATATTTTCACTGTGTGTGTACACACCCTTACACCCACTGCTACTCTCATAACATATATTGTGGTGGTTCCTCCTGTAACATTCCTACCTTCTACGTATACAGTAAGGGTGCCTGAAGAAACTGGGAGGCAACAAAGGCAAGCCTTGTGTCAATTGCTGCAGAGCATTATAACCACCTATCTCTATCACTATTCAGCTTTGGGCATTTAATTATAAGTGGCAATGGGATTTGAAAGTGATCTGGCCAGGAGCCCGGCAGACAGAATATCGATGCCGGAATCCCGCCACTATTTGGAATGTTGACACCGGCATCTCGAATAGGGTCTCCTGCCAGGACCCCGAACGACCAGACACCGATGTGCCAGGCATGTAAACTGCGGGGGAAGGTGAAGCTTACGTTTAGGCTGCGGTGGTAGGAGATTAGGGTTAGGCTGGGCCCTTTGCGGGGTGGGGGAAGGGGGTTAGGGTTAGGCTGCGGGTAGCGGGGTTTATGTTTAGGCACCCACTAGGGAGGGTTAGGGATAGGCTGCAGGGAGGGAGGGTTAGGTTTAGGTGCCACTGGGGAGGGTTAGGGTTAACTTGCTTTAGGTGTAGGCTTCTCCTGTCGGGATTCTAATCATCGGGATGCCGCGGTCGACATTCTGACCACCGGCATATCATACCCAACCCCTCGTACATTACAGGCCAAAGCAATAAGTATAATAGGAGTAATGGGTCCCACACATGGTGTTATTTGTGCTAGGTGCGATTTGAGCCTTAATCTGTGCTATGCGATTTGGACTAGGGGTATGCTATTTGAACTACATGCTATTTGAACTACATCCGATTTTGAATACACTACAATGTACTATGTGTGCTGCAGTACAAAAATACTTGCCCGCACATACTATTTTGCCTTGAGATATGGACTAGACGCGAGCATGCATCGTATCGCATCGCAACGAACAATACACACAAAGCGATTTGAACTAGATGCAATGCTATCTGAACTAAAAAGATCAAATAGAATCGCATCATGTGTGGGCACCATAAGAGCTAACATACTGCTCTGTTTATAGGCTTTAAATTAAACGCTTATTTTGTGGGGCAAAATGTCTTGGGAGACCCCTACAGAGGATAGAGGATAATGATTTTTCTGCAACATGGGTCGGTTTTAGCTTGCCAATTTCTCCACCCAAAAGGCAGTAAATTGTTATTTTAGACATTTCTACTCTCACTGTACATGTCAGACTGGATCTTATTTTATATATGTGTATTTCAAAGAGATACTGATAAATTAGAATATGATTAGAAAAGAGTTCATCGTGTGATTTTATACTGGTGAATGTTTGATTTATAAAATCTCATGGTAGGGAAGACTAATTGTTCCTACAAAACCCTTATTCAGTCATGGTAACTTCCTGTTCTCTGCTGCAATCTAACTACAGCCTACATTTCTATTTCACCATGTACAGATAATAATCCAAAATGTTAAATATACAAAATAACTAAGAAGCAAGTTTGCGAGTCTACAGGCACTAAGTGATAAGTTGGCTTTTTCTGCCAAAAGGTGCATTCTCTAAATTACTATAATGTAGCTGAAAACAAGATTCACAAAGACCTTCTTGTTTCTTATACATAGAGGGAGAAGAGAGTTACCTAGGTAACCGTTTTGCTTGAAAAAGGCGTCTATCCAATTGCTTTGTGTCCTGGCATAAATGTCAGGAATAAACACAGCCTTATCCTGTCTCCCGCCGACCACTGTGCCCTTTAAACGTCCACAGTTAACAAGCTCCTCCAACAGAGCTGCAAAAAAGGATGAAAGTAACAAGCACTATTCAAAGAATGTCTAAATAGTAGTTCTTAATTGATGGTGCAGCCTGTAACACACCTGCATACAAATGTAAAATGTATTATGGAACTCTCCTTCAGAAATAGTTTCGAAGACCGTGGCACACTACAGATGTTACAGTTTGCAAGTTTTCCCATAAAACACGCCCATAGTGAATAGATAAAACAAACTGCTTGCTAGCTTTTTCAAGAACAAGTGAAAGTTTTATAAACTTTAGCATGATGATCTGAATCAAAACAACTGGCACTTCTGGAAAATAAAGGGCAGACAACACAAACACACGGTTTGAGAGGGTAAATACTTACAGTATAGAAGATGCTCTGGAAAACCATGTTGAGAAATCAGATTAATTACTGGTGTTGGCCTACAACAAACAGAATAAATAAGATTACTATTTTAATAGGTATAAAAATGTTCTTATAGTGGCTGTACAAAGTATTCACCCACTTGTTTTAATACTGTGCACCTTTAGTTGCAATCACCCATTTGTTATAGTCTCTACCTGCTTTGCAATAGTGCACACTGCAATTTCTGTGTAATACTCTCTGTAAGGCATGCGTTCAGCATCCCGCCTGTCGGGATGCCGGCGCTCATGTGACCAGCGCTGGGATCCAGACATCACTCAGGAGCCGCCAACCCCGTAGGGTTTATCGGTCATGTGACGGTCAGTATCCCGACCACTGGCATTTTGTATATATTCCCTCTGTAATACTGATCCAGTCTAGACAGGCTGGATGGGGAACATTGGCAAACATCAAGTTTACATTTTTCTAGATTTACTACAAACATTTACGTTTATACTTTATATCAGAGGTTCTCAAACGTAGTCCTCAAGGCACCCCAACAGTCCAGGTTTTAGGTATATCCACGACTCAGCATAGATGGTTACATCAAACTAACTGAGGTGCTAATTAAGTCACCTGTAGCCAAGCATGGCTAAACTTCAAACCTGGAACATTGGGGTGCCTTGAGTACCGCGTTTGAGAACCTCTGCTTTATGTGGCTAATGGGATTTTTTGCATTTATTAACATCGTTTGCTTTCCTTTATAGGACACTTCATTAAATCTTGAGGTTCTCTGTACACTATTGTGGGGTCACAGTATACAGTACACACTTGCTAATGTGGATGTATGGTATGCGGTCTATGCATCTACAGTGTTTAGTTAGACAGTCATTAGGTCGAAATGCATTAGGTCGACCTATGAAAGGTCAACAGTGCTTATGGTCTACCGATACAAAAGGTCGACAGGTTCAAATGGTAAACATGCCAATGGTCACCACAGCATATGGTCGTTTTTTTTTATTATTATTTTTTTCAACTTTTTCATAGTTTACCATCCACGTGAACTATGATTATGAATAGTAATATGTGCCAAGCGGAGCGAGGCGTTTTGCCCAAAGCATGGCAAGTGAAGCAAGTCATGCAAAGGGGCACGGTACACTAATTGGGGGTCCACGTGCTCAGTCGGGAAATAAATGACACCAAAAAAAAAATACAAAAAAAAATGGTGCGTCAACCTTTTCATGTGTCGACCTTTTTGTAACTGCCAAACTTTTCCAGAGTTGTCCTTTTACAGGTCGACCTAATTACCAGGTCGACCTTTTCACTGTCGACCTATTGATTGTAGACCTTCTTACTGTAGATCTATTGAAATGTACCCGGATGTATACCTGGTGCATATGTTGTAGAACTGGGTATATCTTAAAATGTGTCAGACTGTGTTTCCTCTATTTTAATAGTATTTGACCGATTCCTTCACAAATGGCAAATGGAACTTGGACATGCATTCTTTTCTATACTTTTTTGCCAGTTATAAGGCAAAACCAGCCTTATAGTTGAAAGTAGTTTAAAACTTAGCATCAAATTTGCTGAACTCCCGCCAGTTCCGCAATCTCAGGATATATTATATAACCCCCATAGTTAGAATTCTACAGGCAAAAAAACAAAGGTTATGGGAAAATTCAACTGACGGCAGGATATTTGAAAAAAACCTGCGGCGTGGGACAGCCACAGGGTTTTGCTATTCAATTACAATCGATAAAATTAAATCACAGCATCTTTTTTCTTAAAATATTCATTATGGTAGACTCACCGTTAAGTCCAAAGGATCCATAGAATAACATTGGGATATGAGGTAGCGAGAGAGGATTGGCACCAAACGATCAAAGCTTTCGGCTTCCCAGAATGCAACGGGCCCGTCCCTATATCCCCCGCCTCCTGGCTCAGGCAATTCAGTTGCTTTCCAAAGCTCAAGGCAGGAGCATCATAGAAAGACCTAATCTGGCAAGAACACACATGCACACTCTTCCGTACAAGAAGGAAGAATAGGTTAGTGAGTGAAAGGATCCTCAAATCAGGTGCGTCAGGGTGGGATCCCTGTGGACTTAGGAGAAATAAAGTTATCAACGATAAGTCTACCATAACTATTATTTCTCCTGCAGGGCCCACAGGTTATCCACAGGATAACATTGGGATTTCCCAAAGCAATTTAGTGGTGGGGACACTCCTTATTGGACAGGAGAATCCTTCACCCGAATTCAGCGTCCTGAGAGGCAAAGGTATCAAAGTCATAATGTGTAATGAATGTGTTAATGGAAGCTCATGTGGCTGCCTTACATATCTGTTGTGCTGCCCATGACGGACCTACCTTACGAGTAGTGAGCAGAGGCATTAGCCGGAATAGGGAGATCAGCTTGAGAATATGCTTCTGAAATCATTATTCGAAGCCACCTCCACAGTGTCTGCTTGTCAGCAGGCCATCCTCTCTTGTGAAATCCGTAGAGAATGAAGAGAGTGTGTTTTTCTGATGGCACTGATACGATCCACGAAGATCCTTAAAGCACAGACCACGTCCAACGATGCATCTCCTGCAGAATGGTCCGGCCCTTGAAAGGCTGGGACTACAATTTCTTCGTTAAGGTGGAATTTAGACACCACCTTAAGAAGATGCACAGATTTGGTTCTGAGAACCGCTCTATCCGGATTTTAAAAAAAAAATCAGAGGAGGGCACCATAACAATGCCCCTAAAACAGAGACTCTTCTAGCTGAAGCAATAGCCAGTAGAAAGAGAACTTTAGCTGTCAATCATTTAAGATCCACTCATTTTAGAACTAAACTTAAGTCCCAAGGCACTGTAGATGGAACAAAAAGAGGTTGAATGTGCAGCATTCCCTGGAAAAAAGTGCGCTCATCCTGTAGGTTAGCAATTTTCTTTTGGAACCATATAGTCAATGCCGACACTTGCACTCTCAAGGAAGCCATGCTTAGACCTTTGTCCATTCCGGTCTGCTAAGGAATGCTAGGACTCTGGAAAATCTGACCTACGATCAAATTTCCGGTCAATGCACCATTGAATATAGGCTTGCCATATTTGATCATAAATACGAGCTGAGGAAGGTTTCCTTGCTCTGAGCATTGTTTGAATTACCTCTTGTGAAAATCCTCTTGCTTTCAGTTTGGAATTCTCAAGAGCCACACCGTCAAAGACAGTCGATCCAGGTGCTTGTGATAGCAAGGACCCCGAGACAGTAGATCTGAACGTTGAGGGAGTAGGAGTGGGAACATCCATCGATAGCCTCTGCAGATCTGTGTATTAATATCTTCTGGGCCAAGCCGGAGCTATTAGTATCACGGCGCCCCTTCCTTGTTTTGCCTATCGCATCACCCAGGGTAACAGGGCGACTGGTTGAAACACATATGCCAGACGAAAGTCCCATCTCACTGACAGGGTATCCACAAAGATCGCTCTGGGATTCTTTGTTCTTGACCCGTATGCAGGAACTTTGTTGTTCTGACGGGACGCCATGAGATCTATCTCCGGTAACCCCCACTTGTCTACCAGAATTTGGAACACATGAATGGCGTGTCGAATAAGAAAATCCGATTCCCAGTTTAGGACTCCCGGAATGAACACTGCGGACAAGGCTGTATGATGAAGTTCTGCCCACTTTAACGTGCGTCTTACCTCCTTCATTGCGTTTTGGCTGCAAGTTCCTCCCTGATGGTTGAGGTACGCTACTGCCATAACATTGTTCGAGCGGATTTGGACTGTTTTCCCCTGAAGGATCTCCTTTGCCAGAATAAGTGCCATATATATGGCCCAAAGTTTCTATATATTAATTGGCAGGCAACTCTCTTCCTTGGTCCACTGCCCCTGAAAACAACTCCTTCCTGACACCACTCCACAGCCCTGAAGGCTGTCATCCGTTGTCAGAATTTCCCAATCTGATATACAAAAGGGCCTCCCTTTGTCCAGATGGGATGTCTGTAGCCACCAGGCTAATGACCTCCTTACTTCCAGAGGACGGACCATAGTCTGCGTTTTTATTGTCTGATGAAAACCATTCCATTTGGAAAGGATCAGACGTTGCAGAGGCCTCAAGTGGAACGGAGCATACTCCACCATGTCGAATTTTGACACCATTAACCCCATCACGCGCATTGCGTGAATGTATACCTTTTGACTGTGTAGCAGTAACACAATCCCCAAGTGAGTCATCAGTTGTGACGGAACCAAGAACGACTTTGCCTAATTTATGAGCCAACCGTGTCTCTGCAAACAAGCTATTGTCTGTTGCAGATGACACTGAAGCAATTCCTGAGATTGTGCCAGGATTAATAAATCGTTGAGGTAGGGAAAAATCCTTATCCCCTGCTGACGGAGAGAAGATGCCATTATCACCATAATTTTGGTGAACACTCTGGGAGCTGTGGCCAGTCCAAATGGTAGGGCCTGAAACTGAAAATGTTCCTGGAGGATAGCAAGCCTGAGATAGCGTTGATGGGACAGTGCTATAGGAACATGTAGGTAAACATCCTGGATATCCAGAGATACCATAAAATCCTCCGGCTCCATGGCCAAAATAATGGAACGTAAAGTCTCCATATGAAACCGAGGCACCCAAATGTACTTGTTCAGCACTGAGATTGAGTATAGGCCGGAACGACCCATTTGGCTTATGGACTAGAAACAGGTTGGACTGTGTTTACATTGTTATAAGGATGAGAATACATTTTTTGGCAATTTATAAAAGGTGTGCTGGTTAAAATCCCTGCAAGATACATGAAGTGGATTGTTTGGATTGGATTTCTCGCTATATCAATTATGGCTGACCCTGCACCCAGTGGAAATTGATTAACCACTTGCCTGGCACGGTCGCATCAGATGCGACCATGCCTGCAAGTGCTCTATCTGACCTGGTCGCACAGGATGCGACCAGTCAGATAGAGAGTGTTAGCAGCAGCAGGGAAGATAAACTTCCCTCCGCTGCTGCTGTCAGAGGGACTGGAAGGTTCCTGTGCCTCCCTGCACTCTCCCCCTGTGTCTGCCGTGCTGCTGATCACTGCTGATCGTCAGCACAGCAGGATCCCCCCTCCAGCGGCTGCAGACAATGGCAGCCGCTGGGGAGAGTAAATGAACCCTCCCAAGCCACCCCCAGACCCGCCCTGCATACCTGCAGGCTGTCCCGGCTTTCAAAATGAAAGCCGCGATGTTCCCGGTCGATGTTTGAGGGGGGGGGGGAATATTTAGAAATATATATATATATATATATATATATATATATATATATATATATATATATATATATATATATATATATATATATATATATATATATATATATATATATATAGTCGTCCAAAGGGGAAGCAATTAAAGGCACTCAGAGGGGCAAAGAAATGCAGCACTCAAAAATAGGATTTTGGTACTTACCAGGTAAATCCTTTTCTTTGAATCCATAGGGGCACTGGAGTACTCTTGGGATATGGACGGCTTAGCAGAAACAAAGGCACTGAATATTTAAATTTAGAACTCTCCACCCCTCCATATCCCCGAGTACCTCAGTGTAGTACCTCAGTGTTTTTTTACTGAGCCGAACAGGAACTATAGAGAGGTTGACAATGGAGAATTCCTATAACCTAACGGACAACAACAAAGTTGACACATAACGTTACTGACAACGAAACAGTTGACACCATAACCGATAAAACCTTATAATTGGAACCAGTCGGTGAAAATGTGTTACCATAAGATCCCCTGAGCTTAATACAACCCAGGTAAAACTGCTCTGGGTGGGCGTCCAGTGCCCCCTATGGATTCAAAGAAAAGGATTTACCTGGTAAGTACCAAAATCCTATTTTCTTTTTCATCCACTAGGGGTCACTGGAGTACTCTTGGGACGTACCAAAGCTTCCCCCGTGGGCGGGAGAGCTGTTTGACACTTGTAACACTAGGCGGCCAAAGCTAGATGCTGATGCCGCAAACGTATCAAACTTGTAAAAGCGCACAAACGTGTGCACTGAAGACCATGTAGCCGCACGGTCAAGCTGCGTCGTAGAAGCTCCACGACCAGCTGGCCATGACGTTCCCACAGAACCTGTGGGATGAGCTATTACTGATGTAGGCGACTGTAACCTAGCCTTAAGGTAAGCCTGACGTATAGTCAGTTTTATCCATCTGGATAAGGTCTGCTGAGAAGCTGACCCACCCCACTTGGCAGCATCATAGAGAACAAACAACGTATCCGCATTACGAACCGTAGAACATATAAACGCGTAATGCGCGTACCACATTCAGAATTCTAGAATGTGCTGTCAACACAGGAACCACTATTGGTTGATTGATGTGAAAAAATGACACTAGCTTTGGTAAGAAATCGGGATTCGTCCGAAGTTCTGCTCTGTCATCAGGAAACACCAAATACGGTGGCTTGCATGACAAGGCACCCAAATTTGAAAAACGTTTTCCAAGTGAGAAACTTAATATCCACTTGCTGTAAGGGTTCAAAATATGAAGACTGTAAGAAATCTGAACCCAGATTCAAGTCCCATGGCGCTGTAGGTGGGATAAATGGAGGCTGTACTCTGAGGACACCCTGCAGAAAGGTGTGTACCGACGGCAATAGAGCCAATCGTCTTTGAAAATAAATTGACAACACAGATACCTGCACCTTCAGTGTAGATAAACGCAGTCCTCCATCCAACCCCGTCTGTAAAAATAACAGAATACGGGTAACTTGAAAGATGATGTCGGAAACTTCCGAGCTTCACACCAACCTATATAGGCACGCCAAATTCTGTAATAATGAGCTGCCGTAACCGGCTTCCTAGCTCGTAACATGGTTGGTATAACCGATACTGTAATGCCCTCTCTTCTTAAGAGGGCGGTCTCAACAACCACCCTGTCAACCGCAGCCGCGCTAAATAGGGGTAAAAGAACGGCCCCTGTTGTAACGGGTTGGACGTAGTATGAGCGGCCAAGGATCGTCTGCGAGTAGTCCTCGGAGATTCGAGAACCAAACTCTCCGAGACCCATGAGATATCACTAGTATGACTGTGACGGACTCTCTTATGATCCGTTTTAGCAACGGAGAGAGCAGCGGAAAACGGTGGAAACAGATACACAAGGCTGTACAGCCACGCGATTGTGAGAGCATCCACCGCCACTGCCCTTGGGATCTGTCGTTCTGGACACATACTGGGCGTTTGTAATTGTGGCGAGATGGCATCATGTCCACCTGAGGGTAACCCCACCTGTGGACCAACATGTGAAACACCTCTGGATTTAATGCCCAGTCTCCTGGATGAAAATCCCGACGGCTGAGATCATCTGTCTAGCAGATGTCCACTCCCGGAATGAACCCAGTCGACAATATCACCTTGTGGTATTCTGGGCAATTGAGGATTCGAGCTACTTCCCGCATTGCCATGCGGCTTCTCGTTCCTCCCTGGTTGTTGTGTATGCGACTGCCGTCGCGTTGTCTGACTGCACTTGGACAGTCTGAGAGAGAAGCATGTAGTGCAATGTAAATTGCACGGAGTTCCAGGACATTTATAGACAGCAATCTGTCGTGATCCGTTTAGAAACCCGGTCGCTGACCATTTTAAACTACAACTCCCCAACCTCTGAGACTCTCGCCCAGAGTAGAGACACCCTCGCTTCCCTGTGGGAAATCTGCCTATGTGAGGGCGACTACTGCTGTTAAAATGGACGCGAGTGAAAACCTCCGAACTGAAGCGCTTCGAAAGCCCATCATTGTTCCTAATAGGCGAATACACAAATGTACCGATAGTGTGCGTGGCTTGAGCACTAATTGTACCAGATGGCGTATAATCTGTTCTGTAGTAGGTAAATTCTTTGATTTACCGTATCTGGAATCATACCTAGGAATTGAAGTCGTTGAGACGGAATTAGATGCGATTGTTTTTGAACTTGACACTGCAACCGTGGTGTACGTTAGCAGCGCAAGTCGGAGGAGCATCTGTTGAGACGGAGCTCTTATGAGCAGATCGTCTAAGTATGGAACGATGGTCACTGCCAGGGATCTGAGATGAGCTATCATCACAAACATCACTTTGGTGAATACCCAAGGCGCTGACAAGAGACCAAACGGTAGAACCTGAAACGGTTAATGGTTGTGGCGTATTGCAAAACGCAAGAACCTGTGATGAGGTGACCAAACCGGAATGTGTAAGTACGCATCCTGGAGATCAAGCGCAATCATGCAATCTGGTGGCTCCAAATATGCAAATACTAACCGCAGAAAATCCATTTTCAATCTGTAGTAAGTGACTTGCTGATTGAGACTGCGACGGAGCCCTCCGGCTTCGGTACCACAAACAGACGGGAATAATAACCCTGACTTTGTTGGTGTACCAGGCCTGGAATTAAAAACTGCTGAAACCAGCAGAGACTGAATGGCAACCTGCCAAAACGCCTTATTTCGTCCGACAGAGGCAGTCCTGTCTTTTAACCCTAAATAGCGGATACATCCATGAGTGGATGGCTGGAAACCCGGCAAATGTAACGTGTAAAGGCGCTACCACAATTGAAAATTCGAGATGGGCTGAGAGCCCGTCAAGCCACTGGCTTGTTGTGACTTTAGCGCCCTGGCGTTACAAGGCGTGACTGTTTTTGTACCACAGCCTTGAAAAGACTGAAGTCTAAAGGCTTTAAACGCCGGACCAGAGTATTTCCGTCTTGATACCGGAGGAGGCAATGGCTAGACTTTTCCCTGAAATATGCATTTGTCAAATTTAGGACCAAACAACTTCTGGCCTTGTCGTGCTGAAACTAGCGACGATGAAAAACGAGAAGCGAGGTAACAGGCGGCAGCAGACGCTGTACAGAGATACTCAGTAGCTTCTTATTAACGATAAGTATAACGTGATCGTCATTGTTTCCATACACAGAGCGCCCTAGTGACCCAAATGTATCTTGGGTCTTTATAAGGTTTGACACAGACGAATTCACCAATGGCAGATTCTCCAATTTAGATGTCACTGTGTGGAAACGGGTAAATAGCCTTAAATCTTAGTAAGATATCCTAAATAAGAAACCCATTGAAGATCTGTCGTTTAGTAAATACGACGGATTAGATGTTAGAGGCTCCTTAGTCTCTGTAAATTTCTGAGACTGACTCACTGGTCATTAGCAATGTATGGTTGTCAAAACCCGCACTATCTGACTGTCTAATGTGCCCTCCTCACTCGTATTTAGCGCTGTGAGGTTTGACATAGAATTGTCAGACTGCAACATAGAAGAAAATGTTTAAATTATAAGACCAGTTAAATTAACCCCCTGGTATCCAAAGTGAAGTTGGACCTTTGGAAAGGCTGAGACTCCTCCGTTCAAGCTGGCGGAGTCACTTCCGAGACTCCGATCTTACCACTCCTGTCGAGCGGAGTCAATTTGAATTGCCAATGCTTAACATAGGATCTGGGAATGAACCGGCTTCCGGAGTGGAAACCTACAAAACATACTGAACATGTGGTAGATTTATGTCCAGACATTGTTTAAAAGTATTTTTAGTCTGTGCTGGAGCCTTACTCCTTATGCAGACAGACAACACAATAGCCAAAGGACAGACACTTGCACGACTCAGTAAATAAGAATTTACTTACCGATAATTCTATTTCTCGTAGTTCGTAGTGGATGCTGGGACTCCGTCAGGACCATGGGGGAATAGCGGCTCCGCAGGAGACAGGGCACAAAAGTAAAAGCTTTAGGATCAGGTGGTGTGCACTGGCTCCTCCCCCTATGACCCTCCTCCAAGCCTCAGTTAGGATACTGTGCCCGGACGAGCGTACACAATAAGGAAGGATTTTGAATCCCGGGTAAGACTCATACCAGCCACACCAATCACACTGTACAACCTGTGATCTGAACCCAGTTAACAGCATGATAACAGCGGAGCCTCTGAAAAGATGGCTCACAACAATAATAACCCGATTTTTGTAACAATAACTATGTACAAGTATTGCAGACAATCCGCACTTGGGATGGGCGCCCAGCATCCCCTACGGACTACGAGAAATAGAATTATCGGTAAGTAAATTCTTATTTTCTCTGACGTCCTAGTGGATGCTGGGACTCCGTCAGGACCATGGGGATTATACCAAAGCTCCCAAACGGGCGGGAGAGTGCGGATGACTCTGCAGCACCGAATGAGAGAACTCCAGGTCCTCCTCAGCCAGGGTATCAAATTTGTAGAATTTTGCAAACGTGTTTGCTCCTGACCAAGTAGCAGCTCGGCAAAGTTGTAAAGCCGAGACCCCTCGGGCAGCCGCCCAAGATGAGCCCACCTTCCTTGTGGAGTGGGCATTTACATATTTTGGCTGTGGCAGGCCTGCCACAGAATGTGCAAGCTGAATTGTACTACACATCCAACTAGCAATCGTCTGCTTAGAAGCAAGAGCACCCAGTTTGTTGGGTGCATACAGGATAACAGCAAGTCAGTTTTCCTGACTCCAGCCGTCCTGGAAACCTATATTTTCAGGGCCCTGACAACATCTAGCAACTTGGAGTCCTCCAAGTCCCTAATAGCCGCAGGTACCACAATAAACTGGTTCAGTTGAAACACTGACACCACCTTAGGGAGAAACTGGGGACGAGTCCGCAGCTCTGCCCTGTCCGAATGGACAATCAGATATGGGCTTTTGTGAGACAAAGCCACCAATTCTGACACTCGCCTGGCCGAGGCCAGGGCCAACCGCATGGTCACTTTTCATGTGAGATATTTCAAATCCACAGATTTGAGCGGTTTAAAATGTGATTTGAGGAATCCCAGAACTACGTTGAGATCCCACAGTGCCACTGGAGGCACAAAAGGGGGTTGTATATGCAGTACTCCCTTGACAAACTTCTGGACTTCAGGAAGTGAAGCCAATTTTTTCTGGAAGAAAATTGACAGGGCCGAAATTTGAACCTTAATGGACCCCAATTTGAGGCCCATAGACACTCCTGTTTGCAGGAAATGCAGGAATCGACCGAGTTGAAATTTCTTCGTGGGGCCTTCCTGGCCTCACACCACGCAACATATTTTCGCCACATGTGGTGATAATGTTGTGCGGTCACCTCCTTCCTGGCTTTGACCAGGGTAGGAATGACCTCCTCCGGAATGCCTTTTTCCCTTAGGATCCGGCGTTCCACCGCCATGCCGTCAAACGCAGCCGTGCCTGAGGGTCTCTTGACCTGGCGCAATACCTGTCCAGTTTTTTGTTCAGGCGGAACGCCATCATGTCACCTTTGGTCTTTCCCAACGGTTCACAATCATGTGGAAGACTTCCCGATGAAGTCCCCACTCTCCTGGGTGGAGGTCGTGCCTGCTGAGGAAGTCTGCTTCCCAGTTTGTCCACTCCCGGAATGAACACTGCTGACAGTGCTATCCCATGATTTTCCGCCCAGCGAAGAATCTTTGCAGTTTCTGCCATTTCCCTCCTGCTTCTTGTGCCGCCCTGTCTGTTTACGTGGGCGACTGCCGTGATGTTGTCCCACTGGATCAATACCGGCTGACCTTGAAGCAGAGGTCTTGCTAAGCTTAGAGCATTGTTTTATGTGGAGAGAAGTCTCCAGACTTGATCACACTCCCTGGAAATTTTTTTCCCTGTGTGACTGCTCCCCAGCCTCTCCGGCTGGCATCCGTGGTCACCAGGACCCAGTCCTGAATGCCGAATCTGCGGCCTTTTAGTAGATGAGCACTCTGCAGCCACCGCAGAAGAAACACCCTTGTCCTTGGAGACAGGGTTATCCGCTGATGCATCTGAAGATGCGATCCGGACCATTTTCCCAGCAGATCCCACTGAAAAGTTCTTGCGTGAAATCTGCCGAATGGAATCGCTTCGTAAGAAGCCACCATTTTTCCCAGGACCCTTGTGCAATGATGCACTGACACTTTTCCTGGTTTTAGGAGGTTCCTGACTAGCTCGGATAACTCCCTTGCTTTCTTCTCCGGGAGAAACACCCTTTTCTGGACTGTGTCCAGAATCATCCCTAGGAACAGCAAATTGTCGTCGGAAACAGCTGCGGTTTTGGAATATTTAGAATCCACCCATGCTGTCGTAGAACTACTTGAGATAGTGCTACTCCGACCTCCAACTGTTCTCTGGACCTTGCCCTTATCAGGATATCGTCCATTTTCTTTGAAGAAGAATCATCATTTCGGCCATTACCTTGGTAAAGACCCGGGGTGCCGTGGACAATCCAACCGGCATCGTCTGAAACTGATAGTGACAGTTCTGTACCACGAACCTGAGGTACCCTTGGTGAGAAGGGCAAATTGGGACATGGAGGAAGCATCCCTGATGTCCCGGGACACCATATAGTCCCCTTCTTCCTGGTTCGCTATCACTGCTCTGAGTGACTCCATCTTGATTTGAACCTTTGTATGTAAGTGTTCAAATATTTCAGATTTAGAATAGGTCTCACCGAGCCGTCTGGCTTCAGTACCACAATATAGTGTGGAATAATACCCCTTTCCTTGTTGTAGGAGGAGTACTTTGATTATCACCTGCTGGGAATACAGCTTGTGAATTGTTTCCAATACTGCCTCCCTGTCGGAGGGAAACGTTGGTAAAGCAGACTTCAGGAACCTGCGAGGGGGAGACGTCTCGAATTTCCAATCAGTACCCCTGGGATACTACTTGTAGGATCCAGGGGTCCTGTACGGCCCCAGCGTCATGCTGAGGACTTGGCAGAAGCGGTGGAGGGCTTCTGTTCTTGGGAATGGGCTGCCTGCTGCAGTCTTCTTCCCTTTCCTCTATCCCTGAGCAGATATGACTGGCCTTTTGCCCGCTTGCCCTTATGGGGACGAAAGGACTGAGGCTGAAAAGACGGTGTCTTTTTCTGCTTAGATGTGACTTAGGGTAAAAAAGGTGGATTTTCCAGCTGTTGCCGTGGCCACCAGGTCCGATGGACCGACCCCAAATAACTCCTCCCCTTTATACGGCAATACTTCCATGTGCCGTTTGGAATCTGCATCACCTGACCACTGTCGTGTCCATAAACATCTTCTGGCAGATATGGACATCGCACTTACTCTTGATGCCAGAGTGCAAATATCTCTCTGTGCTCTATAGTCTATAAAATACTGTCCCTGTCAAGGGTATCAATATTTTCAGTCAGGGAATCCGACCAAGCCACCCCAGCGCTGCACATCCAGGCTGAGGCGATAGCTGGTCGCAGTATAACACCAGTATGTGTGTATATACTTTTTAGGATATTTTCCAGCCTCCTATCAGCTGGCTCCTTGAGGGCGGCCGTATCTGGAGACGGCAACGCCACTTGTTTTGATAAGCGTGTGAGCGTCTTATCCACCCTAAGGGGTGTTTCCCAACGCGCCCTAACTTCTGGCGGGAAAGGGTATACCGCCAATAATTTTCTATCGGGGGAAACCCACGCATCATCACACACTTCATTTAATTTATCTGATTCAGGAAAAACTACATGTAGTTTTTTCACACCAACATAATACCCTTTTTTGTGGTACTTGTAGTATCAGAAATATGTAACACCTCCTTCATTGCCCTTAACATGTAACGTGTGGCCCTAAAGGAAAATACGTTTGTTTCTTCACCGTCGACACTGGAGTCAGTGTCCGTGTCTGTGTCTATGTCGACCGACTGAGGTAAATGGGCGTTTTAAAGCCCCTGACGGTGTTTGAGACGCCTGGACAGGTACTAATTTGTTTGCCGGCCGTCTCATGTCGTCAACCGACCTTGAAGCGTGTTGACATTATCACGTAATTCCTTAAATAAGCCATCCATTCCGGTGTCGACTCCCTAGAGAGTGACATCACCATTACAGGCAATTGCTCCGCCTCCTCACCAACATCGTCCTCATACATGTCGACACACACATACCGACACACAGCACACACACAGGGAATGCTCTGATAGAGGACAGGACCCCACTAGCCCTTTGGGGAGACAGAGGGAGAGTTTGCCAGCACACACCAAAACGCTATAATTATACAGGGACAACCTTTATATAAGTGTTTTCCCTTTTAGCATCTTAATATATAATCATATCGCCAAATAAGTGCCCCCCCTCTCTGTTTTAACCCTGTTTCTGTAGTGCAGTGCAGGGGAGAGCCTGGGAGCCTTCCCACCAGCAGTTCTGTGAGGGAAAATGGCGCTGTGTGCTGAGGAGATAGGCCCCGCCCCCTATTCCGGCGGGCTCTTCTCCCGGTTTTTCTGAGACCTGGCAGGGGTGAAATACATCCATATAGCCTCAGGGACTATATGTGATGTATTCTTTTTAGCCAGAAAGGTATTAACATTGCTGCCCAGGGCGCCCCACCCAGCGCCCTGCACCCTCAGTGACCGCCGGTGTGAAGTGTGCCTGAGCGCAATGGCGCACAGCTGCAGTGCTGTGCGCTACCTCATGAAGACTGAAAAGCCTTCAGCCGCCGGTTTCTGGACCTCTTCTTACTTCGGCATCTGCAAGGGGGTCGGCGGCGCGGCTCCGGTGACCCATCCAGGCTGTACCTGTGATCGTCCCTCTGGAGCTAGTGTCCAGTAGCCTAAGAAGCAAATCCATCCTGCACGCAGGTGAGTTCACTTCTTCTCCCCTAGGTCCCTCGTTGCAGTGAGCCTGTTGCCAGCAGGACTCACTGAAAATAATAAAACTATCAAAACTTTTACTCTAAGCAGCTCTTTATGAGAGCCACCTAGATTGCACCCTGCTCGGACGGGCACAAAAACCTAACTGAGGCTTGGAGGAGGGTCATAGGGGGAGGAGCCAGTGCACACCACCTGATCCTAAAGCTTTTACTTTTGTGCCCTGTCTCCTGCGGAGCCGCTATTCCCCCATGGTCCTGACGGAGTCCCAGCATCCACTAGGACGTCAGAGAAAAATTATTACTTAAGGTGTGTAATATATATCTATCTATTTATGGCCGAAAAATGCAGTTCACATGGCCAGCCTATGTGAAACCTGAACCAAAATTCCCACTAACACCCCTGCGCCTCCGGTGGAGTAGAGATGTAGGGCAGGAATGTTCTGGAATTACAAACTGGAAGAAGCAGGAAGCATGGTTAAAATGGCCCCCATGCCATGCTTACACTGATATCACAGGACAGGTTACCATTGCTACAGTGTTAATATAGGCTCAATAGCCTATTATACAGTGATAATCACAGGCAGGCCACAATACATGCTCTAGTGTTAATATAGGCTCAATAGTCTATTACACAGTGAAAATCACAGGCAGTTTACAATACATGCCTCCAGTATTAATATAGGCTCAATAGCCTATTATACATTAACTCTGCCTGCTGTTTATATAGGTATGGCAGCCCTTTACATTCCCTTGTAGCCGCGCTGTAATCAGCCAGATTCCCCCCCCCCCCTTCCCCCTGTACTCCCTGTTGTGTCTCAGCGGGGAGCGCCGGGAAGTCTTTGCAGGGAGGCGAGGGACACTGCTTGCCGAGCAGCGGAGGTCGGCTGGCCGGAGCGGCGCGTAGCGGCTTCCGGCGTCGCTAGCCGAGCTGCGGCGGTTCTCCCCCTCTCAGCGCTGGCACCAATACAGCACTGACGGTGCGTCTGGGGCGGCCGGACGGTGCTGGGGCGGCCGGACGGAGCGGCTGGGGCGGCCGGACGGAGCGGCTGGGGCGGCCGGCTGTATGAGCGGCGGGACAACACTGACCCCACACAGCGGAGCGGCAGCCTGCGCTGACCGCCCCGTTTCCCCAGCATACCTTGTTGTAGGGAGGCCTGCGACGGGCTTCTAACTGTAAGCTCCGAGCTCTTCCGGTCATGGCTGCGACGGGGCTTCTATTTGTAAGCTCCGTCCAGCTCTTCAGGTCATGGCTGCGACGTTGCTTCTATCTGTAAGCTCCGTCCAGCTGTTGCAGGAGACAGTGGGCTGCCTGTGGCTGTGAGGGTGCTCTTTGTGAGGACCGACACGCCATGCGCTGTCCGTGCAGCGGCACTATCCCGGACCCATGTTTTTCCAGAAACTGGGAAGGGATGTGCTAAGTGAAAAAAGTAAAATTATTAAAATCTTCCACAAAGTGTGGGAACTCCACACAAGCCTTGTTAGTGCTGTGAGCACAGAAAAAACACTGAGGTACTCGGGGATATGGAGGGGTGGAGAGTTCTAAATTTAAATATTCAGTGCCTTTGTTTCTGCTAAGCCGTCCATATCCCAAGAGTACTCCAGTGTCCCTATGGATGAAAAAGAAAGTTGGTCAGTCGACGTTTCGGAGCTTGCGCCCCTTTATCAAGACATATCATACAAGGGACGCAAGCTCCGAAACGTCGACTGACCAACTTTGGAGTGCTGTATTTCTTTGCCCCTCTGAGTGCCTTTAATTGCTTCCCCTTTGGACAACTATTGTTTTGTTGGACTAGGGCACCGGGGCCCGCTGATCTTTACCGCTGAGTGGCGGCTGACATGGGACTGTATGACTGTCTGTCTGTCTGTATATATATATATATATATATATATATATATATATATATATATATATATATATATATATATATATATATATATATATATATATATATATATTTTTTTTTTTTTTACTAAAATCATTTGGGATAGGGTTCAAGTCATGTTCTTCACTTAATTCACTCATAAAGAAGCCCGACAATTTCGGAGCGGTTTTCGGCAAAATAAATAGTCAGTTAAGTGGTTAAAGTAGATGTGTGTGATCTTTCTGGAAATTATATATGTGCAACTCAACCAGTTTTATGGTGCAGAAAAAATAGAAAATAGGATTTTAATACCTACCGGTAAAACCTTTTCTCCTAGTCCGTAGAGGATGCTGGGGTCCACTTCAGTACCATGGGGTATAGACGGTTCCGCAGGAGCCATGGGCACTTTAAGACTTTTCAAAGGGTGTGAACTGGCTTCCTCCCTCTATGCCCCTCCTCCAGACCTCTGTTATAGGAACTGTGCCCAGGGAGACGGACATTTAGAGGAAAGGATTTACTTTTAAAAATAATGGTGAGATACATACCAGCTCACACCTCAACCATGCCGCACAACATGGCATTCAACATACAACAGGCATGAACCATTTGCAGCAACATGCTGAAAACAAATGTAACAACTTGTGTAACGATAATTAACAAACTGCAGGTAAAGTACGCACTGGGTCGGGTGCCCAGCATCCTCTACGGACTAGGAGAAAAGGATTTACCAGTAGGTATTAAAATCCTATTTTCTCAAACGTCCTAGAGGATGCTGGGGTCCACTTCAGTACCATGGGGTTATACCAAAGCTCCAGTACGGGCGGGAGGTGCGGATGACCCTGCAGCACCGATTGACCAAACTTGAGGTCCTCATCGGCCAAAGTGTCAAACTTATAAAATTTAGCAAATGTGTTTGACCCTGACCAAGTAGCCGCTCGGTAAAGTTGTAAAGCCGAGACGCCCCGGGCAGCCGCCCAGGATGAGCCCACTTTCCTAGTAGAATGGGCCTTCACCGACTTCGGTATCGGCAATCCTGCCGTAGAATGAGCGTGCTGAATCGTACCTCTGATCCAGCGCGCAATAGTCTGCTTAGAAGCAGGACACCCAATCTTGTTGGGAGCATACAGGATAAACAGAGCCTCTGTTTTCCGTATCCGAGCAGTTCTTGCGACATAAATCTTCAAAGCTCTAACTGCATCTAGAGACTTTGACTCAGAGAAAGTGTCAGTAGCTACTGGCACCACAATAGGTTGGTTTATGTGGAAAGATGAAACCACCTTTGGAAGAAAATGTTGGCGAGATCTCAACTCTGCCCTATCTTCATGGAAGATCAGGTAAGGGCCCTTATGAGACAAGGCACCCAACTCAGACACCCGCCTTGTGGATGCCAATGCCAAAAGCATCACCACTTTCCAAGTGAGAAACTTCAATTCTATCTCCTGCAGAGGTTCAAACCAATCTGACTGAAGGAACTGCAACACCACATTAAGGTCCCATGGTGCCACTGTAGGCACAAACAGAGGCTGGATGTGCAGAACCCCTTTCACGAACGTCTGAACTTCTGGAAAGGTGGCCAATTGTTTTTGAAAGAAAACTGATAAGGCCGAAATCTGGACCTTGATTGACCCCAATCTAAGGCCCGCATCCACACCAGCCTGGAGAAAATAGAGAAAACATCCCAATTCAAACTCTTCCGTAGGAGCTTTCTTGATTTTCTCCAAATACGGTGGTAATGTTTAGACGTTACTCCTTTCCTGGCCTGAATAAGAGTGGGGATGACTTCCTTGGAAATACCCTTTCGGGCTAGGATCCGGCGCTCAACAGCCATGCCGTCAAACGTAGCCGCGGTAAGTCTTGATACACACACGGTCCCTGCTGTAGTAGGTCAGCTCGAGGAGGAAGAGGCCGAGGATCTTCTATGAGCAACTCCTGAAGATCTGGATACCAAGCCCTCCTTGGCCAGTCTGGGGCAAAGAAGACTGCTCGAACTCTTGTTCTTATTATTATTTAGAGAACTTTTGGAATCAGTGGAAGTGGAGGGAAAACATATACCGACCGAAACACCCAATGGGTCACCAGTGCATCCACTGCTATTGCTTGAGGGTCTCTCGACCAGGAACAATCTCTCTGAAGCTTCTTGTTTAGACGAGATGCCAATATGTCTACTTGAGGAACTCCCCAAAGACTTGTCACCTCTGCGAAGACTTCTTGGTGGAGGCCCCACTATCCTGGATGGAGATCGTGTCCGCTGAGGAAGTCTGCTTCCCAGTTGTCCACTCCCGGAATGAAAATTGCTGACAGAGCTCTTACATGTCTTTCTGCCCAGAGGAGAATCCTTGCCACCTCTGCCATTGCCGCTCTGCTTTTCCTTCCGCCTTGCCTGTTTATGTACGCGACTGCTGTTACATTGGGGGTAATTCTGAGTTGATCGCAGCAGGAACTTTGTTAGCAGTTGGGCAAAACCATGTGCACTGCAGGGGAGGCAGATGTAACATGCGCAGATAGAGTTAGATTTGGGTTGGTTATTTTGTTTCTGTGCAGGGTAAATACTGGCTGCTTTATTTTTACACTGCAATTTAGATTGCAGATTGAACA
Organism: Pseudophryne corroboree; assembly: GCF_028390025.1. Lineage (NCBI taxonomy): Eukaryota > Metazoa > Chordata > Amphibia > Anura > Myobatrachidae > Pseudophryne > Pseudophryne corroboree. The sequence continues at coordinate 459,593,108 of NC_086447.1, read as the reverse complement.
CACCCCACCCAAATCTAACTCTCTCTGCACATGTTATATCTGCCTCCCCTGCAGTGCACATGGTTTTGCCCAACTTCTAACAAAGTTAGCAGTACAGTCGGACCCCCATTGTCCGACTGTATCTGCACGGGATGATCTTGAAGATGTACCGCTTGTAGAAGGCCGTTGTAAATGGCTCTCAATTCCAGAATGTTTATGTGAAGGCAGGCTTCCTGACTTGACCATTTTCCTTGGAAGCTCCCCAGCCTCGGAGACTTGCATCCGTGGTTACCAGGACCCAGTCCTGAATCCCGAACCTGCGTCCCTCTAGTAGGAGAGAACTGTGTAGCCACCACAGGAGCGAAATCCTGGCTTTGGAGGACAGGATTATCTTCCGGTGTATGTGTAGGTGGGATCCGGACCACTTGTCCAACAGGTCCCACTGGAATACTCTGGCATGAAATCGGCCAAACTGTATGGCCTCGTAGGCCACTACCATTTTCCCCAACAACCGAATGCATTGATGGATTGACACGCTTGTTAGTTTTAATATTTGTTTGACCATTTTCTGGATTTCCAGAGCCTATTCCACTGGAAGAAATACTCTCTGTACTTCTGTGTCCAGAATCATCCCTAAAAAGGACTTGGGAAAATTCATGATCCAACCGTGTTGTTGGAGTATTGACAGGGAGAGTGCGATGTTCCGCACCAACTGTTCCCTGGATCTCGCTTTTATCAGGAGATCGTCCAGATAAGGAATTATATTGACTCCTTTTTGACGAAGGAGGACCATCATCTCTGCCATCACCTTGGTGAATACCCTGGTGCCGTGGAGAGTCCGAACGGCAACGTCTGGAACTGGTAATGGCAATCCTGTACTGCGAATCTCAGATAAGCTTGGTGAGGAGAATAAATGGGAACATGCAAGTAAGCATCCTTTATGTCTACTGACACCATGAAGTCCCCCTCCTCCAGACTGGAAATCACTACCCTCAGGGATTCCATCTTGAACTTGAACCTTTTCAGGTAGAGATTTAGATTTTTCAGGTTTAAAATCGGTCTGACCGAGCCATCCGGCTTTGGAACTACGAAGAGGCTTGAATAAAAACCCTCTCCTCTTTGTGACAAAGGTACCAGGATAATGACCTGATCCTGACATAGTTTTTGAATTGCCGTTGTTACTGCCTCTCTTTCTGGAAGAAAAGCTGGCAAGGTTGATTTGAAAAATCGGCATGGGGGGACGTCTTGAAACTCCAGTCTGTACCCTTGGGACACTATTTGTAAGACCCATGGGTCCAGGCCAGATTGAATCCAAATTCGACTGAAGAGTTTCAGACGTGCTCCCACCCGAGCGGACTCCCGCAAGGGAGCCCCAGCGTCATGCTGTAGATTTGGCAGAAGTAGGGGTTGACTTCTGCTCCTGGGATCCTGGAGACGCTGCAGATTTCTTTCCTTTTCCCCTTCCCCTACCTGCAAAGAAGGGGGAACCTTTGGCCTTTTTGTATTTGTTGGGCCGAAAGGACTGCATGTGAGAGTGATGTGTCTTTTTCGCCGGTGCAGGAGCATAGGGCAAGAATGTCGACTTACCTGCGGTAGCCGCAGAGATTAATGCATCCAGCCCATCACCAAACAAGGCCTCACCTTTATACGGGAGAGCCTCCATATTTCTTTTGGAATCTGCATCAGCATTCCACTGGCGAATCCACAACGCCCTCCGAGCCGATACTGCCATGGTAGCGGCTGTTGAACCCAAGAGTCCAATATCCTTCATAGCTTCCAGCATGTATGCTGCAGCGTCTTTGATATTACCTAATGTTAGGAGTATCTCATCTCTATCAATCGTGTCAATTTCAGATGACAAGTTATCAGACCATTTTTCAATAGCACGACTCACCCATGCGCAAGCAATGGTGGGTCTGAGCAGCGTATCATTGGCCACATAAATAGATTTTAACGTGGTCTCCATTTTGCGGTCTGCCGGCTCCTTTAGTGAAGCCGTCCCAGGTGCAGGGAGAATCACCTTTTTTGTCAACCTTGACAGTGCAATGTCTAACACCAGGGGTCACTCCCATCTTTTCCTGTCCTCTAAAGGAAAGGGATAAGCAATTTGAATCCTTTTGGGAATACGAAATTTCTTTTCAGGATTCACCCACACTCCCTCAAAAAGAGTATTGAGCTCGTGGGAAGGAGGGAACGTTACCTTACATTTCTTTTCCTTATAGAAATAAGCCTTCTCCTGAGGAACAGCAGGGGCTTCCGTAACATCTAAAACCTCCTTTATAGCAACAATCATATATTGTATGTTTTTTGCCAATTTAGGATCTACCTCCCTGGAATCACTATCGTCGACAAGAATCAGAGTCCGTGTCGGTATCAGCATGTACAAGGTTTGCAAACGGTCATTTATGTGACCCAGAGGGGTCGCCTGCGGATGAGACAGCAGAACCCTGAAAAATCACATCTTCAACTGATTTTCTGCAGCTTTCTGCATGAGACTCACACTTATCTAATCTCCTACTGATATGATTCACACTACAGGTTGAGTATCCCATATCCAAATATTCCGAAATACGGAATATTCCGAAATACAGAATTTTTTGAGTGAGCGTGAGAGAGTGAAACCTTTGTTTTTTGATGGCTCAATGTACACAAACTTTGTTTAATACACAAAGTTATTAAAAATATTGTATTAAATGACCTTCAGGCTGTGTGTATATGGTGTATGTGAAACAAATGAATTATGTGAATGTACACACACTTTGTTTAATGCACAAAGTTATAAAAAATATTAGCTAAAATTACCTTCAGGCTGTGTGTATAAGGTATATATGAAACATAAATGTATTCTGTGCTTAGACTTGGGTCCCATCACCATGATTCTCATTATGGTATGCAATTATTCCAAAATACAGAAAAATCTCATATCCAAAATACCTCTGGTCCCAAGCATTTTGGATAAGGGATACTCAACCTGTATCACGTATTTTTTTCACCCATGCAGGCTCATGGTGTGCCGGCAGCGCCACCACATTACAACTCTGTGTCCCTAAAATGGCTCACTCAGGGGAAGAACTCCCTGCCTCAGACATGACACACAAACCACAGACACTCCGGGACTTATAGGGGACAGACCCACAGTAAAATCTGTCAGAAGAACACAGATAGGAGCAGCCAGTTCACAAACCCAGCGCCAGTAACACAATGCTTGTGAAACATAAAATGCCCACTGACATACAGCGCTTTTTTATATGTAATACACAATGTAAAGCACCAAATTCACTGTGCCCCCCCCCTTTTTTTGCACCCCGATACTTGTATTCAGAAGTGGAGGAGGACCAGCGTTGTCTCTGCAGCCCGAGGAGAGAGAGAAAATGGCACTGAGCAGTGTGCTGGCTGACTGAGGAGGAAGCTCCGCCCCCGCAATGGCACGTTTCTCCTCAGCGATTTTCTCAAAAATATTTATACTGGCGGGGGTAGGGCTGTGCCATGGCATCTTATGCCCCCTTTCTGCCAGTTTAATCAGGTTTCATGCTGCCCCCTGCAGTGCCTGTGCATGAGTGGGCAACATGGCACGCTGCACTCCCGCCAGCCGCGCGGTACCTTTAGCCGTCACCTTGACTGAAGATCTATCTTTTTACACTCACCTGTCTTCTGGCTCTGCAAGGGGAGTGACGGCGTGCTGTGGGAGTGAGCATCTAGGCGCAGCTAGCGTTCAGTACCCTTCAGGAGCTAATGGTGTCCTGTCAGCCAGAAGCAGAGCCATGAAACTCTTTAGGAAGTTGGTTCCTACTTCTGCCCCCTCAGTCCCACGAAGCAGGGAGACTGTTGCCAGCAGTTCTCCCTGAAAATAAAAAACCTAACATATGTCTTTTCAGAGAAACTCAGTAGAGCTCCCCTGGAGTGCATCCAGTCTGCCTGGGCACATTTCTAAAACGGAGGTCTGGAGGAGGGGCATAGAGGGAGGAGCCAGTTCACAACCTTTGAAAAGTCTTAAAGTGCCCATGGCTCCTGCGGAACCGTCTATACCCCATGGTACTGAAGTGGACCCCAGCATCCTCTAGGACGTATGAGAAATTAACATAAAAATAAAATACCTTACCATCAGGCGCTAACTAATCACAGGGTAATTCCTCACTCCATAACAAAAATACAAGAAGGTTTTTACCAGTCACAGCACACAGGTTTTTCTCAGAGACACCATAGTATTTCCTTTTCCCAGGATGACCTGCCATCATTGATGGGACAATGAATTCTGAATTATACTAGAATATTCTAAAGGAAAATATATACAGGTTGAGTATCCCATATCCAAATATTCCGAAATACGGAATATTCCGAAATAGACTTTTTTGAGTGAGAGTGAAATAGTGAAACCTTTGTTTTTTGATGGCTCAATGTACACAAACTTTGTTTATTACACAAAGTTATTAAAAATATTGTATTAAATGACCTTCAGGCTGTGTGTATAAAGTGTATATGTAACATAAATGAATTGTGTGAATGTAGACACACTTTGTTTACTGCACAAAGTTAAATAAAATATTGGCTAAAATTACCTACAGGCTGTGTGTATAAGGTGTATATGAAACATAAATGCATTCTGTGCTTAGATTTAGGTCCCATCACCATGATATCTCATTATGGTATGCAATTATTCCAAAATACGGAAAAATACCATATCCAAAATACCTCTGGTCCCAAGCATTTTGGATAAGGGAGACTCAACCTGTATAGCACCGAACCAACGGACTTGTGTGATCACTGCTGTCATCTACCCCAGGAGATTGTAACGGTTTCCCTGACATATATATATATATATATAATAGGAATTTACTTACCGATAATTCTATTTCTCGTAGTCCGTAGTGGATGCTGGGAACTCCGTAAGGACCATGGGGAATAGCGGCTCCGCAGGAGACTGGGCACAAAAGAAAAGCTTTAGGACTACCTGGTGTGCACTGGCTCCTCCCCCTATGACCCTCCTCCAAGCCTCAGTTAGGATACTGTGCCCGGACGAGCGTACACAATAAGGAAGGATTTTGAATCCCGGGTAAGACTCATACCAGCCACACCAATCACACCGTACAACTTGTGATATGAACCTAGTTAACAGCATGATAACAGAGGAGCCTCTGGATAGATGGCTCACAACAACAATAACCCGATTTGTTAACAATAACTATGTACAAGTATTGCAGATAATCCGCACTTGGGATGGGCGCCCAGCATCCACTACGGACTACGAGAAATAGAATTATCGGTAAGTAAATTCTTATTTTCTCTGACGTCCTAGTGGATGCTGGGAACTCCGTAAGGACCATGGGGATTATACCAAAGCTCCCAAACGGGCGGGAGAGTGCGGATGACTCTGCAGCACCGAGTGAGAAAACTCCAGGTCCTCCTCAGCCAGAGTGTCAAATTTGTAAAATTTCACAAAAGTATTTGACCCTGACCAAGTAGCAGCTCGGCAAAGTTGTAAAGCCGAGACCCCTCGGGCAGCCGCCCAAGATGAGCCCACCTTCCTTGTGGAGTGGGCTTTTACAGATTTTGGCTGTGGCAGGCCTGCCACAGAATGCGCAAGCTGAATTGTACTACAAATCCAGCGAGCAATAGTCTGCTTAGAAGCAGGAGCACCCAGCTTGTTGGGTGCGTACAGGATAAATAGCGAGTCAGATTTTCTGACTCCAGCCGTCCTGGAAACATATATTTTCAGGGCCCTGACAACGTCCAGCAACTTGGAGTCCTCCAAGTCCTTAGTAGCCGCAGGTACCACAATAGGCTGGTTCAGATGAAACGCTGAAACCACCTTTGGGAGAAATTGAGGACGAGTCCTCAATTCTGCCCTGTCCGTATGAAAAAATCAGGTAAGGGCTTTTACAGGATAAAGCCGCCAATTCTGACACACGCCTGGCTGAAGCCAGGGCCAACAGCATGACCACTTTCCATGTGAGATATTTTAAATCCACAGTGTTGAGTGGTTCAAACCAATGTGATTTTAGGAAACCCAAAACATTCAGATCCCAGGGTGCCACTGGAGGCACAAAAGGAGGCTGTATATGTAGCACTCCCTTAACAAACGTCTGGACTTCAGGCACTGAAGCCAGTTCTCTCTGAAAGAAAATCGACAGGGCCGAAATCTGGACCTTAATGGATCCTAATTTTAGGCCCATAGACACTCCTGCTTGCAGGAAATGCAGGAATCGACCCAGTTGAAATTCCTCCATCGGGGCCTTTTTGGCCTCGCACCACGCAACATATTTCCGCCAGATGCGGTGATAATGCTTTGCGGTTACATCCTTTCTGGCTTTTATCAAAGTAGGGATGACTTCGTCTGGAATGCCTTTTTCCTTTAAGATCCGGCGTTCAACCGCCATGCCGTCAAACGCAGCCGCGGTAAGTCTTGGAACAGACAGGGTCCCTGCTGGAGCAGGTCCCTTCTCAGAGGTAGAGGCCACGGGTCCTCTGTGAGCATTTCTTGAAGTTCCGGGTACCAAGTCCTTCTTGGCCAATCCGGAGCCACGAGAATAGTTCTTACTCCTCCCCGCCGTATAATCCTCAGCACCTTGGGTATGAGAGGCAGAGGAGAGAACACATACACTGACTGGTACACCCACGGTGTTACCAGAGCGTCCACCGCTATTGCTTGAGGGTCCCTTGACCTGGCGCAATACCTGTCCAGTTTTTTGTTGAGGCGGGATGCCATCATGTCCACCTTTGGTTTTTCCCAACGGTTTACAATCATGTGGAAGACTTCCGGGTGAAGTCCCCACTCTCCTGGGTGGAGGTTGTGCCTGCTGAGGAAGTCTGCTTCCCAGTTGTCCACTCCCGGAATGAACACTGCTGACAGTGCTATCACATGATTTTCCGCCCAGCGAAGAATCCTTGCAGCTTCTGCCATTGCCCTCCTGCTTCTTGTGCCGCCCTGTCTGTTTACGTGGGCGACTGCCGTGATGTTGTCCGACTGGATCAGCACCGGCTGACCTTGAAGCAGAGGTCTTGCTTGGCTCAGAGCATTGTAAATGGCTCTTAACTCCAGGATATTTATGTGAAGTGATGTCTCCAGGCTTGACCACAAGCCCTGGAAGTTTCTTCCCTGTGTGACTGCTCCCCAGCCTCGCAGGCTGGCATCCGTGGTCACCAGGACCCAGTCCTGAATGCCGAATCTGCGGCCCTCTAGAAGATGAGCACTCTGCAACCACCACAGGAGAGACACCCTTGTCCTTGGGGACAGGGTTATCCGCCGATGCATCTGAAGATGCGATCCGGACCATTTGTCCAGCAGGTCCCACTGGAATGTTCTTGCGTGGAATCTGCCGAATGGGATTGCTTCGTAGGAAGCCACCATTTTTCCCAGGACCCTTGTGCATTGATGCACTGATACTTGGCCTGGTTTTAGGAGGTTTCTGACTAGCTCGGATAACTCTCTGGCTTTCTCTTCCGGGAGAAACACCTTTTTCTGGACTGTGTCCAGGATCATCCCTAGGAATAGAAGACGTGACGTCGGGATCAGCTGCGATTTTGGGATATTGAGAATCCAACCGTGCTGCCGCAGCACTACTTGAGATAGTGCTACTCAGACTACCAACTGTTCCTCGGATCTTGCCCTTATCAGGAGATCGTCCAAGTAAGGGATAATTAAAACTCCTTTCCTTCGAAGGAGTATCATCATTTCGGCCATTACTCTGGTAAAGACCCGGGGCGCCGTGGACAATCCAAACGGCAGCGTCTGAAACGGATAGTGGCAGTTCTGTACCACAAACCTGAGGTACCCTTGGTGAGAAGGGTAAATTGGGACATGGAGGTAAGCATCCTTGATGTCCAGAGACACCATATAATCCCCTTCTTCCAGGTTCGCGATCACCGCTCTGAGTGACTCCATCTTGAATTTGAACCTCTGTATGTAAGTGTTCAAAGATTTTAGATTTAAAATAGGTCTCACCGAGCCATCCGGCTTCGGTACCACAAACAGCGTGGAATAATACCCCTTTCCCTGTTGCAGGAGGGGTACCTTGATTATCACCTGCTGAGAATACAGCTTGTGAATGGCTTCCAATACCGCCTCCCTGTCGGAGGGAGACGTCGGTAAGGCAGACTTTAGGAAACGGCGGGGGGGGGGGGGAGACGTCTCGAATTCCAATTTGTACCCCTGAGATACCACCTGAAGGATCCAGGGGTCCACTAGTGAGTGAGCCCACTGCGCGCTGAAATTCTTGAGACGGGCCCCCACCGTGTCTGAGTCCGCTTGTAGAGCCCCAGCGTCATGCTGAGGACTTGGCAGAAGCGGGAGAGGGCTTCTGTTCCTGGGAACTGGCTATTTGCTGCAGCCTTTTTCCTCTCCCTCTGCCATGGGGCAGAAATGAGGAGCCTTTTGCCCGCTTGCCCTTATGGGGCCGAAAGGACTGCGCCTGATAATACGGCGTCTTCTTATGTTGAGAGGCTACCTGGGGTAAAAATGTGGATTTCCCAGCAGTTGCCGTGGACACTAGGTCCGATAGACCTACCCCAAATAACTCCTCCCCTTTATAAGGCAATACTTCAATATGCCTTTTGGAATCAGCATCACCTGACCACTGCCGCGTCCATAACCCTCTTCTGGCAGATATGGACAGCGCACTTACTCTTGATGCCAGTCGGCAAATATCCCTCTGTGCATCACGCATATATAAAAATGCATCTTTTAAATGCTCTATAGTCAGTAATATACTGTCCCTATCCAGGGTATCAATATTTTCAGTCAGGGAATCCGACCAAGCCACCTCAGCACTGCACATCCAGGCTGAGGCGATTGCTGGTCGCAGTATAACACCAGTGTGAGTGTATATACATTTTAGGATATTCTCCTGCTTTCTGTCAGCAGGTTCCTTAAGGGCGGCCGTATCAGGAGACGGTAGTGCCACCTGTTTAGACAATCGTGTGCGCGCTTTATCCACCCTAGGGGGTGTTTCCCAACGTGCCCTATCCTCTGGCGGGAAGGGGTATGATGCCAATAACCTTTTAGGAATTATCAGTTTTTTATCGGGAGAAACCCACGCTTCATCACACACTTCATTTAATTCCTCAGAAGCAGGAAAAACTACAGGTAGTTTTTTCTCACCAAACATAATACCCTTTTTAGTGATACTTGTACTATCAGAAATGTGTAAAACATTTTTCATTGCCTCAATCATGTAACGTGTGGCCCTACTGGAAGTCACATTCGTCTCTTCATCGTCGATACTGGATTCAGTATCCGTGTCGGCGTCTGCATCTGCCATCTGAGGTAGCGGGCGTTTTAGAGCCCCTGATGGTCTTTGAGACGCCTGGACAGGCACAAGCTGAGTAGCCGGCGGTCTCATGTCATCAACCGTCTTTTGTAAAGAGCTGACACTTTCACGTAAATCCTTCCATAAGCCCATCCACTCAGGTGTCGACTCCCTAGGGGGTGACATCTCCATTATAGGCAATTGCTCCGCCTCCACATCATTTTCCTCCTCATACATGTCGACACAGTCGTACCGACACACAGCACACACACAGGGAATGCTCTGATAAGAGGACAGGACCCCACTAGCCCTTTGGGGAGACAGAGGGAGAGTATGCCAGCACACACCAGAGCGCTATATATATGTTGGGATAACACTATACAGAGTGTTTTTCCCCTTATAGCTGCTGTTTATATTATACTGCGCCTAATTAGTGCCCCCCTCCCCCCCCTCTTGTTTTACCCTTTTCTGTAGTGCAGGACTGCAGGGGAGAGTCAGGGAGACGTCCTTCCAGCGGAGCTGTGAGGGAAAATGGCGCCAGTGTGCTGAGGAGATAGGCTCCGCCCCCTTCTCGGCGGACTTTTCTCCCGCTTTTTTCAGGAATCTGGCAGGGATTAATATACATCCATATAGCCCTGGGGGTTATATGTGATGTATTTTAGCCAGCCAAGGTGTTCATATTGCTGCTCAGGGCGCCCCCCCCCAGCGCCCTGCACCCATCAATGACCGGAGCGTGTGGTGTGCATGAGGAGCAATGGCGCACAGCTGCAGTGCTGTGCGCTACCTTGGTGAAGACTGATGTCTTCTGCCGCCGATTTTCCGGACTTCTTCTTGCTTCTGGCTCTGTAAGAGGGCCGGCGGCGCGGCTCTGGGACCGGACTCCGAGGCTGGGCCTGTGTTCGGTCCCTCTGGAGCTAATGGTGTCCAGTAGCCTAAGAAGCCCAAGCTGGCTGCAAGCAGGCAGGTTCGCTTCTTCTCCCCTTAGTCCCTCGATGCAGTGAGCCTGTTGCCAGCAGGTCTCACTGAAAATAAAAAACCTAAAACTAACTTTTCCTAAGAAGCTCAGGAGAGCCCCCTAGATTGCACCCAGCTCGGTCGGGCACAAAAATCTAACTGAGGCTTGGAGGAGGGTCATAGGGGGAGGAGCCAGTGCACACCAGGTAGTCCTAAAGCTTTTCTTTTGTGCCCAGTCTCCTGCGGAGCCGCTATTCCCCATGGTCCTTACGGAGTTCCCAGCATCCACTAGGACGTCAGAGAAATATATATATATATATATATATATATATATATATATATATATATATATATATATATATATATATATATATATATATATATATATATACACACACACATATATATATATATATATATATACACACACACACACACACACACACACCTATATATATATATATATATTATGCACTGGACTTTGTGAGAGGTGGCAGTATTGAAGCACTCAAACCACATGATTTGAGGCCAACTAAAATCTTTTATCTATCCAGTGGTGTACAAAACACCTATTATATGGGTCTGTTTTAATTTTATAGACCTACTTCACCAATATTTGACTGTTTTTATAAATAATAGTCAAAGGAATTGTCTCTCTGGTTTCAATCTATGAGTCCATTAGGCGTTTTTTGATCTCACTATTATGGATACCGTCTGGAGTTATTAGTTTCAGACTTATGTTGATCTAATACCCCTGAAGAAGTCCTAAGGGACGAAACGCGTTGGGTTCTACATCTGATTAAAACCTGCTTGGTATATATTTGAATAGGGTACTGTAATTGAGCCAAAACTTGATTGGTGTATATCGAAATCTGTTGATGTTGTATCCATCCTGTATGACAACAATGTTATTTGAAAAGATGAAGTAGAGACATACATTGTATTTTAAGAATACATTTTAAACTATATTGATTGTCTGCAATAAGTCACTAGCGCCCTCAGATTCTGTATGTATTTATCATTTGTGAATCCTTGCTGACGAGGGATTCTTCTAGAGGTGCTGCTTTTTCATATCCCGAGCGCAACTTGATACCATTCTTGTGTGTGTATATATATATATATATATATATATATATATATATATATATATATATATATATATATACATATACACACACACACACACACACACACATACATACATATATGCACACACATACATACATACATATATACACACACATATACATATATCAGTACATCTGTCCATGAGCTGCGTCTCAAGAGAATGTGGGTCATGCAGCAAGATGTTCAGGACTAATCAGCAATTACCAGAGACGTCTACATGCAGTTATTGCCGCACGGGGGGAGGGGGGGGGGGGGGTTATATCAGATACTGAAAGTAAAGGTTCACATACTTTTGACACTCACAGATATGTGATATTGGATCATTTTCCTCAATAAAAAGTGAGCATAACTCATATTTTTGTCTCATTTGTTTGATTTGGTTCGCTTTAACTACTGTACTTTTTGGGCAAAGTTCACCAGAAATAGAGAAAGTTCTGAAGGGTTCACAAACTTTCCAGCACCACTGTATGGAAAACATGACCTTTAGGAGGTACTTGAGAACGGAAGGTGAAAACCCCTTAGGTACATGCATGTGTTTTTTGACAAGATGTAAACAGAAAAAAAAAAAAAGACCCAAAACAGATGCAATAAAATATATATATATATATATATATATATATATATATATATATATATATATATATATATATATATATATATATAAACACTATAGCTACCATTATTGTAAATTATGTATTCTGGGAAGTCTTCATATATAATTTTTTAAAAATACTAAAAACTAACCTTGTGATTGCCGTGAAAAGACCACGAATTCGCGCTTTGTGACGAGCCACAAATGTCTCAGTATATATCACACCCCTGTTGTTTTGATCAATCTTCCCTTGAATAATATTTCCAAGTCTCAGGGTCAGCGACTGTGGTTAAAAAGAAAAGAATGAAGAAACATATAAATGTGCACTTGCAGCTATTGCTGAACAGCATTTGGTTAAATAAGCACCATGAAAGATGTAGTCCAGTAACAAATGGAGTGATCAGTTACCCATTCCTGACATTGCTGCTGTGCTTCATATATGACAGACATAATATATGATCTATTCACATTGGGGGTAATTCCAAGTTGATCGCAGCAGGATTTTTGGTAGCAATTGGGCAAAACCATGTGCACTGCAGGGGAGGCAGATAGAACATGTGTAGAGAGAGTTAGATTTGGGTGGGGTGTGTTCAATCTGCAATCTAATTTGCTGTGCACAAATAAAGCAGCCAGTATTTTCCCTGCACAGAAATAAAATAACCCACCCAAATCTAACTCTCTACACATGTTATATCTGCCTCCCCCACATTGTTTAATGCACAAATTTATTAAAAATATTGACTAAAATGACCTTCAGGCTGTGTCTAGAAGGTGTATATGAAACAAATGCATTCTGTGCTTAGACTTGGGTCCCATCGCCATGATATTTCATTATGGTATGCAATTATTCCAAAATACGGAAAAATCCGATTTCGCTCCTGTGGTGGCTACACAGTTCTCTCCTACTAGAGGGACGCAGGTTCGGGATTCAGGACTGGGTCCTGGTAACCACGGATGCAAGTCTCCGAGGCTGGGGAGCTTCCAAGGAAAATGGTCAAGTCAGGAAGCCTGCCTTCACATAAACATTCTGGAATTGAGAGCCATTTACAACGGCCTTCTACAAGCGGTACATCTTCAAGATCATCCCGTGCAGATACAGTCGGACAATGGGGGCAAAACCATGTGCACTGCAGGGGAGGCAGATATAACATGTGCAGAGAGAGTTAGATTTGGGTGTGGTGTGTTCAATCTGCAATCTAAATTGCAGTGTAAAAATAAAGCAGCCAGTATTTACCCTGCACAGAAACAAAATAACCCACCCAAATCTAACTCTCTCTGCACGTTATATCTGCCTCCCCTGCAGTGCACATGGTTTTGCCCAATTGCTAACAAACTTGCTGCTGCGATCAACTCAGAATTACCCCCATTGAGTAGAAACGAGAGTGGATGGCTGACAACTGCTCCACAGGGGAAGTGCAGCTGCACCTCATCATTATGGTGAATCTATCTAAACAGATGAGCTCACTCAGACTTCTTTATAAAATTACTTATGGTGTAACGAAAGTAATACTTTAATGATTTGATCAGTTTTCACAGCCAAGTACTAAAGGCATCTGTAATATAAAAGAGAAATCTGCTGTTAACCAGAAAAACTATGAAGGTCATTCAGATCTGATCACTGCTGTGCATTTTCGCACAGCGGGCGATCAGATCCAAACTGCGCGTGCATATGCACCGCGCCGGCGCTTCACACGGCTGCAACGGGCATCGGCGCCCTGCGACGGGATTGTGCGAACGATCCATTCGCACCGGCGTTTTCACGGAAACTGACAGGAATTGGGCGTTTGTGGGTGGCAGCTGACCGTTTTCAGGTGTTTGGAAAACCGCAGGCGGGTTCAGGAGTTTTCAGGGAGGGTGTCTGACGTCAGCTCCGGCCCCGATCATCAGGATTCTACCGCACAGGAAGAGTAAGTCGTGGGTTGCGCAGAGACTGCACAAAATCAGTTTGTGCAGCTCTGCTACACATGCGATCGCACACTTGCGCGGTGAAAATACACTCCAACTGTAGGCGGCGACTAGCTGATCGCAGGACTGCAAAAAATGCCGCCCAGTAATCAGATCTGAATGACCCCCTATATTTCAGAAAATGTTAACTGAGGTGTAACCGATCCACGCTCTAAAGCAGAAGTATAATAATAATAAAATACAGAGCTGCTGAATTATGACTCTGGCGGAGTCCTTTATCACCTCTGTCAGGAAGTCTCCCGGAAGGTCGTAAGTCTTGCACAGTTCTGATATAGTCACTTGGCCAGCTTCCTGCAATTTATCATTAACCTCCTCTGCTATCTGGTCCAGATAGTTGCTAATAAAACAAGAAATATGGGTTGGTAATTGTGACATTAAATCTAAGCTTAAAGTCATAGGGGTAAATTTTCTAAGGTGGTAGTTTTTTTTATTTTTTTATAACTGGTGATGTTGCCCATAGCAACCAGATTCTATTATCTTCTAGAAGCAACTAGATAAATGTTAAGTAGAATCTGATTGGTTGCTATGGGCAACATCACCAGTTCTTAAAAAAAAAAGTCTAACACTTTAGTAAATGAATCCATTAGAATCAGGTTATAATAAATATTCTAATTATTAATGAATAACAAATACAAACTAAACGTATTTAAAAAAAAAAAAAAAAAGGTATAAATATTATTTTACATTCAATACCAATTCCCTTTTTTGGACAAATGTTCATTAGCCTAATAATAAGATTTTACTTACCGATAAATCTATTTCTCGTAGTCCGTAGTGGATGCTGGGACTCCGTCAGGACCATGGGGATTAGCGGCTCCGCAGGAGACAGGGCACAAAAATAAAAGCTTTAGGACTAGGTGGTGTGCACTGGCTCCTCCCCCTATGACCCTCCTCCAAGCCTCAGTTAGGATACTGTGCCCGGACGAGCGTACACAATAAGGAAGGATTTTGAATCCCGGGTAAGACTCATACCAGCCACACCAATCACACCGTACAACCTGTGATCTGAACCCAGTTAACAGTATGACAAACGTAGGAGCCTCTGAACAGACGGCTCACAACAATAACAACCCGATTTTTTTGTAACAATAACTATGTACAAGTATTGCAGACAATCCGCACTTGGGATGGGCGCCCAGCATCCACTACGGACTACGAGAAATAGATTTATCGGTAAGTAAAATCTTATTTTCTCTGACGTCCTAGTGGATGCTGGGACTCCGTAAGGACCATGGGAATTATACCAAAGCTCCCAAACGGGCGGGAGAGTGCGGATGACTCTGCAGCACCGAATGAGAGAACTCCAGGTCCTCTTTAGCCAGGGTATCAAATTTGTAGAATTTTACAAACGTGTTCTCCCCCGACCACGTAGCTGCTCGGCAGAGTTGTAATGCCGAGACCCCTCGGGCAGCCGCCCAAGATGAGCCCACCTTCCTTGTGGAATGGGCCTTGATAGATTTAGGCTGTGGCAGGCCTGCCACAGAATGTGCAAGTTGAATTGTGCTACAAATCCAACGAGCAATCGTCTGCTTAGAAGCAGGAGCACCCAGCTTGTTGGGTGCATACAGTATAAACAGCGAGTCAGATTTTCTGACTCCAGCCGTCCTTTCAATGCCCTGACAACGTCCAGCAACTTGGAATCCTCCAAATCGCTAGTAGCCGCAGGCACCACAATAGGCTGGTTCAGGTGAAACGCTGAAACCACCTTAGGCAGAAACTGAGGACGCGTCCGCAGTTCTGCCCTGTCCGAATGGAAAATCAGATATGGGCTTTTATACGATAAAGCCGCCAATTCTGACACTCTCCTGGCTGAAGCCAGGGCCAGTAGCATGGTTACTTTCCATGTAAGATATTTCAAATCCACCGATTTGAGTGGCTCAAACCAATGGGATTTGAGAAAATCCAAAACTACATTAAGATCCCACGGAGCCACTGGGGGCACAACCGGGGGCTGTATATGTAGTACTCCTTTTACAAAAGTCTGGACTTCAGGAACTGAAGCCAATTCTTTCTGGAAGAAAATCGACAGGGCCGAAATTTGAACCTTAATGGACCCTAATTTGAGGCCCATAGACAATCCTGTTTGCAGGAAATGTAGGAATCGACCCAGTTGAAATTCCTCCGTCGGGCCCTTCCTGGCCTCACACCACGCAACATATTTTCTCCAAATGCGGTGATAATGTTGTGCAGTCACCTCCTTCCTGGCTTTTACCAGGGTAGGGATGACCTCTTCCGGAATGCCTTTTTCCCTTAGAATTCGGCGTTCAACCGCCATGCCGTCAAACGCAGCCGCGGTAAGTCTTGGAATAGACACGGTCCCTGCTGAAGCAGGTCCCGTCTTAGAGGTAGAGGCCACGGATCTTCCGTGAGCATCTCCTGAAGTTCCGGGTACCAAGTTCTTCTTGGCCAATCCGGAGCCACGAGTATCGTTCTTACTCCCTTTTGCCGTATAATTCTCAGTACTTTTGGTATGAGAGGCAGAGGAGGAAACACATACACTGACTGGAACACCCACGGTGTTACCAGAGCGTCCACAGCTATTGCCTGAGGGTCTCTTGACCTGGCGCAATACCTGTCCAGTTTTTTGTTGAGGCGGGACGCCATCATATCCACCTTTGGTTTTTCCCAACGGTTCACAATCATGTGGAAGACTTCTGGATGAAGTCCCCACTCTCCCGAGTGTAGATCGTGTCTGCTGAGGAATTCCGCTTCCCAGTTGTCCACTCCCGGAATGAACACTGCTGACAGTGCTATCACATGATCTTCCGCCCAGCGAAGAATCCTTGCAGCTTCTGCCATTGCCCTCCTGCTTCTTGTGCCGCCCTGTCTGTTTACGTGGGCGACTGCCGTGATGTTGTCCGACTGGATCAACACCGGCTGACCCTGAAGCAGGGGTTTTGCCAGGCTTAGAGCATTGTAAATCGCTCTTAGCTCCAGTATATTTATGTGAAGAGACATCTCCAGGCTTGACCACACTCCCTGGAAGTTTCTTCCCTGTGTGACCGCTCCCCAGCCTCTCAGACTGGCATCCGTGGTCACCAGGACCCAGTCCTGTATGCCGAATCTGCGGCCCTCTAACAGATGAGCACTCTGCAACCACCACAGAAGAGACACCCTTGTCCGTGGAGACAAAGTTATCCGCTGATGCATCTGCAGATGCGATCCGGACCATTTGTCCAGCAGATCCCACTGAAAAGTTCGTGCGTGGAATCTGCCGAATGGAATCGCTTCGTAAGAAGCCACCATTTTTCCCAGGACTCTTGTGCATTGATGCACAGACACTTTTCCTGGTTTTAGGAGGTTCCTGACAAGTTCGGATAACTCCCTGGCTTTCTCCTCCGGAAGAAACACCTTTTTCTGAACCGTGTCCAGAATCATTCCCAGGAACAGCAGACGTGTCGTCGGGGTCAATTGAGATTTTGGAAAATTCAGAATCCACCCGTGCTGTTGCAGCACTACTTGGGTTAGTGCTACTACGTCCTCCAGCTGTTCTCTGGACCTTGCCCTTATCAGGAGATCGTCCAAGTAAGGGATAATTAATACGCCTTTTCTTCGCAGAAGAAACATCATTTCGGCCATTACCTTGGTAAAGACCCGAGGTGCCGTGGACAATCCAAACGGCAGCGTCTGAAACTGATAATGACAGTTTTGCACCACGAACCTGAGGTACCCTTGATGTGAAGGGCAAATTGGGACATGCAGGTAAGCATCCTTGATGTCCAGGGACACCATAAAGTCCCCTTCTTCCAGATTCGCTATCACTGCTCTGAGTGACTCCATCTTGAACTTGAATTTTTGTATGTACAGGTTCAAAGATTTCAGATTTAGAATAGGTCTTACCGAGCCGTCCGGCTTCGGTACCACAAATAGTGTGGAATAATACCCCTTTCCCTGTTGTAGGAGGGGTACCTTGACTATCACCTGCTGAGAATACAGCTTGTGAATGGCTTCCAATACCGTCGCCCTGTCTGAGGGAGACGTTGGCAGAGCAGACTTTAGGAACCGGCGAGGGGGAGACTTCTCGAATTCCAACCTGTAACCCTGAGATACTACCTGCAGGATCCAGGGGTCCACCTGTGAGTGAGCCCACTGTGCGCTGAAATTCTTGAGTCGACCCCCCACCGCCCCTGAGTCCGCTTGTAAAGCCCCAACGTCATGCTGAGGGCTTTGCAGAAGCCGGGGAGGGCTTCTGCTCCTGGGAGGGAGCTGCTTGGTGCACTCTCTTACCCTTTCCTTTGCCTCGGGGCAGATATGACTGTCCTTTTGCCCGCTTGTTCTTATAGGAACGAAAGGACTGCGGCTGAAAAGACGGTGTCTTTTTCTGTTGGGAGGGGACCTGAGGTAAAAAGGTGGATTTCCCGGCTGTTGCCGTGGCCACCAAATCCGATAGACCGACCCCAAATAATTCCTCCCCTTTATACGGCAATACTTCCATATGCCGTTTGGAATCCGCATCACCTGACCACTGTCGCGTCCATAAACTTCTTCTGGCAGATATGGACATCGCACTTACTCTCGATGCCAGAGTGCAAATATCCCTCTGAGCATCTCGCATATAAAGAAAAGCATCCTTTAATTGCTCTATAGTCAATAAAATACTGTCCCTATCCAGGGTATCAATATTTTCAGTCAGGGAATCCGACCAAACCACCCCAGCACTGCACATCCATGCTGAGGCGATGGCTGGTCGCAGTATAACACCAGTATGAGTGTATATACTTTTCAGGGTAGTTTCCAGCCTCCTATCAGCTGGATCCTTGAGGGCGGCCGTTTCAGGAGACGGTAACGCCACTTGTTTTGATAAGCGTGAGTGCCTTATCCACCCTAGGGGGTGTTTCCCAGCGCGCCCTAACCTCTGGCGGGAAAGGATATAATGCCAATAACTTCTTTGAAATTAGCAGTTTTCTATCGGGGTTAACCCACGCTTCATCACACACTTCATTCAATTCCTCTGATTCAGGAAAAACTACAGGTAGTTTTTTCAGACCCCACATAATACCCCTTTTTGTGGTACTTGCAGTATCAGAGATATGCAAAGCCTCCTTCATTGCCGTGATCATATAACGTGTGGCCCTACTGGAAAATACGTTTGTTTCTTCACCGTCGACACTAGATTCGGTGTCCGTGTCTGGGTCTGTGTCGACCGACTGAGGTAAAGGGCGTTTTACAGCCCCTGACGGTGTCTGAGACGCCTGGACAGGTACTAACTGGTTTGCCGGCCGTCTCATGTCGTCAACTGATTTTTGTAACGTGCTGACATTATCACGTAATTCCATAAACAAAGCCATCCATTCCGGTGTCGACTCCCTAGGGGGTGACATCACCATTACCGGCAATTGCTCCGCCTCCACACCAACATCGTCCTCATACATGTCGACACACACGTACCGACACACAGCAGACACACAGGGAATGCTCTTATCGAAGACAGGACCCCACTAGCCCTTTGGGGAGACAGAGGGAGAGTTTGCCAGCACACACCCAAGCGCTATAAATATATAGGAACAACCCTACAGAAGTGTTGTTTCCTTTATAGCAGCTTAATATATCAATATCGCCAAAAAAGTGCCCCCCCTCTCTGTTTTTTTACCCTGTTTCTGTAGTGCAGTGCAGGGGAGGAGTCCTGGGAGCCTTCCTCGCAGCGGAGCTGTGCAGGAAAATGGCGCTGTGTGCTGAGGAGATAGGCCCCGCCCCCTATTTCGGCGGGCTCTTCTCCCGGTGTTTGTGAGACCTGGCAGGGGTTAAATACATCCATATAGCCCCATATACATCCATATAGCCCCAGGGGCTATATGGATGTATTTAACCCCAGGGGCTATATGTGATGTATTTTTAGCCAGAACAAGGTATTATCATTGCTGCCCAGGGCGCCCCCCCCCCCAGCGCCCTGCACCCTCAGTGACCGCTGGTGTGAAGTGTGCTGACAACAATGGCGCACAGCTGCAGTGCTGTGCGCTACCTCATGAAGACTGAAAAGTCTTCTGCCGCCGGTTTCTGGACCTCTTCACTTTTTGGCATCTGCAAGGGGGTCGGCGGCGCGGCTCCGGGACCGGACTCCATGGCTGGGCCTGTGTTCGATCCCTCTGGAGCTAATGGTGTCCAGTAGCCTAAGAAGCCAATCCATCCTGCACGCAGGTGAGTTCACTTCTTCTCCCCTAAGTCCCTCGTTGCAGTGAGCCTGTTGCCAGCAGGACTCACTGAAAATAAAAAACCTAATAACTTTTTCTAAGCAGCTCTTTAGGAGAGCCACCTAGATTGCACCCTGCTCGGACGGGCACAAAAACCTAACTGAGGCTTGGAGGAGGGTCATAGGGGGAGGAGCCAGTGCACACCACCTAGTCCTAAAGCTTTTATTTTTGTGCCCTGTCTCCTGCGGAGCCGCTAATCCCCATGGTCCTGACGGAGTCCCAGCATCCACTAGGACGTCAGAGAAATTTCTTTATTCTTATTTTCTATAATAAATATTAACATGGATTTATACAGCAGTAAAATTTTGTAACCCACCAAGGTAAGGTAGTGGGGTGTGGTATATTAGGGGGATATTTATTATGTTGATGTCCATCAGGACGACAGGAGAATGTTGACATGACTGAAATGTCAATATGAAGCATGTTTGTGGTCATGTGACACTGAGTCGGATGAAAGCATCTGAAGAGCGGTGTTCTGGTAATTATTCTGCACCTATCCCTAACCCTAGTCCCTGCCCTGCAGCCCATCTCTCCCTATTTAGTCAGCTAAGTGATTTTTTTGAGGAGAGCAACTAATCAGCAATGACAACACTGATTTTGATGGTTCAGGCGTCATTTGATATGGTGTGTGATGCAGATGTGCAATAAGGTCGCAGAATTTTGATAAGTGGTCAGGTTGTTGAGTAATAACGTGTCAAAGTGGTGCTTTTTTTCCCATAGAAAAGGCATTGAGTGGGGAGTTTTTCCTTATGGGTTGTAAATTGCAGTGAAGCCCTTGCCAATTTTTTTCTGCCCTAAATTCAGTTAATATAATGAATCCTTTCTAACACTTTCGGGATACTGTAAGCTTTACATGAACACGCAGCACATTTTTTTCTTCAATTTTGAGCAACGAGGTTGACTAGTTCTAAAAATCTAAGCAGTCAAATGATGACATTTCAGATGTCGACATGGTGTCTGTCGACAAGTTGACCATGTGGTAGGCGATTCTGTGTCAACTATACAGGTCATCCAATAACCGGTAATATTTTAGTCTTGTATACTATGCACAGCTGGAGCTGGAGACAAGTGGCACTGGAAAAGTGGGATGAGGTGGGACAAACCGCTTTGGATGCAGCATTTTCCATTATTTTGAATGAACATTAACAGGTCCTTATGTAAATAATTTAAATAAAGGAGCGCTTGTTGTGAGTTATACCGCTCATACCTGTAAAAAGTTGGGTTAGTAATAATGTTTACAGCCCCTTTTAGAGGTGTTTTTGTTTAAGATGAGGATGTGGAGTAATGAGGATTCCAAATGTAAATTGATCCGGTAACAGAAGTGGGTGATGTTATTGTGCAGCTGTCCCGTTCTGTCTAGCCCTGCTGTCCCTACCTTACAAGCCGCTGATCGCGGCTTGTTTCCGGTCTCCGGACCTGGTTTCCTCACCGCCAGTTAGCGGTATGTGAGCAAGTTGCTCTGCCGAGCGCCCAACGATGACGTGTAGCGGCGCCTCCTTCCTCAGTCTCTCTCAAGAATCCTTGACAAAGGGGCCCAAACCCCGAAACGCGTTGGAGAGAGAGAGACGGAGGAAGGAGGCGCCGCTACACGTCATCGTTGGACGCTCGGCAGAGCAACTTGCTCACATACCGCTAACTGGCAGTGAGGAAACCAGGTCCGGAGACCGGAAACAAGCCGCGATCAGCGGCTTGTAAGGTAGGGACAGCAGGGCTAGACAGGACGGGACAGCTGCACAATAACATCACCCACTTCTGTTACCGGATCAATTTACATTTGGAATCCTCATTACTCCACATCCTCATCTTAAACAAAAACACCTCTAAAAGGGGCTGTAAACATTATTACTAACCCAACTTTTTTACAGGTATGAGTGGTATAACTCACAACAAGCGCTCCTTTATTTAAATTATTTTGGTATTCTTATTTTATGTGGAGCAGCTAATATACACAAGCGCAGTAATAATCACATATTATAAGGTCCTTATGTAGTGCATACATATTCTGCAGCACTTTACATGAAACATTTGGCCATTCACATCAGTCCATGCTCCCGCGGAGCTTACCATCTATACTCCAGACCACATGCACACACACACATACACTTGAGGGTTCATTTTTGTTGGGAGCCATATTATTGGATTTTGTATAGAAACCAGAGTACCCAGTGGAAACCCACGCAAGCAAACTCCACATAGTTAGGGCCATGGTGCGAAACAAACTCAATACCCTCAGTGCTATTAGGCAGTAATGATAACCATTACACCAAACGTGTTTCCTGATATACTTTATGAGATCCAGTATTTACTAATAACGCAATTATTTACTTACTTGTCCACAAGCTGTCCAAGCACCAGCTGGACACTTTTATCTAATCTGATGAGATCATTGGCTCTGCTTTCAATATGAGTCAGATCAACATTGACAACCTGTTAAGAAGAAGACATAATAAAAACATTAATGGCACGCAACATGCAGCTGCCTCCAGCGGCTTCTCACATGCATCTTGGCTGCTTGTGTATATTTGCGAAAGTACAGTATGCACAATTCAAAGCCACATGCATCTCAGCCATTTCTCTTCGGCTGCTAAGAGAACTGTAGGGTGGGTGTGTGGGATTGTAGTCACTCACTATTCTCATTCATATGCATTATGGACGCCAAATTCAGATGGATCCCTTGCACCTACCAAGGAACAGGTTTGAATGCCAATGATAAAATAGGGCAGTGCGACTGCAAATAGGGCAGTGCGATTGCAAAGACACGTACACATTAGGGGCTTGTGAATATCCGCATTTATATCCTGTTTCTATGCCAACTGCACTCAAAATGAGGCTGCACTCGAACCTGCATGCCACACAGAATCAGGCCCTAGAGTATGCAAATTAAAACATATTTCAGCAGACTGACATTAGAAAGCAGTAATAGGAATTTTTCATGGACGTAAAATAAAAGTATAAGTGGAGCAGGGTTTCCTGCAGTGAAAAGTGTTACAGCAAATAATGTTTTTGCAAATAAATAAAATGCTTCCCACTTAGGGCTTTATTCATGTTATTGAATTGCTAATAATCTCAAGTCAAGCTGCTGCCCAGAAAAGAATATAGAAGTCCACTGGTGCCATCGCTTAGTCGTGTGTACACGTAAACAGCATTGACGCAATAATGAGGAACATTGTCTTTCGTTCCCTAATCTCTAGAAAAACAGCCATGACTAAAGTAGGGAATAATCGGGTTACTGCAGAGTCTAAAGGACATTACTCACTTCTACAGGGGGGTACACACGGAGAGATCCGTACTTAAAATCTAAGCAATCTTGCTAGATTGCTTAGATTTTAAGCACGGATCTGCCGTGTGTATGCCCTCCAGCGATAGCGATGCGCGGCCCCGCGCATCGCTATCGCCGATGCTAGATTGAGCTGCATGCAGGCTCAATCTAGCGGGTCGCTCACTTCACCGTTGTGTGAAGTGAGCGGCCCCCTGTCGGCTTTCCCCCTCGCTCAGCACATCGCGCTGTGCTGAGCGGGGTGAGAGATGTGTGCTGAGCGGTCTGTGTTAAGATCGCTCAGCACACATCTCTCCCGTGAGTACCCCCCTTACTTTTTCTAGATCACTCTGCTGCTTTTGACACTACTGACCACCCTATTCTCATACAAACACTACAAACCCTAGGTCTTCAGGGTACAGGCCATTTTCTTGGTTCCTATCCTACCTATCTAATCGCTCTTACAGTGTCCACTTCTCTGAATCCACAACCTCTTTGCTACCTCTCTCAGGTGGAGAACTGCAAAGCTCAGTCTTAGGTCCTCTGCTTTTCTCAATCTATACTCATCTCTTGGAAAGCTAATCAGTTCTTTTGGATTACAGTATCATCTGTACGCAGATGATACTCAAATCTACCTCTCCTCCCCAGATGTGTCACTGAATGCCTTTCTGCCGTTTCATCTTGGATATCATCTCACCACCTCAAACTTAATATTTCCAAAACAGAATTTTATTTCCAAAGCATAACAGTAGTTACCAACCTGATGACTCGATCACTGTTGAGAACTTGATAATCAATCCTAACCCACAAGCTCGCTGCCTATGTGTCAACCTTGGCTCTAAACTGTCCTTTGTTTTCCACATTCAATCTGTCTCAAAATCATGTTACATGCATCTAAAAAACATATCGAAAATATGACCATACCTTACACATTACAAAAACTCTAATCCATGCTCCCATTATCTCCCACATTGATTATTACAATAGTCTTCTTACTGGTCTTACCAAAAATAGATTCTCACCATATAATCCATTCTGAATGCAGCTGCAAGGCTAATCCTCCCCGCTAGACATTCATCGTCTATGAAGCCGCTCTGTTAGTTCCTCCATTGGAACGTTCTTCACAATATCTACGTCTCTCATTCACACTCATTGCAGGCTCCCATGCACAACTGCAGGACTTTCTTCAGGCTGCACCCACTCTGCTGAATGTCCTCTCATGCACAATAAGACCTCCTGACCCTGGGTCAACATTGCTATGTGGCCATATCATACAGCCCACCAAGAACTTTTGCAATCTGGTGGACCATTATGCTATAATAAGTACCTATTCTTGTGTATCTATGCCTATTTCGCTATAGATTGTAAGCTTGCGAGCAAGGCCTTACTACCTCTATGACTTGTTACCCCGTTTTGCTTTACCACTGTATCCATTTGTAAAGTGCAACAGAATATTTTGCGCTATATAAAAAACTGTTAATAAATAATAAAGACTCCCCGAATGAGTCTATGACTACAAAGACTGGCCACAGCAGTAGTGACACAGGAGCCATATTTTGCAGTGTACATGATCACAGCTGAAAGCAGATACATGCCCCATAAATGGCCATCACATCTCTCCGTTTTTGCCAACACATGGTCCCTTCGTGTCAATCATTCTACGTTAAAATTCTCATTGCATCCAGAATCACAAAGGTACCTTTGTGTGTGTGCAAAGCGATTGTGGCACATGCGCAGTCTGACGATAATCGCTCAGTTGCGTGAACATCAGCAATGCATGCAAACATGAATTAGGCCCTTTGTACTTCGCAATGATACCCTTTTGGCAGCAATAAGCTCTGCTCCTTTTGTATATTTAAAGAAATGCAATACTAAAAAAACTAATTTAAAAATGGTTCATTCACTAAAGCAGACACTGAAACCAAAATAAAAATTAAAGATGAGACGCTAAATAAATATATACGACTCCAGTAATACACTAACTACAGTAGAAAGAAAAATGGTGACCATACATACAGACAAGCGCATCAACTGGTGATCAAATAAAGGACCAGCTTTAGTCTGAAACTCTCAATACATTAACGACATCTCACAGCAATGTGGATTATTCCCAAAAGTAAAATGTATGAAAGTTATGATTAACTTTTATTCTATGTTTTTAGTATTCACATTTTGGTTCTAAACTTGTTTTATACAAAACTGGTTTTATTGGTAATTGCCATACTTGTGTATGTTCAGACTTTTGAATAATTATAAATGAAACTGTATTTACTGGGTGCCTGCAGCTCCCGATTGTGCAGATGGACATGAATTCCGCGGGTGCCCATTATTTCTGCTCGCACCCTTCTGAAGTGGCCAGCAGAAATCTGCCCAAAGTCAGGCTTTTGGCCACCCAAACTCAGCGCACCGAGTACTTTGAACGAGTTTTGCTGCTTTACACGTTTAAACCCGGTGAAATTGTGTGCAACAAGCACAATAAGTAATGGGAGCCTGCATCAATCGTGCCCATCTACAGAATTTAATATCACCCGTCGCCCATTACTTACACGCGCCTAAAAACAATTGAATTCCCCTCACTGTTTTTTCTGGTTATAGTCAATACTGAAACTAGTCAGGATATCAGTGACAGCAATGCTAATTTGCTTTTAACTCAAATGAACTTACCTGTTGTAGTTCAACTACGTTCACTCTCCCTACAAAAAGAAAAAACTTGCGTCAAACATAACCTGCTC
This sequence comes from Pseudophryne corroboree, assembly GCF_028390025.1. Lineage (NCBI taxonomy): Eukaryota > Metazoa > Chordata > Amphibia > Anura > Myobatrachidae > Pseudophryne > Pseudophryne corroboree. The sequence continues at coordinate 459,567,072 of NC_086447.1, read as the reverse complement.
TGCACAAACAGTGACAGCAATTTTGACTGCATCTACCCCAAAAAAAGCTGATCTTACTCACCACCTCTAACCTGAAGCTCATCTCTGATCTCTTTAGATATTTGGGATGGTGTGATATATTCTTTTCCATCAAGAGTGTGCACTACATCCAGCTGCTTCTCAGCAATGAGCTTAGCAACAATCTCAATGCAGTTGCGCTCAGATAACCTAGAGGTGTAAAATATGGCAGAATGTAAAGGCAGAACTTTTTAAAAAAGAAAAATTCAAAAATCCTTGCCCAGTAAATCGGAGACACAGCACAATAGGGAATAGGTCCTAACATGAGATGGATTGACATTAAGAGAATTTGGCTTCTTCCTCACAAGCCGTAAACGCTACCATGAAACATGCTCAATAAATTTGGTACAAGAACAACAGAAGTCACAAAGAACAAGAAACATAAATAACCTGGAAACCTACGCAACTAAAGGGGTCACCAAAAGCAGATGGTCACAATACAGAGTTGGTATCAAACTGGTGGTATCTGTCCACCGTTCCTCAACTCAATAAGAAAAAAGTATTTTAGAATGGAAATACTTCATTAGGACACAGTGGAGTAGGGATGACCAAAAATGTTCCAGGGAGGATAGGGGAAAGGCACACATCCCTGCAGCATGCAACCAGACCAAACTACCTCCACAAGACCTTATGATCAATACTGTCACCTGTACAGGCATTCACTTAAACCTGGTAGAATTTCGTAAAGTGTGCATGGAAGTCCATGTCGCTGTTTTACAAACCTTTGTCGTGAAGGTCAGGTGGGAAAAAATAAGAATTTACTCACCGGTAATTCTATTTCTCGTAGTCCGTAGTGGATGCTGGGTACTCCGTAAGGACCATGGGGAATAGACGGGCTCCGCAGGAGACTGGGCACTCTTTAAAGAAAGATTAGGTACTATATCTGGTGTGCACTGGCTCCTCCCTCTATGCCCCTCTCCAGACCTCAGTTAGGGAAACTGTGCCCGGAAGAGCTGACATTACTAGGAAAGGATTTGGAATCCAGGGTAAGACTCATACCAGCCACACCAATCACACCGTACAACTTGTGATAACTATACCCAGTTAACAGTATGAACAACAGCTGAGCCTCATTCAACAGATGGCTCAGACCAATAACCCTATAGTTAAGCAATAACTATATACAAGTATTGCAGAAGTCCGCACTTGGGACGGGCTCCCAGCATCCACTACGGACTACGAGAAATAGAATTACCGGTGAGTAAATTCTTATTTTCTCTGACGTCCTAGTGGATGCTGGGAACTCCTTAAGGACCATGGGGATTATACCAAAGCTCCCAAACGGGCGGGAGAGTGCGGATGACTCTGCAGCACCGAATGAGCAAAGGCAAGGTCCTCCTCAGCCAGGGTATCAAACTTGTAGAACTTAGCAAATGTGTTTGAACCCGACCAAGTAGCAGCTCGGCAAAGCTGTAAAGCCGAGACCGCTTGTGCAGCCGCCCAAGAAGAGCCCACCTTCCTTGTGGAATGGGCTTTTACCGATTTAGGATGCGGTAACCCTGCCGCAGAATGAGCTTGCTGAATCGTGTTACAGATCCAGCGCGCAATAGTTTGCTTTGAAGCCGGAGCACCCAGTTTGTTGGGTGCATGCAGGATAAACAGCGAGTCAGTTTTCCTGACTCCAGCCGTCCTGGAAACATAGATTTTCAAAGCCCTGACTACGTCCAGCAACTTGGAAGCCTCCAAGTCCCGAGTAGCCGCCTGCACCACAATAGGTTGGTTCAAATGAAACGCTGATACCACCTTTGGGAGAAATTGGGGACGAGTCCTCAATTCTGCCCTGTCCATATGGAAGATCAGATACGGGCTTTTACATGACAAAGCCGCCAATTCTGACACACGCCTAGCTGAAGCCAAGGCCAACAGCATATAATATAACATAAAGAGGCGATCTCCCAGCGCTGCTATACACAATTCCGATCCGTATAGTTTCTTGTTCCTCAAAGAGAAAACAAATTAGTGAGTCCCCTTGTTTTCAATCGATCCTTGAAGTCCCAATTATTAGGAGACTGACCTTTATGATGGGCCCTATGTGCGTTGAAAGGTATCTTTGGGTCCTTGCTTCTATTTTGGACCTCCCACAATGCTTGTTATATGGATAACTTCTCAACACACCATATCACATCAACTTTATAATAGGTCGCCCATCTGCACCAGGCTTACCTTTATATCAAGCCCTATATGCGTTGAAAGGTATCTTTTGGTCCCGACTTCTGTCCTCGACCTCTGATACCCCCACACCAATGGCTCCCGGGCGATCAATAAAATGGCAAATCCCGCCAGAAAAATGATGATTTTTTATTACTAAAAAACTTTTTTTTTCGAACAATAAAATAGATAAAAATGGAAAATGTCCACAAGACAAAAATCAAAACAACATAAACACAGGAGATTCCCTATATGAGAAAAGGTGAGGCCACTTCCACTGGTACCCTTCAGATGGAACAAGGAAAAATATTTTTAGGTTGCAACAATCCTTGCCAAAAAATAGTAGTACCAACATACGTGGTGTGGTTCAGCCTAGGGTCCTCCTGTGCGATTCACCAACGCGTTTCGGATAACAAATCCTTCCTCAGGGTGCATGGTGGAAGTGACCCCCCTGGTCTCTTTATACCCCTCTGGCTATGTTTCATATCCTCATCCGCCAATCAGGTTCCACCATCAAAATTAATACATATATAATCCAAATACCACCTAAAAACCTATACTCATATATAGTACACATACACATCAGTTAAATGCAATGTCCATATGCTGTATATTCTAAAATGTATCCGTAAAATTACATTCTGTACCCAAATTGGTTGCATGCAAAGAAAGGACTGGATCCATAAGGTCACGTCTCCGATCTCTGCCGTCAGCGAGTCTCTCAAAGACGGAAATTCCCGTCATGTGGTGCGGCCGACTTCCGGTTGTTGGAACGCAACCCCGGAAGTTCATTCCGTTCACTGTGTACCGCACCATCATATCTCGCCCATCCATACCCAGATACACGTGACGTCTCCATGGCAACACATACAAACAGGAAGGACGTCAGCGGAAACTAGCCAAAACCGGTGATTTCAGCAGCCGGATCAAATAAAAATCATGGACGCTAATATCCAGGATGGGATGCAGACCTTATATATAATGTTTACCTTATGGATCCAGTCCTTTCTTTGCATGCAACCAATTTGGGTACAGAATGTAATTTTACGGATACATTTTAGAATATACAGCATATGGACATTGCATTTAACTGATGTGTATGTGTACTATATATGAGTATAGGTTTTTAGGTGGTATTTGGATTATATATGTATTAATTTTGATGGTGGAACCTGATTGGCGGAGGAGGATATGAAACATAGCCAGAGGGGTATAAAGAGACCAGGGGGGTCACTTCCACCATGCACCCTGAGGAAGGATTTGTTATCCGAAACGCGTTGGTGAATCGCACAGGAGGACCCTAGGCTGAACCACACCACGTATGTTGGTACTACTATTTTTTGGCAAGGATTGTTGCAACCTAAAAATATTTTTCCTTGTTCCATCTGAAGGGTACCAGTGGAAGTGGCCTCACCTTTTCTCATATAGGGAATCTCCTGTGTTTATGTTGTTTTGATTTTTGTCTTGTGGACATTTTCCATTTTTATCTATTTTATTGTTCGAAAAAAAAAGTTTTTTAGTAATAAAAAATCATCATTTTTCTGGCGGGATTTGCCATTTTATTGATCGCCCGGGAGCCATTGGTGTGGGGGTATCAGAGGTCGAGGACAGAAGTCGGGACCAAAAGATACCTTTCAACGCATATAGGGCTTGATATAAAGGTAAGCCTGGTGCAGATGGGCGACCTATTATAAAGTTGATGTGATATGGTGTGTTGAGAAGTTATCCATATAACAAGCATTGTGGGAGGTCCAAAATAGAAGCAAGGACCCAAAGATACCTTTCAACGCACATAGGGCCCATCATAAAGGTCAGTCTCCTAATAATTGGGACTTCAAGGATCGATTGAAAAACAAGGGGACTCACTAATTTGTTTTCTCTTTGAGGAACAAGAAACTATACGGATCGGAATTGTGTATAGCAGCGCTGGGAGATCGCCTCTGTATGTTATATTGTGTCTAGAAAGGAGTGGTGCTCCTTCTTTGGTGGTTTACCGAGCTGCAGCTAGGGCGCAAGTTACTGTTACACATTTTTTTGAAGGCCAACAGCATGACCACCTTCCACGTGAGATACTTTAGCTCCACGGTCTTAAGTGGCTCAAACCAGTGTGATTTCAGGAAATCCAACACAACGTTAAGATCCCAAGGTGCCACTGGAGGCACAAAAGGGGGCTGAATATGCAGCACTCCCTTAACAAATGTCTGAACCTCAGGCAGTGAAGCCAGTTCTTTTTGAAAGAAAATGGATAGGGTCAAAATCTGGACCTTTATGGACCCCAATTTTAGGCCCATAGTGACCCCTGACTGTAGAAAGTGCAGGAATCGACCCAGCTGGAATTCCTCTGTAGGGGCCTTCCTGGCCTCACACCAAGCAACATACTTCCGCCATATACGGTGATAATGTTTTGCTGTCACGTCTTTGCTAGCTTTTATCAGGGTAGGAATAACTTCATCCGGAATGCCTTTTTCCGCTAGGATCCGGCGTTCAACCGCCATGCCGTCAAACGCAGCCGCGGTAAGTCTTGGAACAGACAGGGCCCTTGTTGCAGCAAGTCCTGTCTGAGAGGCAGAGGCCATGGGTCCTCTGTGCGCATTTCTTGCAGTTCCGGGTACCAAGTCCTTCTTGGCCAGTCCGGTACAATGAGTATTGTTCTTATTCCTCTCTTTCTTACTATTCTCAGTACTTTTGGTATGAGAGGAAGAGGAGGAAACACATATACCGACTGGTACACCCACGGTGACACTAGGGCGTCCACAGCTATCGACTGAGGGTCCCTTGACCTGGCGCAATATCTTTTTAGCTTTTTGTTGAGGCGGGACGCCATCATGTCCACCTGAGGCAGTTCCCATCGGTTTGCAATCAGTTGGAAGACTTCCTGATGAAGTCCCCACTCTCCCGGGTGGAGGTCGTGTCTGCTGAGGAAGTCTGCTTCCCAGTTGTCCATTCCCGGAATGAACACTGCCGACAGTGCTTGCACGTGATTCTCCGCCCATCGAAGAATCTTTGTGGCTTCCGCCATTGCCATCCTGCTTCTTGTGCCGCCCTGGCGGTTTACATGGGCGACCGCCGTGATGTTGTCTGACTGAATCAGAACTGGCCGGTTTCGAAGCAGGGGCTCTGCTTGACTCAGGGCGTTGTAAATGGCCCTTAATTCCAGTATATTTATGTGTAGAGAAGTCTCCAGACATGACCACAGTCCTTGGAAGTTTCTTCCCTGAGTGACTGCCCCCCACCCTCGGAGGCTTGCATCCGTGGTCACCAGGACCCAGTCCTGTATGCCGAACCTGCGGCCCTCGAGAAGGTGAGCACTCTGCAGCCACCACAGAAGAGACACCCTGGCCCTGGGGGACAGGGTGATCAGCCGATGCATCTGAAGATGCGATCCGGACCATTTGTCCAACAGATCCCACTGAAAGATCCTTGCATGGAACCTGCCGAAGGGAATGGCTTCGTATGAAGCCACCATCTTTTCCAGGACTCGCGTGCAGTGATGCACCGATACCTGTTTTGGGCCCTCATTCCGAGTCGTTCGCTCGGTATTTTTCATCGCATCGCAGTGAAATTCCGCTTAGTGCGCATGCGCAATATTCGCACTGCGACTGCGCTAAGTATCTTTGCTATGAAGATAGTATTTTTACTCACGGCTTTTTCATCGCTCCGGCGAACGTAATGTGATTGACAGGAAATGGGTGTTACTGGGCGGAAACAGGCCGTTTTATGGGCGTGTGGCTGAAAACGCTACCGTTTCCGGGAAAAACGCAGGAGTGGCCGGAGAAACGGGGGAGTGGTTGGGCGAATGCTGGGTGTGTTTGTGACGTCAAACCAGGAACGACAAGCACTGAACTGATCGCACAGGCAGAGTAAGTCTGGAGCTACTCTAAAACTGCTAAGTAGTTTGTGATCGCAATATTGCGAATACATCGGTCGCAATTTTAAGATGCTAAGATACACTCCCAGTAGGCGGCGGCTTAGCGTGTGTAACTCTGCTAAATTCGCCTTGCGACCGATCAACTCGGAATGAGGGCCCTGGTTTCAGGAGGTCCCTGACCAGAGATGCTAATTCCTAGGCCTTCTCCACCGGGAGAAACACCTTCTTCTGTTCTGTGTCCAGAATCATGCCCCGGAAAAGCAGACACGTCGTAGGAATCAGCTGCGACTTTGGAACATTCAGAATCCAGCCGTGCTGTAGTAACACTTCCTGAGAGAGTGTTACGCTGATCAACAACTGCTCCCTGGACCTCGCCTTTATGAGGAGATCGTCCAAGTACGGGATAATTATAACTCCCTTCTGCCGAAGGAGTATCATCATTTCGGCCATTACCTTGGTAAATATTCTCGGTGCCGTGGACAGGCCAAACGGCATCGTCTGGAACTGGTAATGACAGTCCTGTACCACAAATCTGAGGTACTCCTGGTGAGGTGGGTAAATGGGGACATGCAAGTAAGCATCTTTGATGTCCAGCGACACCATAAAATCCCCCTCTTCCAGGCTTGCAATAACCGCTCTGAGCGATTCCATTTTGAACTTGAATTTCTTTATATAAGTGTTCAAGGACTTTAGATTCAGAATGGGTCTCACCGAACCGTCCGGTTTCGGTACCACAAACATTGTGGAATAGTAACCCCTTCCCTGTTGAAGGAGGGGGACCCTGACAATCACTTGTAGTGTTCATTCTAGCACCCTGCACCTTTCAAATCCTGTGCAGTTCCTATTTCCTGCCTGTGGTGTCACTCTCTGCAATGGTGCTTCTCAGCACACACAGGTCTGAATCACAGCACTGAGTAACAGATCAGAGTGTGCTGAGAAGCAGCACAGCAGAGAGCAACTCCCCAGGCAGGAAAGAGGAACTGCACAGAATTTGAAAGGTGCAGGGTGCTAGAATGAACACTAACTTGCTGGAGGTACAGCTTGTGAATTGCCGCCAGCACTACCTCCCTTTCCATGGGGGAAGCTGGCAAGGCTGATTTGAGGTAACGGCGGAGGGGGGGAGGGGGGGGGGGGGGGGGGGAGTCACTTCGAATTCCAGCTTGTATCCCTGAGATACAATTTGTATAGCCCAGAGATCCACCTGTGAACGAATCCACTGGCTGCTGAAGTTTCGTAGACGCGCCCCCACCGCACCTGGCTCCGCCTGTGGAGCCCCAACGTCATGCGGTGGACTTAGTGGAAGCAGGGGAGGACTTTTGTTCCTGGGAACTTGCTGCATGGTGCAGCTTCTTACCTCTACCCCTGCCTCTGGCAAGAAAGGATGCACCCCAGACCCTCTTGCCTTTTTGGGAACGAAAGGACTGCATTTGATAATACGGTGCTTTCTTAGGCTGTGAGGAAACCTGAGGCAAGAAAGTGGACTTTCCAGCTGTCGCTGTAGACACGAGGTCCGACAGACCGTCCCCAAACAACTCCTCACCCTTATAAGGCAAAACCTCCATGTGTTTTTTAGAATCAGCATCTCCTGTCCATTGCCGAGTCCATAAGACCCTCCTGGCAGAAATGGACATAGCATTAATTCTAGAGCCTAGCAGGCAAATGTCCCTCTGAGCATCTCGCATATATAAGACGACGTCTTTGATATGGCCTAGGGTTAGCAAAACAGTATCTCTGTCGAGGGAATCTATGTCGTCTAACAGAGTATCTGTCCACACTGCTACAGCACTACACATCCAGGCTGAAGCAACAGCAGGTCTCAGTAGAGTACCAGATTGTGTATACACAGACTTCAGGATAGCTTCCTGCTTTCTATCCGCAGGCTCCTTTAAGGCGGCCGTATCCTGAGACGGCAGGGCCACCTTTTTAGATAAGCGTGTCAGCGCCTTGTCCACCCTAGGGGATGTTTCCCAACGTAACCTGTCCGTTGGCGGGAAAGGGTACGCCATCAGTAACCTCTTAGAAATCACTAATTTCTTATCAGGGGAACTCCACGCTTCTTCACACAATTCATTTAATTCATCAGATGGGGGAAAAGTCACTGGCTGCTTTTTCTCCCCAAACATATAAACCCTCTTGGTATTAACCGGGTTACTCTCAGAAATGTGTAATACATCTTCCATTGCAATAATCATGTATCGGATGGCCTTGGTCATTTTAGACTGTAAATGTGCCTCATCATCGTCGACACTGGAGTCGGACTCCGTGTCGGCATCTGTGTCAACCATCTGAGATAGAGGGCGTTTATGAGCCCCTGATGGCTTCTGAGACGCCTGGGCAGGCTCGGGCTGAGACCCCGGCTGTCCCAAGGCTGCAGCATCATCAAACCTTTTATGTAAGGAGTTTACATTGTCATTTAAGACCTTCCACATATCCATCCAATCAGGTGTCGGCCCCGACGGGGGCGATACCACACTTATCTGCCCTTGTTCCGCCTCCACGTAACCCTCCTCATCAAACATGTCGACACAGCCGTACCGACACACCACACACACACAGGGAATGCTCAGACTGAGGACAGGACCCCACAAAGTCCTTTGGGGAGACAGAGAGAGAGTATGCCAGCACACACCACAGCGCTATATAACACAGGGATTTTCACTGCTAATAAGTGATTTTCCCAATAGCTGCTTTTTTGTATTGATTTGCGCCTAAATTTATGTGCCCCCCCTCTCTTTTTAACCCGTCTTGTACCTGGATACTGCAGGGGAGAGCCTGGGGAGCTGCTTCCAGCGGAGCTGTGAAGGGAAAATGGCGCTGGTGTGCTGAGGAAGAAGGCCCCGCCCCCACAGTGGCGGGCTTCTGTCCCGCATTTCATGTAAAAAATGGCGGGGGTTTTTACATATATACAGTGCTAGACTGTATATATGTATGTTTTTGTGCCAAAGGTACCTCCAGCTTCTGTTCTTCTGGCTCTGCAAGGGGGACGGCGGCGCGGCTCCGGGAACGGACGATCAAGGACAGGTGCCTGTGTTCGAACCCTCTGGAGCTAATGGTGTCCAGTAGCCTAAGAAGCACAAGCTAGCTGCAAGCAGGTAGGTTTGCTTCTCTCCCCTTAGTCCCACGTAGCAATGAGTCTGTTGCCAGCAGAAGCTCACTGAAAATAAAAAACCTAATAAATACTTTATTTTCTAGTAAGCTCAGGAGAGCCCACTAGGAGCACCCAGCTCTGGCCGAGCACAGATTCTAACTGAGGTCTGGAGGAGGGGCATAGAGGGAGGAGCCAGTGCACACCAGATAGTACCTAATCTTTTTTTTAGAGTGCCCAGTCTCCTGCGGAGCCCGTCTATTCCCCATGGTCCTTACGGAGTTCCCAGCATCCACTAGGACGTCAGAGAAATAAAATTATTATTATGATTATATCATATGCCTTAATAAGCAGACAGGGTCACATCACTGTGTAACAAACTGACGTGTCGTCTATACATGCTAAAATAATGTACAGCATGTGGGTTAATGCGCTAAAGATGTGTAATTATATAACAATGATATCTGCAGTATAATTTCTAAAATAAGGCTATTGGTGTAATGTATTAAACATATCGTTGCATAACAAGAAATAATCATGTAGAAGTGTATTAAGCCTGGAGAAGTGATAAAGCAGTGATAAGTTCAAGGTGATAAGGCACCAGCCAATCAGCTCCTTAGCTGCCAATTTACATATTGGAGCTGATTGGCTGGTGCGTTATCACCTTGCACTTATCACTGCTTTATCACTTCTCCGGGATTGATACATCTGCCCCTAGTGCATTCTCGTTCCTCCTGGCTTTCATACGGATACAGAGGTGGATGGATGTGTAATAGTAGCTGCACCTTTCGTTGCGGCCACCACTGTGAATTTATGCTAAAACTCACAGCTAATGGGCTTCTTATTGAGATGGCCACCAGCTTTGGCTCTAATCCGCTGTGATGCGTTGAAAGTCACACCATCAAGTGGACATCGGCCACACCATTGGACATTGCAGCAACCCTATGGTTACTCAGCATGTCTGAAGGTACCTGGCCATAGGTACCAGTGGAGCTGTATCTTTCGATTCAGTACTTGACACTGACACAACTTCCAATGAAAGCCATCCCCCTAGTCACTGTCCTGGAACGTATATCGAAACTGCATGGATCTCCATTCAATAACTATATGCATCTTCCGGCAGCAACCATTAGAGCGCATGCAACATTTAAAACATCAGGAGCATGCACCTAATGTTCTACACCCATCCAGCTCTGACTCAGGCCCAAAGACACTGTGATTGTGACAGGAGAAGAGCAGCAGCCACAACACAGGTCAACGGTACCTGGAGGCAGCCAGTACAGGCAGGTGAGGATGCATAACAGCTGCTGCTGCTCAGGCACCTTAATACTACCCCTGTGCAATTCATTTGTGAGAAAGATGTTTATGTAACACTAAGTAACGCTGCATACAGCAGGTCACTGTGATAGTATTAGGAGGGAGCTGCAGCCTGTGCAGGGAGAATGGGTGGAGGTGCAAACTACATGAAGCCAGCTAAATGTTCCACCCTGGCATGCAGCACGACTGAAGAGACACTGCTTGCCGAGTTCCTATGTAACATACGGACAGCCCGGTCACTAAGCTGTACGGGTCCCAGCAGTCTTGAGTTACCTCTGCACGGTGTCACTGAGCTGGGCCCGCTGAAAGTCGGCCGCCAGCCGCCGTATCTCTTCCCAGTCGGCAGACATGTCTGTGGAGCTGCTGAACTGTCAGTCCCCGGTTGAGGCTAGATCCAAGTGGCCTAAGGGACCTTTTTCGTCAGGGGGAGGAGCCACGATACAAGGGGGAGGAGCTAGGCCAGCGGGACAGTTGCTCTACTATCCCCGCCACCAACTATTACCTTTAGTAATTAGGTGGCGAGCGGAGCGAGCCACCGAGCCCGAAGCGTGGCGAGCGTACTTTTTGGGTACCCTGTTAGGCCGTAGCTCCTCCCCCTGGTGACGTGTCTCCTCCCCTAGGTACGTCACAAGGTCCCTTCTCCCACTCCGATATAGAACCAACCGTCAGTCCCCGGGTCACACACACACGTCATCTCTCTGGCTACGGCGAGCAGGAGGTTTCAGGCCTTCGCGTTCTGCAGCTGTCACGCTGCGGCTGTGTGAGCAGAGGACTAGGCGGTTGGAAGACAGCACAGAGTGGCTGTAAATATGCCAGACGTGCTGGACTGTGGTTCTCACACACAACACTGACATGCTTCCTGTAGACGCTGAAAATAAAATGTCATTATCTTCACGAGTGATATATCAAGCAATACTACGATGTCCCCAATGATATATATGTAACTACTTTGACAAATCACTATCAGGGCCGTGAGCAGCCCTCCCCTCAATGTACTCCTGGGAAAGTGGGCATGGCCTCACGAGCATATACTATGTTATCAAATTATAAATTTATATACCCGTATAGTGGCAGTTACACGTAATGCCTCCAGTATAGTACCAGTTACACATAATGCCCCCAAGTATAGTATCAGATACACATAATGACCCCTGTAGTGCCAGTTACACGTAATGCTCCCTGTAGTGCTCATTGCTGCTGTGCTTCTGCCACTGCTGCTGCTGCTTGGTGTCTGAAGGGAGGAAAGTGCAGCGCACGCCTCTCTAGCCCCTCACAGAAGTCCGGTATTCGTCGGGTGATGGTAATTTGAAATATGGCTCCGATTCATTAACCAATCAAATCTTGCTGTCTGGTAGCCAATCAGGTGCTGCAACTGTCGGTTCGCGAGCTCTGATTGGCTGACAGCCGGCACAAGCACTGCTCCTATGGAAGGTGCCTGGAGTCGGCTCTGATCATTATTGTCAAATCTCATAGGCAAACGCAGGTGGGGTTTCCGCTAGGTTGGAAAACATTGATGCTGCCAATTTGAAGGAAGTACTTTTTCAATCAAATGACGTATATTCAGTGGTTGCCAGCCATCTGATGCCTAACCGAAGCTAACTTTCTCTTACGTCCTTGGGGATACTGGGAATCCATTTAGTACCATGTAGTATAGACGGGTCCACTAGGAGCCTTGGGCACTTTAAGAATTTGATAGTGTGCGCTGGCTCCTCCCTCTACCAGATTCAGTTTAGAAAATGTGCCGGATGAGCCGGTCACATCGCTGGAAGCTCCCGAAGAGTTTTCTGCAATTGTTTTATCTGTTTGTTATTTTCAGGCAGGACTGTATGGCACCAGCCTGCCTGCTTTGTGGGACTTAGGGAGGGGGGGGGGCAACTTCTTGAAGGTTAATGGTCCCATTTCTCACTGACAGGACACTAGCTCCTGAGGGAACTATTCGCAAGCCCCACCACGGCGAGCGTACATTCCCGCAGCACACCGCCACCCCTAATAGAGCCAGAAGAGTGGTGAGTACTAAGCCGGCGTCCCAGGTAGCGGGTCGCCGGCCATTATGGTGGCATGAGGGTATGGAGACGCATGGCTTCTACATCGGGCGGCTGGGTCTCCAGACTCAGTACACAGTGCAGACGCACAGCTTCTGAGGGTGCGAACTGAGTCTCAGTACACTATGGTGGTCATTCCGAGTTGTTCGCTCGTTGCTGATTTTCGGTATGCTGCGATTTGTTACTAAATGCGCATGCGCATGGTACGCAGTGCGCATGCGCTTAGTTATTTAACTAAAAACTTAGCAGTTTTGCTTTTGTTCGTGCAGCGCTTTTCAGTCGCACTGCTGATCGGTGAGTGATTGACAGGAAAGGGGCGTTTCTGGGTGGTAACTGAGCGTTTTCCGGGAGTGTGCTAAAAAACGCGGGCGTGTCAGGGAAAAACGCGGGAGTGTCTGGAGAAACGGGGGAGTAGCTGGCCGAATGCAGGGCGTTTGTGACGTCAAACCAGTAAAATAAATGGACCAAGCTGGTCGCAATCTAGGAGTAGGTCTGGAGCTACTCAGAAACTGCAAGAAAATATTTAGTAGCAATTCTGCTACTCTTTCGTTCGCTATTCTGCTAAGCTAAGATACACTGCCAGAAGGCGGCGGCCTAGCGTTTGCAATACTGCTAAAAGCAGCTAGCGAGCGAACAACTCGGAATGAGGGCCTATATGTGTACACAGTAGCCAGACTGGCATTACAGACTTAAAAGGGGGCTGACTCCATTTTAGGCACAAAATTACCTCAGCCAGTATGAGCGGATCCAGCAATTCACCAGCACCTTTTTCCCTCTGCAGTGGACACAGATGCTCAGACAGGGACGCGCAGCTCCTCTGGTGAGACTCCAAATTACCTCAGCGGTACCAGGGGGTCTTAGCAGGGGGGAGCGATTATTAGTGTACTGAGTCCCTAATCTAGGTACTTAGTCTGCGACCCGGCTAAGCTTGGCATTAGCAGTAAGGGCGCCATGTGCTGGCTCCATACTATCTCTGTGTCTCCCTGGAAGGACTCGTTGTGGGTTAATTGTGCATTTAACCTGTTCCTATGTGTGTGCTGTCACTGTCACAGTATGTCAGACAAAGAGTGTGTTTCATGTAAGGCACAGTGTTCTTCTTCTCCAGGGGGTTCACTACTGTGTACTCAGTGCAGTGTACCTTCCCAGACTAGCGGGTCAGAGCCAGCTTGGCTGGACTCCATCAAGGGAATGATTTCCAATATTTCTACTAAATTGTCCTGCAATGAGAAAGAGACGCAATACTTAAGACAATCGATGACTGAGTTTATGAAGAAGAGACTCAGTACCCAAACCAGCGTCTCAGTCCCCTGCCATTTGTCTGCAAAAACGTACTTTGGCCGATATCCTGCAGTCTGACTCTGATGATGAAGGGTCAGACATGGAGGAAGGGGAGGTGGACTCAGAGGTGGGGGAGGCTACTCTGTCACAGGGAATAGAGGCTCTCATAGAGGGTGGTATTCATGTGACCGGTGGTAGGGAGACCGATGGTCACTTGACCTCAACCAACATCCCGCCCCCTCACTATCCCGACAGTCTGCATTCCGACCAACAGGGACTATTTCCACTCGTGGGTGTCCAGGATACCCATACAGTGGGAATAAAACCCGTGGCGATCGTGGGTTAATCCTGATAGGAAATTTCAAATCCCTAAAAGGCTGCTATCATCTTTTCCTTTTCCTCCTGAGGGTAGGAAAAAATGGGAAATTCCACCGATAGTGAATGCATCAGTATCCAGGCTGTCATGGAAAACTGTACTACCTGTCCCGGGTGCAGCCTGCCTAAAAGACACAGCTGATCGTAGAGTTAAGATTACACTCAAATCCTTGTATACAGCTGCTGGGGTGGCCCAAAGACCCACTATAGCATGTGGGTGGATTACTAAGGCCATTGCCAAATGGTCGGGTAACCTACTTGAGGGGTTAGATACCTTGCCTCAGGGGGAGATTATTTTACTCCTGCAACATATACAGGACTCTGCGAACTTTATGGTGGAAGCCATAAAAGAAATAGGCTTGCTTAATGCACGCACCACTGCTATGGCAGTGTCAGCACACAGAGGCTTATAGCTATGACAGTGGACTGCTGACGTGGACTCCAGGAAAGGCGTGGAAGGCCTACCCTTCACAGGAGAGGCCTTATTTGGAGATGAACTAGACAAACGGATCTCCAAAGCTATTGCGGGTAAGTCCACATATTTTTCTTCTGCAGCTCCCCTAGCCAGGAAGGCCTACTCAGGACCTAATCTACAGTCCTTTCAGACTGCCAAGTTTAAGGGAAAAAACAGAGGTTCTTCTACAGTCACCAGAGGCGCTAGAGGTAAACCACGCAAACCAGCAACTGCCGGTTCTCAGGAACAGCGCTCAAGCTCTGCTTCCTCAAAGCCTGGAAGACTGGTGGGTGAAATTTTTCAGTCACATCTGGACAGGTTCGTGCCAGGATCCCTGGGTCATAGATCTTATTTCCCAGGGCTACAGACTGGAGTTTCAGGAGCTACCACCTCACAGATTCTTCAAATCAGGCTTACCAGTTTCGCAAGAGGCAAGTATAACCTTACAGGATGCCATTCAAAACCTGGTACAGACTCAGGTCATTGTTCCAGTTCCACCTCATCGCAAAACAAGGGGTATTGGCCCTCATTCCGAGTAGATCGCTTGCTGCTTTCGTACGCAGCGCAGAGATCAGGCAAAAAATCGGCAATTCTGCGCATGCGTATGGGGCGCACTGCGCACGCGCGTCGTACTTTCACAAAAGCTGATTCAGTTTTACACAGGCTCTAGCGACGCTTTTCAGTCGCACTGCTGGCCGCAGAGTGATTGACAGGAAATGGGTGTTTCTGGGTGGTAACTGATCGTTTTCGGGGACTGTGTGAAAAAACGCAGGCGTGCCAGATAAAAACGCAGGGCGTGTTTGTGACGTCAAAACAGGAACTAAATAGTCTGAAGTGATCGTTAGGTAGGAGTAGGTCTGCAGCTACCCTGAAACTGCACAATTATTTTTTTGTAGCAGCGCTGCGGAAGTGCGATCCTTTCTTTCGCAGTTCTGCTAAGCTAAGATACACTCCCAGGGGGCGGCAGCTTTGCACTGCTGCTAAAAGCAGCTAGAGAGCGAACAACTCGGATGAGGTCCATTGGGCCTAATTCTGAGTTGATCGCAGCAGCAAATTTGTTAGCAGTTGGGCAAAACCATGTGCACTGCAGGGGGGGCAGATATAACATGTGCGGAGAGAGTTAGATTTGGGTGGGGTGTATTCAAACTGAAATCTGAATTGCAGTGTAAAAATAAAGCAGCCAGTATTTACCCTGCACATAAACAAAATAACCCACCCAAATCTATCTCTCTCTCTCTGCAAATGTTATATCTGCCCCCCCTACAGTGCACATGGTTTTGCCCAATTGCTAACAAACTTGCTGCTGCGATCAACTCAGAATTACCCCCATTATTCCAACATGTTTGTAATATCGAAACCGGACAGTTCGGTAAGACCAATTTTGATCCTCAAGTTGTTGAACCCGTACTTAGGAGTGTTCAAATTCAAGATGGAGTCTCTGAGAGCGGTGATCACAGGTCTGGAGGAGGGGGAATTCCTAGTGTCTCTGGATATCAAGGATGCGTACCTTCACATTCTGATCTGGCCACCTCATCAGGCTTAACTACAGTTTGCACTGCAGGACTGTCACTAACAGTTCCAGGCCCTGCCATTTGGTCTCTCTACGGCACAGAGTGTGTTCACCAAAGTGATGGCAGAGATGATGTTTCTATTCCTCAAACAGGGAGTGAACATAATTCCGTACCTGGACGATCTTCTGATAAAGGCACCGTCCGGGGAGCGGTTGTTGGACAGCATTGGCCTCTCTCTGTGTGCTGGTTCGCAATCTCACCACTTTCCTTATCTATCCTTCTCTCAAAGTATATCCGCCTCCTCGGGCACAGTTTCCTAGACTGAGTCTGGTAGGAGGGGCGTAGAGGGAGGAGCCAGCGCACACTATCAAATTCTTAAAGTGCCCAAGGTTCCTAGTGGACCCGTCTATACCCCATGGTATTAAATGGATTCCCAGTACCCCCTACCGACTACGAGAAAAGGATTTACCGGTAGGTAATTAAAATCCTATGTTTTCATCTGTGGATACCCGGCAGTGGCACAAAGCTCTGACTGCTTTTGCGCATGCACACAATAAAACCACAGATGGTTATACCATTCAATGGGTTTGGTGATTTGATGTCACAATACCATCTACCATTACCCCCCCCCCCCCCCCCACCAAAGCAGTAGTATATGATGTTACTAGAGCTACAGCCACAATATGCAGTATAGGGGGATGGAACAGGCCTGCTACAGGTCCTTGGCAGCTGCTTCTACCATACACTGTATATATACACTGAAGTGGCAAAAGTCATGGAATAGCATTATGCAAGAGTAATGGTAGTGGCGCCACCATACTGTGACGTCTTAGAAATGCCCAGACCTGAATCAGTTGTAATCTGACATCTCATGAGTCAGTTTGAACACCGACTAGGCTGCTCATGGCAAGGTGACATGAAGTTCGAACCGGGCATCATAGTGGGTGCCTGACGAATGGGACATTTCTGAAGTTGGGCAAACATTCAAATTCCCCAGTTAAGGTGTCACATGTGTATCAGGAATACCTCATGGATGGCATTACCGCCTAAGGTGGACAGTGGCCAACCACTGGTGCTTAATGACCATGACCAGCGGAATCTGACCAGTATTGTCTATGGTAACAGACAAGCGACACTGGCATAAATCACATTCACATTCATTGCAGGAGGTACTAGATGCATATCCAGGTGGTCAGAGTAGTGTTCTTTAGCTTCCATGGTATATGGTAGCAGAAGACCCACCAGAGTGCCCCTGTTAACACTAGGACACCGGACACAGTGCCTCACATGGGCTTGTGACAATGCTAATTGGACCCTGCAGGAGTGGCAACATGTGACATGGTCCTATCTAATTGTTTCGGACTGATGGTAGAGTTTGGGTGTGGTGTAGACCCCATGATGCCATGGACGCCAGCTGTCAACAAGGTACTGTGCAGGCTGGTGGTGATTCCATAAAGGTGCAAGGATACTAAAAGAAATTAGAGATGTGCTGGTAGCAGAATTATTCAACCAATCACTAGCTAGAGGTGCTATTCCAGAGGACTGGAAAATACTGAATATAGTACCACTGCACAAAAATTGAAGCAAGGAAGAAGCAAGTAGCTACATACCTGTAAGCCTTACATCAGTAGTAAGGGAAGTAATAGAAACACTTTTAAGAAAAAGAGAAGTAGAATAACTTCAATCAAACAATTTACAGAATCCCAAACAGCATAGCTGTACTGGTGGGAGATCATGTCAAACGAGTGCTCCCTTCAGAGGTGGTAGAGGCAAAGACTGCAGAGCAATTTAAACAAGATTTAGCATATGAATATCCTTACAAAGAACTAAGGATCAAACAGGGTTGAGGTTACCTAAAGGAGCAGACTTGATGGCCAAGTGGTTCTTATCTGCTGTCAAATTCTATGTTTCTATGCTATGCTTCTATGTATGGGGTGTGTCACGTGGCATGGGTTGAGTCTGCTGGTCCACCTGAAGACATCATTGACCGGTAACCTCTACATTGCATTGCTTGATCATCATTTGCAGCCCATCATGGACTTCTTATACCCCCTTTTTTTCCCACTATATTTGTGTATATATTGTACACTGGAAGGCAAGGCTTCCTTCCTCTGGATTGGCACTCCTCAAATTCACCCTCAGGTGTTTTAATTAGCTGGGTTCCTGCATTTCAGATCACACATTGATAATGGCACTATTTAGAGGTAAGTCCTGTATAAATTTATAGAATGTGATAGTATTAGGGATGTTAGGGACCCATGTGATGAAGTCACCTGGCCGCGGTACATGGGCCCACATATTTGCGCAAATGTGTGCTAAGAACTTCAATTATACTCCATGTTAATTGTGAGGGTTTATTTAAATTATTTTTACTATCAGTGTTCTTAGTGCTAAGAGTGTGCATCTGCATCTCTCTTTCCCCAGCATAGTATTAGAAGCCTCAGCATGATAGCACCTATTGATATCTTTAGTAATAGGATGTGCAATCCAGGTTCCCCCCTTTTTTCTTATACCTCTACAACAATGGAATAATCCAGCAGAATAATGCACAGTGTCATCATTCCCAAAATGGAGAGTTCAGACAAATGATGTGGCCACCATATTTGCCTGACAAAAACTCAAACAAGTATTTATGGGACATGGTGGAGAAGTCTGTTCGCACCCAAGATCCTACACTTACAAATATCAGGGTGCTGTGGGAATCTATCCAGACGGCATGGGTCAAAATCTCTCCACTTGTGGATTCGATGCCATGCAGCACATCGCCGGACTAAAGGGAGTCATACATGGGCCCTCATTCCGAGTTGTTCGCTCGGAGATTTTCATCGCATCGCAGTGAGAATTCTCTTAGTGCGCATGCGCAATGTTCGCACTGCGACTGCGCCAAGTAACTTTACTATGATGAAAGTAAGTTTACTCACGGCATTTTCATCGCTCCGACGTTCGCATTGTGATTGACAGGAAATGGGTGTTACTGGGCGGATGCACGGCGTTTTAGGGGCGTGTGGCTGGAAACGCTACCGTTTCCGGAAAAAACGCAGGAGTGGCCGGAGAAACGGTGGGAGTGCCTGGGCGAACGCTGGGTGTGTTTATGACGTCAGCCAGGAACGAAAAGCACTGAACTGATCGCACAGGCAGAGTAAGTCTGAAGCTACTCAGAAACTGCTAACTCGTTTGTAATCGCAATATTGCGCGTACGTCGGTCGCAATTTTAAGAAGCTAAGATTCACTCCCAGTAGGCGGCGGCTTAGCGTGTGTAACTCTGCTACATTCGCCTTGCGAGCGAACAACTCGGAATGAGGGCCTTGATTCTTGACACCTATACCATGACTTTTGGCACTTTAGTGTATGTGTATACAATACTGTGCACAAGTTTTAGGCAGGTGTGGGGAAAAAATGCTGCAAAGAAAGAATGCTTTCAAAATAGAAGTGTTAGTAGTTTATTTTTCTCAATTGACAAAATGCAAAGTGAATGAGCAGAAGTAAGGAACCTCCACCATGCTTCACTGTTGCTGGCAGACACTCATTATTGACTTTGTGCAAGTGTACCCAGAAGAATTGATGCTGTTTTGAAGGCAATGGGTGGTCACACCAAATATTGATTTGATTTAGATTTCTTTTCTGTTTATTCACTTTGCATTTTGTTAATTGATAACAAAAAATAAGATTTTACTTACCGGTAAATCTATTTCTCGTAGTCCGTAGAGGATGCTGGGGACTCCGTAAGGACCATGGGGAGAGACGGGCTCCGCAGGAGACATGGGCACTTTAAGACAGAATTTTAGTTCCTGGTGTGCACTGGCTCCTCCCTCTCTGCCCCTCCTCCAGACCTCAGTTAGAGAACTGTTCCGCTAGTATCCGGCGTTCAACCGCCATGCCGTCAAACGCAACCGCGGTAAGTCTTGGAACAGACAGGGTCCCTGTTGCAACAGGTCCTGCCTTAGAGAAAGAGGCCACGGATCTTCCGTGAGCATTTCCTGCAGATCTGGATACCAGGTCCGTCGTGGCCAATCTGGAACAACGAGGATTGTTCTCACTCCTTTTCTTCTTACTATTCTCAACACCTTGGGTATGAGAGGAAGAGGAGGAAATACATAGACGGACCGGAACACCCACGGTGTCACGAGGGCGTCTACCGCTACTGCCTGAGGGTCTCTGGACCTGGCGCAATACCTCTGTAGCTTTTTGTTGAGGCGGAACGCCATCATGTCTATCTGTGGCAGTTCCCACCGACTCACAATCTGTGCGAAGACTTCTGGATGAAGTCCCCACTCTCCCGGGTGTAGGTCGTGTCTGCTGAGGAAGTCTGCTTCCCAGTTGTCCACTCCCGGAATGAACACTGCTGACAGTGCGCTTACATGATTCTCCGCCCAGCGATGAATCCTGGTAGCTTCCGCCATTGCCACTCTGCTCCTTGTGCCGCCTTGGCGGTTTACATGAGCCACTGCGGTGATGTTGTCTGACTGGATCAGAACTTGTTGGTCGCAAAGTAAGGCCTCCGCTTGACGTAGGGCGTTGTATATGGCCCTTAGTTCCAGGATGTTGATGTGCAGACAAGTCTCTTGATTTGACCAAAGACCCTGAAAATTTCTTCCCTGTGTGACTGCTCCCCAACCTCGGAGGCTTGCGTCCGTGGTCACCAGGATCCAATCCTGAATGCCGAATCTGCGGCCCTCGAGAAGGTGAGCACTCTGCAGCAACCACAGGAGCGACACCCTGGCCCTGGGGGGACAGGGTGATCAACCGATGCATCTGTAGATGTGACCCGGACCACTTGTCCAACAGATCCCATTGGAAAGTCCTCGCATGGAACCTGCCAAAGAGAATGGCCTCGTATGAGGCCACCATCTTTCC
The DNA here is from genome assembly GCF_028390025.1 of Pseudophryne corroboree. Lineage (NCBI taxonomy): Eukaryota > Metazoa > Chordata > Amphibia > Anura > Myobatrachidae > Pseudophryne > Pseudophryne corroboree. The sequence continues at coordinate 459,546,083 of NC_086447.1, read as the reverse complement.
CAGGACTCGAGTGCAATGATGCACGGACACCTGTCTTGATTTCAAAAGGTTCCTGACCAGAGTCATAAGTTCCTGGGCTTTTTCTATCGGAAGATAAACCCTTTTCTAAGTCGTGTCCAGAATCATGCCCAAGAAAGGCAGCCGAGTCGTAGGAACCAACTGCGACTTTGGGATATTGAGAATCCAGCCGTGTTGTTGTAACACTTTCAGTGAATGAGATACGCTGTTCAGCAACTGCTCTCTTGATCTCGCTTTTATGAGGAGATCATCCAAGTACGGGATAATTGTGACACCCTGCTTGCGCAGGAGCACCATCATTTCCGCCATTACCTTGGTGAAAATCCTCGGAGCCGTTGAGAGATCAAACGGCAACGTCTGAAATTGGTAATGACAGTCCTGTACCACAAATCTTAGGTACGCCTGATGAGGTGGATAAGTGGGGACATGAAGGTACGCATCCTTTATGTCCAGTGACACCATAAAATCCCCCCCTTCCAGGCTGGCGATGACCGCTCTTAGCGATTCCATCTTGAACTTGAACCTCTTCAAGTATAGGTTCAGAGATTTTAAATTCAATATGGGTCTGACCGAACTGTCCGGTTTCTGAACCACAAACATGGTCGAATAATAACCCCTTCCCTGTTGAAGGAGGGGAACCTCGACCACCACCTGCTAAAGATACAATTTTTGTACTGCATTTAACACTATCTCCCTCTCTAGGGGGGAAGACGGTAGGGCCGATTTGAAAAACCGGCGAGGAGGCACCTCTTCGAATTCCAGCTTGTAACCCTGAGACACAATTTCTATTGCCCAGGGATCCACCTGGGAGTGAACCCACATGTGGCTGAAATTCCGAAGACGCGCCCCCACTGGCCCCGACTCCGCCAGTGGAGCCCCAGCGTCATGCGGTGGATTTTGCAGAGGCCGGGGAGGACTTCTGTTCCTGGGAACTAGCTGTATTGTGCAGCTTCTTTCCTCTGCCCCTCCCTCTGGCAAGAAAGGACGCACCTCGGACTTTATTGTTTCTTTGTGAACGAAAGGACTGCATTTGATAATGCGGTGCTCTCTTAGGCTGTGAGGGAACATAAGGCAAAAAATTTGACTTTCCAGCCGTAGCTGTGGAGACCAGGTCCGAGAGACCTTCACCGAACAATTCCTCACCCCTGTAAGGTAAAACCTCCATATGTCGTTTAGAGTCGGCATCACCTGTCCATTGCCGACAGGACCCCTCTGGCAGAAATCGACATAGCGTTTATTCTAGAACCCAGCAGACTAATGTCTCTTTGAGCATCTCTCATATAAAGGACAGCGTCTTTAATATGCCCCAGGGTCAATAAAACAGTATCCCTATCTAGGGTATCAAACTCCTCTGATAAGGTATCAGTCCATGCCGCTACTGCACTACACACCCAGGCCGACGCGATTGCCGGTCTGAGCAAGGTACCTGAATGTGTATAAATGGACTTCAGGGTACCCTCCTGTTTGCGATCAGCAGCATCCTTGAGGGTAGCCGTATCCTGGGACGGCAGGGCTACCTTTTGGATAAGCGTGTTAAAGCTTTGTCCACCCTAGGGGAGGATTCCCATCGTAACCTGTCCGTTGGCGGGAAAGGATACGCCATAAGAATCCGTTTGGAAATCTGCAGTTTTTTATCTGGAGATTCCCAAGCTTTTTCACATAACTCATTCAGTTCGTGTGAGGGGGGAAAAGTTACCTCAGGTTTCTTTCCCTTATACATATAAACCCTTGTGTCAGGGAGAGGGGTTTCCTCTGTGATGTGCAAAACTTCCTTAATTGCTATAATCATATATCGGAGTGATTTAGCCAACTTTGGCTGTAACTTTGCATCATCGTAATCGACACTGGAGTCAGAATCCATGTCGGTATCTGTGTCAACAATTTGGGATAGTGGGCGCTTATGAGACCCCGACGGTCCCTGCGACATAGGATCAGGCAAGGGTTGAGACCCTGCCTGTCCCAATGCATCAGCCTTGTCTAATCTTTTATGCAAGGAATTTACATTATCATTTAAAACCTTCCACATATCCATCCAATCAGGTGTCGGCGCCGTCGGCGGAGACACCACATTCATTTGCTCCCGCTCCTCTCCCACATAGCCTTCCACATCAGACATGTCGACACAAGCGTACCGACACACCACACACACAGGGAATGTCCTTTCTGAAGACAGTTCCCCCACGAGGCCCTTTGGAGAGACAGAGAGAGAGTATGCCAGCACACACCCCAGCGCTATATAACCCAGGAATAACACAGTAACTTAATGTTAACCCAGTAGCTGCTGTTTATATACTTTTTTGCGCCTAATTATGTGCCCCCCCCTCTCTTTTCAACCCTCTTCTACCGTGTATCAGCAGGGGAGAGCCTGGGGAGCTTCCTCTCAGCGTGCTGTGGAGAAAAATGGCGCTGGTGAGTGCTGAGGGAGAAGCCCCGCCCCCTCGGCGGCGGGCTTCTGTCCCGCTTAAATTTTATTTCTTTGGCGGGGGCTCCTACATATATACAGTGCCCAGCTGTATATATGTGTTCAATTGCCAGAATGAGGTCCCAAATGCTGCCCAGGGCGCCCCCCCCCCCCCCTGCGCCCTGCACCCTAACAGTGACCGGAGTATGTGTAGGTGTGTGGAGCAATGGCGCACAGCTGCAGTGCTGTGCGTTACCTCCAGTGAAGATCACAAAGTCTTCTGCCGCCTGTGAAGTCTTCTTGCTTCTCATACTCACCCGGCTTCAGTCTTCCGGCTCTGCAAGGGGGACGGCGGCGCGGCTCTGGGACGGACGGCGAGGGTGAGATCCTGCGTACCGATCCCTCTGGAGCTAATGGTGTCCAGTAGCCTAAGAAGCAGGACCTAGCTTCAGAGAGTAGGGCTGCTTCTCTCCCCTCAGTCCCACGATGCAGGGAGTCTGTTGCCAGCAGAGCTCCCTAAAAATAAAAAAACCTAACAAAAAAACTTTCTATCAGCAAACTCAGGAGAGCTCACTGAAAAGCACCCAGCTCCTCTGGGCACAGAATCAAACTGAGGTCTGTAGTAGGGGCAGAGAGGGAGGAGCCAGTGCACACCAGGAACTAAAATTCTTTCTTAGGGTGTGTACACACGGTGAGATCCTTGCTATGCCCGATTTTTACTTGCGATTTCCCTTGAGCTCCCCGGAGCCCAGATAGCACAGATTTTGACTAACTTTTCTTGAGATATGGACTATGTGTGCTTACGATTTTGGCTTATGTACGATTTTGGCTTATGTGAGATGTCATTGACATGTGAGATGAACTAGATAGTACACCAATCTAGCAAGGATTGACTTGCCTGCACAGTCTATCTTTTCTTGCGATGCTGACCTGGCGGGACCGCGCATCGGGATCGCAAGGTGACTTTCACCTTGCGATCTGCACTAACTTTTCTTGAGATTTTGACTATATAGTCAAAATCTCAAGAAAATATCTCACCGTGTGTACACACCCTTAAAGTGCCCATGTCTCCTGCGGAGCCCGTCTCTCCCCATGGTCCTTACGGAGTCCCCAGTATCCTGTAGGACGTTAGAGAAAAACTATTAATACTTTTATTTTTGAAAGCATTCTTACTTTGCATCATTTTCAACACCTGCATATACACACACACACTTACATATATAAATACATACAAGTTTAGCAGAGCAGCAGCAGAAGCTGCTGTAGGCTAATTAATTAACAGCACTTGCAGTCTGCCTTTAAGTATGTGTTCAGTGAACAGAGAATGGCTCTTGACGGCAGTTAGTGTCCAGGTGGGAGTGTGGGATTACGGAGGTCATTCCGACACATTCACACACAGCGGTTCATTGCTGCGGTGCGAACAGGTTGGAAATGCGCATGTGCGGCGCCCGCAATACGCACGCGCGTTGCGGGGCAGAGCAAAGCTGAAGAGTAACCAAGGTACCGAAGTAACCTGGGAGCACAGGGCTGGAGATCCTACACCTAAGTAGTAACTTGAAGCACTGGCACCCATAACTTGAACCAGCTTCCTTTTCAGAGGAGAGATCTCCCTGGATTGGCTGGACAGAATGAGCTTGTGCAACAGGTTCAAAGCTTTGGTCTCCAACATGGCCGCCCCTCTGCAGCAGACACATTTAGTGTTTACCACCAGAACTCCCCTTGGTCTCTCTGGAAGCTGCTCCCTAGTGCCAGCAAGCCCGCTGCAGCAGCCTCCGGCTACTACGAGCGGACCCGCCACAGCATCCCCTCACCGCCGCACACGGACCCGTCGCAGCAGCCCAGCACCGCCGCTGCCCGCCAGACACCTGAGCGGTAACCGCCGCGGCTCCGATTGCATGGTAAGGCTCCGGGACGTGACACCTAACCCTAATGATAAAAGGCCAGCCAGTGAAGGTGGCAGCTGCAGTGACCTCCAGGCCACCTTATCTGCTGATCCTGGGCCAGGATGTTCCATTGCTGCAGGAGGTCGCTACGTGGCATGATGACAGCAAATGGTCAGCAGCTGAGGCACTCCAGGAACCGAGTACCATAGGTTACCAGAGCATGGCGACCGCACCAGGAAACGAAACTGAGGCCCAGTGGTACCCTCTTGGTAAGCAAGTGTCTTTAAAGGACTTTGGCCGAGACCAACAGGAAGATAGAAAACTGATTAATGCATTTGAAAATGTGGTAGTAGTTAAGGATAATGTGATTACTGCTTTGCCACCAGAGATGTACCATACTTTATTTAAAAAAATGATTTGTTGTACCGTGTAACCTCTCTGCAGGGTAAAAGGGTAGACCAGTTATTAGTTCTCCGGAAACTCAAGCAGTTGGAATGGCAGGTGGCGCACACACCAGTGGCGTGCGGTGAGGTCAGTGGCTGATGAGGCATTGCAGCCATAATGACTGTCGAGTCCCACCAAAGATTCCTACCACCGCAGAGCCAATGCCCGCTACTGCTAATAGTAGTGCAGAGGGGTTTAGTATGATTTAAATACTGACGGGATCCCGGCGGTCAGAATACCGACAGCTGCATCCAAACCATCAGAATGGCTGGAGCATAATTTATCATTCATAACGATGATAACAAGAATTTCTCTGACGTCCTAGTGGATGCTGGGAACTCCGTAAGGACCATGGGGAATAGACGGGCTCCGCAGGAGACTGGGCACAAGAAAGATTAGGTACTATCTGGTGTGCACTGGCTCCTCCCTCTATGCCCCTCCTCCAGACCTCAGTTAGAATCTGTGCCCGGCCAGAGCTGGGTGCTCCTAGTGGGCTCTCCTGAGCTTGCTAGAAAAGAAAGTATTTGTTAGGTTTTTTATTTACAGTGAGATCTGCTGGCAACAGACTCACTGCTACGTGGGACTGAGGGGAGAGAAGCAAACCTACCTGCTTGCAGCTAGCTTGTGCTTCTTAGGCTACTGGACACCATTAGCTCCAGAGGGTTCGAACACAGGGCCTGACCTCGATCGTCCGTTTCCGGAGCCGCACCGCCGTCCCCCTTGCAGAGCCAGAAGACAGAAGAGAAGCGATGAAATCGGCGGCAGAAGACTCCTGTCTTCATTAAGGTAGCGCACAGCACCGCAGCTGTGCGCCATTGCTCCCACAGCACACCACACACTCCGGTCACTGTAGGGTGCAGGGCGCTGGGGGGGGGGGCGCCCTGGGCAGCAATTATAATACCTTTTGGCATAAAATACACACAATACAGTCTGAAAACTGTATATGTGTAATAAAAACCCGCCATTAAGTTACATAAAACGCGGGACAGAAGCCCGCCGCTGAGGGGGCGGAGCCTTCTTCCTCAGCACACCAGCGCCATTTTCCCTTCACAGTTCCGCTGGAAGCAGCTCCCCAGGCTCTTCCCTGCAGTATCCTGATACAAGAAGGGTAAAAAAGAGAGGGGCGGCACATAAATTTAGGCGCAAATAAGATATTTAAGCAGCTATTGGGTAAATCTCTTTTTATAGTGTAAATACCTGTGTTATATAGCGCTGTGGTGTGTGCTGGCATACTCTCTCTCTGTCTCCCCAAAAGACTTTGTGGGGTCCTGTCCTCAGTCTGAGCATTCCCTGTGTGTGTGCGGTGTGTCGGTACGGCTGTGTCGACATGTTTGATGAGGAGGGTTACGTGGAGGCGGAGCAGGGGCAGATAAGTGTGGTGTCGCCCCCGACGGGGCCGACACCTGATTGGATGGATATGTAGAAGGTCTTAACCGACAGTGTCAACTCCTTACATAAAAGGTTCGATGACGCAGCAGCCTTGGGACAGCAGGGGTCTCAGCCCGCGCCTGCCCAGGCGTCTCAGAAGCCGTCAGGGGCTCATAAACGCCCGCTAGCTCAGATGGTAGACACAGATGTCGACACGGAGTCTGACTCCAGTGTAGATGAGGATGAGACAAATTACAGTCTACAAAAGCCATCCGATGCATGATTACTGCAATGAAAGATGTATTGCACATTTCTGATATTAACCCGGTTACCACCAAGAGGGGTATTATGTTTGGGGAGAAAAAGCAGCCAGTGACTTTTCCCCCATCTGATGAATTAAATGATTTGTGTGAAGAAGCGTGGAGTTCCCCTGATAAGAAACTAGTGATTTCTAAGAGGTTACTGATGGCGTACCCTTTCCCGCCAACGGATAGGTTACGTTGGGAAACATCCCCTAGGGTGGACAAGGCGCTGACACGCTTATCTAAAAGGGTGGCACTGCCGTCTCAGGATACGGCCGCCCTAAAGGAGCCTGCGGATAGAAAGCAGGAAGCTATCCTGAAGTCTGTGTATACACACTCTGGTACTCTACTGAGACCTGCTATTGCTTCAGCCTGGATGTGTAGTGCTGCATCAGCATGGACTGATACCCTGTCAGACAACATTGATTCCCTCGACAGGGATACTGTTTTGCTAACCATCGAACATATAAAAGACGTCGTCTTATATATGCGGGATGCCCAGAGGGACATTTGCCTGCTGGCATCTAGAATTAATGCAATGTCCATTTCTGCCAGGAGAGTATTATGGACTCGGCAGTGGACAGGTGATGCTGATTCTAAAAAACACATAGAGGTTTTGCCTTATAAGGGTGAGGAATTGTTTGGGGACGGTCTCTCGGACCTCGTATCCACAGCAACTGCTGGGAAGTCGACTTTTTTACCTCAGGTTCCCTCACAGCCTAAGAAAGCACCGTATTATCAAATGCAGTCCTTTCGGCCTCAGAAAGGCAAGTGGGTCAGAGGAGCATCCTTTCTGGCCAGAGGCAAGGGTAGAGGAAAAAAGCTGCACCAGGCAGCCAGTTCCCAGGAACAAAAATCCTCCCCTGCTTCCACTAAGTCCACCGCATGACGTTGGGGCTCCACAGGCGGAGCCAGGTGCGGTGGGGGCGCGTCTCCGAAACTTCAGCAACCAGTGGGTTCGCTCACAAGTGGATCTCTGGGCTGTGCAAATTGTGTCTCGGGGATACAAGCTGGAGTTCGAGGCGACTCCCCCTCGCCGTTACCTCAAATCAGCCTTGCCAGCTGCTCCCAGGGAAAGGGAGGTAGTACTGGCGGCAATTCACAAGCTGTACCTCCAGCAGGTGATAATCAAGGTCCCCCTCCTTCAACAGGGCAGGGGTTACTATTCCACAATGTTTGTGGTACCGAAACCGGACGGTTCGGAGAGACCCATTCTGAATTTAAAATCTTTGAACACTTATATAAAGAAGTTCAAGTTCAAAATGGAATCGCTCAGGGCGGTTATTGCAAGCCTGGAAGAGGGGGATTTTATGGTGTCGCTGGACATCAAGGATGCTTACTTGCATGTCCCCATTTACCCACCTCACCAGGAATACCTCAGGTTTGTGGTACAGGACTGTCATTACCAATTCCAGACGTTGCCGTTTGGTCTCTCCACGGCACCGAGAATATTTACCAAGGTAATGGCCGAAATGATGATACTCCTTCGGAAGAAGGGAGTTATAATTATCCCATACTTGGACGATCTCCTCATAAAGGCGAGGTCCAGAGAGCAGTTGTTGGTCAGCGTAGCACTCTCTCAGGAAGTGTTGCAACAGCACGGCTGGATTCTGAATATCCCAAAGTCGCAGCTGATTCCTGCGACGCGTCTGCTTTTCCTGGGCATGATTCTGAACACAGAACAGAAGAAGGTGTTTCTCCCGGTGGAGAAGGCCCAGGAATTGTCATCTCTGGTCAGGGACCTCCTGAAACCAAAACAGGTGTCGGTGCATCACTGCACGCGAGTCCTGGGAAAGATGGTGGCTTCTTACGAAGCAATTCCCTTCGGCAGGTTCCATGCAAGGATCTTTCAGTGGGATCTGTTGGACAAATGGTCCGGATCGCATCTTCAGATGCATCGGTTGATCACCCTGTCCCCAAGGGCCAGGGTGTCTCTGCTGTGGTGGCTGCAGAGTGCTCATCTTCTCGAGGGCCGCAGGTTCGGCATACAGGACTGGGTCCTGGTGACCACGGATGCAAGGACAGTGGTCAAGTCTGGAGACTTCACTACACATAAATATACTGGAACTAAGGGCCATTTACAACCTCCCAGTACTGATTCAGTCAGACAACATCACGGCGGTCGCCCATGTAAACCGCCAGGGCGGCACAAGAAGCAGGATGGCAATGGCAGAAGCCACAAGGATTCTTTGATGGGCGGAGAATCACGTTCTAGCACTGTCAGCAGTGTTCATTCCGGGAGTGGACAACTGGGAAGCAGACTTCCTCAGCAGGCACGACCTTCACCCGGGAGAGTGGGGACTTCATCAAGAAGTCTTCACACAGATTGTAAATCGCTGGGAACTGCCACGGGTGGACATGATGGCGTCCCGCCTCAACAAAAAGCTAAAAAAATATTGCGCCAGGTCAAGGGACCCTCAGGCGATAGCTGTGGACGCACTAGTGACACCGTGGGTGTACCAGTCGGTTTATGTGTTCCCTCCTCTTCCTCTCATACCCAAGGTACTGAGGATAGTAAGAAAGAGAGGAGTAAGAACTATACTCATCGTTCCGGATTGGCCAAGAAGAACTTGGTACCCAGAACTACAAGAAATGATCTCAGAGGACCCATGGCCTCTGCCTCTCAGACAGGACCTGTTACAGCAGGGGCCCTGTCTGTTCCAAGACTTACCGCGGCTGCGTTTGACGGCATGGTGGTTGAACGCCGGATCCTAACGGAAAAGGGCATTCCAGATGAAGTGATTCCTACGCTGATAAAAGCTAGGAAGGATGTGACAGTAAAGCATTATCACCGCATATGGCGGAAATATGTAGCTTGGTGTGAGGCCAGGAAGGCCCCAACAGAGGAATTCCAGCTGGGTCGATTTCTGCACTTCCTACAGTCAGGGGTGACTATGGGCCTAAAATTGGGGTCCATAAAGGTCCAGATTTCGGCCCTATCTATTTTCTTTCAAAAAGAACTGGCTTCACTGCCTGAAGTTCAGACGTTTGTAAAGGGAGTGCTGCATATTCAGCCCCCTTTTGTGCCTCCAGTGGCACCTTGGGATCTTAACGTTGTGTTGGATTCCCTGAAATCACACTGGTTTGAGCCACTTAGGACCGTGGAGCTTAAGTATCTCACGTGGAAAGTGGTCATGCTGTTGGCCTTAGCTTCAGCTAGGCGTGTGTCAGAATTGGCGGCTTTGTCATGTAAAAGCCCGTATCTGATCTTCCATATGGACAGGGCAGAATTGAGGACTCATCCCCAATTTCTCCCAAAGGTGGTATCAGCATTTCATTTGAACCAACCTATTGTGGTGCCTGCGGCTACTCGGGACTTGGAGGATTCCAAGTTGCTGGACGTAGTCCGGGCTTTGAAAATCTGTGTTTCCAGGACGGCTGGAGTCAGGAAAACTGACTTGCTATTTATCCTGCATGCACCCAACAAGCTGGGTGCTCCTGCTTCAAAGCAAACTATTGCTCGCTGGATCTGTTGCACGATTCAGCTGGCACATTCTGCGGCTGGACTGCCGCATCCTAAATCAGTGAAAGCCCATTCCACAAGGAAGGTAGGCTCTTCTTGGGCGGATGCCCGAGGGGTCTCGGCTTTACAGCTTTGCTGAGCTGCTACTTGGTCGGGTTCAAACACATTTGCTAAATTCTACAAGTTTGATACCCTGGCTGAGGAGGACCTTGAGTTTGCTCATTCGGTGCTGCAGAGTCATCCGCACTCTCCCGCCCGTTTAGGAACTTTGGTATAATCCCCATGGTCCTTACGGAGTTCCCAGCATCCACTAGGACGTCAGAGAAAATAAGAATTTACTCACCGGTAATTCTACTTCTCGTAGTCCGTAGTGGATGCTGGGCGCCCGTCCCAAGTGCGGACTCTCAGTTGTTGTTCATACTGTTAACTGGGTATGGTTATCACAAGTTGTACAGTGTGATTGGTGTGGCTGGTATGAGTCTTACCCTGGATTCTAAATCCTTTCCTTGTTGTGTCAGCTCTTCCGGGCACAGTTTCCCTAACTGAGGTCTGGAGGAGGGGCATAGATGGAGGAGCCAGTGCACACCAGATAGTACCTAATCTTTCTTGTGCCCAGTCTCCTGCGGAGCCCGTCTATTTCCCATGGTCCTTATCGAGTTCCCAGCATCCACTACGGACTACGAGAAATAGAATTACCGGTGAGTAAATTCTTATTATCACTCTTTGTTAAATCTGCAACATTAGGGCCTAATTCAGACCTGATAGCAGCAGCAAAATCTTTCTCTAACGGGCAAAACCATGTTGCACTGCAGGTGGGGCAGATATAACGTGCAGAGAAAGTTAGATTTGGGTGGGTTATTTTGTTTCTGTGCAGAGTAAATAGTGGCTGCTTTATTTTCACACTGCAATTTAGATTTCAGTTTGAACACACCCCACCCAAATCTAACTCTCTCTGCACATGTTACATCTGCCCCCCCCCCCTGCAGTGCACGTGGTTTTGCCCATTAGAGAAATTTTTTTGCTGCTGCGATCAGGTCTGAATTAGGCCCAATGTCTCCCTAATATTCAATAAACATTAGAAATTCCCTGTGACACTCCACTTATCATCTGCCCCCTACAGTGGCTTGATATCACGCCGACAGGTCCCTGTAAAGTACCCTAACCCTCCCATGCACTCTACCCTAACAGTCTCTTGTGGGTGCCTAAACCAACCCCCCCACTTGGTGCCTAACCTCCCCTTCTATGTGCCTAAACCTAACCCTCCACCCCCGGAACCTAACTCTAACCTTCCCGTTCCTGCACACTAAGCCTAACCCTCCTTCTCCTGCCTAAACCTGACCACCCTGCGGCAGGACACCGGCGCGTCCCACTAAAAGGACATTCACGAACCGGCTGTTGGTATTTTTTTTGATACCGGTATCCCGAGCGACGTCGGTATTTAGACGCCGGGTTTGTGGTGTCCTTCGGGATTCCGGCGTCAGTATATCGCCCGCCTGGATCCCGTCCGTCGGGAACTTAACTGCATCCCGGCAGAGTAGGGGGCAGGCAGGGACTAATAGAAGGGGTGGCAGGATGGGAGTAGTGGTGGGAAGAAGTGGGCAGGATAGGTGTAGAGGGAAATCGGCAAGTATAAGTTAATATATAAGATGAACAAGATTCTCACCTCTTTACAGCTCACACAGGACGTACACTCAGACAGCCAGAATGGAAGTGATAGGTCCCGCTCCTCCGGCAGCTCACACCCGTCTCTTTCTTGCACTGTCCAGCGGGGCTAGGACAAAGGGGTAGACCAGTGCCGTAACTAGACATTTTGGTGCCCTGTGCCAGAAAGAGAATTGGGGCCCCACGGGCAAATGCAAAAAAGGGACAGCAGGGGCGTGGCCACAGACTAGTTCCAATTCACATTACTCCGTGCTGTAGTGTCCGAAAGTCAAATTACACCATACAGTAGTACTCCTTATACAAGTTACACCACACAGTAGTGTCTGCACGTCACTTTACACCACACATTAGTGTCCGAAAGTCACATTACACCATACAGTAGTACTCCTTATACACATTACACCACACAGTAGTGTACGTAAATCACATCATACCGCACAGATGTGTCTATTATTCACATTGTGCCGCACAGTAGTATATTTTGTTCACATTACACTGCACAGTAGTGCCCCATATACACATTATGCCATGCAGAGCAACTCCATCTCATTCCTCCGCCTCCTCCTCATAAATCCCTGACTTTGAGGGCATGCTGGCCCTTGTGGTTCTTCATCTATAAAGTCACCCTGCTCTCTTTTAATCTATACTGTAAGAGTTCCAGCAGTGGGGTGATGTTATGAGGGAGTGACTGGTTGGTTCTGTTGCTGAGGGACGTTGGAGACCCACAAATGGTGTTGGCGGAGGTACATTGCTGCTGTGAGCCGCCTACAGGTATTAGTGTGGGGACATGGTGGGAGGGGGTGCGGAGGTGAGTGGCTGGGGACAGGTATCAGTAAGGGAACACGGGGTAAGGGGGTGTGGATGTGAGTGGCTAGAGACTAGTGAGGGGACATGGAGTAAGGGGTGTGAGTGGCTGGGAACAGGTATCAGTGAGGGGACAAGGGAGTAGGGGTGTGAAAGGCTGGGGACAGAAAAGCAGCACATTTGTGAGATGCAGGGAGGTTGCCAGGCCTGCTGGTCAGCAAGCCGCTACTAGCGGGAGAATAAAAGCACAGCACAGTTAGCAGCCCTGCACAACACAGGTGACCCGCATCTTGTCACCTGCCGAGTTCTGTTGAACCTGCTGCAGCGCGCGATGGGATACAGCGCAGCTCAGAGGGAGACTGGAGGTAGGGGAAAATCCTGTACACACTTATCCAATACGCATATATATTTTCATACTCATGCCATCCCTATTGGTTGTGTCTATGTTGCCTTTGTGCAAAGGACCTGGACGTGACAAAACGAGTGGGCAGCACTCAATGCAGCATTGGACCCTTGCGGGCTCGCTTCGCTCCCCACGCATCGGGCTCGGTGTCTCGCTCCGCTTAGCTCGCCACACTTTTCTATTCCAAATAGATTGTGACATGGACCCAGGGGCTTACGGGAAAGGTCCTCTGCACGAAGAGAATCTAAACGCTACCCATCCCTATTCCTCTCCCTGACTCCTCATACTCCCATCTTACTCCCCCACACTCCTCTGTCTTCCCTCTTTTTCTTCACCTCGATCCATTCTGCTCATTGTGCTGTTAGTTTAGTCCTCCACTCTCCCCCACCTCCAGTTTCACCCTTTCTCTGCATCTGAGGTGCGCTGTATCCCCCATCGCCTGACACCCTGCGATACAGCGCTACTTTTTCACCCCCACTCCCAAGGTGAGAACAAGTAAATTATTTTTGATAAATCTGACCTGCTGCAGCGCTGACCTTCTTTCTGTGCTGGCCGCGCTGTTACCATGGCTGGGAGCTTGGTGATAGGTGCAACACGAACAGAGGACGGGGAGAGAGGAGCGGAGAGCAATCCCCCCCTTCGCACCAGCCATGATCGGCTCTGACTGCAGCATGCAGGCCCCTGAGCGCGGTTGTCACTGGGCTGCCCTGGAAGTGAAGCAGTTCCTCTTCTGCAGCCCTGCATGTGACGCGGCCAAACAACAGGTAATGCCGCGGTTGTGTACTCCGGCGCACGGGGGGACGGGGGCTGGCTGGCTAATGCTCGCGGCAGGAGAGGAGAGGGTCACTATCAACTCTGACTGGTGTAAGCTCGGCGGGGTGGGGGGGCGCGAGCGGTAGCCGGCTCATGAAGGGAGGTGGTTTGGGGACAGGTTGCCACTCCAGCCTGGCCCACTATCAAATCACAGCAACATTAGTGACAGGGGCGTGCTTTCATATGGGCTGACAGCACGCCCCTGTCAAAGCGGCACTTCCAGCGGGTGCCGCTTACAGGTATTTTTTCAATGGGCTTTTACTGCCCGATGCTTGGCCCCGCTCCCCGCTTCCGCCTCTTTCACACAGACAGCAGGAGGCACCGAGAACGGTGCCTCCGAAACGCGTTTAAGACTTTTTTTCAACACAATAAAAATGATTAAAATAATATAATGGATAAAGAAGATACTTATGACACAGTATATGTGACATAAGTATCTTATTTGTATTATTTCAATCCTTAATGACAGGGGAGGCACTGCCTCCCCTGACTGCACGTCCCTGGCACACACATCTATGGGGTGGCCATTTAGGGGTGGGGAAAACTTTCCAGCTCATACAGTTAATACTGTTTGGCCTGGCATTCGTGCCGCAGCAAAAAGATATTGTCAGGAATGCCCAGTGTCAGAAAACAGCACCCCAGCCAGGGTTTATAGACCTGTGGAGAAATCTGCTCGAGGGCATCAATATATACTAGTGGTAGTGGATTATGCCACCAGATACCCTGAGGCCATCCCACTATGTAATGGGTCATTCCACATCAAATCACCCCAAAAAGAATGAAATGTCCACCACCTATCCCAGATTTTTACGAATTTTATTTAGTTACTAGAGGATGTCAAAACAACTATTTCTGCCAAATATCTCAACAGTCTGACAATTCGTTTATTAAATATTGATTTTTAAATTTATTAAATTATTTACTAATTGCGGCTTCTTTATCCAGTTAATTTGAAGTATCACGGGTGTTTATTAAGGTGTAACCATGAAATTTGGACCCCTAAGGTACATCCTCCCGAATCCAAAAACCCAAACCAAATTACTTTATCTGATTTACGTTTTGAGTTATGGTAAAACTGCACATTTTCCGAAAAGACTTAAAAACACTAGTTTCAATCAACATTAGATATGTCAATTTTTTTTATGTGCTTAACAAAGGTATACATTATTACCACACACAAAAATCAGCATGGTACTCTGTTTCATAGTGGAGAAAAACAATCATGAAGTGGACGTTCAATTACTGTTGTACTGCATACATAATTAACACAAGAAATCATGTAATTTTAAAACTTAAACATAACTTGAGTCCCTAACTTATTTAATGTCCCAGAATACATGGTAAAACAATCAAGAAAACTTAAAGAAACACATAGCATACTGGAAGAACCTGAAAAATAAAGAGGGAAAGCCCTTCCTGTACAAATCGTTCATCAGATACAGCAGTTTTACGAAGATGATGAACATTCTGGGATGTGTCCTGCAAAGAAAGTCTGTTTCTGTAAAAGTTCTAGTAGGAAAAAGGATTCACAAACAGAAAAGGCTTCTCCTAGTAAACTTGAAAGAGCTTTATCTTGCTTTCAAATACCATTTTCCAGGAATTCAAGTTGGATTGTCTAAGGTTTGTTCCTTACGATCTACATGGTGTGTTAGTTAGCATTGCTTCAAGAGGTATGCATTCTGTGTGTGTTTGCAAAACTCACCAAAACGTCAAAAAATAGGATTTTAATACCTACCGGTAAATCCTTTTCTCGTAGGCCATAAGGGATATTGGGGGAAACTAGTACAATGGGTATAGACGGGGTCCAAAGGAGCCGGTGCACTTAAAATTTCTTCAACTGGGTGTGCTGGCTCCTCCCCTCTATGCCCCCTACCACAGGCAGTTATAGGTAAAAACGTGCCTGAAGGAGAAAGGACATATATGAGAGAAGGAACATGATAACAAAAGGTGGGGAGATTTAAACACCAGCACACCACAACATATAACAACCAGCAACGGCTGGTAACAACAACAGCAACAGCTGAACAGGTAACTAAAGAACAAGAACCAGCAGAAAAGTCCACGCACTGAGGCGGGCGTCCAATATCCCTTATAGACTACGAGAAAAGGATTTACCGGTAAGTATTAAAATCCTGTTTTCTCTAGCATCCACAAGGGATATTGGGGGAAACTAGTACGATCGGGACGTCCCAAAGCTTCCAGAACAGGCGGGAACGTGCAGAGACTGCTGCAGCACTGCCTGCCCATACTGGGTATCCTCTTTGGTCAGGGTATCAAATTTGTAGAACTTCACAAAAGTGTTCTTCCCCAACCAGGTAGCAGCTCGGCATAGTTGCAAGGCCGAGATTCCACGGGCAGCCACCCAGGAAGAACCCATTGATCTAGTAGAGTGGGCCTTCAGAGACTTAGGAACAGGCTTAAGGCTGCTGACACATAGGCCTGTTTGATAGTAAGCATAATCCAACGAGCAATAGACTGCTTTGAAGCAGGGCAACCCTTCTTCTGTGCATCATAGAGCACGAACAAGGAATCCGTCTTTCTGACCCGAACTGAACGCTTGACATTTATTTTCAATACTCGCACAGCATCCAATGCCTCCGGAAGAGCAGAAGCATCAGAACTGGACAGAACCACGATAGGTTGATTCAAGTGGAACGCAGAGACGACATTCAGCAGGAACTGCTGTCTAGTCTGGAGCTCTGCCATGTTCTTGTAAAATACCAAGTAGGGACTTTTACACGATAAGGCCCCCAATTCTGAAACATGTCAAGCACAAGCCAGGACCAGTAAAATCACTGTATTCCACGTGAGGTACTTGTCTTCTAACATCATCAGAGGTTCTAACCAGGAGGACTGTAGAAAGTTCAACGCTACATCCCAATCCCAGGGTGCCGTAGGCGGCACAAAGAGAGGTTGTATGTGGAGTACTCCTTGCAAGAAGGTCTGAACTTCTGGCAACACTGCCAATTTCTTCTGAAAGAAAATGGAAAGAGCTGAAATCTGGACCTTAATGGAACCCAGACGTAAGCCCTTATCCACACCAGCCTGCAGGAAATGTCCCAAGCGAAACTCTGCAGACAGATACGTGCGTTCCTCGCAACAAGAGACATATCTCCTCCAGATATGATGATAGTGTTTTGACGTATCAGCTTTCCTGGCCTGAACCATGGTTGCAATAACCATCTTGGAAAGGCTCTTGTGAGCTAGGATATTCCGCTCAACTTCCATGCCGTCAAATGAAGTCGCCGTAAATCCAGGTAGATTAACGATCCTTGTTGAAGATCTCTTCTGAGTGGAAAAGGCCAAGGGTCTTCGATGGATATGTCCGGAAGATCCGTGTACCACGCCCTCCGAAGCCAATCCGGGGCAATTAGAATTGCCTGGACACCTTGATTCCTGATTCGCTTTAGCACCCTCCTTGGGTGTAATGGGATCGGTGGAAACAGGTAGATCAGCAACAGCGACGCCAGTGCGTCCACTGCCTTCGCCTGAGGGTCCCTGAGCAATACCAGGGAAGTTTCTTGTTGAGACGCCATCATGTCTATTTGTGGGCAACCCCACCAGTCGATGATCTGCTGGAACACCAGATGGTGGAGCCCCCACTCCCTCGGGTGGAGATCGTGATGACTCAGGAAGTCCGCCTCCCAGTTGTCCACACCCGGAATGAAGATTGCTGACATGGCTCTTGCATTTATTTCCGCCCAGAGGAGTATCTTTGACACCTCTCGCATGCAGGTTCTGCTTTTTGTCCCTCCTTGTCGATTGACATATGCCACCGCCGTTGCGTTGTCCGACTGTACTTGGATCACGTGATCCTTGAGCAGAGGAGAGGCTTAAAGTAGAGCAGGCCTGGCCAACCTGTGGCTCTCCAGATGTTGTAAAACTACAAGTCCCATCATGCTTTGCCACAGTTTTGCTATAGGGGAATGCTAAAGCTGTGGCAGGGCATGCTGGGATATGTCGTTTCACAACATCTGGAGAGCCACAGGTTGGCCAGGCCTGAAGTAGAGCATTGTAGATCGCCCAAAGTTCCACAATGTTGAATGGAAGGAGGCTTTCATGGGCTGACCACCTGCCCTGGAACTGCGCCCCTTGGGTGACAGCTCCCCATCCTCTCAGACTCGCATCCGTCATAAGGAGGGTCCAATCCTGAATCCGAAAACTCCTGCCCCCCCCCCCCCAGGAGATTGGAGGACTGTAGCCACCACAGGAGGGAAATCCTGGCCTGGGGTGACAGCTGAATCATCCGGTGCATCTGGAGATGTGATCCGGACCACTCGCTCAGGAGATCCAACTGAAACGTTCTGGCATGGAACCTCCCATACTAGATTGCCTCGTAAGAGACAACCATCTTTCCCAACAATCTTATGCAGAGATGTACGGACACTCGAATAGGTTGGAGCACCATGTGGACCATCTCCTGAAGTGTTTTCGCCTTGTCCTCTGGTAGAAATACCTTCTGGGCCAAAGTATCTAGCAACATCCCCAGGAACAGGAGCCTCTGAGTTGGCTCCAGGTGGGACTTCTGTAAGTTGAGGATCCACCCATGGTGGGACAGAAGATGGATGGTGCAGTTGATATGGAGCAACAAAGCTCCTTGGATCTTGCCTTTATCAGAAAATCGTCCAGGTAAGGGACCACATTTAATCCTGGATCCGGAGCTGAAGCATCATCTCCGCCATCACATTCGTGAATACCCTCGGGGCTGTTGACAGGCCGAAGGGTAGTGCCTGGAACTGGAAGTGATTGTCCAGCAGGGCAAACCGCAGGTACACCTGATGAGGAGTCCAATTCGAAATATGGAGATAGGCGTCCTTGATATCCAAGGAGACCATAAATTCCTGTTCTTCGAGGCCCGCAATTACTGCTCACAGAGATTCCATTTTGAACTTGAACACCCTCAAAAAAGGATTCAAGGATTTCACATTCAGAACGGGCCTGACCGAACCGTCCGGCTTCGGTACCACAAACAGGTTTGAGTAAAACCCTTTGCCGCATTGTGGTAGTGGTACTGGAATAATGTCGTGGGATTGGACCAATTTTCGGATAGCCTGTTGCAACGTAACCTGCATATCCTCCAAAGCTGGTAAGCTTGATTTGAAAAATCGATGGGGAGGAGTTCTGTCGAACTCCAGCTTGTAGCCTTGAGAAACGAGCTCCTTGACCCAGGCGTCCTGGCAGGAGGTCTCCCAGATGCGGCAGAAGTGACGCAGTCGAGCTCCCACCTCGAGATCCCCTCGGGTGGGTGGGCACCATCATGCTGAGGCCTTAGTGGAAACAGAACCGGTGGACTGTTCCTGAGAACTGGTGCTTGCAGGTTTTCTGGACTTACCTCTGGTACCTCTGGCCACGTTGGAGGCACCTCTGGCCCTCGATCAAAATCTGTGAGACCGAAAGGACTGGACAGATGGCCCCGGACAGGAGCATCTTGCCAGCAGGGCCCCAGAGGGGAGAAACGTTGATTTCCCAGCCATAACTTTGGAAATCCAGATATCCAATTTGACCCCAAAAAGCCATTCCCCAGAAAAGGGGAGAGATTCCACACTACGTTTGGATTCTGTGTCCACAATCCACTGATGCAACCACAAGGCCCTGTGCGCCGACACTGCCATGGCAGACGTCCGAGCATTAATGTTCCCCATCTCCTTGAGGGAATCACAGAGGACACGTGAAGTGTCCTGAATGTGTTTCAGTAGGGTGACCATAGTAACTACGGGCATATCCCCCGAGAGACCCCCCTGAATTTGAATAGCCCAAGAATGAATGGTATGGGTCATTCAGCAACCCGCAATAACCGGTCTTTGTGAGAGGCCGGCTGCAGTGTATAGACTTTAGGGAAGTCTCTATCTTCCGATCCCCAGGATCCTTCATGGTAAAGGAGCCCAGGGCAGGTCTACTGCCTTTTTAGACAGGCGAGAGACTGAGACATCCACACCAGGGGGTTCCTCCCAAAACTTTCTAAGCAAATGGGAAAGTGCACAAAAACTTTTTGGACATTTGGAATTTTTTGTCTGGATTTTTCCAGGCCTGTTTGAATAAGTCATCTAACTCTGGAGAATCAGGGAAAGTGACATTGGGTTTATTTTGTACAAAGAAAAACGACTGCTGTGATGCAGTGTCCTCTAGAGGGAGCTTTAACACATCCCTTATAGCCAAAATGAGGGGTTCAATACCCTAAGTGGGATCGGAATCCCCACTAAAGGGATCCAGGTCATCTCCACTATCTTGTATATCATCATCAGTATCAGATAATAGAGCAGGTAAACCACGCTTCTGGGGACCGAATTATTTTAACAATTGATACTAGATCCTTGCAAGTTGATAGACAAGTGATAATTTTTTTTTATATATATACTGCCATTGTATTTGTCCTGATGACGGAGCTTTGAGCTCCGAAACGGTCGTTGACATGAAATATATTTTTTGACCTGCTGCTGTCTCTGAGTGCCGTTCTGTGATTGGACTTCTACATTTTGGCCCTCATTCCGAGTTGATCGGTCGCAAGGCGAATTTAGCAGAGTTACACACGCTAAGCCGCCGCCTACTGGGAGTGAATCTTAGCTTCTTAAAATTGCGACCGATGTATTCGCAATATTGCGATTACTAACTACTTAGCAGTTTCAGAGTAGCTTCAGACTTACTCTGCCTGTGCGATCAGTTCAGTGCTTGTCGTTCCTGTTTGACGTCACAAACACACCCAGCGTTCGCCCAGGCACTCCCACCGTTTCTCCGGCCACTCCTGCGTTTTTTCCGGAAACGGTAGCGTTTTCAGCCACACGCCCCTGAAACGCCGTGTTTCCGCCCAGTAACACCCATTTCCTGTCAATCACATTACGATCGCCGGAGCGATGAAAAAGCCGTGAGTAAAATTACTTTCTACATAGCAAAGTTACTTGGCGCAGTCGCAGTGCGAACATTGCGCATGCGTACTAAGCGGATTTTCATTGCGATGCGATGAAAAATACAGAGCGAACAACTCGGAATGAGGGCCATTGAGTGTTCTGGCACCTGAGCAAGTTGACAGTTCTTAGGAGTGCCGGCTGCTGCTGTATCTATCTATCTATCTATCTATCTATCTATCTATCTATCTATCTATATATATTTTACATATGTGGTTTTTTGATTTATGTTGATAAAATATTTTATTTTATATTGCGTTTCCCTGAATCAATTCATTCTGACAGATAGCACATTCAGTCATTTAGGACTATGGGGGTCATTCCGACCTGTTCGCACGCAGCGGTTCTTCGCTGCGGTGCGAACGGGTCGGAACTGCTCATGCGCGGCCTGCGTATTGCACATGCGCATCTTTGCCCGGCGACGGACGTCTCCAGGCAATGGTGCGTCCAGCAAAAAAAAGACGCAGCACTGGACGGAAGAAGATTGACAGCAGAGAGGCGTTCCGGGGCGGATACTCACCGTTGGAGGCCATTTTCGGGGAGTGGTAAGAACGCAGGCGTGTCCAGGAGAACGGAGGGCGGATGTCTGACGTCAGGACCGGGACCTTCATTGCTGGATCCGTCAAACAGGGTAAGTAGCTGCAGGGCTGGTCTTGTTTTGCAGGAAACTTTTTAAGCATAGCAGGGCTGCACAAGCGATCGCAGCCCTGCTATGCTAAAATACACTCCCCCATAGGCGGGGATTAGTTGATCACAGCAGCAGCAAAAAGTTGCTGGCTGCGATCAACTCGGAATGACCCCCTATATACTAAGTGTTCGAAGCGCAGAGTGATTTTCTCTTTTTTTGTTTTACCATTATAATTGCAGCTTGGCAAGCTGTGTCCACTCAGCCGCTAAAACACTGTTTGACATTAAGCATATATTTAAAGCGCCGGTATAGAACAACCTGTGACCTAGGTCCCAGACTGTTCATTGTTGTTTCAACTTAAGTTATGGGCTCAAGTTATGTTTCAGTTTTAAAATTTCAGTTTCTTGTGTTAATTATGTATGCGGTACAACAGTAATTGAACATCCACTTCATGATTTTTTTTCTTCACTATGAAACAGAGTACCATGCTGATTTTTTTGTGTGGTAATAATGTATACCTTTCTTAAGCACCTAAACAAATTTGGGATATCTAGTGTTAATTAAACCTAGCGTTTTTAAGTATTTTCGAAAAATGTGCGTTTTTGCCGTAACTCGAAACATAAGGCAGATAAAGTGATTTGGTTTGGATTTTTGGAATCAGGAGGAAGAGTTACCTTAAGGGTGGCAAATTTTGTGGTGATTCCATAATAAAAAACGTCAAATAAACTGGATAAAGAAGCCACGATTAGTAAATAATTTAATAAATTGAAAAATCAATATTTAATAAACAAATTGTCAGACAGTTGAGATATGTGGCAGAAATAGTTTTTTTGACATCCTCTCTTAACTAAAAAAAAATTCAAAAAAAATCTGAGATGGGTGGTGGACATGCCTGGTTGCACCGACATGGAATGACCCTAATATGAAATCTAGCACCATTGCCCGGGAATTATTGACACTGTACACCAGCCTGGGAATACCGAAAGAGGTCTTAACGGACCAAGGTACCCCTTTTGTCTGTTTTAATGAAGGATTTGTGCGGACTGCTAAAGGTGGATAGGATTACTATTTCAGTTTACCACCCGCAAACCGGCGGCCTGGTAGAAAGCTTTAACCAGACCCTTAAACAGATGATGAAAAGGGTGGTGTCCGAAAAATCAGTCCCCAGAAAAGATAATGTGGTCTAGTCCAGCAGAGGCTGCATGGCAGGATTTAAGGCATCCCTTGTGTGTTGAGCCTTTTCTGCAGGCTCCTGATTTCTAGAAACAATTTACATTGAAGACAGATGTCTCAGGTACATGAGTGGTGGCAGTCCTTTCCCAAGTGGTAGAAGGGGAAGAAAAACCCATCCTCTGCCTTATCCAGAAATTGCTGCCCAGGGAACGCAAATGAACAGGAGTGCTTGGCAATCCAGAAGGCAGTAATCGTTAAAATATTATTTGTTGGGGTGGGAGTTCTTACTAATTACATATCATAGATCTCTGCTTGTGTTCACCATAGGCAGCATGAGGTCACATTATTTTCTCTAACGTCCTTGAGGTTGCTGGGACTCCGTAAGGACCATGGGGAATAGACGGGCTCCGCAGGAGATAGGGCACTTTAAGAAAGCTTTGGATTCTGGGTGTGCACTGGCTCCTCCCTCTATGACCCTTCTCTACTTGAAAGCATTTTTGTTTGGATTTTTCTTCTACTTTTTTACTACTTTTTAACAGGGAGCACTGCTGGCAACAGGCTCCCTGCATCAAGGGACTGAGGAGAGAGGAGCAGACCTTCTTGTCAAAGATAGGCTCTGCTTCCTCGGCTACTGGACACCATTAGCTCCAGAGGGGGTGAACGCAGTTTCTTACTGGGCGTCCACCCCCGGAGCCGCGCCGCCATTCTCCTCACAGAGCCAGAAGCACCACAGTCAGAAAACGTCTCAGGCGGCAGAAGCCTTCAGCTTCACTGAGGTAACGCACAGCACTGCAGCTGTGCGTCATTGCTCCCATACACCTCACACACTCCGGTCACTGTAAGGGTGCAGGGCGCAGGGGGGGCGCCCTGGGCAGCAATATAAACCTCTGCATGGCAAAAGGACTATATACATGTACAGGTGGGCTCTGTACATGTATATAAAGGAGCCCCCGCCATATTTTCCTAAGTTTGAGCGGGACAGAAGCTTGCCGCCGAGGGGGCGGGGCTTCTCCCTCAGCACTCACCAGCGCCATTTTCTCTCCACAGCACTGTTGAGAGGAAGCTCCCCGGACTCTCCCATGCTTACACGGTGAAAGGGTGCTTAAAAGAGAGGGGGGGGGGGCACATAATTGGCAGTTTACATATTACACAGCGCTGCTGGGAAAAACATTTTGTGTTGGTCTCCAGGGGTATTGCGCTGGGGTGTGTGCTGGCATACTCTCTCTGTCTCTCCAAAGGGCCTTGACAGGGATACGGTCTTCAGAAAAGTGGTTCCCTGTGTGTGTGAAGTGTGTCGGTACGCGTGTGTCGACATGTTTGACGAGGAAGGCTCGCTTAATGTGGAGGGGGACTGCTTGAATGTCAGATCGCCGTCGGCAACGCCGACACCGGAATGGGTGGATATGCTGAATGTCTTGAATGCAAATGTAAATCTATTGCATAAGAGGTTAGACAAGGCAGAAGCTAGGGATCAGTCAGGTAGCCAGTCCATGCCTGTCCCTGTAGCGCCAGGCCCGTCGGGGTCTCAGAAGCGCACCATATCCCAGATCGATGACACAGATACCGACACAGATTCTGATTCTAGTGTCGACTATGAAGATGCAAAATTACAGCCGAAGGTGGCTAAGGGTATACGGTACATGATTATGGCCATTAAAGAGGTTTTGCATATTACTGAGGAACCCCCTGTCCCTGACACGAGGGTTCACATGTATAAAGAGAAAAAGCCTGAAGTCACTTTTCCATCATCATTTGAGTTAAGTGAATTGTGCGAAAAGGCTTGGGAATCTCCAGATAGGAGACCACAAGTTCCCAAACGGATTCTTATGGCGTATCCTTTTCCACAAACGGAGAGGATACGATTGGAATCTTCACCAAAAGTGGACAAGGCGCTGACACGCTTGTCCAAAAAGGTGGCACTGCCTTCTCAGGATACGGCTTCCCTCAAGGTACCGGCTGATCGCAGGCAGGAGATTACCTTGAAGCACATTTACACTCACTCCGGTACTATTGCTAGACCGGCTATGGCGTCGGCCTGGGTTTGTAGTGCAGTTGTGGCATGGGCAGATTCCTTATCTGCAGAGATTGACACCTTAGATAGGGATGCTATTCAAATGACCATAGAGCATATCAGAGATGCTGCCTTGTATATGAGAGATGCTCAGAGAGACATTTGTTTATTAAGCTCCAGAATAAATGCTGTGTCTATTTCTGCTAGGTGACTCCTGTGGACCCGACAGTGGACGGGAGATGCCGATTCTAAGCGGCACATGGAGTCCTTGCCGTACAAGGGGGAGGAGTTGTTTGGAGACGACCTCTCGGACCTAGTCTCTACGGCTACGGCTGGTAAGTCGAATTTCTTGCCTTATGTCCCCCCGCAGCATACTAAGAAGGCACCTCATTATCAAATGCAGTCCTTTCGTTCCAATAAAAACAAGAAGGTGCGGGGATCATCTTTTGTTACCAGAGGAAAAGGCAGGGGAAAGAAGCTGCACACAGCTAGTTCCCAAGAGCAGAAGTCCTCCCCTGCGTCTGCAAAATCCACCGCATGACGCTGGGGCTTCCCGGGGGGAGGCAGATCTGGTGGGGGCTCGTCTTCGGTTTTTCAGCCACGTCTGGGTTCAATCGCAGGTGGATCCCTGGGCAATAGAGATTGTTGCTCAGGGATACAGGCTGGAATTCGAAGACTTGCCTCCTCGCTGATTTTTCAAATCGGCTCTACCGACTTCCCCGTCAGAGAGGGAGTCAGTGTTGACAGCAATCCAAAAATTGTATGTTCAGCAGGTGATTGTCACAGTTCCTCATCTCCAGCAGGGAGAGGGATATTATTCAACCCTGTTTGTGGTCCCGAAACCGGACGGTTCGGTCAGGCCCATTTTAAACCTGAAATCTCTGAACTTGTATTTGAAAAGGTTCAAGTTCAAAATGGAATCACTCCGGGCGGTCATCGCGAGCCTGGAGGGGGGAGATTAGATGGTGTCCCTGGACATAAAGGATGCATACCTTCATGTTCCAATATTCCCCCCTCATCAGGCATTCCTGAGGTTTGCAGTGCAGGACTGTCACTACCAATTTCAGACGTTGCCGTTTGGGCTTTCCACGGCCCCGAGGATTTTCACCAAGGTAATGGCGGAAATGATGGTGCTCCTGCGCAGGCAGGGGTCACGATTATCCCATACTTGGACGATCTCCTAATAAAGGCGAGATCTCGGGAGAAGTTGCTGGACAGCGTGTCTCTGTCCATGAAGACGTTGCAGATACACGGCTGGATTCTCAATATACCGAAGTCCCAGCTAGTTCCTACAACGCGGCTGACCTTTCTGGGCCTGATCCTAGACACAGACCAGAAAAAGGTTTTTCTTCCGATCGAAAAGGTTCAGGAACTCATGACCATGGTCAGGAACCTATTGAAACCAAAGAAGGTTTCAGTGCATCAGTGCACGCGGGTCCTGGGGAAGATGGTGGCTTCATGCGAGGCCATCCCTTTCGGCAGATTCCATGCGAGGACTTTTCAATGGGACCTCTTGGACAAGTGGTCCGGGTGCCATCTACAAATGCATCAAAGGATCACCCTGTCTCCCAGGACCAGGGTATCTCTCCTGTGGTGGCTGAACAGTGCTCACCTTCTAGAGGGTCGCAGGTTTGGCATTCAGGACTGGGTCCTGGTAACCACGGACGCAAGCCTCCGAGGCTGGGGAGCAGTGGCACTGGGAAGAAATTTCCAAGGTCTCTGGTCAAGCCTGGAAACTTGCCTCCACATCAATATCCTGGAGTTGAGGGCCATATACAACGCCCTGCGCCAAGCGGAGAACTTACTTCAGGGAAGACCGGTTCTGATTCAGTCAGACAATGTCACGGCAGTGGCTCATATAAACCGCCAAGGCGGAACAAGGAGCAGAGTGGCCATGGCAGAAGCGACCAGGATTCTACGCTGGGCGGAAGGCCATGTAAGCGCGCTGTCCGCGGTGTTCATCCCGGGGGTGGACAACTGGGAGGCGGATTTCCTCAGCAGGCACGACCTGCATCCGGGGGAGTGGGGACTTCATCAAGAAGTCTTTGCACAGATCGTGGATCGGTGGGGCCTGCCTCAAATAGACATGATGGCGTCCCGTCTCAACAAAAAGCTAAAGCGGTATTGCGCCAGGTCAAGGGACCCTCAGCCGGTAGCGGTAGACGCTCTGGTGACACCTTGGGTGTTCAGATCGGTCTATGTGTTTCCTCCTCTCCTCTTATACCCAAGGTGTTGAGAATTACAAGAAGAAGCAAGGTCAGAACAATCCTCATTGTTCCAGATTGGCCACGGAGGACTTGGTATCCGGAACTACAAGAGTTGCTCACAGAAGATCCGTGGCCTCTTCCTCTAAGGCAGGACCTGCTGCAGCAGGGGCCCTGTCTGTTCCAAGACTTACCGCGGCTGCGTTTGACGGCATGGCGGTTGAACGCAGGATCCTAGCGGAAAAAGGAATTCCGGAGGAAGTCATTCCAACCATGATCAAGGCTAGGAAAGACATGACGTTAAAACATTATCACCGTATATGGCGGAAATATGTTTCTTGGTGTGAGGCCACAGCTGCTCCTATTGAGGAGTTCCATTTGGGCCGTCTACTTCACTTCCTTCAAACAGGAGTGACCTTGGGCTTAAAATTAGGGTCCATAAAGGTCCAGATTTCGGCCTTATCCATTTTCTTTCAAAGAGAATTGGCCTCTCTTCCTGAGTTACAGACTTTTGTGAAGGGGGTGCTGCATATTCAGCCTCCCTTTGTGCCTCCGGTGGCGTCTTGGGATCTTAACGTGGGGTTACGTTTCCTCAAGTCACCTTGGTTTGAACCACTCAAAACTGTGGAGTTGAAATACCTCACATGTAAAAGTGGTCATGTTGTTCGCGTTAGCTTCGGCGAGACGTGTTTCGGAATTGGCGGCTTTATCGCATAAGAGCCCATACTTGGTTTTTCACGTGGATAGGGCAGAGTTGAGAACTCGTCCTCACTTTCTGCCAAAAGTGGTCTCATCTTTTCATGTGAACCAACCTATTGTCGTGCCTGTGGCTACAAGGGACTTGGAGGATTCTGAGTCCCTGGATGTAGTCAGGGCTTTGAAGATTTATGTGACCAGAACGGCTCGGATCAGGAAGACTGAAGCTTTGTTTGTTCTGTATGCGGCCCACAAGGTTGGCGCCCCTGCTTCAAAGCAGACTATAGCTCGCTGGATCTGTAACACGATTCAGCAGGCGCATTCTACGGCAGGATTGCCGTTATCGAAATCGGTTAAGGCCCACTCCACTAGGAAAGTGGGCTCTTCTTGGGCGGCTGCCCGAGGGGTCTCGGCATTACAGTTGTGCCGAGCAGCTACTTGGTCGGGGTCAAACACCTTTGCAAAGTTCTATAAGTTTGATACCCTGGCTGAGGAGGACCTCCTGTTTCCTCAATCCGTGCTGCAGAGTCATCCGCACTCTCCCGCCCGTTTGGGAGCTTTGTTATAATCCCCATGGTCCTTACGGAGTCCCAGCATCCTCAAGGACGTTAGAGAAAAATAAGAATTTACTTACCGATAATTCTATTTCTCATAGTCCGTAGTGGATGCTGGGAACTCCGTAAGGACCATGGGGAATAGCGGCTCCGCAGGAGACTGGGCACAAAAGTAAAGCTTTAGGACTACCTGGTGTGCACTGGCTCCTCCCCCTATGACCCTCCTCCAAGCCTCAGTTAGGATACTGTGCCCGGACGAGCGTACACAATAAGGAAGGATTTATGAATCCCGGGTAAGACTCATACCAGCCACACCGATCACACCGTACAACCTGTGATCTGAATCCAGTTAACAGCATGATAACAGAGGAGCCTCTGGAAAGATGGCTCACAACCACAATAACCCGATTTTTGTAACAATAACTATGTACAAGTATTGCAGACAATCCGCACTTGGGATGGGCGCCCAGCATCCACTACGGACTATGAGAAATAGAATTATCGGTAAGTAAATTCTTATTTTCTCTGACATCCTAGTGGATGCTGGGAACTCCGTAAGGACCATGGGGATTATACCAAAGCTCCCAAACGGGCGGGAGAGTGCGGATGGCTCTGCAGCACCGAATGAGAGAACTCCAGGTCCTCCTCAGCCAGGGTATCAAATTTGTAGAATTTAGCAAACGTGTTTGCCCCTGACCAAGTAGCTGCTCGGCAAAGTTGTAAAGCCGAGACCCCTCGGGCAGTCGCCCAAGATGAGCCCACTTTCCGTGTGGAATGGGCTTTTACAGATTTTGGCTGTGGCAGGCCTGCCACAGAATGTGCAAGCTGAATTGTGCTACAAATCCAACGAGCAATAGTCTGCTTAGAAGCAGGAGCACCCAGCTTGTTGGGTGCATACAGGATAAACAGCGAGTCAGATTTTCTGACTCCAGCCGTCCTGGAAACATATATTTTCAGGGCCCTGACTACGTCCAGCAACTTGGAGTCCACCAAGTCCCTAGTAGCCGCAGGTACCACAATAGGCTGGTTCACGTGAAACGCTGAAAACAGCTTAGGGAGAAATTGAGGATGAGTCCTCAATTCCGCCCTGTTTGGAAGATCAGATAAGGGCCTTTAAAGGATAAAGCCCCCAATTCTGACACGCGCCTGGCCGAGGCCAGGGCCAACAACATGACCACTTTCCATGTGAGATATTTTAACTCCACAGATTCAAGTGGTTCAAACCAATGTGACTTTAGGAACCCCAAAACTACATTGAGATCCCAAGGTGCCACTGGAGACACAAAAGGAGGCTGTATATGCAGTACCCCTTTTACAAAACGTCTGAACTTCAGGAACTGAAGTTAGTTCTTTCTGGAAGAAAATTGACAGGGCCGAAATTTGAACCTTAATGGACCCCAATTTTAGGCACATAGACACTCCTGTTTACAGGAAATGCAGGAATCGACCTAGTTGAAAATTCCTCCATCGGGGCCTTACTGGCCTCGCACCCCGCAACATATTTTCGCCAAATGCGGTGATAATGCTTTGCGGTTACATCCTTCCTGGCTTGATCAGGGTAGGGATGACTTCATCCGGAATGCCTTTTTCCTTCAGGATCCGGCGTTCAACCGCCCTGCCGTTAAACGCAGCCGCGGTAAGTCTTGGAATAGACAGGGTCTTTGCTGGAGCAGGTCCCTTCTTAGAGGTAGAGGCCACGGGTCCTCCGTGAGCATCTCTTGAAGTTCCGGGTACCAAGTCCTTCTTGGCCAATCCGGAGCCACGAGTATAGTTCTTACTCCCCTCCGTCTTATAATTCTCAGTACTTTTGGTATGAGAGGAAGAGGAGGGAACACATACACTGACTGGTACACCCACGGTGTTACCAGAGCGTCCACAGCTATTGCCTGAGGTTCCCTTGACCTGGCGCAATACCTGTCCAATTTTTTGTTTAGGCGGGACGCCATCATGTCCACCTTTGGTTTTTCCCAATGGTTTACAATCATGTGGAAGACTTCTGGGTGAAGTCCCCACTCTCCCGGGTGGAGGCCGTGCCTGCTGAGGAAGTCTGCTTCCCAGTTGTCCACTCCCGGAATGAATACTGCTGACAGTGCTATCCCATGATTTTCCGCCCAGCGAAGAATCCTTGCAGCTTCTGCCATTGACTGCTTCTTGTGCCACCCTGTCTGTTTACATGGGTGACTGCCGTAATGTTGTCCGACTGGATCAACACCGGCTGACCTTGAAGCAGAGGTCTTGCTAAGCTGAGAGCATTGTAAATGGCCCTTAGCTCCAGGATATTTATGTGAAATGATGTCTCCAGGCCTGACCATAAGCCCTGGAAATTTCTTCCCTGTGTGACTGCTCCCCAGCCTCGCAGGCTGGCATCTGTGGTCACCAGGACCCAGTCCTGAATGCCGACTCTGCGGCCCTCTAAAAGATGAGCACTCTGCAACCACCACAGGAGGGACACCCTTGTCCTTGGAGACAGGGTTATCCGCTGATGCATCTTAAGATGCGACCCGTACCATTTGTCCAGCAGGTCCCACTGGAAAGTTCTTGCGTGGAATCTGCCGAATGGCTTTTCTTCGTAGGAAGCTACCATTTTTCCCAGAACCCTTGTGCATTGATGCACTGAGACTTGGCTCGGTTTTAGGAGGTTCCTGACTAGCTCGGATAACTCCCTGGCTCTCTCCTCCGGGAGAAACACCTTTTTCTGAACTGTGTCCAGAATCATCCCTAGGAACAGAAGACGAGTCGTCGGAACCAGCTGCGATTTTGGAATATTGAGAATCCAATCGTGCTGTCGCAACACTACCTGAGATAGTGCTACACCGACCTCCAACTGTTCCCAGGATCTTACCCTTATCAGGAGATCGTCCAAGTAAGGGATAACTAAAACTCCCTTCCTTCGAAGGAGTATCATCATTTCGGCCATTACCTTGGTAAAGACCCGGGGTGCCGTGGACCATCCAAACGGCAGCGTCTGAAACTGATAGTGACAGTTCTGTACCACAAACCTGAGGTACCCTTGGTGAGAAGGGCAAATTTGGACATGAAGGTAAGCATCCTTGATGTCCAGAGACACCATGTAGTCCCCTTCTCTTGAATTTGAACCTCTGTATGTAAGTGTTCAAAGATTTTAGATTTAAAATCGGTCTCACCGAGCCGTCCGGCTTCGGTACCACAACAGTGTGGAGTAATACCCCTTTCCCTGTTGCAGGAGGGGTACCTTAATTATCACCTGCTGGGAATACAGCTTGTGAATGGCTTCCAACACTGCCTCCCTATCTGCTTGTAAAGCCCCAGCGTCATGCTGAGGGCTTGGCAGAGGCGGGGGAGGGCTTCTGTTCCTGGGAACTGGCTGATTTCTGCAGCCGTTTCCCTCTCTGTCACGGGGCAGAAATGAGGAACCTTTTGCCCACGTGCCCTTATGGGAACGAAAGGACTGCGCCTGATAATACGGCGTCTTCTTATGTTGAGAGGCGACCTGGGGTAAAAACGTGGATTTCCCAGCTGTTGCCGTGGCCACCAGGTCTGAAAGACCGACCCCAAATAACTCCTCCCCTTTATAAGGCAATACTTCCATATGCCATTTGGAATCCGCATCACCTGACCACTGTCGTGTCCATAACCCTCTTCTGGCAGAAATGGACAGCGCACTTACTCTTGATGCCAGTCGGCAAATATCCCGCTGTGCATCACACATATATAGAAATGCATCTTTTAAATGCTCTACAGGCAATAATATACTGTCCCTATCTAGGGTATCAATATTTTCAGTCAGGGAATCCGACCACACCAACCCAGCACTGCACATCCAGGCTGAGGCGATTGCTGGTCGCAGTATAACACCAGTATGTGTGTAAATACATTTTAGGATACCCTCCTGCTTTCTATCAGCAGGATCCTTAAGGGCGGCCATCTCAGGAGAGGGTAGAGCCCTTGTTTTGACAAGCGTGAGAGCGCTTTATCCCCCCTAGGGGGTGTTTCCCAACGCACCCTAACCTCTGGCGGGAAAGGATATATGCCAATAACTTTTTAGAAATTATCAGTTTTTTATCGGGGGAAACCCACGCTTCATCACACACCTCATTTAATTTCTCAGATTCAGGAAAACTACAGGTAGTTTTTCCTCACTGAACATAATACCCCTATTGGTGGTACTCGTATTATCAGAAATGTGTAAAACATTTTCCATTGCCTCAATCATGTAACGTGTGGCCCTACTGGAAGTCATATTTGTCTCTTCCCCGTCGACACTGGAGTCAGTATCCGTGTCGGCGTCTGTATTTGCCATCTGAGGTAACGGGCGCTTTAGAGCCCCTGACGGCCTATGAGACGTCTGGACAGGCACAAGCTGAGTAGCCGGCTGTCTCATGTCAATCACTGTCTTTTGTAAAGAGCTGACACTGTATGTAATTCCTTCCAGCAGTTTATCCACTCAGGTGTTGACCCCCTAGGGGGTGACATCCCTATTACAGGCAATTTGCTCCGCCTCCACATCATTTTCCTCCTCATACATGTCGACACAAACGTACTGACACATAGCACACACACACGGAATGCTCTGATAGAGGACAGGACCCCACTAGCCCTTTGGGGAGACAGAGGGAGAGTTTGCCAGCACACACCAGAGCGCTATATATATATACAGGGATAACCTTATATAAGTGTTTTTCCCCTTATAGCTGCTGTATTGTTTATACTGCGCCTAATTAGTGCCCCCCTCTCTTTTTTAACCCTTTCTGTAGTGTAGTGACTGCAGGGGAGAGCCAGGGAGCTTCCCTCCAACGGAGCTGTGAGGGAAAATGGCGCCAGTGTGCTGAGGAGATAGGCTCCGCCCCTTTCTCGGCGGCCTTTTCTCCCGTTTTTCAGTGTAATCTGGCAGGGGTTAAAATTCATCCATATAGCCCTGGGGGCTATATGTGATGTATTTTCGCCAGCCAAGGTGTTTTTATTGCTGCTCAGGGCGCCCCCCCCTAGCGCCCTGCACCCTCAGTGACCGAAGTGTGAAGTGTGCTGAGGAGCAATGGCGCACAGCTGCAGTGCTGTGCGCTACCTTGGTGAAGACAGGATGTCTTCTGCCGCCGATTTTCCGGACCTCTTCTTGCTTCTGGCTCTGTAAGGGGGCCGGCGGCGCGGCTCTGGGACCGGACTCCATGGCTGGGCCTGTGTTCGATCCCTCTGGAGCTAATGGTGTCCAGTAGCCTAAGAAGCCCAATCCACTTTGCACGCAGGTGAGTTCGCTTCTTCTCCCCTTAGTCCCTCGATGCAGTGAGCCTGTTGCCAGCAGGTCTCACTGAAAATAAAAAACCTAAAACTAAACTTTTCACTAAGCAGCTCAGGAGAGCCCCTAGTGTGCACCCTTCTCGTTCGGGCACAAAAATCTAACTGAGGCTTGGAGGAGGGTCATAGGGGGAGGAGCCAGTGCACACCAGGTAGTCCTAAAGCTTTACTTTTGTGCCCAGTCTCCTGCGGAGCCGCTATTCCCCATGGTCCTTACGGAGTTCCCAGCATCCACTAGGACGTCAGAGAAATAAGATTTTACTTACCGGTAAATCTATTTCTCGTAGTCCGTAGAGGATGCTGGGCGCCCGTCCCAAGTGCGGACTTCTTCTGCAAGACTTGTATATAGTTATTGCTTACATACGGGTTATGTTATAGTTTCGGTGATACCGTGGCTATGTTGTTGTTCATACTGTAAACTGGGTAAGTTTATCACAAGTTATACTGTGTGATTGGTGTGGCTGGTATGAATCTCGCCCTTAGATTTACAAAAATCCTTCCTCGTACTGTCCATCTCCTCTGGGCACAGTTTCCCTAACTGAGGTCTGGAGGAGGGTCATAGAGGGAGGAGCCAGTGCACACCCAGAATCCAAAGCTTTCTTAAAGTGCCCTATCTCCTGCGGAGCCGTCTATTCCCCATGGTCCTTACGGAGTCCCAGCATCCTCTACGGACTACAAGAAATAAATTTACCGGTAAGTAAAATCTTATTTATGACTGTATTTAGGGTCTTAGGGCCTAACTCAGTATGGATCACAAAAGCAAAATCTTTCTCTAATGGGCAAAACCATGTGAACTGCAGGGGGGGGGGGGGGGGGGGGCAAGAATTAACATAGGTAGTGAGAGTTAGATTTGGGTGGGTTATATTGTTTCTATGCAGGATAAATACTGGCTGCTTTATTTTTACACGCAATTTACATTTCAGTTTAAAACACACCCCACCCTAATCTAAAGGTGTGTACACAGGTGAGATTCGGGCTAACCCCGATTCTCAATATGCAACAGGGACTAAGTTGGTATCGCAAGCATATAATGACTGTGCTTGCGATACTGACTATGTGCAATTTTGGCTAAGTGTCAATTTTGACTATCTTTTCTATGAGATAGTCAAAATTGACTTGCCTGCACAGTCTATCTAGGCTTGTGATGCCGACCGCACATCGGCATCGCAAGGTGACTTTCACCTTGCGATCTGCACTAACTGTTCTTACGATTTTGACTTTATAGTCAAAATCGTAAGAAAAAAATCTCACAGTGTGTACTCACCATTACTCTCGCTGCACGTTATATCTGCCCCACCTGCACTGCGCATGGTTTTGCCCATATTTTGCTTTTGCAATCCTTGCTGAATTAGGCCCTTAGTTGTGTGAGAGGAGGGCTACACCTGATTACCACCAAATCCATAGGAAGCACTCAGACAGATGTTAGTCGAGCTCCAGTATCAATGATGTTCTTGCACAGTGTCAGGCTGCATCTTCCCCATCCAATCCTCTACCAGGTAATGTGCTGTTATGAGCCTCCTCCCTCCTGCAATATTTTATGACAGTGTACACACTGCACAATCCACTGTATGCTGACACAATATTACTGTATGTGTGCAGAACACTAACACATTGCATTTCCCCATCTGATGTGCAACATATAATATGGGATGATGAGACCACACAATTCAGTGTTTAATAAAACAATGTGCACACACTACATGACTGTCATGCAAAATGGTTGTAAGTACCATGATTGTACAACAGTGTGTAGTGTAGTGTGTACCCATCTTTAGTCTGCAGAACGAATTGGACATCATCGATTGCAGTTGATTGGTAATATTTTCTGCCATCAATGGCGAAAGGCCATGTTTATCACAATCAATGGTTGTGTGTTTTTGGTAACTGTTTACATTTATGTTGATGGAAGTTACAGCGATATGAATGTGTATGATTAGGATGTGTAGGCATCTCTGGTATTTGCCCTGCACAAATGCATGTATTTGAAAGTGTCTAAATTACACAGGGTAGTTTGGTGCTGGCCAGTGGTGGGCATTGGTACTGTATGTGCATGAGAACCTTATGGAACAGTGTATAAAAATAAGATTTTACTCACCGATAAATCTATTTCTCGTAGTCCGTAGTGGATGCTGGGGACTCCGTCAGGACCATGGGGAATAGCGGCTCCGCAGGAGACAGGGCACAAAAAGTAAAAGCTTTTGGACCTAGGTGGTGTGCACTGGCTCCTCCCCCTATGACCCTCCTCCAAGCCTCAGTTAGGATACTGTGCCCGGACGAGCGTACACAATAAGGAAGGATTTTGAATCCCAGGTAAGACTCATACCAGCCACACCAATCACACCGTACAACTTGTGATCTGAACCCAGTTAACAGTATGATAACAGAGGAGCCTCTGAAAAGATGGCTCACTACAACAAAAACCCGATTTTGTTAACAATAACTATGTACAAGTATTGCAGACAATCCGCACTTGGGATGGGCGCCCAGCATCCACTACGGACTACGAGAAATAGATTTATCGGTGAGTAAAATCTTATTTTCTCTAACGTCCTAAGTGGATGCTGGGGACTCCGTCAGGACCATGGGGATTATACCAAAGCTCCCAAACGGGCGGGAGAGTGCGGATGACTCTGCAGCACCGAATGAGAGAACTCCAGGTCCTCCTCAGCCAGGGTATCAAATTTGTAGAATTTAGCAAACGTGTTTGCCCCTGACCAAGTAGCTGCTCGGCAAAGTTGTAAAGCCGAGACCCCTCGGGCAGCCGCCCAAGATGAGCCCACTTTCCTTGTGGAATGGGCTTTTACAGATTTTGGCTGTGGCAGGCCTGCCACAGAATGTGCAAGCTGAATTGTACTACAAATCCAACGCGCAATAGTCTGCTTAGAAGCAGGAGCACCCAGCTTGTTGGGTGCATACAGGATAAACAGCGAGTCAGATTTCCTGACTCCAGCCGTCCTGGAAACATATATTTTCAGGGCCCTGACTACGTCCAGCAACTTGGAGTCCTCCAAGTCCCTAGTAGCCGCAGGCACCACAATAGGTTGGTTTAGGTGAAACGCTGAAACCACCTTAGGAAGAAATTGAGGACGAGTCCTCAATTCCGCCCTATCCGAATGAAATATCAGGTAAGGGCTTTTATAGGATAAAGCCGCCAATTCAGATACTCGCCTGGCAGAAGCCAGGGCCAACAGCATTACCACTTTCCATGTGAGATATTTTAATTCCACCGTGGCAAGTGGCTCAAACCAATGTGATTTTAGGAATCCCAAAACTACATTGAGATCCCAAGGTGCCACTGGGGGCACAAAGGGAGGCTGTATATGCAGTACCCCTTTTACAAAAGTCTGAACTTCAGGAAATGAAGCCAATTCTCTCTGAAAGAAAATCGACAAGGCCGAAATTTGAACCTTAATGGACCCTAACTTTAGGCCCATGGACAGTCCTGTTTGCAGGAAATGTAGGAAACGACCTAGTTGAAATTCCTCTGTCGGGGCCTTCTTGGTCTCGCACCACGCAACATATTTTCGCCAAATACGGTGATAATGCTGTGCGGTTACATCCTTCCTAGCTTTAATCAGGGTAGGAATAACTTCATCTGGAATGCCTTTTTCCTTCAGAATCCGGCGTTCAACCGCCATGCCGTCAAACGCAGCCGCGGTAAGTCTTGGAACAGACAGGGTCCCTGCTGAAGCAGGTCCCTTCTTAGCGGCAGAGGCCACGGGTCCTCTGTGAGCATCTCTTGAAGTTCCGGGTACCAAGTCCTTCTTGGCCAATCCGGAGCCACTAGTATAGTTCTTACTCCTCTCCGTCTTATAATTCTCAGTACCTTGGGTAAGAGAGGCAGAGGAGGGAACACATACACCGACTGGAACACCCAAGGTGTTACCAGAGCGTCCACAGCTATTGCCTGCGGGTCTCTTGACCTGGCGCAATACCTGTCTAGTTTTTTGTTGAGGCGTGACGCCATCATGTCCACCTTTGGTTTTTCCCAACGGTTCACAATCATGAGGAAGACTTCCGGATGAAGTCCCCACTCTCCCGGGTGTAGGTCGTGTCTGCTGAGGAAGTCTGCTTCCCAGTTGTCCACTCCCGGAATGAACACTGCTGACAGTGCTATCACATGATTTTCCGCCCATTGCAGAATCCTTGCAGCTTCTGTCATTGCCCTCCTGCTTCTTGTGCCGCCCTGCCTGTTTATGTGGGCGACTGCTGTGATGTTGTCCGACTGGATCAACACCGGCTGACCCTGAAGCAGAGGCTTTGTTAGGCTTAGAGCATTGTAAATTGCCCTTAGTTCCAGTATATTTATGTGAAGTGAAGTCTCCAGGCTTGACCACACTCCCTGGAAGTTTCTTCCTTGTGTGACTGCTCCCCAGCCTCTCAGGCTGGCATCCGTGGTCACCAGGATCCAGTCCTGAATGCCGAATCTGCGGCCCTCTAGGAGATGAGCACTTTGCAGCCACCACAGAAGAGATACCCTTGTCCTTGGAGACAGGGTTATTTTCTGATGCATCTGAAGATGCGATCCGGACCATTTGTCCAGCAGATCCCACTGAAAAATTCTTGCGTGGAATCTGCCGAATGGAATCGCTTCGTAAGAAGCCACCATTTTTCCCAGGACCCTTGTGCATTGATGCACTGACACCTTTCCTGGTTTTAGGAGGTTCCTGACTAGCTCGGATAACTCCCTGGCTTTCTCCTCCGGGAGAAACACCTTTTTCTGGACTGTGTCCAGAATCATCCCTAGGAACAGCAGACGTGTCGTCGGAATCAGCTGCGATTTTGGAATATTTAAAATCCACCCGTGCTGTTGTAGTACTTCTTGAGATAGTGCTACTCCAACTTCTAACTGTTCTCTGGACCTTGCCCTTATTAGGAGATCGTCCAAGTAAGGGATAATTAATACGCCTTTTCTTCGAAGAAGAATCATCATTTCGGCCATTACCTTGGTAAAGACCCGGGGTGCCGTGGACAATCCAAACGGCAGCGTCTGAAACTGATAATGACAGTTCTGTATTACGAACCTGAGATACCCTTGGTGAGAAGGGCAAATCGGGACATGGAGATAGGCATCCTTGATGTCCAGAGACACCATATAGTCCCCTTCTTCCCGGTTCGCTATCACTGCTCTGAGTGATTCCATCTTGAATTTGAACCTTTTGATATAAGTGTTCAAAGATTTTAGATTTAAAATCAGTCTCACCGAACCGTCTGGTTTCAGTACCACAAACAGTGTGGAGTAATATCCCTTCCCTTGTTGTAGGAGGGGTACTTTTATTATCACCTGTTGGGAGTACAGCTTGTGAATGGCTCCCAATACCGCCTCCCTGTCGGAGGGAGTTATTGGTAAAGCAGACTTCAGGAACCGGCGAGGGGGAGACGTCTCGAATTCCAATTTGTACCCCTGAGATACTACTTGCAGGATCCAGGGGTTCACTTGCGAGTGAGCCCACTGCGCGCTGAAATTTCTGAGACGACCTCCCACTGTACCCGAGTCTGCTTGTAAGGACCCAGCGTCATGCTGAGGACTTGGCAGAAGCGGAAGAGGGCTTCTGTTCTTGGGAAGAAGCTGTCTGCTGCAGTCTTTTTCCCCTTCCTCTACCCCGGGGCAGATATGACTGTCCTTTTGTCCGCTTGCCTTTATGGGAACGAAAGGACTGATGCTGAAAAGACGGTGTCTTTTTCTGTTGAGAGGTGACTTGAGGTAAAAATGTGGATTTCCCAGCCGTTGCCGTGGTTACCAGGTCTGATAGACCGACCCCAAAAACTCCTCCCCTTTATACGGCAATACCTCCATGTGCCGTTTTGAATCCGCATCACCTGACCACTGTCGCGTCCATAACCCTCTTCTGGCAGAAATGGACAGCGCACTTACTCTTGATGCCAGAGTGCAAATATCTCTCTGTGCATCTCGCATATATAAAAATGCATCTTTTAATTGCTCAATAGTCAATAAAATACTGTCCCTATCCAGGGTATCAATATTCTCAGTCAGGGAGTCCGACCACGCCACCCCAGCACTGCACATCCAGGCTGAGGCGATTGCTGGTCGCAGTATAACACCAGTATGTGTGTATATACTTTTAAGGATATTTTCCAGCCTCCTATCTGCTGGCTCCTTAAGGGCGGCCGTTTCTGGAGACGGTAACGCCACTTGTTTTGATAAGCGTGTGAGCGCCTTATCTACCCTAGGGGGTGTTTCCCAACGAGCCCTAACCTCTGGTGGGAAGGGATATAGTGCCAATAATTTTTTAGAAATTAGCAGTTTTTTGTCGGGGGTAACCCACGCTTCATCACACACTTCATTCAATTCATCTGATTCAGGAAAAACTACGGGTAGTTTTTTCACACCCCACATAATACCCCTTTTCGTGGTACTTGCAGTATCAGAGATGTGCAAAACCTCCTTCATTGCCGTGATCATGTAACGTGTGGCCCTACTGGAAAATACGTTTGTTTCTTCACCGTCGACACTGGAGTCAGTGTCTGGGTCCGTGTCGACCCACTGAGGTAACGGGCGTTTTATAGCCCCTGACGGTGTTTGAGACGCCTGGACAGGCACTAACTGAGCTGCCGGCTGTCTCATGTCGTCAACAGTTTTCTGTAACGTGCCGACACTGTCACGTAATTCCTTAATTACGGCCATCCATTCAGGTGTCGACTCCCTAGGGGGTGACATCACCATTATAGGCAATTGCTCCGCCTCCACATCATTTTCCTCCTCATACATGTCGACACACACGTACCGACACCCAGCACACACACAGGGAATGCTCTGATAGAGGACAGGACCCCACTTAGCCCCTTGGGGAGACAGAGGGAGAGTTTGCCAGCACACACCAGAGCGCTATATATGTATAGGGACAACCTTACAATAAGTGTCTATCCCTTATAGCTGCTTATATCTGTT
Source organism: Pseudophryne corroboree (assembly GCF_028390025.1). Taxonomy (NCBI): domain Eukaryota; kingdom Metazoa; phylum Chordata; class Amphibia; order Anura; family Myobatrachidae; genus Pseudophryne; species Pseudophryne corroboree. The sequence goes on along the minus strand of NC_086447.1, from coordinate 459,506,179 downwards.
ATTTTGCCAAATAAGTGCCCCCCTCTCTTTTTTACCGTTTCTGTAGTGCAGGATGCAGGGGAGATTCTGGGAGCCTTCCTACCAGCGGAGCTGTGTGGGAAAAATGGCGCTGTGTGCTGAGGAGATAGGCCCCGCCCCCTTCACGGCGGGCTCTTCTCCCGCTTTTTTCTGGAAAACTGGCAGGGGTTAAATACATCCATATAGCCCAGGAGCTATATGTGATGTATTTTTTGCCAAATAAGGTAAATTCATTGCTTCCCAGGGCGCCCCCCCCCCCAGCACCCTCAGTGACCGAAGTGTGAAGTGTGCTGAGAGCAATGGCGCACAGCTGCAGTGCTGTGCGCTACCTTATGAAGACAGGAAAGTCTTCTGCCGCCGATTTATGGACCTCTTCTTGCTTCAGCATCTGTAAGGGGGCCGGCGGCGCGGCTCCGGGACCCATCCATGGCTGGGCCTGTGATCGTCCCTCTGGAGCTAATGTCCAGTAGCCAAGAAGCCCAATCCACTCTGCACGCAGGTGAGTTCGCTTCTTCTCCCCTTAGTCCCACGCTGCAGTGAGCCTGTTGCCAGCAGGACTCACTGAAAATAAAAAAACCTAAGTATACTTTTACTTCTAAGCAGCTCAGGAGAGCCACCTAGATTGCACCCTTCTCGGCCGGGCACAAAGATCTAACTGAGGCTTGGAGGAGGGTCATAGGGGGAGGAGCCAGTGCACACCACCTAGGTCCAAAAGCTTTTACTTTTTGTGCCCTGTCTCCTGCGGAGCCGCTATTCCCCATGGTCCTGACGGAGTCCCCAGCATCCACTTAGGACGTTAGAGAAATACATGACAAAACGCAATGAACCTGATTCTGAGACACACACACTGGAATGATGTAGCCTTAATCTTAGTCTTCTATCAAAGTCTCCTAGAAAGGATCAAGGACTACCTAACCCCCTCAATAGGTTAATCTTATAGAAACATACAATTTGACAGCAATAAGAACAACTTTGCTATCTGACCCTTTTTTTTCTATCCATATTGTTACAACAAACCTTATTTCTTTGTAAAGATATTTTTATGTTTATCACAAGAATGCTTCCCTCCTATACCTTGTTAAAACCCTTCATATATTTGTGTGTTTCTATCATGCCCCCCTTTATTAATTATTAATATTATTATTATTTTCAGGTAAGTTTTGAGATGTAGGCCATGCACCTAGCTGCCCTCCTTTGTACAGTCTCTATTGTATTACTATCCATCAGGAGATATGGCCTGTGTCGAAGTCAAAAATATTACATACACACCACATACAAACTCCAAACAGTTGGGTCTCTGTTCGTGCGTTTTGCGCATATACGGTAGAAGCCACAAAGACATATACAACATATTCATACAACACATAGACAAAACATGTTTAGCATCATTATGTATTAAATTATATACAGGTTGAGTATCCCTTATCCAAAATGCTTGGGACCAGAGGTATTTTGGACATCGGATTTTTCCGTATTTTGGAATAATTGCATACCATAATGAAATATCATGGCGATGGGACCCAAGTCTAAGCACAGAATGCATTTGTTTCATATACACCTTCTAGACACAGCCTGAAGGTCATTTTAGTCAATATTTTTAATAAATTTGTGCATTAAACAATGTGGGGGAGGCAGATATAACATGTGTAGAGAGTGTAAGATGTGGGTGGGTTATTTTATTTCTGTGCAGGGAAAATACTGGCTGCTTTATTTTTGCACAGCAAATTAGATTGCAGATTGAACACACCCCACCCAAATCTAACTCTCTCTACACATGTTATATCTGCCTCCCCTGCAGTGCACATGGTTTTGCCCAATTGCTACCAAAAATCCTGCTGCGATCAACTTGGAATTACCCCCAATGTGTGTGTACATTCACACAATTAATTTATGTTTCATATACACCTTATACACACAGCCTGAAGGTAATTTAATACAATATTTTTAATAACTGTGTATTAAACAAAGTTTGTGTACATTGAGCCATCAAAAAACAAAGGTTTCACTATCTCACTCTCACTCAAAAAAAGTCCGTATTTCGGAATATTCTGTATTTCGGAATATTTGGATATGGGATACTCAACCTGTAATAGAGTTTAACATCAGATATATATGTATTATTGGAACGGAACAAGTTAAACATATCATGCTTAGTGTCAAAATGATCAGGAGAATGGGTGTGTTAATTTGATAGCTATGGTTAGATTATAGCAACGATTAGTTATGATTAAAATGTATGAATATGAAGCCACATTCTAAAGTGAACAAAAGAATCTCCTGAAAGACAGCATGGCTAATCCCTATAATGGCTTCTTCAAGACTGGACGTTGCTTGCATATGAACTGACCAATGACACATCATGAATGAGAGATCTCCCTCTCCTGGACCAGTAACAGAAGACTCAGTCCCAGACATGTACCTCCCCCAATACACAGTATATAGGTATTTCCCTTCACCCAGGAAGCTCTGTTTCGTTGCTGTTGGTGCAGATTCTAAAATGGAGACGACTGTTCACTGAGCATGGGACAGGGTGATGTATGCTGGCTGTAACGGATTCTTTTGTAACTACAACTGCTTCTTGTGTAATTGTAACTCTGTAACTAATATATATTACAGGTTGAATATCCCTTATCCAAAATGCTTGGGACCAGAGGTATTTTGGATATGGGATTTTTCCGTATTTTGGAATAATTGCATACCATAATGAGATATCATGGTGATGGGACCTAAATCTAAGCACAGAATGCATTTATGTTACATATACACCTTATACACACAGCCTGAAGGTAATTTTAGCCAATATTTTTTATAACTTTGTGCATTAAACAAAGTGTGTCTACATTCACACAATTCATTTATGTTTCATATACACCTTATACACACAGCCTGAAGGTCATTTAATACAATTTTTTTAATAACTTTGTGTATTAAACAAAGTTTGTGTACATTGAGCCATCAAAAAACAAAGGTTTCACTATCTCACTCAAAAAAGTCCGTATTTCGGAATATTTGGATATGGGATACTCAACCTGTATAACTGAATGATATACTGTACATGTTATATTGTATGCATACCCTTTTAATATCAAATATATACATCTCTGAGCGTTGGACCTCAGCCAATGTGTGCGTGTACTTGCTTTCTCTTAAGGGATGTAGTGTTTGCGAAGTACAGCGCACTTTTATCGTATATGGTACTAAGATGCGCCCGCAGCATATATTAAACGCTGGCATTTCAAATGTTTATAGAGAAATAATTAGAAATTTACACCTCCAGAACTGAACACAGTATTCCAGATGAGGCCATACCAATGACCTATACAGTGGCATTACTACTTCTTTCTGCTGCCGATTCCTCTCCCAATGCAGCCAAGCATCTGACTAGCCTTAACCATTGCTTTGATACATTGCTTACCTGCCTTTAAGTCACCTGAAAGTGTCACCAAGATCCCATTCCTCCTCAATAGTTTACAGTATAGTGCCATTAATACTACATTTAGCCTGATTTGAAACCCAAGTGCATGATTTTGCATTTTCGGCAAAAAACTGTAGTTGCCACGCTCCTGACCATTCCTCTGGTCTACCTTGATCATCATTCATTTGTTTTACCTTCTCCTGGTGTATCTACCTTGTTGCATAATTTTGTGTCATCTGCAAAAAGGCATACTTTCCCTTCAATACCATTTGCATTGTCACCAACAAAGATATTAAAAGCACTGGTCCAAGTACAGACCCCTGGGGTTCTCCACTGGTAACTTTTCTATCCTTCAACCAAGATATTATAGATTCAACCATCTTAAAATCCAGTCCCAAGCTTTCAAGTTTATTTAACAGTCTGTGACGTGGCACAGTGTCAGATACCTTACTAAATTCTAGCTAAGGTACATCTCTAGCCCCCTTAATCTATTACTTTTGTCCCCCAGTCAAAAATATTTGTTCGACATGATCTCACCATAGTAAATCCATGCTATTTGGGATCCTGTAAGTTGCTGGACGTGATATTCTGCTTGTTTAAGCACCAATTACAAGGCATAGTTGTACCTTGTAAATGATTGCTGGTTTAAAACAAAAACGTCTGCCTTCAGCCAGCAACCTGCACCTTCGGCTGACTCCGGCATTACATCCCCCCGCTGTATTTATGAATTTAAGATATATAATTGCGTTTATTTAGGGTCCATGTTATAGCATAATACAGTCCAACTTGTTTTCTGTGTTGTATAAGTGTCATCATCGAAAATGCACTTGCAGTCCAATGAAGAACCACACGACAAAGATTTATTTTTGTAAATGAAATATACTGAATGTATTTTATTATTAGAATTAATACATTGGACTATTTTGTAAGTTATCCAAGCAGACTGTCAATATTAAAAACTAGAAGCACATAGCAGTGTTAGTAGTTTGCTATGTTGTAAAACATTATTCAAATTCTGAAGGCCTATAGTACGCCAAGTAGCAAGTTATTCACATTTCATTTTAATCAGCTGAGTACTGTCCTTCCAGGGAACATGGTTCACTTCAAAGATGCAATTTTGTTTCTATAAGAAATAAACAAATTGGTTAGCATTTACATTTTTAATAGACTATATGTTATTATGTATGCAGAAGTAAAATGTATGGCCTGATGCAGAGTTGAAAGCACGTCCGACGTAATTGCACCTGCACTGCATGCATGGTACCATGCGTATGCATCTCTGTGACTTTATCATTCCCATCCGTACGTTTGGTTTCATAGCAGTCATCACTTATCAAGGTACACTTGCAGCTCCCTCTGTGCAGCAAAAGAAATGTCTGAAAACAGACATAAGAAGCAAGCACAACTATGCACATACCCTCACTTAACTTGCTTATGTGCGATCGCTCCATTACCACCAATTATGCCTCAATTGGAAATGCATCTCCGGATCGCACTAAATTGTGTATACTCGTATCCAGAGCATATGCAGTGTGAAACATGCCACAGTCACAAAACTAGCGTTCAACTCTCCATCAGTCCTTTAGTGTCTTGTGAAAAAAAAAATATATATAGTAAGAGTGAATTTAAACTACAGTGACATTTATTTATTTATTTACTACACAAATATATTGTATAATACCTTTGCAATGGTGGGATCTGTATGGAGTGCACAGGTAGTCAAGTCTGTGGTTGGCTTTCTACACAGTGTTCGAATCATTTCCACATCCAGAGTGTATGAAATCCCAGATACAAGCTTAATTGAAAAAAAATGAAATCAAAATGAGATATAGAAAATGACACTTGTTTACTTACAGCTCTAATATTCTACAAGTACAGTACATGGCTGTACAATTGGCAGCCCTCCAAAGGCGTTAATGTACTCGGTGCCTGTTATATTGGTTCTATGTAAACTTTTGATATTTTAGCAGGAAAGTCTATGGAAACTGTATTTGCAATTTAAAACTTTCTGGGGATACTTAATATTTTAAAGGTATTTCAGAGGATTTTCCACAAAATACTTTTAATATTATTTACTTATTAACAGTTTCTTATATAGCGCAGCATATTCCGTTGCGCTATACAATTGGAATAATAGGATTTTAATTACCTACCGGTAAATCCTTTTCTTGCAGTCCGTAGAGGATGCTGGGTTCCATTTAGTACCATGGGGTATAGACGGGTCCTTTGGGAGCCACTGGCACTTTAAGAGTTTAATAGTGTGGGCTGGCCCCTCCCTCTATGCCCCACCTACCAGACTCAGTCTAGAACTGTGCCCGAGGAGACGGACATTCACACCAGCTCACACTTAACAAAAAGGAAAGCCAAGCTAACCAACTTGGAACAATTCAGCAATGGCTGAAACAACAATACTGAACCAAGTAACAATGCAGAAATACAAAGCACTGGGCAGGCGCCCAGCATCCTCTACAGACTACGAGAAAAGGATTTACCGGTAGGTAATTAAAACCCTATTTTCTCTTACGTCCTAGAGGATGCTGGGGTCCATTTAGTACCATGGGGATATACCAATGCTCCCAGTACGGGAGGGAGAGTGCTGAGGTTCCTGCAGAACAGATTGACCAAACTGTAGGTCCTCAGAGGCCAAAGTATCGAACTTGTAGAACTTAGCAAACGTGTTCGACACAGACCAAGTAGCTGCTCGGCAAAGCTGTAAAGCCGAGACACCCCGGGCAGCCGCCCAGGAAGAACCCACCCTACGAGTAGAGTGGGCCTTAACAGATTTTGGACACAGCAAGCCTGCCATTGAATAAGCATTCTGGATAGTAAACCTGATCCATTAAGAATGTCTGAACCTCAGGGAGGGCAGCCAATTGTTTCTGGAAGAAAATGGACAAGGCCGAAATCTGGACCTTTATGGAGCCCAAGCATAGGCCCACATCCAGACCTGCTTGCAGAAAGAGGAGAAACTGTCCCAGTTGAAACTCCACCATAGGAAACGTCTTGGATTCACACCAAGGCAGATACCTTTTTCCAAATCCGATGGTAATGCTTAGACGTAACCCCCTTCCTAGCTTGTATCAGCGTAGGAATGACCTTTTTCGGAATTCCCTTCCGAGCTAAGATCTGGCACTCAACCTCCATGCCGTCAAACATAGCTGCGGCAAGTCTTGATACGTATACGGCCCCTGTTGCAGAAAGTCCTCGCGAAGAGGAAGAGGCCTTGGATCCTCCAGCAGTAATTCCAGAAGATCCACATACCAAGCCCTCCTTGGCCAGTCCGGAGCAATGAGGATCGCCTGAACTCTTGTTCTTTTTATTAGTTTGATAATCCTTGGGATGAGTGGAAGTGGAGGGAACACATACACTGACTGGAGCACCCACGGAGTTACCAGTGCGTCCACCGCCACTGCCTGTGGGTCTGTCAACCTGGAACAGTACCTCCGAAGCTTCTTGTTGAGGCGAGAGGACATCATATCTACCTGAGGTACACCCCATCAGCTTGTTACCTCTGCGAACACCTCCGGGGTGGAGGCCACATTCTCCTGGATGGAGATCGTGTCTGCTGAGGAAGTCTGCTTCCCAGTTGTCCACTCCACTCCCGGAATGAAGATTGCTGATAGCGCCACCGCATGCTTTTCTGCCAAGAGGAGGATTCTTGTTAACTTTGACATTGCCGCTCTGCTCTTTGTTCCGCCCTGTCGGTTTATGTAGGACACTGTCGTTACATTGTCCGACTGAACCTGAATGGCTTGATCTTGCAGAAGATGTGCCGCTTGTAGAAGGCCGTTGTATAGGAAGGAAGCTACCATTGACTGGATCACCAACGCTTTCTCTACCGGTAGAAATACCCTCTGCACTTCCGTGTCGCGTATCATCCCCAGGAAGGGCAGTCTTTGTCGGCTCCAAATGTGACTTTGGAAGGTTCAGGATCCACCCATGATCCTGGAGGAGTTGAGAGAGCAATACTCTGCAACAACCTCTCCCTGGAAGATGCTTTTATCAGCAGATCGTCCAGATATGGAATTATGTTCACCCCTTGCCTGGTTTCTGTTCCTGAGAACCTGTTGGTGCAGGTTTTCTGGATTTTCCCCAACCACCCCTAAAGAAGGTGGAAGGGGATTTGGATTTTTTAAATTTTGCGGTCCAAAAGGACTGCAGGGTAGACGTAGGAGAAGATTTCCTAGTCGGTGGTGCTGCTGAGGGGAGAAAGGTTGACTTACCTGCAGTTGCCGTGGAGATCCACGCATCCAATGCGTCCCCAAACAGAGCCTGACCTGTGAAGGGTAGGTTCTCCACACTTTTCTTGGATTCTGCATCCGCAGTCCATTGGCGTAGCCAGAGTCCTCTGCGTGCAGAGACCGCCATGGAAGCAGCCCTTGCATTCAGCATGCCAAGATCCTTCATGGCCTCCACCATGAAGCCAGCAGAATCCTGTATGCAACGTAAAAACAAGTCAATGTCACTCCTATTCATAGTATCTAAGTCCTCTAGTAATGTGCCTGACCACTTTACTATGGCTTTAGAAATCCATGCACAAGCTATAGTGGGCCTTTAAAGCCACGCCTGTAGCAGTGTATAGTGAGTTGAGCGTAGTCTCAATCTTGCAGTCATCCGGCTCTTCTAAGGCGGTTGAACCAGGGACAGGTAAAACCACATTTATTACAACCTAGATACAGAAGCGTCTACTATAGGTGGGTTTTCCCAAGTCTTTCTATTCTATCCTCTTCAGGGAATGGAAAAGCAATGAGAATTCTTTTAGGGATCTGGAATTTTTTCTCTGGGTTTTCCCAGGATTTTTCAAATAAAGAGTTTAAATCCTTAGAAGCAGGGAAGGTAAGGGAGGATTTCTTATTTTCTGTAAAATAAAATTCCTCTACTTGTTCAGGTACCTTCTCAGAAATATATAAAACATCCTTAATGGCTTCAATCATTAGCTGCACCCCTTTAGCAAGGGATGCATCACCCCCTTGCATATCCGCATCACCGTCCCCTGTATCAGAGTCGGTATCAGTGTCAACTTGCATTATCTGGGCAATTGTACGTTTTTTCAGGTATGTAGGTGGGGTATTTGAGGAAGTAGTGGGAGCCGAATACTTCAAACCCTCTACAGATTTTCACAAAAACTACGTCTCTTTCTCATTATGTGACATCCTTGATGAAATCTGGGATATCATTCCCTTAAAGAATACACCCATGGGGGTTCGGATTCAGAAGGCTGGGAAAGCACATTGCAGTCCTGAGTACATGGAATAGACTCCTCAGGAGAAGATACACACTCTGCAGCACATGACACAGAGCCCTTAGACATGGTAATGTGGCTATATACACTTACACACACATACAGGAAAATGTCAGACAGTTTCCCCCAGAGTACCTTCAGAGAGTCACAGAGTATGAGCCGCCAGCCACACAGCGATGCTGTGGGCAGTTATTATGATAAACGCCCGGCGCTGACTAACTAACCTTAATAGGTTAATTAGTACTAACTACACTCTCCCCCCCCCCCCTGTCTATAACACCCTGGTACCGCAGAGGATAACTGGAGTTATGTAGGGGTCAGCGCTCCCCGTCAGCGTCCTGTTTCAGTGATCTGCAGGAGGAAAATGGCGCTGGTGAGTGCTGGATACGCTCTGAGAAGCCCCGCCCCCTGTAATGGCACGCGGCTTCCCGCACTATTAGATTATACTGGTGTGAGGTCTTTGATGCTAACAGCGGGATTAGCCCGTTAGCTGTATTTACCAGTCTTAGGGTGATCGCGCTGGCCCAGGACGCCCCTCAGCAGCGTCTACATATGCATGTTGCTGAGCCTTTATGGAGCGCAGCCTGTCAGAGCTGCGCTCCCACCCTTGTGCCGCCATTCCCGCCGATGACCAGCTAACCGGGCCGCCGGCGCTGTACTCACCACTCTTCTTTCTTCTGGCTCTGTTAGGGGCTGGCGGCCGTGCTACGGGAGTGAGCGGTCGCCTCGCGGGCTTGCGATCAGCACCCTCAGGAGCTCAGTTTCCTGTCAGCGGAGATAGAGAACCATTAACATCAAGAGTTGGTTTCTACTCCCCACCCCCCCCTAAGTCCCACGAAGCAGGGAGGCTGTTGCCAGCAGCCTTCCTGTACCTAAAAACTCTTAGAAAAAAATAAAACTAGAAAAACCCCTAGGAGCTCCCCTAGCTGTAACCGGCTCCTCCGGGCACATTTTCTAAACGGAGTCTGGTGGCTCCCAAAGGTCTATACCCCATGGTACTAAATGGACCCCAGCATCCTCTAGGACGTAAGAGAAAACAGTAATAGAATAAAACAAAATGGGTAATAACAGACAGACAGAGGTAGGAAGGCCATGCTTGTAAACTTACAATCTATAGGGAAATAGGTATTGATACACAAGGATAGGTGCTACTGGTCCAGCCAGGTTGCAAAGAATCTTAATGCGCTGTATGATATGGTTACCCGGAATACATACCTGATCCCGGCCACCAGTATGCTGGCAGCAGGGCTACCACTAGAAAGCATGGTGCCAGAGATCCATAGAACAATTCTTTCCCTATGTGTCTAATTCTGTTATTACAGAAAAGTTTTCAAGTTCCTCAGGTTGAGAACTAAACTATGTAGACAAAAATGATTGGAATCCTCCCCGAATTGGAGTGACAAGAGCGTTCTAGGCCGACTCAACCTTTTTCAGTGTCGCAGTTGGTCACTGTACTTAGGGGGTAATTCCAAGTTGATCGCAGCAGGAAAATTTGTAGCAGTTGGGCAAAACCATGTGCACTGCAGAAGGGGCAGATATAACATTTGCAGAGAGAGTTAGATTTGGGTGGGCTATTTTGTTTCTGTGCAGGGTAAATACTGGCTGCTTTATTTTTACACTGCAATTTAGATTGCAGTTTGAACTCACCACACCCAAATCTATCTCTCTCTGCACATGTTATATCTGCCTCCCCTGCAGTGCACATGGTTTTGCCAAACTGCTAAATATGTTCCTGCTGCGTTCAACTTGGAATTACCCCCTTAAGGCAGAATGGCACAACATACTGCCTTCTGTTGTCCAGGAACTTGTGGACAATTTGCCAATAAGGGTGTTTGCAGTAATCACAGCACGTGTTGGACATACAAAAGTACTGGCATCCATAAAATCTGAACTTTTTGCTGGCAGTGGCATGTTTACCTACATAGTGTGCTAATCTTGAAGTATACCCAAGTCATATCCACCATGACTTCACCAAACGGTGGCCCACCAGTGCAACCTCCGTGAATAAAACTAGAAATAAACAATAATGTGCTATTTAAACACAGAGCACTTCACATTAATAAAAAAAGGAAAATGACTGACAATTTCTGAAACATTTATCTGTAAAACACTTTGGGTTCAATTCAATTAGCCTGCTATACTTAACCATATGCTGTACCTGCACTGTAGGGTTCTTCCCTCTCCTAAGGGCAAATTTACTAAGGATCAGTTTTGCCATCAACAGCAATTCCATGGACATCACAGTTAATTTGCAGTCTAAAAAACAACAACTGTATTTACCAAGATTTGAGCGTCAATAGAAGTCCAATGGCCATGTCCATCGCATATTTTCTGTCTAAAACCCCCATCGGATTACATATTTACAATATAATTTAATGTCAATCTATGTCAGATTGTAAAGTACTAGCAGACATTCCCCATTTTGTCCTATGGAGAGTGACCCCCAAGTGACCTCTCATTCACGACGGGGCTCTAGGAGGAGCAGTAACATTTTATTGTTTTGCCAAAATTCAGGGATGCTACATGGACCGAAGTTAGCTTGAACACCGACACTTAGGGCAATATTCAATTGATATATTGCGTCCAATCTCCCATCTAAAGTGGCAGGAGATCGAGGGGCGATATTCAATTGTCCTCATTATTGCCCCTATCACACCCATAGCAGTTGGGTTCAGCCAAGTAAAGCGGCTATACCAGACTAAAGTCATGGACGCGATCACAAAAGGTACCATTTGGGGGTGAAAACAAGTGTGTGTGTGTGTGTGTGTGTGTGTGTGTGTGTGTGTGTGTGTGTGTAAAATAAGAAAACAACAAAACAACAAAAAACAATACTCTTCGTATGCCGTCCTTCATTTATTATTTTTCTTTACAGGTGGAGCATAATATTATTTCTCATATGTCCTAGAGGATGCTGGGGATGCTTCAAGAACCATGGGGTATAGACGGGATCCGCTGGAGACATGGGCACACTATAAGACTTTGAATGGGTGTGAACTGGCTCCTCCCTCCAGACTCCAGTTAGATTCTGTGCCCAGTGAGACTGGAACCACACTGGGGAGCTCTCCAGAGTTTCTCAGAAAAAAGACTTAGTTAGGTTTGTTATTTTCAGGGAGTCCTGCTGGCAACAGGCTCCCTGCATCGTGGGACTGAAGGGAGAGAAGCAGACCTACTTCTCTGAGTTCAAGGGCTCTGCTTCTTAGGCTACTGGACACCATTAGCTCCAGAGGGTTCGATCACTTGGTGCGCCTAGCTGCTTGTTCCCGGAGCCGCGCCGTCACCCCCCTCACAGAGCCAGAAGCCGGGTGAGTATAGGAAGATCAGAAGACTTCAGTGACGGCAGAAGATGGCATTTGAGGTACCGCGCAGCGGTCGCGCTGCGCGCCATGCTCCCACACATTACACGGCACTGCAGGGTGCATGGCGCAGGGGGGGCTCCCTGGGCAGCAATGGACCCTCAAATGGCACTGGCAAAAGTAAAAACAGTGCCTGGGCACTAGTTAAGGGACCCCCGCCAGTATAAATATAACATTTAAGCAGGACTGAAGCGCGCCATGTAGGGGGCTTGGCTTAGCCCTCACAGCTCTAACCAGCACCATTTTCTCTTCACAGAAGCTGCAAAGACGCTGGCCCTGACCTCCACACTGCTGTACAAGTAACAGGGTGCAAAACAGGGGCACACGTGATTTGGTGCAAAATTGTTTATATATAAAGCGCTAACAGGTCTGGGCAGTCTTTTTACTCGCTTCAGTACCAGGATAGGCGCTGGGTTGTGAGCTGGCAGAACTCCCTCTGTGTCTCTCTTACAGGCTCTGTTGTGGGTCTGTCTCCTATAGCCCCAGTGTGGTTGTGGGTGTTGGTACGTGTGTGTCGACATGTCTGAGTGCTCTACCCAGGAGGAGGCTGGAGTGGGGACAGAAAATACTGTGAGTGACCGTGTCGGCTCCGCCGACGGATGAGTGGGTAAATATGTTGAGTGTTTTAAATGCAAATGTGACTCGGTTGACCAAGAGATTTGATAGATCTGAGTCTAAGAACCAGACATGGAGGAAATCCATGGAGGATGCATTGTCACAAGCTCAGACCACTTCTGGGTCACAGAAACGTACATTTACCCAGATAGCCGATACGGATACCGACACAGACTGATTCCAGTGTCGACTATAGTGATGCCAGATTAAATCCAAAACTGGCTAAGAGCATTCAGTACATGATTGTGGCAATAAAAGAAGTATTGCATATAACAGAGGACCCTGCTGTCGCTGATACAAGGGTCTGTATGTATAAAGGAAAGAAACCTGAGGTAACGTTCCCTCCCTCTCATGAATTGAATGCGCTTTTTGAAAAGGCTTGGGAAAATTCTGACAAGAAGATACAGGTTCCCAAAAGAATTCCAGTGGCATATCCGTTTCCATTTGGGGACAGGGAAAAGTGGGAGTCAACCCACACGGTAGACAAAGCTTTATCGCGTCTATCCAAAAAGGTGGCGCTTCCGTCTCCTGACACGGCAGCCCTAAAAGATCCTGCGGATCGTAAGCAGGAAAATACTCTAAAATCCATTTATGTCACTACAGGGTCGCTACTCAGACCTGCCGTTGCTTCGGCATAAGTGAGTAGAGCTATTTAAAAATGGGCAGATAACTTGTCATCTGAGATGGATACCCTAGACAGGAATAGCATGCTTTTGACTCAGATGAGCAGCAGCTGGGAATATCAAAGTTGCAATGTTACCGATGTTCCAATGGTGACATTCCAATGTTCCAATATTTGAAAACATTTATTTTTATTTTTTTATAAAATCGTTTTGGATAAGTTTATATACATGTTCTTCACCCAATTCACTCATAATAAAAACAAATGACATTACAATTTTTAGAAAGAAAAAAATTAGCCGGTTAAGGAATGTATGGGTAAATGTATTATAGTGGCATGGATCGTGCCGCTATAACACTTCTTGCTTCACCTCATTGCCGAGGTGAAGCAGGAAGGGACATCGACAAGATGTATTAACAGCTTGTCTGCCAAAGCGGGGAAATGAAAACTCCCCCCTCCGTCGATGCCCCCTGAGCACACAGTGCATCAGCTCAGGGCTGACACGCTGTGTCTCCCTGCCCCCCGGCTCCACTGCGCATGCACGGAATCTCTCTACTCACGCAAGATCCCCTGCGCTGTCTGGAGCCGTCACCAGCCACAGCCAGAGACAGGTTTGTCCCTGCTGTAGCCTATAGGCATCGCCACCTGCAGCTGTCAAAATCAACAGCTGCAGGTGTCGACCGTTCATACATTGCCCCCTCATATCGGTCTGTTATCTTTTAGATAGCAGTGCCGCTATGGATGCGCCCCTGTCACTGTGCACACACCGCCGGTGTCTTACATGGGGAGAAGGGGTATCGGGTGTGGTTCATTGGGTCGACCCTAACTAGGTCAACAGTCATTAGCAGTGATCGCAAAAACGCGCTATAGCGCGTATTTTACCCCAGAATTGATGGTGGGGGACACACAAATAAAAAAACGCTGGGTCCCTCAGGACGCGCTGTGACCAGCAGCGCTGTCCTGTGCAGTCACTCAGGTCTCCACAACAGCGGGAGGAACTTGGAAGAGGCGGAGACCATGAAAAGTGTGATCTCCCGCCATCCCCTCATCCTCTGCTCCGCATGCCCCCCCTCCCCCACGAATAACGGCTGCAGGTGCCCTCCCTCTGCAAGTAGCATGGCTGTGACTCAACCGCTGCTCCCTGGCAGACAACTGGACACCCGCCCGGCTGACTCCGCTGCTGTATAGGTGGGGCAGTTCGGTCCCAGAACCCCCGGCTGGATGCCGCCACTGCTCTCCCCGCCGATTCCCCTCTTCTCCCTCCCCACCCAAGGCAGCCGCCCCTTCCGCGTTTTCCGCTCCCCCCTGGCGGCGGTGTAGGCCTCAAGCCAATCCCCGGACTATACCCCCCGGCTTGACTCCGCTGCTGCTGGCAGTATCCATGGAAGAGCCCGGAGTGCCTTTTTACAGGTATGCGGTGGGAGCCTGGTCCCTGGAGGGTGTTGGTATAGTGGTGCTCCGACCACTATACTGGTGGGGGGTTTCTGGCTGCACTCTCTCCTGCCTCTTTCCCTACTCCCTGGTGCCTCTCTCTGTCCCTGCTCTCTCTTTCCCTACTCCCTGGTGCCACTCTCTGTCCCTGCTCCCTGGTGCCTCTGTCTCTGTCCCTGCTCCCCGGTGCCTCTTTCTGTAGCTACTCCCTGCTGCCTCTCTCTGTCCCTACTCCCTGCTGCCATATAAAATGTGTATAACATGATCTACCTGGTGCAATGTGTATAAGGTGCTCTACGTGGCGAATGTGTGTAATGTGCTCCACCTGGTGAAATGTCTAGTTGCAGCTCTGGTGCAGAGTGTCCTGTATGCTACACAGCCCAGCAGTATTGCCTCCCCCCCCCCCCCTTGCACCACTTTTGTAGTGTCAAAGTCAATTCTGTTTTTATATTTGAATAATTAATAAGATTAATATGAACCTTCATTCCGAT
The DNA here is from genome assembly GCF_028390025.1 of Pseudophryne corroboree. Lineage (NCBI taxonomy): Eukaryota > Metazoa > Chordata > Amphibia > Anura > Myobatrachidae > Pseudophryne > Pseudophryne corroboree. Next base: position 459,490,992 of record NC_086447.1, on the reverse strand, counting down.
GGGAGCCCAATTTTTAAAAGTGAGGACCCACTTTTTTGGGGCTCAGTGCGATCACTGATTAGGTCGACCACTATTGGTCGACAATAAGTAGGTCGACACTTGAGATAGGTCGACATGGTTATGAGGTAGACACTGAAAATAAAGACATGGAAAAAGGTCAACATGATTTTTTTTTTTTTAAATGGTGCTTTCTTTGTAATGTGACCAGGAACCCCAATTAGTGCACAGTGTTCGCTCGTCATGCTTCGGGCAAGGTGCCTTGCTGCACTCGGCACAGGTTACCATTCCCAATCGTAGTCCAAGTGGATCGGAAAGAAAAAAAATAAGATTTTAAACCTACCGGTAAATCTTTTTCTCCTAGTCCGTAGAGGCTGCTGGGGACTCCGTAAGGACCATGGGGTATAGACGGGCTCCGCAGGAGACATGGGCACCTAAAAGAACTTTCTAGTATGGTGTGCACTGGCTCCTCCCTCTATGCCCCTCCTCCAGACCTCAGTTAGAGAACTGTGCCCAGAGGAGACGGACAGTACGAGGAAAGGATTTTGTTAATCTAAGGGCGAGATACATACCAGCCCACACCAATCATACCATATAACCTGGAATACACGCAACCAGTTAACAATATGAACAAAACAACAGTATCGGTCCAAGACCGATTCTAACTGTAACATAACCATTATGTAAGCAATAACTATATACAAGTCTTGCAGATTTTCCGCACTGGGACGGGCGCCCAGCATCCTCTACGGACTACGAGAAAAAGATTTACCGGTAGGTTTAAAATCTTATTTTCTCTTACGTCCTAGAGGATGCTGGGGACTCCGTAAGGACCATGGGGTTTATACCAAAGCTCCCAATCGGGCGGGAGAGTGCGGATGACTCTGCAGCACCGACTGAGCAAACATGAGGTCCTCATCAGCCAGGGTATCAAACTTGTAGAATTTAGCCAAAGTGTTTGACCCCGACCAAGTTGCTGCTCGGCAAAGCTGTAATGCCGAGATGCCCCGGGCAGCCGCCCAAGAAGAGCCCACCTTCCTAGTGGAATGGGCCTTTACTGAATGCGGTAACGGCAATCCAGCCGTAACATAAGCCTGCTGAATCGTGTTACAGATCCAGCGAGCAATCGTCTGCTTCGAAGCAGGCGCGCCAATCTTGTTGGCAGCATACAGGACAAACAATGCATCTGTTTTCCTAATTCTAGCCGTCCTGGCTACATAAATTTTTAAGGCCCTGACTACATCCAGGGACATGGAATCCTCCAAGTCACTCGTAGCCACAGGCACCACTATAGGTTGGTTCATATGAAACGAAGACACCACCTTAGGTAAAAATTGAGGACGAGTCCTTATATCCGCTCTATCCACATGAAAAATCAAGTAAGGGCTCTTGTAAGACAAGGCCGCCAATTCTGAGACACGCCTCGCAGATGCCAAGGCTAACAACATGACCACCTTCCAGGTGAGAAATTTCAACTCCACCAGTTTAAGGGGTTCAAACCAGTGTGATTTAAGGAACTGCAACACCACGTTCAGGTCCCATGGTGCCACTGGGGGCACAAAAGGAGGCTGGATGTGCAGCACTGCCTTTACAAACGTCTGGACTTCTGGGAGAGAAGCCAATTCCTTCTGAAAGAATATTGACAAGGCCGAAATCTGTACTTTAACAGAGCCTAACTTTAGGCCCATATCCACTCCTGTCTGTAGGAAGTGGAAAAAACGACCCAGATGGAAATCTTCCGTAGGAGCATTCTTGGTTTCACACCAAGAGACATATTTCCGCCAGATACGGTGATAATGTTTTGCCGTCACCTCCTTCCTAGCCTTTATTAGAGTAGGTATGACCTCCTCCGGAATACCCTTCTCCGCTAGGATCCGGCGTTAAACCGCCATGCCGTCAAACGTAACCTCGGTAAGTCTTGGAACATGCAGGGCCTCTGCTGTAACAGGTCTTCCCTTAGAGGAAGAGGCCAGGGATCTTCCGTGAGCATCTCCTGAAGATCTGAGTACCAGGCCCTTCGAGGCCAGTCTGGAACAATGAGTATTGTCTGTACTCTTTTTCGTCTTATGATTCTCAACACTTTTGTGATGAGGGGAAGAGGAGGAAACACATAGACCGACTGGAACACCCATGGCGTTACCAGAGCGTCTACTGCTATTGCCTGAGGGTCCCGGGACCTGGCACAATACTTCCGAAGCTTCTTGTTGAGGCGTGACGCCATCATGTCTATGTGGGGAACTCCCCAGAGACCCGTTATCTCTGCAAAGACTTCTTGATGAAGTCCCCACTCTCCTGGATGGAGATCGTGTCTGCTGAGGAAGTCTGCTTCCCAGTTGTCCACTCCCGGAATGAAGACAGCTGACAGAGCGCTTACGTGATTTTCCGCCCAGCGAAGAATCCTGGTGGCTTCCGCCATCGCGACTCTGCTTCTTGTCCCGCCTTGGCGGTTCACATGAGCTACTGCTGTGACATTGTCTGATTGAATCAGAACCCGTAGGTTGCGAAGAAGATTCTCCGCTTGTCGAAGGCCGTTGTATATGGCCCTTAGCTCCAACACGTTGATGTGTAGACAGGACTCCTGGTCTGACCACAGTCCCTGAAAATTTCTTTCTTGGGTGACTGCCCCCCATCCTCGGAGGCTCGCGTCCGTGGTTATCAGGATCCAGTCCTGAATGCCGAACCTGCGACCCTCTAAAAGGTGAGCACTCTGCAGCCAACATAGAAGAGACACCCTGGCCCTGGGGGACAGTGTTATTTTTTGATGTAATTGTAGATGGGACCCGGACCATTTGTCCAGAAGATCCCATTGAAACGTCCTTGCATGGAACCTGCCGAAGGGAATGGCCTCGTAAGTTGCCACCATTTTCCCCAGAACCCGAGTGCATTGATGAGCTGACACTCTTTTTGGCTTTAGTAGTACTTGGACCATGTTCTGGAGGTCCTGGACTTTTTCCAACGGGAGGAAAACTTTCTTTTGTTACATGTCCAGTATCATGCCTAGGAACGCTAGTCGAGTTGTCGGAACCAACTGTGACTTTGGTAGATTGAGAATCCACCCATGTTGCTGAAGCACTCTCAGAGAGTGACACGTTCTCCAGTAATTGCTCTCTTGATCTCGCTTTTATCAGGAGATCGTCCAAGTATGGGATAATTGTGACTCCCTGCTTGCTCAGGATCACCATCATTTCCGCCATTAACTTGGTGAAAATCCTTGGGGCCGTGGACAGCCCAAACGGCAACGTCTGAAACTGATTATGACAATCCTGTACCGCGAATCTCAGGAACTCCTGATGAGAGGGATATATGGGGACATGAAGGTAAGCATCCTTTATGTCCAGTGACACCATAAAATCCCCCCTTCCAGGCAGGCTATCACCGCTCGGAGCAATTCCATCTTGAATTTGAATCTTTTCAGGTACAGGTTCAGGGATTTTAGGTTTAAAATGGGCCTGACCGAACCATCCGGCTTCGGAACCACAAATAGGGTTGAATAATACCCTTTTTCCTGTTGGCTCAGGGGAACCCTGAAAATCACTCGCTGTTGACACAGCATTTGAATTACAGCTAGCACTACTTCCCGCTCTGGGGTAGAAGCTGGTAAGGCTGACTTGAAAAATCGGTGAGGGGGCACCTCTTCGAATTCCAGCTTGTAGCCCTGGGAGACTATTTCTATCACCCAAGGGTCCACGTCTGACTGAACCCAGACTTGGCTGAATAGTCGAAGGCGTGCCCCCACCTGTGCGGACTCCCGCAGGGGAGCCCCAGCGTCATGCGGTATACTTAGCGGAAGCCGGGGATGACTTCTGCTCTTGGGAACCAGCCGCAGCAGGTGTCCTCTTGCCTCTACCCTTACCTCTGGCGAGGAAAGAGGAGCCCCGACCTCTTCTGGATCTATGCGACCGAAAGGACTGCATCTGATATTGTGGGGGTTTCCTTTGCTGTTGGGGAACAAAAATAAGAATTTACTTACCGATAATTCTATTTCTCATAGTCCGAAGTGGATGCTGGGGACTCCGAAAGGACCATGGGGAATAGCGGCTCCGCAGGAGACTGGGCACAAAAGTAAAAGCTTTAGGACTACCTGGTGTGCACTGGCTCCTCCCCCTATGACCCTCCTCCAAGCCTCAGTTAGGATACTGTGCCCGGACGAGCGTACACAATAAGGAAGGATTTTGAATCCCGAGTAAGACTCATACCAGCCACACCAATCACACCGTACAACTTGTGATCTGAACCCAGTTAACAGCATGATAACAGAGGAGCCTCTGAAAGATGGCTCACAACAATAATAACCCGATTTTTGTAACAATAACTATGTACAAGTATTGCAGACAATCCGCACTTGGGATGGGCGCCCAGCATCCACTACGGACTATGAGAAATAGAATTATCGGTAAGTAAATTCTTATTTTCTCTAACGTCCTAAGTGGATGCTGGGGACTCCGAAAGGACCATGGGGATTATACCAAAGCTCCCAAACGGGCGGGAGAGTGCGGATGACTCTGCAGCACCGAATGAGAGAACTCCAGGTCCTCCTCAGCCAGGGTATCAAATTTGTAGAATTTAGCAAACGTGTTTGCCCCTGACCAAGTAGCTGCTCGGCAAAGTTGTAAAGCCGAGACCCCTCGGGCAGCCGCCCAAGATGAGCCCACCTTCCTTGTGGAATGGGCTTTTACAGATTTTGGCTGTGGCAGGCCTGCCACAGAATGTGCAAGCTGAATTGTACTACAAATCCAACGAGCAATAGTCTGCTTAGAAGCAGGAGCACCCAGCTTGTTGGGTGCATACAGGATAAACAGCGAGTCAGATTTTCTAACTCCAGCCGTCCTGGAAACATATATTTTCAGGGCCCTGACTACGTCCAGCAACTTGGAATCCTCCAAGTCCCTAGTAGCCGCAGGTACCACAATAGGCTGGTTTAAGTGAAACGCTGAAACCACCTTAGGGAGAAATTGAGGACGAGTCCTCAATTCTGCCCTGTCCGTATGAAAAATTAGGTAAGGGCTTTTATAGGATAAAGCCGCTAATTCTGAGACACGCCTGGCTGAAGCCAGGGCTAACAGCATTACCACTTTCCATGTGAGATATTTTAAGTCCACAGTGGTGAGTGGTTCAAACCAATGTGATTTTAGGAACCCCAAAACTACATTGAGATCCCAAGGTGCCACTGGAGGCACAAAAGGAGGCTGTATATGCAGTACCCCCTTGACAAACGTCTGAACTTCAGGAACTGAAGCTAGTTCTTTCTGGAAGAATATCGACAGGGCCGAAATTTGAACCTTAATGGACCCTAATTTTAGGCCCATAGACAGTCCTGTTTGCAGGAAATGCAGGAAACGACCCAGTTGAAATTCCTCTGTAGGGGCCTTCCTGGCCTCACACCACGCAACATATTTACGCCAAATACGGTGATAATGTTGCACAGTTACATCCTTCCTGGCTTTGATCAGGGTAGGGATGACTTCATCCGGAATGCCTTTTTCCTTCAGGATCCGGCGTTCAACCGCCATGCCGTCAAATGCAGCCGCGGTAAGTCTTGGAACAGACAGGGTCCCTGCTGGAGCAGGTCCTTTCTTAGAGGTAGAGGCCACGGGTCCTCCGTGAGCATCTCTTGAAGTTCCGGGTACCAAGTCCTTCTTGGCCAATCCGGAGCTACGAGTATAGCCCTTACTCCTCTCCTTCTTACGATTCTCAGTACCTTGGGTATGAGAGGCAGAGGGGGGAACACATACACTGACTGGTACACCCACGGTGTTACCAGAGCGTCCACAGCTATTGCCTGAGGGTCCCTTGACCTGGCGCAATATCTGTCCAGTTTTTTGTTGAGGCGGGACGCCATCATGTCCACCTTTGGTTTTTCCCAACGGTTCACAATCATGTGGAAGACTTCTGGGTGAAGTCCCCACTCCCCCGGGTGGAGGTCGTGTCTGCTGAAGAAGTCTGCTTCCCAGTTGTCCACTCCCGGAATGAACACTGCTGACAGTGCTATCACATGATTTTCCGCCCAGCGAAGAATCCTTGCAACTTCCGTCATTGCCCTCCTGCTTCTTGTGCCGCCCTGTCTGTTTACGTGGGCGACTGCCGTGATGTTGTCCGACTGGATCAACACCGGCTGACCCTGAAGCAGAGGCCTTGCCTGACTTAGGGCATTGTAAATGGCCCTTAGTTCCAGGATATTTATGTGAAGTGACGTTTCCATGCTTGACCACAAGCCCTGGAAATTTCTTCCCTGTGTGACTGCTCCCCAGCCTCTCAGGCTGGCATCCGTGGTCACCAGGACCCAGTCCTGAATGCCGAATCTGCGGCCCTCTAGAAGATGAGCACTCTGCAACCACCACAGGAGAGACACCCTTGTCCTTGGAGACAGGGTTATCCGCTGATGCATTTGAAGATGCGATCCGGACCATTTGTCCAGCAGATCCCACTTGAAAGTTCTTGCGTGGAATCTGCCGAATGGAATCGCTTCGTAAGAAGCCACCATTTTTCCCAGGACCCTTGTGCATTGATGCACTGACACTTGGCCTGGTTTTAGGAGGTTCCTGACTAGGTCGGATAACTCCCTGGCTTTCTCCTCCGGGAGAAACACCTTTTTCTGGACTGTGTCCAGAATCATCCCTAGGAACAGCAGACGTGTCGTCGGAATCAGCTGCGATTTTGGAATATTTAGAATCCACCCGTGCTGTCGTAGTACTACTTGAGATAGTGCTACTCCGACCTCTAACTGTTCTCTGGACCTTGCCCTTATCAGGAGATCGTCCAAGTAAGGGATAATTAAGACGCCTTTTCTTCGAAGAAGAATCATCATTTCGGCCATTACCTTGGTAAAGACCCGGGGTGCCGTGGACAATCCAAACGGCAGCGTCTGAAACGGATAGTGACAGTTCTGTACCACAAACCTGAGGTACCCTTGGTGAGAAGGGCAAATTGGGACATGGAGGTAAGCATCCTTGATGTCCAGAGACACCATATAGTCCCCTTCTTCCAGGTTCGCTATCACTGCTCTGAGTGACTCCATCTTGAATTTGAACCTTTGTATGTAAGTGTTCAAGGATTTCAGATTTAAAATAGGTCTCACCGAGCCGTCCGGCTTCGGTACCACAAACAGCGTGGAATAATACCCCTTTCCCTGTTGTAGGAGGGGTACCTTGAGTATCACCTGCTGGGAATACAGCTTGTGAATGGCTTCCAATACCGCCTCCCTGTCGGAGGGAGACGTTGGTAAAGCAGACTTCAGGAACCGGCGAGGGGGAGACGTCTCGAATTCCAATTTGTACCCCTGAGATACTACCTGCAGGATCCAGGGGTCCACTTGCGAGTGAGCCCACTGCGCGCTGAAATTCTTGAGACGGGCCCCCACCGTGCCTGAGTCCGCTTGTAAGGCCCCAGCGTCATGCTGAGGACTTGGCAGAAGCGGGGGAGGGCTTCTGTTCCTGGGAAGAGGCTGCCTGCTGCAGTCTTTTTCCCCTTCCTCTGCCCCGGGGCAGATATGAGTGGCCTTTTGCCCGCTTGCCCTTATGGGGACGAAAGGACTGAGCCTGAAAAGACGGTGTCTTTTTCTGCTGAGAGGTGACCTGGGGTAAAAAGGTGGATTTCCCAGCCGTTGCCGTGGCCACCAGGTCCGATAGACCGACCCCAAATAACTCCTCCCCTTTATACGGCAATACTTCCATATGCCGTTTGGAATCCGCATCACCTGACCACTGTCGCGTCCATAACCCTCTTCTGGCAGAAATGGACAGCGCACTTACTCTTGATGCCAGAGTGCAAATATCCCTCTGTGCATCTCGCATATATAGAAATGCATCCTTTAAATGCTCTATAGTCAATAATATATTGTCCCTGTCCAGGGTATCAATATTTTCAGTCAGGGAATCCGACCAAGCCACCCCAGCACTGCACATCCAGGCTGAGGCGATTGCTGGTCGCAGTATAATACCAGTATGTGTGTATATACTTTTTAGGATATTTTCCAGCTTCCTATCAGCTGGTTCCTTGAGGGCGGCCGTATCAGGAGACGGTAACGCCACTTGTTTTGATAAGTGTGTGAGCGCATTATCTACCCTAGGGGGTGTTTCCCAACGCGCCCTAACCTCTGGCGGGAAAGGGTATAATGCCAATAATTTTTTAGAAATTAGCAGTTTTTTATCGGGGGAAACCCACGCTTCATCACACACCTCATTTAATTCATCTGATTCAAGAAAAACTACAGGTAGTTTTTTCACACCCCACATAATACCCTTTTTTGTGGTACTTGTAGTATCAGAAATGTTCAAAATCTCCTTCATTGCCGTGATCATGTAACGTGTGGCCCTACTGGAAAATACGTTTGTTTCCTCACCGTCGACACTGGAGTCAGTGTCCGTGTCTGGGTCTGTGTCGACCATCTGAGGTAACGGGCGCTTTAGAGCCCCTGACGGTGTTTGAGACGCCTGTACAGGTAATAACTGATTTGCCGGCTGTCTCATGTCGTCAACAGTCTTTTGTAAAGTGCTGACACTATCACGTAATTCCTTCCATAAGACCATCCAGTCAGGTGTCGACTCCCTAGGGGGTGACATCACTATTACAGGCAATTGCTCCGCCTCCATACCATTTTCCTCCTCATACATGTCGACACAACGTACCGACACACAGCACACACACAGGGAATGCTCTGATAGAGGACAGGACCCCACTAGCCCTTTGGGGAGACAGAGGGAGAGTTTGCCAGCACACACCAGAGCGCTATATATATATATATATAAAGGGATAACCTTATATAAGTGTTTTTCCCTTATATAGCTGCTGTATAGATTTATCTGCCAATTTAGTGCCCCCCCTCTCTTGTTTTACCCTGTTTCTGTAGTGCAGGACTGCAGGGGAGAGTCAGGAAGCTTCCCTCCAACGGAGCTGTGAGGGAAAATGGCGCCAGTGTGCTGAGGAGATAGGCCGCCGAGAAGGGGGCGGAGCCTTTCTCCCGCTTTTTTAAGGAAAAATTGGCAGGGGTTAAATGCATCCATATAGCCCAGGAGCTATATGTGATGTATTTTTTTTGCCATCTAAGGTGTTTTTATTGCGTCTCAGGGCGCCCCCCCCCAGCGCCCTGCACCCTCAGTGACCGGAGTGTGAAGTGTGCTGAGAGCAATGGCGCACAGCTGCGGTGCTGTGCGCTACCTTATTGAAGACAGGACGTCTTCTGCCGCCGATTTTCCGGACCTCTTCAGTCTTCTGGCTCTGTAAGGGGGCCGGCGGCGCGGCTCTGGGACCCATCCATGGCTGGGCCTGTGATCGTCCCTCTGGAGCTAATGTCCAGTAGCCTAAGAAGCCCAATCCACTCTGCACGCAGGTGAGTTCGCTTCTTCTCCCCTTAGTCCCTCGGTGCAGTGAACCTGTTGCCAGCAGGATTCACTGAAAATAAAAAACCTATACTTAAACTTTTCACTAAGCAGCTCAGGAGAGCCACCTAGTGTGCACCCTTCTCGTTCGGGCACAAAAATCTAACTGAGGCTTGGAGGAGGGTCATAGGGGGAGGAGCCAGTGCACACCAGGTAGTCCTAAAGCTTTTACTTTTGTGCCCAGTCTCCTGCGGAGCCGCTATTCCCCATGGTCCTTTCGGAGTCCCCAGCATCCACTTAGGACGTTAGAGAAAGGTAAAAAGGTCGACTTACCCGCGGTAGCTGTAGAAACCAGGTCCGCGAGGCCGTCCCCAAACAATACATCACCTTTGTAAGGTAAAACCTCCATATGCCTTTTTGAGTCTGCATCCCCCGTCCATTGGCGGATCCATAAGGCTCTTCTTGCCGAAATAGCCATAGCATTGGCTCTTGAACCCAGTAAACCAATGTCTCTTTGAGCGTCCCTCATATATAAGACTGCGTCCTTAATGTGAGCTAATGTTAACAAAATTGTATCCCTATCTAGGGTATCAAGGTCAGCTGACAGTGTGTCTGTCCAAGCTGCTTCTGCACTACATACCCATGCCGACGCAATTGCTGGTCTAAGCAAAGTACCAGTATGAGTGTAGATAGACTTTAATGTAGTCTCTTGCCTGCGGTCCGCAGGATCCTTGAGGGCCGCTGTGTCAGGGGACGGTAGCACCACCTTCTTGGAAAAGCGTGTTAAGGCTTTGTCCACTGTGTGAGTGGATTCCCAACGTACCCTGTCCTGTGTAGGGAAAGGGTACGCCATAAGAACCCTTTTGGGAATCTGCAGCTTCTTATCTGGAGTTTCCCATGCTTTTTCACATAACTTATTAATTTCATGTGAAGGAGGAAAGTTTATAACCTGTTTCTTTCCCTTAAACATGTGTATCCTCGTGTCGGGCACCGAGGGCTCATCAGTGATATGTAACACATCTTTTATTGCAATAATCATGCACTGAATACTTTTTGTCACCCTGGTACAATTTTGCTTCATCATAGTCGACACTGGAATCAGAGTCCGTGTCGGTATCTGTGTCCCTTATTTGTGAGAAGGGTCGTTTCTGAGACCCCGACGGGTCCTGTGAGTCAGTACAATCTGTAGATTGATTACCTGCCGACGCGCTGGACTCTGCTTTGTCCAGCCTTTTATGCAGTGAAGCTACACTAGCATTTAACATATGCCACATATCCATCCAATCCTGAGTCGGCACCGCCGATTGAGACACACCACTCATCTGTTCCACCTCCTCTTTGGATAAGCCTTCCGTTTCAGACATGCAGACACACATACCGACACCCCACACACACAGGGATATAGCTATGAGGGGACAATTCCCTACAGCAGGCCCTTTGGAGAGACAGGGAGAGAGTATGCCAGCACACACCAGCGCCAAACTGACCCAGGGAAAAAAAACCAGATAGCGTGTATATATATATATATATATATATATATATATATATATATATATATATATATATATATATATATATATATTGTGACAAGAACACTGGGATAGTGTTTGAGGGCAGGTATATTTGTCCCAGGTTCTTGTCTTACATGTTTTAGAAAATGTTAACTTCTAGGAAAAATGCTTTTTGTTTTGTCTGAACCTTTTCAGTTTGCTGTAAAAGCTGGGTAAAGGCTCTGAGAGAGAGATAAGGCGAGTTCTAGACATTGGGCCCAGTTCGGGTCTTTGGCCTCACAGAGGGCTAATCAGGGTTTCAGCTGTGTAAGAGTGATATAGTGCTTCTAACCTGATTAGTATGGGCAGACTGCCTGGGAAGGCTGCAGGATCTGTGTGTGAGAGACACGCTTTCTGATGCAAGTAAGCTATACAGTATGTACTGAAGAACTCTGTGTTTTGTTTAGTGACAGTTAGGAACATCTTATGTTTAGTTAGTGCCGGACAGGCAAGGTATTTTTATTTTGGGGTTTGTTTTATTTTCTGTTTCAATAAAACTGTCCGGGGTCAGTTGTACCAGAAACTGGACTTGTGTTGTTCCTCAGCTGCTGCGTGCTGCCATATTCCCCAGGAAAAGGCACCTTGCACCCCTACAGTGTTACAACTTGGTGGAGAATGCGAGCAGGCCGTTCTGCGCATAAGTGAAAGCAGCAGCTTTGTGAGGCCTGCAGAAAACGGTGGTTTATGCAGATACAGCCCAGTGTGAAGTTACTGAGACTCACCCCTGAGGGTTTGATATATGTCCTGGGTGAAAGCAGCTGCAAAGCCACCTGAACAATCTGTTGACATGGAGGATCTGCTTAAAGCCTTGCTGCAAGCTACAGCGGCTCAGCAGGAGGCCAACCGACAGCAGCAGGTGGCAATGGAGGAAAATTGGAGACTACAGCGTCAGGATAGAGAGGCCTTAGCAGAAGTGGTGCAGAGACTTGCAGCTCGGGTTGGAGATGTGGCCGTCAGTGCTCCAACCAGCTCTAGTTCTATACGAGCCAGTCACTTCCTGCAGAAAATGACAGAGGCTGATGATGTGGAGGCCTATCTGACCACGTTTGAAAGGACTGCCGAGCGTGAGAACTGGCCGAAAGCACAGTGGGCCAGTCTGCTGGCACCTTTCCTGTCAGGTGAGCCCCAAAAAGCTTACTTTGATTTAAGCCCTGCTGAGGCTCGGGACTATGATAAACTAAAGACTGAGATCCTGACCCGCCTGGGAGTCACGCTGTCAGTACGAGCGCAACGGGTGCACCGTTGGCTGTACGCCATGGAGAAGCCTCCGCGCTCCCAGATGCACGACCTTATTCAGCTAACAAAAAAATGGCTGCAGCCAGAGACATTAACTGGTCCCCAGATGGTGGAAAGAGTCGTCATGGACCGCTACTTGAGATCTTTGCCCATGGTCCTGCGCAAGTGGGTGAGCCATGGAAACCCGGGTACTGCTGACCAATTAGTGGACATGGTAGAGAGGTATTTGGCAGCAGAGGAACTACTGATGACCACCCAGCAACCCATAGATCCTCGACAGCGCCCTTCAGTAAAGACTGGTAAGACTGTTCCGTGGGAAAACGTTGCTGGGCGGTTAAGAGAACGCAAGGCTGGAGAGACTGTAAACACTGGCCCTGGAAACAGGCCAATGGGGCTAGAACGGTCTATGCTGCCCAAATGGGTTGATAATCGTGTGGTTAAATGTTTTAGGTGTGGTATGCCAGGTCATGTTATTGCCAATTGCCCAGTCACGCAAGAACCCATGCAATGTGATGCTGCCTTTGAATGTCGCAGAATGTCTTTCTTTGCTAGGTTAGCCTGTACTGTGGTACCTTCACCTGAGCTGGAAAAACAAATGTGTGATGTGTTCTTAGAAGGTAACCGGGTAGAGGCCTTGCTAGATTCAGGAAGTTTAGTTACCCTCGTGAAAGCTGGGTTAGTGAACCCCTTAAAGGTCCAGCAAATACCTATTGGGGTAACTTGCATACATGGGGATACCCAATATTATGCCACTGCTGAGGTGAATATAGAAACTTGTTGTGGGTCAGCAATGGTTAAAGTGGGACTGGTCCCTACCTTGGTGCATGAGGCCATAATAGGGAGGGATTTTCCTCATTTTTGGAAACTGTGGGAATCACGGTTATCAACAGATGTGAGAAGTAAAAAGCCAGTTGATAATACCGGTGATTTTTTGGATGTACGTGGGTCTTCGGAACTTTCTGGCCCTTTGCCTTTTGCTAGTTTGGCTGGGGAAGTGACAGATGGGGAGTCCAGTGAGGACCCTCTTGCCGGGAACAGAGACATAGTAGTTAGAACTGAAAGCGTGCCTGACCTGGAGGTAAAGAAGGATCTGTTTGCGTCTGAACAGTTAAAGGATCCTACCTTAATAAAGGCTAGAGAGAATGTTAAGATTGTTAATGGGGAACCTGTGGTACCAGGTGACAGGGTTACGTATCCCCACATGGCCATCTGTAATGAGCTCTTGTACCACATTGTCAAAAGGGGTGAGGATGTGGTGGAACAGCTGGTAGTTCCCCAGCCTTATCGGAGAACGGTACTAGATTTAGCTCATAGTCACGTTACAGCAGGACATTTAGGGGCAGAAAAAACCACTGAAAGAGTTTTACAAAGGTTCTTTTGGCCAGGGGTTTATAAAGAAGTGTCTGAATATTGTTCTTCCTGTCCTGAATGCCAGTATCATGCCCCTAGACCCCATTTCAGGAGCCCACTAGTTCCCATGCCTATTATAGAGGTCCCGTTTGACAGAATAGCCATGGATCTCGTGGGGCCCTTGTTAAAGTCTGCTCGGGGCCATCAGTATATCCTGGTAATTATGGACTATGCCACTCGATATCCTGAGGCTGTCCCTTTACGCACTATCACAACCAAGGCGATAGCTAGGGAGCTGGTGCAGGTATTTAGTAGAGTGGGAATACCAAAAGAAATTTTGACTGACCAAGGTACTCCATTTATGTCAAGGATCATGAAAGAATTGTGCAAGTTATTTAAGGTCACTCACCTCAGGACGTCCATCTACCATCCCCAAACTGACGGGTTGGTGGAAAGGTTTAATAAAACATTAAAAAGTATGTTAAAAAAGGTTGTTGAGAGAGATGGGAAAAACTGGGATTGTTTGTTGCCCTACTTGTTAATGGCCATCAGAGAAGTTCCTCAGTCCTCTACGGGGTTTTCTCCGTTTGATTTGTTGTATGGTAGACACCCCAGAGGGCTGTTGGATGTTGCCAAAGAGACGTGGGAAGGACAGCCCACTCCTTATAGAAGCGTTATTGAGCATGTAACACAAATGCAGGATAGGATTGCAGCCGTGGTACCTGTTGTCAGAGAGCACATGGAACAGGCCCAAAGTGCTCAACAGAGGGTCTATAACCGGAGTGCCAAGATACGGGAATTTGCTCCTGGAGATAGAGTTCTTGTTTTGGTACCCACTGTGGAAAGCAAATTCCTAGCTAAATGGCAGGGTCCATTTGAGATTAGGGAAAAAGTGAATAAGGTTAATTACAAAGTATACCAGCCGGGAAAGAGAAAACCCGAACAGATCTACCATGTTAACTTAATCAAACCCTGGAAAGATAGGTTGTCTCTGTCAGCGGAGCCTTGCCCTTCGGTGTCTTCACCCCGGTTGCTTCCCGCAGTGAAGGTGTCAGAGACATTATCAGCTGATCAGAACAATCAGGTTAAAGAATTTCTCATCCAAAATAGGGAGGTATTTTCAGAGCTGCCTGGCCGAACGACCATAATAAAACATGACATTGTCACAGAACCAGGGGTCAGGGTTCATTTAAAGCCATATAGGATTCCTGAAGCTCAGCGAGAAGCTATTTCTAAGGAAGTTAAAACCATGTTAGAACTTGGAGTCATAGAGGAGTCTAACAGTGAGTGGTCCAGTCCCATAGTGCTCATCCCGAAGCCCGACTGTAGCATACGCTTCTGTAATGACTTTCGTAAGTTAAATGAGGTGTCCAAGTTTGACGCATACCCCATGCCCCGTGTGGATGAGCTTGTAGAAAGGCTGGGAACAGCCAGGTTTCTCACCACATTGGACCTGACCAAAGGTTACTGGCAAATACCTTTATCTGATAGCGCCAAAGAAAAAACAGCCTTTTCGGTTCCGGAGGGGCTGTACCAGTATAAGATGTTACCCTTTGGGTTGCATGGGGCTCCAGCAACCTTTCAACGGGCGATGGATAAAATTTTGAGGCCCCATAGAAAATATGCAGCTGCCTATTTGGATGATGTGGTAATTCACAGTACAGACTGGGGGTCACATTTGGTTAAAGTACAAGCAGTACTGGACTCAATCAGAGAGGCAGGGTTAACTGCTAACCCAAAGAAGTGCTGCCTCGCAATGGAGGAGGTCAAATACTTGGGCTTCACCATAGGCAGAGGTCTGATTAGGCCCCAATTGAATAAAGTTGATGCTATTCAAAACTGGCCTCGTCCAGTGAATAAAAAACAGGTAAGGGCTTTTTTGGGAATTACTGGGTACTATAGACGGTTTATTCCTAATTTTGCGACCACAGCGGTGCCGTTGTCAGACCTTACCAAAGGGAAGCAGTCAAATGTGGTGAAATGGAACCCTGATGCAGAAAAGGCGTTCCAAGCGTTAAAAGTGGCTTTGTGTTCACAACCGGTGTTGATAACACCAGATTTTTCAAAAGAATTTGTGGTACAGACAGATGCCTCAGAGGTAGGGATAGGTGCTGTGCTGTCCCAAACCAGAGATGGGGACGAACACCCTATCATTTATTTGAGTAGGAAACTCAATGAGCATGAAAAAAGGTATGCCATTGTGGAAAAGGAGGCTTTGGCCATTAAGTGGGCACTAGATACCTTGAGATATTACCTCTTGGGTAGACAATTCAGACTAGTGACAGACCATGCCCCTTTAAAATGGATGTATGTAAATAGAGGTAGCGTTGCAGGACTTTAAGTTTACTGTCGAACATAGACCGGGAACACAATTGGCCAACGCAGATGCATTGTCTCGCATCTTCTGTTTGGGGGCTACAAGTGTTCCGGCCCCTAGGTCGAAACAGGGGAGGGGGATATGTGACAAGAACACTGGGATAGTGTTTGAGGGCAGGTATATTTGTCCCAGGTTCTTGTCTTACATGTTTTAGAAAATGTTAACTTCTAGGAAAAATGCTTTTTGTTTTGTCTGAACCTTTTCAGTTTGCTGTAAAAGCTGGGTAAAGGCTCTGAGAGAGAGATAAGGCGAGTTCTAGACATTGGGCCCAGTTCGGGTCTTTGGCCTCACAGAGGGCTAATCAGGGTTTCAGCTGTGTAAGAGTGATATAGTGCTTCTAACCTGATTAGTATGGGCAGACTGCCTGGGAAGGCTGCAGGATCTGTGTGTGAGAGACACGCTTTCTGATGCAAGTAAGCTATACAGTATGTACTGAAGAACTCTGTGTTTTGTTTAGTGACAGTTAGGAACATCTTATGTTTAGTTAGTGCCGGACAGGCAAGGTATTTTTATTTTGGGGTTTGTTTTATTTTCTGTTTCAATAAAACTGGCCGGGGTCAGTTGTACCAGAAACTGGACTTGTGTTGTTCCTCAGCTGCTGCGTGCTGCCATATTCCCCAGGAAAAGGCACCTTGCACCCCTACAGTGTTACAATATATATATATATATATATATATATATATATATATATATATATATATATATATATATATATATATATATATATATAAATATATATATAAAAGGAAGGTCGCACTCACGTTTAAATCCTCAATGCAGCAGCTGGGGTGTCATCCACGGATCCCCTCCAGGAGATCCAAATATAGAAAGAGACAAATGGAGCACTCACCAGTCCTTTCATTAATTTGAATATCAAAACGGAATTTTATTTCTCCAGACAGCACAGCATGACTGTTTGTTACAGTCCAATATGATTGTATAAAGCCCAAACGTTTTCGGCCATATCCAGACCGTCATCAGGGGACACAAAGAACCTCAGAGAGCTGTCACATCACAATTAGAACACCAGCAGCCTAAATGACCATGCCTCAACGGCTCCCTATATACCCACCATTCAAAAAAACGCGCCAAAATTGCGTCATTATGTGGGCGGAGTTAGCCCATTGTATTCATCACTCTATACAAGAACAACCATGGTAATAGTGCAAAAAAGTGCTAATGCAAACGTCTCCCTTTTCTATTAATGTCACCAGTATTAAATATATTACCACGAATAGGGGAGCCTTACGTATTTCACCCCACACTCGGCGTGCCTGGACGGACAAACATCACGGGCGAACCTCACATCTCGTAGTGGTTGCCTAGCAACCACCACGGGGCCGTCCCCTGTCCGCCAGCCGCCAATGAGAGCCTGAACGGAGATGACGTATCGGGTTGGTTGCCAAGCAACCTCCGAGCGCCACTCCACAGTCTGCCAATGACCACCTGGGCGGAAGTGATGTAAATGAATAGTTGCTAGGCAACCTTCCAAGCGTCACACCGCATTGATTATACAGTGGGAAGTGGTGACATTTACATGTGGTTGCCAGGCAACCTGTCAAATGCCTCCAAGAAAGTCCTAGATGCAGACAGGGAAATCCACAACCTATACAGCCCATAATATACAACAACATGGCCATAGCACTATGGGATGGATGCTCATATTCGAGCAAAAAATTTTTTTTATTTAAATACTGGACTAAAGACTAATCACCTAATCACTATGGTTTATAGGTGACCAATTATGGTTGCTCAGTTTAAAAAGATGTGGGCAGTAAGGAGCCAGTAAGGTGCGGCCGACAATCAATCATGACGAACAACAAAACACACAAATACATAAACACACATAAATATGTGTATACGTCTAGAACACATACATATATCAACACCTATTAAAAATATGCATATATAAGAAATATACATAATTAACACTATACAGTGCACTGGTCTTAAAGGACAAAAAACATGTCCATTATCTAAGGAAAATCCCCAGATGATTGTTCTCATTAAGCCCGTTAGGGGCTAGAGTTCCTAGTTTGAAAATCCATCTCGCCTCCAATTTCCTCAGAATGAGAGCACGGTCTCCACCCCTCTCGGGTTCCGGCACCCAATCAATCATGCGGCATCTAAGTGCTGAACCCTGATGTCCCGCTTTAAGGAAGTGCTGTGCAACCGGTTTATCAGATGTACCAGATGTAATTGCTTGATGAATCGAACTCCTGTGGTTTGCCATCCGTTCTCTAAAAGTGCAGGTCGTCATCCCAACGTATGCCAGACCACATGGGCATAGGAGCATATAGACAACATGGCTTAACCTGCAATGAAGCTTATATCGAATGTTGATCAGTTTGCCAGTGTAAGAATTTACTCACCGGTAATTCTATTTCTCGTAGTCCGTAGTGGATGCTGGGAACTCCGTAAGGACCATGGGGAATAGACGGGCTCCGCAGGAGACTAAGCACTCTTAAGAAAAGATTAGGTACTATCTGGTGTGCACTGGCTCCTCCCTCTATGCCCCTCCTCCAGACCTCAGTTAGGGAAACTGTGCCCGGAAGAGCTGACATTACAAGGAAAGGATATTTGGAATCCAGGGTAAGACTCATACCAGCCACACCAATCACACCGTACAACTTGTGATAACCTTACCCAGTTAACAGTATGAACAACAACTGAGCCTCACTCAACGGATGGCTCATAACAATAACCCTTATTTAAGCAATAACTATATACACGTATTGCAGAAAGTCCGCACTTGGGACGGGCGCCCAGCATCCACTACGGACTACGAGAAATAGAATTACCGGTGAGTAAATTCTTATTTTCTCTGACGTCCTAGTGGATGCTGGGAACTCCGTAAGGACCATGGGGATTATACCAAAGCTCCCAAACGGGCGGGAGAGTGCGGATGACTCTGCAGCACCGAATGAGCAAACACAAGGTCCTCCTCAGCCAGGGTATCAAACTTGTAGAACTTTGCAAAGGTGTTTGAACCCGACCAAGTAGCCGCTCGGCAAAGCTGTAAAGCCGAGACCCCTCGGGCAGCCGCCCAAGAAGAGCCCACCTTCCTTGTGGAATGGGCTTTTACTGATTTTGGATGCGGCAATCCAGCCGCAGAATGAGCCAGCTGAATCGTGCTACAGATCCAGCGAGCAATAGTTTGCTTTGAAGCAGGAGCACCCAGCTTGTTGGGTGCATGCAGGATAAACAGCGAGTCAGTCTTCCTGACTCCAGCCGTTCTGGAAACATATATTTTCAAAGCCCTGACTACGTCCAGCAACTTGAAGTCCTCCAAGTCCCGAGTAGCCGCAGGCACCACAATAGGTTAGTTCAAATGAAACGATGATACCACCTTTGGGAGAAATTGGGGACGAGTCCTCAATTCTGCCCTGTCCATATGGAAGATCAGATATGGGCTTTTACATGACAAAGCCGTCAATTCCGACACACACCTAGCCGATGCTAAGGCCAACAGCATGACCACTTTCCACGTGAGAGACTTTAGTTCCACGGTCTTAAGTGGCTCAAACCAGTGGGATTTCAGGAAATCCAACACAACGTTAAGATCCCAGGGTGCCACTGGTGGCACAAAAGGGGGCTGAATATGCAGCACTCCCTTAACAAACGTCTGAACCTCAGGCAGTGAAGCCAGTTCTTTTTGAAAGAAAATGGATAGGGCCGAAATCTGGACCCTTATGGACCCTAATTTTAGGCCCATAGACACTCCTGACTGTAGGAAGTGCAGGAATCGACCCAGCTGGAATTCCTCCGTAGGGGCCGTCCTGGCCTCACACCAAGCAACATATTTTCGCCATATACGGTAATAATGCTTTGCTGTCACGTCCTTCATAGCCTTTATCAGCGTAGGAATAACTTCATCCGGAATGCCTTTTACCGCTAGGATCCGGCGTTCAACCGCCATGCCTTCAAACGCAGCCGCGGTAAGTCTTGGAACAGACAGGGCCCTTGTTGCAGCAGGTCCTGTCTGAGAGGCAGAGGCCATGGGTCCTCTGTGCGCATTTCTTGCAGTTCCGGGTACCAAGTCCTTCTTGGCCAATCCGGAACAATGAGTATTGTTCTCACTCCTCTTTTTCTTACAATTCTCAGCACCTTTGGTATGAGAAGCAGAGGAGGAAACACATATACCGACTGGAACACCCACGGTGTCACTAGCGCGTCCACAGCTATCGCCTGAGGGTCCCTTGACCTGGCGCAATATCTTTTTAGCTTTTTGTTTAGGCGGGACGCCATCATGTCCACCTGTGGCAGTTCCCATCGATTTGCAATCTGTGTGAAGACTTCTTGATGAAGTCCCCACTCTCCCGGGTGGAGGTCGTGTCTGCTGAGGAAATCTGCTTCCCAGTTGTCCACTCCCGGAATGAACACTGCTGACAGTGCTTGCACGTGATTCTCCGCCCAACGAAGAATCTTTGTGGCTTCCGCCATTGCCACCCTGCTTCTTGTGCCGCCCTGGTGGTTTACATGGGCGACCGCCGTGATGTTGTCTGACTGAATCAGCACTGGTTGGTCTCAAAGCAGGGGCTCCGCTTGACTCAGGGCGTTTTATATGGCCCTTTGTTCCAGTATATTTATGTGCAGACAAGTCTCCTGACTTGTCCACAGCCCTTGGAAGTTTCTTCCCTGAGTGACTGCCCCCCATCCGCGGAGGCTTGCATCCGTGGTCACCAGGACCCAGTCCTGTATGCCGAACCTGCGGCCCTCGAGAAGATGAGCACTCTGCAGCCACCACAGAAGAGACACCCTGACCCTGGGGGACAGGGTGATTACCCGATGCATCTAAAGATGTGATCCGGACCATTTGTCCAGTAAGTCCCATTGGAAGGACCTCGTATGGAACCTGCCGAAGGGAATGGCCTCGTATGAGGCCACCCTCCTTCCCAGGACTCGAGTGCAGTGATGCACTGACCCCTGTTTTGGTTTTAATAGATTCCTGACCAGTGTCACGAGCTCCTGAGCTCTCTCTATCGGGAGATAACCCTTTTCTGGTCTGTGTCTAGGATCATGCCTAGGAGAAGCAGATGAGCTGTAAGAACCCACTGCGACTTTGGAATATATAGAATCCAGCCGTGTTGCCGTTACACTTCCAGAGAAAGTGATACGCTGTTCAGCAACTACTGACACCCTAGGGGAAGATTCCCATCACATCCTGGCCCTAGTGGGGAAAGGATACTGCCTGAGAATTCCTTGTGGGAAGCTGCAGTTTCTTGTCTGGAGATTCCCGCCCTTTTTCCTCATGAGAGGAGGGAAATTTACCTCAGCTTTCTTCCCCTTAAACATGTGTACCCTTGTGTCAGGGACATGAGTCATCAATGATATGCAAATAATCTTTTATTACAATAATCATATATTGAATACCTTTCAGCCATTTTGCCTGTAACTTTGCAATATCGTAGTCGACACTGGAGTCAAACTCCGTGTCGATATCAGTGTGTATTATTTTGGATAGTGATCATTGTGAGACTCTGAAGGTCTCTGCGACATAGGGACAGACATGGGTAGATTTCCTGTCTGTTCTCTAATCTTTTGTGCAATAAATTCACCTCAGCACTTACACATATCCAAACAGGTGTCGGCGTTGTCGACGGAAACACCCTCTCACACACATATTTTCTCTATCTCCTCCTTAGGGGAGCCTTTTACCTCAGACATGTCGACACACGCGTACCGACACACCACACACACAGGGGATGCTCTATTTGAAGACCGTTCCCCCACAAGGCCCTTTGGAGAGACAGAGAGAGAGTATGCCAGCACACACCCCAGCGCTATATAACCCAGGGATTACACTACAACTCAGTGTTTACCCAGTAGCTGCTGTATATACAAATTTGTGCCTAAATTTATGTGACCCCCCCTCTTTTCACCCTTAGTGGGGTATTCAATTATCCGCAAATTCGCGGCAATCGGCCGAAAATTGCCGCGAAAACGCTCCGTTTTTCGACCTATTCAATTCCGACCGGGTTTCACGTGAAAATTCTTGCAGTGAAAAGTGCAGGTGAAAATGGGGAAATCAGCCTGTACCCCAAAAAATGCTAAACTAACATAGGAAAACAGAAGAGAAGTGTGTTAGAGATTACATTAGAGAGTTTTTGGGGACTTAAATTGTGTGAAATGGCTGTTATATGCATTTTTTTTAAAATGCAAAAAAATTA
This sequence comes from Pseudophryne corroboree, assembly GCF_028390025.1. Classification (NCBI taxonomy): domain Eukaryota; kingdom Metazoa; phylum Chordata; class Amphibia; order Anura; family Myobatrachidae; genus Pseudophryne; species Pseudophryne corroboree. The sequence continues at coordinate 459,468,998 of NC_086447.1, read as the reverse complement.
TAGAAAGCAAGTTTTTTTGAGCAAAATAAATGCTCTCATTAAATTTGGGGTACATGAAAATGGGTATAAGTATATATTTGGGTCATTTTAGGGTACTTTAAAAAAAAGTGGAAACAGACCGATTACTCCCATCTGCAAGCCTAAAAAACAGCTGTCCCACTCATAAAGCACCCCAATATACCTGTCCCATACCTTGAACCCCAATTTCCATCACTTTTTACTTTTTCACCCCAAAAATGACATGTCATTATTGACCAATTAAAAATAATTAAAAACTTCAACGTGCCTAATTAGTAATTAAGGGGGGTGTCCCAGGAGTTCTGTATCATATCCAAACATTTTTACCTTAAAATAGTGACTTTTCCCAACTTTTCACCTGCTTCAGAGAAGGTGAAGTGAAATTAGTGAAAAAATGATCAACGATAAATTTTCCAGGATAATTGAATAGGCTGTAATTGCGTTTCACGTGAAAAGTCTGTTTTTTCACCCGAAAACCGGACTTTTCACGTGAAAAGTCCGTTATCACTGCTAATTGAATATACCCCTTTGTGTATCTGGATACTGCAGGGGAGAGCCTGGGGAGCTTCTTTCCAGCTGAGCTGTGAATAGAAAATGGCGCTGGTGTGCTGAGGAAGAAGGCCCCGCCCCCTCAGCGGCAGGCTTCTGTCCCGCTTTCTGTGAAAAAATGGCGGGGGTTTTTACATATATACAGTGCCAGACTGTATATATGTATTTTTATTGCCAAAAGGTACTTCAATTGCTGCCCAGGGCGCCCCCCCCCAGCGCCCTGCACCCTACAGTGACCGGAGTGTGTAAGTGTGCTGGGAGCAATGGCGCACAGCTGCAGTGCTGTGCGCTACCTTAAATGAAGACAGGAGTCTTCTGCCGCCGATTTCGTCGTCTTCAAGCTTCTGTTCTTCTGGCTCTGCGAGGGGGACGGTGGCGCGTCTCCGGGAACGGACGATCGAGGACAGGTGCCTGTGTTCGAACCCTCTGGAGCTAATGTCCAGTAGCCTAAGAAGCACAAGCTAGCTGCAAGCAGGTAGGTTTGCTTCTCTCCCCTTAGTCCCACGTAGCAGTGAGTCTGTTGCCAGCAGAAGCTCACTGAAAATAAAAAACCTAATAAATACTTTCTTTACTATTAAGCTCAGGAGAGCCCACTAGGAGCACCCAGCTCTGGCCGGGCACAGATTCTAACTGAGGTCTGGAGGAGGGGCATAGAGGGAGGAGCCAGTGCACACCAGACAGTACCTAATCTTTTCTTTAAAGTGCCCAGTCTCCTGCGGAGCCCGTCTATTCCCCATGGTCCTTACGAAGTTCCCAGCATCCACTAGGACGTCAGAGAAATATATATATATATATATATATATATATATAGATTTCCCCCACTCACTGCGCCAAATATGTGCCCCCCTCTCTTTTTTTCAGCCCTCTGATGTTCAGCAGGGGAGAGTCCGGGGAGCCAGCGTTCTCTGCAGCCTCTGTGGAGAAAATGGCGCTGGTTAGTGCTGAGGTATAAAGCTCCGCCCCCTCGCGCGGCAAGCTTCGGTCCCGCTCGTAAATATGAAAAAAAATGTCGGGGATCTGTAGTTTACTGCCTCCGCACCCTAACTACATGCTTTAATGCCCAAAACGAGGTTTATTGCTGCCCAGGGCGCCCCCCTTGCGCCCTGCACCCATCAGTGCCCAGTGTGTGTGTGTAAGTGTGGGAGCAATGGCGCGCAGCTTCCTGCTGCGAGCGTTCCTCATGAAGATCTGAAGTCTTCTGCCGTCTGACGTCTTCATATGTCTTTTATACTCACCCGGCTTCTTTTCTCCGGCATCTGTGAGGAGGATGGCGGCGCAGCTCCGGGACGAACCCCAGGGTGAGACCTGTGTTCCGACTCCCTCTGGAGCTAATGGTGTCCAGTAGCCTAAGAAGCAGAGCCCTTAAACTCTTAAGAAGTGGGTCTGCTTCTCTCCTCAGTCCCACGATACAGGGAGTCTGTTGCCAGCAGAGCTCCCTGAAAATAAAAAACCTAACAAAATTATTTTTACAGAAAACTCACCAGAGCTCCCTGTAATACACCCTATCTCCTCTGGGCACAAGATCTAACTGAGGTCTGGAGAAGGGAACTCCGTAAGGACCATGGGGAATAGACAGACCTCTGGAGAAGGGGCATAGAGGGAGGAGCCAGTGCACACCATACTAGAAAGTTCTTTTAGGTGCCCATGTCTCCTGCGGAGCCCGTCTATACCCCATGGTCCTTACGGAGTCCCCAGCATCCTCTAGGACGTAAGAGAAATAGGATTTTAATACCTACCGGTAAATCCTTTTCTCCTAGTCCGTAGAGGATGCTGGGGTCCACTTCAGTACCATGGGGTATAGATGGTTCCACAGGAGCCATAGGCACTTTAAGACTTTTCAAGGGTGTGAACTGGCTCCTCCCTCTATGCCCCTCCTCCAGACCTCAGTTATAAGAACTGTGCCCAGGGAGACGGACATTTCGAGGAAAGGATTTACTTTTATACTAATGGTGAGATTCATACCAGCTCACACCTCAACCATGCCGCACAACATGGCATTCAACATGACACACGCCAACAAGCATTAACCATTTACAGCAACATGCTGCAACCAAATGAAACAACTTGTGTAACAAACTGCAGGTAAAGTACTCACTGGGTCGGGTGCCCAGCATCCTCTACGGACTAGGAGAAAAATAAGAATTGACTCACCGGTAATTCTATTTCTCGTAGTCCGTAGTGGATACTGGGTACTCCGTAAGGACCATGGGGAATAGACGGGCTCCGCAGGAGACTGGGCACTCTAAAAGAAAGATTAGGTACTATCTGGTGTGCACTGGCTCCTCCCTCTATGACCCTCCTCCAGACCTCAGTTAGGGAAACTGTGCCCGGAAGAGCTGACACTACAAGGAAAGGATTTGGAATCCAGGGTAAGACTCATACCAGCCACACCAATCACACCGTACAACTCGTGATAACTATACCCAGTTAACAGCATGAATAACAACTGAGCCTAACTGAATAGATGGCTCATAACAATAACCCTTCAGTTAAGCACTTGGGACGGGTTTCCAGCATCCACTACGGACTACTAGAAATAGAATTACCGGTGAGTAAATTCTTATTTTCTCTGACGTCCTAGTGGATGCTGGGTACTCCGTAAAGGACCATGGGGATTATACCAAAGCTCCCAAACGGGCGGGAGAGTGCGGATGACTCTGCAGCACCGCATGAGCAAACTCAAGGTCCTCCTCAGCCAGGGTATCAAACTTGTAGAATTTTGCAAACGTGTTTGACCCCGACCAGGTAGCAGCTCGGCAAAGTTGTAATGCCGAGACCCCTTGGGCAGCCGCCCAAGAAGAGCCCCCTTCCTCGTGGAATGGGCTTTTACTGATTTAGGATGCGGCAGTCCAGCCGCAGAATGTGCAAGTTGAATCGTGCTACAGATCCAGCGAGCAATAGTCTGCTTAGAAGCAGGAGCACCCAGCTTGTTGGGTGCATGCAGGATAAACAGCGAGTCAGTATTTCGGACTCTAGCCGTCCTGGAAACATAGATTTACAGGGCCCCGACTACGTCCTGCAACTTGGAATCCTCTAAGTCCCGAGTAGCCGCAGGCACCACAATAGGTTGGTTCAAATGAAACGCTGATACCACCATAGGGAGAAATTGGGGACGAATCCTCAAATCTGCCCTGTCCATATGGAAGATCAGATAAGGGCTTTTACATGACAAAGCCGCCAATTCTGACACACGCCTAGCCGCAGCCAAGGCCAAAAACATGACCACTTTCCACGTGAGATACTTCAACTCCACGGTCTGAAGTGGCTCAAAACAATGTGATTTTAGGAAATCCAACACTACGTTGAGATCCCAAGGTGCTACAGGAGGCACAAAAGGGGGCTGAATATACAGCACTCCCTTAACAACGTCTGAACTTCAGGCAGCGTCTTTCCTAGCCTTTAACAGCGTAGGAATCACTTCATCTGGAACGCCCTTTTCCGTTAGGATCCGGCATTCAACCGCCAAGCCTTCAAACGCAGCCGCGGTAAGTCTTGGAACAGACAGGGCCCCTGCAGTAGCAGGTCCTGTCTGAGAGACAGAGGCCATGGGTCCTCAGAGATCATTTCTTGTAGTTCTGGGTACCAAGTTCTTCTTGGCCAATCCGGAACTACGAGTATAGTTCTTACTCCTCTCTTACTTACTATCCTCAGTACCTTGGGTATGAGAGGAAGAGGAGGGAACACATAAACCGACTGGTACACCCACGGTGTCACTAGTGCGTCCACAGCTATCGCCTGAGGGTCTCTTGACCTGGCGCAAATACTTTTTTAGCTTTTTGTTGAGGCGGGACGCCATCATGTCCACCTGTGGCCGTTCCCAACGGTTCACAATCTGCGTGAAGACTTCTGGATGAAGTCCCCACTCTCCCGGGTGGAGGTCGTGCCTGCTGAGGAAGTCTGCCTCCTAGTTTTCCACACCCGGAATGAACACTGCTGACAGTGTTAGCACGTGATACTCCGCCCATCGGAGAATCCTTGTGGCTACTGCCAACGCCATCCTGCTTCTTGTGCCGCCTTGTCGGTTTACATGGGCGACAGCCGTGATGCCTGACTGAATCAGCACCGGCTGGTTTTGAAGCAGGGATTCTGCTTGACTGAGGGCATTGCAAATGGCCCTTAGGTCCAGAATATTTATGTGTAGGGAAGTCTCCTGACTCGACCGTTGTCCTTGGAAGTTTCTTCCCTGAGTGACTGCTCCCCAACCTCGGAGGCTTGCATCCGTGGTCACCAGGACCCAGTCCTGAATGCCGAATCTGCGGCCCTCGAGAAGATGAGCACTCTGCAGCCACCACAGCAGAGACACCCTGGCCCTCGGGGACAGGGTGATCAGCCGATGCATCTGAAGATGCGATCCTCACTTGTCTAACAGGTCCCACTGAAAATTCCTTGCATGGAACCTGCCGAAGGGAATTGCTTCGTAAGAAGCTACCATGTTTTCCAGGACTCGCGTGCAATGATGCACCGACACCTGTTTTGGTTTCAGGAGGTCTCTGACCAGAGATGACAACTCCTTGGCCTTCTCCTCCGGGAGAAACACCTTCTTCTGTTCTGTGTCCAGAAACATGCCCAATATCAGCAGACGCGTCGTAGGAACCCGCTGCGACTTTGGGATATTCAGAATCCAGCCGTGCTGTTGTAGCACTTCCTGAGATAGTGCTACTCCGATCAACGACTGCTCCTTGGACCTCGCCTTTATAAGGAGATCGTCCAAGTACGGGATAATTATAACTCCCTTCTTTCGAAGGAGTATCATCATTTTGGCCATTACCTTGGAACACACCCTCGGTGCCGTGGACAGACCAAACGGCAACGTCTGGAATTGGTAATGGCAGTTCTGTACCACAACCCTGGAGGTACTCCTGGTGAGGTGGGTAAATGGGGACATGAAAGTAAGCATCCATGATGTCCAGTGACACCATAATATCCCCCTCTTCCAGGCTTGCAATAACCGCCCTGAGCGATTCTATTTTGAAATTGAACTTCCTTATATAAGTGTTCAAGGATTTCAATTTTAGAATGGGTCTCACCGAACCGTCTGGTTTCGGTATCACAAACATTGTGGAATAGTAACCTCGTCCCTGTTGAAGGAGAGGAACTTTGATTATCACCTGCTGGAGGTACAGCTTGTGAATTGCCGCCAGTACTACCTCCCTTTCCTTGGGAGTAGCAGGCAAGGCTGATTTGAGGTAACGGCGAGGGGGAGACGTCTCGAACTCCAGCTTGTATCCCTGAGATACCTGTAGAGCCCAGAGATCCACCTGTGAGCGAACCCACTGGTCGCTGAAGTTCCGGAGACGGGCCCCCACCGCACCTGGCTCCACCTGTGGAGCCCCAGCGTCATGCGGTGGACTTAGTGGAAGCAGGGGAGGATATTTGTTCCTGGGAACTGGCTGTCTGGTGCAGCTTTTTCCCTCTACCCCTGCCTCTGGGCAGAAAGGACGCGCCTCTGACCCGCTTGCCTTTCTGAGGCCGAAAGGACTGTACTTGATAATACGGTGCTATCTTAGGCTGTGAGGGGACCCGAGGTAAAAAAGTCGACGTCCCAGCTGTTGCTGTGGACACGAGGTCCGAGAGACCGTCCCCAAACAATTCCTCACCCTTATAAGGCAAAACTTCCATGTGCCTTTTAGAATCAGCATCACCTGTCCACTGCCGAGTCCATAATACTCTCCTGGCAGAAATGGACATTGCATTAATTCTAGATGCCAGCCGGCAAATGTCCCTCTGTGCATCTCTCATATATAAGACTACGTCTTTAATATGCTCTATAGTTAGCAAAATAGTATCTCTGTCAAGGGAATCAATGTTATCTGACAGGGAATCAGACCACGCTGCTGCAGCACTACACATCCATGCTGAAGCAATAGCAGGTCTCAGTATAGTACCTGAGTGTGTATACACAGACTTCAGGATAGCCACCTGCTTTCTATCTGCAGGCTCCTTTAAGGCGGCCGTATCCTGAGACGGCAGTGCCACCTTTTTTGATAAGCGTGTGAGCGCCTTGTCCACCCTAGGGGATGTCTCCCAGCGTAACCTATCCGTTGGCGGGAAAGGGTACGCCATTAGTAACCGTTTAGAAATCACTAGTTTCTTATCTGGGGAACACCACGCTTCTTCACACAATTCATTTAACTCATCAGATGGGGGAAAAGTCACTGGCTGCTTTTTCTCCCCAAACATAATACCCTTTTTTGTGGTAACCGGGTTAATGTCAGAAATGTGCAACACATTTTTCATTGCCGTAATCATACATCGGATGGCCCTTGTGGATTGTATATTTGTCTCATCCTCGTCGACACTGGAGTCAGACTCCGTGTCGACATCTGTGTCTGCCATCTGAGGTAGCGGGCGTTTTTGAGCCCCTGATGGCCCTTGAGATGCTTGGGCAGGCGCGGGCTGAGATGCCGGCTGTCCCAAAAGCTGCGTCATCGAACCTTTTATGCAAGGAGTTGACACTGTCGGTTAATACCTTCCACATATCCATCCACTCAGGTGTCGGCCCCGCAGGGGGCGACATCATACTTATCGGCACCTGCTCCGCCTCCACGTAAGCGTCCTCAAACATGTCGACACAGCCGTACCGACACACCGCACACACACACAGGGAATGCTCTGACTGAGGACAGGACCCCACAAAGTCCTTTGGGGAGACCGAGAGAGAGTATGCCAGCACACACCACAGCGCTATATAATCAGGGATTTACACTAACACAAAGTGATTTTTCCCTATAGCTGCTTTACATATACAGTTTTGCGCCTAAATTTAGTGCCCCCCCCTCTCTTTTTTACCCTTTGAGCCTGGAAACTGCAGGGGAGAGCCTGGGGAGCTGTCTTCCAGCGGAGCTGTGAAGAGGAAATGGCGCCAGTGTGCTGAGGGAGATAGCCCCGCCCCTTCTCGGCGGACTTCTCCCGCTCTTTTATTTATATTATGGCGGGGGATTTTTGCACATATATAGTTTTTTAGATTATATTATGTGCTGTTTGCCAATGTAAGGTACTCTAATTGCAGCCCAGGGCGCCCCCCCCAGCGCCCTGCACCCATCAGTGACCGGAGTATGTGGTGTGCATAGGGAGCAATGGCGCACAGCTGCAGTGCTGTGCGCTACCTTAATGAAGACCGGAGTCTTCAGCCGCCGATTTCCAGGATGTCTTCTTGCTTCTGGCTCTGCAAGGGGGACGGCGGCACGGCTCTGGGACCGGACGACCGAGGCTGGGCCTGTGTTCGATCCCTCTGGAGCTAATGGTGTCCAGTAGCCTAGAAGCCCAAGCTAGCTGCAAGCAGGTAGGTTCGCTTCTCTCCCCTAAGTCCCTCGTAGCAGTGAGTCTGTTGCCAGCAGATCTCACTGAAAATAAAAAACCTAACAAATACTTTCTTTACTAGAAGCTCAGGAGAGCCCCTAGTGTGCAACCAGCTCGAGCCGGGCACAGATTCTAACTGAGGTCTGGAGGAGGGGCATAGAGGGAGGAGCCAGTGCACACCAGATAGTACCTAATCTTTCTTTTAGAGTGCCCAGTCTCCTGCGGAGCCCGTCTATTCCCCACTGTCCTTACGGAGTACCCAGCATCCACTAGGACGTCAGAGAAAGGATTTATCGGTAGGTATTAAAAATAAGATTTTACTTACCGATAAATCTATTTCTCGTAGTCCGTAGTGGATGCTGGGGACTCCGTCAGGACCATGGGGAATAGCGGCTCCGCAGGAGACAGGGCACAAAAGCAAGCTTTTAGGATCACATGGTGTGTACTGGCTCCTCCCCCTATGACCCTCCTCCAAGCCTCAGTTAGGTACTGTGCCCGGACGAGCGTACACAATAAGGAAGGATCTTGAATCCCGGGTAAGACCCAAACCAGCCACACCAATCACACCGTACAACTTGTGATCTGAACCCAGTTAACAGTATGATAACAATGAAGTAGCCTCTAAAAAAGATGGCTCACAACAATAATAACCCGATTTTTGTAACAATAACTATGTACAAGTAATGCAGACAATCCGCACTTGGGATGGGCGCCCAGCATCCACTACGGACTACGAGAAATAGATTTATCGGTAAGTAAAATCTTATTTTCTCTAACGTCCTAGTGGATGCTGGGGACTCCGTCAGGACCATGGGGATTATACCAAAGCTCCCAAACGGGCGGGAGAGTGCGGGTGACTCTGCAGCACCGAATGAGAGAACTCCAGGTCCTCCTCAGCCAGGGTATCAAATTTGTAGAATTTTACAAACGTGTTCCCCCCTGACCACGTAGCTGCTCGGCAAAATTTTAAAGCCGAGACCCCTCGGGCATCCGCCCAAGATGAGCCCACCTTCCTTGTGGAATGGGCATTGACAGATTTTGGCTGTGGCAGGCCTGCCACAGACTGTGCAAGCTGAATTGTACTACAAATCCAACGAGCAATAGTCTGCTTAGAAGCAGGAGCACCCATCTTTTGGGGTGCATACAATATAAACAGCAAGTCAGACTTTCTGACTCCAGCCGTCCTGGAAATATATATATATATATTTTTTTTAGGGCCCCGGCAACGTCTAGCAACTTGGAGTCCTCCAAGTCCCTAGTAGCCGCAGGCACCACAATATGTTGTTTCAGGCGAAACGCTGACACCACCTTAGGAAGAAACTGGGGACGAGTCCGCAGTTCTGCCCTGTCCGAATGGAAAAACAAATATGAGCTTTTTTTAAGACAAAGCCCCCAATTCTGACAATCGCCTGGCCGAGGCCAGGGCCACAACATGGTCCCTTTCCATGTGAGATATTTCAAATCCACAGATTTGATCGGTTCAAACCAATATGATTTGAGGAATCCCAACACTACGTTGAGATCCCACGGTGCCACTGGAGGCACACAAGGGGCTGTATATGCAATACTCCCTCGACAAACGTCTGGACTTCAGGAATTGAAGCCAATTTTTTCTGGAAGAAAATCTACAGGGCCGAAACTTGAACCTTAATGGACCCCAATTTGAGGCTCATAGACACTCCTGTTTTCAGGAAGTGCAGAAATCGACCTAGTTGAAATTTTTTCGTGGGGCCTTCCTGGCCTCACCCACGCAACATATTTTCACCACATGTGGTGATAACGTTGTGCGGTCACCTCCTTCCTGGCTTTGACCAGGGTAGGTATGACCTCTTCCGGAATGCCTTTTCCCTTAGGATCCGGCGTTCAACCGCCATGCCGTCAAACGCAGTCGCGGTAAGTCTTGGAACAGACAAGGTCCCTGCTGGAGCAGGTCCTTTCTTAGAGGCAGATGCCACGGTTCCTCTTGGAACAGACATGGTTCTTGTTGAAAGCAAATCCCATCTTAGCTCCCGAGGCCATTAGTCCTCTGTGAGCATCTCTTGAAGTTCCGGGTACCAAGTCCCTCTTGGCCAATCCGGAGCCACGAGTATAGTTCTTACTCCTCTACGTCTTATAATTCTCAATACCTTGGTTATGAGAAGCAGAAGAGGGAACACATACACCGACTGTTACACCCACGGTGTTACCAGGACGTCCACAGCTATCGCCTGAAGGTCTCGTGACCTGGCGCAATACCTGTCCCGTTTTTTGTTCGGGCGGGACGCCATCATTTCCACCTTTGGTCTTTCCCAACGGTTCACAATCATGCGGAAAACTTCCCGATGAAGTTCCCACTCTCCCGGGTGGAGGTCGTGCCTGCTGAGGAAGTCTGCTTCCCAGTCGTCCACTCCCGGAATGAACACTGCTGACAGTGCTATCACATGATTTTCCGTCTAGCGAAAAATCCTTGCAGTTTTGACCACTGCCCTCCTGCTTCTTGTGCCGCCCTATCTGTTTACGTGGGCGACTGCCGTGATGTTATCCCACTGGATCAATACCGGCTGACCTTGAAGCAGAGGCCTTGCTAAGCTTATAGCATTACAAATTTGCTCTTAGCTCCAGTATATTTATGTGGAGAGAATTCTCCAGACTTGATCACACTCCCTGGAAATTTTTTCCCTGTGTGACTGCTCCCCAGCCTCTCAGGCTGGCCTCCGTGGATACCAGCATCCAATCCTGAATGCCGAATCTGCGGCCCTCTAGAAGATGAGCACTCTGTAATCACCACAGGAGAGACACCCTTGTCCTTGGATATAGGGTTATCCGCTGATGCATCTGAAGATGCGATCCGGACCATTTGTCCAGCAGATCCCACTGAAGAGTTCTTGCGTGAAATCTGCCGAATGGAAGCGCTTCGTAATAAGCCACCATTTTTTACCAGGACTCTTGTGCAATGATGCACTGACACTTTTCCTGGTTTTAGGAGGATCCCGATTAGCTCGGATAACTCCCTGGCTTTCTCCTCTGGGAGAAACACCCTTTTCCTGGACTGTGTCCAGAATCATCCCTAGGACCAGCAGACGTGTCGTCGGAACAACTGCGGTTTTGGAATATTTAGAATCCACCCGTGCTGTCGTAGAACTACTTGAGATAGTGCTACTCCGACCTCCAACTGTTCTCTGGACCTTGTTCTTATCAGGAGGTCGTCCATTTTCTTTGAAGACGAATCCTCATTTCGGTCATTACCTTGGTAAAGACCCGGGGTGCCTTGGACACTCCAACGGCATCGTCTGAAACTGATAGTGACAGTTCTGTACCACGAACCTGAGGTACCCTTGGTGAGAAAAGCAAATTTTGGGACATGGAGGTAAGCATCCCTGATGTCCCGGGACACCATATAGTCCCCTTGTTCCCAGTTCGCTATCACTGCTCTGAGTGACTCCATCTGGATTTGAACCCTTGTAAGTGTTCAAATTTTTCAGATTTAGAATCGGTCTCACCTAGCCTTCTGGCTTCAGTACCACCCTATAGTGTGGAACAATACCCCTTTCCTTGTTGTAGGAGGGGTAATTTTATTATCACCTGCTGGGAATACAGCTTGTGAATTGTTTTCAATACTGCCTCCCTGTCGGAGGGGGACATTGGTACAGCAGACTACAGGAACCTGCGAGGGGGGAAACGCCTCGACATTCCAATCTGTGCCCCTTTGATACTACTTGTAGGATCCAGGGGTCCTGTACGGTCCCAGCGTCATGCTGAGAACTTAGTAGAAGCGGTGGAGGGCTTCTGTTACTGGGAATGGGCTGCCTGCTGCAGTCTTCTTCCCTTTCCTCTATCCCTGGGCAGATATCTTATAGGGACGAAAAGACTGAGGCTGAAAAGACGGTGTCTTTTTCTGCAGAGATGTGACTTAGGGTAAAAAACGGTGGATCTTCCAGCAGTTGCCGTGGCCACCAGGTCCCATGGACCGACCCCAAATAACTCCTCCCCTTTTATACGGCAATACATCTTTGTGCCGTTTGGAATCTGCATCCCCTGACCACTGTCGTGTCCATAAACATCTTCTTGCAGATATGGACATCGCATTTACTCTTGATGCCAGAGTGCAAATATCCCTCTGCGCATCTCGTATATATAGAAATGCATCCTTTAAATGCTCTATAGTCAATAAAATACTGTCCCTGTCAAGGGTATCAATATTTTTAGTCAGGGAATCCGACCAAGCCACCTCAGCTCTGCACATCCAGGCTGAGGCGATCGCTGGTCACAGTATAACACCAGCATGTGTGTGTATACTTTTTAGGATATTTTTCTGATAAGCATGTGAGCGCCTTATCCACCCTGAGGGGTGTTTCCCAATGCGCCTTAACTTCTGGCGGGAAAGGGTATACCGCCAATAATTTTCTATCGGGGGAAACCCACGCATCATCACACACTTCATTTAATTTATCTGATTCAGGAAAAACTACAGGTAGTTTTTTCACCTCACACATAATACCCTTCTTTGTGGTACTTGGAGTATCAGAAATATGTAACACCTCCTTCATTGCCCTTAACGTGTGGCCCTAAAGGAAAATACGTTTGTTTCTTCACCGTCGACACTGAAATCAGTGTCCGTGTCTGGGTCTATGTCGACCGACTGAGGTAAATGGGCGTTTTTACAAGCCCCTGACGGTGTCTGAGACGCCTGGACCGGTACTAATTTGTTCGCCGGCCGTCTCATGTCGTCAACCCACTTGCAGCGTGTTGACATTACCACGTAATTCCATAAGTAAGCCATCCATTCCTGTGTCGACTCCCTAGAGAGTGACATCACCATTACAGGCAATTTGCTCCGCCTCCTCACCAACATTTTCCTCATACATGTCGACACACACGTACCGACATACAGCACACACATAGGGAATGCTCTGATAGAGGACAGGACCCACTAGCCCTTTGGGGAGACAGAGGGAGAGTTTGCCAGCACACACCAAAATGCTATAATTATACAGGGACAACCCTTATATAAGTGTTCCTCCCATATAGCATTTAATATATATGTATATCGCCAAATCAGTGCCCCCCCTCTCTGTTTTAACCCTGTTTCTGTAGTGCAGTGCAGGGGAGAGCCTGGGAGCCTTCCCCTCAGCCTTTCTGTGAGGGAAAATGGCGCTGTGTGCTGAGGAGAATAGGCCCCGCCCCCTTTTCGGCGGGCTTCTTCTCCGGAGATTGTGAAGTCTGGCAGGGGTTAAATACATCCATATAGCCTCAAGGGCTATATGTGATGTATTTTTCGCCATACAGGTATTCTACATTGCTGCCAGGGCGCCCCCCCCCGCGCCCTGCACCCTCCGTGATCGCTGTGGGAAGTGTGCTGACAGACAATGGCGCACAGCTGCAGTGCTGTGCGCTACCTGAGGAAGACTGAAAAGTCTTCTGCCGCCTGGTTCCGGACCTCTTCAATCTTCAGCATCTGCAAGGGGGTCGGCGGCGCGGCTCCGGGACGAACCCCAGGGCGAGACCTGTGTTCCGACTCCCTCTGAAGCTAATGGTGTCCAGTAGCCTAAGAATCCAATCCATCCTGCACGCAGGTGAGTTGAAATTCTCTCCCCTAAGTCCCTCGATGCAGTGAGCCTGTTGCCAGCAGGACTCACTGAAAATAAAGAACCTAAAAACTTTTTCTAAGCAACTCTTTAAGAGAGCCACCTAGATTGCACCCTTCTCGGACGGGCACAAAAACCTAACTGAGGCTTGGAGGAGGGTCATAGGGGGAGGAGCCAGTACACACCATGTGATCCTAAAAGCTTGCTTTTGTGCCCTGTCTCCTGCGGAGCCGCTATTCCCCATGGTCCTGACGGAGTCCCCAGCATCCACTAGGACGTTAGAGAAATCCTATTTTCTCATACGTCCTAGAGGACACTGGGGTCCACTTCAGTACCATGGGGTTATTCCAAAGCTCCAGTACGGGCGGGAGAGTGCGGATGACCCTGCAGTACCGATTGACCGAACTTAAAGGTCCTCATCGGCCAAGGTGTCAAACTTATAAAATTTAGCAAATGTGTTTGACCCTGACGAAGTAGCTGCTCGGCAAAGTTGTAAAGCCGAGATGCCCCGGGCAGCCGCCCAGGATGAGCCCACTTTCCTAGTAGAATGGGCCTTCACCGACTTCGGTACCGGCAAGCCTGCCGTAGAATGAGTGTGCTGAATTGTCCCTCTGATCCAGCGCGCAATAGTCTGCTTAGGAGCAGGACACCCAATCTTGCTGGAAGCATACAGGACAAACAGAGCCTCTGTTTTCCGTATCCGAGCAGTTCTTGCGACATAAATCTTCAAAGCTCTAACTACATCTAGAGACTTTGACTCAGAGAAAGTGTCAGTAGCTACTGGCACCACAATAGGTTGGTTTATGTGGAAAGATGAAACCACCTTTGGAAGAAAATGTTGGCGAGATCTCAACTCTGCCTTATCTTCATGGAAGATCAGTTAAGGGCTCTTGTGAGACAAGGCACCCAACTCAGACACCCGCCTTGTGGATGCCAAGGCCAAAAGCATCACCACTTTCCAAGTGAGAAACTTCAATTCTATCTCCTGCAGAGGTTCAAACCAATCTGATTGAAGGAACTGCAACACCACATTAAGGTCCCATGGTGCCACTGGAGGCTGGATGTGCAGAACCCCTTTCACGAACTTCTGGAAAGGAGGCCAATTGTTTTTAAAAGAAAACTGATAAGGACGAAATCTGTACCTTGATTGACCCCAATCTAAGGCCCGCATCCACACCAGCCTGCAGAAAATGGAGTAATTGTCCCAACTCAAACTCTTCCGTAGGAGCCTTCTTGGATTCACACCAAAACACATTTTCTCCAAATATGGTGGTAATGTTTAGACGTTACTACTTTCCTGGCCTGAATAAGAGTGGGAATGACTTCCTTGGGAATACCCTTTCGGGCTAGGATCAGACGCTCAACAGCCATGCCGTCAAACGTAGCCGCGGTAAGTCTTGATACACAAACGGCCCCTCCTGTAGTAGGTCCTCTCGAGGAGGAAGAGGCCGAGGATCTTCTATGAGCGACTCCTGAAGATCTGGATACCAAGCCCTCCTTGGCAAGTCTGGGGCAATGAAGATTGCTCAAACTCTTGTTCTTATTATTTTGAGAACTTTTGGAATCGGTGGAAGTGGAGGGAAAACATATACCTACCGAAACACCCACTGGGTCACCAGTGCATCCACTGCTATTGCTTGAGGGTCTCTCGACCTGGAACAATATCTCTGAAGATTCTTGTTTAGAAGAGATGCCATCATGTCTACTTGAGGAACTCCCCAAAGACTTGTCACCTCTGCGAAGACTTCTTGGTGGAGGCCCCACTTTCCTGGATGGAGATCGTGTCTGCTGAGGAAGTCTGCTTTCCAGTTGTCCACTCCCGGAATGAAAATTGCTGACAGAGCTCTAACATGTCTTTCTGCCCAGAGGAGAATCCTTGTCACCTCTGCCATTGCCGCTCTGCTTTTCGTTCCGCCTTGCCTGTTTATGTACGCGACTGCTATTACATTGTCCGACTGGATCTGCACGGGATCTTGAAGATGTACCGCTTGTAGAAGGCCGTTGTAAATGGCTCTCAATTCCAGAACGTTTATGTGAAGGCAAGCTTCCTGACTTGACCATTTTCCTTGTAAGCTTTCCCCCTGTGTGACAGCTCCCCAGCCTCGGAGACTTGCATCCGTGGTTATTAGGACCCAGTCGGGAATCCCAAACCTGCGTCCCTCTAGTAGGTGAGAACTGTGTAGCCACCACAGGAGCGAAATCCTGGCTTTGGGGGACAGGATTATTTTCCGGTGCATGTGTAGGTGGGATCCGGACCACTTGTCCAACAGGTCCCACTGGAATACTCCGGCATGAAATCGGCCAAACTGTATGGCCTCGTAGGCCGCTACCATTTTCCCCAACAACCGAATGCATTGATGGATCGACACGCTTGTTGGCTTCAATATTTGTTTGACCATTTTCTGGATTTCCATAGCCTTTTCCACTGGAAGAAATACTCTCCGTACTTCTGTGTCCAGAATAATCCCTAAAAAGGACAATCTTGTCGTCGGTTCCAACTGCGACTTTGGAATTCATGATCCAACCGTGTTGTTGGAGTATTGACAGGGAGAGTGCGATGTTCTGCACCAACTGTTCCCTGGATCTCGCTTTTATCAGGAGATCGTCCAGATAAGGAATTTTATTGACTTCTTTTTAACGAAGAAGGACCATCATCTCCGCCATCACCTTGGTGAATACCCTCGGTGCCGTGGAGAGTCTGAACGGCAACGTCTGAAACTGGTAATGGCAATCCTGTACTGCGAATCTCAGATAAGCTTGATGAATAGGCTAAATGGGAACATGCAAGTAAGCATCTTTTATGTCTACTGACACCATGAAGTCCCCCTCTTCCAGACTGGAAATCACTACCCTCAGGGATTCGAACTTGAACCTTTTCAGGTAAAGATTCAGATTTTTCAGGTTTAAAATCGGTCTGACCGAGCCATCCGGCTTCGGAACTACGAAGAGGCTTGAATAAAAAAAACCTTCTCCTTACTGTGCCAAGGCTACCAGGACAATGACCTGATCCTGACATAATTTTTGAATTGCCGTTGTTACTGCCTCTCTTCCCGGAAGAGAAGCTGGCAAGGTCGATTTGAAAAATCGGCATGGTGGGACGTCTTGAAACTCTAGTTTGTACCCATGGGACACTATTTGTAAGACCCATTGGTCCTGGCCAGATTGAATCCAAATTTGGCTGAAAAGTTTCAGACGTGCTCCCACCCGAGCGGACTCCCGCAAGGGAGCCCCAGCGTTATGCTGCAGATTTGGCAGAAGCAGGGGTGGACTTCTGCTCCTGCGATCCGGGAGACGCTGCGGATTTCTTTCCTTTTCCCCTTCCCCTACCTGCAAAAAAGGGGGAACCTTTGGCCTTTTTATATTTGTTTGTACGAAAGGACTGTATGTGAGAGTGATGTGTCTTTTTCGCCGGTGTAGGAGCATAAGGCAAGAATGTCGACTTACCTGCGGTAGCCACCGAGACTAACGCATCCAGCCCTTAACCAAACAAGGCCTCACCTTTATACGGGAGAGCCTCCATATTTCTTTTGGAATCTGCATCAGCATTCCACTGGCGAATCCACAACGCCCTTCGAGCCGATACTGCCATGGTAGCGGTTCTTGATCCCAAGAAACCAATATATTTCATGGTTTCTAGTACGTACGCAGCAGCGTCTTTGATATGACTTAACGTTAGGAGTATCTCGTCTCCATCTATTGTGTCAATGTCTAATGACAAGTTTTCTGACCACTTTTCAATAGCACTACTCACCCACTCACAGACAATGGTAGGCCTGAGTAGTGTCCCATTGGCCACATCAATAGATCACCTCACTCACTTGCGGTCTGTTGGCTCCTTAAGTGAAGCCATTCCAGGCGCAGGGAGAAACACCTTTTCTCTTTTATGACAGGGCCCTGTCTAAAATGTGGGGTGACTCCCACCTTTTTTGGAAAAAGGTAAGCTGCCTGAATTCCTTTTGGGAATCTGAAATTTCTTTTCAGGTTAAATCAGACTCCCTCCAAGAGACTGTTCAACTGAGGTGGAGGGAAAATGACATTACTTCTTTACTAAAGTAAACCCTCTCCTTGTGGTAAAAGAGGGGGCTTCGTAACTTCTAACACCTCCTTTATAGCGAAAACATGTTTTGAATGCTTTTTTTCTAACTTAGGACCTATTCCCCTGGAATCACTAGTGTCGACACAGGAATCAGAGTCCGTGTCGGTATCAGTTTGTACTACTTGTACAAATTTGTATGTGACCCAGAAAGGTCCCTGTGGATGAAAGGCAGAACTATTAAAAATCACATCTTCAACAGATTATTTTCATTTTCTGTATGAGATTCAGTCCAACCTCTTACTGATATGATTCACACTATCATGTAATCTTTCACCCAGTCAGGCTCTTGGTGTCATATTACACCTGTGTGTCCCTAACATGTCTCCACAGAGTTCCCTGCCACAGACATGCACAACCACACCACAGACACGCCGGGACTTATAGGGGACAGACCCACAGTAAAATCTGTCAGAGGGACACAGATAGGATTTGCCAGTACACAACCCAGGGCCAGTAACAATGTCTGTGAACACAAAATGCCCACTGACATGCAGCGCTTTTATAATGATAATCACACAATTATATAGCACCAAATTCACTGTGCCCCCCCCCCCCCTGTTTTGCACCCTGATACTTGTTCAGTAGTGGAGGACCAGCGTAGTCTCTGCAGCCTGAGGAGAGAGAGAAAATGGCGCTGAGCAGTGTGCTGGCTGACTGGGGAGGAAGCTCTACTCTTCAATGGTGTTTCTCCTCAGCTTTTATGAGGCAATTTTTTATACTGGCGGGGGTAGGACTGTGCCTCAGCAACTTATGCCCCTTATTTATGCCAGTTTCCATGGGTTTCATGCTGCCCAGGGCACACCCCCCCCCCCCCCCCACGCACACCCTGCAGTGCCTGTGTATGTGTGGGCAACATGTCGCGCTGCGCTCCCGCCAGCCGCACGGTACCTTTAGCTGTCACTTTCTTGATTGAAGATCTGTCTTCTAACACTCACCTGTCTTCTGACTTCTGGCTCTGTGAGGGGGGTGACGGCGTGCTGTGGGAGTGAGCATCTAGGCACGGCTAGCGTTCAGTTCCCTTCAGGAGCTAATGGGTGTCCTGTCAGCCAGAAGCAGAGCCATGAAACGCTTTAGGACGTTGGTTCCTACTTCTGCCCCCTCAGTCCCACGAAGCAGGGAGACTGTTGCCAGCAGTTCTCCCTGAAAATAAAAAACCTAACATAAGTCTTTTCAGAAAAACTCAGTAGAGCTCCTCTGGAGTGCATCCAGTCTGCCTGGGCACATTTCTAAAACTGAGGTCTGGAGGAGGGGCATAGAGGGAGGAGCCAGTTCACACCCTTGAAAAATCTTAAAGTGCCCATGGCTCCTGCGGAACCATCTATACCCCATGGTACTGAAGTGGACCCCAGCATCCTCTAGGACGTATGAGAAAGATAAAAAATAAAAAAGATTTTTCTTAAAAACAACCCCATGTTGACCTTTACCATGTCAATCTACTGATCATGTCGACCTAAAGACTGTCAACCTAATGCACAACGACTTTAAAATAGTAGTGGTCGAGAGTGGGGAGAAGGTGTGTGCGTACATACCATTTCTCCCCTATAACGAAGATTAATACATTTACCACTAATGTAAGATGAAAGTGTAGATGTGCGGTTAGACCGGGTTCACTACGATATGCCGGCGGTCAGGCTCCCGGCGACCAGCATACCGGCGCCGGGAGCCCGACCGCCGGCTTACCGACAGTGTGGCGAGCGCAAATGAGCCCCTTGCGGGCTCGCCACGCTACGGGCACGGTGGCGCGCTACGCTATTTTATTCTCTCTCCAGGGGGGTCGTGGACCCCCACGAGGGAGAATAAGTGTCGGTATGCCGGCTGTCGGGATCCCGGCGCCGGTATACTGTGCGCCGGGATCCCGTCAGTCGGCATACTGAAGACCACCCGTTAGACCGTGTGTACGTCACCAGGCCGCAGCAATACGGAGTATCAGCATGATGAGGACACACCATGAGTGATGCAGGGGAACGCTTGCTGTTTCTGCCCACGGAAACAGTAGAGATAACGGTGCGGGTGACGCCGCCTACACTCACCTGTCTCTGTGCCCGGCGCACATCATTCACCCGGCACATATACAGATCATTACTGCGTTTGTTAAACTCGTTCTCTGCAAACTTCAGCGCCCGTTTCACCCCGTCGTCATTCTCATTCGCATCTGTCTTCCCGCCCAGAAACCTCTCTGCTTGGGTAACTGCAATGAACACCGCAAGTATCGCAGCCAACACACAGAGCTTCGCCATGACCGCTGAGCTGAGTCTAGAGATTTTTTTTATCCTGCTATGCACAGGGAGATAGGGGGAGGAATTGATGATCGCATTGTAAACACCATCTTTCTTGTGGGCATTTAGCTGGTTTAATAATCCTTAATTGAAAGAAAGTAACCAAATCGACCAGGGGGTGCAATTTGAATTCTCATGAACTTTATTAATGTAGTTTACACTGAAATATTACTGCTACAAATACAGTTGCTTTAGATTTGCCCAAAGTAAGTATGTCTGCAGAGGATGGAGGGAGGGGGCAGGGGTCTTGGGCTCTCGGATAAGTCACGTGACATAAATCATAGGGCTTGTGTTCTAGGCTGGGATTTTGCAATTTGCATGATAGCACAGTGAGTAATAAACTGTGATAACTTATTTCAGACAGCAGTAGCACTGTAAATAGTTTTACATAGAAGTTGGGGTTTGGTGGATCAATGCCATCATTTTCTAGTACTTTTTATTTTGCACACATTCATTTAATTTTTGTCTTTACAGAAAAATAGCAATGTGGTTAGTATGCATATTCTGTACTGAATTAGCCAATATTGTATACCAAATGGAAATACATACTGCAAAACACAAGAAGCATTTGCATTCTTGCAAAGGAAAACTATGTCATCCATGCAACTCATTCCCTAAAACACCCGTGGGAAAATGTAAAGGGGGGTACACACGGAGTGATAATCTAAGCAATCTGAGTAGATTTTAGGCATGATCGCTCCGTGTGTAGCCCTAACAGCGATAGCGATGCACAGCCCCGCGCATCGCTATAGCTGGTGCTAGATTAGCAGGTCGCTCACTTCACCCGCTGGGTGAAATGAGCGCCGCACCCCCCCGTCTCCCCACGCACGCTCAGCACACATCGCGCTGTGCTGAGCGCCGGGAGAGATGTGTGCTGAGCGAACATCTCTCCTCAGTCGGGCCGTGAGTACTGGCCTTAAGGGAATGCTCATCTGTCTCAAGGTGAGTCAAGGTCGAGATGCCATTGAAATAGAGTGTAATCGATTGAAAAAGCAACTCACCTCACCAGTGGCAAATTTCCCATTAGGCAGGATCAGGGGCATTTCTAGAGAGGAGGCGGCCCGTGTGCAGGCTTCGGCTGTGCTGTGTAGACTCTGGGCACTAGGGTCCCTAGCACTGTCCCAGAGCCTACAGCGCATGCACAGACCTCCGGGAAAATGGTGCGACGGACATTTTCCCAGTGATTTACCTACTGTGCATGTGCGAAACATCAGGAAAATGGTGGCGCGCCATTTTCCCAGAGATTTCAACAGCGCTGCTGCTGCGCCGATGGGACTCCGGAGGGTAAGTATTTCTATTAATGGGTGCAGGGTGTGTGGTGTGGGACCCCCGGGGGCCCGTGTGCACTGCACACACTGCACCTATTAGAAATACGCCAGTGGGCAGGATTTGCATGTCCTACCCATTTACATGGAGTGTAATACCCCTTTTCCACTAGCTGTTTTTACCCGTGTTTTTGCACGGGGGCGCGCATCGACACGGATTTTTAGTAGGTGGAAAAGGGTCAACACGGGTTGAGTGACCCGGGAATCCAACCCGGCTATTTACCTGGGTAGAACACGGTAATGACACGGATAGCGGTGCAGTGGAAACGGTCATTACACGTGTTTTCAGACCCGAGTAACACTCTGAGACGCTGATTGGCTGCTTCTGGGGCACTGGAAGATGATGTCATCCCTGGGAGACACGCTGGGCACATGCAGGCACCGTAGCAGCAAACAACACTACGCTGGGCACATGCAGGCATTGAGGCAGCAAACAAAACACTCTGAAGTCGCGCTGGGTACATACAGATATTTTTATTGCAGCAGCTTCCAAACAAACAGACAATATACAGCAGCAGAAGCTCCAGCACAGCAACATGGCTAGCCATACCTGGTCAGACACAGAGATCAAAGAGCTGCTTAATATTCGGGGAGAGGAAGAAATAAGAAGGCAGGTGACTGGAACAGTTAAGGATGCTATCGTCTACAAGAACATATCCCTTATGCTGGCAGAAAGGGGCATCCAAAAAACCCAGCAACAAGTCGTTAACAAATTGAAGGCACTACGCAAACAATTCACCAAAGTACACGACCATAACCGCAAGAAAAGTGGTGCTGGGCGTATGGAATGGCCATATTATGACCTATGCTATAGTGTCTTCGGCAAAACTGCGATAACAAATCCCATAGCACTATCGTCATCCAGCTCTGCCAGTCGCCAGATGTCAGTCGACGAGGACTGTGACGAAACACAGCACAGCCTTCCCAGCTCACAATGCAGCCCATCATCCCCGCTGCTTATATCGGACAGCAGTTTCGAAGACTCGACCGTCAATGATGATTCCATCAGTGCCACTATTGAGGACGTACCACAGTCTCAGGCGGAGACGTCGCAACCCCCCAAGACCACGACTTTGCGCTCAAATAGTAAGTATTACCATTACAAATACAGTTGCAGCAGTCCCTATATGTAAAGGCATGGTAATGTTGCAGAGTATAGCTAGTGTGCAGGTGGGAGAAGGCCACAAACACGTATATGCTACCACTGCTATTTTTTTATAGAATCATGGTAATGTTGCAGAGTATAGCTAGTGTGCAGGTGGGAGAAGGCCACAAACACGTATATGCTACCACTGCTATTTTTATATTGTTGCTTACATTCTGTTTCATCTCCTTCACAGTCTACAACGTTCCACAGCGGAAAAAGAAACTGAACAAAACAGAACAAACGGTCAAAGCAATGAAGTCCATTATCGTGGATCACCTGCGTGAGGCAGATAGTGAGCTCAATGCCCAGGAAGATGCACGGCTTGAGAGATTTCTTGCGTCAGAAAAAGAAATGCATCAAACTTTTATGAGTCAGTTAATGACCATGCATGATAGGCAGATGACATTTTTTGAACGCACGTTTGCACGTACCATAGGGAATACCACACAAACACAACAGCAAGACACAGCCTACCCACAGCACCCATATGGTCCATACAACTATGAACCTCCCTCAAATCCCCCAACACAAATCCCGCAATCCTCAGAATTTCGAGTATATAGACAACTGCCTTAGAGCAGCGGGTTATAAAACAATGTTTGTGTTTTAAGGTTCTGTTTGCACTGTATCCTCAACCCTGATACATACAAATGCAAACATTATTTTGATTTTACAGAGTGCCCTGTAAGCACTTTAAACTTTTATATTGATACCTCAGAAAATAGGCAGTGGGATCCAGATATTGGGGCTACCTTTTTATATTGTTACCTCAGGAAATGTGCGGCAGTGTGATCCAAATATTGGGGGTAACCCGATACCTGCCAAACCAAACATTAGGGTTTTTTTTTTACAGAGTGCCCTGTTTGCACTTTACTCTTTTACCTCAGGGCAGGTGTCTTCACCATGTGGCCCTCTAGCTGTTGTGGAAACACATAGCAACACATGCTGGTACATGTTGTTCCACAACAGCTGGAGGGACACATGTTGAAGACCCCTTGCGTTATGTGGAATTTTACAGTGACATGTTTGCACTTAAATATTTTATATTGTTACCTCAGAAAATGTGCGGCAGTGTGATCCAAATATTGGGGGTAACCCGATACCTGCCAAACCAAACATTAGGGGGTTTTTTTTACAGAGTGCCCTGTTTGCACTTTACTCTTTTACCTCAGGGCAGGTGTCTTCACCATGTGGCCCTCTAGCTGTTGTGGAAACACATAGCAACACATGCTGGTACATGTTGTTCCACAACAGCTGGAGGGACACATGTTGAAGACCCCTTGCGTTATGTGGAATTTTACAGTGACATGTTTGCACTTAAATATTTTATATTGTTACCTCAGAAAATGTGTGCCAACTGTTTAAAAGAAAAAATATAATAACAACTTTTGAACCAAATTTTTTTTAACTGAAAATCGAAATAAACAAAAATTGTTTGCACACAAAAACTTGTCTGTCTTCTCTACTGCAACATTGTTTGAAGATTAGCTGCAATGGTGGCCCTTATGCACTCGCTGGCAGCGTCATGCCCCCCCACCAAGCCTGGTGCATCATGTACAGCGACCCCCGCCCCATGATCATGTATATTCCACTCGGGGAGAAAGTTTTCCTTTTGAATCTCACATATGTTATGGAGAATGCAGCAGGCCGCTACTATATCTGGCATTATTTTCAAGTCCACATCATTCCTCTTCATGAGGCAGCGCCAGCGTCCTTTTAAACGCCCAAACGCATTCTCCACTGCCATACGGGCCGAACTTAGGGCATGGGTATATGATGTCTGTTCGGGGGATAAGTGAACATGCTGGGTGTAGCCCTTCATTAGCCAGCGCTGTAATGGGTATGCTGCATCACCAATGAGATGGACCGGGATGTCCACACCATGTACGATCACCGATTTCTGTTAATAAAACATTAATATTATTACAGGGGTAAAACTTGACTATTGGTTTATGG
This sequence comes from Pseudophryne corroboree, assembly GCF_028390025.1. Classification (NCBI taxonomy): domain Eukaryota; kingdom Metazoa; phylum Chordata; class Amphibia; order Anura; family Myobatrachidae; genus Pseudophryne; species Pseudophryne corroboree. The sequence goes on along the minus strand of NC_086447.1, from coordinate 459,444,768 downwards.
GCAAACATTTCAGTTTAAGTAGTAAATAATCTTACCTCTCGAGGGAAAAGCCATCCACCAAGCTTGTCCTCAGCAATACTGTAAAGATCGGAGTTGGCGAGAACCCTTGCATCATGTGACCGTCCGGGCCACCCTATGAAGACATCTGTGAAACTAAAAATAAAGGTTTATGCATTATCATAAAACAGGCCAAGCCTATTTCAAACACATTAGTGAAACAGTGCTTACCAGTATTTGTGGTCCACTACCGCTTGCAGAACAATGGAATGCCAACCCTTACGATTATAATAGTCTGCTGGGTTGTCACGGGGGCGATGATGGGGATGTGGGTCCCATCTATGGCACCAGCACACTGTGGGTAGCCACGCTTCTTAAACCCTTTTATAGTCTCATCTAGCCGCTGTCCTTGTGGCAAGGAAATAAAGCGATGGTACATGGTATCCAGCAATGCCCGCGTGACCTGGTAGACAATCTTGCAGACCGTGCCAATCCCTACTCCAAATAAACTGGAAACTGTGCGATACTCTCCAGGGGTAGCATACCACCAGAGAGCAATCGCTAATCTCCTGGCTGGCTCAATGGGCTTACGGAACCTGGTGGTCTGCATGGTTATTGCGGGGGACAGTAGTTCCAAAACATACTCGAATGTAGCGCGAGACATCCTGAAGTTTGCCATCCACTGCTCCTCCTGATATGCTAGAATAGTCTGCATGAATGCTTCCCCATGTCTGCGATCTCTCATCCACATTCTTCGGCTTGGTGTAGAGTTCATTGCTATGAGAGAAATAACAACAGTGGATGATATAGGCGCTCTCCTCCTTTTCAAATATTTGCGTCGATAGGTAGCCCTCTCTGCAAAGAATTGAGCTCTCCTTCTCCAGCTCTGCAGTAGGTAGCACAAGGTGAAAAGCTGCATCAAGCTGTCTGTAGCAGAAAGCAGCAGTAAACTGCAAACAGTCTGCGACTCCATGCTAGACACAGCTACTGCACCGGCGTCCATTGCTGCAATGCTGTGAGCAGGCCCCACCCCTCTGTTTTGGTCCTTTTGATGACATCATCTTGATGAGACAGTAAAAAGTCAATTTGTAATGACAGCAATAGGCTTTTACAGAGCTTACCCGGGTTAGGTGGAAACAGATCAGACACGGGAATAACCCGTGTCGAAGTGTAGTGGAAACGGGGGAGCCGACACGGGTTGTAGCCGTGTTAAACATCCCGGATCGGACACGGTACGTAGGTGGAAAAGGGGTATAAATGGATAGAACATGCACATACTGCCCTTATAAGCTGTCCTACTTAGTAAATATGTATACCTACAGTAAGAAAAAAAAAAAAGAGGGTTTATATGTAAAACCTATTTAAGCACAATCACATAAGAGATGTAAGAAAATTGGTAAATAGATCTGTTGCGATCTAGGGCACTAGTATTCATAGTTGCTTTGTTTAAAGTGTTCAGCTGGTGCTAAGTAGTGGTAAAAAGTAAGATTGTTTTAATCATGCAAAAACAGCTGTTTCCTCATTATTTCCAGAAGTAAACTTTTCATTTACCTATTATTGGCCTTTTCATGTTATATACAGTCATACCACCATCTGAAAACGAGTTTTATGGTAAGAACTTACCCTTGTTAAAACTCTTTCTGCGAGGTACACTGGGCTCCACAAGTCTGGACAATGGGGTGTAGAGTAGGATCTTGATCCGAGGCACCAACAGGCACAAAGCTTTGACTGTTCCCAGAATGCACAGCGCCGCCTCCTATATCACCCCGCCTCCCAGCACAGGAGCTCAGTTTAGTTAACCAGCCCAATGCAGTAGCAGGAAAAGAGACAACAACGGTTAGTAGCCACATACAGCACACTCTCACGACAAGAGAAGTGTCAGCGGCTAATGCCATATAAACCCAAAGAAGCTAAGTGCGTCAGGGTGGGCGCCTTGTGGAGCCCAGTGTACCTAGCAGAAAGAGGTTTAACAAGGGTAAGTTCTTACCATAAAACTCGTTTTCTGCTGTGGGGTACACTGGGCTCCACAAGTCTGGACAATGGGGATGTCCTAAAGCAGTTCCTTATGGGAGGGGACGCACTGTAGCGGGCACAAGAACCCGGCGTCCAAAGGAAGCATTCTGGGAAGCGGCAGTATCGAAGGCATAGAACCTTATGAACGTGTTCCCGGAGGACCACGTAGCCGCCTTGCACAATTGATCAAGGGTCGCACCACGTTGGGCCGCCCAAGAAGGTCCAACAGACCGAGTAGAATGGGCCGTAATATGAACAGGAGCTGACAGACCAGCCTTCACATAAGCATGCGCAATCACCATTCTAATCCACCTGGCCAGGGTCTGCTTGTGAGCAGGCCAGCCACGTTTGTGAAATCCAAACAAAACAAAGAAAGAATCAGACTTTCGAATAGAAGCAGTTCTCTTCACATAGATACGGAGAGCCTGTACCACATCCAAAGACCGCTCTTTGGGAGACAAATCAGGAGAGACAAAAGCTGGAACCACAATCTCCTGATTAAGGTGGAACGAAGAAACCACCTTAGGTAAATATCCGGGACGAGTCCTAAGAACCGCCCGGTCACGGTGAAAAATCAGATATGGGGAACTACAAGACAAGGCACCCAAATCCGACACTCTTCTAGCAGAGGCAATAGCCAGCAAGAACACCACCTTAAGGGAAAGCCACTTAAGGTCAGCTGAACCAAGAGGTTCAAATGGAGGCTCCTGCAACGCCTCCAAAACCACCGACAAGTCCCAAGGAGCCACAGGCGGGACATAGGGAGGATGGATACGCAACACACCCTGAGTGAAAGTATGAACATCAGGTAAAGTCGCAATTTTTCTCTGAAACCACACCGACAAGGCAGAAATATGAACCTTGAGGGAGGCCAGACGCAGGCCTAAATCTAGGCCCTGCTGTAGAAAAGCCAAAAGTTTGGCTGTACTAAACTTGGAAGCGTCATAATGGTTAGATGCGCACCAAACAAAGTAGGAATGCCAGACCCGATGATAAATCTGAGCAACATAGTTTTAATGACCTCTTCAGAAAAAACCTTAGCTCTTAAGACGGAAGCTTCAAGAGCCACGCCGTCAAAGACAGCCGGGCTAGGTCCTGGTAGACACAGGGGCCCTGAACGAGGAGATCTGGGCGTTGGGGAAGTAGAAGTGGACGCTCTGACAATAGGCCTTGCAGGTCTGAGAACCAGTGCCGTCTGGGCCACGCCGGAGCTATGAGAAGCAGATTTCCTTTTTCTTGCTTGAACTTCCGAATTACCCTGGGCAGGAGTGACACCGAAGGGAACACGAACAGCAGCCTAAACCTCCACGGCACTGCCAGCGCATCCACGAATGCTGCTTGAGGATCCCTTGTCCTTGCTCCGAAGACCGGAACCTTGTGATTGTGTCGAGACGCCATCAGATCCACATCTGGAAGACCCCACCTTTCCACGAGGAGTTGAAACACTTCTGGATGAAGGCCCAACTCGCCGGCATGCACGTCCTGACGACTGAGAAAGTCCGCTTCCCAATTCAGGACTCCCGAAATGAATATTGCCGATATTGCCGGTAGATGGCGTTCTGCCCAACGTAGAATCCGTGAGGCTTCTGTTATGATTCCAGCACTCTGGTCAGAGGAGATCTTATGGCAAGGACCGGAGCACTGGAACGGAATGCTGGGGAAGGGAGCAGGACAGGAAAATAGCCCCTGGCGCCCTAACTCTGTTGTCTCACCCGTGTTGTCAGAAATCCCCTGCGAGACTATGGTTTCTTGAGCCCTTGGCAGCCGCGTTTGAAGGGCGGATTATGTCTGCCCAACTTCGATGCCCCCCGGTCTTAATGAGAGACAAAGGGAAACCCGAGACAGGGTGAAAACAAGAGGCCCTCTAACTAAACAACCAGGCCAGGGGCTAAGCAAACTCAAAACTATAATATGTGCGGAGAAACCGCCAGGGAAAAGGACAACCAAAATATCCACTTGTCCAATTCTCCTACCCGGCACCGCCGAGTACCAGAGAGGACTTGTGGAAGCGGAACCCTCCGCAAATGCTCCAAACACAAATATAAAAGGTAAAGCGGCTGAGCCGCAACACACGGCAGAGCCGCAACTCACGAACACCACTGGATATAAAACGGTGATCAGTCAGGACTCCAGGGAACCAAACGACCTCTTGGGATGAGATGACAACTCCCGAATACCGGACTTCTGAGGACTGGAATGACCGGATACAGCAGGACTGGAAACAGACTCTCAGCAAACAAAGGCAGCATGCAGGAAGCTATTACCGGCGTCTGTGAGAAGCCCTGGGAGTGTATTTAACAAGGAGTCCTCCAATCAGCTGCTAAAGGCTGATTAGAATAAATGCCGTGCAGCTGCCTTGCTGCACGGCCAGAGAGCAGGTGAATATCTTAATTTCCTAAAGCCTAGCAACGGGGAACGCGGTCCGCCAGTGGCGTCCCCGTTGCTAGGGTCCGTGCGGCTCAGCGCGCCCGGTGTCTAGCGTTGCTAGGGAGCCGGTGGCTGTACGTGCACGGCGTCTCTAGTTGCTAGGCGCCGGGCCGCGCAGACCATCAAGCGGACCCCGGTGCCTAACAGTACCCCCCCTTGAGGAGGGGTCAAGGAACCCCTAAAGCCAGGTTTCTGAGGAAATTCCCGAAAAAATGCCCTCTTGAGCCTCGGGGCATGAAGATCCTTATCCAGGACCCAAGACCTTTCCTCCGGACCATAGCCTTTCCAGTGAACCAGAAAATACAGCCGATCCCGGGACAATTTGGAATCGAGAACCTTCTCTACCAAGAACTCCTGTTGTCCCTGTACATCCACTGGAGATCTACCCTGAGAGATCTTCCGAGGAAATCTACTGGAAGAAACGTATTGTTTCAACAGGGAACAATGAAACGTATTTCCAATCCTGGGAGATCTTGGTAAACGTAACCGAAAGGCAACTGGTTTGACTCTTTTAATAATAAGAAATGGCCCAATAAATTTGGGTCCCAGTCTAGCCGAGGATTGTTGAAGCCTGATGTTGCGAGTCGACAACCACACCCTATCTCCCACCTTAAAAGTGCAAGGACGTCGGAGCCTGTCAGAAAATTTCTTCTCTCGAAAGGCCGCTTTTCTGAGAGCAAGGTGCACCTTTTTCCAAATGGCTCTGAGATGGGAGGTTAAGGTAAGCGAGGAGACTGAGGAATGATGAAAAAAAGAATTAGCTCTGGGGTGAAAACCAAAAACTGAAAAGAATGGAGACTCTTTAGTGGAGGAGTGACAAGAATTATTGTAAGCAAATTCAGCCAACGGAAGAAACTCGGACCAATCATTCTGGAGTTTGGCTGAATACAAGCGCAAATATTGTTTCAATGATTGGTTAACTCGTTCGGTTTGCCCGTTGGATTGTGGGTGGTAACCGGATGTTAACGACAATTTCATCTTCAATGAGGCACAAAAACATTTCCAGAATTGTGCGATGAATTGTGGACCCCGATCAGAAACAATATCAGTAGGCAACCCATGAAACCTGAATACATGGCGGAGAAACAAAACTGCCAACCCTTGGGCAGAAGGCAATCGGGGAAGAGCAATAAAATGAGCCATTTTACTAAAACGGTCCACTACCACCCATATGACTCGGAATCCGGCTGAAAGGGGAAGGTCAACCACAAAATCCATGGAAATATGAGACCACGGCCTGAGAGGAACATTTAAGGGCATAAGTTGCCCGATGGGCAAGGAACGGGGAACCTTATGCTGTGCACAAACCTGACATGAATAAACAAATTCCTTGACGTCTTTAGAAAGACCAGGCCACCATACTGAGCGAGAGACTAACTCCATTGTCTTAGAGACTCCTGGATGCCCTGAAACTTTGTTATCATGGAATTCCGTTAAAACAGTAGCTCTCAAAAACTCAGGGACGTAAAGACGACCAGCAGGAGTAATTCTAGGAGCTTGGTGTTGAAGCTGTTTTAACTGGGTAAATAAATCTTGTGTGAGGCCCGCCCAGATGACCGAAGATGGAAGTATGGGGGTAACAGGATTGTTATTGTGAACCGGAAGAAAGCTACGTGACAGGGCATCAGCCTTAGTATTCTTGGAACCAGGCCTGAAAGTGATTATAAATTTGAAACGTGTAAAAAATAATGCCCAACGTGCCTGCCGGGCATTAAGCCGCTTAGCCGATTCAATGTATTGCAGGTTCTTATGGTCAGTCAATACCGAAATAGTATGTTTTGCTCCCTCCAGCCAATGCCTCCACTCCTCGAAAGCCCACTTTACCGCCAGTAACTCCCGATTACCAACGTCATAGTTGGATTCAGCGGAGGAGAATTTCCTGGACATAAAGGCACAAGGATGTAACTCCAGAGACTCCGGATCCTTTTGAGAAAGGATAGCCCCCACTCCAACCTCCGAGGCATCAACCTCCACCACAAAGGGCAATTCCGGATTAGGATGTCTGAGGACTGGAGCCGAGACAAAGGCTTGTTTCAAGGCCCGGAAGGACAACTCAGCTTCACGCGACCAGTTGGTAGGATCCGCTCCTTTCTTTGTCAGAGCTACAATGGGAGCAACCAGGTCAGAAAAAGAATGAATGAACCTCTTATAATAATTCGCAAACCCTAAAAAGCGCTGAATTGCTTTTAAATTGGTGGGTTGCGCCCAACTAAGGATGGCCTGGAGTTTCTTTGGTTCCATGGAAAATCCCTGAGGGGAAATTATGTACCCTAAAAAAGATACTTCCGTGACATGAAACTCACACTTCTCCAGCTTGGCATATAAATGATTCTCACGTAACTTTTGAAGAACCAGACGCACCTGGGTAACATGTTGTTCCATTGATTCAGAAAAAATCAGGATGTCGTCTAAGTAAACGACCACGAATTTCCCTAGGAAGTCACGGAGCACATCGTTAATGAGGTCTTGAAAAACTGCCGGAGCATTGGACAGGCCGAACGGCATCACCAGGTATTCGTAGTGACCCGACTGAGTACTGAAGGCCGTTTTCCACTCATCTCCAGATTTAATTCGGATGAGGTTGTACGCTCCTCTAAGGTCAATTTTAGAAAAAATCACAGCAGAACGTAACTGATCAAAGAGTACAGAAATCAACGGCAAAGGATAGGTGTTTTTAACTGAGATCTTATTCAGGGCTCTAAAATCAATGCAAGGTCTAAGCGAGCCATCCTTTTTCTCCACAAAGAAGAAGCCTGCACTTAAAGGAGATTTTGATGGTCTAATAAATCCTTTCTCAAGGCTCTCCTTTACATAATCATTCATAGCCGCAGTTTCTGGCCCGGATAATGCATATAATCTTCCCTTTGGCAATGCGGCACCAGGAATTAACTCAATAGCACAATCATAAGGCCGATGGGGAGGCAGAATGTCCGCATTGCCTTTGGAGAAAACATCAGCAAACTCCTGGTATTCCACCGGAATGAGTTCTGGAATGATAGCTGCTACTCTGACTGGAAACGTGATACATTCCTTATCACAAAAAGTACCCCAATGTGAAATCTCCCCCGACCGCCAATCAATGGTGGGATTATGAAAGGCCAGCCAAGGGTGACCCAGAACAACTGGAACTGCTGGGCAATGTGTAAGAAAGAACTCGATTTTCTCGGAATGTAGAGCTCCTACTGTAAGTAGTACAGGGGGTGTACGGAGAGAAATAATCCCATTAGACAGCGGACTCCCATCTAAGCCATGCATGGTGACACACCTACCCAAAGGTAACTGAGGAATGCCTAAGGCCTTAGCCCAAGTTAAATCCATAAAGTTTCCTGCAGCTCCACTGTCAACAAAAGCCGACACCGAAGAACTGAGGCTGCCAAAGGAAACTTTAACTGGGACTAAAAGGGAGTTATTCGAGGAGATAAGCTGCAGACCTAGGTGAACCCCCTCACAATTCACCTGGTCAAAGCGTTTCCCGACTTGTTCGGACAATTACGAGCAAAATGTCCCTTACCCCCACAGTACAGACAAAGACCAGAATTTTGCCTTCTGGCTCTTTCTTCAGGAGACAGCCGGGAGAGACCCATCTGCATGGGCTCCTCTACGTCTTCAGGAATGGAATATACACACGAACTTGACCTTACAGGTGCTCCTTTTTCAGCCCTCCGCTCTCTGAGACGACGATCAATCTTAATAGAAAGCTCCATGAGTTTATCGAGAGTCTCAGGAGCGGGGTACTGAAGGAGACTGTCTTTTATAGACTCTGATAAGCCGAGGCGAAACTGACTGCGCAGGGCTGGGTCATTCCAGCCACAGTCGTTCGACCAACGGCGAAACTCCGTACAATAAACCTCCGCAGGATTTCTACCCTGTCTGAGAGCGCGCAACTGACTTTCAGCGGACGCCTCTCTATCAGGGTCATCATACAAGAGCCCTAAAGACTCAAAAAAAGCGTCAACTGACAACAATGCCGGATCCTCTGCTCTTAAACCAAATGCCCAGGTCTGAGGATCCCCCTGGAGCAAAGAAATAATAAACCCGACCCGCTGAGATTCAGTACCCGAGGAAGTCGGTCTTAAACGAAAATAAAGTTTACAGGATTCTTTAAAATTAAAAAACACTTTTCTATCACCAGAAAAACGGTCAGGCAAATGCATCTTTGGTTCAGGGACTACCCTTGGGGAAGCTCGCAAAAGATCTTCCTGCGACTTCACCCGAAGAGAAAGATCCTGAACCATCTGAGTAAGTTCTTGAATCTGGCTGACTAAGAGCTGACCAGGATTTGGCCCTAAACCTGTTGGATTCATGAGGCCGATAAACTCTCACAAAACTGAATGAGAAAAAATTAAACCCCGTTTAATTTTAAGTTTTGGTATGGCCGGTAATAATGTTATGATTCCAGCACTCTGGTCAGAGGAGATCTTATGGCAAGGACCGGAGCACTGGAACGGAATGCTGGGGAAGGGAGCAGGACAGGAAAATAGCCCCTGGCACCCTAACTCTGTTGTCTCACCCGTGTTGTCAGAAATCCCCTGCGAGACTATGGTTTCTTGAGCCCTTGGCAGCCGCGTTTGAAGGGCGGATTATGTCTGCCCAACTTCGATGCCCCCCGGTCTTAATGAGAGACAAAGGGAAACCCGGGACAGGGTGAAAACAAGAGGCCCTCTAACTAAACAACCAGGCCAGGGGCTAAGCAAACTCAAAACTATAATACGTGCGGAGAAACCGCCAGGGAAAAGGACAACCAAAATATCCACTTGTCCAATTCTCCTACCCGGCACCGCCGAGTACCAGAGAGGACTTGTGGAAGCGGAACCCTCCGCAAATGCTCCAAACACAAATATAAAAGGTAAAACGGCTGAGCCGCAACACACGGCAGAGCCGCAACTCACGAACACTACTGGATATAAAACGGTGATCAGTCAGGACTCCAGGGAACCAAACGACCTCTTGGGATGAGATGACAACTCCCGAATACCGGACTTCTGAGGACTGGAACGACCGGATACAGCAGGACAGGAAACAGACTCTCAGCAAACAAAGGCAGCATGCAGGAAGCTATTACCGGCGTCTGTGAGAAGCCCTGGGAGTGTATTTAACAAGGAGTCCTCCAATCAGCTGCTAAAGGCTGATTAGAATAAATGCCAAGGCAAGGCAGCTGCACGGCCAGAGAGCAGGTGAATATCTTAATTTCCTAAAGCCTAGCAACGGGGAACGCGGTCCGCCAGTGGCGTCCCCGTTGCTAGGGTCCGTGCGGCTCAGCGCGCCCGGCGTCTAGCGTTGCTAGGGAGCCGGCGGCTGTACGTGCTAGGCAGACCATCAAGCGGACCCCGGCGCCTAACAGCTTCCTTCATTGCCAAACGGCTTAGAGTGCCGCCTTGATGATTTATGTAAGCCACTGTGGTGGCGTTGTCCGACTGTACTTGAACAGGACGGTTCTGAATCAAATGCTGGGCTAGGTTCAACGCATTGAAGACCACCCGCAATTCCAGAATGTTGATCGAGAGGAGAGATTCCTTCTTGGTCCACCGACCCTGCAAGGAGTGCTGCTCCAGCACCGCGCCCCAACCTCTTAGACTGGCATCTGTCGTCAACAAGACCCAGTTGGATATCCAGAAGGGACAGCCTTTGCACAATTGTCGGTCCTGGAGCCACCAGAGCAGCGACAGACGGACCTCCGGAGTCAAAGAGATCATTTGAGACCTGATTCGGTTAGGCAGGCCGTCCCACTTGGCTAGAATCAGCTTCTGGAGGGGGCGAGAATGGAATTGAGCATACTCCACCATGTCGAATGCTGATACCATGAGGCCCAGCACCTGCATTGCCGAATGTATCAACACTTGCGGACGAGAAAGGAAGCAATGAATCCTGTCCTGAAGTTTCAGGACTTTCTCCTGAGACAAGAACAACCTCTGGTTGTGAGCAGGGACCAGGGAGGATTTCTTCCAGTTGATGAGCCACCCGTGGGCTTGTAGAAACCGGACCGTCATATCCAGGTGACGCAGGAGAAGATCTGGGGAATTTGCCAGGATTAACAAGTCGTCCAGATACTGCAGTATCCTGACCCCTTGACAGCGGAGTACCACCGTCACCACCGCCATAACTTTGGTGAAGACTCGCGGAGCCGTTGTTAAACCAAAAGGTAACGCCCGAAACTGGTAATGGAGGTTGCCAATAGCGAACCTCAGGTATTGTTGATGTGACACTGCTATAGGAATATGCAGGTAAGCATCCTGTATGTCCAGGGAGACCATGTAGTCCCCAGGTTCCAAGGCCAGAACTATAGAGCGAAGGGTTTCCATACGGAATTTGGAAACCTTCACAAACTTGTTCAGTGCCTTGAGGTTGAGAATGGGCCGGGAGGACCCATTCGGTTTCGGGACTAGAAACAGCGGAGAATAGTACCCCCGGCCCCTCTGTGCAAGAGGCACCTGTACTACGACTCCTGTATTCAGGAGGGTCTGTACCACCGAATGCAGAGTGTTTGCCTTTGTCTGGTCCGACAGGACGTCTGTCTGGCAAAATCGATGAGGGGTCGGTTTTTGAATGCTATGGCGTAACCTCGAGCGACGACTTCCCGTACCCAGGCATCTAAAGTGGTCTTCAACCATTCCTGGGTATACCCTAGAAGCCGGCCCCCCACCCTGGGATCCCCCAGGGGGAGGCCTGCCCCATCATGCCGCAGGCTTATCGGTCTTGGCTGCTGGCTGACGGGCAGCCCAGGCTCTTTTGGGCTTCGGCTTACCAGGTTTGGAAGTGCGGGCCTGCTTTTGGTGCGCCTGACCTTTTGCTTTACCTGAAGGACGAAAGGGGCGAAAGGACGTGCCTTTGGCCTTCGACACAGAAGGAGCTGTATTAGGCAGACAGGCAGTTTTGGCAGTAGCCAAGTCAGCCACTATCTTATTTAAGTCCTCCCCAAACAGAATATCCCCCTTGAAAAGGAGTAGCTCCAGGGTTTTTCTAGAGTCCAGATCCACAGACCAGGATCTCAGCCACAATATCCTACGAGCCAGGACTGACGTAGTAGAGGCCTTGGCTGCTAGGATACCGGCATCAGAAGCCGCCTCTTTAATATAGCGAGAAGCTGTGACAATATATGAAAAACATTGTCTAGCATAGTCAGATGAGATTTCAGCTTCTAACTCCAAGGCTCATGCTTCAATAGCCTCTGCCGCCCATGTAGCTGCAATAGTGGGCCTTTGTGCAGCACCCGTGAGGGTGTAAATCGCTTTTAGACAACCCTCGACACGTTTATCCGTAGGCTCTTTTAGAGACAGGTAGTGACAGGTAGAGCTGAGGAAACCACCATCCTAGCCACATGTGAGTCTACTGGAGGAGGAGTTTCCCAATTCTTAGACAGCTCTGGCGCTAGGGGATAGCGAGCCAGCATCATCTTTTAAGGCACAAACTTCGTACCCGGGCTTTGCCAGGGTTCCTGACGTATATCCACTAGGTGGTCAGAGTGAGGTAAAACTTGTTTAATCACCTTCTGACGCTTGAACCTATCTGGTTTCTTAGGAGGAACGAATGGCTCGGGATCATCTGTAATCTGCAGAATTAACTTAATATCCTCCAAAAGATCAGGAACATCCACATGTGAACTACCCTCCCCATCGGCCGTATCTGAGTCAGAACTTGTGGGGTCAGTGTATGTGCTGTCTTCATCAGACGAGGTGTCAGTGACAGTAGTGGATTGTGACGAGACGAGCGCTCGCTTAGAGGACCTCTTAGACTTAGGCGAGCGATGGTCAGACATTTTAGTAGTCAGGGATTGGTTCAACTTCTTTAATTGAGCAGATAAATCGTCCGTCCATGGCGGGTTAACTGCAGGGACCACATACGGTTGTACCGGCATTGGGGGTCCCATAGGGGGTGTTAGTTTATGAACTGGCGTATGCAGAAGCGTGGAAAAAGCAGCCCACGGAGGGTCAGTATGTGCCTCCGTTGCCACAGTCCCACTGGGGGGCAAGGAGCCCCCAGAACCAGAGCCCACAGCTGCTATATTCTCCCCATATGTGCCTGTGGCTTCAGCAACACCAGCAGTGTGTTCCGCCCCAGAACCGTTACCCTCAGAAGCAGACATGATATAACTTGCAGTATGAGGTAACACAGTACAATTATTAGCAGCACTATATCCCTAAACCCAAACCCCTGCGCAGTGTAGTCAGCACCAGCAGAGATAAAGGAGAGATATGGTGACTAAATCACAGAGAAAAGTACGTAATACAGTATATCTTTGTGAAATCCTATATTAAATAACACCTGACGCACCAAGCCCCCTCAGGTTATAGAATATAGGGATAGCAAGTTGAGTGAAAGACACGAGATGGACACCACTCAGCTATCAATGCACACACAGTTTGTACAATGCAGAGGTTATTACAGACAATAATACTGCACTGGACTAGCTTACACAGCTATATAGTCAATAGATATAACACTACACAGTAAGAAACTGGATGTATATCACAGGGTAATTATACTATAAACCCCTGACTAAATGCACTCTTTCTTACTAACACTGACCAAAAAGGCAGGTAGAATACTTAAGTGTCATGTAAAGGCACAGCGCTGACAACCAGGTGGCTTTACATAGGAGGATTTGCCCAAGCAGTCCCAGGAACAGTGAGCTGAGGAGTAATGGCGCCACAGACACTGACAGGGAGTGAGGAAAAGACAGAGATGCAGCTCCAGGGCGGGAACACTTGCTGGAAATGGCGCCCTGGGGCTGGGGGAGGGGCTTCAGGTCTAAGCCTTATCCCCCTTGCTGGCAAAACCACCGGGTACTGTGGGCGATATTAAAATCGGTTTTAAGAGAAAACCTGACCTGCGCCCATGCCCTGGTAATCTAGTGGGATCGCCTGTATTCACAGTGTCCACAGCCAGCGCACGCGGCCCGTCTCCCACTGACCGCGCCGGAACATGATAAAGACCGGGTCCCGCGAGCGGGACCCACTTACCACCTCCCGAAGCACGGCCACGCGACCCTGGAGAGCCCCAGCCGTGTGTGTCTAACATGAAGAAAACCAGAGCCTCCGCTGTAGGTACCCGGCAACCAGGGCTCGGGAGTGTACAGCGCCGCTGGGGAGAGCTGGAGCTGCAGCAGTGAATGTCACAAGACATTTACCACCGCTGCTGCCCTTGAAGTCTTCACTTTTTACCTCATAAAAAGCTTTTTTCAGGGCTGATTGGAGCAGCCCCTCTGTTAAGTGCCTGCTTACTGCAGCACCAACTGACAAACTGAGCTCCTGTGCTGGGAGGCGGGGTGATATAGGAGGCGGCGCTGTGCATTCTGGGAACAGTCAAAGCTTTGTGCCTGATGGTGCCTCTGATCAAGATCCTACTCTACACCCCATTGTCCAGACTTGTGAAGCCCAGTGTACCCCGCAGCAGAAATGCAGGTTTCCAAACATTGGTAAGTTTTGGACTGTCCAATAAGTCTTCTTCCAGGGTCCTTTTATACTGGCACTTAAAAAACCCCAGAGTCCATTTGAACCCTTGCCAGCTGTGCATATATTAGATGCATGGCCGGATCCAACTAGGGGCAACACGGGTGGTCGTCCCCGTGCTCCCACACATTAGGGGCCCACACACTCTCCCCCTTCTTTCAGCCCACCATCGCTCCCCCTGGATTGCGCCTGCAGAGCCGGCGCTACCTGCAAAGCAAGGGTATGCAGTGCAGGGAGGCGCTTACCCCGCTCCGCTACCCTACTGATGCTGTCAGTTGCCGCTGCGCCTGTCAAAGTGGATGACAGCCAGGCAGCGTCGCCGGCAGCGTGTAACGCGGCTCCTCATGCAAGACGGTCCCTCCGGCTCCTTCCCGCTCCACAGAGAGACTGTGCGGTCTCCGTGCCGCTGCTGCCGCCGCCAATATCTTTCAGAGCCACCGCTGCTGCAGTAATGTACACTTTGAGGGGGAAGAGGAGGAGAACCTAGAGGAGGTGCAGCTTACCTGAGCCGAGGGCTTCTGCAGGTACTGGGGGCCGGGAAGAGAGGGCTGTGCGTGAAGAGAATGAGTGCTGCTGTCTCTGTCAAGGACAAACACAGGAAAGGTTTACAGATATGTGATTTTATAAACACACACATATATATATATATATATATTGTGACAGGACGGTACCGTACGAAAGCACTCGCCGCTTTCGCGTCCCGTTGGCTGCGCACAGAATGGAAGGTCAAGCCGCACGAGGCCTGACCACATAGGGGATTCCCGCTTACCGTCAGTAACTGCCTGTTACGGACTCCACCCACTGCGTTGTGGGCGGGTTTTTGCTGCCACCACCAAACTCCTAACCTGCCGTGGCGTTTGGAACCACGGTTCTGCTCTGTATGTGCCGACGCACTGCCTTACCACACCTGTGTGGTGTTGACGAATCCCCACTAGCCACTTGCTAGGCCTCTACCGGTAGCTGGCGGAAGGCGGAGCTTGGAGACGCTAGGTACTTCCCTGGACAGCCGGAGGACGGGGCTAGGTTTGGCCTAACCCTGTTGGTCACAAGATGAAGCAGTCTTCTTGAGGCAAAGATGTTTATTGCTCAAATAACCTTTAAAAAGGCTCCTCCCTATTGCTAGGGGTAACAGCATACAATCAGATGTTTTCAGCAGAATAAGATGGAATAATACACTCTCCTATGGGCCAGCTGCCCTCCTTTTATCCCTCTCCAAGACCCCTTACCACAGGGGGTAAGCCCGCCCTGTGGTGCACAACCAATCAATGTTTACCCATGAGCTGTGCATGCCCTGGTCTCATGCACACCTAACATTGTCCTCTATGGACAGAGGGGAGTGGTCGGTCTCCTTTGACTCTCCCATCTTGGAGAGTCCGGATACTCCCCGGTGCCGTTCAGTCTGGCTGGGGGAAGGTTTTCCCTCCTAAACTGACTTCCAGAAACCTGCCCGGGACCCAGCCCACTGGCTGCAGCCTGGATTTGGGCTCCAGAGCTGGGCAGCCTGGCTCCCCGGTCCAGGTTTCTTGGCACTACGGGTGATCTCCATGGAGCTCCAAGAAACCACTCAGCCTGTTTCCTAGCTGAGCTGCTTCTCTTTCTCCCTGTGCCCCTTGGAAATGTGAGGCTGGATGGGAAAGCATTCCGTTTTTTGGGGAAAAGGTCTGGGAGAATCCATCAGCCTGCACAGCCATGGATTCCCCTTTTCTGGGACACACAATCAAGTAAGTGCAATTTACCTTTAAATACATCACATTTAAATCACACTGTACATTTCCCTTTAAATATACACTGAGCCTGTGCCCCGCACAGACTCTACATACTCAGGCACTGCAGTGCCTTACAACACACTGTATGTCATTAAATTTTTTACACAATGTCTTGTTGTTTAACTACTGTGCCCAGCGCTCAGCGCTGGGCTTCCCTAGCCCTGCAGCCTGGCTGCTAGGGCTCTCTCTCAGTGCTGGAGGTATGGGGCTGGCTTCCCCCACCCTCCAGCCTGCCTGCCTGCCACTGGGATCCAGGGAGCTGACTCTCCCTGTCCCCCCAGGGTGGCACTACTGAGTGGCCTCACCGCACAGTGCGGCGCACCCCCCTGTACCGAAAGCCCGGCGGCCCGGGACACTTGTCCCGGCCGCCGTGACTCTGGCTTGTTTCAGCGCTGAGGTGCCGGGAGCGTAGCTCCCGGACCCCAGCGCTCACCATCCTAATTCACCCACGCCGCTAGGGAGCTGGCTAGCCCGGTCCCCCCTGAGCGGCGCTGACTTGTGGCCTCGCCGCAGCGTCCGGCGGGGAGCCGGGCTGCGGCGCACCCCCCCTCGCCGGCTAGCAGCCCGGGACGTCCGTCCCAGCTGCTGCGGCTGGCCACCCGTGCTGGGCTGAGGCGCCGGCTCTCACAGAGAGCACTGCAGCGGGAGCCGAGCTCCCAGCCGCAGCGCTCACCCTTCTCCCCGGCGCGCACACTCCAGTGCGCCCGGGGCTACACTGACCGCTGCCGGGAGCGGAGCTCCCGGTCTCCGGCGGTCAGCGGCTGCCCTCTCCCCCGGCGCGCACACTCTGCTGAGCGCGCCGGGGGCTGCCCTCACTGCCGTGGTCTCCGGAGGGGTCCGGGACCACGGCACACTTAAAAATACAGGATTTAAACATTTAATACAACACGGCGCCTAGCGCCCAATACATTTTCAAATCTGGCGCCAAGCGCCCATTGTCTGAAAAAATGGCGCCGGGCACTAGGGGTTAACCCCTTCAGTGCTGCAGGCGGCCATTTCCCTCGTGGCTGGGGCTCTCCGGCCACACTCCCCCCCCCCATTCAAGCGGGTCAACCAGGGACCCATGTCCCAACGATTTGGGTCCTGGTCCCGCAGTCCGTTGGGGTGAAGAGGACGCTACCTGGGGGGTGTAGGCTCTGGCCTAGACAGTTCATCCATAGTGTAGTGGGCCTCTCTTCGTGGGTGCACAATGTTCAAATAGTCCACCTGAAGTCCAAGTTCAAGGCTCCACCACAAAAGTCTGTCCAATTCCCCCAAGGTAGGTTGCAGCCACCTAACAGGTAGGTGGTAAGTCACCACGTAGGGGGGGCCGGTTACAAACAAGTGCCACCCACGGTGTCCCAACTGTGGCATACCCCACCTCCCACAATAGCAGTATCCTGCTCAACCAGGCCACAGGGTGCTCCTGCCCATATGGCTCTTTCTGGCTCGGTACTGCTCCCAGTCCGTGCAGTGGCGCAATAGTTCGTAACACACAGTCCTGGTCAAGAATGTGCGCCATCAGCACTGGAGCGGGTACCCGAGCCTCTTTCAATGACTGGAATGCCAACTCGCAAGCGGGTGCAAAGTCCACTGACTTGGGAATGCCCTTCCTAGCCATCTCTGTCAAGGGGTTCACTACAAGACTAAAGTCAATGACAACATGTCCGTAGGGCCTTACAGGTTCTAAGGTCAGTACCGGTCTGGGTGATGTGGGTCGGGGACAGCCTCTGGTTGCCTCCACCCCCTCTGGGTTGGGCCTACCCCTGTCTCCTCCCACATGGTGCCCCAGGCACTGCACCTCCGCCATACCTATCTGGCAACTGTCTGCCCTAACTGTCAGACCTGCCCTCCAATCCTCCTCCGTCGACCTATGACTCGGGAAACCTACCCTGTCACCTAGGCCTACTCCTTCCTCCTTGTCCGCTACCTGTGCCACAGTGAGGGCGGCCAGACCACCAGCCTCTGGATCCTGTGTGGCATCCACTACAGGGAGGCTGCGTGTCTTCCCCGATCTACTGCGCACAGGCAGGGGACCTGCTATGTCCACAGCAACTTGCTGCAAGGGTTCTCCTATGGGCAGAGGCCTAGAGACAACACAACTGCTGGAGTGCCCCGGCTGCCAACGCATTGCACCAGCCTTACAGTTGGTCTGGGCGTCATCCGACATTCCAGACCAGGGTAAGCTCTGTGTCAGGCACGTCAGGGTACGGTCTGTCCCCGGGTTACTGTCCAAAGGGGTTTCACTGGCAACCGACACCGGTTGCGCAGGAACGTTCCCTGAGGGGACCAGTTGGACACATTCCCTATCTGGTCTATCCCCTCCCACTTTCCGGTCTACCCTGTACCTTAACCCTTCCCGCCAGGTCAAACTTTACGTCCCAACCCTGTCAAGGCCACTGCCAGAGTGGCGCCTCATGCCTTTCGGGGATGGGTCAGAGAGTTGAGCCTCCCTAAACTCCTGCCTGTGGCCCTCAATCTCTCCTAAATTGGGACACTCTACAGGGGGATCTAGGTGGGGATTACTAGGGTCAGTCTGGTAGGGGTCAGTCATGGAAAAGTCAGTGTGGTTTCTCATACTCACCGCCGGAGTTGGCAAACCACTTGGGTCAGGAGCATCATTGGGCACCCCCACAGGATCACACGAGCTGGAACCGACATCC
Organism: Pseudophryne corroboree; assembly: GCF_028390025.1. Taxonomy (NCBI): domain Eukaryota; kingdom Metazoa; phylum Chordata; class Amphibia; order Anura; family Myobatrachidae; genus Pseudophryne; species Pseudophryne corroboree. Next base: position 459,426,477 of record NC_086447.1, on the reverse strand, counting down.
TCTGCGTTGCTAGGGGACGTAGGCATACCAGAGGCAAAAGGCATGCGGGGTCGATGTACTGATCTAGCCGCTGTGATCTTTTCCTCTGGGCTGGTTGATGCTGTGGTTGGCTGTGCTGGCAGTTGTCTAGCAGCTGTAGTCTTTTCCTCTGGGCTGGGCGGTGCTGGAGTAGCTGATGTCAATGGTGGTTTTGGAACTTGACTCCGGGGAATGGCGCCAACAAACATAGTGACGATCCCACCACCCAGATCATTTCCTAGGACCACATCAGTTGGGAGACCATCCATGACGGCAACTTCTCGCAACTCTGGTCCAGCTCCCCAGTCCAGGTAGACTCTTGCCATGGGAACCGCTTTTTCTGTTCCTTCTGCCAGGGTGACCGTGGCAGTGCGACCCTGCAATACTGCAGCAGGATCTATAAGGTGGGGGCTCACCACAGTGATTGAGGCCCCAGAGTCTCTTAGGCCTTCTCCCTGCAGGGGTCCCACGTGGACTGGCTGCAGGTGCCTCCACATGTTGTGTAGGGGCTATTTGGCCATGCAGGTGACTCTCTCCGCAGAGTGCACCTGTCTCTCGCCACACTCCATCGGACTGACTGGAGGGGGAACAGTCTCTGTAGGCTCATCTCCTCTCGTCAAACAAGCGATCCGGGCTCCAGCACTCGGATTTGGGGCACGAGTCTGGGGTGCTTGGGATGCAGGACAGTTCATCCTCAGATGTCCGATTTTCCCACAGCCGTAGCACTTCTTCTCCAGTCGTGGCACCGATGATCTCTGATCAGTTGCAGGGACGCTGCGGTGCGGTTGCTGGCCAAGAGCACCCGGGTTGGAAGATGCTTGTCTTTGGGGGTGATGAGCTGAAGAGGGTGGTCCCCTTGGTGGTACAGTCTGTTGGAGCTGGCTGCTGGCGGGGCGCTTCTGCCCCCGTGGCCGAATTGCCACATATTTGTTGGCTAATTGGGCAGCCATTTTTAAGCTGGGTGGCTCCCGATCTAGCACCCACTCCTTCACTTCTTGGGCGCACCTGCGGTAGAACTGCTCCCTGCAGATCAGGTCGATCAGTGCGTCCCATGTAGTGGCTTCCGAATCCTTCACCCACTTCACCACGTACTGCCGCAGCTGGGTGGCGAACTGCTCATGGGTGCTGCTAGGATTCTTGGGCAAGTCTCTGAACTTCTTCCTGTAAGACTCTGGAGTGATGAAGAATCGCTGGAGGAGGGCCTTTGCGACTTCGTCGTAGTTCCCACAGTCCTCCGTCGCCACTCCTCGATAGGCCTCCAAGGCCTCTCCATGCAGATTGGGCACAAGGTGTCTCACCCACTCTGACTTGGGTAGATCGTGTAGTTTACAAGTCCTTTCAAAAACTTGCAAATGTCCATCAATGTCCCCATCACTGTCTGCAAACTTGGCAAACTGTATACGTCCTGATCTGTGTACAACAGCTGACAACGGCTCCCGGGGTACCACGGCCTGTGGTGCCCGCTCATCACGCCACATCTGGATGATGATCAAGCGCTCTTGCTCCGTTGCCCTTTCCCCCAATTCCGCTAGCCGATCTGCTAGGGTATCCGGGCCGCCCCCCCTGGGACGTTGGGATCCTGGCCCTGCTAGGGATTGCTGGGAAACATTGCTGCTGTGAGAGAGGGCGGGGCTTGTGGTTCTCACCGGTTCCTTACGAAGGTCCACTGTTGGGCCGTCCTCTGCGATGCTGACGCCGTCAGTGCTTTCCACCTCCGCCCGATGAGACTCCTCCACGCTCCTGAGCGCCGCCTTCATGATGCTTCTGGACGCGTTGGAAGGGATATCCACACCCTTCCCCTGGCATACGATCTCCAGATCCTCCTTGGACATTCCGCTGAATTCCGCCATCTTGTGCGTTCTCCTGCGCTGCAGTTACTCCTCTCCTGAGTAACTCGGCTTCACCAATCGGGTGATGAAAAGCCGCCTGGGAATATCCCACCACTATGCCACCAATTTCTGTGACAGGACGGTACCGTACGAAAGCACTCGCCGCTTTCGCGTCCCGTTGGCTGCGCACAGAATGGAAGGTCAAGCCGCACGAGGCCTGACCACATAGGGGATTCCCGCTTACCGTCAGTAACTGCCTGTTACGGACTCCACCCACTGCGTTGTGGGCGGGTTTTTGCTGCCACCACCAAACTCCTAACCTGCCGTGGCGTTTGGAACCACGGTTCTGCTCTGTATGTGCCGACGCACTGCCTTACCACACCTGTGTGGTGTTGACGAATCCCCACTAGCCACTTGCTAGGCCTCTACCGGTAGCTGGCGGAAGGCGGAGCTTGGAGACGCTAGGTACTTCCCTGGACAGCCGGAGGACGGGGCTAGGTTTGGCCTAACCCTGTTGGTCACAAGATGAAGCAGTCTTCTTGAGGCAAAGATGTTTATTGCTCAAATAACCTTTAAAAAGGCTCCTCCCTATTGCTAGGGGTAACAGCATACAATCAGATGTTTTCAGCAGAATAAGATGGAATAATACACTCTCCTATGGGCCAGCTGCCCTCCTTTTATCCCTCTCCAAGACCCCTTACCACAGGGGGTAAGCCCGCCCTGTGGTGCACAACCAATCAATGTTTACCCATGAGCTGTGCATGCCCTGGTCTCATGCACACCTAACATTGTCCTCTATGGACAGAGGGGAGTGGTCGGTCTCCTTTGACTCTCCCATCTTGGAGAGTCCGGATACTCCCCGGTGCCGTTCAGTCTGGCTGGGGGAAGGTTTTCCCTCCTAAACTGACTTCCAGAAACCTGCCCGGGGCCCAGCCCACTGGCTGCAGCCTGGATTTGGGCTCCAGAGCTGGGCAGCCTGGCTCCCCGGTCCAGGTTTCTTGGCACTACGGGTGATCTCCATGGAGCTCCAAGAAACCACTCAGCCTGTTTCCTAGCTGAGCTGCTTCTCTTTCTCCCTGTGCCCCTTGGAAATGTGAGGCTGGATGGGAAAGCATTCCGTTTTTTGGGGAAAAGGTCTGGGAGAATCCATCAGCCTGCACAGCCATGGATTCCCCTTTTCTGGGACACACAATCAAGTAAGTGCAATTTACCTTTAAATACATCACATTTAAATCACACTGTACATTTCCCTTTAAATATACACTGAGCCTGTGCCCCGCACAGACTCTACATACTCAGGCACTGCAGTGCCTTACAACACACTGTATGTCATTACATTTTTTACACAATGTCTTGTTGTTTAACTACTGTGCCCAGCGCTCAGCACTGGGCTTCCCTAGCCCTGCAGCCTGGCTGCTAGGGCTCTCTCTCAGTGCTGGAGGTATGGGGCTGGCTTCCCCCACCCTCCAGCCTGCCTGCCTGCCACTGGGATCCAGGAAGCTGACTCTCCCTGTCCCCCCAGGGTGGCACTACTCAGTGGCCTCACCGCACAGTGCGGCGCACCCCCCTGTACCGAAAGCCCGGCGGCCCGGGACACTTGTCCCGGCCGCCGTGACTCTGGCTTGTTTCAGCGCTGAGGTGCCGGGAGCGTAGCTCCCGGACCCCAGCGCTCACCATCCTAGTTCACCCACGCCGCTAGGGAGCCGGCTAGCCCGGTCCCCCCTGAGCGGCGCTGACTTGTGGTCTCGCCGCAGCGTCCGGCGGGGAGCCGGGCTGCGGTGCACCCCCCCTCGCCGGCTAGCAGCCCGGGACGTCCGTCCCAGCTGCTGCGGCTGGCCACCTGTGCTGGGCTGAGGCGCCGGGAGCAGAGCCCCCGGCCCCCAGCGGCGGCTCTCACAGAGAGCACTGCAGCGGGAGCCGAGCTCCCAGCCGCAGCGCTCACCCTTCTCCCCGGCGCGCACACTCCAGTGCGCCCGGGGCTACACTGACTGCTGCCGGGAGCGGAGCTCCCGGTCTCCGGCGGTCAGCGGCTACCCTCTCCCCCGGCGCGCACACTCTGCTGAGCGCGCTGGGGGCTGCCCTCACTGCCGTGGTCTCCGGAGGGGTCCGGGACCACGGCACACTTAAAAATACAGGATTTAAACATTTAATACAACACGGCGCCTAGCGCCCAATACATTTTCAAATCTGGCGCCAAGCGCCCATTGTCTGAAAAAATGGCGCCGGGCACTAGGGGTTAACCCCTTCAGTGCTGCAGGCGGCCATTTCCCTCGTGGCTTGGGCTCTCCGGCCACATATATATATATATATATATATAATCCTTCATACACACCCGGCACTTACGTGATGTAAATAGTAGTTGCTTCGGTGCCCTCCAGGGGTGCGTAGCCCAAATACAAAGATAAAGACAGGCGGCACTCAGAAGACTTTCTCCAAATTCTTTTATTCCAGGTGAAACATCCTACGGATGTTTCACCTGGAATAAAAGAAATTGGAGAAAGTCTTCTGAGTGCCGCCTGTCTGTATCTTTATATATATATATATATATATATATATATTGTGATAATGTCGATATTATCTTAAACCATAAAGCTATACCTCTAGATACACTTTTACCGTGGAGCCGCTATGGCCGCTAGACTGAATACACGCGATACGCACTTTGTACGCTATTTGCGTACAGAGTCCCGTATGTGGTACGTACTTGGCGTATACACGCCGCGCTGAGTGTACAGAGTACGCACAGCACGCGCACACACAATTGATAACCTTTAAACCTTATTCGTAATGTAATGCAATGTTATTCTTACACTCTAAACCATGTGCCGCAAAGCACTGTAATGATGTTATACTTTAAACCTTAAGTAGCGCTGGCGGTATAAAGTACCCGCAGTGCGTACACATTATCAATACTTATAAACCTTATACAGTTAAATACGCTTTAGACCCTTGCAGGAAAGTGAGGACACAACACCGATATGTAGTTGAACCACAGGGTTCTAAGGCCACAGTGGATTATTTCAAAAGGTAAAACAGTACAAATCATACACTACAGGCTAACAAGACAAATCTACAACAGAATAATGGCTACAGAAAATGTACATACGTGAGAATGTTCGCAAGCGCAACCTGGACCAGTCCTCCGCTTATCAGGTGGAAAGCGTTCAGAATCTTCTGACCGGCCAGGCAACAACGGGCTTTTTATACACAACTTACATACACAATACAATGGTCACTGTAATCTCATTGTCCATTGGACACAGAGATGTGTCTCTACATTACAGGAGAGGTCATAGGTTGATTTGAAAAGGTGGGCGATGTCATTCTCAACTGCTCTTGGGGGTGGTATCCTCTGGATTCCCGCCGCATACATAATATACAGTAAATACAGTTAATATCTATATTCTACTTTTGCACATAACTATACGCTGGAACATGCGATCTTTCTCTAACCAACACCGGAATGTTACCCTTAAAATACCCTACAGCTGGATACTAGATATCACCTTTTAACCTTAGTCTGACCCTTCCTATCATGCAAAGGCGAATCCCTTAGTCCTGGAACTGTTTAAACTATTGATACTCGCTGATGTGGTGCAAGGGAGTTATATCTAAAATGTACACTATTTGGGTTAAATATGTAATGTTCTAATAACCCTCTATGTGCTCACAAACTCAGCCGTAAATACCCATACCACGCGCAGGAACGCGGGAGCGATCATACGCAAATTGCGGATATGTGCACGCACGGCGAAGTAAGTGCACGCGCAGCGGGCATGTGCATGGGGTTAGTACATGGTGTATGCATTACAATATTTTTCGACTTTGACAGTCCACCCTTTGGCAGTCAACAATAACTGCCACTATCTAAACATTAAACAGAAAAATATACAATACAATATCTACAGATGATTGGATGGTAGGAGGAGAGGTGTAGGTGGGAAATGTAGGACCTAGTGGGATAGTAAAAGCATGTATGTATGAAATCCATGTCTGAGTGGCATGTATCATTGTGCCGTACATGTTCTAGATAAGCTTTGAGGTATTGCGAAGTATACATTAAATCCTTCTTATCACGTATTAAGGGTCTGTAAGTGGGCCAACAAACACTACCGAGCTCTTTTCGGCTTCTTGTTCCAACAAATGGGGTGCACATTTAGTTGATGATACATGGAGGGGGAACACATGTGAATGCTAATATGTGGATATCACCTGTCGACTATGTGTGTCACTACCTGAAGGTTGTAGAGATGAAGATAAGACACATATGTACAATACATTCACATAACATTTGCGTCGCATTCTTGGGTGTTGATTGAAGTCTTCTCCGGATGGGTGTATTTTTGCTGAGGGAAAACAAAGGAGAAACGGGTGAAAGAAACGGACCGTGGATTCACGTCTTATCACAACATTGTCTCTATTGATGGGTCATAAATTAAATCAGTTGCTGTAACAATGCCCCCGCTCCTTAAACTCATCACTTTGGTACCGTGCTTGCGCCGCGTTAAAATTCGAACACACCTAAATATCAAGCCAATAATTATGACGACTCCCAGGATACAAAGGAGAAACTTTCCCACACTCATGATAAAATTTTGGGCCCACTCTCCTAAACCTGAGAACCAATTTCGTGGGTTCAACCATGAGACCCAGCCGGTCAGTTCATTACTCACAGCAGTAAGGGTAAGGTTGTGTCTCCTTCGGAACTCCCACTTCAACTGCAAGATATCGTCCATCTTTTGATCTATGACCTCTGTTGGGTCATCAGTGCTGTTTGTAATATACGTGCAGCACTTCACACCATACTGAGTTGCCAAAGTGACACAGTACCCGCCTGTCACCGCTGTGATATAATTGAGGACCATCCTGTGCTGGATCAGTTCCGTTTTGTAAGCTTGCAACTCCCTCCCTGTATACCTGAAGGTGTCATCATACATCTTGGTGATATTATCTATCAGGTTCGCTAGCGCATAGATATACCTATAATTTATATTTCCTCTGGCGGTACGGGTGATGTCTAACGCGAGTAGGAATTGAATCCCGGTGGATTCGTGGATCAAATCAGAGGCTACGTGCTCTGTCCTATCTATAAGGTGTCTCTTAACGATGTGTTCATAATGAGTATGAGTATAAGGAGCTTGAGCACTGCGGTGAACGTCTTTCATCTTATCATGGATTATGGTCATAACCTCTGGCAACACTCTTCCAATGTAACACAATCCCTCTGAGTTTGGGGCAAGCCACTTATACGCCTTCCTCCCACATATGAAATAAGCATCATCGGGGAGAACATATGGGACAGAATATGACATTACCATATTGCAAACCTTCCAAGTGACTCTCTCATCTGTTCAGTACACGTATCAGGCTGTATGATATGCGCACAGTACCCTAGTGATACTTCTCCAACCCGCATGGTCTTACTTCCTAGAGTATACCTATACCGAAAATACCTTCCACCGTCGGCTATTTGGCGTATAAGTTCAGAGTCTACGGGCATTCTGTCAGCTCTGTGTGAAAATGCCATGGTTTGGTTATTCCATGTCACTTCCCAATTTCCCGGCTTTCGGGAATTGGAAATGTTGAAACATACTAAGGATCTATCCACATGATATTGGTGGAGCTTCAAACTAGGGGGCCTAGAAATATTAAATTTCTTGTCCACCGGTCTCCCACCCCGTAATTCAAGTACCTCATCTATTGTTAAAGGATACGGTACTAGTCCTGACTTGCTCTGACCTTGAGGTACTTGTGAGCACACCCAGCATTCTGTTTGGTTTAAAACCTTACCCACTAATGAGTGATAATCACTCAATGGATGACGGTCCATGTTGATATTAAGGCTGGACTGACATCTCTGGATGCACCCGTCCTCAACTATGTTTTCACAGTTTCTACAAATACAATTTTCCTCAGCCAATAACCCTTCACAGTGCCTCCTAGTTTCTTGACTACCAGATCGTTTTCTGATACTCGCCTTTGCTCGGTGGATGTGTTGCTCTTGGAATTCTACAAATCCGTCCTTGTCATCAGAACCCATTCCAGATCCTTTCTCGACCTCTCTGGTACTCTCACCGAAACAGACTGCTCTGGTCAACAACAGGGTCAACAGGAAAACCCGGAACGCAGTCTCTTGGGGTAAGTCCATCTTGTTAAGGGGAGAGAAAAGGGAGCAAGAAGGGGGGGGGGGGGGAGGAGGGTAATAGGAGATGGAGAAAATAATAAAAAGGAAAAAGAAATTTGGTGCGACAACCGCCTCTGGTCTTGTAGTTCTCCGTGCTCAACAGTCCTGCCTCTCAACCTTCCCGGAACAGACACTCCAGTGATACGATTTCCTCTACACTCTGCTCTTTGTCACGGGTTCTCTCTGGGTCAGCGACCTTCTTACAGTGGGACGAGTGGACCCAAGTCTCTCTTTCGGCAATCTTTAATGCTGTCGTGCTGGTTAGTAAGACTTGGTACGGTCCTTCCCACCTGTCAATGAGGCAACCTGAGCGTAGAATATTTCGAATCATTACATAATCCCCAGGCTCAATGTCATGACAATTGCTGTTTGGTAGGTCAGGAATCACCAGCTTTAGATTTCTGTTTTGATTCCTCAACTGCTTGCTCATCTTAACCAAATATTTTACAGTTATTGCATTTCAAATCATCCTGGGGTTCAATCATTACATGGGGTTGTCGACCAAAAAGAATCTCAAAGGGAGATAAGTTAAGGGGGGACCTGGGAGTGGTTCTGATGCTGTACAATACAAGTGGCAAAGCTTCTGGCCATAACAATCCAGTTTCAGCCATCACTTTGCTCAACTTGTTCTTAATAGTGCTGTTTACTCTTTCCACCTTCGCACTCGCCTGTGGGCGGTACGGAGTATGCAGCTTGCTATTAATCCCCATCAGTTTGCACATAACCTGAAAGACTTCACCTGTAAAATGGGTACCCCTATCACTTTCAATTATCCTTGGGATACCATATCTGCACACAAATTCCTGCACAATTTTCTGTGCAGTGAACGTAGCAGTATTTGTGGCAGCGGGGAACGCTTCTACCCAATTTGAAATCACATCAATACAGACTAACACATATTTTAAATTTCTGCAGGGTGGTAACTGTATGAAATCAATCTGTATTACCTGGAACGGGCCGTCTGTTGGCGGGATATGGGATGGTTCTGTTGGTATTGACTTTCCAATATTCTTTCTCAAGCAGATAAGACATGTCATTGCTCTCTTACCCGCATGAGAAGAGAATCCTGGCACACACCAGTAGGCTCTCACCAGCTTACACATACCCTCTTTGCCCAGATGAGTCAGACCGTGTGCCGCCTCAGCTAAGCTTGGAAGATATGCTCTGGGGGCTACTGGCTTACCTTGTCCATCTGTCCAGAGTGCTGAGGACTCCTGGCCATACCTTTTTGACCTCCAGACTGCCTTTTCCTGTGGAGAACACAAATTTTGCATTTCACTTAATTTTTGTGTGTTGACGGTGTTGAATACCATCAGTGGTGTGATATCTGTTTGTATGGGGGTGCTGGCTGCTGATTTAGCAGCTTCGTCTGCCCGGGTGTTACCAAGTGACACTGGGTCTTGACTGTAAGTGTGGGCTTTGCACTTGATAACAGCCACTCTGTCAGGTTCCTGTATCGCTGTTAGAAGTCTTTTTATATGGGATGCATGCGCTACAGGTGTGCCAGCTGCTGTCATGAAATTTCTGAGGCGCCATAGGGCCCCGAAATCATGCACTACTCCAAAGTCATACCTAGAATCTGTATATATATTGGCTGACTTACCCTTAGCCAATTCACACGCTCTGGTTAGGGCGACCAGCTCAGCAACTTGTGCTGAGTGCGGTGGGCCCAGGGGTTCAGCTTCTATGATACCTCTGTCATCTACGACTGCGTATCCAGTACACAAGTCTCCCGAGTCCGTCTGTCTGTGGCAACTACCGTCAGTGTAAAAAGTAAAATCTACGCCTTCCAGTGGGTTGTCACATAAATGTCGGGTCTTGCAGTGAAAGTTTGGTTCAGATATTCATTACAATCATGTGTGTCAGTGTCTATACTAAATCCTCCTTCACCATCATTCTCATCCTCCACCCTTTGTGCCTGTCCAGGCACACCTGGCAAATAAGTTGCAGGATTTAGTGCGCTGCATCTCTTTATGGTGATGTTTACAGGGGCCATTAGTGCTAATTCCCACCTTGTAAACCGTGCTGATGAGACATGTCTGGTTTGGGCAGAGTTCAGTAAGGCTGACACTGCATGAGGTGTATGGATGGTCAGGTTGTGTCCTAACACTACGTCTTCGCTTTTACTTACTAGCAAAGCTATCGCTGCAACACTCCGCAAGCATGTGGGGAGAGACCGTGCTACGGTGTCCAACTGTGCACTGTAGTAAGCTACCGGCCTGCTGGCATCACCATGTCTCTGGGTTAGGACACCTGCCGCACACCCAGCACTTTCCGTACCGTACAATTCGAAGGGTTTCCCATAATCTGGCAGGCCTAATGCAGGTGCCTGTGATAGGCATTGTTTAAGTCTCTCAAATGCCAGTTCGGACTCATCTGTGTGAGAGATCCAATCTGGTTTGTTCGAGGAGACCATTTCCTGCAAAGGTAAAGCCAGTATGGAGAACCCTGGGATCCAGTTTCGGCAGTACCCACACATTCCAAGGAAAGTGCAGATCTGTTGCTGGGTTTGTGGCAGAGTCATGTCGCGAATCGCCTGTATTCTATCAGCGGTGAGATGTCTAAATCCTTGTGTCAAGCAATGTCCCAAATATTTTACCTTGGTCTGGCACTACTGCAACTTGTCCTTTGACACCTTGTGTCCCGTATTAGAAAGGTGAAACAGAAGCTGTTTCGTGTCTTTCAAGGACGCTTCGAGTGAATCAGAACACAGCAGTAAGTCATCTACATACTGTATTAATACTGACCCGCTCTCAGGTTGAAAGGACTGTAAACAGTCATGCAAAGCCTGGGAGAAAATACTTGGGCTGTCAATGAAACCTTGGGGTAGACGAGTCCAGGTGTACTGTACTCCCCTGTATGTAAATGCAAACAAATATTGGCTGTCAGGGTGCAGAGGGACCGAAAAGAAAGCAGAACAGAGGTCAATGACAGTGAAAAATTTCGCAGTAGGGGGAATTTGCATGGGAATGACAGCTGGATTTGGCACTACGGGAAATTGGCTCTCAACTATCTTGTTTATCCCCCTTAGATCCTGCACTAGCCTGTAACCCCTCCCCCCACTCTTTTTCACAGGGAAGATGGGACTATTGGCGGTGCTGGACGTCCTAACTAGAATGCCCTGTTGTAGCAAGCGCTCTATGACTGGGTACACTCCTAATTCCACCTCTGGCTTTAGAGGATACTGTGGGATTTTTGGAGCTATCCTACCATCTTTTACTTGCACTACTACAGGAGCTACATTTGCCATTAATCCAGTGTCTTGTCCATCTTTGGTCCAGAGGGATTCCGGTATCTGGGAGATCATTTCCTCTACCTTGGATGGACACCTGTCTATAACAGCAGAGTGTGACATTAACCTTTGTGGGGTGTCTAACATATCCTGCACTTCCTGAACGTGATTCTCAGGTATATCTAAGAAGACACCCTCAGGAGTACAATATATGACACACCTCATCTTACACAATAAATCTCTCCCAAGTAGATTAGTCGGAGCCGATGCAGCTAGCAAAAAGGAGTGCTGGTCTGCAAAAAGCCCTATCCTAATCTCTGCTGGTCTACTTAAAGGGTAGTGTTGCACTATTCCTGTTACCCCCATTGCTGAAATTGTTTTACCCGTGGTTTTCATACCTACCGTTGAATTTAACACTGACCTGGCCGCCCCTGTATCTACAAGGAAAGGTAGTGATCTACCAGCTAAATCAACTGTAACCTCGGGTTCATTTCCAAGGCTAGCAATCAACTTCACTGGCTGCAGACTACAGGTGTGGCCTAACCCCTATTGTATATTGTGGCCCTCCCGCAGCGCGCTGGCAGCTATAATATGTGAGGGAGGTAGCTGAGTATTTTCAGAGGTCTGCCAGTCCCTCCTAGGTGGGTACCTTCTTGTTTCCCCTGCATGTGGCTCATAACTCCTCCTATGCGATCCCTGATCCCAATTACGTGTGTTATGCTGTGAGTCATGTTCTGGTCTAGGGGGTCGATATACCTTATATGTGCCTTTATAATTACAGTTCCGTGCGTAATGTCCTTCCCTCTGGCAGTTATAACATTTTACTATAAACGACTTACCATCAGGGGTCTGGGGTTTTGGCTGATGTGGCTTCGTTGTCAGGGCTTTTATACTTACTGTCATCAGCTTATCCCCCTGTGACTCCCTGTGCTTAATGATGTTCCGATCGTGCTCGATAGCGGACTCTCTTAATGCAGCCACCGAAATACCTCTCCAGTTAGGTTGAGTGGTTTGTACCCTTGTTCTCAACGTTTCTTTTAACCCGTCCATTAATACTGACACAGCTACCTCTCTATGATGTACATTTTCCTTAATGTCCTCGACCCCAGTGTATCTAGCCATTTCCTGCAGTGCTCGATGGAAATATTCAGAAGCAGTTTTACCTTCTTTTTGTCTTATGGAAAAGATTTTATTCCATTTGACAACAGTAGGGAAATATACTCCTAATTGTAGATTGATCTGTCGTACATTCTCCTGAGTGTATTCATCAGTGAGAGGTACTTCTACGTCTAATTTACAATCAGCAATGAATTTCACAGGGTCAATATTGGAGGGTAAACATGCCCGTAGCACTGTTCGCCAATCTTTGTTTGTGGGTTCGGTGGCGTTACCTAATTCTCTAATAAACCTCTGACATGCGGCTAGATCCTATCTGGGATCGGGAAATTCAGACATAATTGTCCTCAATTCTGTCCGGGACCAAGGACAATGCATAGCAATGTTCCTGATAGGAGTGACTCCCTGAGCGTCAGTCTTCCCATTGGGGACTGCGATCACCCTGACAGGATTTATTTCAATTACATCATTCTGTGTTGATTCTACAATCTGAGGTGCTGTTGTCTCTGCATAATGGCCCTCATTCCGAGTTGTTCGCTCGGTAAAATTCTTCGCATCGCAGCGATTTTCCACTTAATGCGCATGCACAATGTCCGCACTGCGACTGCGCCAAGTAAATTTGCTATGCACTTAGTAATTTTACTCACGGCTTTTTCATCGTTCAGGCGATCGTAATGTGATTGACAGGAAATGGGTGTTACTGGGCGGAAACAGGCCATTTTATGGGCGTGTGGGAAAAAACGCTACCGTTTCCGGAAAAAACGCAGGAGTGGCCGGAGGAACGGAGGAGTGTCTGGGCGAACGCTGGGTGTGTTTGTGACGTCAAACCAGGAACGACAAGCACTGAACTGATCGCAGATGCCGAGTAAGTCTGGAGCTACTCAGAAACTGCTACGAGGTGTGTAATCGCAATATTGCGAATACATCGGTCGCAATTTTAAGATGCTAAGATTCACTCCCAGTAGGCGGCGGCTTAGCGTGAGCAACTCTGCTAAAATCGCCTTGCGAGCGAACAACTCGGAATGACCTCCAATGTACGGTACCGTACTTACCTGTGGACACGACTTCACCTGTCCCTCCGCTAGGGGCCTTTGCTACTGCTCTTACTGGTTGGGCTGTGCCCACTTGTGTGTCTTGTATGGTGGCTGCTAGAGAGAGTGCCAATATCGTGCTGGGCTCATCTTCTTGCTCGCAGTCATGAGGGAAGTTTAAGATGGGATACAACTTGCACGGGTTAGCATTAATACATTTATCAAGTTCACTCTTATCATATATCAGTAAGCCATTGTCTGTAGCCACTTTCTCCCCGGTAATATACGGTGGTGGTGGTGCGGTTGCCATCAGTTTCCTGCTAGGGTTGGAACCGGCTGCGTGAGCTAGTTCCCTCTGCATATCGCCCTCTTGTTGCCATAAATGTAAACAGTTTGCGTGTCTGACCCTTTGTTTTCGGGATTTTAACAGACATATCCTAATCCTTAAATTCTGCAACACCTCTGGATTAAAACTGCCTACCCTAGGGAATGGTTCCCTATCTTCCGCAGTCATACGTTCCCATTCATTGCATAAAACCTCTGTGTGTGATCCATATTTCTCACACATTATGTACCTCGCCGACCCCTTGGGCCGCGGAATATCAACCTGAACCCTGGTTGATCGTCCCTTACTTGAGCAACTGGCCCCCATCTTTTGCAGGTATTGCCTTCTCAGCTAATTCCTACAAAAAAACAAAACACTCAAAATAAGGTAACGGTGAAAGTTCAACGAGTGCTTTCACCCACTCACGCCCACGTTGGCCAATACACCTAAACACTGTCCTCAGGGCCGGTACGTACCCAACCTAGGGCCCCTGTGTAACCTCTATTCACTGGAAGTATATGGGAGTGACTTACCCTTCCCAGTAAATATTGGTCGTTGGAGATTTCCTGAGTGACCAGAGAAACTCCCTCAAATTAAAAAAAATGTTACACAAATAACATTTGCGTATGCTACACCTAACGCGTATGATCCCGCGATTTTACGCAAAGCTCGTAAAAGGGTATCACGTTGTGCTAAGTATTGCGCCCACGAACGCGCGGTCCAATCGCACAGCGTATAGGTAACTGTTACTTATCCGCCGTACGACCAATGGAATTGATTGTTTAGGCTGCGAAACCTCAGCTGGAGCGTATCTGAACGGGCCTATATGGGTTCTTCGCCAACCACCTGGGCTGCGATCTCTAAACAAAAACCTTGCTGACCTTTGGTCTGCGGTACTCTAAACCTTCGCTGACCTTTGGTCTGCGATATCTACTACTTTGCTCCTTTGTACTTTAATCAATGTTAACGTGAGCAAGCCAGTCTCACGCCACCAAGTGTCCACTCACCTGGTGTGGTCTCCTACGGGATCCCGAATTCCCTGGGTTCACAAAACCTTTATTGTTTGCACACTCACGCTCTTTCACTCATGTACACTTTGGTTTTTCTGTACAGAAAATGAACTTTCATTCAGATAAAACAGCCTTAGTTCCAGAGGTAATACAGTAAAAAAGGTTTTTAAACTAAATATCGGAAACTGATCAATTTGTGCTATTATCGCGTGGCTACCCTCTCGCGCCTAAACTAAAACAATGCTATTGTGTGATTTGTACTTAGCGGTCGTACCTTTACGCACGTTGCGTAAACACGCCACGTGTGTATACCTTTACGTTGCGTACGCAGTCCCATACTTTGTCCGAGACACGTGTACAAAGGCCGTACGTCCGCAGTACTACAAATCCCACACTTCCATAAATGTAAGCGATATTTAACTATAATCGCTCATTTAACACAACACACAGTTTCTTCTGTATAAACCTTTACAACTAGGCCAGGCTGCGTGTGCGTCTTACACTTACTTCCTTAAATATTTAACTATATTTTAACTAAATAGCAACAAATTTTCTCAGTACAGGTCAAAATGAATCTAATAATCGCTACTTATGGCAATAATGCGAGCAGATATGCAAAGTACAAAATACAGGTGTATGCGTGTGTTGTGTGCGCATTTGGCGCCAAACAGAAATTTACAGACTTTAAAAATAGCTTTTGCGTTCTTACCTTACGGATCCCTCCAGCATCCCTACAAACCATGCAGGGCAGACGCTTATCTAATCAGCACTAGTGTATCCACCAACCAGGAGAAGGCTTATATGGGATACCTTTCCGCCCTTTGCTGATAGATAAAGTCTGCTTTAACCTGCTAGGGTGTGGGTATGAGGAAAAACCAGACGATGCCCCCAATTGATAATGTCGATATTATCTTAAACCATAAAGCTATACCTCTAGATACACTTTTACCGTGGAGCCGCTAGACTGAATACACGCGTTACGCACTTTGTACGCTGTTTGCGTACAGAGTCCCGTACGTGGTACGTACTTGGCGTACACACGCCGCGCTGAGTGTACAGAGTACGCACAGCGCGCGCACACAATTGATAACCTTTAAACCTTATTCGTAATGTAATGCAATGTTATTCTTACACTCTAAACCATGTGCCGCAAAGCACTGTAATGATGTTATACTTTAAACCTTAAGTAGCGCTGGCGGTATAAAGTACCCGCAGTGCGTACACCTTATCAATACTTATAAACCTTATACAGTTAAATACGCTTTAGACCCTTGCAGGAAAGTGAGGACACAACACCGATATGTAGTTGAAGCACAGGGTTCTAAGGCCACAGTGGATTATTTCAGAAGGTAAAACAGTACAAATCATACACTACAGGCTAACAAGACAAATCTACAACAGAATAATGGCTACAGAAAATGTACATACGTGAGAATGTTCGCAAGAGCAACCTGGACCAGTCCTCCGCTTATCAGGTGGAAAGCGTTCAGAGTCTTCTGACCGGCCAGGCAACAACAGGCTTTTTATACACAACTTACATGCACAATACAATGGTCACTGTAATTTCATTGTCCATTGGACACAGAGATGTGTCTCTACATTACAGGAGAGGTCATAGGTTGATTTGAAAAGGTGGGCGATGTCTTTCTCAACTGCTCTTGGGGGTGGTATCCTCTGGATTCCCGCCGCATACATAATATACAGTAAATACAGTTAATATCTATATTCTACTTTTGCACATAACTATACGCTGGAACATGCGATCTTTCTCTAACCAACACCGGAATGTTACCCTTAAAATACCCTACAGCTGGATACTAGACATCACCTTCTAACCTTAGTCTGACCCTTCCTATCATGCAAAGGCGAATCCCTTAGTCCTGGAACTGTTTAAACTATTGATACTCGCTGATGTGGTGCAAGGGAGTTATATCTAAAATGTACACTATTTGGGTTAAATATGTAATGTTCTAATAACCCTCTATGCGCTCACAAACTCCGCCGTAAATACCCATACCACGCGCAGGAACGCGGGAGCGATCATACGCAAATTGCGGATATGTGCATGCACGGCGAAGTAAGTGCACGCGCAGCGGGCATGTGCATGGGGTTAGTACATGGTGTATGCATTACAATATTTTTGCCAATTGTATGTATGTATATGTGTATATATATATATATATATTTGTATGTATGTATATGTGTATATATATTTCTCTAACGTCCTAGTGGATGCTGGGGACTCCGTAAGGACCATGGGGAATAGACGGACTCCGCAGGAGACTGGGCACTCTAAAGAAAGATTTAGTACTACCTGGTGTGCACTGGCTCCTCCCTCTATGCCCCTCCTCCAGACCTCAGTTAGAATCTGTGCCCGGCCAGAGCTGGGTGCTTTTAGTGAGCTCTCCTGAGCTTGCTAATAAGAAAGTATTTTAGTTAAGTTTTTTTATTTTCAGAGAGCTTCTGCTGGCAACAGACTCTCTGCTACGTGGGACTGAGGGGAGAGAAGCAAACCTACTAACTGAGGCTAGGTTGCGCTTCTTAGGCTACTGGACACCATTAGCTCCAGAGGGATCGAACACAGGACCTGACCTTGTCGCCCGTTCCCGGAGCCGCGCCGCCGTCCCCCTCGCAGAGCCAGAAGTCAGAAGCCGGCAGAAGCAAGAAGACATCGAAATCGGCGGCAGAAGACTCCTGTCTTCACATGAGGTAGTGCACAGCACTGCAGCTGTGCGCCATTGCGCCCACACTACCCACACACTCCGGTCACTGTAGGGTGCAGGGCGCAGGGGGGGGCGCCCTGGGCAGCAATTAGGATACCTCTTGGCAAAAAGACACATATATACAGCTGGGCACTGTATATATGTACGAGCCCCCGCCATTTTATTACACAGACCCGGGACTGAAGCCCGCCGCTGAGGGGGCGGGGCCTTCTTCCTCAGCACTAACCAGCGCCATTTTCTCTTCACAGCTCCGCTGAGAGGAAGCTCCCCAGGCTCTCCCCTGCAGTATCAAGGTAGAAAAAGGGTAAAAAGAGAGGGGGGGCACATAAATTTAGGCGCAAAATTATCATAAACAGCAGCTACTGGGTAAACACTAAGTTACTGTGTAATCCCTGCGTTATATAGCGCTGGGGTGTGTGCTGGCATACTCTCTTTCTGTCTCCGCAAAAGGCCTTGTGGGGTCCTGTCCTCAATTAGAGCATTCCCTGTGTGTGTGCGGTGTGTCGGTACGTTTGTGTCGACATGTTTGACGAGGACGGTTACGTGGAGGCAGAACAAGTGCAAGTGACTGTGGTGTCGCCGCCGACGGCGCCGACACCTGATTGGATGGATATGTGGAAGGTGTTAAATGATAATGTAAGCTCCTTGCATAAAAGGTTGGATAATCAGTCAGGGTCTCAACCCGTGTCTGATTCTGCAGCTCAGAGGCCGTCAGGGTCTCAAAAGCGCCCACTATCCCAGTTGGTTGACACAGATGTCGACACGGATTCTGACTCCAGTGTCGATGACGATGAGGCAAAGTTGCAGCCTAAAATGACTAAAGCCATCCGATACATGATTATAGCAATGAAGGATGTATTGCACATACCGGAGAAAAACCCTGTCCCTGACAAAAGGGTATATATGTATGGGGAGAAAAAGGAAGAGGTGACTTTTCCCCCTTCACATAAGTTAAATGAATTATGTGAAAAAGCATGGGATTCCCCCGATAAGAAAGTGCTGATTTCCAAAAGGTTACTTATGGCGTACCCTTTCCCGCCAACTGACAGGATGCGCTGGGAATCCTCCCCTAGGGTAGATAAAGCTCTGACACGCTTATCTAAAAAGGTGGCCCTGCCGTCACAGGATACGGCCGCCCTAAAGGATCCTGCAGATAGGAAGCAGGAAAGTATCCTGAAGTCTGTTTATGCACACTCAGGTACTATACTGAGGCCGGCTATTGCGTCGGCCTGGATGTGTAGTGCTGTAGCAGCATGGACGGATAATCTGTCTGAGGAAATGGATATCTTAGACAAGGATACCATTTTACTGACCCTGGGGCATATAAAAGACGCTGTCCTATATATGAGGGATGCCCAGAGGGACATTTGCCTACTGGGCTCTAGAATAAATGCAATGTCAATTTCTGCCAGAAGGGTCCTGTGGACTCGGCAATGGACAGGTGATGCCGACTCCAAAAAGCACATGGAGGTGTTACCTTACAAGGGTGAGGAATTGTTTGGGGACGGTCTCTCGGACCTAGTTTCCACAGCTACGGCTGGGAAGTCAAACTTTTTGCCATATATTCCCTCACAGCCTAAGAAAGCACCGTATTACCAAATGCAGTCCTTTCGATCACAGAGAAGCAAGAAGGTCAGAGGTGCGTCCTTTCTGGCCAGAGGCAGGGGTAGAGGAAAGAAGCTGCACAACACAGCTAGTTCCCAGGAACAGAAGTCCTCCCCGGCTTCCACTAAATCCACCGCATGACGCTGGGGCTCCACAGGAGCCAGGAGCGGTGGGGGCGCGTCTCCGAAATTTCAGCCACCAGTGGGTTCGCTCACAGGTGGATCCCTGGGCTATACAGATTGTGTCTCAGGGATACAAGCTGGAATTCGAAGTGATGCCCCCTCACCGTTACCTCAAATCGGCCCTGCCAGCTAACCCCATAGAAAGGGAAGTAGTGTTAGCGGCAATTCACAAGTTATATCTCCAGCAGGTGGTGGTAAAGGTTCCCCTCCTTCAACAAGGAAGAGGATACTATTCCACAATGTTTGTGGTACCGAAACCGGACGGTTCGGTCAGACCCATATTGAATTTAAAATCCCTGAACATTTATCTGAAAAGATTCAAGTTCAAAATGGAATCGCTCAGAGCGGTCATTGCAAGCCTGGAAGAGGGGGATTTTATGGTGTCTCTGGACATCAAGGATGCGTACTTGCATGTCCCCATTTATCCACCTCATCAGGAGTACCTCAGGTTTGTGGTACAGGACTGTCATTACCAATTTCAGACGTTGCCGTTTGGCCTGTCCACGGCACCGAGAATATTTACCAAGGTGATGGCGGAAATGATGGTGCTCCTTCTGAAGCAAGGGGTTACGATTATCCCATACTTGGACGATCTCCTCATAAAGGCGAGGTCCAGGGAGCGGTTGCTGATCAGCGTAGCACTCTCTCAGGAAGTGTTGCAACAGCACGGCTGGATTCTGAATATTCCAAAGTCGCAGCTGATTCCTACGACGCGTCTGCCCTTCCTGGGCATGATTCTGGACACAAACCAGAAAAAGGTGTTTCTACCGGAGGAGAAGGCTCAGGAGCTCGTGACTCTGGTCAGAGGCCTCCTAAAACCAAAACAGGTATCGGTGCATCACTGCACGCGAGTCCTGGGAAAGATGGTGGCGTCATACGAAGCCATTCCCTTCGGCAGGTTCCATGCGAGGATCTTTCAGTGGGATCTGTTGGACAAGTGGTCCGGATCGCATCTTCAGATGCATCGGCTGATCACCCTGTCCCCCAGGGCCAGGGTGTCTCTTCTGTGGTGGCTGCAAAGTGCTCACCTCCTCGAGGGCCGCAGGTTCGGCATACAGGACTGGGTCCTGGTGACCACGGATGTAAGCCTCCGAGGATGGGGGGCAGTCACTCAAGGAAGAAACTTCCAGGGGCTGTGGTCAGGTCAGGAGACTTGTCTGCACATCAATATCCTGGAACTAAGGGCCATATACAACGCCCTGAGTCAAGCGGAGCCTCTGCTTCGAAACCAACCAGTGCTGATTCAGTCAGACAACATCACGGCAGTGGCCCATGTAAACCGCCAGGGCGGCACAAAAAGCAGGGTGACAATGGCAGAAGCCACCAGGATTCTTCGTTGGGCGGAGAATCACGTACTAGCACTGTCAGCAGTGTTCATTCCGGGAGTGGACAACTGGGAAGCAGACTTCCTCAGCAGGCACGACCTCCACCCGGGAGAGTGGGGACTTCATCAAGAAGTCTTCACGCAGATTGCAAATCGATGGGAACTGCCACAGGTGGACATGATGGCGTCCCGTCTCAACAAAAAGCTAAAAAGATATTGCGCCAGGTCAAGGGACCCTCAGGCGATAGCTGTGGACGCACTAGTAACACCGTGGGTGTTCCAGTCGGTCTATGTGTTTCCTCCTCTTCCTCTCATACCAAAGGTGCTGAGAATTGTAAGAAAAAGAGGAGTGAGAATAATACTCATTGTTCCGGATTGGCCAAGAAGAACTTGGTACCCGGAATTGCAAGAAATGCTCACAGAGGACCCGTGGCCTCTGCCTCTCAGACAGGACCTGTTACAACAAGGGCCCTGTCTGTTCCAAGACTTAAGACCGTGGAGCTAAAGTATCTCACGTGGAAAGTGGTCATGCTGTTGGCCTTAGCTTCGGCTAGGCGTGTGTCAGAATTGGCGGCTTTGTCATGTAAAAGCCCCTATCTGGTTTTCCATATGGATAGGGCAGAATTGCGGACTCGTCCGCAATTTCTGCCAAAGGTGGTGTCATCCTTTCATTTGAACCAACCTATTGTGGTGCCTGCGGCTACTGGTGACTTGGAGGATTCCAAGTTGCTTGACGTAGTCCGGGCTTTGAAGATTTATGTGACCAGAACGGCTGGAGTCAGGAGGACTGACTCGCTGTTTGTCCTGTATGCATCCAACAAGCTGGGTGCTCCTGCTTCAAAGCAAACTATTGCTCGCTGGATCTGTGGCACAATTCAGCAGGCTCATTCTGCGGCTGGGTTGCCGCATCCAAAATCAGTGAAAGCCCATTCCACGAGAAAGGTGGGCTCTTCTTGGGCGGCTGCCCGAGGGGTCTCGGCATTACAGCTTTGCCGAGCTGCTACTTGGTCGGGTTCAAACACATTTGCAAAGTTCTACAAGTTTGATACCCTGGCTGAGGAGGACCTTGAGTTTGCGCATTTGGTGCTGCAGAGTCATCCGCACTCTCCCGCCCGTTTGGGAGCTTTGGTATAATCCCCATGGTCCTTACGGAGTCCCCAGCATCCACTAGGACGTTAGAGAAAATAAGATTTTACTCACCGGTAAATCTATTTCTCGTAGTCCGTAGTGGATGCTGGGCGCCCGTCCCAAGTGCGGACTTTCTGCAATACGTGTATATAGTTATTGCTTACTAAAGGGTTATGTTATGTGGCATCAGTTGAGTGATGCTTGTTTGTTGTTCATACTGTTAACTGGGTAAGTTTATCACGAGTTATACGGTGTGATTGGTGTGGCTGGTATGAGTCTTACCCTGGATTCCAAAATCCTTTCCTTGTAATGTCAGCTCTTCCGGTCACAGTTTCATTAACTGAGGTCTGGAGGAGGGGCATAGAGGGAGGAGCCAGTGCACACCAGGTAGTACTAAATCTTTCTTTATAGTGCCCAGTCTCCTGCGGAGCCCGTCTATTCCCCATGGTCCTTACGGAGTCCCCAGCATCCACTACGGACTACGAGAAATAGATTTACCGGTGTGTAAAATCTTATTATATATATATATATATATATATATATATATATACACACATACATAGACAGTTAGAGTTAGCGACCTGAATATGTACTCACACACCTCTGTTTGCCCTCCTCTGACTGACACAATTTTGCTGCATAACTGCAGCGGAGTGCCTGCAACTCAGGGGCTCAATGTAGTCGAATGCCTGCCTTACCCACATCAGTACACACTGCCGCCGAATAATGCCGCCGCGGCTGATTGCCCTTCCCGTATCAGTACTCACTGCTGCTGCCTAATATCCACAGCTGCAAAATGCCCTGCTCGCATGAGTACACGATGACACTGCCTAATGTCTGCCAACAGGGCCGGCGCTACCCGCTCAGCAAGGTCCTGCAAAGCAGGGAGGCGCTGGGTCAGAGAGGCGCTCTCCCCGCTCTGCGACCTTGCTGTGATGTGCGCTGTTGATGCCGGCTGCCAGCGCCTGTCACTCTGACAGATGACAGGAGCGGCACCTTACTGATGGGGCCGCCCCTCTCCCTGCCTCTTCACTTATGAAGCCGCCCAGCGCTGTGCAGGAGCCCGCAGCCGGCAGCAGTGTAGTGAGTCACACTGACTCATTACACGCTGCCGCCACTGAGCTACATGTTCTAACAGAAAAAACCTCACTGGCGCTGGTCCCCGACGCCAGTGAGAGGGTGATCAGTCACATCACCCTTCTTCTCTGCTCCGCACTGCTGCTGCAGCTCTCTGCTTCCTGGACTCTGTGTTGGCCCTCACTGCATGCTGGGACATACGGGGGAGGGAGGAGGGGGAGTCTCGGCAGCAGTCTGTGGTGTGTGTACAGAAGAGTGATGTACTCAGCCCCTGCAGTGAAGAGCCTTGATGAAGCCAGAGCCAGGAGGTGCACAGTGTGGAACTTGTGGAAAAAGAAAACACATGTAAAGTAAAGAGTGTGTGTTTAGCTATGGCTGTGTGTGTTTCTGCATATACTGTATATGTATTTTCCTATGTCTGTTTAGCTATGTGTATTTTTTGTGTATACTGTATATGTATTTTGCTAGGTGTTTAGCTGTATGTATGTACAGTATGTATGTGTTTGTGTGTGTGTCTTTTCTGTGGATGTGTCTGTGTATATATGTTTTGCTGTGTGTGTTTTACTATATGTGTGTATATCAATATCTACAGATGTAGCCACACTTATCCATCCCATGATGCGTACGCATCGCGGCATGGATGACGCCACTGGTGTGCCCATGTCTATGAGTCGCGCATGTGTACTTCTATGGAGTGAACGGAGGCTGCGAATAGCCACAGCACGGCGTTCACTGTCTGCTTGCCATGATGCGTATGCCGGTTCCTACACATTGCAGCAACAATGAGGCTGGCCACATCTCTATCTATCTATCTATCTATCTATCTATCTATCTATCTATCTATCTATCTATCTATCTCTCACATTCCCGGTAGTAAATGTTGACGTGTGCATCTCTATACTGTGTGTTGTACCGTGTATAAGCGTCTGTACTGTGCGGCGTACCGTGTATAAGCTTCTGTACTGTGCGGAGTACCGCGTATAAGCGTCTGTACTGTGTGGCGTACCGTGTATAAGCTTCTGTACTGTGTGGCATACCGTGTATAAACTTCTCAACTGTGTGGCGTAACGTGTATAAGCTTCTCTACTATAGGGGGTATTCAATTATGTGCCAAATTTGACCATGGGTATTCAATTTCGGGCATTTTGAGCCAGATTTTAAATCTCTTTTCACCCATGAATTTTCCCCCTTTTTATGTCGAATCGGCATGGGCGAAAACGCCCCCAAATTCGACAACTCATAGATCGGCTGCAAATTTGCAGATTCACGTGATTTTTGCCAGTGCCGGACTTTTTAACAAGTCAGAAAAATGGCACAGGCATTGAATAGGGTGAATCTAATTCGCCCTAAAAACAGACGATAATTTGCCGATTTTTCGACTGGTCGAAAAATCAGGCAATAATTGAATACCCCCTATGTGTTAACATGTATAATCTTCTCTATTGTGTGGCGTACTCTGTATAGGGCTCTAAACTGTGGCGCAACATGTATAAGTCTCTCTGCTGTGTGGTGTACCATGTATAAGCTTCTCTGCTGTCTGGCATACCCTGTATAAGGCTCTCTACTGTATGGCGCTACGTGTATAAGGCTCTCTACTGTGTGGCGTACCGTGTTCAAGCTTCTCTACTGTTGTGGCATACGGTGTATAAGGCTCTCTACTGTGTAGTGTAACGTGAATTGGGAGTACTATTGTGTGGCGACACCCCTTATTAGTGAGACAAACAATATTTTGGGGGATGCTATTTCCCTATTTTTAATATGGGATGGGGCCCAATGCATATTGTTGCACCTGGACCCACTATTTCTAGTTCCGCCACTGCGCCTGTCTGCCCAGGAAGACCACCGCATGCATCCCTGCCCTCACCCTCTCTAACTCCCCCTCAACGTCCCTGCCCTCACCCTCCCTGTAACTCCCCCTCAACGTCCCTGCTCTCACCCTCCCTGTAACCACCCTTCCGCGTCCCTGCCCTCACCCTCCCTGTAACTCCCTGTCACTGCCCCTGCATTCACTCTCCCGGTAAATCCCCCTCATTTGTGACGCACACTGACCCTTTATGAGTTAAGAGAGGGAGGGCGCAATTTTATAGTTTGCAGGAGGGCGCCGAACACCCTAGCACCGGCCCTGTCTGCCAATACCCTGCTCACATCAGTACATGGCGCTGCTGCAACCGTGACATCAAGGAACTCTAATAAGCAGAGCCATGTCTTAGGAACCGCAAGCGGCAGCTTCTATCCTGGTTTTGGCTGTCAGTCTGTGACTGTAAAGGCTGGCTGCCACATCTACACTAAAAAATAACCGCCATCAGGGGGGGTCCTGGGTAGTCAGTACCCCACCCCCACATGTGCCACTGCCAAGGCTGTATACAACTATCCCAGGCTCCCCTGCCCTCTCCTGGGATGGTGGGTGACCTAGATGTGCAGCTGGGTGCAATATATGTCAATATAGAGTCCTGCCAGTACAGGGGAGGAGGTGACCCATATGCAGGTGGTGCTACATTTCCAGTAGGAGGGTGGGTTTGGGGTGGTAGGTATGAGATGCTTGGGCTGTACTTGGCATAATGTGTATAAGGGGCTCTTCCTGGAATAATGTGTATAATGGGCGCTATCTGGCATAACGTGTATAAGGGGCACTTCCTGGCATAAAGTGAATAAGCAACTCTACCTGGCATAATGTGTAAAAGGGGCTTTTACTGTGGCATAACATGTATAAGCGGGTCTGCTGTGTTGTAATGTGTATAAGCCACTCTCCTGTGTGGCATGACGTGTATAAGCAGCTCTACCTCGGCATAACGTGTATAAGGGATTTTTACTGTGGAGTAACATGTATAAGCAGGTCTGCTGTGGTGTAATGTGTATAAGCGGCTCTCCTGTGTGGCGTAATGTGTATAAGGATCTACTGTGGTGTAACATGTATAAGAGGCTCTAGCGTGGTGTAAAATGTATAAGAGGCTCTACTGTGGTGTAACGTGTATTAGGGGCATTTACTGTGGCGTAACATGTAAAAGCGGGTCTGCTGTGGTGTAACGTGTTTAAGCCGCTCTTCTGTGTGGCCTAATGTGTATAAGCATCTCTACCTCGGCATAACATGTATAAGCTGCTTGCCTGTGTGACGTAACGTGTATAAGAGGATTTACTGTGGTGTAACATGTATAAGAGGCTCTAGTGTGGTGTAACATGTATAAGAGGCTCTACTGTGGTGTAACGTGTATTAGGGGCTTTTACTGTGGCGTAACGTGTATAAGCGGCTCTTCTGTGGCATAATGTATATAGGGGGTAATTCAGAGTTGATCGCAGCAGCACATTTGACAGCAATTGGGCAAAACCATGTGCACTGCAGGTGTGGCAGATATAACATTTGCAGAGTGAGTTAGATTTGGTGGGTTATTTTGTTTCTGTGCAGGGTAAATACTGGCTGCTTTATTTTTACACTGCAATTTAGATTTCAGTTTGAACACACCACACCCAAATATAAATCTCTCTGCACATGTTATATCTGCACCCCCCCCCCAACTCCCACCCCCTGCAGTGCACATGGTTTTGCCCAACTGTTAACAAATTTGCTGCTGCGATCAACTCTGAATTAGACCCATAATCGGCTCTACTGTGTGGCGTAACGTGTATAAGGGTACTACTATGCGGTGTAATGTGAATAACGGACATTATTGTGCAATGTAATGTGAATTGGTACTATTCTGTGGCCACTCCCCTATATTTTTGATGCGTGTCTTCATCACACACTGTCCCTGTTTTGAGCACCATAAGGTCTAGAACTAGCCCTGTCACCAATTGAGGATTTTAAAATATTTTTTTTATTTTCAAATGTAACATGCCCCTCAGTGGCGGAACTAGCGAGCGGTGGGCCCAGGTGCAACAAAATGCTCTGGGCCCCCCGTACCCCCCCCCATCCCATCCAAGTCCACCCCCTCACCCCTGGAGAGGATCTGGTGAGGGGGGACCTGCTCAGGGCCAGAGAAATGGATACCTAGCAACAGTGCTGTTACTAGACATTTTAGCACTGTGTGCAAGAAACGGCATTGGCGCCCCACCCCTGCATGCAAAACAGGGGCAGTGCGCGCCGTAGGCGTGGGCAAAAATACATAGGGGCGTGGCTTTGTTGGGAAGGGGTGTGGCCACAAAATAATACCAATTCATAAAACGGTGCACAGTAGTCTCCATTATTCAAATTACGCTGCACAGTAGCACCACTACACCATGTAGAGACCCTTTTACACCTTACGGCGGACAGATTCCCCTTTTTACAGATTACGGCAGACAGCGTCCCCTATTTACACATAACGGCAGACAGCGTCCCCTTTTTACACATAACGGCAGACAGCGTGCCCTTGTTACACATAGCGGCAGACAGCGTGCCCTTGTTACACATTACGGCAGACAGCATACACTTTTTACACATAACGGCAGACAGCGTGCCCTTTTTACACATAACGGCAGACAGCGTCCCCTTTTTACACATTACGGCAGACAGTGTGCCCTTTTTACACATTACGGCAGACAGCGTCCCCCTTTTTACACATTACGGCAGACAGCGTGCCCTTTTTACACATCACGGCAGGCAGATTCCCCCTTTTTACACATTACGTCAGGCAGATTCCCCCTTTTTACACATTGCGGCAGACAGCGTCCCTTTTTTACACATCATGGCAGGCAGATTCCCCCTTTTTACACATTACGTCAGGCAGATTCCCCCTTTTTACACATTGCAGCAGACAGCGTCCTCTTTTTACACATCACGGCAGGCAGATTCCCCCTTTTTTACACATTACGGCAGACAGTCCCCCTTTTTGCACATAAAGAAAGAAAGAGAAAGAAAGAAAGAATTATACTTACCCTCTCCGCTGGCTCAGGCTCCTCGGTGCAGCTTCTGGCAGAGATCCCGGGCAGGAGAGAAGGAGGATGAGGGAGGTGGAGGAGGGAGCCGCAGCAGCGCTGTGTTATTGATGGAGGCGCTGCTGCTGCTGTCCCTCTGCTTCACTATAGGCTGTTCTCCGCTGTGAGTGCTGGGATGCGCTTCACAGCGGCGGCAGCCTATAGTGAAGCAGAGGGACAGCAGCAGCAGTGCCTCAACCAGTAACAAAGCGCTGCTGCGGCTCCCTCCTTCACCTCCCTCCTCCTCCTTCCCCCATACCGCTGCGCTCCTCCCCTCTCCGGGCGGCTGTGTGCTGCGGGCAGCGGTTACCCGCAGCACACAGCGGCATGTAATGAGTCAGTTTGACTCATTACATGCTTTGGGCCCCTGGACAGAGGCGGGCCCCAGTGCAACGCACTGGTTGCACTGGCGGTAGTTCCGCCTCTAATGCCCCTAATTCAGTACAGGGGAGGGGGCGTCGAAACATAACCATGGCACCAAGCTAGTAGGGGCACTACTGTGTGATGTAATGTGAATAAGGGGCACTACTATGTGGTGTAATATAAATCAGGGGCACTATATTTGGGGTAATGTGAATAAGAGTAATAATATTAATAATAATAATGTGTGTCATTATTTTAAATTGGGGGTACCATTGTGTGGCCACGCTCCTTCCTTGTGAGATCACACCCCTTTTTGCGGCGCATGCAGTCCCTTTTTTATGTATGGGAGGGTGTAAATTTATCATTTGCAGGGGGGCGCCAAACACCCTAGCACCGGCCCTGCGCCCGCTGCCGCCGCTCCCCCTGCATTACGCCCGCTGCCGGCACTGAAATCAGAGCACAGCATGATTCAGCTGTGTCTCCGATTTCCCCAGTACACGGCCGCGACCGCCGGCCTGCTCCGGCTGTCGAACTGCTGCTGTAGACACCAGAGACTCACAGGATTTCACTCACCGCCGCGGCCACTGGGATTTCTGTGATGTCCAGGAGCTGAGAGTGAGGCGGCGCCATTTTACTCTCAGCTCCTTCCTCAGCGGCGCCGGCTGTGTGTGAGTGACTGTCTGGGACTGTCAGGGAGCTGCGAGCACTTTACCGCTGGACACAGTGGACTCGTTTGAGCACGATCACGACTGCTGGAGACCAAGCCGCTACGGGGAGCAGAGAGGACACACCGCTGGGTGCAGCGGTAGTGTTGCCCGAGCCTTGTAGCTGCTGGGGTTGTGTCTATGCTGGGGGCTTGGCCACAACAATCAGGTGCAGCGGCAGCGGATAATCGGCTTTGCGAGCAGAGCAGAGAGTGCCCTACTGCTGGAGATAACAGGAACATCCCGACACTGTACAGACCGCCAGGCATTTCACAGGGTCTACAAGTTCAGCGGCAGCAGTGAGGTATCCTCGACAGCAGTACATCCAATTTTCGCCAGTTACTGCATTTGAGCAATTTAACAGCTTGCTAAGTAGCTATCTAAAGAAGACAACATAAATAATTGCATTACAAGGGGTGGTATTCACGTGACCGGCGGTCTGCTGACCGACAGTCACATGACCTCCTCCACCATCCCGCCGCCTCAGTATCCCGATGGTCGGCATGCCGACCAACATGGACTATTTCCACTCGTGGGTGTCCCCATAGAGTGGGAAAAGAACCTGTGGGAATAGAACCCGTGGCGACCGCTATGTGTGGGTCTGACATTTCTTACACTGTCCTCATACAGAAGCCTCTTTTGCCTCCTTCCAACATTTCTGCACCATCTGCACACGTAGACGGTAGTTCAAGTAAAGATTGTGATGAGGACATAATAGAAATTGAGGATGCTTATGTGGAAGTGGAACAGGATGAGGGGGATATGTGAGTACTACCACTATCTGTCACTGAAGATGAGGATGTTGATGATGTTGTTTGTTTAAGTCAGCCACCAGTGGCTGCAGTTCTTGCCCGTGATAAAAAAAAAGCCAGTGTGAAGCCTGGGCATAACTCCAAAAAAGTCACCTCTTGGTTGTGGCTTATTTTTACCAAACTCCTGACAATGTTTGTGAAGGCGTCTGCTCTATTTGTGAGGCTAAAGTTTGTGATGCTAAAGATAGTAATGGTAGGCCATCAAGTCACCTACTCGCATGTCCTTTTTAATATCAATCACTTCTCTTTTCTGCCATTGCTGTGTGGCAATGTTTTATAGCTGTTGTGGCCAGAGACCCCTGCTCATGTGCTTAATTATGGCCATGGCACTGAAGGGGTTAACTCCCCCGTGCTGCAGTACCATATCCACAATGAATAATAGGCAATAATAGGCACCAATCTTTAATTGTATACTTGGCACCGGCACCCCCAGCATCAGCGCTGCAGAGAGGCAGAAAGCCGTGGCAGCCGAGATGGGTGTCCTGATTTGCCGGGCTTCAGGTGGAGAGTATTGCACTGCGCTGCGGCCAGGCAACCAGGACCTCCGTCTCCCGGTGCACTGCGCTGGGGGGAAGAAGAAAGCAGCTGCAGCCCTGAGTGTGCCGCCACATGGAGGAAGGGAGCCAGCTCCCTGTGCAGAAGGGGGAAGGTGTGTGCTCATTGCTGAGGTCTGGGAGCCTCGCTCTTGATGCCTCAGCCCTACAGAGGAGACTGCTGCCCTGGAGGGAAGGGGCGCAGCCAGACTCAGGGAAGCAACTACAGCTGGGGACCAAGACCCAGAGCTGCAGGACTGTGAGTGCCCACCGCTGGGGACTGAGAGTCTTGCTCCCTGTACCTCCAGTACTGGGGGAGCCCAGCGATGGGCACATCAAGAAAAAAATGGTTGACAATGTATAAATATAATTTAAATGTGTATGGGAAACACCGAGCCCGCAGCGTGGCGAGTGCAGCGAGCCCGCAAGGGGCTTGCTACACTCGCCCCTCCCCGCCGGGATCCCGGCGTCGGTAAGCTGACCGGCGGTCAGGAGACCGCCGGTCAGCCATACTACACCCATTACAAGTGGTGTTTTAATAGTTCACCAAAAATCTCTTGGGATAAGGCCATTTACAAAAGGATATTACACCAGTGGCCGCAAGGACATTGGTGGTCATTCCGAGTTGTTCGCTCGCAAGCTGCTTTTAGCAGCTTTGCACACGCTAAGCCGCCGCCTACTGGGAGTGAATCTTAGCTTATCAAAATTGCGAACGAAAGATTCGCAATATTGCGAAAAGACTTCTCTGTGCAGTTTCTGAGTAGCTCGAGACTTACTCTGCCAGTGCGATCAGTTCAGTGCTTGTCGTTCCTGGTTTGACGTCACAAACACACCCAGCGTTCGCCCAGACACTCCTCCGTTTCTCCAGCCACTCCCGCGTTTTTCCCAGAAACGGTAGCGTTTTTTCAAACACTCCCATAAAACGGCCAGTTTCCACCCAGAAACACCCACTTCCTGTCAATCACATTACGATCACCAGAACAAAGAAAATACCTTGTAATGCCGCGAGTAAAATCCCTAACTGCATAGCAAATTTACTTGGCGCAGTAGCAGTGCGAACATTGCGCATGCGCAGTTAGCGGAAAATTGCTGCGATGCGAAGAAAATTATCGAGCGAACAACTCGGAATGAAGGCCATTGTGTGATTCAAAATCCATGAAAGTGGTAAATATATCACACTTCCTAATTTCTCAAATCTATGATGTTTCCAAACTTCTAAGTGAGGTTAACTGTTGCCAATTACATCATTGTGACAAACAAACCCTCTATTGAACAAAGGTCTCTGTTTGTTGCTACACATAAAATCATATAGTATGATAGATTTTTCTGTCCTTTTTTAAGGCAGTATATTGTTAATTATATTGGTAAATTTGAATTGTTCTTTTATTGTGGTAATACCAGAATATTATTTAATATACCGACCGGTTTATGCTCAAATCTTTTTTATATTGTATAAATGCTGTAGATTGTTTATACATTTTTCTGTAAAATAAAAATAAGACATTTTTCCATACACCAGCGCTTTTCCTTTTGTATATATGTCCATGGTTTTCCTGGGTTGAGTATACCTAGAGATAGGCAGCAGGTGCTTGGGGAAACTAATAGGCGCCTGATCATATCTTGGTTTTTGCTTATCTAAAATATTGCACCATTCATCCTTAAACTCCTTGGAGGCCCCCCCCCAAAAGAGGGGATCTTATCCAATCTAAGACCTCTTGGAATTAATTTCTCAGCCCTATATTTCTCCAAACTCATCATTTCCCACCATACCCGACCCTCTTTTAAGAGGGACTTCTCTAATTTATACATAGCACTTTCCAGGTCATCATCAATAACATCATCATCATTTTCCTTCTGAAATATCTCATTGATGTATGTACCTCTACGTCCTCTATGTGCAAACATTTTTGGGTCAGCTGGTAACTATAACAGAATGCAAAGACAATACACAAACAATGATATTACAGCCACCTGCGCCCCAGGTACAAGGTGATATATTGTTTCTAACAGTTGAGCGCTCGTTCATATTTTTCTTTACACTATTATTCACTATTTCCCACTGTCCCCTGCTGCAGTGTTGTCCGCAATAAAGTGTGCTCCCGCCTCCCGGCAGTCCTTCCCTGAGGCAGCGCTGAAGCTTCCTGTCCGTGTTCGGTCTGCCCTCCTCCTGTCGCTAGTGCTTCCTACTTCGCCTTGGTAAAAAGGCAAAGCAGGAAGAGTTATAGCAGCATGATAATACACCCCCCCAACTCTTAAGGTGGTTTTAGGAACCATGAATATGCTGAAAGTTTCAGTACAAGTTATTGCGCTGGGCAAGGCCGTCCAGCATGTGTGGTGCCGCCTCACAATGCGATTGCAATTCAATTGCGATCACATCGCAAAAACCTCAAAACAGAGGTTGAACCCTGCCTACACAGCAAGGCTGTGTATGCAGGGTCACCGCCGCCATGTTTTTAATTGGAGGGAAAACAGGTGACGTCATCGAACGGCCCTGAAACAGCCATGACATGCCTGCGTTTCCCATGACACTCTCCACAACATCATGTTGCCGCACCCAGACACCCGTCACCTGTCAATCATGATGCGATTGCATCTCTGGTTGCTTCAAAAAGGAAGGAGTAGCAAGCGCTCACTCTACTCATTTGTGTTTGTTGACCGATATGGAGGATGAACAATTGAGAGGAGAGCAGGAAGCACATACTAGTGCTGTAGGTGCTGCCACCAGTTCTGACGATACAAGTCCGTCAACGTCATCTAGTAAGGCCAACGTCCAAGGACATAGAGAGTTTAAGCTAGGACATGTAAAATCAAAGAACCTATTTAATTTTACAGCGGTAAAGAAAAAAAAAATATCAAAAGGAAAGTTAGCTGCAGAGAAACATAAAACTGTCAATATGCCATCCACCATACAAAGTGCCAAGGAAAGGCTATTGCCTTGGCCTTCATTTATAATTGGTGGTTCTGCAACTGTCAATGAGGCATCTTCTGCATCTCATAATGATGCAAGAACTTTTAATTTAGAGTCTAGAACAGGTGTCAAAAAAATTAATACCACTAAGGCAGTAGAGCAAACGGTGCGTTCAGAACCATCACACATTCCTGAGGAATGTTTAGTGATGTCCACGTTAGCTATGTGTGGGTCTGACATTTCTTACACTGTCCTCATACAGAAGCCTCTTTTGCCTCCTTACAACATTTCTGCACCATCTGCACACGTAGACGGCAGTTCAAGTAAAGATTGTGATGAGGACATAATAGAAATTGAGGATGCTTATGTGGAAGTGGAACAGGATGAGGGGGATATGTGTGTACTGCCACTATCTGTCACTGAAGATGAGGATGTTGATGATGTTGTTTGTGTAAGTCAGCCACCAGTGGCTGCAGTTCTTGCCCGTGATAAAAAAAAAGCCAGTGTGAAACCTGGGCATAACTCCAAAAAAGTCACCTCTTGGTTGTGGCTTATTTTTACCAAACTCCTGACAATGTTTGTGAAGGCGTCTGCTCTATTTGTGAGGCTAAAGTTTGTGGTGCTAAAGATAGTAATGGTAGGCCATCAAGTCACCTACTCGCATGTCCTTTTTAATATCAATCACTTCTCTTTTCTGCCATTGCTGTGTGACAATGTTTTATAGATGTTGTGGCCAGAGACCCCTGCTCACGTGCTTAATTATGGCCATGGCACTGAAGGGGTTAACTCCCCCGTGCTGCAGTACCATATCCACAATGAATAATAGGCAATAATAGGCACCAATCTTTAATTGTATACTTGGCACCGGCACCCCCAGCATCAGAGCTGCAGAGAGGCAGAAAGCCGTGGCAGCCGAGATGGGTGTCCTGATTTGCCGGGCTTCAGGTGGAGAGTATTGCACGGCGCTGCGGCCAGGCAACCAGGACCTCCGTCTCCCGGTGCGCTGCGCTGGGGGGAAGAAGAAAGCAGCTGCAGCCCTGAGTGTACCGCCACATGGAGGAAGGGAGCCAGCTCCCTGTTCAGAGGGGGGAAGGTGTGTGCTCATTGCTGAGGTCTGGGAGCCTCGCTCTTGATGCCTCAGCCCTACAGAGGAGACTGCTGCCCTGGAGGGAAGGGGCGCATCCAGACTCAGGGAAGCCACTACAGCTGGGGACCAAGACCCAGAGCTGCAGGACTGTGAGTGCCCACCGCTGGGGACTGAGAGTCCTGCTCCCTGTACCTCCAGCACTGGGGGAGCCCAGCGATGGGCACATCAAGAAAAAAATGGTTGACAATGTATAAATATAATTTAAATGTGTATGGGAAACATTGAGCTGAAGTAAAGCAAATCCCCAGGTACAGTGTGTGCCTGGGTATGGGGAGCCTTGTGCAGAGCACAGGCTCAATGTATATTTAAACAAATGCGCCAAATGTGTGAAATGTAATTTTAAATGTAATGTAAAGTGAAATGCACTTATTTGGTACTGCTGTGTCGCAAGGGAAATCCAGGGCTTGGTGCAGGCTGCTGGAGTCCCCCAGTCCTCTCCCAAAAAACTGAATGCCTTCCCAAATAGCCTCCAAACTGGGAGTTGCATGGGAAGGCAGAGGGAAGAATCAGCTTTCCAACCAGCTGAAAGTTTTTCTAGAGCTCTCCCTTGGTGGAGCTGCCAGGGGATCTGGGCTGTTTATCTCTGGAGCTCGGTCTCAGGCTAGAGATGGTTAGCTGGGTCCCCTGGCAGATTCCTAGAAGAAGTTTTCGGAGGGAAACTTTTTTCCCTCAAAGACTGAAAGGCACAGAGGAATGGCTAACTCAGCAGGAAGACAGCAGCCCAAAGGAATAACCACTCCCCACTGTCCATAGGGGACAATAGTAACTGTCCATGTGTCCAAGGCGTGCACACCACATGCACGAACAGTAATTGGTCGGAGAGAACAGGGAGGGCTTACCTCCTGTGCTATGGTGTGTAGCACTGAGATAAAAAGAGGGCCTGCAACCCCAAAAATATATACATATTATTGTGTTCTGTTCCCCTGGCAACAGGGAAGAGTCTTTTTAAGGCTATTGAGCAAAAACTATCCTTGACTCAAGACCATGATTGCCTTCCAGTTTGCGACACCCAGGAATGCCCAATAGCAGTCCCGTTCTCTGGCTATCTAGGGTACGAGCCTAGCGTCTCTAAGTTCCACCTTCCGCCACGCTACCATGCAGAGGCCTGGTCAGTGACCTATGGTAGTCAGCCAACACCAGATAGGTGTGACAAAAAGCGTGTCGATGCATACACAGCAGCAATCGGTTTCTCAGGTGCCGGCGGAGGAAGTCTGAGTAGAAACGTGTTTCAGGTGCCACGGGAATAAGGAGCCTGGTGGTGGCAGCAACATTGTACCTGCCTACTGCACAATGGGGCCAGTTCAGTAAGGACTGTAAAAATTACAAATTTGCAAAAATTGCGATAGCACGCCCAAACGGAAAAACTGCAACACTAATTTAATGTTACAAAAAGAAGGTTGGCTTGTGAAATGTGCAAATATTGCGAACACCTAAAAAGGGGTGTAGTACTGCTGACCGGCGGTCTCCTGACCGCCGGTCAGCTTACCGACGCCGGGATCCCGGCAGCATACCGACGCCGGGATCCCAGCGGGGAGGGGCGAGTGCAGCAAGCAAATAGTCCCTGGAAATAGTCCCTGTTGGTCGGCATGCCGACCATTGGGATAGTGACCCGTCGGGCTGGTGGAGGAGGTCATGTGACTGTCGGTCAGCTGACCGACGGTCACATGAATACCACCCCCTAAAAAGATACGCATTATTTGCGTATAAATTTACAATTTTACGCATTTTTGCTTGCATGTTTCTGATGATGCAATTTTTGCAAACAACTGTGTTTTAACCTCAAATATTGCACTACCTACTTTCCGGGCCAAAAAAAATGGTGTTGCTGTTCTTGAACATATATTTGTGTGTGTAGCGATATAAAAAATACAAATAAAAAATTAACCAAATGTATGTGGGTATGTTTTGTTAACCAAAACGTGTTGGTTGCTTAAAAAGCATTAAAAAACTGTTATGAAGCTAAAAGACATTAAGCAGATCCTACAAAACAAAATGCTTGGAAATGTTAATTAACGTTTGCTTTTACAAAATAGTGTGGTTGTCAACCTCAATTGTTAGTAAGTGTAAAAACAATTAGGTTACTAACCTATATTTTATAAAGAAATATGTGTTACAGAGTTTAAAGCTCCCTTACATGTTTAGAAGTTTCAATACAGCTGAATGAAGTGTGTTGTGGTCTGAGGTGTGAGCTTCTTCAGCTGAGTGTAATGAAGCAATGATTGCAGTACACATCGAACAGTCTACAACTGAGGTCAGCTTGTCAGATTTTAAGGTAGACCTGTAGTCACTCAGAAACTGCACACCATAAATGTGCGATCAGTTGTAAAAACTGCGTATGCACCGCCCACTGATCATCAGCATACACCCACAACACGCCCCACAACACTTTCCTGATCGTAGTTTTTCCGAGTCTAGCCCTTTAGTACGCCCCCTACACCATACTTGCCTACCTGACCCTCTCCATGAGGGAGAAAATGCTCTGTTCCAGGACTTTCCTGGTAATGTATGATTGCCATCACCTGTGGTGAAACACCTTTCTTATCAATTAAGTAGCTCACCACAGGTGATGGCAATCATACATTACCAGGAAAGTCCAGGAACAGAGCATTTTCTCCCTCATGGAGAGGGTCAGGTAGGCAAGTATGCCCTACACGCCTGCTTTTCGTAGTGCATACGCAGTTTCTCTGACGTCCTAGTGGATGCTGGGGACTCCGTCAGGACCATGGGGATTAGCGGCTCCGCAGGAGACAGGGCACAAAAATAAAGCTTTAGGATCAGGTGGTGTGCACTGGCTCCTCCCCCTATGACCCTCCTCCAAGCCTCAGTTAGGTTTTTGTGCCCGTCCGAGCAGGGTGCAATCTAGGTGGCTCTCCTAAAGAGCTGCTTAGAAAAAGTTTTTAGGTTTTTTATTTTACAGTGAGTCCTGCTGGCAACAGGCTCACTGCAACGAGGGACTTAGGGGAGAAGAAGTGAACTCACCTGCGTGCAGGATGGATTGGCTTCTTAGGCTACTGGACACCATTAGCTCCAGAGGGATTGAACACAGGCCCAGCCATGGAGTCCGGTCCCGGAGCCGCGCCGCCGACCCCCTTGCAGATGCTGAAAAGTGAAGAGGTCCAGAAACCGGCGGCAGAAGACTTTTCAGTCTTCATGAGGTAGCGCACAGCACTGCAGCTGTGCGCCATTGTTGTCACACACTTCACACCAGCGGTCACGGAGGGTGCAGGGCGCTGCAGGGGGCGCCCTGGGCAGCAATGAGAATACCTTGTTCTGGCTAAAAAATACATCACATATAGCCCCTGGGGCTATATGGATGTATTTAACCTCTGCCAGGTCTTACAAACTCCGGAGAAGAGCCCGCCGAAATAGGGGGCGGGGCCTATCTCCTCAGCACACAGCGCCATTTTCCTGCTCAGCTCCGCTGCGAGGAAGGCTCCCAGGACTCTCCCCTGCACTGCACTACAGAAACAGGGTAAAACAGAGAGGGGGGGGCACTTTTTTGGTGTTTTTTGATATATATTAAGCTGCTATAAGGGAGACAACACTTCTATAGGGTTGTTCCTATATATTTATAGCGCTTGGGTGTGTGCTGGCAAACTCTCCCTCTGTCTCCCCAAAGGGCTAGTGGGGTCCTGTCTTCGATAAGAGCATTCCCTGTGTGTCTGCTGTGTGTCGGTACGTGTGTGTCGACATGTATGAGGACGATGTTGATGTGGAGGCGGAGCAATTGCCGGTAATGGTGATGTCACCCCCTAGGGAGTCGACACCGGAATGGATGGCTTTGTTTATGGAATTACGTGATAATGTCAGCACATTACAAAAATCAATTGACGACATGAGACAGCCGGCAAACCAGTTAGTACCTGTACAGGCGTCTCAGACACCGTCAGGGGCTGTAAAACGCCCTTTACCTCAGTCGGTCGACACAGACCCAGACACGGACACCGAATCTA
This sequence comes from Pseudophryne corroboree, assembly GCF_028390025.1. NCBI lineage: Eukaryota > Metazoa > Chordata > Amphibia > Anura > Myobatrachidae > Pseudophryne > Pseudophryne corroboree. Next base: position 459,388,386 of record NC_086447.1, on the reverse strand, counting down.
GTGTCGACGGTGAAGAAACAAACGTATTTTCCAGTAGGGCCACACGTTATATGATCACGGCAATGAAGGAGGCTTTGCATATCTCTGATACTGCATGTACCACAAAAAGGGGTATTATGTGGGGTCTGAAAAAACTACCTGTAGTTTTTCCTGAATCAGACGAATTGAATGAAGTGTGTGATGAAGCGTGGGTTAACCCCGATAGAAAACTGCTAATTTCAAAGAAGTTATTGGCATTATATCCTTTCCCGCCAGAGGTTAGGGCGCGCTGGGAAACACCCCCTAGGGTGGATAAGGCGCTCACACGCTTATCAAAACAAGTGGCGTTACCGTCTCCTGAAACGGCCGCCCTCAAGGATCCAGCGGATAGGAGGCTGGAAACTACCCTGAAAAGTATATACACTCATACTGGTGTTATACTGCGACCAGCCATCGCCTCTGCATGGATGTGCAGTGCTGGGGTGGTTTGGTTGGATTCCCTGACTGAAAATATTGATACCCTAGATAGGGACAGTATTTTATTGACTTTAGAGCAATTAAAGGATGCTTTTCTTTATATGCGAGATGCTCAGAGGGATATTTGCACTCTGGCATCGAGAGTAAGTGCGATGTCCATATCTGCCAGAAGAAGTTTATGGACGCTACAATGGTCAGGTGATGCGGATTCCAAACGGCATATGGAAGTATTGCCGTATAAGGGGGAGGAATTATTTGGGGTCGGTCTATCGGATTTGGTGGCCACGGCAACAGCCGGGAAATCCACCTTTTTACCTCAGGTCCCCTCCCAACAGAAAAAGACACCGTCTTTTCAGCCGCAGTCCTTTCGTTCCTATAGGAACAAGCGGGCGAAAGGACAGTCATATTTGCCCCGAGGCAAAGGAAAGGGTAAGAGAGTGCACCAAGCAGCTTCTTCCCAGGAGCAGAAGCCCCCCCCGGCTTCTGCAAAGCCCTCAGCATGACGTTGGGGCTTTACAAGCGGACTCAGGGGCGGTGGGGGGTCGACTCAAGAATTTCAGCGCACAGTGGGCTCACTCACAGGTGGACCCCTGGATCCTGCAGATAGTATCTCAGGGTTACAGGTTGGAATTCGAGAAGTCTCCCCCTCGCCGGTTCCTAAAGTCTGCTCTGCCAACGTCTCCCTCAGACAGGGCGACGGTATTGGAAGCCATTCACAAGCTGTATTCTCAGCAGGTGATAGTCAAGGTACCCCTCCTACAACAGGGAAAGGGGTATTATTCCACACTATTTGTGGTACCGAAGCCGGACGGCTCGGTAAGACCTATTCTAAATCTGAAATCTTTGAACCTGTACATACAAAAATTCAAGTTCAAGATGGAGTCACTCAGAGCAGTGATAGCAAATCTGGAAGAAGGGGACTTTATGGTGTCCCTGGACATCAAGGATGCTTATCTGCATGTCCCAATTTGCCCTTCACATCAAGGGTACCTCAGGTTCGTGGTGCAAAACTGTCATTATCAGTTTCAGACGCTGCCGTTTGGATTGTCCACGGCACCTCGGGTCTTTACCAAGGTAATGGCCGAAATGATGTTTCTTCTGCGAAGAAAAGGCGTATTAATTATCCCTTACTTGGACGATCTCCTGATAAGGGCAAGGTCCAGGGAACAGCTGGGGGACGTAGTAGCACTAACCCAAGTAGTGCTGCAACAGCACGGGTGGATTCTGAATTTTCCAAAATCTCAATTGACCCCGACGACACGTCTGCTGTTCCTGGGAATGATTCTGGACACGGTTCAGAAAAAGGTGTTTCTTCCGGAGGAGAAAGCCAGGGAGTTATCCGAACTTGTCAGGAACCTCCTAAAACCAGGGAAAGTGTCTGTGCATCAATGCACAAGAGTCCTGGGAAAGATGGTGGCTTCTTACGAAGCGATTCCATTCGGCAGATTCCACGCAAGAACTTTTCAGTGGGATCTGCTGGACAAATGGTCCGGATCGCATCTGCAGATGCATCAGCGGATAACTTTATCGCCACGGACAAGGGTGTCTCTTCTGTGGTGGTTGCAGAGTGCTCATCTGTTAGAGGGCCGCAGATTCGGCATACAGGACTGGGTCCTGGTGACCACGGATGCCAGTCTGAGAGGCTGGGGAGCGGTCACACAGGGAAGAAACTTCCAGGGAGTATGGTCAAGCCTGGAGATGTCTCTTCACATAAATATACTGGAGCTAAGAGCGATTTACAATGCTCTAAGCCTGGCAAAACCCCTGCTTCAGGGTCAGCCGGTGTTGATCCAGTCGGACAACATCACGGCAGTCGCCCACGTAAACAGACAGGGCGGCACAAGAAGCAGGAGAGCAATGGCAGAAGCTGCAAGGATTCTTCGCTGGGCGGAAGATCATGTGATAGCACTGTCAGCAGTGTTCATTCCGGGAGTGGACAACTGGGAAGCAGACTTCCTCAGCAGACACGATCTACACCCGGGAGAGTGGGGACTTCATCCAGAAGTCTTCCACATGATTGTGAACCGTTGGGAAAAACCAAAGGTGGACATGATGGCGTCTCGCCTCAACAAAAAACTGGACAGGTATTGCGCCAGGTCAAGAGACCCTCAGGCAATAGCTGTGGACGCTCTGGTAACACCGTGGGTGTTCCAGTCAGTGTATGTGTTTCCTCCTCTGCCTCTCATACCAAAAGTACTGAGAATTATACGGCAAAGGGGAGTAAGAACGATACTCGTGGCTCCGGATTGGCCAAGAAGAACTTGGTACCCGGAACTTCAGGAGATGCTCACGGAAGATCCGTGGCCTCTACCTCTAAGACGGGACCTGCTTCAGCAGGGACCGTGTCTATTCCAAGACTTACCGCGGCTGCGTTTGACGGCATGGCGGTTGAACGCCGAATTCTAAGGGAAAAAGGCATTCCGGAAGAGGTCATTCCTACACTGGTAAAAGCCAGGAAGGAGGTGACTGCACAACATTATCACCGCATTTGGAGAAAATATGTTGCGTGGTGTGAGGCCAGGAAGGCCCCCATGGAGGAATTTCAATTGGGTCGATTCCTACATTTCCTGCAAACAGGATTGTCTATGGGCCTCAAATTGGGGTCCATTAAGGTTCAAATTTCGGCCCTGTCGATTTTCTTCCAGAAAGAATTGGCTTCAGTTCCTGAAGTCCAGACTTTTGTAAAAGGAGTACTACATATACAGCCCCCGGTTGTGCCCCCAGTGGCTCCGTGGGACCTTAATGTAGTTTTGGATTTTCTCAAATCCCATTGGTTTGAGCCACTCAAATCAGTGGATTTGAAATATCTTACATGGAAAGTAACCATGCTACTGGCCCTGGCTTCAGCCAGGAGAGTGTCAGAATTGGCGGCTTTATCGTATAAAAGCCCATATCTGATTTTCCATTCGGACAGGGCAGAACTGCGGACGCGTCCTCATTTTCTGCCTAAGGTGGTGTCAGCGTTTCACCTGAACCAGCCTATTGTGGTGCCTGCGGCTACTAGCGATTTGGAGGATTCCAAGTTGCTGGACGTTGTCAGGGCATTGAAAATATATATTTCAAGGACGGCTGGAGTCAGAAAATCTGACTCGCTGTTTATACTGTATGCACCCAACAAGCTGGGTGCTCCTGCTTCTAAGCAGACGATTGCTCGTTGGATTTGTAGCACAATTCAACTTGCACATTCTGTGGCAGGCCTGCCACAGCCTAAATCTGTCAAGGCCCATTCCACAAGGAAGGTGGGCTCATCCTGGGCGGCTGCCCGAGGGGTCTCGGCATTACAACTCTGCCGAGCAGCTACGTGGTCGGGGGAGAACACGTTTGTAAAATTCTACAAATTTGATACCCTGGCTAAAGAGGACCTGGAGTTCTCTCATTCGGTGCTGCAGAGTCATCCGCACTCTCCCGCCCGTTTGGGAGCTTTGGTATAATACCCATGGTCCTGACGGAGTCCCCAGCATCCACTAGGACGTCAGAGAAAATAAGATTTTACTTACCGATAAATCTATTTCTCGTAGTCCGTAGTGGATGCTGGGCGCCCATCCCAAGTGCGGATTGTCTGCAATACTTGTACATAGTTTTCTCTAACGTCCTAAGTGGATGCTGGGGACTCCGTCAGGACCATGGGGAATAGCGGCTCCGCAGGAGACAGGGCACAAAAAGTAAGCTTTTAGGATCACATGGTGTGTACTGGCTCCTCCCCCTATGACCCTCCTCCAAGCCTCAGTTAGGTTTTTGTGCCCGTCAGAGCAGGGTGCAATCTAGGTGGCTCTCCTAAAGAGCTGCTTAGAAAAAGCTTTTTAGGTTTTTTATTTTCAGTGAGTCCTGCTGGCAACAGGCTCACTGCATCGAGGGACTTAGGGGAGAGAATTTCAACTCACCTGCGTGCAGGATGGATTGGATTCTTAGGCTACTGGACACCATTAGCTCCAGAGGGAGTCGGAACACAGGTCTCACCCTGGGGTTCGTCCCGGAGCCGCGCCGCCGACCCCCCTTACAGATGCTGAAGATTGAAGGTCCGGAAACAGGCGGCAGAAGGCTCTTCAGTCTTCATGAAGGTAGCGCACAGCACTGCAGCTGTGCGCCATTGTTGTCACACACTTCACACCAGACGGTCACGGAGGGTGCAGGGCGCTGCTGGGGGCGCCCTGGGCAGCAATATATAATACCTTTTATGGCAAAAGAATACATCACATATAGCCATTAAGGCTATATGTATGTATTTAACCCATGCCAAATGTCTAAAACTCCGGGAGAAAAGCCCGCCGGAATAGGGGGCGGGGCTTATTCTCCTCAGCACACAGCGCCATTTTCCTGCTCAGCTCCGCTGTGAGGAAGGCTCCCAGGACTCTCCCCTGCACTGCACTACAGAAACAGGGTAAAACAGAGAGGGGGGGCATATTTTGGCGATATTTTTATATATTTAAGTGGCTATAAGGAACAACACTTATATAGGGTTGTTCCCATATATATTATAGCGCTTGGGTGTGTGCTGGCAAACTCTCCCTCTGTCTCCCCAAAGGGCTAGTGGGGTCCTGTCTTCGATAAGAGCATTCCCTGTGTGTCTGCTGTGTGTCGGTACGTGTGTGTCGACATGTATGAGGACGATGTTGGCGTGGAGGCAGAGCAATTGCCGATAATGGTGATGTCACCCCCCAGGGAGTCGACACCGGAATGGATGGCTTTGTTTATGGAATTACGTGATAATGTCAGCACATTACAAAAATCAGTTGACGACATGAGACGGCCGGCAAACCAGTTAGTACCTGCCCAGGCGTCTCAGACACCGTCAGGGGCTGTAAACGCCCTTTACCTCAGTCGGTCGACACAGATCCAGACACAGACACTGAATCTAGTGTCGACGGTGATGAAACAAACGTATTTTCAAGTAGGGCCACACGTTATATGATCACGGCAATGAAGGAGGCTTTGCATATCTCTGATACTACAAGTACCACAAAAAGGGGTATTATGTGGGGGGTGAAAAAACTACCTGTAGTTTTTCCTGAATCAGAGGAATTAAATGATGTATGTGATGAAGCGTGGGTTAACCCAGATAGAAAAATGCTAATTTCAAAAAAGTTATTAGCATTATACCCTTTCCCGCCAGAGGTTAGGGCGCGCTGGGAAACACCCCCTAGGGTGGATAAGGCGCTCACACGCTTATCAAAACAAGTGGCGTTACCGTCTCCTGATACGGCCGCCCTCAAGGATCCAGCTGATAGGAGGCTGGAAACTACCCTGAAAAGTATATACACTCATACTGGTGTTATACTGCGACCAGCCATCGCCTCAGCCTGGATGTGCAGTGCTGGGGTCGTCTGGTTGGATTCCCTGACTGAAAATATTGATACCCTGGATAGGGACAGTATTTTATTGACTATAGAGCAATTAAAGGATGCTTTCCTTTATATGCGAGATGCGCAGAGAGATATTTACACTCTGGCATCGAGAGTAAATGCGATGTCCATATCTGCCAGAAGGAGTTTATGGACGCGACAGTGGTCAGGTGATGCGGATTCCAAACGACATATGGAAGTATTGCCGTATAAAGGGGAGGAATTATTTGGCGTCGGTCTATCGGATCTGGTGGCTACGGCAACTGCCGGAAAATCCACTTTTTTACCTCAGACCCCCTCCCAACAGAAAAAGACACCGTCTTTTCAGCCGCAGTCCTTTCGTTCCTATAAGAACAAGCGGACAAAAGGACAGTCATATCTGCCTCGGGGCAGAGGAAGGGGTAAGAGAGGGCAGCAAGCAGCCCCTGCCCAGGAACAGAAGCCCTCCCAGGGTTCTGCAAAGCCCTCAGCATGACGCTGGGGCCTTACAAGCGGACTCAGGAACGGTGGGGGGTCGACTCAAGAATTTCAGCGCACAGTGGGCTTGCTCACAGGTGGACCCCTGGATTCTACAGGTAGTATCTCAGGGTTACAGGTTGGAATTCGAGAAGTCTCCCCCTCGCCGGTTCCTAAAGTCTGCTTTGCCAACGTCTCCCTCGGACAGGGCGACGGTATTGGAAGCCATTCACAAGCTGTTTGCTCAGCAGGTGATAGTCAAGGTACCCCTCCTACAACAGGGAAAGGGGTATTACTCCACGCTATTTGTGGTACCGAAGCCGGACGGCTCGGTAAGACCTATTCTAAATCTCAAATCTTTGAACCTGTACATACAAAAATTCAAGTTCAAGATGGAGTCACTCAGAGCAGTGATAGCGAATCTGGAAGAAGGGGACTTTATGGTGTCCCTGGACATAAAGGACGCTTACCTGCATGTCCCAATTTGCCCTTCACATCAAGGGTACCTCAGGTTCGTGGTGCAAAACTGTCATTATCAGTTTCAGACGCTGCCGTTTGGATTGTCCACGGCACCTCGGGTCTTTACCAAGGTAATGGCCGAAATGATGAGCCTTCTACGAAGAAGAGGCGTATTAATTATCCCTTACTTGGACGATCTCCTGATAAGGGCAAGATCCAGAGAACAGCTGGAAGACGGAGTAGCACTAACCCAACTAGTGCTGCAACAACACGGGTGGATTCTGAATTTTCCAAAATCTCAATTGACCCCGACGACACGTCTGCTGTTCCTGGGAATGATTCTGGACACGGTTCAGAAAAAGGTGTTTCTTCCGGAGGAGAAAGCCAGGGAGTTATCCGAACTTGTCAGGAACCTCCTAAAACCAGGGACAGTGTCTGTGCATCAATGCACAAGAGTCCTGGGAAAGATGGTGGCTTCTTACGAAGCGATTCCATTCGGCAGATTCCACGCACGAACTTTTCAGTGGGATCTGCTGGACAAATGGTCCGGATCGCATCTGCAGATGCATCAGCGGATAACCTTATCGCCACGGACAAGGGTGTCTCTTCTGTGGTGGTTGCAGACTGCTCATCTGTTAGAGGGCCGCAGATTCGGCATACAGGACTGGGTCCTGGTGACCACGGATGCCAGTCTGAGAGGCTGGGGAGCGGTCACACAAGGAAGAAACTTCCAGGGAGTATGGTCAAGCCTGGAGATGTCTCTTCACATAAATATACTGGAGCTAAGAGCGATTTACAATGCTCTAAGTCTGGCAAAACCCCTGCTTCAGGGTCAGCCGGTGTTGATCCAGTCGGACAACATCACGGCAGTCGCCCACGTAAACAGACAGGGCGGCACAAGAAGCAGGACAGCAATGGCAGAAGCTGCAAGGATTCTTCGCTGGGCGGAAGATCATGTGATAGCACTGTCAGCAGTATTCATTCCGGGAGTGGACAACTGGGAAGCAGACTTCCTCAGCAGACACGATCTACACCCGGGAGAGTGGGGACTTCATCCAGAAGTCTTCCACATGATTGTGAACCGTTGGGAAAAACCAATGGTGGATATGATGGCGTCCCGCCTCAACAAAAAACTGGACAGGTATTGCGCCAGGTCAAGAGATCCTCAGGCAATAGCTGTGGACGCTCTGGTAACACCGTGGGTGTTCCAGTCAGTGTATGTGTTCCCTCCTCTGCCTCTCATACCAAAAGTACTGAGAATTATACGGCAAAAGGGAGTAAGAACGATACTAGTGGCTCCGGATTGGCCAAGAAGAACTTGGTACCCGGAACTTCAAGAGATGCTCACGGAGGATCCGTGGCCTCTACCTCTAAGACGGGACCTGCTTCAGCAGGGACCGTGTCTATTCCAAGACTTACCGCGGCTGCGTTTGACGGCATGGCGGTTGAACGCCGAATTCTAAAGGAAAAAGGCATTCCGGAAGAGGTCATTCCTACACTGGTAAAGGCCAGGAAGGAGGTGACTGCACAACATTATCACCGCATTTGGAGGAAATATGTTGCGTGGTGTGAGGCCAGGAAGGCCCCCACGGAGGAATTTCAACTGGGTCGATTCCTACATTTCCTGCAAACAGGATTGTCTATGGGCCTCAAATTGGGGTCCATTAAGGTTCAAATTTCGGCCCTGTCGATTTTCTTCCAGAAAGAATTGGCTTCAGTTCCTGAAGTCCAGACTTTTGTAAAAGGAGTACTACATATACAGCCCCCGGTTGTGCCCCCAGTGGCACCGTGGGATCTTAATGTAGTCTTGGATTTTCTAAAATCCCATTGGTTTGAGCCGCTCAAATCGGTGGAGATGAAGTATCTTACATGGAAAGTAACCATGCTACTGGCCCTGGCTTCAGCCAGGAGAGTATCAGAATTGGCGGCTTTATCATATAAGAGCCCATATCTGATTTTCCATACGGACAGGGCAGAACTGCGGACGCGTCCTCATTTTCTGCCTAAGGTGGTGTCAGCGTTTCACCTGAACCAGCCTATTGTGGTGCCTGCGGCTACTAACGAGTTGGAGGATTCCAAGTTGTTGGACGTGGTCCGGGCATTGAAAATATATATTTCAAGAACGGCTGGAGTCAGAAAGTCTGACTCACTGCTTATATTGTATGCACCCAACAAGATGGGTGCTCCTGCTTCTAAGCAGACGATTGCTCGTTGGATTTGTAGCACAATTCAACTTGCACATTCTGTGGCAGGCTTGCCACAACCTAAATCTGTCAAGGCCCATTCCACAAGGAAAGTGGGCTCATCCTGGGCGGCTGCCCGGGGAGTCTCGGCATTACAACTCTGCCGAGCTGCTACTTGGTCAGGGGCAAACACGTTTGCAAAATTCTACAAATTTGATACCCTGGTTGAGGAGGACCTTGAGTTCTCTCATTCGGTGCTGCAGAGTCATCCGCACTCTCCCGCCCGTTTGGGAGCTTTGGTATAATCCCCATGGTCCTGACGGAGTCCCCAGCATCCACTTAGGACGTTAGAGAAAATAAGAATTTACTTACCGATAATTCTATTTCTCGTAGTCCGTAGTGGATGCTGGGCGCCCATCCCAAGTGCGGATTGTCTGCAATACTTGTACATAGTTATTGTTACAAAAAAATCGGGTTGTTATTTGTTGTGAGCCGTCTGTTCAGAGGCTCCTACGTTTGTCATACTGTTAACTGGGTTCAGATCACAAGTTATACGGTGTGATTGGTGTGGCTGGTATGAGTCTTACCCGGGGTTCAATATCCTTCCTTATTGTGTACGCTCGTCCGGGCACAGTACCTAACTGAGGCTTGGAGGAGGGTCATAGGGGGAGGAGCCAGTACACACCATGTGATCCTAAAAGCTTACTTTTTGTGCCCTGTCTCCTGCGGAGCCGCTATTCCCCATGGTCCTGACGGAGTCCCCAGCATCCACTACGGACTACGAGAAATAGAATTATCGGTAAGTAAATTCTTATTATTGTTACAAAAAAATCGGGTTGTTATTGTTGTGAGCCGTCTGTTCAGAGGCTCCTACGTTTGTCATACTGTTAACTGGATTCAGATCACAAGTTGTACGGTGTGATTGGTGTGGCTGGTATGAGTCTTACCCGGGATTCAAAATCCTTCCTTATTGTGTACGCTCGTCCGGGCACAGTATCCTAACTGAGGCTTGGAGGAGGGTCATAGGGGGAGGAGCCAGTGCACACCACCTGATCCTAAAGCTTTATTTTTGTGCCCTGTCTCCTGCGGAGCCGCTAATCCCCATGGTCCTGACGGAGTCCCCAGCATCCACTACGGACTACGAGAAATAGATTTATCGGTAAGTAAAATCTTATTTTTTGCTTCGTCTCAGAAGTTGCATTTTTTTCTCAGTTCTTGTGGTATATGGTGCAGATTTTGCGATTTTCTGCAATTTTTGCTGCTTTGCGATCCTTACTGAATTAGTCCCAATGGGTGGAGTCAGTAACAGGCGGTTACTGACAGTAAGCGGGAATCCCCTATTGGCCAGATCCCGTGTGACCCAAACCCAGTCTGTAACCGCTAGATGCAGCCAGTGAGGACGAGGAATGCGTCCGGTCACAAATGTGCCATAAACTGCCGTGTGTTTGTGCCTCTGCTGCTCTGTCGGTTAGTAAGCTTTTGGCCTAAAACCGATAAAAACAATATTGTGACCTGTGAGGGGGTCGACATTGACTGTAAATGAATGTTATTGAAGTTAATAGTACTGCAGGAACAAAAACAGGCCCAAATTATGTGATTTTAGCTGTTTTTATGATATAAAAAAAAAAAAAATACCCCCCCCCCCCCCCCCGTTCTCTCTCACCTGCGATTTTAGCAGAGTTACACACGCTAAGCCGCCGCCTACTGGGAGTGAATCTTAGCTTCTTAAAATTGCGACCGACGTACGCGCAATATTGCGATTACAAACGAGTTAGCAGTTTCTGAGTAGCTTCAGACTTACTCTGCCTGTGCGATCAGTTCAGTGCTTTTCGTTCCTGGCTGACGTCATAAACACACCCAGCGTTCGCCCAGGCACTCCCACCGTTTCTCCGGCCACTGCTGCGTTTTTTCCGGAAACGGTAGCGTTTCCAGCCACACGCCCCTAAAACGCCGTGCATCCGCCCAGTAACACCCATTTCCTGTCAATCACAATGCGAACGTCGGAGCGATGAAAATGCCGTGAGTAAACTTACTTTCTTCATAGTAAAGTTACTTGGCGCAGTCGCAGTGCGAACATTGCGCATGCGCACTAAGAGAATTCTCACTGCGATGCGATGAAAAACTCCGAGCGAACAACTCGGAATGAGGGCCAGTGTCAGGTGTTACCCCCCTCTCTCTCTCACCACACAATGCCAGATGTTACCCCTCTCACACATCAGAGTGCCAGGTATTACCCCTCTCTCTCTGTCACACCATACAGTACAAGGTGTTACCTCTCTCCCTCTCACACCACACAGTGTCAAGTGTTACCCCTCTCTCTCTCACACACTACACAGTGTCAGGTGTTACCCCTCTCACACACCACAGAGTGCCAGGTATTACCCGTCTCTCTCTCTCTCTCACACCACACAGTGCCAGGTGTTACTCATCGCTCTCTCTCACACACACCACACAGTGTCAGGTGTTACCCCTCTCTCACACACTACACAGTGTCAGGTGTTACCCCTCTCACACACCACAGAGTGCCAGGTATTACCCGTCTCTCTCTCTCTCTCTCTCTCTCTCTCTCACACACCATGCAGTGTCAGGTTTGCCCCTCTCTCTCTCTCTCTCTCTCTCTCTCTCTCTCACACCACACAGTGCCAGGTGTTATCCCTCTCTCTCTAACGCCACACAGTGCCAGGTGTTCCCTATCGCTCTCTCTCACACACACCACACAGTGCCAGGTGTTATCCCTCTCTCTCTGTCTCTCTCTCTCACACCACACAGTGCCAGGTGTTACCCATCGCTCCCTCACACACACACCACACAGTGCCAGGTGTTATCCCTCTCTCTCTAACACCACACAGTGCCAGGTATTCCCTATCGCTCTCTCTCACACACACCACACAGTGCCAGGTGTTATCCCTCTCTGTCTGTCTCTCTCTCTCTCTCTCTCTCTCACACCACACAGTGCCAGGTGTTATCCCTCTCTCTCTAACGCCACACAGTGCCAGGTGTTCCCTATCGCTCTCTCTCACACACACCACACAGTGCCAGGTGTTATCCCTCTCTCTCTCTCTCTGTCTCTCTCTCTCACACCACACAGTGCCAGGTGTTACCCATCGCTCTCTCTCACACACACCACACAGTGCCAGGTGTTATCCCTCTCTCTCTAACACCACACAGTGCCAGGTATTCCCTATCGCTCTCTCTCACACACACCACACAGTGCCAGGTGTTATCCCTCTCTCTCTCTCTGTCTCTCTCTCTCACACCACACAGTGCCAGGTGTTACCCATCGCTCTCTCTGACACACACACACCACACAGTGCCAGGTGTTATCCCTCTCTAACACCACACAGTGCCAGGTATTCCCTATCGCTCTCTCTCACACACACCACGCAGTGCCAGGTGTTATCCCTCTCTCTCTCTCTCTCTCTCTCTCTCTGTCTCTCTCTCTCACACCACACAGTGCCAGGTGTTACCCATCGCTCTCTCTCACACACACCACACAGTGGGGGTAATTCCAAGTTGATCGCAGCAGGATTTTTTTTAGCAGTTGGGCAAAACCATGTGCACTGCAGGGGAGGCAGATTTAACATGTGCAGAGAGAGTTAGATTTGGGTGTGGTGTGTTCAATCTGCAATCTAATTTGCAGTGTAAAAATAAAGCAGCCAGTATTTACCCTGCACAGAAACAAAATAACCCACCCAAATCTAACTCTTTCTGCACATGTTATATCTGCCTCCCCTGCAGTGCACATGGTTTTGCCCAACTGCTAAAAAAAATCTTGCTGCGATCAACTTGGAATTACCCCCAGTGCCAGGTGTTATCTCTCTCTCTCTCTCTCTCTCTCTCTCTCACACACCACACAGTGCCAGGTGTTACCCATCGCTCTCTCTCACACACACACCACACAGTGCCAGGTGTTACCTATCTCTCTCTGTCTCTCTCTCTCTCACACTACACAGTGGCAGGTGTTACCTTTCTCTCTCACACTACACAGTGGCAGGTATTACCCCTCTCTCTCTTACACCACACAGTGCCAGGTGTTACTCCTCTCTCACACACACCACACAGTGCCAGGTGTTACTCCTCTCTCTCTCTCACACCACACAGTATCAGGTGTTACCCCCCCCCTTTCTCTCTCACCACACAGTATCAGGTGTTCCCCCCCCCCCCTCTCTCTCTCTCTCTTTCTCACCACACAATGGGCGGGATGTACTAATGTACATCGCCGCCCATCGCCGCCCTGCGCCACGATGCTGATCGCATATGTACTAACATATGCGATCAGCATTGCGGAGGACAGCTCTTCCGATAAGAGCTGTCCTCCGCGATGCACAGCGGCAGCCTGACTTCCGGGATTCGGCCCCAGAAGTCAGTCTGCGCATGCGCGGGGTGACGGGGGCGGCCGCAGGGCATGCTGGGAGGGATCCGATCGGATCCCTCACACAGCGCCGCGGAGAGAAGCCCATAGGCTTCTATGGACTATCGCCAGCTAAAGCTGGCGTACCCCGCCGCGGCGCTGCCCTGCCGGCCGGGGGTTAGTACATCAGGAAAATGCGGTAAACAGGGAGTTTACCGCATTTTCTGCTTAGTACATCCCGCCCAATGCCAGGTGTTACCCCTCTCACACATCACAGAGTGCCAGGTATTACCCCTCTCTCTCTGTCACACCATACAGTGCAAGGTGTTACCTCTCTCCCTCTAACGCCACACAGTGTCAGGTGTTACCCCTCTCACACACCACAGAGTGCCAGGTATTACCCCTCTCTCTCTGTCACACCATACAGTGCAAGGTGTTACCTCTCTCCCTCTAACGCCACACAGTGTCAGGTGTTACCCCTCTCACACACCACAGAGTGCCAGGTATTACCCCTCTCTCTCTGTCACACCATACAGTGCAAGGTGTTACCTCTCTCCCTCTAACGCCACACAGTGTCAGGTGTTACCCCTCTCACACACCACAGAGTGCCAGGTATTATCCCCCCCCCCCTCTCTCTCTCACACCACACAGTGTCAGGTGTTGCCCCTCTCTCTCTCTCTCTCACACACACCACACAGTGCCAGGTGTTACTCCTCTCTCTCTCTCTCTCTCTCATATCACAGAGTACCAGGTATTACCTCTCTCTCTCTCTCTCTCTCTCTCTCTCACACCACACAGTGTCCGGTGTTGCCCCTCTCTCTCTCTCTCTCTCTCTCTCTCACACCACACAGTGCTAGGTGTTATCCCTCTCTCTCTAACACCACACAGTGCCAGGTGTTACCTATCTCTCTCTGTCTCTCTCACACTACACAGTGGCAGGCGTCAGCTTTCTCTCTCAAACCACACAGTGCCAGGTGTTACTCCTCTCTCACACCACACAGTGCCAGGTGTTACCCATCGCTCTCTCTGACACACACACACCACACAGTGCCAGGTGTTATCCCTCTCTAACACCACACAGTGCCAGGTATTCCCTATCGCTCTCTCTCACACACACCACGCAGTGCCAGGTGTTATCCCTCTCTCTCTCTCTCTCTCTCTGTCTCTCTCTCTCACACCACACAGTGCCAGGTGTTACCCATCGCTCTCTCTCACACACACCACACAGTGGGGGTAATTCCAAGTTGATCGCAGCAGGATTTTTTTTAGCAGTTGGGCAAAACCATGTGCACTGCAGGGGAGGCAGATTTAACATGTGCAGAGAGAGTTAGATTTGGGTGTGGTGTGTTCAATCTGCAATCTAATTTGCAGTGTAAAAATAAAGCAGCCAGTATTTACCCTGCACAGAAACAAAATAACCCACCCAAATCTAACTCTTTCTGCACATGTTATATCTGCCTCCCCTGCAGTGCACATGGTTTTGCCCAACTGCTAAAAAAAATCTTGCTGCGATCAACTTGGAATTACCCCCAGTGCCAGGTGTTATCTCTCTCTCTCTCTCTCTCTCTCTCTCTCTCACACACCACACAGTGCCAGGTGTTACCCATCGCTCTCTCTCACACACACACCACACAGTGCCAGGTGTTACCTATCTCTCTCTGTCTCTCTCTCTCTCACACTACACAGTGGCAGGTGTTACCTTTCTCTCTCACACTACACAGTGGCAGGTATTACCCCTCTCTCTCTTACACCACACAGTGCCAGGTGTTACTCCTCTCTCACACACACCACACAGTGCCAGGTGTTACTCCTCTCTCTCTCTCACACCACACAGTATCAGGTGTTACCCCCCCCCTTTCTCTCTCACCACACAGTATCAGGTGTTCCCCCCCCCCTCTCTCTCTCTCTCTTTCTCACCACACAATGGGCGGGATGTACTAATGTACATCGCCGCCCATCGCCGCCCTGCGCCACGATGCTGATCGCATATGTACTAACATATGCGATCAGCATTGCGGAGGACAGCTCTTCCGATAAGAGCTGTCCTCCGCGATGCACAGCGGCAGCCTGACTTCCGGGATTCGGCCCCAGAAGTCAGTCTGCGCATGGGTGACGGGGGCGGCCGCAGGGCATGCTGGGAGGGATCCGATCGGATCCCTCACACAGCGCCGCGGAGAGAAGCCCATAGGCTTCTATGGACTATCGCCAGCTAAAGCTGGCGTACCCCGCCGCGGCGCTGCCCTGCCGGCCGGGGGTTAGTACATCAGGAAAATGCGGTAAACAGGGAGTTTACCGCATTTTCTGCTTAGTACATCCCGCCCAATGCCAGGTGTTACCCCTCTCACACATCACAGAGTGCCAGGTATTACCCCTCTCTCTCTGTCACACCATACAGTGCAAGGTGTTACCTCTCTCCCTCTAACGCCACACAGTGTCAGGTGTTACCCCTCTCACACACCACAGAGTGCCAGGTATTACCCCTCTCTCTCTGTCACACCATACAGTGCAAGGTGTTACCTCTCTCCCTCTAACGCCACACAGTGTCAGGTGTTACCCCTCTCACACACCACAGAGTGCCAGGTATTACCCCTCTCTCTCTGTCACACCATACAGTGCAAGGTGTTACCTCTCTCCCTCTAACGCCACACAGTGTCAGGTGTTACCTCTCTCACACACCACAGAGTGCCAGGTATTATCCCCCCCCCCCCTCTCTCTCTCACACCACACAGTGTCAGGTGTTGCCCCTCTCTCTCTCTCTCTCTCTCACACACCACACAGTGCCAGGTGTTACTCCTCTCTCTCTCTCTCTCTCATATCACAGAGTACCAGGTATTACCTCTCTCTCTCTCTCTCTCTCTCTCTCACACAGTGTCCGGTGTTGCCCCTCTCTCTCTCTCTCTCTCTCTCTCACACCACACAGTGCTAGGTGTTATCCCTCTCTCTCTAACACCACACAGTGCCAGGTGTTACCTATCTCTCTCTGTCTCTCTCACACTACACAGTGGCAGGCGTCAGCTTTCTCTCTCAAACCACACAGTGCCAGGTGTTACTCCTCTCTCACACCACACAGTGCCAGGTGTTGCTCCCTCTCTGCGCCACACGCATTGCCAGGTGTTTCATTTTTATGCACCATGTACAGTACCAGGTGTTGCCCCTCCCTGCCCCATGCACAGTGCCATGTGTTACCCACTTTCTGCCCCACACCACATAAGTCACTGTCACCACAGGATTACTAATCATGACTACAGCTAGTTCAGACTGCTCTCTCCTTCATCAATGTCTGTGCTCTATCACCATACAGCCAGCAGTCCTTAGTAGCCGGGCTGGTAACCGCTCTCTAGGAATCCAGTGACTCTCACAGAAACATCTGCAGTTTGCATGCACCTAATACTTACCCATCTCCTTCATTTCATCCATGACCACTTGAGGAAGCACAACAACATAAGATGTAATCACATTGAAGCAGGAGTGACGAAGAATGATGATAAAAGGGATGGGAATCCCCTCATAGCCTCCCACTTCCTGTACTTTGCTTGTGTCCTACACTTTGCATGTGTTCACTGCTACTTTGCCACTGATGTGCAAGGAATGCCTTTCTGTCCTAATCAGACACTCAAATTGAAGAACGTGTACACTGGACACATTCATCCATAATAGCACCAATCGCAAAGGCCAAGATTTGTCGCGCATCATCATAACCTTTTATCCCTCTTGAGATTAAGGGCAGGGAACAGGCAAAATGTTCTCTTCACATCCTACAACACACAAACATATGCAGCCTTATACTGACAATCAATGTGGGATAAGGGTCACAGGAAACATTAACCCTAATGGTTATACACCCCCTTCTTCCCTTCCCATCCACCCCATAGGCAAATGCAGGGGTGGTTTCCAGTTGCCTCGAAATCCACATTCTCCACAGCCTTGACAGCAGCCACTACATGCAGTATAAAGGGTGGATGGAGCTGCTGCACATACACCAGTGTGTCACAACTGAGGGCCTGAGCTGACGGGAGGCAGCCTCAGTTGTAGGGACTGTCACAACTGAGGGCCTGAGCTGACGGGAGGCAGCCTCAGTTGTAGGGGCTGAGGTGTAATGGAACCTGGCAGGTTGTATCAGACCCCTAGACATGTAGAAGAATTGCCCGAAGGCGTGACCACGACAACCAGGAATAAAAGTCAATGATGTTTATTATGACAACTCCGCAACACAGCAGCAGTAAAAGAAAACGTAAAAGTCAGCAAAGAATAAATACAGTTCCTGGGTACTACAGGATGGCAGGAGCCACAGGGCACTGGTAGTATGAGATAGTTCTTATGATCTTCTAGATGGAAAGTCCTTACCAGGCCCGACTGTAGCAATGGAGATAACCCAGGATTGTGCCAGCTGGTGTTCTAGGAAAAGCTGGGTTGCTGAAGATAAAACAGCTGCTGTGGATACTGGCTGGAACCAGACTGTTGTTAGCACGGAGTGGATACTGGCTGGAACCAGTTAAATAATAAATGAACTTGGGAGCGATGAAATATGAACTGAAATGTAGAACTTGAGAGCGGAGAAATAATAATACCGGTGGAGAGTGGTAAAGTGTAGAAAGGACACCGGCCCTTTAAGGGAAGCTGTACTCTGCTGGAAGCTGAGCTGGAAGCAGGTAATGTTGTAGCTGGAAACAGATGAATCCACAATGGATTGGAGAGTCAGGCTACACCGCAGGTGGAATGCTGGTGCGGGTCTCTATGGTGGAAGTCTTGAGACAGGAGCTGGAACCTGGAAGACAATCACAGGAGAGAGACAAACAGGAACTAGGTTTGACAACCAAAGCACTGACGCCTTCCTTGCTCAGGCACAGTGTATTTATACCTGCAGCAAGGAAGGGATTGGCTAGGCAATTATGCAGATTAACAATACTGACAACAGATTGGAGGAAATGATCAGCTGACAGAATCCAAGATGGCTGCGCCCATGCAGACACTTGGAGGGAAGTTTGGTTTGTAATCCATGTGGTAATGAAAACAGTAATGGCGGCGCCGGCCACTGGAGACAGGAGACGCCAGGCTGACAAGTGCACATCCAACCACGCGGACACAGCGGAGGCCGCGGCTGACGTAATCGCCACTCTGACACTCTGCATGCAGAAGCTCAGGGACGGTGGCGGAGGCCGCGGGAGACGCCATGCCAGATGTAATAAGGCGTTACTGTGACAGCGTCTCAGAGAGACAGGAGAGGATGCAGGAATGTGAACATTAGGATAACAGATGGGATCCGGTCCTGGAGCGCTGAGCCAGCCTTAGGAGGCATCTGATGGGTAAGAAATGGCGTCCAGATACCCGGATCGTGACAGCACCCCCCCCCTTTAGGAGTGGCCCCAGGACACTTCTTTGGCTTTTGAGGAAACTTGGAATGGAATCTCCGGACCAAGGCAGGAGCATGGACATCAGAAGCATTGGTCCATGAACGTTCCTCAGGGCCGTAACCCTTCCAGTCAATAAGATACTGTAGTTGACCGTAACGGTGACGTGAGTCCAGGATCTTGGCCACTTCATACTCAACGACTCGTTGAGTTTGGACTTTCGGAGTTGGAGGAAGTGAGGAATGAAACCGGTTCAAGATCAGCGGTTTCAACAGGGAAACATGGAATGTCCTGGGTATTTTTAAGAAGGGAGGCAACTGGAGTCTGTAAGCAACAGGATTGATGACTTGTTCAATCTTGAAAGGACCGATATAGCGAGGTGCAAACTTCATACTGGGAACTCTTAACCTCAAATTCTTCGTGGATAACCATACCCGATCACCCACCTTGAGAGCAGGAACTGCTCGACGCTTCTTATCCGCAAACTTCTTGTACCTGAACGATGCCTTGAGCAGAGCTGATCGTACGCTCTTCCAGATATTGGCAAACTGATGCAAGGTGATATCCACTGCGGGAACAGAAGTTGCTGGAAGCGGTTGGAACTCAGGGACTTTAGGGTGGAATCCAAAGTTAGTGAAGAATGGTGTTGAAGCAGATGAAGAATGATACTGGTTGTTATGACAGAACTCGGCCCAGGGAAGTAATTGAACCCAGTCATCTTGAGAGGAGGACACATAGATGCGGAGGAAGGCCTCCAAGTCCTGATTCACCCTCTCAGTTTGACCATTGGTCTGAGGATGGTAAGCCGTGGAAAACTTTAGCTTGACTTGGAGGACTTGACATAAACTTCGCCAGAATTTGGCTGTGAATTGAACTCCTCGATCTGAGATAATTTCTTCAGGAAGACCGTGGAGTCGGAAGATCTCTTGTATGAATACTTGAGCCAACTTGGAAGCTGACGGAAGACCGGTGAGAGGAATGAAGTGTGCCATCTTGGTGAACCGGTCAACTACCACCCAGATGGTATTGAACTTGTTGCACATGGGTAAGTCTGTAATGAAATCCATCGACAAGTGGGTCCATGGTCGACGGGGAACGGATAGTGGAACCAGTTGCCCCGCAGGCGACTGGCGGGATACTTTATGTTGGGCACACTTTGGGCAAGATGCAATAAACTCCAAGACGTCCTTTTTCAGAGTTGGCCACCAATAGGACCTAGAGATAAACTCCAGGGTTTTTTGGATACCTGTATGTCCGGCAAAACGGGAAGCATGGGCCCAATGCATGAGCTTCTTCCTTAGCATCGGCTTCACAAAACTTTTCCCTGATGGGGGCGTAGAGTCCATCCCTACCGTGGAGAATGCCAACGGATTTATAATAGGATGCTTGTCTGAAGACTCTGACTCATTTTCTTGCTCCCATGAGCGGGAAAGGGCATCGGCCTTGCGATTCTGAGAGCCCGGACAGAACTGGAGTTTAAAGTCGAACCTGGAAAAGAAAAGTGCCCATCTGGCCTGACGAGGGTTGAGACATTGTGCGCCCTTCAGGTATAAAAGGTTCTTGTGGTCTGTAAGTATGGTGATTGAATGAGAAGCTCCCTCCAACAGATACCTCCATTCTTCTAGAGCGAGCTTGATGGCTAGCAACTCCTGGTCGCCAATGGCATAGTTGCGCTCAGCTGGGGAGAACTTCCGGGAGAAGAAACTGCAAGGGTGTAAATGGCCATCTTTAGCCCTCTGAGATAACACCGCTCCTACTCCAACGGAGGAGGCATCCACCTCTAAGATGAAAGGAGAGTCGATGTCAGACTGTTTCAGAACAGGCGCAGAGATGAACCTTTGTTTTAAAAGATGAAATGCTTGCATGGCTTCTTCAGACCACTTGGACGGGTTAGCACCCTTCTTAGTGAAAGCAGTAATAGGCGCCACAATGGTGGAAAAGTCTCGTATAAACTTTCGGTAATAGTTGGCGAACCCTAAGAACCTCTGGACCCCTTTGAGGGTTAAGGGTACCGGCCAATTTTGGATTGCTTGTAGTTTCTCAGGATCCATCTCTAGTCCGGAACCGGACACAATGTACCCTAGAAACGGAATGGACTTGACTTCAAAGACGCATTTCTCTAATTTGCAATAGAGATGATTGACACGGAGACGGGACAGAACCTCTTTAACCCAAAAACGATGTTCCTCTAAATCGTTGGCAAAAATGAGGATATCGTCTAGATAGACCACGACATGACGGTATAGAATGTCTCTGAAGATCTCATTGACAAAATGCTGGAAGACAGCTGGAGCATTGCTCAATCCGAAGGGCATGACGAGGTACTCATAATGTCCGTCACGGGTGTTAAAGGCGGTCTTCCACTCGTCACCCTCACGGATCCGGATGAGATTGTATGCACCTCTCAAGTCCAGCTTTGTAAAGATGGTAGCTCCGCTAACTCTGTCAAAGAGCTCAGTAATCAGGGGTAAAGGATAACGGTTCTTGATGGTAATGTCGTTCAAACCTCTGTAGTCGATGCACGGCCGCAGACCACCATCTTTCTTCTTTACAAAAAAGAAGCCTGCGCCGGCTGGAGAAGAAGAAGGTCGAATGAACCCCTTTGCTAGGTTCTCTTTAATGTATTCCTCCATAGAATGCGTCTCAGGCAGAGACAACGGATAAGTTCGGCCTCGAGGTGGAACCTTCCCTGGAACGAGATCAATCGGGCAGTCCCATTCTCTATGAGGAGGAAGGATATCAGCAGAAGCTTTACTGAACACATCCGTGAAATCTTGATATGGAGGAGGTGGAACATCAGACGACCTGGGGGAGGAAGAACAGACAGGCAATACTTTGAACAAACATGTCTCAGCACAGGAGGAACCCCATGCCAGGATTTGCGTAGTCGTCCAATCAATTGTAGGATTGTGAAGACGGAGCCATGGAAGGCCCAGGACCACAGGATGTGTGGCACTTGGAATCACTAAAAAAGAAATAAGTTCGGAATGAAGAACTCCCACTCTCAGACGAACTGGTAGAGTCCTTAAAGAAATAACTGCCTCAAAGATCTTGCTGCCATCCACGGCAGTTAAGGAGATGGACGCAGGAAGTCTCTCGGTGGGTAGGGACCACCGTTTAACATAGGCTTCGGTAATAAAGTTCCCAGCTGCTCCGGAATCAAGGAGGGCAATGACGTTCCGATAACGTTGAGCAACTTGAAGCGAGACTGGGAGATTACAATCTTGAGGAGATGGAGAGGAGATCATTACTCCTAGCCGGCCCTCTCCTTGGCGAGCTAGGGTCTGGAGTCCTGGACGTTTGGGACAGGCATTAATGGTGTGAGACGGAGCTGCACAATAAAGACAGAGAGACTTGGAGAGACGTCTTCGGCGCTCAGCAGGAGTTAAACGGGAACGACCAATTTGGCTGGGCTCATCTTTAGATGGTGACAGTTGGCGAGGAGGAGGAGCAGAAGATTTTGGAGCAGATGATCTTACACGCTCAGTTGCTCTCTCTCTGAAACGTAAATCAACTTTCGTGCAGAGTGAGATTAGCTCATCTAACTTGGAAGGTAAGTCTCTGGTAGCTAACTCATCTTTAATACTCTCAGATAAGCCATGCCAGAATGCAGCATACAGGGCCTCGTCGTTCCATGCCAGTTCGGATGCCAGGATCTGGAACTGTATAAGATATTGTCCTACAGTACGTGATCCCTGGCGCAAACGGAGAATCTCAGATGAAGCTGAAGTTACCCGGCCTGGCTCGTCGAAGATGCGCCTGAATGTTGACACGAATGTAGTGTAGGAGGATAGCAGGGTGTCGGACCTCTCCCATAACGGTGATGCCCAATCAAGGGCTGAGCCACTGAGAAGAGAGATAATGTAGGCAATTTTTGTACGGTCACTGGGAAAATTGCCAGGTTGTAGCTCAAACTGAATCTCACACTGGTTGAGAAATCCCCTGCAGAATCTTGGAGATCCGTCAAATTTTGCTGGCGTTGGAAGATGAAGACGTGGAGCAGAAATGGGTAAGGTGGGTGGGGTTATAGCTGGAGTCACTGTGGTTGACGCACCGGACGCGTCTGATCCACGGAGGGTTGTCTGAATCCCATCCAGACGAGTAGAGAGATCCTGGAGACAGCGGATGATGTGGCCCTGTGCAGCCTCCTGATGTTCAAGTCGGGCTGCCAGTTCTTGCATCGGCCTGGCCGCTTGATCCTGATCTCCGGCTGGATTCATTAGGTCAGTGCTTACTGTCACAACTGAGGGCCTGAGCTGACGGGAGGCAGCCTCAGTTGTAGGGACTGTCACAACTGAGGGCCTGAGCTGACGGGAGGCAGCCTCAGTTGTAGGGGCTGAGGTGTAATGGAACCTGGCAGGTTGTATCAGACCCCTAGACATGTAGAAGAATTGCCCGAAGGCGTGACCACGACAACCAGGAATAAAAGTCAATGATGTTTATTATGACAACTCCGCAACACAGCAGCAGTAAAAGAAAACGTAAAAGTCAGCAAAGAATAAATACAGTTCCTGGGTACTACAGGATGGCAGGAGCCACAGGGCACTGGTAGTATGAGATAGTTCTTATGATCTTCTAGATGGAAAGTCCTTACCAGGCCCGACTGTAGCAATGGAGATAACCCAGGATTGTGCCAGCTGGTGTTCCAGGAAAAGCTGGGTTGCTGAAGATAAAACAGCTGCTGTGGATACTGGCTGGAACCAGACTGTTGTTAGCACGGAGTGGATACTGGCTGGAACCAGTTAAATAATAAATGAACTTGGGAGCGATGAAATATGAACTGAAATGTAGAACTTGAGAGCGGAGAAATAATAATACCGGTGGAGAGTGGTAAAGTGTAGAAAGGACACCGGCCCTTTAAGGGAAGCTGTACTCTGCTGGAAGCTGAGCTGGAAGCAGGTAATGTTGTAGCTGGAAACAGATGAATCCACAATGGATTGGAGAGTCAGGCTACACCGCAGGTGGAATGCTGGTGCGGGTCTCTATGGTGGAAGTCTTGAGACAGGAGCTGGAACCTGGAAGACAATCACAGGAGAGAGACAAACAGGAACTAGGTTTGACAACCAAAGCACTGACGCCTTCCTTGCTCAGGCACAGTGTATTTATACCTGCAGCAAGGAAGGGATTGGCTAGGCAATTATGCAGATTAACAATACTGACAACAGATTGGAGGAAATGATCAGCTGACAGAATCCAAGATGGCTGCGCCCATGCAGACACTTGGAGGGAAGTTTGGTTTGTAATCCATGTGGTAATGAAAACAGTAATGGCGGCGCCGGCCACTGGAGACAGGAGACGCCAGGCTGACAAGTGCACATCCAACCACGCGGACACAGCGGAGGCCGCGGCTGACGTAATCGCCACTCTGACACTCTGCATGCAGAAGCTCAGGGACGGTGGCGGAGGCCGCGGGAGACGCCATGCCAGATGTAATAAGGCGTTACTGTGACAGCGTCTCAGAGAGACAGGAGAGGATGCAGGAATGTGAACATTAGGATAACAGATGGGATCCGGTCCTGGAGCGCTGAGCCAGCCTTAGGAGGCATCTGATGGGTAAGAAATGGCGTCCAGATACCCGGATCGTGACACAGTGGCTGCAGTGTGTGTGTATGTGTGTGTGTGTGTGTCTGTGGATCTGAGTGTTCAATCATTGCACCAGACAGAGAATCCGGTAAGTGGCTTACCATGATCATTGGCCCTGTTATGTCTGAAATAATGTATTACGTAAACTGCACTTTGTTTGGGGAAGACTATGGGCCTAATTCAGACTGGATCGCTGCAGCGGCCGTGATCGCAGTCTGAAGTCCTTTGGGGAGTGCGCACACCGCTGGTGGGGCATGATCCAGACAACGCAGGCGTGTCCGGATCGTTGCAGGGCTGGGCCGCGGCGGCTGTGTGTGGGGGGGGAGGCAGGGCCTGACATGCGGGGCGGACTGGCCCTGTGCTGGCACCTGATTCCCCCCCCCCCCGCCCTCCAGCTCTACTTACCTGTTGGTGTTCTGTTTTTGTTGAGAGTCTCAACTGATGCTGCTGATCTCCAGAGGTCAGAGGAGCATGTTATGGGCTCCCCCAATCAGAGATCTGCATGCTAGATCTTGTAGCTCAATATTCTATTTAGATACAAAGTTTACAGTAAATGTTTGCATTTTAAAACAATGAAGGACATGACATTTACCTAGTATTAATAAACAAGAAATAATTTATTCACAGCTACTTTAAAAGGTATTGTAACTGCTAGCGGTTATTGTAAACCATGACAAAAGTTAATAGCCTGTGTGATTTGTATGCTTATAGATTTGCGAGAATGCATATGCAAATTCTCATAATATGAAATATAGCTTTGTTGCTTGATTTTGCAGCTTCACTTCAGTGGCTATAAAGCAAATAAAAATCAAGAACCATCTACCTGCTATTAATTGATGTCATTTTTTTTATCTGGTTTTATCTGGTGAAGATATTTCAACATAGCAGCAATACTGTGTATATACAAATGACTTAGGCCCTCATTCCGAGTTGATCGGTCGCAAGGCGAATTTAGCAGAGTTACACACGCTAAGCCGCCGCCTACTGGGAGTGTATCTTAGCATCTTAAAATTGCGACCGATGTATTCGCAATATTGCGAGCACAAACTACTTAGCAGTTTTAGAGTAGCTCCAGACTTACTCTGCCTGTGCGATCAGTTCAGTGCTTGTCGTTCCTGGTTTGACGTCACAAACACACCCAGCGTTCGCCCAACCACTCCCCCGTTTCTCCGGCCACTCCTGCGTTTTTTCCGGAAACGGTAGCGTTTTCAGCCACACGCCCATAAAACGCCGTGTTTCCGCCCAGTAACACCCATTTCCTGTCAATCACATTACGTTCGCCGGAGCGATGAGAAAGCCGTGAGTAAAAATACTTTCTTCATAGCAAAGATACTTGGCGCAGTCGCAGTGCGAATATTGCGCATGCGCACTAAGCGGAATTTCACTGCGATGCGATGAAAAATACCGAGCGAACGACTCGGAATGAGGGCCTTAATGCATTATGAATTATTATCAGCGCTCAAGGGTATTACTTGTTTAGGTGCACATAGTGTAACATCTACTGGAATTTGGGCACAGATCCAATGCTATAATATGTAAAGCTATTTTTCATTGCCGTCACATAACTTGTATTACTAAATGCAGTGACAGGATGGTTTCCCAACATCAGTTATAAGGGGATGTAATTAAAATGCCACAATATAGGATTCCGGCAGTTGAAATACCGATGCCAGAATCCCAAACGGTGGCATGATACCGGCATCACAATCCCGACGTCAAAATATCGGCGCCTGGAATCCCGAATGTTCTGTTAGCGGGACGTGCTTGCATCCTGCTGCCGGGGGTGGGAGGTTAGCTTTAGGCATTAGAAGGGGATTGTTAGGTACCTGTAAAGGGGGGTAAGGCACTTACAAGGGGAGGTTAGGGTTAGGCACCACCGGGGAGGTTAGGGTTAGGCACTTCCGGGGAGAGTTAGGGTTAGGCACCACCGGGGAGGGTTAGGGTTAGGCACCCACAAAGGAGAGTTAAGGTTAGGGTAGGGGGCAGGGGAGGGTTAGGGTACTTTCTGGGGGCTTTCGGGATTTTGATCGTCAGGATGCCACTGTCGGTATTATAACTGCCGGCATCCCGTCCTTTGGTATATCATACCGATTCCGTTCTAATTCATATTAAACCACATAGTAATGCCCATTGTTCAGGTTACATCACTCAGTAGTGCCCTTTATTCACATTGCACTACACAATGGTAACCTCTATACATGTTATGCCACACAGTAGTGCCCCTTATATACAGTACCCACAGCAGTGCCCCTTATACACAATTCCCACAGTAGTGGTGCCCCTTACACATAATGCCTGCAGTTATAGTGCCCCTGGAACATAATGACCACAGTAGTGCCACTTATACACATAATGCCCACAGAAGTGCCGCTTATACACAATTCCCACAGTAGTAGTGCCCCTTACACACAATGCCCATAATAGTAGTGCCCCTTACACATAATGACCACAGGAGTGCCGCTTATACACATAATGCCCACAGTGTGCCCCTTATACACATCTATGCCACTGTCACTCTAGCAGCTCACTGCCTGTGTCCCTCCAGCAGCTTCCCCACCTCTCTTGTCCCTCCAGCCCCCTCTCATCTTGTCTTCATGATGCATAGAGCCTGCTCCTCTTCATGGCTCCTCTCCACTTCAGAAGCAATGACAGCATGACATCACATATGCCGTGATGGAAAAGGAAACCACTTGGCCCTGAGGAGGGGATAAATGCTGTCCAACAGACACAGCGTGTGTGAGTACCAGGAGGGGTGGGCTGTAAATGGAGGAGGACCATGAAGCTACCAGAACCTGAGGAAGGGGGAGGTGGCTGTAGCTTATCTGTAACACTAGCACCACCTGCATCATCTATTGATGTAGGGGATGGGGCAGGTTTTTCTGTTGGAATTACTGTGCAGGGAAATGGAGGTGGTAGAACTAGTTCCCCCTCCCATTACAGGTGGTGGAACTCGGTTCCACCTCGTCCCTCCCCACTTTAACCCCTGCCTATGTTACTGTACTGATTCCTCTGGCTCCCGCAGTGTCTCCTGGGGGAGATACCGGGGTGAACACACACTGCAACATGAGATCAAGCGTCCTCCTTTCCACATGATTCTCTCTACAGGTACTTCTTTCCGGTGTATGGGTACTCGTACTGCAGCGCATTTGGTCCCTGCCACCAGTATCAGGGCCCATATAACTCTGAACACGGATGAGTCACCAACCCACCTCTACCTTTGTTTTCCATCAACGTTGTTTACAGTCTCTCTCTAATCTACTGCCCACTCACAGAAGATTGCAGAAAGCAGAAGGAAGCTGGACCTCCAAGCGTTGTACTACCTCTGCTTCGCACTGGTTCTCTTTTCAGGGATCAGCCTTATTTACAGTGTTTATTACACCACAGTGATCACTACCAATAACAGAATACAGGGGTAATTCAATTAATATATTTAAGGACTACTTAATATGTATGATATGTGGGCACGCCTAACATACTGAATGGGACTTTATCAAAAGTGTATCGAGAGACCACTGAAGCTGCCCAGTATTCTAATGCAGGCTATGCGGGACTGTGATACTCCCAAATCCATGTCTATATTTAAATAGTAACCCACTGTTTTTATATTTTGGCTGTTGCATCACACAACATTTCATAGTCTAACTATTCAGCACCGGTACCACATGACATGTACTTGTGAATAACGGACACTACTGTGTGGTGTAATGTGAATTGGTACTATTCTCTGGCCATGCCTAGTCCCCACAAAGTAACACCCCTGTATTTTTAGCATGTGCCTGGTGCTACAGCCCTGAAAGTTGAAGATGAATTTCAGCTACTGATGTGCCCTCAATGTTTGACCATGTTTCCGCCAGTCCCGCCATCTTACAACTGATGTTTAACTGATATGAGGCACAGTCTAATGGCTGTGAGGGGAAGCAGTGGTCTACCTGCTCTGGCCTGGCAGGAAAGTAGAATGAAATAGAAAATATTACACATGTGAGATGTCTTGTTATTTTACTTATACAGTAGAACCACCCTCATAGGAGGTACAGCCTGCTATCTGACTCATGGGGGCTGATGCAGACACACCTGTTTTTGGGGCATCATTTTCATAATTTTGCAGTGAGCATGTCTGAAAAGTGAATGCATGCAAATATTTAACTTTACAGTGGTACTGTGCATGATGCAATGAGCCTTATGACTGGGGAGGTAGAAAGGGTGTGAAGGGGCATTCTCATGTATACAGAGGTCAGTGAGGTTGTGTTTGTGCCAACATGTCATATTCAGACAAGCTATTATGCCCATATATACCTGTTTGGAGGAATATTCTTGTGCCTGTTATATGGCAGGTGCAATTATCTGATAATGATGTGAACAAGGAGCATATGCCACCCTTCTGATCCAGAAGCATCTAAGATGTGTATGTGCTTTTCATCATGGAAGGAGCTACTGGTTTTCCCAAAAATATTTGCCCTTTTAATGATGTATAGCTATACATATTGTTGCATAAATAAAACGATAATATGAGCTTTTTTTTCCTAATTAAAATTGCCATGTAACATTGGGCCTAATTCAGAGTTGATTGCAGCAGCAAATTTGTTAGCAGTTGGGCAAAACCATGGCCCTCATTCCGAGTTGTTCGCTCGCTAGCTGCTTTTAGCAGCATTGCACACGCTAGGCCGCCGCCCTCTGGGAGTGTATCTTAGCTTAGCAGAATAGCAAACGAAAGATTAGCAGAACTGCTACTAAATAATTATTTGCAGTTTCTGAGTAGCTCCAGACCTACTCACAGATTGCGACCAGCTCAGTCCGTTTAGTTCCTGGTTTGATGTCACAAACACGCCCTGCGTTCGGCCAGCCACTCCTTGTTTCTCCAGACACTCCCGCATTTTTCCCTGACACGCCTGCGTTTTTTTAGCACACTCCCGGAAAACGCTCAGTTACCACCCAGAAACGCCCCTTTCCTGTCAATCATTCACCGATCAGCAGTGCGACTGAAAAGCGCCGCAGGATCCACAGCAAAACTGCTAAGTTTTTAGTTAAATAGCTAAGCGCATGCGCCCTGCGTGCCTTGCGCATGCTAAATTTGCAACACATCGCAGCACAGCGAATATCGACAACGAGCGAACAACTCGGAATGACCCCCCATGTGCACTGCAGGGTGGGCAGATATAACGTGCAGAGAGAGTTAGATTTGGGGGGGGGGGTGTTCAAACTGAAATCTAAATTGCAGTGTAAAAATAGAGCAGACAGTATTTACCCTGCACAGAAACAAAATAACCCACCCAAATCTACACGGTGAGATTTTTTCTTAAGATTTTGACTATATAGTCAAAATCGTAAGAAAAGTTAGTGCAGATCGCAAGGTAAAAGTCACCTTGCGATCCCGATGCGCGGTCCCGCCAGGTCGGCATCGCAAGAAGAGATAGACTGTGCAGGCAAGTCAATCCTTGCTAGATCGGTGTACTATCTAGTTCATCTCACATGTCAATGACATCTCACATAAGCCAAAATCTCACATAAGCCAAAATCGTAAGCACACATAGTCCATATCTCAAGAAAAGTTAGTCAAAATCTGTGCTATCTGGGCTCCAGGGAGTTCAAGGGAAATCGCAAGTAAAAATAGGACATAGCAAGGATCTCACCGTGTGTACACACCCTTACTCTCTCTGCAAATGTTATATCTGCCCCACCTGCAGTGCACATGGGTGGTCATTCCGAGTTGATCGCAGCCAGCAACTTTTTGCTGCTGCTGCGATCAACTAGTACACGCCTATGAGGGGGTAATTCTGAGTTGATCGCAGCAGGAATTTTGTTAGCAATTGGGCAAAACCATGTGCACTGCAGGGGAGGCAGATATAACATGTGCAGAGAGAGTTAGATTTGGGTGGGTTATTTTGTTTCTGTGCAGGGTAAATACTGGCTGCTTTATTTTTACACTGCAATTTAGATTGCAGATTGAACACACCCCACCCAAATCTAACTCTCTCTGCACATGTTATATCTGCCCCCCCTGCAGTGCACATGGTTTTGCCCAATTGCTAACAAAATTCCTGCTGCAATCAACTCAGAATTACCCCCTATGGGGGAATGTATTTTAGCTTAGCAGGGCTGCGATCGCTTGTGCAGCCCTGCTAGGCTAAAAAAAGTTCAAGCACAAGTAGACCAGCCCTATACCTACTTACCCTGTGCAACGATCTCAGCGATGCAGGAGCTGGCTTTGACGTCAGACATCTACCCTCCGTTCTTCTGGACACGCCTGCGTTTTTAAATCCACTCCCCGAAAACGTCTGGAAACGCTGCGGTGACGCCCAGGTCCGCCTTCTTCCTGTCCATCTTCTTTGCGGTCTGCTCTGCGACCGCTTCCTTCTCAAGATGCAACGTAACCCGCAACGTCACGCACGCGCACTGCGGCCGCCACGCATGCGCATTCTGCACCTGTTTGCACCGCATCGATAAACCGCTGCGTGCGAACGGGTCGGAATGACCCCCATGGTTTTGCCCAACTGCTAACAGATTTGCTGCTGCTATCAACTCTGAATTACCCCCATTGTCCTTCATTTATTCTGAAGATTAATTAAGGTTTGAGGAGACCTGGATTTTCCAGGGCACAGCAGCTCCACAAAGGGAACTCAAGTGAGGTTCAAAACTACACATTCCTTCTTTGAAAATTCTCTGTACCTTAATTGTGAGCTGAAATCCTTGGTCAAAGATGTTCTCAAAGTAAAGGCTGTGTACCCAGAAGACATATTGGTGAAGATCTGGGAGAGTGCTGATGAAAGCCTTCAAGTGGACTTACTTAGTGAAGAGATCAACTTTTGTTATCTTATGAACCAGAGAGGTTGATGATTAAATCCATGGAGACATGATGCCATGATCTCTGGGGATTGGTCTTTCTTCTAGGTGCCCATACATTTTCCATATTTGTTTGTTGTTACCAAGTCATCTGGCATGACTATCACAGTATTGATTTTTTTTTTTAGCATACTGTAATGTGCATGTAGATCAAGTAGTAACACTAGATGTGTGGGTGTGTGTTTTGCAAGGCTGTATTCTCTTTTTTTTGTGAAGGTCCTAAAGACATCTCTGCATCCAGTGGTCTTAAAAACCCTCGTATAGGGCAAGTTGGAGTCACTGTGAGTCAGCATGGATCATCATTCTTGTCAGGGGGAGTCTGTTCAAACTTGATTCTGTTCAGGTGCTTGCCTTCAGTAGATTGCATCTCATAGATGGGTCATAGGTAGGTTAGCCAGTTAGGATAATGAATGTGAATGTGTATGTAAGAATGCGCATTTGGAGGTTTTCAAGACTATGGTGGTCATTCCGACCTGATGGCTCGCTGCAGTTTGTCGCAGCGATCGGGTCGGAACTGCGCATGGCAGCTTTCGTTGCCTAGCGATCGCCTCTGAGACAGAGGCGGTCGCTGGGCGGAGGGGGCTGAATGACAGCGTTAAGCCGCTGTTTAGGGGGAGCAACTGGGGGGGCTGGCCGCGGTGGCTGCGTGACACCTCACGCAGCCGCTGCGGCCAGCGGCAGCGACAATTCACTCCCTACCAGCCGCAGGAGCTGCGCTGGCCAGGAGTTACTCCTCAAATACAAGACCATCGCCACTGTGCGATGCCTTTGTATTTGTGCGGGGGGGGGGGGGGGGAGGGCGGCACTGACATGCGGGGCGGACTAGCCCTGTGCTGGGCGTCCCCCCGCATGTCAGGGAAGATGATCGTAGCTGTGCTAAATTTAGCACAGCTACGATCAACTCGGAATGACCCCCTATGAGTTCCCAGCTCATAACTGGAAGTAGATAGTCACAGTTCTAGCAGAGCTGCTAAGTTGGATGCCATTTATAACCACTAAAATAGCTGTTGCTGAAGCATCCTTGTGAGAGGCAGTGGAATCCACGGGACTAGGTCTGTAAATTATGCCAGTAGCTTCTTCTCCAACTGCAGGGAATTTTTAAGGGTTCCTGAGCAAATTTGGCTTCCAGACTCGGATTCTAAAAGTTGAACTGTTCTTTGCTGGAAAGGGAGCATGTATCAGAGAACCTGAGGGATACCTACACCACATGGAATAATGATATGTTAATTGTTATTGCATGAATGACTGGTAATAATATGATGAAGTACTTTGAGGAGGTATCCAGGCACATCATGTTTCACACCAAGGTGTTGAATCCACAGAAGGGTGGTAATTTTTTTTTTTTTAGGAAAGTATGATTACCCTTCCTGAGGTGAAAGATGAAACTGGCATTCCCAGTTAGCGGAAGTAGGGTTCATGGAATTGTTTATGACTAGTATGACAACATCTTCTCCCTTAAGACTTCAAAGTAACAGCTAATACTGTAAGTTCTTGTCAGACATCACTGCCACTGTTCATCCTGCAGGTAGAGCAGTCATTCTTCAGAGAGAAATACCTCCCCTGTCCTGGAGGTATTTCTCTCTGCAACCAAATCTAATCCTTTATGCTGAACAGGACACTGAGCAGTGATGGTCTCCCAGAGAAGCTTTATGTACAAGTGTTCTGGAACCTGCTCAGGCTGCATAAGGAAACAGGTGGAAATGCCGTCATCATAGTGTGACTGACCATGACCTTGTAGTACTGCTTGTCAGGTGGATTTAAAATTTGTTGACAGATTTAGATTTGGGAAAGGTATGTCCTAGCACAAATCTAAACTACTGTGCAAACCATAGTTGCCTACCATCCCGCATGCTGCGGGAGACTCCCGGTTTAGCGTGGAGTCTCCCGTTGCCCTGGAAATATAAATGATCCTCCCGGATCCCCTCTTCCCCATCAGGAATTCAGACTAGACATCCGCGAGTGCCGATGCGATGGGGGCGGGGCCTGCATGACAGGACAACGCGTGACTTCGGGATACTTGCAGGCCAGTGGGTAGCGGCAGTGAAGAAGCCGGGGAGTAAGGGCCACCCACGTACCCTACCAGACTGATCTAACTGGCTGGCTGCCTTCCTGTCCTCCCACCTACCCACTTGCCACAATTACGGAGAGCCTGAGATGGTGAGAAGCACAAGGTCCGGAGGTGGACTGCATCCTCCTGTGAGACTGTACAGCCTCACAGTCACACTGCCTGAGAAATGGCTGGCACAGCCTGCACCACTGACTCCAGCCCACACGCATCAAGCTGACAACCCCCGGGACCTGCATTCCACAGTCAGTATGTAACTTTGATCTCCCATTATTGCCGGCGCCCCCCCGTCCTCCTCTCCCTTCCATTTTCACTTTCATTCTAACTCATGGTCCACAGATTTGTCTCTATCTGTTTAACCTCCCTCACCTCCACCCTACATCACTGCCTTTTTCCCTGTGTACAGACTCATGTTAATTGTTACACACCCTGGCTGGGTGTCATATAGATTTAGTGCAGGTGCAATTCTGACCTGACATGCTGGAGAATGTAGTTTACATAAATTCTATCAGTGGAGACAGACACTTAACACCCTGCTACACATGGTCATAGACAGGCTGACTTCCTGACGGTATGGGTTTAAGTTACTGGCAGTCGGGATCCCAGCTGTTGGTATACCGATGTCGGGATCCCGACACCAGTCACAATGCCTGCGCCGGAATTCCAAAATGGTCAGTAGACCCACGTCGGAATCCCAACCATACTAAGTATACCACCGCTGCTAGCTTTAAGGCCGAGGGAGGTTAGATCCCCCCCCCGGGGGGAGGTGAGGGTTAGGCTGCGGCAAGTGAGTGTTAGGGGAGAGGGGAAAACAGCCACAACTCATCCCCTGTCGGTATTCCAAACTTCGGTTATCCCAGAGTTGGTCACCTGACTGCCGAGATACCAAGCACCAGCATTTCCTACTGTTCCTGACAGGCTCATGTTTATTATAGGTGAAAAAATATTTATCTGGTAAGTTTCAGGCAATTGAATATAAGCTTCTCTATAGATCTGGCAAATACACAATGTAGAGGGCTGTTTAACAGAAGCATAATACAATTGTGACCAGGTCCAACCTAGGGGTCTAGGCTGCAACCCAAAATCATAGATACCGACTAGTCTACCGCTGCCCCGCAAATTATCCTACAGCTCCAGGATACTGACCCCACCCCACCCCACCCATATCGTTAGAATCTGGACTGCGTACGCACAAGTCTGGAATTGATGGGGGAGGGGCCTATAGGAGAGACGTCACTATGCGTGATGCCATGTTGCTGAAAGGCTGGCGACTGGCACTTCAGGGTTGTGGATAGCAGAGCACAGTAAAGTAGCACTTGCACGCTGGATGAGGAGAACTGAAAGCAGAAGCTGTTTCTTGGCGGCAGTGGAAGAAGCGTCGGGGGCGGCAGCAGTAGGATCTTCTCCCCCAAAGGTGGCCTGTTTATAAAAAAATTCCCCCTGCCGCGTAATGTGGGTGTGATGTGGGTGTGTAGCCCTGTCATGTAATGTGGTTGTGATGTCCGTATGTAGCCATGCTGTGTAATGTAGGTGTAATGTCAGTATGTAGCATGTACTGCGCTTTGTACTGTACTTTCGTTTTCACCTGCCACTGCAGGCACACCCCTGAGTGACAATAGATAAACCAAAGAGGAGTTGATAGACACGCCCCTTGAGTGGACTGTGACACGGCCCCTCAATGGCGTGCTGCGCAGCACATTAGAGTACTGGCTATAGGCCCTTATTCCGAGTTGATCGCTTGCTAGCTGCTTTTAGCAGCAGTGCAAACGCTAGGCCGCCACCCTCTGGGAGTGTATCTTAGCTTAGCAGAAGTGCGACCGAAAGGTTAGCAGTTCTGCTATTAAGTATTTCCCTACAGTTTCTGAGTAGCTCCAGACCTACTCCTACCTTGCGATCACTGCAGTTTAGTTCCTGTTTTGATGTCACAAACACGCCCTGCGTTCGGCCAGCCCCCCCCCCCGTTTCTCCAGGCACGCCTGCGTTATCTGCTGACACGCCTGCGTTTTTTTAGCACACTCCCGGAAAATGGTCAGTTAACTCCCAGAAACGCCCCATTCATGTCAATCACTCACCGATCATCAGAGCGACTGAAAAGCATCGCTCGACCTTGTGTAAAACTGCATAGTTTTATGTGAAAGTACTTGGCGCATGAGCACTGCGGCCCATACGAATGCGCATAACAGCTGATTTTTAGCCTGATCGCTACGCTGCGAAAAACGGCAGCTAGCGATCAACTCGGAATGACCCCCATAATCTCCCTGAAACTACTTTTCAAAAGTAGGCAAGTATGGTGCTAACACACAAGCAACGTAGGCAGCATGTAAATGCTGCTAGTATTTACCATAGCAGAAACAAGGAAAAATAGCGCTGAAATGGTCACAAATGCAAAGGTGGATCACAAGTAAATTCACAATTTAATAAAAATTATATCTGGGTATAAAACATCAAAATGCAATGCATGTAAGTGGTCAATACCACATAAAAACTCTGTATAAAAACAATTAGAGAATGATAACCGGTGTAACTCCCAATGCCGGATGTTGATAATGAGAATGTCTGGTGTAATGAACCTGTTCCTATAACAGTCCCCTTTGATTTGTAAGGCCCAATGTCCTATCCGTGGAGTATAGTTACCACCAAGATCTTTAGAGGTATTTAAGCGAATCTGCGTCCGCAAAGGCTGTTCCTCGTCATATGGTGGAGATTGGCTTCCCACGATGAGATAGGAATGTCCTTGTATGATCCAATGGAAATTTCCAACGGGGACTTGGTCCAGGTCCAGAATGTCCGCAAGAAGGGAGTTAACACAGTCAGGCAGGTCTCACCAACGCGTTTCGTTGCATATAAGCAACTTTTTCAAGGTGCTTGTAGTCCTGCTGGTAATGATTTATATACCCTACCAATATGGTCGCTCATTAGCATATGTGATTACATGTGACCACCTGTTAACATTTTGTGACCATAAAATGACAGACAACGAAGGTTCATATGCTTAATAATTCAAAAATGTAAATGTATCTCTATTTCATAAATCAATTTTTAATAAGTCTGCAAATATCATTTAATAAAAATCAGTCACTTGACTGTTATAGGCTTAGATCATTGGAAAACCTGGGGTGGTAAAGTCTAACTGACAATTGGATGTTATATATAGGGATTCTTGAATCTGCTCCATATATTAAGAGCAACATCGGAGGTAGGAGGACATCTCCCCTTTCTCCCCTAATCTCGCGGGAGGTGGACAGCTGATATTCTTAATTATACAAATTTTTGGTCCGGTCCCCTCCCCTTCGTGGTCCGTGTATGTATGACGGTGATGGAGCGCGGCACTTCGCCGCGTCATCCACCCGCGTCAACCAGCGTCCAGTGTGTACAAGTTACTATGGCGACATCGCCATGTCACTCTCCTGCCGCCGGACCCGGAAGCAACGCGGCACTGGGAACTGTGTGTCGCGTCATCTCCCCATGACCGGAAATCCCAGCTGGACGCACCCTCGGCACAAACAAGTTGTCATGGTAACGCCTGTAAACAGGCACTGTCAAATCAACTAGCAACTGTCGGTATTACTTTAATTTACACATAGGAATCTAGTGGATCTATCTCGTTAATCATGATAATAGTAAATCGCCAAAGGAATATTTAGCATACTCCACTAAACGTGTCCATGGATATAAAAGAAAATATGTAAATATAAAAATAAAGTTTATCTGTAAAGAATACATAAGTGTATCTTTCTAGACATCATTTTCTTTCAATCGATAAGGATACAATCAAAAATATTCACTCATAAAATTTCATATGTAGAAAATAAATAAATATATCTTTCTAGACATCACTCTCTTTTAATCAGTAAAAATACAGTCGAAAAATATTCACTAATCATATAACATTAATTATTTAAATAAATGGATATAATCTGGAATATTAGGAAAGTGGATCAATGAATAAGTATTGAATAATAAATAACAACAATATGCATGTATATTAAAAAAAGAAAATATATATATATATATATATATATGATGAATTATGAATATGAAATGCAACTATTTAAAATTTTTCACATATATAGATACATATGTAACTCTACTAATTGAACCCAGGGGAAGAAATTATAATAATAATAATAATAATAATTTTATTTATATAGCGCTCTTTCTCCAATAGGACTCAAGGCGCTTAACAGATACACAGCATAATATAGTACAGAAAAATAATGAAGTACATTTTTCATAAAATACAGAAGCATGAAGATACTAAAAGAGACACTATGGAAATGCTTGAGTAAACAGGAAAGTCTTGAGTCTACTTTTGAAGGATTCTATAGTTGATTCTATAATACTGAATTAAGTTCCACCACCTCATTCAATCCTGATGGATATATAGTATCCAACCTATACATCCAATAGAGTTCCTGGTTACAAAGGGTTTTATAACGATCCCCCCCTCTATTAGTCATTATAATTTGTTCAATTGCCACTTGACTGAGGGAACTAGGATCACCCTCACGTTTGTCCCACTGTGTGTGGGAAGTCTGTTAAGAATATTGCGACGGTGTTCCATGAACCGAACCTTAATACTTCTAGTGGTACGTCCCACGTATCTCTGATTGCAACTACATGTGAGTAGATAAATTACATAATTCGTATTGCAATTCATAAAGCTGGCTAATGTGTATTTTGCTCCATTTTCAACCGGGATATGTGTCGTTTTCCTCGGAATATATTTGCATGTGGTGCATCTGTTAGCACCACAGCGAAAAAAAAACTTTGGTGTAGACGGTAGCCAAGTATCCTGTGTTCCAACCTCCTGTATGGTGTCGGAAACTTCTTTCAGGAAGCTCGGTGCAAGGATACTTTTAAGAGAACGGTTTTTCTAAAAAATAAATTTGGGTTTTGGTGGTATGTGTCCCCTAAGTATATTGTCTTGATTCAATATACCGAAGTTTTTACAGATGATTTTTTAAATTTGCATACTCTCCCTGAATATTTTTTGACTGTATTTTTATTGATTAAAAGAGAGTGATGTCTAGAAAGATATATTTATTTATTTTCTACATATGAAATTTTATGAGTGAATATTTTTGATTGTATCCTTATCGATTGAAAGAAAATGATGTCTAGAAAGATACACTTATGTATTCTTTACAGATAAACTTTATTTTTATATTTACATATTTTGTTTTATATCCATGAACACGTTTAGTGGAGTATGCTAAATATTCCTTTGGCGATTTACTATTATCATGATTAACGAGATAGATCCACTAGATTCCTATGTGTAAGTTGGAGTAATACCGACAGTTGCTAGTTGATTTGACAGCGCCTGTTTACAGGCGTTACCATGACAACTTGTTTGTGCCGAGGGTGCGTCCAGCTGGGACTTCCGGTCATGGGGAGATGACGCGACACACAGTTCCCAGTGCCGCGTCGCTTCCGGGTCCGGCGGCAGGAGAGTGACATGGCGATGTCGCCATAGTAACTTGTACACTCTGGACGCTGGTTGACGCGGGTGGATGACGCGGCGAAGTGCCGCGCTCCATCACCGTCATACATACACGGACCACGAAGGGGAGGGGACTGGACCAAAAATTTGTATAATTAAGAATATCAGCTGTCCACCTCCCGCGAGATTAGGGGAGAAAGGGGAGATGTCCTCCTACCTCCGATGTTGCTCTTAATATATGGAGCAGATTCAAGAATCCCTATATATAACATTCAATTGTCAGTTAGATTTTACCATCCCAGGTTTTCCAATGATCTAAGCCTATAACAGTCAAGTGACTGATTTTTATGAAATGATATTTGCAGACTTATTAAAAATTGATTTATGAAATAGAGATACATTTACATTTTTGAATTATTAAGTATATGAACCTTCGTTGTCTGTCATTTTATGGTCACAAAATGTTAACAGGTGGTCACATGTAATCACATATGCTAATGAGCGACCATATTGGTAGGGTATATAAATCATTACCAGCAGGACTACAAGCACCTTGAAAAAGTTGCTTATATGCAACGAAACGCATTGGTGAGACCTGCCTGACTGTGTTAACTCCCTTCTTGCGGACATTCTGGACCTGGACCAAGTCCCCGTTGGAAATTTCCATTGGATCATACAAGGACATTCCTATCTCATCGTGGGAAGCCAATCTCCACCATATGACAAGGAACAGCCTTTGCGGACGCAGATTCGCTTAAATACCTCTAAAGATCTTGGTGGTAACTATACTCCACGGATAGGACATTGGGCCTTACAAATCAAAGGGGACTGTTATAGGAACAGGTTCATTACACCAGACATTCTCATTATCAACATCCGGCATTGGGAGTTACACCGGTTATCATTCTCTAATTGTTTTTATACAGAGTTTTTATGTGGTATTGACCACTTACATGCATTGCATTTTGATGTTTTATACCCAGATATAATTTTTATTAAAATGTGAATTTACTTTTGATCCACCTTTGCATTTGTGACCATTTCAGCGCTATTTTTCCTTGTTTCTGCTATTGTATTTAGGGGTCTGACCAGCCCCGGTTTTTATAGCTGCTGTGGTGAACCTCACATCCAGCGCCTGAGTAGTCATACTTTAGGGTATTTCCTTTCTTTTCTTAGTATTTACCATGTCTGCAAAAAACAAATTGTGTTTGCTCTCCTTGCTTTGCAACATACTCAACTCAGAATCAAACCCCTAATGTACAGTAGCTTTTTATATACATATCTGTGCTGGTGAGGGGATGGAAGATTGACCTATTTTAGGTTGTATCTGGGTTCAAATATGACCTCTTTCTAATTTTTTTTATAGAGTTCACTGTATGTAAATAGAACATAGGGATCAGAGGGATCATCACATCTGAACATGACTAACAAGAGGCTAAAGGGGCTATCGCTGCTTAAAATCTAAGCAATCTGACTAGATTGCTTAGATTTTAAGCAGGATCGCTCCGTGTGTAGCCCCCACAGCGATAGCGATGCGCAGCCCCGCGCATTGCTATCGCTGGGTGAAATGAGCGCCCCCCCCCGTCTCCCCCCGCACGCTCAGCACACATCGCACTGTGCTAAGTGGCGGGAGAGACTCTCCCGTATCGGCTGGTGAGTACCGGCCTTAAGTGTTCCCTCTACATTGACAACATAACAGTCTTCTGTGCAGTTCAGAGTTCAGTAACAGGACTTGCCCAGGACTGCGATAACTTAGGTTGAGCTTCTGGTGCAAATATCAAAACTGTGTGGAATTTGACTGTGTGATAACAGATCAAAGGGTGCACTGTATAGTGAGCTACAGCTCTGCAGTTATGTCTTATATGATAAAAGAAAGGAGAGAAGAAGTAGTTTTAAGGAAATACACTTATTATAATACAACTTTTAGGAGGGTTTTATAAAAGCTTGGAGAGAGATAAAATTGTGAGAGATAATGGGGGTCATTCCGACTTGATCGCTCGCTAGCTAGTTTTAGCAGCCGTGCAAACGCTATGCCGCCGCCCACTGGGAGTGTATTTTAGCTTAGCAGAAGTGCAAACGGTTGTATCGCAGAGCGGCTACAAAAAATTTTGCTGTAGTTTCAGAGTAGCTCAAAACCTACTCCGCGCTTGCAATCACTTCAGACTGTTCAGTTCCGGATTTGACGTCACAAACCCGCCCAGCGTTCACCCAGCCACGCCTGCATTTTTACTGGCACGCCTGTGTTTTTCTGAACACTCCCTGAAAACGGTCAGTAGCCATCCAGAAACGCCCACTTCATGTCAATCACTCTGCGGCAAGCAGTGCGACTGAAATGCATCGCTAGACCCTGTGCAAAACTACATAGTTCGTTGTGCCCGCACGTCGCGCGTGCGCATTGCGCTGCCGATTTTTAGCCTGATAGCTGCGCTGTGAACAAATTCAGCTAGCGATCAACTCGGAATGGCCCCCCATGTACCAACCAATCTGCTTCTGTCATCTTTCAAACACAGCCCATAAAATGTAAGGCCGAAGCTGATTGGCTGTTACTTTATCTCTCACAATATTATCTCTCTCCGAGCTTTCATACCCCCCCATCCCCCAGCTCTATTTATTATTATTTGCATCCAGCACCCAAAAATAAAGATTCCTTATTGCTATAATTAGCTGCAATAAGGAATCTTTATTCTCCTGTATGTTCCACTGGCAAGTCGCTGGGATGTCAGCACATGTGCAACTCAGATCGACTGGGTGGCACCACCTTCTATTTTGCCTCCAGGTGCCTGGCATGAACTTATGCCCCTGGGTATACTGCGTTACTGTATATTGCTGACAATCTTTCTAAATCATCAAATCTGATATAAAATGAAGTGGGTGCACCTAGGTGCAGAAACAGCAGCTCTCTGGTGGGAGGGGTAGGTTTAGAGAGGTTAGAGATTAGGGGTAGCATACTGTAGTTACCTGTTAGGTGTCGGGATCCTAAGCATTGAGATGTTGGTATTCTGACTGCCGGCATCCTGATCCCTGGGATCCTGATCCCATTCCGTACCATGCTTATTGTCCACACAAGAAATGTTCTTATGTTGTAATGAACCCCCCCCCCCCCCCCCCCACACTGTAGTTTAGGTTAGATTAGGTTGTCCAGGCACTATAGTAGCCATTATATTCCTCTTGTGGATGGTGAGAGTCTTAGTATTATGACAAAAAATTCACACAAGGTAGCAAGCACTCTGCATAGTGCCAAAGTATTTACTTTCACTGTGTGGTGCCGTCTTTTCGAATATGTCGCTTGGAGAATGGTACCAAGGAGGGCAGGGTCCCCTTTTTACTGGCACCAGATAAGCATGCTCTTAACCCAGGGAACCATGTGCATCGGACAACCTGCACACTTTGTAAACATGCCTAAACAGGTCTCTTTCCCAATGAGTCCCTTATATGCTACCAGTGGTGGCTCCAGAGGTGGGGCTGCATTGAAGTCCAGAATTCAAATAGGGGAGCCACACCAACTGCCAGTGAGTCAGTTTGGATTGGCAGTTGGTGTGGCTCCCCTATTTGAATTTTGAACTGCGCTGCATCCCCACCTCTGAAGCTGTCACTGTATGCTACCAAAAAAAAATCTGTCCCTTCAGTGTTATATGATGTTACCTTGGGTATAATATGGAGTTATTCCCACTGAATTTGTAAAATTGCCAAATTGTGGAAATTGGTGTAGTCATAAAGAGGTGACCACCTTCTGGTTTGAATAGGTTATGTCACACAGTGATCGCAAACACTAATGTACAAATATCAGTTTTTGGATTTTTGTTTGTACAATGGAAGATAACAGTGGCAGTGTTATTTTTATTCCCACAGAGGATGGCATTCAGTAGAATCTGATTCAGGCTTGTAACAACTAGAAGACATGTCATCACAATGACAAATGACCTAATCTAATTACCAGATTGCTGTTGTTCAAAAGGTTTTTTTCACTAAATTCATCTATTTATCTCAACAAAGATAAGTCTGTATTTTCAGTAGAAAGGGGAATATGATAAAGGTCACACTCTGTGTCCATTCAGTAAATGAAAACGTGTGTTGAGTGATCATGAATAGACTGGGAAAACAATAGTTCACCAAATAGCAATTTATTTACATTGCATGAAAAAGGATTTCAGCTTTATGTACAGTTAGGCAAATGATGAAACTGTTGTGTGAGAATGATGACTGCTTCAAAATATAAACACACGTCAAATAAATAATTACACACATATACAAATATGCACACCAAGTATTTATTTACTTCATTTCCAATCTATTGACTTACTGTAACATTACTAGATTTATTTATACATTTTAATGCATTATTAATTTATTTATTAATTTATTATTTATACAGTACCTGCCAACTGTCTAGATGTGATCATATACTTTACACCATTGACATCTGTGAAAAGAAATATGAGGTATGAGGCATTTCTCAAATTTAGATAAACAGAAACAGTGCACGGGCGTGTGCTCTAGCACCAACCACATACAGTAGAGTGGGGGGTGGGGGAGGTTGATCCACAGCGCTGCTGATCCCTGAGAACAGACAGCCAACGTATGTTTTAAAATCACCTTTAAAGGTACTGTGGGGTCTATTCATGAAACAGTGAAAAGAGTGGAGAAGTGAGCCAGTGGAGAAGTTACCCATGGCAACCAATCAGCATTGATATAACATTTATCTTTCTATAAAATTATAAGTAGCAGCTGATTGGTTGTCATGGGCAACTTCTTCTCTGGCTTACTTGTCCACTCTTTTCACTGCTTCATGAATAGACCTTATGTGTTAACCTGAACAATACAGAATACACTATACAAGGGAGCGCATGAATAAAAATAAACAATTTATTATTATATTAACATAGACACTATAGTATCTTAATAAAACATAATGATATAACCACATCAATTGACTTCAACCATTCTATGTGCCGACACTCTGATGAATGATAGTGCAGTCCCAATTGAGATATATTGGGAATGATCTTGATATTCCTATAAGAACTATTGATGTCCAAACGTCCTGATTGAATATAAATCACTGTAGATTCCACATAATGTGTAATATAGTCACAATGCGGTGTGGATTGTTAAGGACAAGATGATCTATATAGAATTAATCTGTCCCAAAATGAGCCTCATTAAACAACAATGTCACTCCACTCTTGAACAATATGAGGGTGTTTTTACCCGGCTGTATTAGCTGTAATTCTCACCAGTATTGTTTACATACCCCACTGTGTCCTTGTTCCGGACAATTATCAATGCTGAAAACCGCTGCCGGACCCTATGGCACAAGGGTGGCGGCAGACAGATGAACAGCGGAGATGAGGCGGCGGGCAGCCGTGCAAGCAGTGAGAAATCCCGTGCTGAGATGGTGACGCTACAAGCGGCAATAAGGGTGGAGGACGGTGGCCGACAGCCGCGAGGCAGACAACAAGTACCGGACAAGGACAGAGCAAAGATGTGGGGCACTAACGGTCTGTACCAGATGTTGCAGATTGGTAAGGCTGATCCGTCAATGGTGATGTGGCTCCCACCTTAACGCGTTTCTCCGGTGTAGGGAAATGCCGGTTTCTTCAGA
This sequence comes from Pseudophryne corroboree, assembly GCF_028390025.1. NCBI lineage: Eukaryota > Metazoa > Chordata > Amphibia > Anura > Myobatrachidae > Pseudophryne > Pseudophryne corroboree. Next base: position 459,344,261 of record NC_086447.1, on the reverse strand, counting down.
AGGTATAACAAATGCTCAGGAATCCCAAGTATTTAAGGAAAATGTCCACCAATGGGTAATTCCATTTCCTGTGTTGTAATTGACTGCAGGTATTCCCCACACCTGCATGTAGAAACTCTGCAGGTCTGCATCGTGCATTTGATTTTAACTACGTGGTTACATTGTAGTGTTACTATCTTTCTTAAAATTAGACAATAAGGTATTTCTACCTATAAATTCACATAAATCAAAAAAGTAAAAAGTACATATCAATTTCTTCTTATCATTAAAATGAATTAATTACAACGTATGCATCTCTTTATAAAACAATAAAGGCACCACGGAGAGATAATCTTAATATCGATTCAATAGGTATTTTACGAGGCCAAGTATAACTTCCAGCACAGACTCTGTATATATAGCCTCTGTGGCTCAGTACACTAATAACCAATGCTACTAAGCACTGAGACCTGGGTACAAATCCCACCCAAGGATACTTTTTTCAAAAAACATTTTTTAAGTTCTATAATGATTTCAATGTATCCATAATTCAATTTATTTATTTAAATATACTTTTTATAAATAATTCTACAGAATCTATGTTTGGTTGTCGAACCTGGCCCCGATTTTAACCTAAAAATAACAAGGAATATACATATACTTAGAATAAATTTAATTCATAATGTATGCATATAAACAGACATCTATTCACATTTGATGGTGCATTTTATTTACAGGTCCTCGGTGTGGCGATGGGCGCCAGGTTCGCCCCAAGTTTCACCAACCTTTATATGGGCTGATTGGGGGAGTCCTTGATTTGGCGAGGGCTATTTGGGGCGAACTTGGTGCTGTAAGGTCGCTATATCGACGATCTGTTCTTTATTTGGGATGGGGATTTACAATCCACTGTTTCATTTTTGGCACATCTTAATTCCAATAATTTTGGTTTACGGTTCACTAGCACTGCGCACTCTTCACATATTAATTTTTTGGATATAGATATTGTAATTAAAGATAATCATCTAGTTACCTCCACTTTCCGTAAAGAGGTGGATACTAATAATTTTTTTAATTATAGAAGTTGCCACTTCCGTCCATGGCTCAATAACATACCTGTTAGGGTCTCCTGCCCTGTGCTGCCACGTCGTCATGGCAACCGGGAGACAAGTGCTAGCGGAGTAACCTGAGCGCAGCTGATACTCCGGTTCGGGTCTTTTGCTGTGCAGTGGTTATAGGCTCTGTGCACGGCAGGGGATCCGGTGCTGGTTTTTGTGCTCACAGTCTGTGAGGTCTGAGTGGGGCGTGGACAGCACCTGCTTTATAAGGCCTCTTCTCAGTTTAAGCAGATGCTGCTGAATCTTTGTTGGTTAGTCAGTTCCTGAAAGTTAGCCAGTACTGTGTAGCTTTGTATTTGTTTGTTGCTTACTGCAAATAGGCCTGGGGATTTGGTATTACACTCTGCCAATCCAGACCTAGCAGTAAGACTGGAGTCAGTCGTTTAGCTTGCTGGGGTTCTGTTACTACTCTGTGAACTTAGCAAGTTTGCGGCTGTATTCTAAGACTTGCCTGTCTAATCCTGTCTCACTGTGCTAGGTGTCAGGGGTCAGTTTAGTGGCAGTAAGCTGAACCTGTGCACTGCAAGTGAGAATTAGGATTGTGGAGACTCTCCTTGTGTCTATCATTCCATCTCTGACCAAGGAGTTTACTGCCACACCCGTTGGTAACCCTTTAGGGTTTTGCTGTTGCCCTTAGCAACAGCATTTCGGGTTCTCTACGTATTAAAACACAACATCTTGCTTTTCCCATCTGAGCATTTCTAATACAAGGGAGATACCCAGTTCCTTAGCCTCTGGGCTTCTCTGTTCACTTTGTGTGTATTTTGTTACCCTATCACCTTCTGTGTACGTTATGTCATATTCCCCAGTCTGTCTGTGAGTCCATTTGTTTTGCATACCTATCCGTTCAGACACCAGTACATTCCTGCAGGCACTGGTGTGCATAACATATTCAGCAGCCCAATACTCCTGTTGAAATTTTGTGGGAATATGGAGCATACCCCTCAAAATACGTTGCAACAGGTGGTCGATCAGGTGCAGGTCCTGACTCGACAATTTAATGATTTGTCCATTAAAATGCACACCTCCCAGGCTGCTGGCGGAGCTCCCGCAGCAGCAGCACCTGCAGGGGTTAAGGAGCCGAAAGTAAATCTCCCGGATCGTTTTTCTGGAGATCGCTCGCAGTTCTTTTGTTTCAAGGAGAGCTGCAAGCTATACTTCCGGCTTAGGCCTCAGTCTTCTGGGTCGGAGATTCAGCGGGTGGGCATAGTGATTTCCTTGCTACAAGGAGACCCACAGGTCTGGGCATATGGGTTGCAGCCTGACTGTCCGTCGCTTAAAAGTGTTGATGCTTTTTTTACGGCACTGGGCATGTTATATGATGACCCTGACAAGACGGCCTCAGCCGAGGCTCAGATTTCGATCCTTAAGCAAGGGCGAAGGCCAGTTGAGGTTTACTGTACGGAGTTTCGGAGGTTGACCCATGATACCCAGTGGAATGACCCAGCCCTGAGACACCAGTACCGAAGAGGTCTTTCTAACCAGATAAAGGACCAACTGGTACAATATCCCTTGCCTGATAGCTTGGATCAGCTCATGCAGTTATCCATCCGGGTGGATAGACGGCTGAGAGAGCGTAGGCTTGAAAGGGAGACTGAGATTTCCTTCCTTCCCAAGGGAACCTCAGACTCTGAGGAATTTTCCGAGGAGCCTATGCAGATTGGGGCTACCCGCCTCTCCTCGCGTGAGAAGACGCGGAGGAGACAGCAGGGGTTGTGTTTGTACTGTGGGAATAAAGGTCATGTGGTAGTATCATGCCCAGAAAAGCCGGAAAACTTCAGGGCCTGAGGGTGATGGGAAATATCCTGTCAGGCCAGAAGTCAGAATTTCCCAAGAAGACTTTTATCATTCCGGTGACCTTGAAGATCCTCGGTCAAACTGTCAAGACTGAGGCCTTTGTGGACAGTGGGCCGACGGGGTTTTTATGGACCGCCAATTCGCCCTGAAACACTCTGTTCCCTTAGTACCCTTGGCATCGGAAATTGAGATTTGTGGGTTAAACGGGGAACCATTATCCCAAGGTAAAATTACCTCTTGCACTAGCCAGATTTCTTTGTTTATTGGAGCCACACACTCTGAAAAATTGTCCTTTTATGTGACTGTCTGTACTTTTGCCCCATTGGTGTTGGGGTTACCCTGGTTAAGGGCTCATAATCCTCAATTTGACTGGGTCTCTGGGGAGATTCTTAGTTGGGGTACTGATTGTTTCAGGAGTTGCTTGAGCCTTCCAGTCAGGCTCTCGCAGCTAAGTTTGCCAGGATTGCCAGGGTGTTATGCAGATTTTGCGGACGTGTTCTCCAAAAAAGTTGCAGAGGTACTACCTCCCCATCGCCCCTATGACTGTGCCATTGATTTGTTGCCAAATGCTAAGCTTCCCAAGAGCAGGTTGTACTCCCTGTCACGTCCTGAGACTCAGGCTATGGCAGAGTACATTCAGGAGAACTTGGCTAAGGGATTTATCAGACCTTCACAGTCTCCAGTTGGGTCGGGGTTCTTCTTCGTGGGTAAAAAGGACGGTTCGTTGCGACCCTGCATCGACTTCAGGGAATTGAACCGTATCACGATTAAAAACTCATACCCACTGCCTCTCATTTCGGTCTTGTTTGACCAGCTTCGTACTGCCACCATTTTTTCTAAGATTGACCTACGCGGTGCGTACAATCTAATCCGAATAAGAGAGGGGGATGAATGGAAGACTGCCTTTAATACCCACTCAGGGCATTATGAATATTTGGTGATGCCTTTTGGGCTCTGTAATGCCCCGGCAGTCTTCCAGGATTTCATGAATGATGTGCTCAGGGAATATTTGGATAGATTCTTAGTTGTATACTTAGATGACATCCTAATCTTCTCCCATTCCCTGGAGGAACATCGGAAGCATGTACGCTTAGTCCTCCAGAAACTCAGAGACCACCGGCTTGGGGCGAAGCTGGAGAAGTGCGAATTTGAAGTTCAGCAAATCGCATTTCTAGGATATATTATCTCCCCAGAAGGTTTCCAAATGGAGGGTTCCAAGGTACAGGCAGTCCTGGATTGGGTGCAGCCCACTAGTTTGAAGGCGCTTCAGCGTTTCCTGGGCTTTGCAAATTTTTATAGACGATTTATCGCTGGATTTTCGTCTATAGTGGCGCCCTTGGTGGCACTCACTAAGAAAGAGGCGGATGTTGCTCACTGGTCTTGTGAGGCCAAAGCGGCTTTTGCCCGTCTCAAAAGGGCATTTGTCTCGGCCAAGGTGCTGCGACACCCAGATCCAGAGCGTCCTTTTGTGGTGGAGGTGGATGCCTCTGAGATGGGTATTGGGGCAGTGCTTTCTTAGATGGGAGTGTCTGATAATCGCCTTCATCCCTGTGCTTACTTTTCCCGTAAATTTTCGCCTGCCGAGATGAATTATGACGTGGGTAACCGGGAGTTGTTGGCTATTAAGGATGCACTCGAGGAGTGGAGACACTGGCTTGAGGGGGCTAAGTTTGTGGTCTCAATTCTCACTGACCATAATAATCTGGCATATTTAGAGTCAGCGAAGCGTCTCAATGCCAGGCAGGCACGATGGGCTTTGTTTTTTGCTCGCTTTAATTTTTTGATAACATATCGCCCTGGGTCAAAAAACATCAAGGCTGATGCGCTCTCGCGGAGTTTTGCTCCAATCCAGGAGACCACCGAGGAGCCGTTGCCCATTGTTTCCCCATCATGTATTAAAGTGGGCATTACCCAGGACCTCTTATCATTAGTCCTTAGAGCACAGGAGCAGGCTCCTCCAGACCTTCCGGTAGGTCTTTTGTTTGTGCCTCCTAGGTTAAGACAGCGAGTGTTCCTGGAATTCCATGCCAAGAAGTCGGCAGGTCACCCGGGTATTGCCAGAACTCGGGAGTTGCTATCTAGGGCGGTGTGGTGGCCCTCGGTGGCTAAGGATGTGGATCAGTGGGTTCGGGCATGTGACATCTGTGCCCGAAATAAGACTCCTAGAGGGGTTCCTGTTGGCCCATTACATCCACTCTCTATCCCATCTAAGCCATGGACCCACATTTCAATGGATTTTGTGGTGGACTTGCCCAAATCCTCGGGGATGACAGCCATCTGGGTTGTCGTTGACAGGTTTTCGAAGATGGCGCACTTCGTTCCACTGGTTGGGCTGCCATCGGCCAGACGCCTGTCTGAATTATTTATGCTGCATGTTGTGCGTCTCCACGGGTTGCCACTTGATGTGGTCTCTGACCGCGGATCTCAGTTTGTGGCCAAATTCTGGAGGGCATTTTGTTCCGATCTCCAGATTTCTGTCAGCTTGTCGTCAGGCTACCATCCGCAGTCTAATGGGCAGACTGAAAGGGTGAACCAGTCCTTGGAGCAGTTCCTCAGGTGTTATGTCTCCAAGTGTCAGACTGACTGGGTTGCTCATCTGTCCATGGCAGAGTTTGCCTATAACAACGCGGCTCACTCTGCTACAGGGATCTCTCCCTTCCTTTGTGTGTATGGGCATCATCCTAAGGCCAATTCTTTTGACCCCCTGGACTCCACGCCTGGTGGTTCCTCTGTGGTTTCGGTCCTTAGAGGTATTTGGCGGAAAGTGAAGAAAGCCCTTGTGTCTGTGTCATTAGTGACCAAAAGGGTTTTTGATAAGCGGAAAAGACCCTGCAGCTTCAAATTAGGAGACTTCGTCTGGTTGTCTACCAAGAATTTGAAGTTGAGACAGCCATCTCATAAGTTAGGCCCCCGGTTCATCGGCCCTTATAAGATCACCAGGGCTATCAATCCGGTGGCATTTCAGTTAGATCTGCCCCATTTCTTTGGGTATCAATAAAACATTTCATTATTCCCTTTTAAAACGGGCGATTAGCAATCCTTCTTCCAGTGGAAGACCTTCCCCTCTTCTGATACGTGGCCAGAGGGAGTTTGTTGTTGAAAGGATTCTTGACTCCAAGGTGGTTCGGGGTCGGCTGTCATTTTTGGTGCACTGGAAGGGGTATGGCCCGGAGGAGCGGTCGTGGGTGCGCAGTTGTGATCTTCATGCCCCCAGACTGATACGCTCTTTCTTCTCGCAGTTCCCCGATAAACCCGGTGGTAGGGGTTCTTTGATCCCTCGTCAGAGGGGGGGTACTGTTAGGGTCTCCTGCCCTGTGCTGCCACGTCGTCATGGCAACCGGGAGACAAGTGCTAGCGGAGTAACCTGAGCGCAGCTGATACTCCGGTTCGGGTCTTTTGCTCTGCAGTGGTTATAGGCTCTGTGCACGGCAGGGGATCCGGTGCTGGTTTTTGTGCTCACAGTCTGTGAGGTCTGAGTGGGGCGTGGACAGCACCTGCTTTATAAGGCCTCTTCTCAGTTTAAGCAGATGCTGCTGAATCTTTGTTGGTTAGTCAGTTCCTGAAAGTTAGCCAGTACTGTGTAGCTTTGTATTTGTTTGTTGCTTACTGCAAATAGGCCTGGGGATTTGGTATTACACTCTGCCAATCCAGACCTAGCAGTAAGACTGGAGTCAGTCGTTTAGCTTGCTGGGGTTCTGTTACTACTCTGTGAACTTAGCAAGTTTGCGGCTGTATTCTAAGACTTGCCTGTCTAATCCTGTCTCACTGTGCTAGGTGTCAGGGGTCAGTTTAGTGGCAGTAAGCTGAACCTGTGCACTGCAAGTGAGAATTAGGATTGTGGAGACTCTCCTTGTGTCTATCATTCCATCTCTGACCAAGGAGTTTACTGCCACACCCGTTGGTAACCCTTTAGGGTTTTGCTGTTGCCCTTAGCAACAGCATTTCGGGTTCTCTACGTATTAAAACACAACATCTTGCTTTTCCCATCTGAGCATTTCTAATACAAGGGAGATACCCAGTTCCTTAGCCTCTGGGCTTCTCTGTTCACTTTGTGTGTATTTTGTTACCCTATCACCTTCTGTGTACGTTATGTCATATTCCCTAGTCTGTCTGTGAGTCCATTTGTTTTGCATACCTATCCGTTCAGACACCAGTACATTCCTGCAGGCACTGGTGTGCATAACAATACCTAAGAGCCAGTACCTTAGGATACGCCGCAATTGTTCTCAGGAACAACAATTTGAGAAGCAAGCTGCTGAACTAACTACCTCATTTAGACATCAGGGTTATCCTGATAAACTGATAGAGGAAGCTTTAATAAAAACTCGTTCGAGAGATAGGAACTCACTTTTGATATCTAAATTGAACCTACAAGATACATCTAATGGTTATTTACAACAACCTAGATTTGTTTCCAAGTTTAATACGTGTTCTAGGGAACTCAAGAATATTTTCAATAAAAATTATAGTATACTAAAAACTGACAGGATTTTGTCCACTGTTTTGGAAGAAAAACCTCTAATTATTTTTAAAAAAGCATCAAATTTACAGACTTACCTGGCGCCTAGTCATTATAAATCATTGGACTCTAATATTGATATTAATAATAAAAGTAAGAATACTTGGCTACAAAAATATGAAAAACCCATAGGGTGCTATAAATGCAGGAGAAAGAGGTGTATCACCTGTCAATTTATTATGGATAAAACTCTGTTGATATATTCATTTATATATGGGACCCAATTTGGAGTACGGGGTACCATAGACTGCCAAACTAATTATGTCATCTATGTGATTAACTGCATCTGTGGCATCCAGTATGTAGGTCGTACAACCCGTACATTACATACTAGATTTCTAGAACATAAAAATAACATCCTTAGAGGCAAAAGTCAACACAGTTTGGTGAGACATGTAATTGATGTCCATGGTGGGGATATCAAGTCCATAAAAATACAAGGTATAGAAAATATTAAACCTACCACCCGTGGAGGGGATAGATATAATCATCTATGCAAACGAGAGGCTTTTTGGATCTATACCTTGGGCACCCTCTTTCCCAAGGGCCTCAATGATTGCATTGAATTGAATAACATCTAAGTTCCTCCTTATAGTAGTTTATTATTTTTATATACATCAATATATACTATCTTGTATATATTTCCTATAATAGTAGGCCCACCTTAGTGACTATTTACAATATATGCCATTAATCCCCTCTAAACTCTATTTTCTTTCTCACTATTATATCCTCTATTTCTATTTCTCCAAATGTAAGATGTCTGTTTATATGCATACATTATGAATTAAATTTATTCTAAGTATATATGTATAGTGTACATCGGTATATTTTGACGCTAATCTATTTAATCTAGTCAAATAAAGACCATATTTGCATATATTTCCCCTTTGTTTTTAAGTATAATTCTAATGCTTTAATAATTTTTATGTTATAGAGATTGATTATTCCTTGTTATTTTTAGGTTACAATCGGGGGCCAGGTTCGACAACCAAACATAGATTCTGTAGAATTATTTATAAAAAGTATATTTAAATAAATAAATTGAATTATGGATACATTGAAATCATTATAGAACTTGGGTGGGATTTGTACCCAGGTCTCAGTGCTTAGTAGCATTGGTTATTAGTGTACTGAGCCACAGAGGCTATATATACAGAGTCTGTGCTGGAAGTTATACTTGGCCTCGTAAAATACCTATTGAATCGATATTAAGATTATGGGGTATATGCAATTGCGGTCGAATTCGCGGCAATTTTCGCCGTTTTTCAAATTCGACCAAATTCGCCAGGTGAATTCCGGAAGGTGGCTTCCGGAATTCACCATATTCAATGAAAAACGGATTCGCCAGGGTCGCGGGGACCAGCTCGAAGAGCCCGAGGCTGGTTATGCTTTGGAGGGGGGACCCCACGCCATTTTTTTTTATGATTTTACCGTTCCAGCATAAAAAAAATAAAATAAAAAAAATAATATTTTAAAAAATATATAAATAATATTTGTGCCTCCAAAAAAAAAAAGTAAAAAAGTACCTAATCCCTTCTAATATAAATAGATCTTCTATTCCCAGAAAAAAAAACACAAAAAAAAACATGTTTAAAATTTTTTTATTTGTTTTCACCCTCCAAAGTGTGGCGGATTGAAAATGACGAATTTGCTGTCTAAAAGCCCTGCTGTCGAATTTCCAAACTTGAATTGAATATGCTTTGGTCGAATTGCAGCACTTGTATCATTGCAGAAAAGTCGAATTTGCAAAAATTCGAATTTCAAAAAGTCGAATTTTGAAAGTCCGTTTTTTGGTCGGAAAGCACTGAATTGCATAGGCGATTTTTTTTTTTGGTCGAAAATGACCCGAAATTCGACAATTTCGGGAATTCGACCGCAATTGCATATACCCCTATCTCTCCGAGGTGCCTTTATTGTTTTATAAAGCGATGCATACGTTGTAATTAATTCATTTTAATGATAAGAAGAAATTGATATGTACTTTTTACTTTTTTGATTTATGTGAATTTATAGGTAGAAATACCTTATTGTCTAATTTTAAGAAAGATAGTAACACTACAATGTAACCACGTAGTTAAAATCAAATGCACGATGCACACCTGCAGAGTTTCTACATGCAGGTGTGGGGAATACCTGCAGTCAATTACAACACAGGAAATGGAAGTACCCATTGGTGGACATTTTCCTTAAATACTTGGGATTCCTGAGCATTTGTTATACCTTCTGAAGAAACCGGCATTTCCCTACACCGGAGAAACGCGTTAAGGTGGGAGCCACATCACCATTGACGGATCAGCCTTACCAATCTGCAACATCTGGTACAGACCGTTAGTGCCCCACATCTTTGCTCTGTCCTTGTCCGGTACTTGTTGTCTGCCTCGCGGCTGTCGGCCACCGTCCTCCACCCTTATTGCCGCTTGTAGCGTCACCATCTCAGCACGGGATTTCTCACTGCTTGCACGGCTGCCCGCCGCCTCATCTCCGCTGTTCATCTGTCTGCCGCCACCCTTGTGCCATAGGGTCCGGCAGCGGTTTTCAGCATTGATAATTGTCCGGAACAAGGACACAGTGGGGTATGTAAACAATACTGGTGAGAATTACAGCTAATACAGCCGGGTAAAAACACCCTCATATTGTTCAAGAGTGGAGTGACATTGTTGTTTAATGAGGCTCATTTTGGGACAGATTAATTCTATATAGATCATCTTGTCCTTAACAATCCACACCGCATTGTGACTATATTACACATTATGTGGAATCTACAGTGATTTATATTCAATCAGGACGTTTGGACATCAATAGTTCTTATAGGAATATCAAGATCATTCCCATTATATCTCAATTGGGACTGCACTATCATTCATCAGAGTGTCGGCACATAGAATGGTTGAAGTCAATTGATGTGGTTATATCATTATGTTTTATTAAGATACTATAGTGTCTATATTAATATAATAATAAATTGTTTATTTTTATTCATGCGCTCCCTTGTATAGTGTATTCTGTATTGTTCATTTTATATATTTCCAGTGATTTCAGATCACTGAGTGGGAGTTGCTTAGTCTTCTGTGTGGTTTTATTTTAATTTAATTTTCAAAGCGCCTGTATTGAATTTTTCCTAAATAGGAATTTTTCATCTATTTTATATGTGTTAACCTGCCTCCCGCTATATGTGGAGCCTAGTGTCTGTGATATTATGTCCTGAGTGCCGCCACCTACTTCACTTATCTAATAAGACCCATGTTTTACAATTGAGGACTATGAAGTCTATCCTTGGAGGTCAACTTTGTAATGTAACACTTTGGGTAGCATCCAATTAGCTCCCCCCCCCCCCCCCCCGCCCGTTTATTGGAGCTAATTGGATAGCCCCCGGCAAGACATTATCCACGGTAATTTACAGCAAGTAATTGGATACTCCTCTTTCTTGTAAATGAATGCCAAGGATCTATGTGTGTGACTGGGTGATACTGTATATACTGTAGATATTTTAAAATAGTAGGTGCACTTAGCAATAGTGTTTCTCTAATAAACACCTTTTTATTTCAAATATCATGTGGAATCTAAAAAGGAGAGTGCCAGACTTCCAGTGAAATTATTTTGTTTGGAGTGAGGAATGCAACAACTTCAAAATCTAAATTATGTTTTTATTATGCCTTATGTTCATCCTCTTTATTTACTAAAAGGAAATTGGTTACTCGAATGTAATATAAACAATACAGCTTTCCAAGCTCCATACAAAATAAGGTACCAGGTGTACATTACCTGTAGGAAATTGTTTACATAAGTTAATTATAAACAATTATTCCATGTTTAAAGTAAACTGGAACTGCAGATGTAAATATATCTTGTGCATGGTGAGAGAGTAATTGCTTATTTTTATTCACAGGTGTCATTGTAAACCAACTATGAATAACAACAGGCTCGGAGCGGTGCGGTACAGATGTAACAAAAAGAGCTCTTTTTTCTTTTTCTTTAATGAATTGTAAAAAAGTGGTTACTTTATTTATTTACTGAGCTCTTAAAATAAGGATTTTTTTTAGAACAGCACAAATATTGGCAAGCTTTTATCATGCAGGAAAAAAAAAAGATTTTGCATGTAACTGTGACCGGACGGTCTCGTCCCCAGTACACAGATTGGATGTTTAGGTCACACGGGACCTGACCACATAGGGGATTCCCGCTTACCGTCAGTAACCGCCTGTTACTGACTCCACCCACTGCGCTGTGGGCGGGTTTATGCTGCCACCACCAAACTCCTAACCTGCCGTGGCGTTTGGAACCACGGTTCTGCTCTGTATGTGCCGACACACTTCGTTACCACACCTGTGTGGTATTGATGAATACCCACTAGTACTCTAGTGGTAGCTGGTGGAAGGCGGAACGAGACGCTGATTCACCCTAGACAGCAGGTGAACGGGCTATGTTTCGCATAGCCCTGTAGGTCACAAGATGACGCAATCTTCTTGAGGCAGATGATGTTTTAATGCCAACAAATAGTTCTGAAAAGAACTTCAGCAATACAGTGAGATGTTTACAGCAGAATGAAGATGGTACAATACACTTTTCATGGGGCAACTGCCCTCCTTTTATCCTACTCCAATACACACTACCACAGGGGTAAGACCGCCCTGTGGTTTACAACCAATCAATGTTTACCCATGTGCTGTGCATGCTTTGGTCACATGGACAGTGGGGAGTGGTCACTCTCCTTTGACTGTCCCATCATGGAGGATCAGGATACGCCCCGGTGCAATTCATTCTAGGCTGGGGGAAGTTTTCCCGTCTAAACTGACTTCCAGAAACCTGCCCGGGACCTAGCCCACTCTCTGCAGCCTGGATTCGGGCTCCAGAGCTAGGCAGCCTAGATCCCCGTTCAGGGTTTCCTGGCCACTACGGGTGATCTCCATGGAGCTCCAGAAAACCACTCAGCTTGTTTCAAAGCTGAGCTTCTCCTCTCTCTTCCAATGCCACTTTCAAGTGTGAGGCTGGAAAGGAAATTATTCAGTTTTTGGGGAAAAGGTCTGGGAGAATCCATCAGCCTGCACAGCCATGGATTCCCCCCTCCTGGGACACACAACCAAGTAAGTGCAATTTACCTTTAAATATATTACATTTACACACATGTGTTTCCCTTTAAATATACACTGAGCACATACCCAGGCACTGCAGTGCCTCAAAACACAATATATTATATTTTATTACATTTAAAACAATGTTTTGTTTTTAAATACTGTGCCGGCTCCCCTAGCCCTGCAGCCTGGCTGCTAGGGCTCTCTCAGTGCTGGAGGTATGGGGCTGGCTTCCTCCATCCTCCAGCCTGCCTGCCTGCCACTGGGGTCCAGGGAGCTGGCTCTCCCTGTCCCCCCAGTGTGGCACTCATTTTGTGGCCTCGCCGAACGGTGCGGCGCACCCCCCTGATCTAAAGCCCAGCGGCCCGGGACATTTGTCCCAGCCGCCGTGGCTTTGTGTCTTTGGCAGCGCTGAGGTGCTGGGAGCGCAGCTCCTGGACCCCAGCACCACCATCCTGTTCACCCCCACCGCTAGGGAGCCGGCTAGCCCGGTCCCCTATGAGCGGCGCGCTTTGGTGTCCTCGCCGCGCAGGGGGACGGCTAGCCTGGTCCCCTGTATGCGGCGCTGATATTTGTGGCCTCGCCGCAGCATCCGGCGGGGAGCCGGGCTGCGGCGCACCCCCCCTGCCGCCCAGCAGCCCGGGACGTTCGTCCCGGCTGCCGTGGCTGGCCACCTCCGATGGGCTGAGGCGCCGGGAGCAGAGCTCCCGGCCCCCAGCGGCAGCACCTCTGTGCGCTGCAGCGGGAGCTGATCTCCCGGCTGCAGCGGCTCTCCTCTCTCCCTAGCGCTGAGGTGCTGGGAGGGGAGCTCCCGGAACTCAGCACACAGCGCACCCGCCGAACAGGGGGACGGATAGCCTGATCCCCCGGGGGGCAGTGCAGCGGCTCTCCTCTCTCCCCCGGCGTGCACACACAGCACATTATCATCTCAGTTCTGTTCTGCTAGAACATGGTTTTCCTGATATCTCCAATATTCTGCTGCATCAAGTATATATTAGTATGTTCATTTCCTCAGCCTCCTACCAAAGTACAAGCACTATTTATTCAGTCTCAGTCTTTAAGTGTCCTGAGACTCTTCTATATTACTAGTCCTAGCCAAGCTTTAACCTGCTCTTTAACACAACTGAAACCAGCAATAACAGTTTCAATCTAGTTATACGAGTTACCAGCATAGCTGGTCCCAGTCTGGCATCCAGTAGCACCAGTCCCAGCTTGGCACCAAGCATCACCAGTTCCAGCTCAGCCTCAAGCAACACTGGTCTCAGCCCAGTAATCTGCATAGCTGCTCCCAGCCAGGTATCCTGTGTAGGCTGTTCCAGCCATGTATCCTATGTATGCAGTCTCAGCTAGACATCCTGCATAGCCAGTCCCAGCCCGGCATCCAGCATAGCCAGTCCAAGTACAGCATTTAGCTCAGTCGGTCCCAGCCTGACCAGCCTATCATCTGGTTCCAGTCCATCATCCGGTTCCTGTTTGTAATCCGGTTCCAGTCTGTAATCTGGTTCCTGTCTGTCATCCGGTCCCAGTCCATCATCTGGTTCTAGCCCAGTCTCAAGCATAACCAATTCCAGCCTAGTTATTTGTCTAGCCCATTATTCCAGAATCTACTCCATAAAGTAGCATCATTAAAGTGCTTAGCTATTCTTACTGCAACCTCATCTGTAGCCCGGTGGTCCCAGTTCCTGTGCCCACAGACACATTCTGATCTCAATAGTTCCAGAGAGTACATATCCTGAAAACAATATTATTCACCCTTAAGTGTTGATGTCTCCGGGATCCGGTCTCTAGGTCGAAAGTAACTAGGTCGACACTATCTAGGTCGACCCCTATTGGTCGACAGGGTTTCTAGGTCGACAGGGTCTCTAGGTCGACATGTTCTAGGTCTACAGGTCAAAAGGTCGACATGAGTTTTTGTTTTTTTGAACCTTTTCATACTTAACGATCCACGTGGACTACGGTAATCTGTGTCGAGCGAAGCAAGGCACCTTGCCCGATGCATGGCGAGCGAACACGGTGCACTAATTGGGGTTCCCGGTCACTCTACGAAGAAAACAGCACCAAAAAAACATCAAAAATCTCATGTCGACCTTTTGACCTGTCGACCTAGACCATGTCAACCTAAAGACCCTGTCGACCTAGAGACCCTTTCGACCTAGTTACTGTCGACCAATAGTGTTCGACCTAGACACTGTTGACATAGTTACTATCTACCTTCCATACCACACTCGATGTCTCCATGGCATAATACAGTGAATGAAACTAGGTTATGGAAAAAAAAACACTGCCAGCGTTAAGCGTCAAAAATGAAAAAATTTGATTTTGTTTCAAATTGCTATGAACAAAAATAACTAAAATTCTAAGATCTCGTTGAGATTCCAACTTGTAAATCTGGTATGGACAATGTTGGGTATCCAGGTCTAAAACACACATTTACTAACAGATAATTTTTTAATATGAATTTTTAGATGTTATTAAAAAAAATTTCAGCCCTGGAAACCCAACATTGAATTACTGTAGATTGATTATCATTTATTTTAAATCAATAAGAAAATGAAAAATTACCTTTAGTATATAAACCCCTACATTTTTTAACATTTGAAACCATGTTTTTTTGTTGTTGTTTTTTTTTGGGGGGGGGGAGGGGGGGGATCTGTTTTGAAATGTGTGAGTCAGTGACCTTATTATTATTTATCTTCCAATAAGACTCATGGGGGGTAAATTTATAAGGATGGGAGTTCTATTTAAGATGGGATATTGCCCATAGCGACCGATCAGATTTTACTTCTCATTTATTTAGCACCTTCTAGAAGATAATACCTGGAATCTGATTGGTTGCTATCCCATCTTAAATAGAACTCACATCTTAGTAAATTTACGCCATGGTGCTTTACACTTTGCTACTGTGCGCAGTTAATAAAAAAAGGAGCAACTTGCAAAAAAAGGCACTGTTCTGCAAAGTGGAATGCATCAGCTACTTCTGGTTTCTGGTCTCCGAGTGGTGGAATGCAAATTACCAGAATTTCCGGTTAGAAGATGTGGGAATCAGCGTCATTTGGTTTTAAATAGGACCTTGTGTCAGCACCTGACACAAGCATAGCACTTGCACTTGAAAAAGGATCATCTGGATCTGAAACGCATTGTGCGGATGCCATGCCAGCACTAACTTGTGGACCCCTTTGATCTCTATCATCAGGCAAAAACTCTGTGGTGTGTTTTTTGAACTCTGCCAATTATCCGGTACCTGGCTGCCACCATCTGTTTACGCACACCACCAGTAGTAAATGGTATGAGCAAGGGGGGACCTTCTATCCATTATTACATGCACTTTATGTTTTTTAAATAAATAAATGTACAGTATGTTTATCCTTTTAAATTGACCATTTGTTATAAGGGTGTGTATTATATAACCAGTATGGTTACTGACATCTACCTGAGAACAGCACTCCAACATCTCTCCAGATAACCTACCATGACTAGATACAAGGAATGGTGTTTCACTGAGCAATAGCTGCAATGTACTTGAAATAAGACATTATGGTAGGTAGATATTGAAAGGGCTAAAAGGCTTCCACTGCACTACTTACCATGCATGGAAAATCTGAATTTATTTATACTCATGGATTGCAATTCAGTGGGTTGATTTCAATATTTGGGACAGATGTATTTACCTGGAAAAGGCATAAGGAAGTGATAAACCAGTGATATGTGCAAGGTGATAAACGCACCAGCCAGTCAGATCCTAACTGTTAATTTACATATTGGAGCTGATTGGCTGGTGCATTATCACCTTGCACATATCACTGGTTTATCACTTCCTTATGCCTTCTCCAGGTTAATACATCTGCCTCTTTGTTTATTATGAATACATGCCTGGAATTGCAGTGTTTTGGGACATGACCCACTTTGTTATACATTCACAGAAATGTGTAGCTTCCAAGGAACAACTTCTGAATTGTCCTGGCATTCAAAGCAAGAGATTGCATGTCACGTAACTGTTTCCAAATACACATATATTTTCCTTACTTATATAACTTAATATACTAAGTTATGTAACTCTTACAAAGGGGCTTACAGTTATGTAATTATTACCGCCAGTTATCAACCGCCAGCTTCCATGGCTGCGCCAGGATAGGGATCACACGGGCAGATGTTACTGTTCAGATGCAATGTGGCTCATTATCCTGCCGCCCATTCCCCTGCCTGGTCGCTTCTCAGCTCGGCACTTCACCCCCCCAGACATTTTTTTTTTTACATTTTAACCCCTCCCCATATCTATTACCACTGTTATAAGTTTGCACTCTATGATCTTCTATATTGTTGGATTAATTTCTGTACTGTCCTCATCACTGCTTCAATATTGCCTTTTTGCAACTGTGTTTTGCTCTTCATATTTTGATACATATGTATATCCTTTTACCCACATGTCAGTTTTCCCATATACATTATGCCTGGGTCCTTGTATGGCTTATTTCCTGCAGTGTAGACTTCGCAGTGTGCCCAATATAGCTGCCATACCTGGTGCGCTTCTGGATGGGATAAAATATACATGGACCTGATGGTCATGTTGGGACCCTATTTTTAGCGTTAGGATGCTGCAACCACCTATTTTGTGTCATTTCTGCTACACGCAACCTACTCTACCCAGGGTAATCCTATATAGTGCGTCCAAGATGGCTGCCTTTGGTACCTTTTGTTAGTAGTGTAAATAACCTGTGGAATTTATTACCCAAAATGACTGCAGCAACCCTGCATTATGCCTATTGAGCTCTCCAGGCTTCCTATTTATTTTTAAATGAATTGTTATACCTCTAATTTATGTGTTACTATTATAACATTGTATTTCTTAACAAAGTAACACATTTGTTCATTTTGGTAGTTATTGGTAATTATATGTATGAATATTGTCCTTCTTACATTCACTGTTGTGGTCCATTACTTAATACCATACTTGCCCTCTACTCATTTCCCTCGTTTAATATGTGTGGCAACATCCTCCCTGCATTTAGCTTCCCAATCAGCAATGGCACTAGGCAAGGCTGGCCATTATCCCTGATTACATTTAGACTCGCCATCAAGTCCCTGATGTAAAACATGATTAATACTTAATCTATCAGTGGTCCCTCAATTCATAGCTCACAATATAACCTTGCTTGTTTGCAGATGACTTAGTGGCCTTCATTGCCAATCATGAGAGCTTGCTACCAGCCAACCATAATGGGTTGGATGCTTCATATTTATAAATTAAGGAGGTCATTCCGAGTTGTTCGCTCGCAATGCGATTTTAGCAGAGTTGCTCACGCTAAGCCGCCGCCTACTGGGAGTGAATCTTAAATACAACAACAAAAGGCTGCGCTTAGAGAGATGAATTGTCTGAAAAACAGTATAAAATTTATTAAACTTAAAATCCGTCCATTGGACAATTCAATTAAAATACACTGTAATGAATAACCTTCAATCACCTTTTCAACATCACATAGGCTTATTTTGTGAACCACTTGCTAAAACATTGGAATTGCAGAACCTCCAGCGTTGGGACCTAATCCTCCAGCCCAGGGACTATGCTATAGCCCCAGGATAAAATTGGTTTCAAGCATACAGGGTCATTTTGGTTCACAAAATAAGCCTATGTGATGTTGAAAAGGTGATTGAAGGGTATTCATTACAGTGTATTTTAATTGAATTGTCCAATGGACGGATTTTAAGTTTAATAAATTTTATACTGTTTTTCAGACAATTCATCTCTCTAAGCGCAGCCTTTTGTTGTTGTATTTTAGTTTTGTTTTTATATAGGTTTAACTACCCTATACAGGCAGCTGCTGCACTTTTCAAATTGGAAAACACTTAAAGCGCCCTTTCCAACCTAGGTTTGTTTGTCTCATTATTTGGGAGTGAATCTTAGCATCTTAAAATTGCGAACGAAGTATTCGCAATATTGCGATTACACACCTCGTAGCAGTTTCTGAGTAGCTTCAGACTTACTCGGCATCTGCGATCAGTTCAGTGCTTGTCGTTCCTGGTTTGACGTCACAAACACACCCAGCGTTCGCCCAGACACTCCTCCGTTTCTCCTTGCCACTCCTGCGTTTTTTCCGGAAACGGTAGCGTTTTTTCCCACACGCCAATAAAACGGCCTGTTTCCGCCCAGTAACACCCATTTCCTGTCAATCACATTACGATCGCCAGAATGATGAAAAAGCCGTGAGTTAAATTACTAAGTGCATAGCAAATTTACTTGGCGCAGTCGCAGTGCGGACATTGCGCATACGCATTAAGTGGAAAATCGCTGCGATGCGAAGATTTTTACCGAGCGAACAACTCGGAATGAGGGCCTAAATACGTTCAAGACGAAGTTCTCCCTATGAATATTTATCCCAACCTTTTGGTCTCACTTTAATCGCAGTATTAATATTTTAAGTTATTTGGACATTTATTTATTTATTATTTATTAATTACCAGTTATTTATATAACGCACACATATTCCGCAGTGCTTTACAGAACATATTTGGCCATTCACATCAGTCCCTGCCCTAGTGGAGCTTACAATCTATATTCCCTACCACATGCACACACACATTCACGCTAGGGTTAATTTTGTTAGGAGCCAATTAATCTATCAGTATATATTTTTGGTTTGTGGGAGGAAACCGGAAACCCACGCAAGTACGGGGAGAATATACAAACTCCACACAGTTAGGGCCATGGTGGGAATTCAACCCATGACCTCAGTGCTGTGTGGCAGAAATGCTAACCATTACACCATCCGTGCTGACCATGTTTCTGCTAGCCATGTAAGTAAATCTGATACATTGTAATCATCATCCCCTACTGTGTAAATTGGCCATCTTTGCATGGGATTAGATGAATCAAGAGTTCTTGTGTATGGGTAGGTTAGCAGTTGTCAAAATCATGTTTCTTCCCAAAATTCTGTTATCTTTTTAGGTCCATCCATAGGTTGCTTCCAGTATTATGACTTAACAAACCCTATGCTGTGTTTGATAGATATAGTTTGAAGAACAGAAGAGCAAGAATGTTAGAAAGTATTTGATGCTTCATAAAGCAGTAGTATGGCTAGCAATCCCTAATGTAGTATTTTACCAGCTTCCTTCCCTACTAAACCAATCTGAGACTGGATGTCCTCTTTATTAAACAACCCCTTGGTTGTCTTGGAGTTTGATATTTATTTATTAACAGTTACTTATATAGTGCAGCAAATTCCGTTGCGCTTTACAACTGGACACAATTAGATGACAAAACTGGGTAAAAACAAACAGTCATAGAGGTAGGAGGGCCCTGCTCGCAAGATAACAATCTATGGGAGTATGATATGCATAGTCCCTCTCACTTATGATTTGATTTAGCTCCCAACCCATTTATGTGCCTTGCTCCAAGGAATGGCAAGTGCCACTAGCACTACATTTAAAACATGGGACATGGCCCCTTTTCCCGCCCCTTAAGTATCCTCCTGATATGCTGCCTCTCTCATCTCATACCTAATTTAGTTTTATCTAATTGGACTATGGGGAATTCTTTTCCCTATGTGATGTATATTGTGACAATTCCCTCATGTCCTTAGCCCAGCTTATTAATCAACATTTTCTTACCTCCAGGGATTTTTATAAATTCCCCCAGTATAGACAGTGGGTTTATTCTTTTTCCTATCTCATGTCTTCTCCTTGAGCTTTGCTCCCATTAGTTAATGCTTGAGTCTCTTTTTTAGAAGCATAAAGTGGGGATTTCGCTCTGGTATACTCTTATTTTGTCAGAATTCTCCCTAAACAAGCTTTTTTGCTCACATAAAATGGGAGAATGATTTGGGTTTACAGAGGAAGCCTGAGAAATGGAGTAACCTCGTCCTCCACTTATGCTTTCAAATGTTGGGGTATATTAGTCATATAAAAATGTATCTAAAGGTATTTCACCATATGTATCTCACCCATGACAAGATGCATAAAATATGGCAACCCTTGTCACATTTATGTTGGCATACCTGTGGCCAAGTGAGAGACACTCTACATGTGTTTTGGAGTTGTCCCCTGATCTGACATTTGTGAACTGTGGAAAGTAACACTTACATTAGATGTTCTAGGGATTAAATGCAAATTATTACCAGCTACAGAATAGCACTTTACACCTGTACCCCTTTTCAATTCTCCAACATCTTAGATGTTTTGGGCCATATCTTTTTGACCACCAGGACGGTCGGCCATTGCACAGTTTTAAGGCCCATATTGACGGGAGAGATGTGTGCTGAGCAAACCGCTCAGCACACATCTCTCCCACCGCTCAGCACAGCGCGATGTGTGCTGAGCGATGCGGGGGAGGACGGGGGGACCGGTCATTTCACCCAGCGGGTGAAATGAGCGACGTGCTAGATTGGCCTGCATGCAGGCCAATCTAGCACCGTTGATAGCGATGTGCGGGGCCGCGCATCGCTATCGCTGAGGGGGGTACACACGAGTGATCTGTGCTTAAAATCTAAGCAATCTAGTCAGATTGCGTAGGTTTTAAGCATGGATATCTCAGTGAGTACCCCCCTTTAGAAACAAGACTTGCCTCCTCCAATCTCCATTGTTGTTTCCAAACTTAATCATAATTTTAGAATGAAGATGTTCAATTGTTCATTATCCACAACTTCTTCTCCGATGTTAAAGTGGTATAGCTGGCATGTTGATTTCCTCAAGGGAAATATTTCCTTTCCTAAGTACTGTATGTTTTTTTTTAATGCAATTATTGTGTACCTTTATATGAAGTTTGTTACTTTTGTCTGTTTTTGATTATTATGTTCCTCCTTTACTGCATTCTCTTCACACCCCAAAAACATCTACATTTTTCTGTTTACATCCCCTCTATTTAAAAAATAAATAAATATCAATATGAATTGAAATGAATCACATTTTTAAACAGTTACTAAGCACAGTACAGTTGCAGTATGGTATATGTGATAGAGGCAAAGTTAATGTTATAGCAGACTCAATGTACCTCTCCAAAGTACTCCATTAAAATCACTGAAAAAGGTTAAATGTTGTATTTCAGGAATATGTTTCAAAGAAGGAAACTGTCTATTATTATAGAGCAATATTTTAACTTATTTTCCCATTGAGTATAACAGGCTCTGAACATTTGTTTTTCCTAATTTATTTGTCTATGAATGTGTGCTACTGTACCTACACTGTAATTCCAATGTTTCCTGCCAACTGACCAATTTATGTTTAATTATTGAAGTGAGAAATTTATCTTTCCATGTGTCCTGGTACTAAAATATTACAATGTGATTCTGTTTCCTTTGCTGTGGATTGTACTTTATTGCAAAACCGGCCAATTAAATCCATAAAAAACACACACACAAGGAATGTGATTAAAACTGAATCCCAAATGTATATCCAGGGCTGGTTCTAGACCTTATGGCGCCCAGGGAGAAAGTTTTCGCTGGCGCCCCCCCTCCCCGCCCCACACACACACACAGTTAAAAAAAGGGTGAGTGCGCGCCGCAGGCGCGCGTCAAAAAATAGGGGCATGACTTCATGGGATAGGGGCATGGTCAGAGTTATGCTCCCTGTAGCTGTGCCCTCAGTAGTTGTGCCACCAGTAGCTATGCCCCCTGTAGTTGTGCCCCTAATAACTGAGCCCCTAGTAGCTGAGCACCCTGTAGTTGTGCCCCTAGTAGTTGTGCCCCCCCTGTAGCTGTGCCCCCCTGTAGCTGTGCCCCCCTGTAGTTGTGCCCCTAGTAGCTGTGTCCCTTGTAGCTGTGCCCCATGTAGTAGTGCCAATAAAAGCTGTGCCCCCTGTAGTTGTGCCCCAGTAGCTGTGGCCCCTGTAGCTGTGACCCCCTGTAGCTGTGCCCTCAGTAGCTGTGCCCCCCTGTAGTTGTGCCAATAGTAGCTGTGCTCCTAGTAGCTGTGCCCCCTCTAGCGCCGATTACCTAAAAATAATAATAATAAAAAAAATACTATCCCCGCTCCTGCTTCCTTCCTGTTGTTGTCCTCCGTCTCCAGCCGCTGGCGCCGCTCCTCGGATCTCCCTCCGCACAGACACTAGAGGTCAATTATGACCTCTGGTGTCTATGGCCACTCCCACAATGCCGTGCGGTGCGCGATGATGTCATTGCGCACCGCACAGCAGGCGGTGGAGGCAGGGCCGTTTCTTGGGGCAGGCGAGCAGTGCAACCGCACTGGGCGCCTGCCGCGGCACTAACTGTGGCTCCCTGCTTCCCCCTCCTATTTCTCCCCGAGTAACCCGCTCGGGGGGCGGAATTTCACGGAACGACGCGGCTGCGTCGTTACGTCACGACTCAACCCCGTCACTCCGCAAAACTCCCCCCCCCCCCCCGAGTGGAGTACAGAGGGGGATCCAAGTTAGGAAGAGGGAAAGGCCGCCGCGAGGAGCGACTAGTGAGGCGGGCCGAAGAGCGGCAATCGCCTCTGTAAGTATTCTCTCTCTCTCTCTCTCTCTCTCTCTCTCAATGTGTAAAATGGGGACACCTGCAGTAATGTGTGAAATGGGGACTCTTGCCTGCCGTAGTGTGGGGATTTAATGTATTAAGGGCATTGCGGTGTGTGGCATAATATGGTGCAGGGGGCATTACTGTGTGGGGCTTAATATGGTAGAATTTTTTTTCCTGTGGTGGTCGTGATCTGTTGGAGCAGGGTCAAAAACTGGATTGTGAGGTAGTCTTTTCAGACGAGGCCATGCCCATTTAAATGAGGCCACACCCATCTAGATGAGGCCACGCCCCCTTGGCGGGTGTGCGCGCAAGTTTTTTTTTTATCTAGGTGTGTGTGTGGGGGGGGACACATTTTTTTATGTCATGGGGGGGTGCATTTTTAAATCTCGCACTGTGAGCCAAATTGGCTAGAAACAGCCCTGGGTGGAGGTAGCAGTAACATGTAGTTTCTTTTTGCGGAGATGACCTGTAGCGGATCTTGCCACAGCGGCGGCACTCCTTGGGACAGAGGTGCCCCGGGCAAAAATCCTGCTTGCCCGTGGCAAGATCCGCTACTGTATATATATATTGTATTTCTTAAATACAGTAGTACAACACAAATCTAAATATTTATGTTTATAATGGTACAACGTATGTTTGTGGGCTTAATTACATAATTGTAAGTTAACGGTACAACTGTGAATTTAGCCATTGTTTAAAGCATGCACTAGGTTTACAGTTAGGATTTGGGTTTGGTTTAGGTTTAGAATAAAAGCATGACATATGAACAATGCGTCCCTAAATGACAGCGTGGATGCAAGAATGGACCATTTTTTAGGGCTAGCCAAAAATTTCACACCCCCAGGAGAAATGGACCAAAGGATGGGTCTAGGATCACGAAAACAAATAAGAAAACTAAGACTAAGGGGGTCATTCCGACCCATTCGCATGCAGCGGTTTGTCGCTGCAGTGCGAATTGGTGCGGAATGCGCATGGGCGGCGGCCGCACTGCGTGATGTTGCCCGGCGACAGGCGTTGCTGGGTTACGTCCAGGAGTACGAAGAAAGCGGTCTCACAGCCGACCGCAAGAAGATTGACAGTAAGAAGGCGTACCTGGGCATCACCGGACCATTGGAGACCGTTTTCGGGGAGTGGAGAAGGAAACGCAGGCGTGTCCAGCAGAACGGAGGGCGGATGTCTGACGTCAAAGCCGGCCCCAGCATCGCAGAGATCGTCGCACAGGGTAGTCCAGGGCTGGTCTTCTTTTACTTGAAATTTTTTTAGCTTAGCAGGGCTGTACAAGCGATCGCAGCCCTGCTAAGCTAAAATACACTCCCCCATAGTTGTGGACTAGTTGATCGCAGCAGCAGCAAAAAGTTGCTACGTGCAATCAACTCGGAATGACCACCTAAGTGAGGAAAGTGGGGAGGCATAAACGCAAGAGGCAAGATCAAAAATAAGAAAATAACTGCAAAAGATGTTAAACATCAGTAAAATCACTTTAATAAAATCACAATAGAAAGTTCTAATGAAATTGACCCTCAAAAAATATTTCACGAAAGATAATACAAATAAAATACAAAAGGAGATTCACTATATCAATATAAAGATCTAAAAAAGTGATCAAAGTTCTACCCAAGCCATCAAAAGGATCCCTACATAGAGACGTACCAATGTATGGTGAGAAGGAACTGGAAGAACTTAATATTAAATGTCAACAACAAATTGTCCAAACAAGAAAAACAAGCCCTTAAAGAGCTAGAAACAAATGAGGACATCTGCATAAAACTGCCCGACAAAGGAGGCAGCATTGCAATTAAGGGCAAAGAACAATGGGACAGATGTATTAACTTGGAGACGGCATAAGGAAGTGATAAACCAGTGATATGTGCAAGGTGATAAAGGCACCAGCCAATCAGCTCCAATATGTAAATTAACAGTTAGGATCTGATTGGCTGGTGCCTTTATCACCTTGCACATATCACTGGTTTATCACTGCCTTATGCCTTCTCCAGGTAAATACATCTGCCCCAATATCTGGATGAAGCAAAGTAGATCCTGGAAGATGAAACAATATATGTGCCATTAACAAAAGACCCCACTAATGAGTATAAAATAGAGATGAAGGCCATGTTGAAAGAGGCACTTCCCATGGGTATACTCGACAAAAAAGAACGTCATTACATCTATAGGGAACAACCAACATTACTTGTTTTTTACATCTTGCCAAAGAACCATAAGAATAAAAAAACCTCTACAGGAAGACCTGTAGTGGCGGGTAAGACAAGTTCCTGCAGCCATCAATCTCGATGCAAAAGAGCCATATAAGGGACTTCATGGACATTCTGAATACTTTGGAGGAATTTCAATGGAAAGATAGACACACAATAGTGAAATGTGACGTCACCTCACTCTACAGTGTGATAGACCATGAGATGGGATGCAATTACATCACATAGATCCTGGGGAAAGATATCAACCTTCACAGCTGGCAAATAAATCTCAGTGTAGAATAATTTATATAAAACTGCAATCAAGAGACTTCCGGTTCTGGCGCCCATGTGAGGAGAAGCTGATTGCTGCAGCTCTCCTGCACCCTCGGTAACCGGAGCACACAGTGCCTCCCGCTCGCGGCTTTTCTCCACACCTGGCGCACACTACCTGTGGGAAAGTGCTGGGGATTGGATGGAAAGGTTTCTGTCCTCCCCCATGCCCCCTAAAGCCCAGAGATCGAGGTCTGAAAAACGGCCGGGGGAATCAAAGATGGCCGCTGCACCTAGCTCACAAACGAGTCTGCAGGCTGCTGGCAGCATTAAACAGGCTTCTGCAAAACACATTTCTCCCTCAGGTGAGCCTGACTGTTCCCCTGCCTCTCCAGTGACTTATGCTGATGTAGTGAGAGCTGTTAGGGATGCCATGGAGCCTATCATGGATGCACATGCTGCTAAAATGCAGCAGGCAGTAAAAGATCTAAAATCCCAAATCAAGCAGTTATCTAAGACTGTTCTTACAAATGAACAAAGGCTGGGGGAGACTTTTCAGGATGTTGGGGATCTTAAGCACAGATATGATGAGCTCCAGAAATCTCACTTCCAGCTGCTGAACAAGGTTGACGATCTTGAAAATAGATCGAGGAGATCGAATCTTCGGGTGCTGGGGCTCCCTGAGTCACTGAAAGGTCCTGATTTGACTCTTTTTTTACAAACGTCCCTCCTTGATTTGTTGCATATCCAAGATGAATGCACTGGCTTAGTTATCGAGAGAGCCCACAGACTGGGTCCCCCACGTTCTTCACCTAATAGCACACCACGTGTGGTTATATTTAAATGTCTGAACTTTTTTCCATAAGGAGGCAATATGGACGGCATCCAGGAGGCATAGGAATTTACAATGGGAGGGAGCTCGTTTGGCCATTTTCCAGGACTACTCCGCGGAGGTATCCCGGGCACGTCGGGAATTTACCCCCCTTTGCTCCCGTTTGGTAAAGGCGAATAAAAAATTTGCTCTGCTCTTCCCTGCGAGACTACGCCTGTTTGATGGAAATTCTTTCCGGGACTTTACAAATCTTGCAGATGCAGAGGCTTATGTTTCTGAGGCATCCAAGGCAGATGACGACTCCTCTCAGGCGGATGACACCCTGGATCGAGATGGCTGAGTATTGCTCCTGGACTTCTCTGTTTCCGGTTATGTCTGCCAATTTAATTATTGCTGTAGAATCTGCTGCAGGTGTTTTTTTCCCCCAAAATAGACTTTGGTCTTATACAGCGGGCTGAACCTTTTTGCCTTGTTTTATGTTTTAGATTTTTCTTATTCATCTGTTGTCTTTTTGTGGCTATGTAATATTTCTAGAATGGTTATATATGCTTAGCGGAGATATCTCCCCCTACTTCTTATGTGACATGCTGCGTTTTTCTTTTTCTGTAACATGCTCTGTGTGCTCTGATATTTTCTTGTTATTTTTCCTATGTATATTTTCATATATTATGTTGCCGAGGGTGGGTAAGGGCGCCCCCTCCCTCATTTTTTCCTCAGGTTTTCATAATTCTGGCTGGCTCATTGGCGGTCTATGACGGCCTCTGTGCTTGCTTGAACCGGTTGTTCTCGTTTTCTGAAGTTATGATTGTCCTTAGCAGGACTTTCTTTCACAATGTTAATGTTATATTTTGTGTGTTTTCTATGTTTCTGTCCCTCTTTTCTTCTCCCCCTCCCCTTCTCCTCCTTATGTGTCCACCCCGGTATGATTTGTATCCGTTTTTCGGCGGCTGTAGATATCATGATTACTGCGCAGGTTTTCAGGTTTTCCCAGTTCATTTGATGCATGGCTAGTTTGAGTGTCGGCACATGGAATGTGGGAGGGATCAACTCCCCAGCTAAACGCAGAAAGATTTTGCTCTATCTTCGGAAGGTGGGGATGGATGTTGTTTTCATTCAGGAATCTCACCTTATGCCAAATGAGGTGGTAAAACTGAACACTATGGGTTGGTCTGTGGTAGCCTCTTCCTCCTTCTCTTCTAAGGCTAGGGGAGTGATTATTTTAGCACGGCACACGGTCCCTATCTCTGTCCATGCGATTTTAGATGACACTCAGGGTCGGTATGTACTGGCAGATGTCACATTGTATGCATCCAGGTTCCTACTTTGTAATATTTATGCTCCCAATCAGTACTCTAAGCAATTTTATACGAACATGGTCACTAAGCTACTAAGCTACTCTGAAATTCCTATAATCTTGGGTGGAGATTTTAATTCATATTCTTCTCCAACCTTGGATAAATCCCACCCCCCTCGCGCTCCCCCCTCGTTACCACGTATTGGTATCCCCTATATTTGCTCGCAGTTGTCCTTAGTGGATGTGTGGCGCGCATGCTACCCATTGGAAAGGGAATTTACATGCCTCTCAGCTGCGCACAACACGTTCTCGAGGATTGATTATCTGCTGTTATCTGACTCCTTTTTCTCAAAAGTGGCTGACTCTAAAATTGAGGATATCTGTATTTCGGACCATGTTTTATGCTGGATGAAATTGATGCTCCTCTCAGAAAAATCCCCTTTTCGCTCCTGGCACTTCCCCTCTCATTTAAGTGGCTCTCTGAAATTCCGCTCCTCATTAGATGCAGCGTGGCTGGATTATCATACGCATAATGGAGAAACTCTGAGCGAGGATCCTGCTCTTTTCTGGCAGGCGTCAAAATCAGTTATTCGGGGGCACATTATGTCCTATAGTAAAAAAACGGATTTAGATTTAAACTCACAATATTTGGAAGCCCAGGCGGCTCTTACTCACTCTTTTCAGGAATTTAAATCCTCCCCCTCCCCTTCTACTAGGGAACGGTACCTTACACAAAAAACACTATTTGATACCCTCCTTTCTCAAATGGAAGCTAAATATTCATTTTCAAGAGACTGTGGCATTTACAGATATGGCAATAAGTCTGGCAAACTGTTATCCCGTTTGTTAAAAGGCAGACACCCTAAAGTGGTCATTCACTCTCTGCTCACCCAAGGTGGGGACAGAGTACGGACCTCGGCCGAGATTGCTGAGGTGCTACAGTCTTTTTATACCACTCTTTATGCACGTCCTGTTATTAACCAGACCCACAAGTCTAGCTTTTGGTCTTCTACTGATCTGCCTCAAATGTCAGAGTCGCACTGTACCTCTCTTCTTGCACCTATCACCACTGAGGAAGTTTCTTTAGCAATAGCTGGACTGAGGACTGGGAAGACTCCGGGCCCTGACAGTTTTGCCAATGACTACTATAAAATTTTATCTACTAGACTGTGCGAACCTCTTTCTGTCTTATTTAATTATTTTATGCAGGGTGCTTCCTTGCCCCAATATTTTAATTCCGCAGTCATAAAGGTTATCCCGAAGCCTGGCCGGGATCCTGAGTCTCCCAGTTCTTATCGTCCGATCTCCCTTCTAAACACGGATTATAAATTGTTCACTAAAATCCTCTCGAATAGACTCAAATTCATAGTCCCTGATATAGTTCATACAGACCAGACTGGATTTGTCTGGGGTCGGCAATCAGTGAGCAATATCCAAAAGGTCTTGACTGTTATGCAGGCCTTTCAGCTTTCCAAACCCACTGACACTAATGTATTATTGTCACTTGATGCCGAAAAGGCGTTCGACCTGGTCACCTGGGACCATCTGTATGAAACGCTCCACCGCTTTGGTGCACCTGAGGACTTTGTCTCTCTTATTTCCCGATTATATGAATCTCCCTCCACTCAAGTTTTGGGGAATGGTATCCTCTCATCCCCTTTTCTTATCCAGAGTGGCACACGTCAGGGCTGCCCCTTGTCACCTTTATTATTTGCCTTAGCTTTAGAACCCCTAGCTGTTTCCCTGAGAAATTCTCCCAGATTTACAGGCATAAAAATAATGGACACCATGGTAAAATTATCACTGTATGCTGACAACATGCTTCTATTTATTTCTCATCCTGATACGTCCATCCCTGCGATTGTCTCCCTGATTGAACAATTTGGTTCCTTTGCGGGATACAAAATTAATATATCTAAATCCGAGCTTCTCCTCCTTTCAGGAGACTCTTCCCTCTTTCCATTACACCCGGTCCTGTCCCGATTCCCAGTGGCTCGAGATAGTCTTAGATACAGATGTGTCCACATACATCTTTGCTATATCCCGCCATGTATGGCTTGGTTTTGCATGGCATAGACTCAGAGATTTAGCCATGCTTTGTGATTTTTCTTAACTTGCTTCTTTAATATGTTACTTTATACATATTCTATTATGGCAAACAACATTTTTAAAATCTATCCACTCGCTTCTCGTGAAAAACAGCTTAGCCGTGTTTTGCATTTTGTGCCAAATTTAGCAAAATAGCAAACATGTAAGTGGACACATCTGTATTTAAGGGTTCAGATCCCTACTTCCCTCCCGGATCTATATGCGGTTAATTTTGGTCCTATTTTGTCCAAGGTGTCTAAAATCCTTACAGACTGGGCGTCTCTGCCCTTGTCTCTTATGGGTCACGCAGAAGTTATTAAATCTGTTGTTTTTCCCAAGATTGCTTATTTTCTTCTTATGCTCCCTATTGCCCTTGTTGAGAAAGATGTCCTTTTTCTTAAACAGTGTTTCACTAGATTTCTATGGGCAGGTAAACGACCAAGAGTCCCCTACGCTAGGTTACAGCTATTACGTGAAGAGGGAGGTATGGGAATCCCGGATCCTGTTCTATTTAGTAGAGCAGCGATGTACCGGGAATATCACAGACTGGCTTTGGGGCAGATCAGTATTTACGAACTTGCCACTTGAACTGGCCGTATTCCATCCTTTCTCCCCTGCTGCACTCTTACACACCCCAAACTCCCATCTCCCATCTGAGATAAAACATAATATTTTATTTTGGCATACATATCGAGCATGGCAGGCCACTCACACTAAAGCCCAGAGAAAACCTGACACCTCTCTTCACACTACGTTTTGGGGTAACCCATGTTTCCTTCCTGGCCTTGATAACGCACATTTTTTGAGTTGGAGAGAAAAGGGGATCGCAGCTATTAGAGACATATACGACCCAGGAGGCAACGCAGTGCTTTCTTTCTCTGATATCCAGATAAAATTTGGTATTTCCCACCGGGAATTTTTTATGTACCTGCAGGCTAGACACTTTGCTCAATCCCAGTCTCACCCAATGATTTCTGAGGCTACCACAGACCCGCTGCGCACCTTAATGGTGCTTACTAAAGATTGTCCTTACCATCTTAGTTATTTCAGAAACACCTTTAGGGTCTCATATAGAGACCGGCTCTGGGATTCTGCGTTGTCTTCATGGTCCAGAGATATCCCCAATATGGGATCGTGCGCTGAATTGTTAGATAACATTTTACCCACTTTTAGGTTCTTATACTCTGCCTCTTTGCAAGAGGTTCACTTGAAGACGCTCCAAAGGGCATATATAGCGCCTAATCAGAGGGCACACATGGTCCCAGACGACACTGGCTGTGCATCAAATGTACTGCGCAGAGTGCCACCTTGTACCACAATATGTGGTCTTGCCGGAAAATATCTAAGTTTTGGTACAAGGTGGTCGCTTATCTTAACACAGTATTTAACTTACGGTTAAGGGGGTTGTTTGCTACTTGATTTTAGGGAGTGGTCTCTTGGGCCTGAAGATAGAGATATTGTTCCGGTACTCTCTGTTATCCTGACAATTGCCAAGAAACAAATTCTTAATAATTGG
The DNA here is from genome assembly GCF_028390025.1 of Pseudophryne corroboree. Lineage (NCBI taxonomy): Eukaryota > Metazoa > Chordata > Amphibia > Anura > Myobatrachidae > Pseudophryne > Pseudophryne corroboree. The sequence goes on along the minus strand of NC_086447.1, from coordinate 459,313,145 downwards.
ATCAAACCGTCTACCCCTTCTTTGATGGCTGTGAAACACATGACCCTCTGGATTATTTATTTTGAGAGGCGTGCTACTCTTCCTGATATTGAATTGAGGGTCAGGCGGTTTGCCAAGAAGTGGGAGAGGTATATTGATACTCTAGACCCGGATGTACAGTCGTTCATCTATAAACTTTTTGAGACCACAACGTGGTATCTATATAGACAAATCGATAGGGCCTCTTGACAACCTAGGCCCATGTACTGTTCCTTTGGGACCCCCTGCTGTTTTCTTAGGAAATGCAATTCTATTAATTTTAATACCCCATGCTGTATGTTTAGTCTGATGCCATATGGGTACTGAACCTTCTCTTTGGTTAGAATGGCTAACCATGCCTGAATTACTTCTTTATTATTTTTACTTAGGACTTCTTTGGCCGCTACTCATTCATGATATGATTATACTTGTATTGTTTTCCCCATTTGTTTCTCCCCCCCCCCCCCCCTCCTGTCTGTCTTCTTTACTGACCTCTCAGGTATACTGATGTCCTGTGAATCCTCAGGTAGAATTGTATGCTTAGCCTTAGGTATATGGTGATTTCTTATGCTAAGACGCACGTCGGTAATGTCTTCATCATTTCCTAGACCTCATGTAGGTTAAGATTGTTTATCCTTTACCTCTTACTCAAGCCTACAAGTACCGACTATGTATCTGTGGTTTCACTGATGTGGCTTAAAAGCACCTTACGATGGATTATTGTAACTATACCGGTTTCTCTCCGGTTTTTGGTATGTCTGTATCATGAAGGTCTTCCCTGTTCTTGTATTTCTATAAAAAATCTAATGAAAATTGTTGAATTAAAAAAAATAAAAAACTGCAATCAAGAAGGAGGACATTACAGGCAGGGTCACGGTACCATTATGGGTACAAAATTTGCTAACTTGCTCTTGGAAGAGTGGAGAGCCAAAAGGTTTGAGGTAAACCCTTTTCAGAAAATGCGAAATTATGGAAGAGGTTTATAAAGTGTTCTTCATCTGGTCAGGCAACCAGGAGGACCTTGAAGAATTCATCCAGTACAGGAATAGATATGAGCTAAATGTCAACTTTATGGCCAACCACAATAAGACCAAAGCCACCTTCTTAGACCTGGAAGTGTATGTTGAAGGAAATATCTTGGGAATACGTACCCATTTACGAGGTGTGGGATGCAGTACATTTATTGGATGCAATAGTACACACCTTCCTAACTTGCTTATATTCCCAAAGGACAATTCAAAAGAATTAAAAGAAATTGTTCCAAAACATTGGATTACGAAAAATAAGCAATGGCATTGTAGACCAAGTTGCTTTAGAATGGGTACAAAGAAGAAGATTTGAAAGAAAGACTATGAGGAATATTGAAATTGGAAAGAAAAATACTGCTGGTCCCAAATGAGGAAAAATGAAAGCGAGAAAGAAATAAGTAGTTTGAAGTGTCTTTATCACCCCTCAAGAAGACTTGAGAAAATTCTGTTATATATTAGCCAATACTACTAAAAGATGAAACATTAAGCCAGCTACTGTATGCCATTAAGGCACAACTGCTAATTCACCCTTATAGTATTACATAAACTGCATTTTTTTAATGTTTTAATTTGTGCATATTGTTTGATGTTTTAAAAATGTTTTTATTGTAATGAATATGTGTTGTGTTATAACAATGTGAAGGTTATACTTCCAAACATTGCTATTTTGCACATTGGATACAGCCACTCAGTTTGGTGCTCAGCGGTGTACATGCCTTATTGTATTTTCATTGTGGGTAAATAAATATATGTTACTTGCACAGTCTATATATCCCTATACCCCTATCCTACCTATATCTTCCCCATTCCAAATTTCTGTGAGAGGATTGACCCAAAAATATTAACATTTTTGATTAATAATTACAAACTAGTAGAGGCACCTAGTTGGTTTTGTGACTGCAGCCTGTTTTGTTCTCTTCCTTTATCTAGGTGTTGCATAGGTTGTACATAATGCTCTATTTAGGGCAGCGGTTTTCACCCCCAGTAGTACTTACTATGATGTTAAGGGGGTACAAAAATATAAAAAAATCCTGTAATAGCATGGCAGGAAGGCGGGGTGGTGGAGGAGCTCCAGGTGATAATTAGGCACATAAGGGAATCAGTGTTCAAAGGATATGCAACAAAGTTGGACCCTGTTTCAGGCAATAAAATACAGTGATATGAACACTGGTATTTATTGCATAAAAGTCCTGAATTTAGTGAAATCCAGATAATTTCTGACACAGTGCCCTTAATGACAGAGCTTGGGACAGTGATATGAATCTAAGATATTGCATATTACTGTAGTTTATGTTTTATCAATCTCTAGCTGATTCAAAATAATAAAAAATAATAAATAAAAATGATTACAGTTAAAAAAAATTTAAAGGTCTATCCCTGTATCCCACTGATTGTTAAAACATAATACAGGTTGAGTCTCCCTTATCCAAAATGCTTGGGACCAGAGGTATTTTGGATATGGGATTTTTCCGTATTTTGGAATAATTGCATACCATAATGAGATATCATGGTGATGGGACCTAAATCTAAGCACAGAATGCATTTATGTTACATATACACCTCATACACACAGACTGAAGGTCATTTTAGCCAATATTTTTTATAACTTTGTGCATTAAACAAAGTGTGTATACATTCACACAATTCATTTATGTTTCATATACACCTTATACACACAGCCTGAAGGTCATTTAATACAATATTTTTAATAACTTTGTGTATTAAACAAAGTTTGTGTACATTGAGCCATCAGAAAACAAAGGTTTCACTATCTCAATCTCACTCAAAAAAGTCCGTATTTCGGAATATTCCATATTTCGGAATATTTGGATATGGGATACTCAACCTGTATAGCTTTCAAAAATACTAAAAAAACATTTGTGGACTATGGTTTTATTGTCACTTTTACATTTTTCTTAAATCTTTATATGTGAGAGATATATATGTACTATTCATGCTATTCTTGTGTTTTTTTTAAATCTTTTAATCTTCTGATTTAGGGTAATGAACTTCAATAGTTCAACGTTAAGACTACTATTTTAAGATGTATGCTTTGCTGGTTCTAGATAAACAAAAAAAGTTAATTATTCCCCCAGCACACTGAAAAATATCAACAATGAGATTTGAATACTACATGATAATAGAAATACAGATATCTCAGTTTGCATATAGTGTATTTGCAAAAATATAATTAAGCCGCCAAGCCACGGCAAAGACAAGTAACTCTGTCCTGGCGGTCCCTTATGCTACGTAATAATAGCACTCACTTTGGTTCATATAATTGCATTTTCTTATGATAATAGCACATACATGAATATATCTAAATTGAGAGCCAACTCACATGGAGGCATTCCAAAATCCTTCAAATGGCACAAGGACCAGCATGCCCTCCAAAAAAAACTGGTCCCCAGCATGCTCTCCAAATGCTGGTCCCATCCATGCCTCTTAGATCTCATATCTTTACCAATATATATTTAAACTCAGATTATCTGTTATTATATTATTATGTAGTATTCAGATCTCATTGCTGATTCTTTTCAGTGTGCTGGAGGAAATATTTTCTTGTCTGGAATTACCCCTCTACTTTATGTATCTGTGAGGGACCATTAAATTGATTGAGCAGCTGCCATTTTATATTACTGTTCTAAGAGGCATGGATAGGCCCAGCATTTGGAGGGCATGCTAGTCTTTGTAGTTCCATTTGGAGGATTATGGGCTGCCTTCAGGTGAGTTGGCTCTCAATTTAGATCTATTCATGTATGTGTTATTATCACATAGCATCCTGTTCAGATTGCTGGAGGAATATATATATATTTTTTTTTACATTCTAGAATAAATCAATCCTTTTATGCACCTGTGAAGGAAAATTAAATTCACTGAGCAGCCACTATTTTATATTATGCTTCTAGACCGGTGAGTCCCAACCACTGTGCCGTGGCACCCTAGTGTCCCGCCAACGGTTGTCTGATGTGCCACCAAAAATGTGCTGCCTGGTTTCAGGCATCATGATCCGGGCAGCTATAGTGCTCTTCCGCCCTCCCCCTCCCCGGACTGTGACCTATGGCATTGTGGCATGACTCATAGGTCACACACACCACATTGACTTCCAGCCCGCCTGCCTGCCAGCAGCAGCGCCAGCCTCAGCACCATCCTGAGTGCCAGCATGCTGCTAGACAAGTGTTGCACCTCACAGCTGTATAAACTGATAAATAGTAGGGGGCCAGTGTAATTTGTTTATAAAATTGCTGTGGGGGACATTGTGAAGAATTACCTGGGGGGAGGACAGTGTGTGGAATTACTGTGGGGCAGTATGTAGAATTACTTTGAGGGAAGTGCGGGGCATGTGTGGAATTACTATAGAGGCAGTGTGTGGAATTACTGTGGGGGCCAATGTTCACATTTGTATTACTGTGGAAGCCAATGTGTTTGTATTACTCTGGGGGACAGTGTGTTTTATTGTTATGAGGGACAATGTGTATGTTTTCTTCCCATGGGTGACAAAATTTGTGTGTGTATTTTTTCATCATGAGGGACTGATAGTGTGCCTTGGCAATTTCAAAGTCTTGTCTGGTGTGTTGCGAGTTGAAAAAGGTTGACAATCAATGAGCTAGACAATACCTCTGTGACATCACAATGCATTCAGCTAGACAGTATCTTTGTCACATCACAAATTCACAATACATTCGGCTAGACAGTATCTCTGTGACATCAGAATACATTTAGCTAGACAGTAACTCTGTGACATCACATTTCATTCAGGTGCAGGATGCTTGACCGTACATCTTTGACATTACAATGCATTTAAATGCATTCAGCTAGACAGTACATCTGACAGTACATCTAGACATTGCACTGCAGGCACAATACATTCAGCTAAAGGCAGCTGGACATTAACTTTGTGACATCACAATACATTCAGATAGATAGTACCTCTGTGACAATACAATACATCTAGCTAGCCAGTACCACTTTGATATCACAAAGGATTCATCTAGACAGTATCTCTGTGATATCACAATACATGCAGCTAGACAGTATCTGTGTGACATCACAATGCATCCAGCTAGGCAGTACCTCTGTGACATCACAATGCATTCAGCCATACAGTACCTCTGAGATATCTCAATGCATTCAGCTAGACAGTATATCTGTGACATCACAATGAATTCACTTAGACATTACCTCTAAGACATCACAATGCATTCAGCTGCATTCAGCTAGTGAGTACCTCTGTGACATCACAATGCATTAAGCAAAAAAGTACCTCCGTGACATCACATTACATTTAGCTAGACAGTACCTCTGTGACACTACAGTGCATTGAGCTAAACAGTAACTGTGTGACATAAAAATGCATTTAGCTATTAAGTACCTATGTGAAATCACAACACATTCAGCTAGAAAGTACCTATGTGACATCACAGCACACTCAGCTAGACAGTACCTTTGTGACATCACAATACATTCATGTAGACAGTACCTGTTAGATATTACAATTCTTTCAGCTGCAGGCAGCTAGACAGTACCTCTGTGACATCACAATGCATTCAGCTAGACAGTACCTCTATGACATCCCAGTGCATTTAGCTTAAAAGTACCTCTGTGAAATCACAATGTATTCAGCAAGACTTCATCTGTGACATCACAATGCATTCAGCCGCAGGCAGCTAGACAGTACCTCTGTGATATCACAATGCATTCAGCTAGACTGTACCTCTGTGACATCACAATGCATTCAGCTAGACTGTACCTCTGTGACATCACAATGCATTAAGCAAAACAGTACCTCTGTAACATCACATTTCATTTAGCTAGACAGTACCTCTGTGACACTACAGTGCATTAAACTAAACAGTAACTGTGTGACATAAAAATGCATTTAGCTAGACAGTACCTATGTGACATCACAACATATTCAGCTAGATGGTACCTTTGTGACATTACAATGCATTTAGCTAGACAGTACCACTGTGACATCACAATACATTCATGTAGACAGTATCTATGAGTCATTACAGTTCTTTCAGTTGCAGGCAGTTATACAGTACCTCTGTGACATCACAAAGCATTCAGCTATACAGTACCTGTGTGACATCACAATACATTAATCTAGACAGCACCTCTGAGACATTACAATTCGTTCAGCTGCAGGCAGGTAGACAGTACCTCTGTGACATTACAATGCATTCAGCTAGACAGTACCTCTGTGACATCACAATGCATTCAGCTAAAGAGAGCTAGACAGTAAATATGTGACATCACAATGCATTTAGCAAGACAGTATCTGTGACTTCACCGTACATTCAGCTATTCAGTATCTCTGTGACATTAGAATACATTCAGCTAGACAGTAACTCTGTGACATCACATTTCATTCAGGTGCAGGATGCTTGACCATACATCTTTGACATCACAATGCATTTAAATGCATTCAGCTAGACAGTACATCTGTGACATCACAATGCATTCAGCTAGTGAGTACTACAGTGACATCACACTGCACTCAGCTAGGGAGTACCTCTGTGAAACCACAATGAAATCAGCTGCAGGCAGCTAGACAGTACCTCTGTGACATCACAATTCATTCAGCTAGACATTACCTCTGTCACATCACAATACATTCAGCTATAGGCAGCTAGACATTAACTTTGTGACATCACAATACATTCAGCTAGACAGTACCTCAGTCACATCACAATACATTCAGCTATACAGTACCTCTGTGACAACGCAATACATTCAGCTAGCCAGTACCACTTTGATATCACAAAGGATTCATTTAGATAGTACCTCTGTGATATCACAATGCATCCAGCTAGACAGTACCTCTGTGACATCACAATGCATTCAGCTATACAGTACCTCTGAGATATCACAATGCATTCAGCTAGACAGTACATCTGTGACATCACAAATAATTCAGTTAGACATTACCTCTAAGACATCACAATGCATTCAGCTGCATTCAGCTAGAGAGTACCTCTGTGACATCACAATGCATTAAGCAAAACAGTACCTCCGTGACATCACATTGCATTGAGCTAAACAGTAACTGTGTGACATAAAAATACATTTAGCTAGACTGTACCTCTGTGACATCACAATGAATTTATCTAAACAGTACCTTTGTGACATCATAATACATTTATGTAGACAGTACCTGTGAGACATTACAATTATTTCAGCTGCAGGCAGCTATACAGTACCTCTGTGACATCACAATGCATTCAGTTAGACAGTACCTCTGTGACATCACAAAGCATTTAGCTTAAAACTACCTCTGTGACATCTCAATGCATTAAGCAAGACTTCATCTGTGACATTACAATGCATTTAGCTAGATAGTACCTCCGTGACATCACAATGCATTCAGCTGCAGGGAGGTAGACAGTACCTCTGTGACATTACAATGCATTCATCTAGACAGTACCTCTGTGACATCACAATGCATTTAGCTCAACAGTACCTCTGTGACATCACAATGCATTCAGCTAGACAGTACCTCTGTAACATCACAATGCATTTATCTAGACAGTACCTCTTTCACATCACAATGCACTCAGCTGCAGGCAGCTAAACAGTACCTCTGTGACATCACAATGCATTCAGCTAGACTGTACCTCTGTGACATCACAATGCATTAAGCAAAACAGTACCTCTGTGACATCACATTACATTTAGCTAGACAGTACCTCTGTGACAGTACCTCTGTGTGACATAAGAATGCCTTTAGCTAGACAGTACCTATGTGACATCACAACATATTCAGCTAGACGGTACCTCTGTGACATCACAATGCATTTAGCTCAACAGAACCTATGTGACATCACAATACATTCAGCTAGACTGTACATCTGTGACATCACAATGCATTTAGCTAGGTAGTACCTATTTGACATCACAATGCATTTAGCAGCAGGCAGCTAGACAGAACCTCTGTGACATCAAAATGCATTCAGCTACACAGTACCTGTGTGACATCACAATACATTCATCTAAACAGCACCTCTGAGACATTACAATTCATTCAGCTGCAGATAGCTAGAAAGTACCTCTGTGACATCAAAATGAATTTAGCTAGACAGTACCTACAGATGGTGCCACGCTCATATAGGCTTCTTTGCTGCGCCTAGATGTACCATGGTTTATTAGCATAAGCCTTTCATCTATTGTTCTCAGATGCAATACAATACAGAGAACAATACAGCAGAGGATTAAGTCATTACAGCAGGGGATTAAATCCGACTGCCTTGGCTCAGTTAATAATATTAAATGGAGAGATGAGCATGGCGCCATCTGTATGTGACATCACAACACATTCAGCTAGACAGTACCTCTGTGACATCATAATACATTTAGCTAGACAGTACCTCTGTGACATCACAATACATTCATGTAGACAGTTCCTGTGAGACATTAAAATTATTTCAGCAGCAGGCAGCTATACAGTACCTCTGTGACATCACAATGCATTTAGCTCGACAGTACCTCTGTGACATCACAATTCAATCAGCTAGACTGTACATCTGTGACATAACAATGCACTCATCTAGACAGTACCTTTGTGACATCACAATGCATTCAGCTACAGGCAGCTAGACAGTACCTCTGTGACATCACAATGCATTCAGCTATACAGTACCTCTGTGACATCACCATGCAGTCATCTAGAGAGTACCTCTGTGACATCACAGGGCATTCAAATGCAGACAGCTAGACAGTACCTCTGTGACATCACAATACATTCATGTAGACAGTTCCTGTGAGACATTAGAATTCTTTCAGCTGCAGGCAGCTATACAATACCTCTGTGACATCACAATACATTTAGCTAGACAGTACCTCTGTGACAACACATTTCATTCAGCTAGACCGTACATCTGTGACATCACAATGCATTTAGCTAGACAGTACCTGTGTGCCATCACAAAACATTCAGCTGCAGGAAGCTAGACAGTACCTCTGTGACATCACAATGCATTCAGCTGCAGGAAGCTAGACAGTACCTCTGTGACATCACAATGCATTCAGCTACACAGTACCTCTGTGACATCACCATGCAGTCATCTAGAGAGTACCTCTGTAACATCACAGGGCATTCAAATGCATGCAGCTAGACAGTACCTCTGTGACATCACAATACATTCATGTAGACAGTTCCTGTGAGACATTAGAATTCTTTCAGCTGCAGGCAGCTATACAATACCTCTGTGACATCACAATACATTTAGCTAGACAGTACCTCTGTGACAACACATTTCATTCAGCTAGACCGTACATCTGTGACATCACAATGCATTTAACTAGACAGTACCTGTGTGACATCACAAAACATTCAGCTGCAGGAAGCTAGACAATACCTCTGTGACATTACAATGCATTCAGCTGCAGGAAGCTAGACAGTACCTCTGTGACATCACAATGCATTCAGCTACACAGTACCTGTGTGACATCACAATACATTCATCTAGACAGCACCTCTGAGACATTACAATTCATTCAGCTGCAGATAGCTAGAAAGTACCTCTGTGACATCAAAATGAATTTAGCTAGACAGTACCTACAGATGGTGCCACGCTCATATAGGCTTCTTTGCTGCGCCTAGATGTACCATGGTTTATTAGTATAAGCCTTTCATCTATTGTTCTCAGCTGCAATACAATACAGAGAACAATACAGCAGAGGATTAAGTCATTACAGCAGGGGATTAAATCCGACTGCCTTGGCTCACTTAATCCTATTAAATGGAGAGATGAGCATGGCGCCATCTGTATGTGACATCACAACACATTCAGCTAGACAGTACCTCTGTGACATCATAATACATTTAGCTAGACAGTACCTCTGTGACATCACAATACATTCATGTAGACAGTTCCTGTGAGGCATTACAATTATTTCAGCAGCAGGCAGCTATACAATACCTCTGTGACATCACAATGCATTCAGCTAGACAGTACCTCTGTGACAACACATTTCATTCAGCTAGACCGTACATCTGTGACATCACAATGCATTTAGCTAGACAGTACCTGTGTGACATCACAAAACATTCAGCTGCAGGAAGCTAGACAATACCTCTGTGACATTACAATGCATTCAGCTGCAGGAAGCTAGACAGTACCTCTGTGACATCACAATGCATTCAGCTATACAGTACCTCTGAGATATCACAATGCATTCAGCTAGACAGTACATCTGTGACATCACAAATAATTCAGTTAGACATTACTTCTAAGACATCACAATGCATTCAGCTGCATTCAGCTAGAGAGTACCTCTGTGACATCACAATGCATTAAGCAAAACTGTACCTCCGTGACATCACATTGCATTGAGCTAAACAGTAACTGTGTGACATAAAAATACATTTAGCTAGACTGTACCTCTGTGACATCACAATTAATTTATCTAAACAGTACCTTTGTGACATCATAATACATTTATGTAGACAGTACCTGTGAGACATTACAATTATTTCAGCTGCAGGCAGCTATACAGTACCTCTGTGACATCACAATGCATTCAGTTAGACAGTACCTCTGTGACATCACAAAGCATTTAGCTTAAAAGTACCTCTGTGACATCTCAATGCATTAAGCAAGACTTCATCTGTGACATTACAATGCATTTAGCTAGATAGTACCTCCGTGACATCACAATGCATTCAGCTGCAGGGAGGTAGACAGTACCTCTGTGACATTACAATGCATTCATCTAGACAGTACCTCTGTGACATCACAATGCATTTAGCTCAACAGTACCTCTGTGACATCACAATGCATTCAGCTAGACAGTACCTCTGTAACATCACAATGCATTTATCTAGACAGTACCTCTTTGACATCACAATGCACTCAGCTGCAGGCAGCTAAACAGTACCTCTGTGACATCACAATGCATTCAGCTAGACTGTACCTCTGTGACATCACAATGCATTAAGCAAAACAGTACCTCTGTGACATCACATTACATTTAGCTAGACAGTACCTCTGTGACAGTACCTCTGTGTGACATAAAAATGCCTTTAGCTAGACAGTACCTATGTGACATCACAACATATTCAGCTAGACGGTACCTCTGTGACATCACAATGCATTTAGCTCAACAGAACCTATGTGACATCACAATACATTCAGCTAGACTGTACATCTGTGACATCACAATGCATTTAGCTAGGTAGTACCTATTTGACATCACAATGCATTTAGCAGCAGGCAGCTAGACAGAACCTCTGTGACATCAAAATGCATTCAGCTACACAGTACCTGTGTGACATCACAATACATTCATCTAAACAGCACCTCTGAGACATTACAATTCATTCAGCTGCAGATAGCTAGAAAGTACCTCTGTGACATCAAAATGAATTTAGCTAGACAGTACCTACAGATGGTGCCACGCTCATATAGGCTTCTTTGCTGCGCCTAGATGTACCATGGTTTATTAGCATAAGCCTTTCATCTATTGTTCTCAGCTGCAATACAATACAGAGAACAATACAGCAGAGGATTAAGTCATTACAGCAGGGGATTAAATCCGACTGCCTTGGCTCAGTTAATAATATTAAATGGAGAGATGAGCATGGCGCCATCTGTATGTGACATCACAACACATTCAGCTAGACAGTACCTCTGTGACATCATAATACATTTAGCTAGACAGTACCTCTGTGACATCACAATACATTCATGTAGACAGTTCCTGTGAGACATTAAAATTATTTCAGCAGCAGGCAGCTATACAGTACCTCTGTGACATCACAATGCATTTAGCTCGACAGTACCTCTGTGACATCACAATTCAATCAGCTAGACTGTACATCTGTGACATAACAATGCACTCATCTAGACAGTACCTTTGTGACATCACAATGCATTCAGCTACAGGCAGCTAGACAGTACCTCTGTGACATCACAATGCATTCAGCTATACAGTACCTCTGTGACATCACCATGCAGTCATCTAGAGAGTACCTCTGTGACATCACAGGGCATTCAAATGCAGACAGCTAGACAGTACCTCTGTGACATCACAATACATTCATGTAGACAGTTCCTGTGAGACATTAGAATTCTTTCAGCTGCAGGCAGCTATACAATACCTCTGTGACATCACAATACATTTAGCTAGACAGTACCTCTGTGACAACACATTTCATTCAGCTAGACCGTACATCTGTGACATCACAATGCATTTAGCTAGACAGTACCTGTGTGACATCACAAAACATTCAGCTGCAGGAAGCTAGACAGTACCTCTGTGACATCACAATGCATTCAGCTGCAGGAAGCTAGACAGTACCTCTGTGACATCACAATGCATTCAGCTACACAGTACCTCTGTGACATCACCATGCAGTCATCTAGAGAGTACCTCTGTGACATCACAGGGCATTCAAATGCATGCAGCTAGACAGTACCTCTGTGACATCACAATACATTCATGTAGACAGTTCCTGTGAGACATTAGAATTCTTTCAGCTGCAGGCAGCTATACAATACCTCTGTGACATCACAATACATTTAGCTAGACAGTACCTCTGTGACAACACATTTCATTCAGCTAGACCGTACATCTGTGACATCACAATGCATTTAACTAGACAGTACCTGTGTGACATCACAAAACATTCAGCTGCAGGAAGCTAGACAGTACCTCTGTGACATCACAATGCATTCAGCTGCAGGAAGCTAGACAGTACCTCTGTGACATCACAATGCATTCAGCTACACAGTACTTCTGTGACATCACCATGCAGTCATCTAGAGAGTACCTCTGTGACATCACAGGGCATTCAAATGCATGCAGCTAGACAGTACCTCTGTGACATCACAATACATTCATGTAGACAGTTCCTGTGAGACATTAGAATTCTTTCAGCTGCAGGCAGCTATACAATACCTCTGTGACATCACAATACATTTAGCTAGACAGTACCTCTGTGACAACACATTTCATTCAGCTAGACCGTACATCTGTGACATCACAATGCATTTAGCTAGACAGTACCTGTGTGACATCACAAAACATTCAGCTGCAGGAAGCTAGACAATACCTCTGTGACATTACAATGCATTCAGCTGCAGGAAGCTAGACAGTACCTCTGTGACATCACAATGCATTCAGCTACACAGTACCTGTGTGACATCACAATACATTCATCTAGACAGCACCTCTGAGACATTACAATTCATTCAGCTGCAGATAGCTAGAAAGTACCTCTGTGACATCAAAATGAATTTAGCTAGACAGTACCTACAGATGGTGCCACGCTCATATAGGCTTCTTTGCTGCGCCTAGATGTACCATGGTTTATTAGTATAAGCCTTTCATCTATTGTTCTCAGCTGCAATACAATACAGAGAACAATACAGCAGAGGATTAAGTCATTACAGCAGGGGATTAAATCCGACTGCCTTGGCTCACTTAATCCTATTAAATGGAGAGATGAGCATGGCGCCATCTGTATGTGACATCACAACACATTCAGCTAGACAGTACCTCTGTGACATCATAATACATTTAGCTAGACAGTACCTCTGTGACATCACAATACATTCATGTAGACAGTTCCTGTGAGGCATTACAATTATTTCAGCAGCAGGCAGCTATACAATACCTCTGTGACATCACAATGCATTCAGCTAGACAGTACCTCTATGACATCACAATGCACTCATCTAGACAGTACCTGTCACAACTGAGGGCCTGAGCTGACGGGAGGCAGCCTCAGTTGTAGGGGCTGAGATGTACCGGAACCTGGGAGGTTGTATCAGACCCCTGGACATGTAAGTAACATAAATAATAACTGCCCGAAGGCGTGACCACGACAACTTGGATAAAAGTCAATGATGTTTATTATGACAACTCCGCAACACAGCAGCAGTAAAAGAAAACGTAAAAGTCAGCAAAGAATAAATACAGTTCCTGGGTACTACAGGATGGCAGGAGCCACAGGGCACTGGTAGTGTGAGATAGTTCTTATGATCTTCTAGATGGAAAGTCCTTACCAGGCCCGACTGTAGCAATGGAGATAACCCAGGATTGTGCCAGCTGGTGTTCCAGGAAAAGCTGGGTTGCTGAAGATAAAACAGCTGCTGTGGATACTGGCTGGAACCAGACTGTTGTTAGCACGGAGTGGATACTGGCTGGAACCAGTTAAATAATAAATGAACTTGGGAGCGATGAAATATGAACTGAAATGTAGAACTTGAGAGCGGAGAAATAATAATACCGGTGGAGAGTGGTAAAGTGTAGAAAGGACACCGGCCCTTTAAGGGAAGCTGTACTCTGCTGGAAGCTGAGCTGGAAGCAGGTAATGTTGTAGCTGGAAACAGATGAATCCACAATGGATTGGAGAGTCAGGCTACACCGCAGGTGGAATGCTGGTGCGGGTCTCTATGGTGGAAGTCTTGAGACAGGAGCTGGAACCTGGAAGACAATCACAGGAGAGAGACAAACAGGAACTAGGTTTGACAACCAAAGCACTGACGCCTTCCTTGCTCAGGCACAGTGTATTTATACCTGCAGCAAGGAAGGGATTGGCTAGGCAATTATGCAGATTATCAATACTGAGAACAGATTGGTGGAAATGATCAGCTGACAGAATCCAAGATGACTGCGCCCATGCAGACACTTGGAGGGAAGTTTGGTTTGTAATCCATGTGGTAATGAAAACAGTAATGGCGGCGCCGGCCACCGGAGACAGGAGGCGCCAGGCTGACAGATGCACATCCAACCATGCGGACACAGCGGAGGCCGCGGCTGACGTAATCGCCACTCAGACACTCTGCATGCAGAAGTTCAGGGACGGCGGCGGAGGCTGCGGGAGATGCCATGCCAGGTGTAATATGGCGTTTACTGTGACAGCGTCCCAGAGTGACAGGAGAGGATACAGGAATGTACACATCAGGATAACAAATGGAATCCGGTCCTGGAGCGCTGAGCCAGCCTTAGGAGACATCTGATGGGTAAGAAATGGCGTCCAGATACCCGGATCGTGACAGCACCCCCCCCTTTAGGAGTGGCCCCAGGACACTTCTTTGGCTTTTGAGGAAACTTGGAATGGAATCTCCGGACCAAGGCAGGAGCATGGACATCAGAAGCATTGGTCCACGAACGTTCCTCAGGACCATAACCTTTCCAGTCAATAAGATATTGTAGTTGACCGTAACGGTGACGTGAGTCCAGGATCTTGGCCACTTCATACTCAACGTCTCGTTGAGTTTGGACTTTCGGAGTTGGAGGAAGTGAGGAATGAAACCGATTCAAGATCAGCGGTTTCAACAGGGAAACATGGAATGTCCTGGGTATTTTTAAGAAGGGAGGCAACTGGAGTCTGTAAACAACAGGATTGATGACTTGTTCAATCTTGAAAGGACCGATATAGCGAGGTGCAAACTTCATACTGGGAACTCTTAACCTCAAATTCTTCGTGGATAACCATACCCGATCACCCACCTTGAGAGCAGGAACTGCTCGACGCTTCTTATCCGCAAACTTCTTGTACCTGAACGATGCCTTGAGCAGAGCTGATCGTACGCTCTTCCAGATATTGGCAAACTGATGCAAGGTGATATCCACTGCGGGAACAGAAGTTGCTGGAAGCGGTTGGAACTCAGGGACTTTAGGGTGGAATCCAAAGTTAGTGAAGAATGGTGTTGAAGCAGATGAAGAATGATACTGGTTGTTATGACAGAACTCGGCCCAGGGAAGTAATTGAACCCAGTCATCTTGAGAGGAGGACACATAGATGCGGAGGAAGGCCTCCAAGTCCTGATTCACCCTCTCGGTTTGACCATTGGTCTGAGGATGGTAAGCCGTGGAAAACTTTAGCTTGACTTGGAGGACTTGACATAAACTTCGCCAGAATTTGGCTGTGAATTGAACTCCTCGATCTGAGATAATTTCTTCAGGAAGACCGTGGAGTCGGAAGATCTCTTGTATGAATACTTGAGCCAACTTGGAAGCTGACGGAAGACCGGTGAGAGGAATGAAGTGTGCCATCTTGGTGAACCGGTCAACTACCACCCAGATGGTATTGAACTTGTTGCACATGGGTAAGTCTGTAATGAAATCCATCGACAAGTGGGTCCATGGTCGACGGGGAACGGATAGTGGAACCAGTTGCCCCGCAGGCGACTGGCGGGATACTTTATGTTGGGCACACTTTGGGCAAGATGCAATAAACTCCAAGACGTCCTTTTTCAGAGTTGGCCACCAATAGGACCTAGAGATAAACTCCAGGGTTTTTTTGATACCTGTATGTCCGGCAAAACGGGAAGCATGGGCCCAATGCATGAGCTTCTTCCTTAGCATCGGCTTCACAAAACTTTTCCCTGATGGGGGCGTAGAGTCCATCCCTACCGTGGAGAATGCCAACGGATTTATAATAGGATGCTTGTCTGAAGACTCTGACTCATTTTCTTGCTCCCATGAGCGGGAAAGGGCATCGGCCTTGCGATTCTGAGAGCCCGGACAGAACTGGAGTTTAAAGTCGAACCTGGAAAAGAAAAGTGCCCATCTGGCCTGACGAGGGTTGAGACATTGTGCGCCCTTCAGGTATAAAAGGTTCTTGTGGTCTGTAAGTATGGTGATTGAATGAGAAGCTCCCTCCAACAGATACCTCCACTCTTCTAGAGCGAGCTTGATGGCTAGCAACTCCTGGTCGCCAATGGCATAGTTGCGCTCAGCTGGGGAGAACTTCCGGGAGAAGAAACTGCAAGGGTGTAAATGGCCATCTTTAGCCCTCTGAGATAACACTGCTCCTACTCCAACGGAGGAGGCATCCACCTCTAAGATGAAAGGAGAGTCGATGTCAGGCTGTTTCAGAACAGGCGCAGAGATGAACCTTTGTTTTAAAAGATGAAATGCTTGCATGGCTTCTTCAGACCACTTGGTCGGGTTAGCACCCTTCTTAGTGAAAGCAGTAATAGGCGCCACAATGGTGGAAAAGTCTCGTATAAACTTTCGGTAATAGTTGGCGAACCCTAAGAACCTCTGGACCCCTTTGAGGGTTAAGGGTACCGGCCAATTTTGGATTGCTTGTAGTTTCTCAGGATCCATCTCTAGTCCGGAACCGGACACAATGTACCCTAGAAACGGAATGGACTTGACTTCAAAGACGCATTTTTCTAATTTGCAATAGAGATGATTGACACGGAGACGGGACAGAACCTCTTTAACCCAAAAACGATGTTCCTCTAAATCGTTGGCAAAAATGAGGATATCGTCTAGATAGACCACGACATGACGGTATAGAATGTCTCTGAAGATCTCATTGACAAAATGCTGGAAGACAGCTGGAGCATTGCTCAATCCGAAGGGCATGACGAGGTACTCATAATGTCCGTCACGGGTGTTAAAGGCGGTCTTCCACTCGTCACCCTCACGGATCCGGATGAGATTGTATGCACCTCGCAAGTCCAGCTTTGTAAAGATGGTAGCTCCGCTAACTTTGTCAAAGAGCTCAGTAATCAGGGGTAAAGGATAACGGTTCTTGATGGTAATGTCGTTCAAACCTCTGTAGTCGATGCACGGCCGCAGACCACCATCTTTCTTTTTTACAAAAAAGAAGCCTGCGCCGGCTGGAGAAGAAGAAGGTCGAATGAACCCCTTTGCTAGGTTCTCTTTAATATATTCCTCCATAGAATGCGTCTCAGGCAGAGACAACGGATAAGTTCGGCCTCGAGGTGGAACCTTCCCTGGAACGAGATCAATCGGACAGTCCCATTATCTATGAGGAGGAAGGATATCAGCAGAAGCTTTACTGAACACATCCGTGAAATCTTGATATGGAGGAGGTGGAACATCAGACGACCTGGGGGAGGAAGAACAGACAGGCAATACTTTAAACAAACATGTCTCAGCACAGGAGGAACCCCATGCCAGGATTTGCGTAGTCGTCCAATCAATTGTAGGATTGTGAAGACGGAGCCATGGAAGGCCCAGGACCACAGGATGTGTGGCTCTTGGAATCACTAAAAAAGAAATAAGTTCGGAATGAAGAACTCCCACTCTCAGACGAACTGGTAGAGTCCTTAAAGAAATAACTGCATCAAAAATTTTGCTGCCATCCACGGCAGTTAAAGAAATGGACGAAGGAAGTCTCTCGGTGGGTAGGGACCACCGTTTAACATAGGCTTCGGTAATAAAGTTCCCAGCTGCTCCGGAATCAAGGAGGGCAATGACGTTCCGATAACGTTGAGCAACTTGAAGCGAGACTGGGAGATTACAATCTTGAGGAGATGGAGAGGAGATCATTACTCCTAGCCGGCCCTCTCCTTGGCGAGCTAGGATTTGGAGTTTCCCGGACGTTTGGGACAGGCATTAATGGTGTGAGACGGAGCTGCACAATAGAGACAGAGAAACTCGGAGAGACGTCTTCGGCGCTCAGCAGGAGTTAAACGGGAACGGCCAAGTTGCACGGGCTCATCTTTAGATGGTGACAGTTGACGAGGAGGAGGAGCAGAAGATTTTGGAGCAGATGATCTTCCACGCTCAGTTGCTCTCTCTCTGAAACGTAAATCAACTTTCGTGCAGAGTGAGATTAGCTCATCTAACTTAGAAGGTAAGTCTCTGGTAGCTAACTCATCTTTAATACGCTCAGATAAGCCATGCCAGAATGCAGCATACAGGGCCTCGTCGTTCCATGCCAGTTCGGATGCCAGGATCTGGAACTGTATCAGATATTGTCCTACAGTACGTGACCCCTGGCGTAAACGGAGAATCTCGGATGAAGCTGAGGTTACCCGGCCTGGCTCGTCGAAGATGCGCCTGAATGTTGACACGAAGGCAGTGTAGGAAGATAGCAGGGTGTCGGACCTCTCCCATAACGGTGATGCCCAATCAAGGGCTGAGCCACTGAGAAGAGAAATAATGTAGGCAATTTTTGTACGGTCACTGGGAAAATTGCCAGGTTGTAGCTCAAACTGAATCTCACACTGGTTGAGAAATCCCCTGCAGAATCTTGGAGATCCGTCAAATTTTGCTGGCGTTGGAAGATGAAGACGTGGAGCAGAAATGGGTAAGGTGGGTGGGGTTATAGCTGGAGTCACTGTGGTTGACGCACCAGACGCGCCTGATCCACGGAGAGTTGTCTGAATCCCATCCAGCCGAGTAGAGAGATCCTGGAGACAGCGGATGATGTGGCCCTGTGCAGCCTCCTGATGTTCTAGTCGGGCTGCCAGTTCTTGCATCGGCCTGGCCGCTTGATCCTGGTCTCCGGCTGGATTCATTAGGTCAGTGCTTACTGTCACAACTGAGGGCCTGAGCTGACGGGAGGCAGCCTCAGTTGTAGGGGCTGAGATGTACCGGAACCTGGGAGGTTGTATCAGACCCCTGGACATGTAAGTAACATAAATAATAACTGCCCGAAGGCGTGACCACGACAACTTGGATAAAAGTCAATGATGTTTATTATGACAACTCCGCAACACAGCAGCAGTAAAAGAAAACGTAAAAGTCAGCAAAGAATAAATACAGTTCCTGGGTACTACAGGATGGCAGGAGCCACAGGGCACTGGTAGTGTGAGATAGTTCTTATGATCTTCTAGATGGAAAGTCCTTACCAGGCCCGACTGTAGCAATGGAGATAACCCAGGATTGTGCCAGCTGGTGTTCCAGGAAAAGCTGGGTTGCTGAAGATAAAACAGCTGCTGTGGATACTGGCTGGAACCAGACTGTTGTTAGCACGGAGTGGATACTGGCTGGAACCAGTTAAATAATAAATGAACTTGGGAGCGATGAAATATGAACTGAAATGTAGAACTTGAGAGCGGAGAAATAATAATACCGGTGGAGAGTGGTAAAGTGTAGAAAGGACACCGGCCCTTTAAGGGAAGCTGTACTCTGCTGGAAGCTGAGCTGGAAGCAGGTAATGTTGTAGCTGGAAACAGATGAATCCACAATGGATTGGAGAGTCAGGCTACACCGCAGGTGGAATGCTGGTGCGGGTCTCTATGGTGGAAGTCTTGAGACAGGAGCTGGAACCTGGAAGACAATCACAGGAGAGAGACAAACAGGAACTAGGTTTGACAACCAAAGCACTGACGCCTTCCTTGCTCAGGCACAGTGTATTTATACCTGCAGCAAGGAAGGGATTGGCTAGGCAATTATGCAGATTATCAATACTGAGAACAGATTGGTGGAAATGATCAGCTGACAGAATCCAAGATGACTGCGCCCATGCAGACACTTGGAGGGAAGTTTGGTTTGTAATCCATGTGGTAATGAAAACAGTAATGGCGGCGCCGGCCACCGGAGACAGGAGGCGCCAGGCTGACAGATGCACATCCAACCATGCGGACACAGCGGAGGCCGCGGCTGACGTAATCGCCACTCAGACACTCTGCATGCAGAAGTTCAGGGACGGCGGCGGAGGCCGCGGGAGATGCCATGCCAGGTGTAATATGGCGTTTACTGTGACAGCGTCCCAGAGTGACAGGAGAGGATACAGGAATGTACACATCAGGATAACAAATGGAATCCGGTCCTGGAGCGCTGAGCCAGCCTTAGGAGACATCTGATGGGTAAGAAATGGCGTCCAGATACCCGGATCGTGACAGTACCTTTGTGACATCACAATACATTCATCTAGACAGTAGCTCTGTGACATCACAATGATTGAGCTAGACAGTACCTCTGTGACATTAAAATGCATTCAGCAATAGACAGCTAGACAGTAAATCTGTGAAATCACAATACATTTAGCTAGACAGTACCTCTGTGACATCACAATACATTCAGCTAGACAGTATGTCTGTGACATCAGGATACGTTCAACTAGACAGTAACTCTGTAACATCACAATGCATTCAGGTGCAGGATGCTAGACCATACATCTTTGACATCACAATTAATTTAAGTGCATTCAGCAAGACAGTACCTCTGTGACATCACAATGCATTCAGCTAGACAGTACCTATGTGACATCACAATACATTTATCTAGACAGTAGCTCTGTGACATCACAATGCTTGAGCTAGACAGTACCTCTGTGACATCACAATGCATATAGCTAGACAGTACTTCTGTGACATCACAATGCGTTCAGCTAAACAGTACCTCTGTGACATCACAATGCATTCAGCTGCAGGCAGCTAGACAGTACCTCTGTGACATCACAATGCATACAGCTAGACAGTACTCTGTGACATCACAATGCATTCAGCTAGACAAAACCTCTGTGACATCACAACACATTAAACTAGATAGTACCTCTGTGACATCACAGTACATTCAGCTAGACAGTACCACTGTGACATCACAATGTATTCAGCTGCAGGCAGCTAGACATTTTCTCTGTGAAATCACAATGCTTTCATCTATACAGTAACTGTGTGACATCTAGAGATGAGCGGGTTCGGTTCTCCGAGAACCGAACCCCCCCCCCGAACTCCACGTGGTTTACACAGGTCCGAGGCAGGCTTGGTTGTTCCCGCCTGACTCGGAAAACCCGAACGAGGGAAAACATCATCATCCTGCTGCCGGATTCTTGCGAGATTCGGATTCCATATAAAGAGCCGCGCATCGCCGCCATTTTCACTCGTGCATTGTAGAGAGAGCGGAGAGGACGTGGCTACGTTCTCTCAGTGAAAATCTCAATATCAGTGCTCAGTATCAGTGCTTACTTATTGCTGCTCAGTAATACTAGTAGTGTGTCTCTCCTGCTCAGTGTCAGTTCTCAGTAGTATCCTCATCAGTGCTCAGTATCACTGCTCATTGTCTTGTGCTGCATTGTGGTGCTCAGTATACTACAGTACATTACTAATAGTCCAGTCCTGCATCTTTCTGCTCAGTATCAGTTCTAGTATCCTCATCAGTGCTCAGTATCACTGCTCATTGTCTTGTGCTGCTTTGTGGTGCCCAGTATACTACAGTACATTACTAATAGTCCAGTGCTGCATCTTGCTGCTCAGTGTCAGTTCTCAGTATTATCCTCATCAGTGCTCAGTATCACTGCTCATTGTCTTGTGCTGCATTGTGGTGCTCAGTATACTACAGTACATTACTAATAGTCCAGTGCTGCATCTTGCTGCTCAGTGTCAGTTCTCAGTATTATCCTCATCAGTGCTCAGTATCACTACTCATTGTCTTATGCTGCATTGTGGTGCTCAGTATACTACAGTACATTACTATAAGTCCAGCATCTTGTGCTGCTTCTTGCTGCTGTAGGGTGCCGCGGTAGTGTCCTGTCACTGTGCATAGGTCATCATCATTCCAGTCACAGTGGTATCTGGTATCTATCTAGTGGTATCTAATTCCAGACATTACCGCCGTCTAATTCCAGATATATTACTGGCATATAATTCCACACATAAAAATATGGAGAACAAAAATGTGGAGGGTAAAATAGGGAAAGATCAAGATCCACTTCCACCTAGTGCTGAAGCTGCTGCCATCAACGTCATCTGGCAAGGCCGATGCCCAATGTCATAGTAGAGAGCATGTAAAATCCAAAAAGCAAAAGTTCAGTAAATTGACCCAAAAAGCTAAATTAAAATCGTCTGAGGAGAAGCGTAAACTTGCCAATATGCCATTTACGACACGGAGTGGCAAGGAACGGCTGAGGCCCTGGCCTATGTTCATGGCTAGTGGTTCAGCTTCACATGAGGATGGAAGCAGTCATCCTCTCGCTAGAAAAATGAAAAGAGTTAAGCTGGCAAAAGCACAGCAAAGAATTGTGCATTCTAAATCACAAATCACCAAGGAGAGTCCAAATGTGTCGGCGGGTGCGATGCCTGACCTTCCCAACACTGGACGGGAAGAGGTGGCTCCTTCCACCATTTGCACTCCCCCTAGAAGGAGCACCCACAGTCCAGTTCCTGATATTCAAATTGAAGATGTAATTGTTGAAGTACACCAGGATGAGGATATGAGTGTTGCTGGCGCTGAGGAGGAAATTGACGAGGAGGATTCTGATGGTGAGGTGGTTTGTTTAAGTCAGGCACCCAGGGAGACACCTGTTGTCCATGGGATGAATAAGGCCATTGACATGCCTGGTCAAAATACAAAAAAAAATCACCTTTTCGGTGTGGAATTATTTCAACATAAGTGCGGACAACTGGTGTCAAGCCATGTGTTGCCTTTGTCAAGCTGTAATAAGTAGGGGTAAGGACGTCAACCACCTAGGAACATCCTCACTTATACGTCACCTGGAGCGCATTCATCAGAAGTCATTGACAAGTTCAAAAAGTTTGGGTGACAGCGGAAGCAGTCCACTGACAATTAAATCCCTTCTTCCTCTTGTACCCAAGCTCCTGCAAACCACACCACCGACTCCCTCAGTGTCAATTTCCTCCTTAGACAGGAACGCCAATAGTCCTGCAGGCCATGTCACTGGCAAGTCTGACGAGTCCTCTCCTAACTGGGATTCCTCCAATGGATCCTTGAGTATAACGCCTACTGCTGCTGGCGCTGCTGTTGTTGCTGCTGGGATTCGATCGTCATCCCAGAGGGGATGTCAGAAGACCACTTGTACCACTTCCAGTAAGCAATTTACTGTCCAATAGTCCTTTGCGAGGAAGATGAAATATTACAGCAGTCATCCTGTTACAAAGCGGATAACTCAGGCCTTGACAACTATGTTGGTGTTAGACGTGCATCCAGTATCCACCGTTAGTTCACAGGAACTTAGAGAATTGCTTGAGGTAGTGTGTCCCCGGTACCAAATCCCATCTAGGTTCCACTTCTCTAGGCTGGCGATACCGAGAATGTACACAGACCTCAGAAAAAGAGTCACCAGTGTCCTAAAAAATGCAGTTGTACCCACTGTCCACTTAACCACGGACATGTGGACAAGTGGAGCAGGGCAGACTAAGGACTATATGACTGTGACAGCCCACTGGGTAGATGTATTGCCTCCCGCAGCAACAACAGCGGCGGCACCAGTAGCAGCATCTCGCAAATGCCAACTCGTTCCTAGGCAGGCTACGCTTTGTATCACCGCTTTCCATAAGAGGCACACAGCTGACAACCTCTTACGGAAACTGAGGGACATCATCGCAGATTGGCTTACCCCAATTGGACTCTCCTGGGGATTTGTGATATCGGACAACGCCACCAATATTGTGCGTGCATTACATGTGGGCAAATTCCAGCACGTCCCATGTTTTGCACATACAATTAATTTGGTGGTGCATAATTTTTTTTTAAATGACAGGGGCGTGCAGGAGATGCTGTCGGTGGCCTGAAGAATTGCGGGCCACTTTCGGCATTCAGCCACCACGTGCCGAAGTCTGGAGTGCCAGCAAACACTCATGAACATGCCCTGCCATCAGCTGAAGCAAGAGGTGGTAACGAGGTGGAATTCAACCCTCTATATGCTTCAGAGGATGGAGGAGCAGCAAAAGGACATTCAAGCCTATACATCTGCCTACGATATAGGCAAAGGAGGGGGAATGCACCTGACTCAAGCACAGTGGAGAATGATTTCCATGTTGTGCAAGGTACTCCAGCCCTTTGAACTTGCCACACGGGAAGTCAGTTCAGACACTGCCAGCCTAAGTCAGGTCATTCCCCTCATCAGGCTTTTGCAGGAGCCCTTCATTCGCTTAACCAGGATTCACGGGTGGTCAATCTGTTGAAATCAGAGCACTACATTTTGGCCACCGTGCTCGATCCTAGGTTTAAAGCCTACGTTGTATCTCTCTTTCTGGCAGACACAAGTCTGCAGATGTTCAAAGACCTGCTGGTGAGACAATTGTCAAGTCAAGCGGAACGTGACCCGCCAACAGCTCCTCCTTTATTTTCTACCGCCACTGGAGCTGCCAGGAAAAGGATAAAATTTCCAAAACTACCTGCTGGCGGTGATGTAGGGCAGTCAGGAGCAAGTGCTGACATCTGGTCCGGACTGAAGGACCTGCCAACGATTACTGACATGTCGTCTAGTGTCACTGCATATGATTCTATCACCATTGAAAGAATGGTGGAGGATTATATGAGTGACAGCATCCAAGTAGGCATGTCAGACAGTCCGTACGTATACTGGCAGGAAAAAGAGGCAATTTGGAGGCCCTTGCTCAAACTGGCTTTATTTTCCTAAGTTGCCCCCTCCCTCCAGTGTCTACTCCGAAAGAGTGTTTAGTGCAGCCGGTCACCTTGTCAGCGATCGGCGTAGTAGGTTACTTCCAGAAAATGTGGAGAAGATGATGTTCATCAAAATTAATTATAATAAATTCTTCCGTGGAGACATTTACCAGCAATTGCCTCCAGAAAGTACACAGGGACCTGTGATGGTGGATTCCAGTGGGGACGAATTAATACTCTGTGAGGAGGAAGATGTACACAGTGAAAGGGGTGAGGAATCGGGGGATGAGGATGAGGTGGACATCTTGCCTCTATAGAGCCAGTTTGTGCAAGGAGAGATTGATTGCTTCTTTTTTGGTGGGGGCCCCAACCAACCAGTCATTTCAGCCACAGTCGTGTGGCAGACCCTGTCACTGAAATGATGGGTTTGTTAAAGTGTGCATGTCCTGTTTATACAACATAAGGGTGGGTGGGAGGGCCCAAGGACAATTCCATCTTGCACCTCTTTTTTTTTTTATCTTTGCATCATGTGCTGTTTGGGGACTATTTTTTTAAGTGCCATCCTGTGTGACACTGCAGTGCCACTCCTAGATGGGCCAGGTGTTTGTGCCGCCCACTTGGGTCGCTTGGCTTAGTCATCCAGCGACCTCGGTGCAAATTTTAGGACTAAAAATAATATTGTGAGGTGTTCAGAATAGACTGGAAATGATTGGAAATTATGGTTATTGAGGTTAATAATACTATAGGATCAAAATTACCCCCAAATTCTTTGATTTAAGCTGTTTTTGAGGTTTTTTTGGGGGGAAAAACCCGAATCCAAAACGCATCCGAATCCGTCAAAAATTCGAAAGGGTGGTTTTGCCAAAACACATCCGAATCCAAAACACGAGCGCGGAACCGAATCCAAAACCAAAACACAAAACCCGAAAAATGCCCGCTGCACATCTCTACACTGACAGCACAATGCATCCAGCTAGACAGTAACCCTGTGATATCACAATAAATTTAGCTAGTCAGTTCCTCTGTGACATCACAATGCATTTAGATAGACAGTACCTCTGTGACATCATAACGCTTTCAGCTAGACAGTATCTCTTTGACATCACAATGCATTCAGCTAGAGTGTAGCTCTGTGACATCACAACATATTTAGCTAGACAGAACCTCTGTGACATCACAATGCATTCAGCTAGAGTGTAGCTCTGTGACATCACAACATATTTAGCTAGACAGAACCTCTGTGACATCACAATGCATTTAGCTAGACAATACCTCTGTGACATGACAATGCATTTAGCTAGACAGTACCTCTGTGACATCACAATGCATTCAGCTAGACAGTTCTTTGGTGTCATCACAATGTATTCAGGTGCAGGGTGCTAGACCGTACATCTTTGACATCAAAATGCATTTAAATGCATTCAGTAAGACAGTACCTCTGTGACATCAGAATGCATCCAGCTAGACAGTACCTGTGTGACATCACAGTGCTTTCAGCTATAAAGTAACTGTGAGACATCACAATGCATTCAGCTAGACAGTAACCCTGTGACATCACAATGCATTCAGCAAGACAGTATTTTTGTGACATCACCATGCATTCAGGTGCAGGCAGCTAGACAGTACCTGTGTGACATCACAATGCATCCAGCTGTACAGTACCTGTGTGAGATCAAAATGCATTTAGCTACACAGTACCTCTGTGACATCACAATGCACTTAGCTAGATAGTACCTCCGTGACATCACAACACATTCAGCTAGACAGTACCTCTGTGACATAACAACACATTCAGCTACACAGTACCACTGACATTACAATATATTTATATAGACAGTACCTTTGACCCATCACAATACATTCAGCTAGACAGTACCTCTGTGAAATCACAATGCATTCAGTTGCAGGAAGCTAGACAGTACCTTTGTGACAACACAATGCATTCATCTATACAGTAACTCTGTGGCATCACAATGCAATTAGCTAGATAGTACCTCTGTGACATCACAATACATTCAGCTATAAAGAACCTCTGTGACATTACAAAGCATTTAGCTTGGCAGTACCTCTGTGACATCACAATGCATTTAGCTAGACAGTACCTCTGTGACATCACAATGCATTTAGCTAGACAGTACCTCTGTGACATCACAATGCATTTAGCTAGACAGTATGTTTGTGACATCACAATGCATTCAGGTGCAGGCAGCTAGACAGTACCTGTGTGACATCAGAATGCATCCAGCTGTACAGTACCTCTGTGACATCACAATGCATTGACAGCACTTCTGTAACATCACAACACATTCAGCTAGAGAGTATGTCTGTGACATCACAATGTATTCCGCTAGATAGTACCTTTGTGACATCACAATACATTCATCTATACAGTACCTCTGAGACATTACAATTCATTCAGCTGCAGGCAGGTAGACAGTACCTCTGTGACATCTCAATGTATTCAGCTAGAGAGTACCTCTGTGACATCACAATGCATTCAGCTAGACAGTACCTCTGTGACATCATAATGCATTTAACTAGACAGTATCTCTGTGACATCACAGTGCATTAGGTATCCAGTACCTCTGTGACATCACAATGCATTCAGCTAGACAGTAACTCTGTGACATTACAATGCATTCAGCTGTAGACAGCTAGACAGTAAATCTGTGAAATCACAATGCATTCAGCTAGACAGTACCTCTGTGACATCACAATACATTCAGCTAGACAGTATCTGTGTGACATCAGGATACAATCAACATTCATCTAGACAGTAGCTCTGTGACATCACAATGATTGAGCTAGACAGTACCTCTGTGACATCACAGTGCATATAGCTAGACAGTATCTCTGTGACATTACAATTCATTCAGCTGCAGGCAGGTAGACAGTACCTCTGTGACATCACAATGTATTCAGCTAGACAGTACCTCTGTGACATCACAATGCATTCAGCTAGACAGTACCTCTGTGACATCATAATGCATTTAACTAAACAGTATCTCTGTGACATCACAATGCATTAGGTATCCAGTACCTCTGTGACATCACAATGCATTCAGCTAGACATTACCTCTGTGACATTACAATGCATTCAGCTGTAGACAGCTAGGCAGTAAATCTGTGAAATCACAATGCATTCAGCTAGACAGTACCTCGGTGACATCACAATACATTCAGCTATAAAGAACCTCTGTGACATTACAATGCATTTAGCTAGACCGTATCTGTGTGACATCAGGATACGTTCAACTAAACATTAACTCTGTAACATCAAAATGCTTTCAGGTGCAGGATGCTAGACCATACATTTTTGACATCACAATGCATTTAAATTCATTCAGCAAGACAGTACCCATGTGACATCACAATGCATTCAGCTAGACAGTACCTATGTGACATCACAATACATTCAGCTAGACAGTAGCTCTGTGACATCACAATGATTGAGCTAGACAGTACCTCTGTGACATCACAGTGCATATAGCTAGACAGTATCTCTGTGACATCATAATGCATTCTGCTAGAGAGTACGTCTGTAACATCACAATGCATTCCGCTAGACAGTACCTTTTTGACATCACAATACATTCATCTATACAATACCTCTGAGACATTACAATTCATTCAGCTGCAGGCAGGTAGACAGTACCTCTGTGACATCATAATGCATTCAGCTAGACAGTACCTCTGTGACATCACAATGTATTCAGCTAGACAGTACCTCTGTGACATCACAATGCATTTAGCTAGACAGTACCTCTGTGACATCATAATGCATTTAACTAGACAGTATCTCTGTGACATCACAATGCATTAGGTATCCAGTACCTCTGTTACATCACAATGCATTCAGCTAGACAGTACCTCTGTGACATTACAATGCATTCAGCTGTAGACAGCTAGACAGTAAATCTGTGAAATCACAATGCATTCAGCTAGACAGTACCTCGGTGACATCACAATACATTCAGCTATAAAGAACCTCTGTGACATTACAATGCATTTAGCTATACAGTATCTGTGTGACATCAGAATACGTTCAACTAGACAGTAACTCTGTAACATCACAATGCTTTCAGGTGCAGGATGCTAGACCATACATTTTTGACATCATAATGCATTTAAATGCATTCAGCAAGACTACCTCTGTGACATCACAATGCATTCAGCTAGACAGTACCTCTGTGACATCACAATACATTCCGCTAGACAGTAGCTCTGTGACATCACAATGATTGAGCTACACAGTACCTCTGTGACATTACAATCCATATAGCTAGTCAGTACCTCTGTGACATCACAATGCATTCAGCTAGACAGTGCCTGTGTGACATCACAATGCATTCAGCTAGTTAGTTCCTCTGTGACATCACAATGCATTTAGATAGACAGTGCCTCTCTGACATCACAACTCTTTCAGCTAGACAGTATCTCTTTGACATCACAATGCATTCAGCTAGAGAGTACCTCTGAGACATCACAACATATTCAGCTAGACAGAACCTCTGTGACATCACAATGCATTTAGCTAGACAGTACCTCTGTGACATGACAATGGATTTAGCTAGACAGTACCTCTGTGACATCACAATGCATTCAGCTAGACAGTTCTTTGGTGTCATCACAATGCATTCAGGTGCAGTATGCTAGACCGTGCATCTCTGACATCAAAATGCATTTAAATGCATTCAGTAAGACAGTACCTCTGTGACATCAGAATGCATCAAGCTAGACAGCACCTGTGTGACATCACAACGCTTTCAGCTATACAGTAACTGTGTGACATCACAATGTATTTAGCTAGACAGAACCACTGTGACATCACAATGCATTCAGCAAGACAGCATCTTTGTGACATCACAATGCATTCAGGTGCAGGCAGTAGAGAAAGACCACCTTTCTGTCAAAGTGACAGGTACCACGCCCCCTTACTCCTGGGAAAGCCCCCTTTAATATTAAATTATAGTGTTTGATATCGCTTTTTTATAAAATTTAATATAAAATTTATAGAGTTCGATATTAAACTGTATTAAAAGATAATGGCTTTGAAAAGAGTGTCACGTAACACCAGTCACAGAATACAACATAAAGCTGTATCACAAAACAGATTGTGATGAAAAAATCCACTATTTTGACTTTACCAGCCTGTACCCTTTTGTTAACAAAACCAAAATTTTACAGCGTGTTATAGTTTTCACATTCCAGCAGATAAAACTTCATGCATGACACATATGGTACTATTTAAAAATCATACTATGTCACACATGGCACTGTTTTAAAAGCATACTGATTTTAATGACCGTGTCCATTTTCTTAGATGCACGGAAGCATCACACCTGGTACTGTTTTAAAAAGCGTATTGATTTTAATGGCCATGCATGATTAATGATGACAGCACAAATTTCAAAATTCTCACACGTTAATTTTTGCAAACATATGTAGAAACAGCGTATTTGGTTTTAAATTGAAGAATATTTAAAAAGCTTAACTGTATATTACAACCTATATATCGTTGCATACATGACATATGTTACTGTGTGTTAAATAGCACTAAAAAGTTTATCTTTATTGTGGCCGATCGCTGAACTTTGATTGCAAGCAGACATGACCAGACTTGTCGGTATTACAGCGTGACATGTCCAGACCTGTATATTAACGAAAAAAGATTTACACCAAATACCACATATTACTGTGTATTAAACCGTTTATATCGATGCATACAGACCACATATTACAGTGTATTACAGAGTGTATAGCACTGTATACAGACCACATATTACAGTGTATTACAAAGTGTATAACGCTGCTAGCATACCAGATATTACTGTGTATTAAACCGTCTATATCGCTGCATACAAGCCATATGTTACTGTGTATTAAACAGTGTGTATATCGTGCATACATGCCATATATTACTGTGTATTACAGAGTGTATAGCACTGTATACAGACCACATATTACTGGGTATTATAACGTGTATAACGCTGCAATCATACCACATATTACTGTGTATTAAACCGTTTATATAGCTGAGCACCATATATTACTGTATATTACATTGTGACATGTCCAGACCTCATACAGCTCGAGGACTGAGGGTTCACCTCCCCATGTTTTAATGATGATCTAAGAACTAATGACCACAATGAGCCATGAGGTACTACATGCCTCTGTGGCATTACTAGTTAAAAAATTGATGGGCAAATTGGAAATGATCTAGGACAGGGATGGGGAACCTTCGGTCCTCCAGCTGTTGTTGAACTACACATCCCAGCATGCCCTGCAACAGTTTTAGCTTGGACAAATAGCAAAACTGTAGCAAGGCATGCTGGTATGTGTAGTTCAACAACCGCTGGAGGGCCAAAGGTTCCCCATCCCTGATCTAGGAACTAATTACCACAATGAGCCATGAGGCACTACATGGCTCTGTGGCATAACTAGTTAACAAATTGATGGGCGAATATTAGAATTCTGCCTTTCCATTATCTAGGAACTAATGACCTCAATGAGCCATGAGGCACTACATGCCTCTGTGGCATAACCGGTTAACAAATTGATGGGCGGCCGAATATTAGTTTCTGTTTATAACGATTAAAACATATAATTTAGAGGGTTACTTACCTTTTGGTAAATTGGGCTAAACATAGGGTTATCCCTGATTATTGAATACATACCAAAATGCTTACACAACCAGTGAAGCAAAACTTTTTGGTCAACTGGGTTTGAACAGGGTTATCCCTGCTTAGTGAATACATACCAAGATGCTTACCCAAACAATGATGCAAAATTTCCGCAGGGCATAAATAAATATATATATATATATATACTTGCCCCTGAGAATCTGGAAAAATAGCAAAACTATATAGATATTTTGATTTTATTACGAATTAAACAGCATTTAGAAAATTCTAATTTATATTATACAACAGCGGGGTAGCAAATATTTTAGTATACACTGTATCAGAACCCCATAGATTTTTAATTATCCTTGAATTGACATACCTTGAGCTTTGTTGCTGTAAAATCAGAAATGACATGTTTAAAATAAGGTCATTTTCAGGCCTGTTTCCTATATGTATACATATATATTTACAATTTCTTTATTATTAAAATGTAACTTTTGGCTGCGCATGGCAGAATTCAGCCTTTCCATTATCTAGGAACTAATGTCCTCAATAAGCCATAAGGCGCTACTTTGATATAACAAAATGCTTACATCAACAATGAAGCAAAACAGTTGCAGGGCATGCAGGTATGTGTAGTTCAACAACAGCTCGAGGACTGAAGGTTCACCTCCCCATGTTTTAAAGATGATCTAGGAACTAATGATCACAATGAGCCATGAGGCACTACACGCCTCTGTGGCATAACTAGTTAACACATTGATATAGCAAAATGCTTACATCAACAATGTAGCAAAACTGTTGCAGGGCATGCTGGTATGTGTAGTTCAACAACAGCTCGAGGACTGAAGGTTCACTTCGCCACGTTTTAAGGCTGATCTAGGAACTAATGACCACAATGAGCCATGAGGCACTACATACCGCTGTGGCATAACTAGTTAACAAATTGATGGGCGAAATCATTCATTTTTGGTCGACGCGGGCTGCGTTTGTTTGGGTTGATACAGCCGTGATGTATCCACATAGCCAACGGACTAGCATTCTTCTTTAGGCTGTTATGTCCGATCGAGGGCATTGCAAATTGTTTGTTTGCCGTTTCAGCGACGGTTGTGCGAATTGTTGTTTTGCCCAATTATGCTAGGACAGTGCATTAGCGCATCTGTAACATTGCAATTTGGTAAGCTAATGGGATTGATATATATGAATGGTATTGAATGTGAATTAAAAAAACAAAACAAATCAACTCTAGGTAACAGACTATATAATAGGTAGCATGTATCACCATCCCAAGTTTGTGATAAACCCCAGGGCAATTCAACTGGATATTTATCCTATAATTTTGGTATAATTTTTAAACAAATAATACTATGTGATCATGTGCAATCTGACTATCTGCACCAGTATTATGTGTTCCAGAATCATAATATATATGATAAATATATAGCGTTTAAATAAGATACCGTATTCTCACACTGACATACATATGAAAACCGATAATAAATTGCCCAATTATGCTAGGACAGTGCATTAGCGCATCTGTGCATTAGCGCATCTGTAACATTGCAACTTGGTAAGCTAATGGGATTGATATATATGAATGGTATTGAATGTGAATTAAAAAAACAAAACAAATCAACTCTAGGTAACAGACTATATAATAGGTAGCATGTATCACCATCCCAAGTTTGTGATAAACCCCAGGGCAATTCCACTGGATATTTATCCTATAATTTTTGGTATAATTTTTAAACAAATAATACTATGTGATCATGTGCAATCTGACTATCTGCACCAGTATTATGTGTTCCAGAATCATAATATATATGATAAATATATAGCGTTTAAATAAGATACCGTATTCTCACACTGACATACATATGAAAACCGATAATAAGCAGTTACGGCTACTGTAATCCTTTACATGATGATTTTGGTATATACACATATACTACAGGTCACTACAAAGATATGAATCATGATATATAAGATCGCTAAACAAAACAAGAGATCTGTAATGTTTTCTGACTAACTAGTTAACTCAGTATACAGTAATCATATAGGTCCCTGTGTCATATAGATATGTGCTTGGCATAAATATTTCCAAACGTTCCTAAATCTAAGATGTTTCATGCATGTTGTAACACTAAATATTGTAAATAGAATATCAACATGACAGATGATATAACTGAATTTATCATGATGAATCTTATATATTCCTATATATTGCTAATGTAATACCCTTATGAGGGTATGATTTTTAAACAAATAATACTATGTGATCATGGGCAATCTTCCTATCTACACCAGTATTATGTGTTCCAGAATCATAATATATTTGATAAATATTTATCGTTTAAATAAGACACAGATGCGTTAAATTGAATAGTAACAATACTCGTATCTTATGTTGGTAATAATGTAACGGGCTATTTTAACATAACAGATCCTATTTAGGAAAATGATGACATGATATGCCTAGTGACCCAAGTTATGAAAACTTTTTACTGTAAAAATAATGTTTGTGCATGCATACACCATGAGATATGTACTTCTATTAAGCACAAACAAGCATATTGGCATTCTACTCTAACATTTAAGGTAAAAGATTAGAATGGATCAAGGTAGCATAGCGTAAGGACAGATATAGGTTCAGCTGCCTCTTTGACAATCCATGTTATGGATATGAAGTAAACCCACCATTAATAAGCATTAAAAAGGATACCAAGAATATGATTTTGACATATGGCCCCAGATTTTCAAATAAAGGACGTGTAGCGTATCTCCTTATTTAATCCTAATGAAGTCATAGTATTCAACAGGCATATGTATCTAGATTTTTCTTTAGTGACTACTTAGTAATGTTACCACCACTTATACCTAGCTCAAACTGTTCTAGATCATAAATTTTCACCTTTTTGTGATTACTAGTGTGGAATCGTAGAAAGTGTCACGCCAAAACTTGCAATTTTCTTCATGTTGCTTATATCTCTTTGTGTATTTTTAATGATATACACATGATCCAATATTCGTTTTTAAAAAGCATCTTAGTCATGCCGATATATTTATAAATGAATGGGCCTATTAAGCAGTAAATTACACCAAATGTGTGGAGCAGTTAATTAATTTTTTTTATTTCTGTTTTATTGTTATTTCTGTCAGAGAACTTCTGAGTGATATGAATATATTGGCATGCTTGACATGGTCCACAGGGATAACAGACAGATAATGATGGATTTTTCCTCTGATGCTTGGAAAAGTGACTTCTAAACAAATTATCCCGTAAATTTGGTGATATCTTCCAGATGATCTGTATGGTCTTATCAAATTCTTTCTTCAGATCATAAACAGTGTTGAGTATATATCGATATTTGTGTAATGACGCATTGATGTGTATCCACTCTTTACAGTATGTAACGATGTATCTTATTTGGCACAAGGTGCGTTCTCTTGTCTTGGATATAAGTAAGGATATACTTGAAGTTTTATTGTTGGCATTATAAGATTTCTGCAGGTTCTGTTTTTCATAGACCATCATAGTGTATATCTTTAACTAATCTTGCTCTTTTTCTATAAATTTCAACATCCGATCAATTTCTTCTGGTTCGGATATATTCTCCTTTTGGAATTGATCTCAGAGTGATGGGATAATGGGAACTGATGTGGTGTAAAATGCTGTTGGCGGACGTGGTCTTACGGAAAACAGCGGCGATGATTTCTCCAACGGCTGTTTTGGAAATCTATAAGTCATGAATAGTATTATTATTGTGACTTATATCCGATGTAAGTTTAAGTACTAAGTCGCTATTATTAAGAAGTTTAATAATTTTTCTAGATGGGTTGATATTAACACTCTACGGGAGCGGGCAGAGGAAGGTGAGGAATCCATCTCAGATGTTATAGATTACTCCAGATCAATCCTACGAGAAAAAAATTTTTTTTGTCCCTAGCCCTCAAATATGCACCCAAGTACAGCTATTCACTGAACTATTCTCCAACCAGCGCAATAATTAATATGATATTTAATCTACACAGAGTGCAAAAAGGACACAAAGGGTACCATAGCAAATTATTGGTTGATAGTGTAATCCCAAACATTTTATTCAGTATGCCCATGATATCGTGCACATATGATGGATTATCTAATACAAATCTTCGTAAGTGCTTAACCACAAAAATGCTGGCTTTTTCCGTTATACTTTCAATACCAGAGACAAAAGGGGCTACCAGACTGTACATGTACAGTACTAATGTACTTTCGGCAATAAGCACAGCGTAGAAACATTAGGATCAATTACTTTGAGGAAATCAAAATCAGACTTGGTTATAG
This sequence comes from Pseudophryne corroboree, assembly GCF_028390025.1. NCBI lineage: Eukaryota > Metazoa > Chordata > Amphibia > Anura > Myobatrachidae > Pseudophryne > Pseudophryne corroboree. The sequence goes on along the minus strand of NC_086447.1, from coordinate 459,277,113 downwards.
TTCCACCATTAAAACCTCACTTAATGAGCTTTTCATAGAATATGAGTAAATTGGACGTAGAATTAAATCAGAGTCTCTGGTACGTAGTAGTGTCAGCTAGTTGACTGTATGTCCCCTTCAGTTTGTTTTTTTTCCGTAGGATTGATCTGGAGTAATCTATAACATCTGAGGTGGATTCCTCACCTTCCTCTGCCGGCTCCCGTAGAGTGTTAATATCAACCCATCTAGAAAAATTATTAAACTTCTTAATAATAGCGACTGTGTACTTAAACTTACATCGGATATAAGTCACAATAATAATACTATTCATGACTTGTAGATTTCCAAAACAGCCGTTGGAGAAATCATCGCCGCTGTTTTCCGTAAGACCACGTCCGCCAACAGCATTTTACACTAGAGATGAGCGCCGGAAATTTTTCGGGTTTTGTGTTTTGGTTTTGGGTTCGGTTCCGCGGCCGTGTTTTGGGTTCGACCGCGTTTTGGCAAAACCTCACCGAATTTTTTTTGTCGGATTCGGGTGTGTTTTGGATTCGGGTGTTTTTTTCCAAAAAACCTAAAAAACAGCTTAAATCATAGAATTTGGCGGTCATTTTGATCCCAAAGTATTATTAACCTCAAAAACCATAATTTCCACTCATTTTCAGTCTATTCTGAATACCTCACACCTCACAATATTATTTTTAGTCCTAAAATTTGCACCGAGGTCGCTGTGTGAGTAAGATAAGCGACCCTAGTGGCCGACACAAACACCGGGCCCATCTAGGAGTGGCACTGCAGTGTCACGCAGGATGGCCCTTCCAAAAAACCCTCCCCAAACAGCACATGACGCAAAGAAAAAAAGAGGCGCAATGAGGTAGCTGTGTGAGTAAGATTAGCGACCCTAGTGGCCGACACAAACACCGGGCCCATCTAGGAGTGGCACTGCAGTGTCACGCAGGATGTCCCTTCCAAAAAACCCTCCCCAAACAGCACATGACGCAAAGAAAAAAAGAGGCGCAATGAGGTAGCTGTGTGAGTAAGATAAGCGACCCTAGTGGCCGACACAAACACCGGGCCCATCTAGGAGTGTCACTGCAGTGTCACGCAGGATGTCCCTTCCAAAAAACCCTCCCCAAACAGCACATGACGCAAAGAAAAAAAGAGGCGCAATGAGGTAGCTGTGTGAGTAAGATAAGCGACCCTAGTGGCCGACACAAACACCGGGCCCATCTAGGAGTGGCACTGCAGTGTCACGCAGGATGTCCCTTCCAAAAAACCCTCCCCAAACAGCACATGACGCAAAGAAAAAGAAAAGAAAAAAGAGGTGCAAGATGGAATTGTCCTTGGGCCCTCCCACCCACCCTTATGTTGTATAAACAAAACAGGACATGCACACTTTAACCAACCCATCATTTCAGTGACAGGGTCTGCCACACGACTGTGACTGATATGACGGGTTGGTTGGGACCCCCCCCAAAAAAGAAGCAATTAATCTCTCCTTGCACAAACTGGCTCTACAGAGGCAAGATGTCCACCTCATCATCACCCTCCGATATATCACCGTGTACATCCCCCTCCTCACAGATTATCAATTCGTCCCCACTGGAATCCACCATCTCAGCTCCCTGTGTACTTTGTTGAGGCAATTGCTGCTGGTCAATGTCTCCGCGGAGGAATTGATTATAATTCATTTTAATGAACATCATCTTCTCCACATTTTCTGGATGTAACCCCGTACGCCGATTGCTGACAAGGTGAGCGGCGGCACTAAACACTCTTTCGGAGTACACACTTGTGGGAGGGCAACTTAGGTAGAATAAAGCCAGTTTGTGCAAGGGCCTCCAAATTGCCTCTTTTTCCTGCCAGTATAAGTACGGACTGTGTGACGTGCCTACTTGGATGCGGTCACTCATATAATCCTCCACCATTCTATCAATGTTGAGAGAATCATATGCAGTGACAGTAGACGACATGTCCGTAATCGTTGTCAGGTCCTTCAGTCCGGACCAGATGTCAGCATCAGCAGTCGCTCCAGACTGCCCTGCATCACCGCCAGCGGGTGGGCTCGGAATTCTGAGCCTTTTCCTCGCACCCCCAGTTGCGGGAGAATGTGAAGGAGGAGATGTTGACAGGTCGCGTTCCGCTTGACTTGACAATTTTGTCACCAGCAGGTCTTTCAACCCCAGCAGACTTGTGTCTGCCGGAAAGAGAGATCCAAGGTAGGCTTTAAATCTAGGATCGAGCACGGTGGCCAAAATGTAGTGCTCTGATTTCAACAGATTGACCACCCGTGAATCCTTGTTAAGCGAATTAAGGGCTCCATCCACAAGTCCCACATGCCTAGCGGAATCGCTCCGTGTTAGCTCCTCCTTCAATGTCTCCAGCTTCTTCTGCAAAAGCCTGATGAGGGGAATGACCTGACTCAGGCTGGCAGTGTCTGAACTGACTTCACGTGTGGCAAGTTCAAAGGGCATCAGAACCTTGCACAACGTTGAAATCATTCTCCACTGCGCTTGAGACAGGTGCATTCCACCTACTATATCGTGCTCAATTGTATAGGCTTGAATGGCCTTTTGCTGCTCCTCCAACCTCTGAAGCATATAGAGGGTTGAATTCCACCTCGTTACCACTTCTTGCTTCAGATGATGGCAGGGCAGGTTCAGTAGTTTTTGGTGGTGCTCCAGTCTTCTGTACGTGGTGCCTGTACGCCGAAAGTGTCCCGCAATTCTTCTGGCCACCGACAGCATCTCTTGCACGCCCCTGTCGTTTTTTAAAAAATTCTGCACCACCAAATTCAAGGTATGTGCAAAACATGGGACGTGCTGGAATTTGCCCATATTTAATGCACACACAATATTGCTGGCGTTGTCCGATGCCACAAATCCACAGGAGAGTCCAATTGGGGTAAGCCATTCCGCGATGATCTTCCTCAGTTGCCGTAAGAGGTTTTCAGCTGTGTGCGTATTCTGGAAAGCGGTGATACAAAGCGTAGCCTGCCTAGGAAAGAGTTGGCGTTTGCGAGATGCTGCTACTGGTGCCGCCGCTGCTGTTCTTGCGGCGGGAGTCCATACATCTACCCAGTGGGCTGTCACAGTCATATAGTCCTGACCCTGCCCTGCTCCACTTGTCCACATGTCCGTGGTTAAGTGGACATTGGGTACAACTGCATTTTTTTAGGACACTGGTGAGTCTTTTTCTGACGTCCGTGTACATTCTCGGTATCGCCTGCCTAGAGAAGTGGAACCTAGATGGTATTTGGTAACGGGGGCACACTGCCTCAATAAATTGTCTAGTTCCCTGTGAACTAACGGCGGATACCGGACGCACGTCTAACACCAACATAGTTGTCAAGGCCTCAGTTATCCGCTTTGCAGCAGGATGACTGCTGTGATATTTCATCTTCCTCGCAAAGGACTGTTGAACAGTCAATTGCTTACTGGAAGTAGTACAAGTGGGCTTACGACTTCCCCTCTGGGATGACCATCGACTCCCAGCAGCAACAACAGCAGCACCAGCAGCAGTAGGCGTTACACGCAAGGATGCATCGGAGGAATCCCAGGCAGGAGAGGACTCGTCAGAATTGCCAGTGACATTGCCTGCAGGACTATTGGCATTCCTGGGGAAGGAGGAAATTGACACTGAGGGAGTTGGTGGGGTGGTTTGCGTGAGCTTGGTTACAAGAGGAAGGGATTTACTGGTCAGTGGACTGCTTCCGCTGTCACCCAAAGTTTTTGAACTTGTCACTGACTTATTATGAATGCGCTGCAGGTGACGTATAAGGGAGGATGTTCCGAGGTGGTTAACGTCCTTACCCCTACTTATTACAGCTTGACAAAGGGAACACACGGCTTGACACCTGTTGTCCGCATTTCTGGTGAAATACTTCCACACCGAAGAGCTGATTTTTTTGGTATTTTCACCAGGCATGTCAACGGCCATATTCCTACCACGGACAACAGGTGTCTCCCCGGGTGCCTGACTTAAACAAACCACCTCACCATCAGAATCCTCCTGGTCAATTTCCTCCCCAGCGCCAGCAACACCCATATCCTCCTCATCCTGGTGTACTTCAACACTGACATCTTCAATCTGACTATCAGGAACTGGACTGCGGGTGCTCCTTCCATCACTTGCAGGGGGCGTGCAAATGGTGGAAGGCGCATGCTCTTCACGTCCAGTGTTGGGAAGGTCAGGCATCGCAACCGACACAATTGGAGTCAGACTCTCCTTGTGGATTTGGGATTTCGAAGAACGCACAGTTCTTTGCGGTGCTACTGCTTTTGCCAGCTTTAGTCTTTTCATTTTTCTAGCGAGAGGCTGAGTGCTTCCATCCTCATGTGAAGCTGAACCACTAGCCATGAACATAGGCCAGGGCCTCAGCCGTTCCTTGCCACTCCGTGTGGTAAATGGCATATTGGCAAGTTTACGCTTCTCCTCCGACAATTTTATTTTAGGTTTTGGAGTCCTTTTTTTACTGATATTTGGTGTTTTGGATTTGACATGCTCTGTACTATGACATTGGGCATCGGCCTTGGCAGACGACGTTGCTGGCATTTCATCGTCTCGGCCATGACTAGTGGCAGCAGCTTCAGCACGAGGTGGAAGTGGATCTTGATCTTTCCCTAATTTTGGAACCTCAACATTTTTGTTCTCCATATTTTAATAGGCACAACTAAAAGGCACCTCAGGTAAACAATGGAGATGGATGGATTGGATACTAGTATACAATTATGGACGGGCTGCCGAGTGCCGACATAGAGGTAGCCACAGCCGTGAACTACCGCACTGTACTGTGTCTGCTGCTAATATATAGACTGGTTGATAAAGAGATAGTATACTCGTAACTAGTATGTATGTATAAAGAAAGAAAAAAAAACCACGGTTAGGTGGTATATACAATTATGGACGGGCTGCCGAGTGCCGACACAGAGGTAGCCACAGCCGTGAACTACCGCACTGTACTGTGTCTGCTGCTAATATAGACTGGTTGATAAAGAGATAGTATACTCGTAACTAGTATGACTATAAATAAATAAAAAAAAACCACGGTTAGGTGGTATATACAATTATGGACGGGCTGCCGAGTACCGACACAGAGGTAGCCACAGCCGTGAACTACCGCACTGTACTGTGTCTGCTGCTAATATATAGACTGGTTGATAAAGAGATAGTATACTCGTAACTAGTATGTATGTATAAAGAAAGAAAAAAAAACCACGGTTAGGTGGTATATACAATTATGGACGGGCTGCCGAGTGCCGACACAGAGGTAGCCACAGCCGTGAACTACCGCACTGTACTGTGTCTGCTGCTAATATAGACTGGTTGATAAAGAGATAGTATACTCGTAACTAGTATGTATGTATAAAGAAAGAAAAAAAAACCACGGTTAGGTGGTATATACAATTATGGACGGGCTGCCGAGTGCCGACACAGAGGTAGCCACAGCCGTGAACTACCGCACTGTACTGTGTCTGCTGCTAATATATAGACTGGTTGATAAAGAGATAGTATACTCGTAACTAGTATGTATGTATAAAGAAAGAAAAAAAAACCACGGTTAGGTGGTATATACAATTATGGACGGGCTGCCGAGTGCCGACACAGAGGTAGCCACAGCCGTGAACTACCGCACTGTACTGTGTCTGCTGCTAATATATAGACTGGTTGATAAAGAGATAGTATACTCGTAACTAGTATGTATGTATAAAGAAAGAAAAAAAAACCACGGTTAGGTGGTATATACAATTATGGACAGGCTGCCGAGTGCCGACACAGAGGTAGCCACAGCCGTGAACTACCGCACTGTACTGTGTCTGCTGCTAATATAGACTGGTTGATAAAGAGATAGTATACTCGTAACTAGTATGTATGTATAAAGAAAGAAAAAAAAACCACGGTTAGGTGGTATATACAATTATGGACGGGCTGCCGAGTGCCGACACAGAGGTAGCCACAGCCGTGAACTACCGCACTGTACTGTGTCTGCTGCTAATATAGACTGGTTGATAAAGAGATAGTATACTCGTAACTAGTATGACTATAAAGAAAGAAAAAAAAACCACGGTTAGGTGGTATATACAATTATGGACGGGCTGCCGAGTGCCGACACAGAGGTAGCCACAGCCGTGAACTACCGCACTGTACTGTGTCTGCTGCTAATATAGACTGGTTGATAAAGAGATAGTATACTACTAATATTATATATACTGGTGGTCAGGTCACTGGTCACTAGTCACACTGGCAGTGGCACTCCTGCAGCAAAAGTGTGCACTGTTTAATTTTAATATAATATTATGTACTCCTGGCTCCTGCTATAACCTATAACTGGCACTGCAGTGCTCCCCAGTCTCCCCCACAATTATAAGCTGTGTGAGCTGAGCACAGTCAGATATATATATACATTGATGCAGCACACTGGGCTGAGTAGTGCACACAGATATGGTATGTGACTGAGTCACTGTGTGTATCGTTTTTTTCAGGCAGAGAACGGATATATTAAATAAAACAAACAACTGCACTGTCTGGTGGTCACTGTGGTCGTCAGTCACTAAACTCTGCACTCTCTTCTACAGTATCACAGCCTCAGGTCAATCTCTCTCTCTCTCTCTCTCAACCCTAATCTAAATGGAGAGGACGCCAGCCACGTCCTCTCCCTATCAATCTCAATGCACGTGTGAAAATGGCGGCGACGCGCGGCTCCTTATATAGAATCCGAGTCTCGCGATAGAATCCGAGCCTCGCGAGAATCCGACAGCATCATGATGACGTTCGGGCGCGCTCGGGTTAACCGAGCAAGGCGGGAAGATCCGAGTCGCTCGGACCCGTGAAAAAAAACATGAAGTTCGGGCGGGTTCGGATTCAGAGAAACCGAACCCGCTCATCTCTATTTTACACCACATCAGTTCCCATTATCCCGTCACTCTGAGATCAATTCCAAAAGGAGAATATATCCGAACCAGAAGAAATTGATCGGATGTTGACATTTATAGAAAAAGAGCAAGATTAGTTAAAGATATACACTATGATGGTCTATGAAAAACAGAGCCTGCAGAAATCTTATAATGCCAACAATAAAACTTCAAGTATATCCTTACTTATATCCAAGACAAGAGAACGCACCTTGTGCCAAATAAGATACATCATTACATACTGTAAAGAGTGGATACACATCAATGCGTCATTACACAAATATCGATATATACTCAACACTGTTTATGATCTGAAGAAAGAATTTGATAAGACCATACAGATCATCTGGAAGATATGAACAAATTTACGGGATAATTTGTTTAGAAGTTACTTTTCCAAGCATCAGAGGAAAAATCCATCATTATCTGTCTGTTATCCCTGTGGACCATGTCAAGCATGCCAATATATTCATATCACTCAGAAGTTCTCTGACAGAAATAACAATAAAACAGAAATAAAAAAAGATTAATTAACTGCTCCACACATTTGGTGTAATTTACTGCTTAATAGGCCCATTCATTTATAAATATATCGGCATGACTAAGATGCTTTTTAAAAACGAATATTGGATCATGTGTATATCATTAAAAATACAAAAAGAGATATAAGCAACATGAAGAAAATTACAAGTTTTGGCGTGACACTTTCTACGATTCCACACTAGTAATCACAAAAAGGTGAAAATTTATGATCTAGAACAGTTTGAGCTAGGTATAAGTGGTGGTAACATTACTAAGTAGTCACTAAGAAAAATCTAGATACATATGCCTGTTGAATACAGTGGGGTATATTTACTAAGCTCTCGATTTTGACCGAGATGGTGTTTTTTCATCAAAGTGTCATCTCGGGAATTTACTAAACTCAAATCACGGCAGTGATGAGGGCATTCTTATTTTTATTACGGCTGTGTTGTACAAATGAATGAATACACCATCGGTCAAACGCGGCTGTTTAGGTATAGAACTCGGTCATTTACTATGCATTCGTATTTGAAATCTCTACCGAGAAAGAGCATTTGCGCTCGTAAAAAAATACAATTCGTAAAAAAGCACGGGAAAAAAGTAGACCTGCTTTTGAGAAGCGTGTTTACATGTGTTCCAACTTAATCATTAATCACACCTGCATTTTTGGCCCTTTAAAAGGTGGGCCAGCACATTTGCCAAATCAATCACTCTGAAATGGCTGCTGCCGTGTGTAGCAGTGAATTTGGTTTTGCTGTGGGATTCCTGAGACTGCTCCATGAGGCTACAAGAAACCAGGGCCAGGAAAGTGAACATGGTCAGCAGGATGTACAGGTGCCGCGGAGGCTGCGCAGGCCTCGCTTTTTTAGGGGGCGTTTGAACTTAAACGCATTGGCCGATGGCCAGGTCATACAGATGTCCAGGCTAAATAGGACCAACATTTTCCGTCTGTATGACCTAGTCAAACTGGACCTAGACCCTGAGACAGCACACTCTCGCTCTGTCTCAGGCCTGCACAAACTCCTGGCTGTGTTGCACTTTATGGCTACTGGCAGCTTTCAGGCTGTGACAGGCGATGTAATAGGAATCTCACAGCCCACCTTTTCAAAATATTTAAATCAGGTGAGGCAAACCATACATACAGTACTCCTCTATGGGCCATTTCTGTATTGTGTAATGTGAATTTATAACAGTATATTTGAGCAAAGTGCTTAAGACACTCACCTTATTTGTTTGACTGTACACTCAGGTTTTGGATGCATTTGAACCACACATAGATGCCTCTATCTGCTTCCCTACCCAGGAGTCTCAGTGGCATGCAGTCAGGGTAGCTTTCTATGACCTTGCTGGCATGCCAAATGTGCTGGGTGCCATAGATTGCACACACGTTGAGCTGAGACCACCTAGGGGCAGGCAATATATTTATATAAATAGACATTTTCGCCAATCAACTAATGTCCAGGTGGTTTGTGATGCAAAACTCAAAATTATGAGTGTTGTTGCGGGTTACCCTGGCGGCTGCCATGACTCCTTCATCCTCAGTCAGTCATCCCTCTTTGATAAATTTGAACCTGGAGAAATTCCGAATGGCTGGCTGCTGGGTATGTACCAAGTATTTGTGTTTTATTTTGTGCTTACCTCAACCTGCATATTATGTTAGCACTGTGTTTGTGCATCAATGTTTTACAATGCTGCTAATCTCTGTTTTTCAGGTGATGGGGGTTATGGGTGCTACTCTTGGCTTCTGACTCCATTGTCCGCCCCTGATTCCCCTGCTGAACATAATTACAATCATGCACATAAGTCTACGCGGAATGTGATAGAACGATGTTTTGGTGTACTGAAATCAAGGTTTCGGTGTCTGGATAAGTCTGCCGGGCTTTTGTTGTATAGTACCTTAAAGGTGACTAGGATTGTGTTCTGCTGCTGTTTTCTTCATAACATGTGTTTGCAGCAACATCTGCCACATGATGATGTTGATGAAGAAAACAGTCAGCAAGCAGAGGAGTTAGAAACATCTGGTGACACTATGAGTACAGATATAGGGAGGCAGGTAAGGCAAGACCTGATTTTGGCACATTTTACTGGTAAGTAAATTTGCCTGTGTGCTTTGTATGAACAATTAAGGCACACCAATGTTTTTTCAGTAGTAATGTGGCTCTTGCTCCCTCTTGAGCTAGTCAGCTGAGTGTTGTTTATTTGCTTGATATGTGTTTATGTCTGACTGTTGGGTATCAGTTACTTAGCTAATTGTATAGCGATTTTGGGAAGTAATTATGTCTTCATAATGTTCAAAGTTTTTAAAACACATTCAAAGGTAATGTTTGCCACAATACTACATAATAATTTAGTATGCACTAACAACCATTATTGTTTAGCCTATTGTTTGTGTTTGTTGTGTGTCGACTTTCTTCTAAAGCTGTGTTTCAAATGTTACCTCATTAGCACAACATAATGAACATTTAGTATTGTGTGCCAATTAGCCATACATACATTGACTAACACCAACCTTACAAAATTTTTGACACATAATTATGGCTGTGATGTGGTAAACGTTCATGTTAGTAGTGATGCTATAATATTCACAACACATGTGAGTGTTAACTCTAAGAAATTTGCTCTTACACTGACAGTTTTTTACACATAACACATTGCACATCAATCACTTTTCACATTTATTACTGTACAACATGTGTTTTCATTACAAATAACTGCTATTGTGTAGACCTAGTTTTGTCAACAATGTGTATCCAGCTGCAGAGTGGACTATTTCTTAGGCTGTTCTTTGGTGGCTGACGTGGGTTTGGTTTGGGCAGTGTAGCGGGTTCAGCTGGATTTTCGAACTGGTGATGAAATTGGGGTCTGTGTAGGTGTGTTGGTTCCTGAGCTGGAACCTTGTTGGTGTTGTGCCAACAAATTAATATTTTGGCTGAGGTTTGCCAGGGTTGCGGTAAGTTGTGTTGTGGCTGATGTGTTGTTGTCTATGATGCGAGACATGGTTTCTGATATAATTTGATTACTTTGAATTAACTGAATGAGGGCCTGTTGATGTCGGTGTTGCTCATCCATTATGCGCTGAAAGGTAACAATAAGTTGGCTGTTATCTGCTCTCATCTGCTCCATACTGTTTGTGACTCTGCATAGCTGGACATTGAGCCTGCTTGTGTTTCTGCACAGTCTCGGTAGATGATGGGGCAGACAGGCTAGGTATTGGGTGTGTGTGCGTAGGCAATCAATATTCTGTGCCTGTTGTTGGTTCCATGTAGACCAAAAGGATGGCTCAGGTTGGTGGGGTGGGATTGTTTGGCTCAATTGTGGGTGCGGTGACATTTGAGGTGGCGGGGTACTTTCCTGAGGCGTGCTTGGTTGGTGAACATCTATTGCTTGCAGTTGGATGGTGTATGTTTCCTGTTCAGATTCCTGCTGGGCTTCCGGGGGCATGATGTCTGGTTCTGTATGGGGTTTAAGGGGACAACATTTGAGTGTTTTTTTAAATTATGTTGATTTTGATATTTAGTTTAACTTTCTAGACTTGTTTGTCAAACATTTTTCTTTAGCAAATTAGGATGTTCACCTAGACTCGTATACACAATCAAGAAGTCAAATTGTGATGGTTTTTATGTTGTCAAAAATGACTTCAAAACAAAAGTGGACACATGTTTGACAAATAACACACTTACGAAACAAACAGACAGAGGTATAAAGTTTACACCATGAAAAAAAGTGATTTGTCACCCGCCATATCGTACAACCATTAAAATATAAAACAGTAAATGACAATATGAATTCTATCACCATTGTGAAAGGGTGTGAAACTACCTGAAGCTCAATATTTTACTATTTAAAAAAAAAAAACTACTGTAAGGCGCAAGAGAACATTTTATTTTTTATTTAAAAAAAAAATGGTTTTTGAATTTAAACAATTTGCAAGCCATGTGCTTGCTGCTGTGGATAAGTACTATGATTATTAAATTTTTTGGCTGATGTGTAATTTGTGTTTTGTGTTTACTCACCAGACAGCTGAGGGGAATGTGGACCCTGTGATTGAGTACTCTCCAAAATGTGTTCTGGTGGCTGAGGCAACACAGTAGAAATATGACGTGGGGGTGTGCTTAATGCTGGTGTTTGTGCGTCGTCAGGATGACGTCTCTTGCTAGGCCTGCTCGTGTGGCTGCCAGACCCCTGTGAAGGACGTCTTTGTGGACTGTGATGCGATGTTGAAGTTCCTATGGATTATTGCAAACATTAGACTTTTTTTTTTTTTTGTGGTGGACACATTAACAGGTGTCGTTTTTGCGAAACCTGTATCGCCAGCATCCACAGCTCTTGACAGTGTTGCTTGTGTTCTGGAAGTGGAGGCTTGCTTTCGTACTGTAAAAATGATACATTGGTGTTTATGACCTTTCATTACAGTGTGTACTTTTGTAAGCAGCAACATTTAGTGATGTGGACATATGTTTAACATTATGGGTACAGTTTCTAACAATAAATGTTGAAACAATGGTTTGGTTCATTTTTTGTAAACAGACTAATGTGGTTCCATTTCCAAAGACATAAACATAGCCAAGTAGTCTAATTTTCCAGGGCCAACAGCTGAATATACACACATGTATTAACATATATTTTACATTATTACATTTATGAGTATTTTTAAATTAAAACAAAAAAAATACGAAAAAAAAATTATAACATTTAAAAAAAACATACAATACTTAGCAATCTACACTAACATATTGGCCACAAAGACAAGTAAAAAACAGCAGACATTAAACAAAATTCACAAAACAAAAACCAATACTACCTAACACCTCACTATACAAACACAAAATATATTAAAAGCACACAGAAAAAGATAATCAATTTAGAACATAAAAATATATTAACAATACAATATCATTTTAAAAATACTAATTAGAAATAAACACATATGCAGATATAACAGATTATTAAAAATACACTCACCATCAGGCCTTGGACGATCCGAATCCCGCACATTAGTCGCACCAACAACTTCATGCGGAATAAGGGTCCGCACAGGTTCCTCCCACTCCCGATAAGACGCTATAAAGGGATGGCCACCCCCTGTTTGCCTGGCTGACTTAGCCTCCTTTGCGATCTTGGCCTTGACACGGCACTTGATGTCGTAGAATCTCTTCTGACACGTGTCCTCGGTCCTCTTCACCACACCCTCACTGTTTACTGCCGCTACTACCTTCCCCCACAGAACAGTTTTCCTGCGCGAAGGCACTTTGCCCGCATCACGCCCAAACAGCTGGCGATGATGGCGCATCAACTCATGCACCAAAGCCATATTTTCCGCAAAGCTAAATTTAACATTTCTGCCCGTCTTGGTAGTGGTGCGTGGCTGTGGAGCAACACCACCATCACTGTCACTATCACTCGAGGCCACAGCAGCAACCTCACCCTCCTCCACCTCACTAACCTCCTCACTCACCTCCTCCACCTCACTCACCTCTTCCACCTCACTCACCTCCTCCCTCTCACTCAACTCCTCCCTCTCACTCACCTCTGACTGGGACATAATAATGACAAACAACAAATAACACTAATAAAAAAAAAACACAAAACACACTCCTCCACTACCACTGCACACCACACACACACACACACACACACACACACACACACACACACACACACACACACACTCACTCACTCACACACTCACTCACTCACTCACTCACAAACAATGACAATAGACTGAAAGTAAAATGCACAAACACTAAAAATGACACAAACTTTTAAGAGACCACACAACAATTACCACAAGACTACTTACACACACAATACAGCACTCAACAATCGCAAGAAACCACCAAAACCGACCAACAAATCACCAACTCCAAAACACCAACTTCCTCTCACCTCTCCACTAGCTAAACCCACGAGGTGCGGCTGGTTGGGGGCGTTTTTATACTAATGAGCACAGACACTCCTCCATGACAAACACAATCAATCACGGACGAGTGACGAAAACGAGAGGAAGAAAATAACGCGGCCGGGAAGGGTCAAAAACACTGCCGTGGAATTTAAAGATACGAATTCGTAAAAAACACACAAAATACGGCCGGGAAAACAAGAATCGGCCGCGAACACATATAAAAAAATACGAATGACATCGACACCGGAAAATACGAAAACATAAATTACGAACGCTTAGTAAATGAGCCGTAAAAAAAAACAAAAAGTTGCAAATTCACACTACCGATGTCAGTCGCGGTTAAACTTCAAACAAATTCTGAACATTATGAATCTTAGTAAATATACCCCTATGACTTCATTAGGATTAAATAAGGAGATACGCTACACATCCTTTATTTGAAAATCTGGGGCCATATGTCAAAATCATATTCTTGGTATCCTTTTTAATGCTTATTAATGGTGGGTTTACTTCATATCCATAACATGGATTGTCAAAGAGGCCGCTGAACCTATATCTGTCCTTACGCTATGCTACCTTGATCCATTCTAATCTTTTACCCTAAATGTTAGAGTAGAATGCCAATATGCTTGTTTGTGCTTAATAGAAGTACATATCTCATGGTGTATGCATGCACAAACATTATATTTACAGTAAAAAGTTTTAATAACTTGGGTCACTAGGCATATCATGTCATCATTTTCCTAAATAGGATCTGTTATGTTAAAATAGCCCGTTACATTATTACCAACATAACATACGAGTATTGTTACTATTCAATTTAACGAATCTGTGTCTTATTTAAACGATATATATTTATCAAAATTATTATGATTCTGGAACACATAATACTGGTGTAGATAGGAAGATTGCCCATGATCACATAGTATTATTTGTTTAAAAATCATTCTCCCATAAGGGTATTACATTAGCAAAATATAGGAATATATAAGATTCATCATGATAAATTCAGTTATATCATCTGTCATGTGGATATTCTATTTACAATATTTAGTGTTACAACATGCATGAAACATCTTAGATTTAGGAACGTTTGGAAATATTTATGCCAAGCACATATCTATATGACACAGGGACCTATATGATTACTGTATACTGAGTTAACTAGTTAGTCAGAAATCATTACAGATCTCTTGTTTTGTTTAGCGATCTTATATATCATGATTCATATCTTTGTAGTGACCTGTAGTATATGTGTATATACCAAAATCATCATGTAAAGGATTACAGTAGCCGGAACTGCTTATTATCGGTTTTCATATGTATGTCAGTGTGAGAATACGGTATCTTATTTAAACGCTATATATTTATCATATATATTATGATTCTGGAACACATAATACTGGTGCAGATAGTCAGATTGCACATGATCACATAGTATTATTTGTTTAAAAATTATACCAAAATTATAGGATAAATATCCAGTGGAATTGCCCTGGGGTTTATCACAAACTTGGGATGGTGATACATGCTACCTATTATATAGTCTGTTACCTAGAGTTGATTTGTTTTGTTTTTTTTAATTCACATTCAATACCATTCATATATATCAATCCCATTAGCTTACCAAATTGCAATGTTACAGATGCGCTAATGCACTGTCCTAGCATAATTGGGCAATTTATTATCGGTTTTCATATGTATGTCAGTGTGAGAATATGGTATCTTATTTAAACGCTATATATTTATCATATATATTATGATTCTGGAACACATAATACTGGTGCAGATAGTCAGATTGCACATGATCACATAGTATTATTTGTTTAAAAATTATACCAAAATTATAGGATAAATATCCAGTGGAATTGCCCTGGGGATTATCACAAACTTGGGATGATGATACATGCTACCTATTATATAGCCTGTTCCCTAAAATTGATTTGTTTTTGTTTTTTTAATCCACATTCAATACCATTCATATATATCAATCCCATTAGCTTACAAAGTTGCAATGTTACAGATGCGCTAATGCACTGTCCTAGCATAATTGGGCAAAACAATTCGCACAACCGTCGCTGAAACGGCGAACGAACAATTTGCAACGCCCTCGATCGGACATAACAGCCTAAAGAAGAATGCTAGTCCGTTGGCTATGTGGATACATCACGGCTGTATCAACACAAACAAACGCAGTCCGCGTCGACCAAAAATGAATGATTTTGCCCATCAATTTGTTAACTAGTTATGCCACAGCGGTATGTAGTGCCTCATGGCTCATTGTGGTCATTAGTTCCTAGATCAGCCTTAAAACGTGGGGAAGTGAACCTTCAGTCCTCGAGCTGTTGTTGAGCTACACATACCAGCATGCCCTGCAACAGTTTTGCTACATTGTTGATGTAAGCATTTTGCTATATCAATGTGTTAACTAGTTATGCAACAGAGGCGTGTAGTGCCTCATGGCTTATTGAGGTCATTAGTTCCTAGATAATGGATAGGCAGAATTCAAATATTCGACCATCAATTTGTTAACTAGTTATGCCACAGAGCCATGTGGTGCCTCATGGCTCATTGTGGTCATTAGTTCCTAGATCATATCCAATTCGCCCATGAATTTGTTAACTAGTTATGCCACAGAGGCATGTAGTGCCTCATGGCTCATTGTGGTCATTAGTTCCTAGATCATCTTTAAAACATGGGGATGTGAACCTTCAGTCCTCGAGCTCTTGTTGAACTACACATACCTGCATGCCCTGCAACTGTTTTGCTTCATTGTTGATGTAAGCATTTTGTTATATCAAAGTAGTGCCTCATGGCTTATTGAGGACATTAGTTCCTAGATAATGGAAAGGCTGAATTCTTATCTATATTGGTAGAGCAGAGATAATGGCAGCTGCCATGCGCAGCCAAAAGGTACATTTTAATAATAAAGAAATTGTAAATATATATGTATACATATAGGAAACAGGCCTGAAAATGACCTTATTTTAAACATGTCATTTCTGATTTTACAGCAACAAAGCTCAAGGTATGTCAATTCAAGGATAATTAAAAATCTATGGGGTTCTTATACAGTGTATACTAAAATATTTGCTACCCCGCTGTTGTATAATATAAATTAGAATTTTCTAAATGCTGTTTAATTCGTAATAAAATCAAAATATCTATATAGTTTTGCTATTTTTCCAGATTCTCAGGGGCAAGTATATATATATATATATATATATATATATATATTTATTTATGCCATGCGGAAATTTTGCATCATTGTTTGTGTAAGCATCTTGGTATGTATTCACTAAGCAGGGATAACCCTGTTCAAACCCAGTTGACCAAAAAGTTTTGCTTCACTGGTTGTGTAAGCATTTTGGTATGTATTCACTAATCAGGGATAACCCTGGTCAGCCCAATTTACCAAAAGGTAAGTAACCCTCTAAATTATATGTTTTAATCGTTATAAACAGAAACTAATATTCGGCCGCCCATCAATTTGTTAACTAGTTATGCCACAGAGGCATGTAGTGCCTCATGGCTCATTGAGGTCATTAGTTCCTAGATAATGGAAAGGCAGAATTCTAATATTCGCCCATCAATTTGTTAACTAGTTATGCCACAGAGCCATGTAGTGCCTCATGGCTCATTGTGGTCATTAGTTCCTAGATCATTTCCAATTCGCCCATCAATTTTTTAACTAGTTATGCCACAGAGGCATGTAGTACCTCATGGCTCATTGTGGTCATTAGTTCTTAGATCATCGTTAAAACATGGGGAGGTGAGCCCTCAGTCCTCGAGCTGTATGAGGTCTGGACATGTCACGATGTAATATACAGTAATATATGGTGCTCAGCTATATAAACAGTTTAATACACAGTAATATGTGGTATGCTTGCAGCGTTATAAATGTTGTAATACACTGTAATATGTGGTCTGTATACAGTGCTATACACTCTGTAATACACTGTAATATGTGGTCTGTATGCATCGATATAAACGATTTAATACACAGTAATATGTGGTATTTGGTGTAAATCTTTTTTCGTTAATATACAGGTCTGGACATGTCACGCTGTAATACAGACAAGTCTGGTCATGTCTGCTTGCAATCAAAGTTCAGCGATCGGCCACAATAAAGATAAACTTTTTAGTGCTATTTAACACACAGTAACATATGTCATGTATGCAACGATATATAGGTTGTAATATACAGTTAAGCTTTTTAAATATTCTTCAATTTAAAACCAAATACGCTGTTTCTACATATGTTTGCAAAAAATAACGTGTGAGAATTTTGAAATTTGTGCTGTCATCATTAATCATGCATGGCCATTAAAATCAATACGCTTTTTAAAACAGTACCAGGTGTGATGCTTCCGTGCATCTAAGAAAATGGACACAGTCATTAAAATCAGTATGCTTTTTAAACCAGTGCCATGTGTGACATAGTATGATTTTTAAATAGTACCATATGTGTCATGCATGAAGTTTTATCTGCTGGAATGTGAAAACTATAACACGCTGTAAAATTTTGGTTTTGTTAACAAAAGGGTACAGGCTGGTAAAGTCAAAATAGTGAATTTTTTCATCACGATCTGTTTTGTGATACAGCTTTATGTTGTATTCTGCGACTGGTGTTACGTGATACTCTTTTCAAAGCCATTATCTTTTAATACAGTTTAATATCGAACTCTATAAATTTTATATTAAATTTTATATAAAAGCGATGTCAAACACTATAATTTAATATTAAAGGGGGCTTGCCCAGGAGAAAGGGGGCGTGGTACCTGTCACTTTGACAGAAAGGTGGTCTTTCTCTACTGCAGGCAACTAGACAGTACCTGTATGACATCATAATGCATTCAGCTAGACAGTACCTCTGTGACATCACAATGCACTTAGCTAGATAGTAGCTCTGTGACATCACAATGATTGAGCTAGACAGTACCTCTGTGACATCACAGTGCATATAACTAGATAGTATCTCTGTGACATCACAATGCATTCAGCTAGAGAATACGTCTGTAACATCACAATGCATTCTGCTAGATAGTACCTTTGTGACATCACAATACATTCATCTATACAGTACCTCTGAGACATTACAATTCATTCAGCTGCAGGCAGGTAGACAGTACCTCTGTGACATCATAATGCATTCAGCTAGACAGTACCTCTGTGATATCACAATGTATTCAGCTAGACAGTACCTCTGTGACATCACAATGCATTCAGCTAGACAGTACCTCTGTGACATCATAATGCATTTAACTAGACAGTATCTCTGTGACATCACAATGCATTAGGTATCCAGTACCTCTGTGACATCACAATGCATTCAGCTAGACAGTACCTCTGTGACATTACAGTGAATTCAGCTGTAGACAGCTAGACAGTAAATCTGTGAAATCACAATGCATTCAGCTAGACAGTACCTCGGTGACATCACAATACATTCAACTATAAAGAACCTATGTGACATTACAATGCATTTAGCTATACAGTTCCTCTGTGACATCACAATGTATTTAGCTAGACAGTACCTCTGTGACATAACAATGCATTTAGCTACACAGTACCTCTGTGACATCACAACATATTCAGCTAGACAGTACCTCTTTGAAATCATAATACATTCATCTAGACAGTACCACTGTGACATCACAATGCATTCAGCTGCAGCCAGCTAGACAGTTACTCTGTGACATAACAATGCTTTTACCTATATAGTACCTGTGGGACATCACAATGCATTCAGCTAGCAGTACCTCTGCGACATCACATTGCATTTAGCTGGACAGTACCTTTGTAACATCACAACACTTTCAGCTAGAAAGTACCTCTGTAACATCACAACACATTCAGCTAGACAGTATCTCTGTGACATCACAACACATTCAGCTAGACCAGGGGTGGCCAACCCGCGGCTCTCGAGCCGCATGCGGCTCTTTCATTGTTGTAATGCGGCTCCCGGCTCCCTGGCTGCCACTGCTTACAATTACTCACATGAATCCTCCTCTGACTAACGTTCAGCAGTTCAGAGGAGGATTCATGTTTTAACAAAGCACCGCTCCGCTCTGTGCGTGTGACGGGACTTCCTGAGGTCACAGCCGCACAGCGCATGAGAGGCGGGGCCGCGACGAGAACGGATGCCAGGAGCCGGTAAAGACGCAGCAAGCAAGGACGGGCGCCAGGAGCCGGAGGCAGAGCAGAAGGTGGATGCCCCAGGCCCAGAGAAGGAGACCGATCGTCAAGGAATGGTAAGTGTGGTGCTCTGCCCTGGCTGCCCGAGACCTACATTATATAAGAGGCGGCGGGGGGGATGTCAGACTGAAAGGTGCCGTTTGAGAGCTGTGGGGGGGGGAGGATTTCAGACTGAAAGGTGCCGTTTGAAAGCTGGGGGGGGGGCTTTGAGGAGGGGGGAGAGTAGATGTGCTGGCTGAGTGCTGCAGGGGGGGAGAGGACTTGAGCTGCCGTCAGAGAGCTGCGGGGGGGGGAGAGCTGCCATCACAGAGCTGCAGGGGGGGGGGAGAGAGGAGGAGAGCTGCCATCAGAGAGCTGCAGGGGGGGGAGGAGAGCTGCCATCAGAGAGCTGCAGGGGTGGGGGAGAGTTGCTGTCAGAGAGCTGCAGGGGGGGAGGAGAGCTGCTGTCAGAGAGCTGCAGGGGGGGAGGAGAGGAGAGATGCCATCTGAGAGCTGCAGGGTGGAGGAGAGCTGCTGTCTGAGAGCTGGGGGGGGGGAGATGTGCTGTCTGAGAACTGGGGACGTTGGGACGGAAGCAGCGGTGGCTGTGCAGTGAGTGCTGCTCTCCCCTGTCCTCCTCTGCCGATTCCGTCCCCCCCACCCGCTCACAGTCACCTCTCCTCTGTGCGGCTCTCCCCTGTCCTCCTCCGCTGATTCCGTCCCCCCCCACCCGCTCACAGGCACCTCTCCTCTGTGCGGCTCTCCCCTGTCCTCCTCCGCTGATTCCGTCCCCCCCCCCACCCGCTCACAGGCACCTCTCCTCTGTGTGGCTCTCCCCTGTCCTCCTCCGCCGATTCCGTCCCCCCCGCCCGCTCACAGGCACCTCTCCTCTGTGCGGCTCTCCCCTGTCCTCCGCTGATTCCGTCCCCCCCGCCCGCTCACAGGCACCTCTCCTCTGTGCGGCTCTCCCCTGTCCTCCTCCGCCGATTCCGTCCCCCCCGCCCGCTCACAGGCACCTCTCCTCTGTGCGGCTCTCCCCTGTCCTCCTCCGGCTTCGTCTACATGCCGCAGCAGCAGGTCTCTCCCTCTCTCTCTCTCTCTCTCTCTCTCTCTCTCTTCCTTTTCCCCCCTCCTGTGGATTGAAGTTTTTATGTCTAAATTACTTGTTTTACAGGTATTGGATTCTACATGGACAAGTGGACGTGACCGGCGTGGGATGTAGGTAAGTAATCTCTCTCTTGTTTTTACAGGAACCCTATTGGATTCTACTGGACAAGTGGACGTGACCGGCGTGGGATGTAGGTAAGTATGTGTGAGTGTGCAAGTGTGTTATAATAAAATTTTACTTTCACGGTGTGTGTGTTGTGTTTTTATTTAGCTATTTTTTTTGTTGTAAAACTACAGGTACCAGTGGACCAGTTATTTCCCCGCATGTTGGTGCTTGAGGTTCTCCAAGTACCAGCAAGCGGGGGAGGCTTGCTGGGCCTTGTATTTCCACAACAAAAAACAATATTCTTTTTTTACACACTTCTGGCTATCAGCCCGGCACCCACCGCCCAGGGGAGCTGGGGACAGCCTCGGGCTTCACCCCTGGCCCTTGGGTGCCTGGAGTAGGGGGGGATCCTTTGATTTAAGGGGTCCCCGCTCCTCCAGGGAACCCCGGCCAGAGGTGACTAGTTGGGGGGGTAATGCCATGGCCGCAGGGACCTACATAAATGTGTCCCCCGGCTGTGGCATTATGTCCCTGGCTAGTGGAGCCCGGTGCTGGTTTTAAAAATACGGGGGACCCCTACATCTTTTGTCCCCCGTATTTTTGGAACCAGGACCGGACTAAGAGCCCGGTGCTGGTTGTCTAAATACGGGGAACCCCTGTCCAATTTTTTCCCAGTATTTAAACAACCAGGACCGGCTCAAAGAGCCCGAGGCTGGTTATACTTAGGAGGGGGGACCTCACGCATTTTTTTTTTACATTTTTTAACCCATTCAGACCCTTCTCTATCAAGTTAATGGAAACCCTGGAAAACAAAATTGCATTCATGTCCTCCTCCCACTCCCTTCCCAGTCCCAAACACTAATTATTATTTTTTTATGATGAGCAGTCAGGCAGCGGGCATTGGAGGCATCGGACTGAGATGCAAATTGATGGCAGAGCGCTGGGTCAGTTGATGGTGGCCGAGTTTGTAAGCCATTGGCGGTGGCAGCTGGCATCAGCTCAGAGGCAGTAGCGGGCACTGACTCGGCTGCAGTAGGGGTCATCGTCAGGATTCGGCGGACATTATAGCTGTAGTGCCTCACTAGCCACTGACCTCACCGCACGCCACTGCCTCAGTATGGGGGAGGGTGTCTGAATCTAGACTAGGGCTGACTGAGTCAGTCGGGGGGGAGGGGGAGGGGGAGATGTCTCAATGAGCAGGAGGATTGTCTGAGATTCAAGTGGGGGTATGCCTGAAGCTGTGGGGGGGCTGCCTGAGAACTGTTATGGCTATGGGTGGCAGAGTGGGGCTGTTCAAATTACCTGGTGTGTGGGGTGAGGGGGGTGCTGGAGAGATAGGTATGGTGTGTGTCTGTGTGTTTGTTTTTTTATGTCCCTCAGGCCTTTCGATGTATTTTATGTGGATCTGATTTTTTTTTAAATGTATTTTATGTGGATCTGGCTTCTTCAGTGTATTTTATGTGAACTTGGCTTCTCCAATTTTTTCTATATTGCTGTGTTTTTTAAATTTCACTTCAGCAGTTACCTCCACTCGCGATTGTGTGCACGTGCTAACAGCTTAAGTATCTGAAGTCTGAATACCATAAAGACCTGACGAACACTACTTTACTTGACACTGCAGCAAGGTAAGACCTGTGTTTTTTTTTATTTTATGTTGATCTGGCTTTTTCAATGTATTTTATGTAGATTTGATTTTTAAAATGTATTTTATGTGGATCTGGTTTTTTTAAAATGTATTTTATGTGGATCTGGCTTCTTCTGTGTATTTTATGTGGATTGGTTTTCTTCTGTGTATTTTATGTGTAATTTATGTGGATCTGGCTTCTTAAGTGTATTTTATGTGGATTGGTTTTCTTCTGTGTATTTTATGTGGATTGGCTTTTTCAGTGTATTTTACGTGAACTTGGCTTCTCCAATGTTTTCTATATTGCTGTCTTTTTAAAAAATTTCACTTCAGCAGTTACCTCCACTGGCGATTGTGCGCATGTGCTAACAGCTTAAGCATCTGAGGTCGGAATACCGTAAATACCTGACAAACACTCCTTTACTTGGTAAGGATCTGTTGTTTTTTTATGTGCAATAGTTTTGTTGTGGCATAGGTGTATATATATATATATATATATATATATAGTCTGCTGAGCTGATGTGATAATATTTTGATAGTGTATGACTGTATGATATTTTCTTTTTTAATCGCAGGGTATACAAGTCCGTTTTAAACATGGCAAAAAAATGTACAAGTAAACGTAAATACGAAGAAGAACGTAGAACATTCTTACCAGAATGGGAAGATTTATATTTTTTCATAGAACGCAAAGGCAAACCCCTCTGTCTGATTTGTCAGACTGTATTGACACATTTCAAGTCTTCAAATCTCCAGCGCCATTTCAGCACACACCATTCTAAAATTGATCAGGAATTTCCGAGAGGTTCTGAACTTCGATCACACAAACTAAAAACTTTAAAGAGTCAAATTGAAAAACAGACGCAAGTGTTCCACAAATTTGCGAAGCACTCCCAGACAGTCACACATGCCTCGTATCAAGTCGCTTGGAATATTGCCCGCGCTAAAAAACCTTACAATGAGGGTGATTTTGTGAAAAAGTGTCTTACAGATGTAGTATCTATCTTGTGCCCAGAAAATGGAAATCTGAAAAAAATGGTTTCAGACCTTCAACTTTCACGCCATACAATTGAGCACAGGATATCTGAAATTAATGTTTCTATTGAATCCCAATTAAATTCTGATCTACAGAAAAGTGAATACCTCAGTATTGCATTAGATGAGTCTTGTGATGTACAGGACAAATCTCAGTTGGCAATATTTGTACGGACTGTGTCAAAGGATTGTATAATCAAGGAAGAACTCCTAGATATCATTCCATTAAAAGACCGGACTCGGGGCATTGATGTGAAAGAAACACTGATGGAGGTGTTTGCCAAATCAAATTTGCCTTTATCAAAACTCACAGCGATTGCAACTGATGGGGCACCATCCATGATTGGGTCAGTAAATGGCCTTGTGGGCCTGTGCCGGGCTGACGATCAGTTTCCTGATTTCTGGACGTTTCACTGCATCATTCATCGGGAGCAATTGGTGTCTAAAAAGTTACAGATGGATCACGTAATGAATCCTGTCCTTAAAATAGTAAATTATATTCGCTCACATGCTCTTAACCACAGACAATTTAGGAATCTCATTGCTGAGCTCGACCAAGGTTTGTCAGGTGATCTGCCGTTTCACTGTACTGTAAGGTGGCTTTCAAAAGGTAAAGTGTTATCACGTTTTTTTTAACTTTTAAATCCTGTGCAGATTTTTATGGAAGCAAAAGGAAAAGAATACCCTGAACTCTCTGACCCACAATGGGTTTTAGATCTGGCGTTTCTGGTGGACATGCTGCAGCATCTGGACAGACTCAACCTGGATCTTCAAGGGAAATTCAAGATACTGCCTGACTTGGTGCAAAGTATATTTGCATTTGTCAACAAACTTAAATTGTTCAATGCACAACTTCAAAAGGTGGAACTAACACAATTTCCCTCACTGTTAAAGGCCAGTGAACAAGTACCGGATATCTTAAAAAGTAGCACAACACGGTATGCAGCATTGACTGAAGAACTTAAAGATGGCTTCCTGGAAAGATACCATGATCTACAGCTGAAAAGACCTCAGATTAGATTCTTAGTTGATCCTTTCAATACTGATGCCGACACTTTAAAAGCCCCTTTAGTCACAGATGAAGCAACTACTCAGATTGAGATGCTTGAACTTTCTGAGGACGACAGACTTAAATGTTTACTGAAGGAAGGAACCATTGAGTTCTGGAGAAATGTACCAGTGGAGAAATACCCCAATGTCAAATGTGCTGCGCTCAGACTGCTATCAATGTTTGGGTCTACTTACCTTTGTGAGTCTTTTTTTTCAACACTGAAACAAGTGAAATCAAAACATCGGTCTGTTCTTACAGACACACACACAAGAGAATTACTGCGAGTGGCCACAACCGAATACAAGCCAGAATTTAAGAAAATGGTTGAAAACAAGGATTGCCAAAAGTCCCACTAATAAAAAATTTCAACAAAAATCTATACTACAAGTGTGGATTCACCCCGAACCCCCTTCCCGGTTACTATTTAAAACAAAACTATTTTATTGTTATTTTTACTTTCTTTATTTTGTTAACAAATTGTATGTATACTGTATTATGTTGTGTACATTGCTTCAATAAAATAAAAAATTCTGCAAAGTAAGAACGTTTATACAAGTTATGTATGATTTTCAGTGTGCTAGGCTTGCCAGCGTAACTAAAAACGGGGTTGTTTATATCCAGCAAGAATATATTACATATTCTGTAAATGTAGAAAAAAACGGGGTTGTAACACATTGTCACGCACCAGGAAACATCACACCAAAGGTGTGCATAAAAAATGGGGCGTGACCTTGTGCCATCTAGACCACACCCATTTTCCATTAGACCACGCCCACTTTTTTTGCGCGCGCCTACGGCGCGCGCATGATACCGGCTCTTTGGCTTTCTTAGAGACAATTCTGGGCTCTTTGGCTCAGACTAGTTGGCCACCCCTGAGCTAGACTGTTCTTCGGTGACATCACAATGCATTCAGCTAGGCAGTATCTCTGTCACATCGCAATGCTTTCAGCTATACAGTACCTGTGTGAAATCACAATGCATTCAGCTAGACAGTATCTCTGTGACATCATAATACATTCAGCTATAAAAAACCTTTGTGACATAACAATGCTTTTACCTATACAGTACCTGTGGGACATCAGAATGCATTCAGCTAGCAGTACCTCTGTGACATCACATTGCATTTAGCTGAGTAGATAAAGTCAACCTTTCTGTCAAACTTGACAGTTGTTAACGCCCCCTTGCCCTAGGACCCGCCCCCTTTTAATATTAAATGATAGTGTTTTATATCGCTTAATATAAAATTAATATAAATTTATAGTGTTCGATATTAAAACGTATTAAAAATTGTCGCGTAACACCAGTCGCAGAGTGTCGCGCAACACCCCGTCGCAGTATGTCACGCAACGCGGCGCGTCAAATCAGGCGGATGAAAGATGCATATTACACAGTGTTAAAACCAGGTAGTTTTAGCGGTATTGATAAATATTATGAGTCGGTTAAAAATAAATTTAAAAGATCCGACGTAAGAAAGTGGTTACAAGAACAAGACGCCTACACGCTGCACAAGCCAGCAAGAAAAAACTATAAAAGGAACATGATTTGTGTATCGGGTATAAACCAACAGTGGCAATGCGATTTGGTCTCGCTGATAGATTTGTCAAAATACAACGATGGCGTTAAATACATATTAACAATCATCGATATATTCAGTAAGAGGGTGTGGGGTGAAAGTCTGACCGCTAAGAATGCAGCAACAGTCGCTAATGCTTTTGAAAAAATATTCCAGCGCGGTGATGTGCCGATGAAGCTACAAACCGGTAATGGTAAAGAGTTTCTAAACAGAAGCCTAAAAAAGGTGTTAGAAAAATACGGTATAAAACATTTCACGACCAATAACGATGTGAAAGCGGCTGTTATAGAGCGCTTCAATAGGACTTTAAAAACACGCATGTGGCGCTATTTCACGGCAAAGAATACCTACAGATATATAGACGTTTTACAAGACTTCATACGCAGCTATAATAACACATACCATAGAACGATTAAGTGCGCTCCAAACGATGTGAATGACTCTAACGCGTTGAGTGTCTTCAAAACGACCTACGGTGATTACTTTAGAAGTAAGAAAGCCCCAGTTTGTTTAGGAATCGGTGACCACGTCCGTATTTCTAAATATAAGGACATATTTCAGAAAGGTTACGAACAGAGCTTTTCTGAGGAGATTTTTGTTGTACATAGTGTGAACACTAAAGGGATTAAACCGCTTTATAAGTTGGCAGATCTGTACGGTGAAGTTATAACAGGTAGTTTTTACCCCGAAGAGCTTCAAAGCATACCAAAAAACTATAACAGAGTTTACAAAGTGGAAAAGATTTTAAAAAATAAGACGGTCAGAGGCCGTAAATACGCGTTAGTCAAGTGGCGCGGTTACCCCGCAAAATTTAACAGTTGGGTCGCAGCATCGGTGATAAAAGACATATAAAGATCATCAGTATCTAACAAGACGAGCGATGGATGACAAATCGTTCTACATAACCTTACCCAGCAACGCATCGGCTGTTACCTTCCCGCAAAATAAGATTTCTAACTATACGACAAAGTTGGCTAAACCGATAGACTTAAATGGCGAATGGGAAGTGGCACTTACTGAGATACAATACCCGCATACGTGGAATACATTGGATTTACAAGATTGTAGACTGCAATTATCATGGGATGGAACGGCGGACCAGCCGGTGGCGAGAGTCGCGAGTTTGTGCATTAAACCCGGTTTTTATGAAACAATCGAGGCGTTACTGAACGTAATCAACGCTGAAATTGTACAACTGAAACTGGACGTTGGATTAAGACTAACGTATGATCCATTTGCACGCGTTGTAACATGTGACAGCAAACTGTTGTATCAAATCCACGCCGGTTCTAAGCTGACATGGATACTGGGTTTACAGCCTAAAACTAATATTTCTAAACCATGCGCCGACATCAAAGGCGGCCAATATACGATGTACGTGTACACAGACATTATCGAACACCAACGGGTCGGGGATAGTTATGTACCGCTACTTCGCACTGTTGAAATGAAGGGTTATAACAATGAGGTTGTCACAATACGATACGAGAAACCCGATTACGTACCATTGTGCAAAACACATTTTGACACGATAGCCATAGAGATAAAGAACGACCAAAACGAGAACATGGCATTTAAGTTTGGGAAAGCGATCGTGAAGCTACACTTCAGACGCCGCAAAACTGAATTTTATTAACTAAGCAGAATGGTCGCTGTTAAAAATTATGGCGATCCGGGGCTCTATGCGCAATATTATAAATCTCAAGCCGGTAATGGATTACCAGGTTTTCACGGCAGCGCATACATGTACGGCTGCGGTTTAGGCGGTATTTTTCGAAGTCTTTTCAGAAAAGCTGTTCCTCTTTTCCGGAGAGGTTTAGAGTTGGCTAAACCGCATATGAAGACAGCGGTTCGTAATATAGCGAAAGATGTTATCGGGCAAGCCACAACGGCCGTTGTGAATAAGATACACGAGGCGAACCAAGCAAAGCAAGACGGTTCAGGACTAATATATACAAGAAAAGGCGTGTCTAAAAGAAAACGGAAGCGTATGATAGCGCTTCCGCCTTGGGACATACCCTTTTTAAATAAAAAACAGAGACGACGCAACTCAAAGAAGAAGAGAAAGCCGAAGAGTGCCGTTGGTGATATTTTTTAAACATGTCTTTCATACACCACGAATCCGTTGAATGTGCAAAAACAGAGCTGGATCTTTTTGACGTGCCCCCGACACAAACTAGCATAGAGAAAAGTCTATACGTCGAAGTTCAACCTTTAGCGGCGTTATCCGACACAGCTCCGCTTGAATTTTATATAGCAGCCAGCGGTGAACACTACTACGATCTGAACAATACGCTGTTGTACGTGACATGCAAGATCGTACGAACCGATAACACGCCGATACCGCAAGGTGCGCGGGTCGCGCTTATTAATTACCCAATAGCGACCTTATTCAACCAAGTGGATGTAACTCTGGGCGACAGGCTCATATCACAATCCAACAATCTTTACGCATACCGCGCGTACATTGAGACTATATTAAATTACAGCTCGGACGCATTGTCAACAAAACACACAACAGGACTATTTTACAAAGATGTGGATGGTGAATTTAACAACACGGCGCTGGACGGCCCGAATACGGGATTCAAAAAACGAGCAGGCGCAACAGCGCAGAGTCGCACTGTTGAACTGCTAGGCCCGCTTCACTGCGACCTCTTCCATCAACATAAACTAATTTTAAACGCCGTTGATCTGAAGATTAAACTAACCAGAAACAAAGATGCATTCTGCTTAATGACGTCTGAGGCGGATGCCTTTAAAATACAGATCACAGCTGCATCCCTGTTCGTGAAAAGAGTTCAGGTCTCACCGGCCGTGCGGATTGGGCACGCGCAGGCTCTGTTAAACGGTAACGCGATTGACCGCGTTGGGATGAAAATCTACAGCGTACCAACAGGCAGTAGAGTATTTAATCTAGAAAATTTATTTTTAGGACAAGTACCGAAAACAGTTATAGCAGGTTTCGTGGATAACGAATCATTTTCAGGAATCCATAACCGGAACCCCCTGTGCTTTGAACATAAAAATGTAAGTTTTGCGTCCCTTTATCTGGATGGAACGCCGCACCCCGCCAAGCCATTTCAACCCGACTTTGAAAGCGGTAATGCTGTAAGAGAGTATATGTCACTCATACAAATCACAAATAAGCAGAAATCTGACAATGGTATACTGATTGACCGCGAAGAGTACCTCAGGGGCTACACGCTATTCGCTTTTGACCTTTCACCAGAACAGGAGTGTGGAGAACACCTTTCCCTGATAAGAACAGGCAATCTACGTGCCGAATTCCGCTTTGCAGAAGCGTTGGACCGGACAGTCAATGTGATAATATACGCACTATTTGATAACATCATCGAGATTAATCAAAGGCGCGATGTGCTGTACGATTATCTATAAATGAAATAAACTAACACTACGCTGCTGAAAAAATGAACACATTACAGATAAACTGTATTCTGTACGCCGTGCAAAGCACAAGGCATGTTTTTAAAGGAACGTATCCGTGCGATATGTTACCGGTCAGTAAACTGTTGCAATATCCCTGCGCGTTTGTAATCAATACGCATAGCAGCGGGCAGCCGGGTGAGCACTGGTTGGCCGCTTATTTTAACGAACAACGTGAATGTTACTTTTTTGATTCTTACGGGTTAGCCCCTGACAGCCCCCTATTCCCAAAGGCAATAATACATTTTTTAAACTTGAATTCAAAAAGTGTTTATCACCAAAATATGCAGTTGCAAAATTTTAACAGTACCGTTTGCGGTCAATATTGCATATACTTTATATTTTACATGTGTAAAAAATACAAATATGTGGATGTACTGGCCCGTTTTAGTGATGACACAAAACGTAATGATTGTTTTGTTTCAAATTTTGTAAGACGACTACCAAGAAGCCATTGTCTGAATCATTATGCATATAGATATATACAGAATTGCGTAACTTGTAACCAGCGTTGTGCGTGAAACACGCTTCACACACAGCGTTGTGCGTGAAACGTTTTATGTACAACGTGTCAATGACACGTTGTACATAAAACGTTTCACGCACAACGCTGTGTGTGAAGCGTGTTACGCACAACGTTGTATTGTTTGTGTAACTTGTAATCAACATTCTGTTTGATACGTTTTATGTACAACGCATCATACCTATGATGTTTTTCTAATAAACAACGTTGTTTATTAAACTTTATATCGTGTGCTTGAAATTTCTTCCGTTTACAGCAATAGAAACAAAGAACAAAACGTTGTTTTATAAAGCATAAGCATATTTTATTGATATATGTATATATATATATATATATAACACGGTAAAGATGAGTTTAAAACATTACATAAAATATTATTGACATAAGTTAAACATTGTGGCGCAAAATACCAACACAAAATACAGTGTATAAAAATAATATAAATTAGTTATATGTTATAGTTTCAGCCACTGTGAATCCTGAAATAGATTTACGGATCTTTTCCTAGGCAGTAAGTAACCATGCGGTGTTGTTAAACCTGGGGGACTTAAAACATTTATTCGCCCTTTGTTAAGGGTTTGTAACGACATGGGCGATGTCACAGCGCCATCAGAGTCATCCTGCATCTCAGCTTTTAATCGTTCTAAACACATTCTATTCCCCGCATTGGCTATGACGGTTGAGGGAATATTCAATTCAGACATAGCCCGCATAAATTCAGGCCAACCATTCGGTATATTACGGATCGACACACCGTTACTTTGCGTGATGCTTCTTATTAAATCTAACATGTTGGAACCAGGCACAGTGACGCCTTTGTACAGAAACTCCCCTTTACTGTTCCAGTCTGTGATGTGTTTAGAGCGTGTCATTTTACTCAATAGTATTTCACAGTTTTTCTTATACCGGTCATTAACACCGCTCAAAAGCTCATGATAAACAGCATCGGGGGCAATAGGCTGTGTCGTATTATTTGATTCATCAACAGATTTTGCAACGGGTGATAAAAGAGCTAAAGTTGACATTTCACTATCAGCCTGCTTACTCAACACCAGGTATCTCTGCAACAACATTGTATATCGCTTTGCTTTTTCATATTCTGATAAATCATTATTCTGTAGTATTTTCACGATCTCTACATCTAGACCGTGCGTTGCTGTTTTACGTATGTCGTCGCTGTTCGTTTTATTATGTAAACGTTCTATCTGATTCTGAGGCACCAGATACATTTTCTCAGCGTACTCCATCAGCGATTAGACAATAGTCCTGTAATTAGCGGTATAGCAAAACCAAGCAGCGAGCCGATAAAACCACCCGACTGTTTAACCAGAATCTTCTTTTTTCCAATGGCACATTTCTTATTACAAAGTGATTTTATAAGCGCACGCTTCTTTTTAAGGTAGTTCAGCTGCCGTTGAGACAGCGGTATTTTGCCTTTAAGCGTGTTGAGCGCTATCTCACAAATGGCCGTGACTAAATCGTTTGAAGCGTTGGATAAAATAGCATTTCTTTGGATTGGTGTGGCTTTAATTAACGTTTTTAAAAGCACCCAATTACGTCTTATCCGCCCCGACATGTTCACCGTTGTTAGAATGGCAACAAATGACTAAAGGTTGTACTGTTATAGCTTTATAGAACCATGCTTCTTAATGACAAAAGCGACAGGCTTGTCTGGTGGGAATAAGCCGCTTCGTAAACGATAATCGTCAAGAGCGTTGTTTCTTAAATCAACCAGCAAATACCCATAAGGGGCAGCCGTCGCGGATTCATAGGATTCGAGAAAAAAACGATGTTTCGATGGGTACATTTGTCTAGCCAGAATGCCCACCTGCATTTTATCCCTGGGGTTTTTGAACAGGACCATATATTTTGTGTTTAAATGTATAGTTCTGCTCTTTTTACCTTGACAAAATATGTTTTGGACAAGGTACAGGATACTGAGATTACGATGATGTACATACTTTGTGAAAGCCTTCTCAACCTCAGAATTATTACTTGCCGCGTCCATCAAATCATCAATCACTGTTAAATTAACCTTATCAGGGGGAAAAAGTTGATCATCGCTAAAAGACTCTGGTAACCCCTCTATAAAGCGCGTACAGGGGTAATCACGCAGAAGTTGGTCGTATATAGGTTGCCAACAGGTGTAAAACCAAACAACATTATCAGGTACATGAGTCATATGTGTTGCAGCGTGTTGCAACAGCGTTTTGACAAAATAACTTTTACCCGAATTGGACGGCCCCGCTAAAATACATGAGAAAGGGTGTTGAAATCTGGTGTCCATCTTAATAGCCGAACGGCAGTGTTGTGAAGTTGTCCGTAAGAGACCGTTTAGTATAAACACACCTTTGCGTCTTCTGCAAAGTACGCGTCTCTATCTGCCAGCACTTTTTCACACGTACTATACCGGGTTGACGGATCACAACCTTTTTCTGGTCATCGCCTTCGGGGTTTAAAGGATAATCTAAGACCAGTTCTTTCAGGCTGTCAAAGTTAACGTGCTGCGCATTATCAACATTGAGCGTTATACCTTTAACTTTTAAACAGGTCTTTCCGTTGTTTAGTCGATAGCCGTATGACTTGGGACCGGCTGAGACAAATTCTGTTATATGGGTGCCTGTGGGCAGTTCGCTGGTCAACTCACCTAAATAATCACCCAATGGCGGGCTCCAGTCACCGGGTCTACTGACAAAAATTACAGAATCGGTGTCGTGATAAAGACATCTATCTTGTAATCTATACAGTAGTTTGTACAGTTCAACACGGGCATAAGCCGTTGTAAAGATGGCTATAGTTACATTTGAAATTGCACCCCTGGTGTAATGGTCTTTGGCATACTTCCAATTTACCATAACTGTATCATCGTCAATAAAATCCAAAGCGGACACGTCATAGTACGGTAAGAACGCGTATTCAAAAAGTTTGTCGGGGTCGGTCACTAGACACGTATTGGGCATGTTGCTACGTTGACCAAATTTACCCCATAAGGAATTTAAAAACAATTTTGAAATTTGTCTTTTAGCGGGGTTGATTTCTATGTGTTCGGGTCGTAAAGACAAGCCTTCATTCTTTTGATAGGCGTCTATATACTCTTGGCGTTTCTCGGCGTCTGTACACCATTCGGGATAACCAGAGGCCTCTTGTTTATCCCTGAGGTGCGTTTTAATGTAGCCTGAAAACAATTTGTCAGATCTCTCATCAAAATGCCACACCTCATAGATTTTACATACCTTGTACCCCATTTCTACAGCCAAGTTTAGTTCCACGGTACACCATGTACCGATGAGCGCACGTTTTTCTGAATCATGAACGCACGGCTCAGTCTGTCCAGACTCAGCGCATGTGCGACATAATGGAAACATTAACTTGCCGCCCATTTTAACTGGCAGAACCGGAAAGAATAGGCCACGAGGTGGATAAACTTTAACCCTGGCAAAACCGAAATACTTTGTGACATCACCAAAGTCCTTATAAATAATGCGTGGGTGCTGTATAGGATACGTTTTGGTTTTATTAACATACGGATAGAGACTGGTGAAATCAAAATAGTGTATTTTTTCATCACAGCCTGTTTTGTGATACAGCTTTATGGCGTTTGTGCGCCCGCCATAAAGAGCATCACGTGGCTCCAAGGGTTCGGGTAAATCTTTACCCTTCAGAAAAGCCTGTAGATCCGCATCAGAATCTAGCATAGACTTCCATTCACAACCCCAGATTTCACGTATCTGAAATCCACAACGTTTAAGGTAGTGCAACTTTACCTGCGTCTTGTGGTGTAATTGACCGTAGGTCGTTTTAGTCAGTTTGTTTTTATCATCGGCGTTGTAACAAGCACCACAGCCGTGGTAAAAACAACCTTGGAATTCAAATGCAGTTGGTGTGCCGTTAATCACGGCATAACCATCCAGGCTGTATTTACCAACTTTCTTCTCACCCCCTTGTAAAGCGTGTCTTATACTCACCCCTTCTTTGTGTTCTATGTACATTAACCACTGTATGGCGGGCGTTGAGTAACGCTTCTGCGTCTTGTGATAGTTATCACCCGGTACAAGCGCCAGTGTCTTTTCCTGTAAAAATTTACACCGGTACATGGCCATGCATACGCTCGCCAACGTGACTAATTGAAAAGCCTCGATGTGACGTTTAACCACAACCTTTTTTTTTTTCTTTGTTATTAGAAACTCCTGTTCTGTCATGGCTATAACAGCAGATCTGAAAGCATCACAAGCTTTTTGTAATATTTTCACATCGTCTTTACAATATCGCACGAGCTCTTTTTGAAAGTTAAACGGTTTGTGTACACACTGTTTATACCAAGCTGTAAACTCAGATAATTCATCAGGCATCATGTATTGTGGACCAAAATACTCTATTGACGGCATAGTTCCTATGTAATTTTGGTTATCAGCTGTGTTAAAAAAATGTGGGAAATAACCTTTGGTACCGTCAAACCCCATCGCCTTTGGTAACTTGCTAAGCCGCATGGGTAAAAAATTTAAAGAGTCGATAAATCTTATCTTCAAATCTTTTACCGTGATGCACATTATGTTGCCGCCTCTAGATAATAATTCAATCTTTAATTTCTCCTTAATCAGCTGGCGCAGCACAAAATATGCATCATAGCGACCTGCATTATGGGCTATGAATGTGTAATGCTCAAATTTTGGTTTCATGAACGTCTTTACAAAGTCTTCGATACACGCAACACCCTTAAACTCCCAGTCTTTCTCACCCGTTAATGTTAAAGCGTAACAGTAGTTTGGTATGTGCACACCCGTCTCCTGCATACACTCAAAATCATAAAAGATGTATTTCTTTGTGGGCTCTTCCGGCTTGATGGTTTGTATATAGCACAAATGGTTCGAAAACCCATCAACGAACACCTTACAAATGGGGCACTTTAGGCCTCTGCAGTTATGATCTGTTCGCCTGTAGAGACAACACTTGTCACAATATACATGTTCAAGACAGGATATTTTGTGATCAAGAGCTAAAGCTTTGTGTAGCTCTAAACACTCGTTTGATCGACAAAATACCCTACACACCGAACACCTTAAAGCCGTCACACCGTCGTCAATACAAGCCGGCCTGTGACAAGCCTTACAAAAGAAAAGACAATCGTGATTATTTCTATGATGGTAAGCGCTATGACAACGGACGCAGTAATATCGGGCACCAAGAAACGCTTTGATATCGAGTATCCAATAAAAGTGACAATCGTGATATAGCACAAAGATCGTGTCTTTGTAACGACTGTCTGCACTGTAGTATTTCCAAGACCCTTGACTGTAATAGAGGAGATTGATGGATACTTTTAAATAATTTTCAAAAATTGCAACATCGCTAAAGCTGACCGCTTTATCAAGCGGCAGATTCAAAGCTTTATGTAGTTGTATCGCTCTCTCCTGTATTACATGATCATTGGCATTGTTACCTTTATCCAGAAGTTTACAGACGCTAGCGGCCAAACACAGGTTATTACCTACGCGTCTGAAGTCATAGAGATATCTCTTTCTTTTATCTATTATTAAACTTTGGGGCAGGCGTTGTAAACTACGCCCAGTCAAACCAGACCCTGATCTGTTCATAAAAATACTGATCACAAATCTTAAGCCTGTGGATAATAAGAATTCAGCGTTACTTTGAAGCGTGTTTGTAATCTGATTCAAAAAACTGGCAGCGTCTAATGTTTCTTGCGGCTTACGATGCGAATAGATGGCATTGTGTAACCCACCCCCCTCCAATCTAAGCTGAACGCGGTCGGCAGGATCCACGCCCGCAAGGACATCATCGAGCATGGCCTGTATAGCCGTATGAATGGCTCGAACTCCCTCTACAAATGATGTAACCCTATCCAAATTAACAAACCGATAGTGATTGTGGTACTCAACGGCTCTGAAATTCGGTCGTTGTCGTTCATAGCGGTTAATTGCTTCTAAGTATACATGTTGCCGACCTTCGTCATTACCGGGTGACTCAACACGGCCTGCATCATCATATATGGGGCTTGCATCGCGCTCAATATTGTCAGCCTGTGATTCGTCATTCGGTAATGCATGGGGTGGAGATTGATCTAAATCTACATGCCTCGCACTGTGCTGACCTCCTACCACATGTACCCTGTGACGCTTGCGTTTTCTCAATTGACCACCTACCGCATGTTCCCTGTGCCGCTTGCGCTTTCTCGATCTGATTAATGTTGTTACAGCCTGTTTCACCTTTGCGCGTCGGAATAACTGTGAGATCTTGTATGTTAAACAAGGTTTAATTCGTGGTTTTTTTTTACAGTCATTTAAATTTAAAACACGTTTCAAACCATTGCCTAGCATGCCTAGTCACGGATCAGTTTCATTTATTTCTGCAAAATGATGTATGTTGGCTTTAATAAATTCAGTTGTCTTAACCGACCGATCTATGTATTTTGACATGACATTCATATACGTCTCAACAACTTCTTTAACAATGTCTTGTTTACATTTACTACCGTGGCACACACCTTTAATGTGTTTTAACAAATATCCGGCTTTTACGCCCATGTTCTCAACATCTTCCCGTATCTTACCCAACAACGCGTAAAATTGTATTTCAGCGTCTTGGCCTAATTGTTCTGAATTTTGACATTCATCAACTATGTCGGGCGCTAGCCCTCGCGCCGGTACACAAGCATCAGCCGATGCGTGTACCAGGGCTGTCGTTGTAAAAATATTGGGCATTGATGTTACACAATCAACCGTTGTAGTATTACCAGGTATTCCTGCAACGGCTGATAATACTTCATCAGAGCTATTCTGCGGATCTTGTGTCGTTGACTCTACACAATTTGTAATAAGCTCTTGCCCATTTATGTCATCAATATCTGATATCACAGGATTACCGGCTATGTGTCTTGTTTCTGTTTCAGAGCAATCCTGTGTATCGGTAATAGTGATGACATCGGATTGCGACAATTGCTTAACATTACTTCTTGAGTCAATATTTGATAACAAACCAATGCCTGCTATGTGCCTTGTTTCTGTTTCAGAACAAACCTGTGTATCTGGAATTGTGATTACAGCGGATTGCGACAATTGCTTAACATTACTTCTTGAGAGACGCGATGCCCTCTTAACCTTTACAGTCTTTGTATTACCAGCGACACCCCGGTCTGCAGTGTTAAACGCTGTGTGTTTTGATGTTACAGCAACATCATTACTTACGCATGATACAGTTTGTAACGCGATCCTTCTCCGTTGTGGCTTATCATTTTCGGAATATGACAATTTTCTTTTCAGATCTGTAAATGTTGAATTATGACTTCTCTCATTCGTTCTTGGTCGAGCCGGCTTTCGTTTGTTCGGTACGATACAGCCGTTATGCACAGCCATAACTGATGACCTAGCAACGTTCTTATGTACAATTGCCGGCGTTACGAATTGATGGTTCTCCGCTTCAGCGGCGGTTGTGCGTTTTGATATTTTCCCGCTTGTACTAGGCCTGTGTATCTGCGAGCATGTATCACTGACTGTTGGTATCAAAGGAGCATAGCGTCTTGCTACAGCGTCATCTGTAATACATATATTATAAAATAAATATAAACGACTCTGCATGTAAATCAGTATTTAAATCACCGCATAACAATATACCATATAACAGCGTTTGATTACACACCTGCTGCTGCGAATTGATGGCTTTCCGTTTCAGCGGCGGTTGTGCGTTTTGATATTTTCCCGCTTGTACTAAGACGGTGTATTTGCGCTACTGAATCACATCCTGATGGTATCGTCGGCGCATAACGCATTGCTACAGCCTCATCTGTAATACCTATATTATAAAATAAATATAAACAAAGCTGCCTGAAAATCAGCATTTAAATCAACACATAACAATATACCATATAACAGTGCTTGATTACACACCTGCTTTATATTCGAATGTTTTAGCACGACCCCCTGTCGCGTGTGGGAAAAACGGTTGCTCATCAACAACATTGCTGTTCTGTATAGATGTGTTGTGACAATAATCAGGTTTGTTCAATATATCCCGTAGAATAACATCAGCCGTCGCATCATCCATTTTTGTGGCATCTTTAACCGGTGAAAAATGAAAAATAAAAATAAAAAAATAAAAAATATTACATACGGTATAAAATTAGAATAACATGAAAAAGCGATTCATTACTGAGAATATAAAGTGTGTACAGTTGACAACAAATCAGCACAACTGTACAAGGTTTATTTTTAATTCTTTAGCCGTGGAAAAATAAATAAATAAATAAAAAATAAAAATAAAAAATAAAAAATAAAAAATAAAATAAAAAATAAATAAAGATATCATGTTACTCACAATCTGGCGCCAATTCCAAAATATTATTAAAATCCGGTATAGCGCTGAAGTCTAAGCCAAAGGGACTATCAACAGACAAATCGAGATTCTCTGTATTTG
This sequence comes from Pseudophryne corroboree, assembly GCF_028390025.1. NCBI lineage: Eukaryota > Metazoa > Chordata > Amphibia > Anura > Myobatrachidae > Pseudophryne > Pseudophryne corroboree. The sequence goes on along the minus strand of NC_086447.1, from coordinate 459,238,732 downwards.
TGATTACTGTCAAATCGGGGGAAATAAAAATGAGAAAATAATAATTATTTAATAATTACTATTTAATAATTACTTATCAATGTATCCAGACTGTTGTACGTTCATACTATTTAAACTTTTAAAAATGAACAAATTGTAGACCTTGACTATAATTTCATACTATTTAAACTTGAAATATAAATAAAAACGCGTCAATGTCCTTTATAGACATAGCTTACTTTGAGAGGTTTGATAACTTGGCAAAGCATCATCATCATCAGAAGAAGAAGATCTGTTTCTAACCATGAAAGTGTTTTTGTTGTTGATGTTCTGCATTGTCTGTCTCTGAACCAATAATGAAAATGAGAGACGGTTAATATCTATCAAACGAATTAGTTGAAATATTGTGTTGGCGCATTCCCAAAATGAACCACTAGATGTCGCTATTACCACATATTTAAATAACATTCAGACAGCCACATTATTAAAACTATATGTTCTATGTGTTACAATGCATCGCATTGATGTTGCTGTTTAGCGATGCATTTCACATATGAGTGCATACTGCGATTTGCAACTGTCCAATAGGTTTGAAATATTAACATATTATACATGTATGCCTAAAAACAAAGGATGCAATGGCAGGACAGAATCGTGTAACAGTGTGTATATCGCGGCATAGAAACAACATATTTAAACAGCCTTCAGAGCCATATTTGTAAAATAAAATAAATAAATAAATAAATAAAATAAAAAATGCAATATGTATAAATATAATAATAATAATAATAATAATAATTATGATAATAATAATAATAATAATCTTTTGCTGTTGATGTTCTGCATTGTCTGTCTCTGAACCAATAATGAAAATGAGAGACGGTTAATATCTATCAAACGAATTAGTTGAAATATTGTGTTGGCGCATTCCCAAAATGAACCACTAGATGTCGCTATTACCACATATTTAAATAACATTCAGACAGCCACATTATTAAAACTATATGTTCTATGTGTTACAATGCATCGCATTGATGTTGCTGTTTAGCGATGCATTTCACATATGAGTGCATACTGCGATTTGCAACTGTCCAATAGGTTTGAAATATTAACATATTATACATGTATGCCTAAAAACAAAGGATGCAATGACAGGACAGAATCGTGTAACAGTGTGTATATCGCGGCATAGAAACAACATATTTAAACAGCCTTCAGAGCCATATTTGTAAAATAAAATAAATAAATAAATAAATAAAATAAAAAATGCAATATGTATAAATATAATAATAATAATAATAATTATGATAATAATAATAATAATAATAATAATAATAATAACACTTACCATAATGTCTTCACGTGTGTATAGCTGTGCAGCTTCAGTTGAAATTTCTTCTTCTCAGTGCTCTGTCCCACTTCAGTGATGTGGTCTGTTCTTATAACACTGGCTGTGAGCCATATGGCCCCCACCAACCTGTGGTACGCCGTCCCACATTTCCAAGATGCTTGGGGCGGGACTTTTAAACATATAATCTTTGGTTTATACATTAGTAAATGTGATAATTATTTTCAGTTACAATAAAGATATAATCTTTTAGCTGTTTCTTAAATGTCATACACAGCGCATCAAACGCATACCAAATACATTTATATTATATATACAGAAGAAAAAAAATAAATAAATAAATAAAAAATAAAAATCCTGAGTGGTCTAAACTACTTGTATAGATTGAATGGAAGTCATTCCAAATGGGTATATCTTATACTGTAGAATATGAGGCTCATAAAAAGCGCATAAATTATTTAATAATAAAATGAATTTATAAAAAGCATTATACAGAAGTTCTTATGAACTAATGTACATGAATACAAAATTATTTTATGATTCCATAAATATACACTGGCTTACTGATTTGTAGCTAAAATTACAAAAAATATTGTCTTTGTACATGAATACAAAATTATTTTATGATTCCATAAATATACACGGGCTTACTGATTTGATTAGGACCCATCACCATGATATCTCATTATGGTATGTAATTAATCCAAAAGATGGAAAAATCCGATTTGAGTCAACACATAAACCTGTAGGTGGTGCTAATGTTCCTCTACAGAGATAACAATCGAAAATGGTTTTGATTAGGAACCATCACCATGATATCTCATTATGGTATGTAATTAATCCAAAAGATGGAAAAATCCGATTTGAGTCAACACATAAACCTGTAGGTGGTGCTAATGTTCCTCTACAGAGATAACAATCGAAAATGGTCATGGTCAAATTATAAGCAATGGTCATGGTCAAATTTGCACATCGTGCTTCTGAGGGGTTTCTGTGACATTTAAAATGACCTTTTAAATTAGTACCATGTGTGATGAACCCTTGCTTCTAAGAATGTTCATGGTTAAATTGTACATCGTGGCTTCTGAGGGTTTCTGAGCATTTAAAATGACCTTTGTGACATTTTAAAATGACCTTTTAAATTAGTGCCATGTGTGATGAACCCTTGCTTCTAAGAATGTTCATGGTTAAATTGTACATCGTGGCTTCTGAGGGGTTTCTGAGCATTTAAAATGACCTTTGTGACACGGTCATTAGTGATTATCCTTTTTAAAACTGTAACATGTGTGACTCATGAAGTTTCAGCTGCTGGAATGTAAGAACATTTTGTGTTACAAAAAAAAAAAAAAAAAAAAGATGTATTTTAAAGTGTGTGTCATATGTGACATTCTGCGACTGGTGCTGCTTGACACTCTGCGACTGGTGTTACGCGACAATTTTTAATACGTTTTAATATCGAACACTATAAATTTATATTAATTTTATATTAAGCGATATAAAACACTATCATTTAATATTAAAAGGGGGCGGGTCCTAGTGCAAGGGGGCGTTAACAACTGTCAAGTTTGACAGAAAGGTTGACTTTATCTACTTAGCTGGACAGTACCTTTGTGACATCACAACACTTTCAGCTAGAAAGTACCTCTGTAACATCACAACACATTCAGCTAGACAGTATCTCTGTGACATCACAACACATTCAGCTAGACTGTTCTTCGGTGACATCACAATGCATTCAGCTAGACAGTACCTCTGTCACATCACAATGCTTTCAGCTATACAGTACCTGTGTGAAATCACAATGCATTCAGCTAGACAGTACCTCTGTGACATCAAAATGCATTTTGTCTAGACAGTAACTCTTTGACATCACAACACATTTAGCTAGACCGTACCTTTGTCACATCACAATGCATTCAGCTAGACAGTACCTCTGTGACTTCACAATACATTTAGGTAGACCAGTGATTCCCAGCAACAGTGCCGCGGCACCTCCAGTTGTTTTCTGATGTTCTGCAAGAGATGCTCTGCCAAGCTGTCGTCATCAGGGCTCGGGTAGTGCTTGTGCCCTTCCACAGCCCAGCCTGTGACCTATGGCGTCATGGCATGACTTCTAGGTCATGCATGCCACGTCACCTTCCAGCACGCCCATCTGCCAGCATCAGCGCCAGCCTCAGCATTAGCCTGAGTACAGCATGCTGCCTTCCAAGCTGTGCTTATCACAGACGTATAAACTGCCGCTGCTGAGGAAATCCACTAATTATAGTAGGAGGCAGTGTATATTTGTTTATATGATTGCTGTGGGAGACAGTGTGAGGAATTACTTGGAGGGGGGACGGGACACAGTGTGTGTAATTACCGTTGAGGCAGTGTCTGGAATTACTGTTGGGGCATGTGTGGTATTACTGTGGGGGCAGTGTGTGGAAATACTGTCGGGGAAGTGTGTGGAATTACTGTGGGGGAAGTGTGTGGAATTACTGTTGGGGCATTGTGTGGAATTACTGTGGGGGACAGTGTGTGGAATTACCTTTTGGGCCAATGTTTTTGACAACTGTGGGGACAAAGTGTTTGACTACTATTGGCCACATTTGTATTACTGTGGGAACTAATGTGTTTGTATTACTCCGGGGGTCAGTGTGTTCTATTACTGTGGGGGCCAATGTGTGTGTTTTCTTCCCATGGGGGCCAATATGTGTGTTTTCATGTGTTTGTGTTTTTGTCATTGTGAGGGACTGATGGTGTGCCTTGGCAACTTCAAAGTCTTGTTTGGTGTGTTGCGTGATGAAAAAGTTTGACAATCATTATTCTAGACCTGTGGTTCTCAAACTCGGTCCTCAGGACCCTACACGGTTCACATTTCCCATGTAACCCAGCAGGTGCACTGTGTATCACCAACTGTCACATTTTAAAAATCTACAGGTGACCTGCAAAACATGAACCGTGTGGGGTCCTGAGGACCGAGTTTGAGAACTTGTGGTCTAGACCACAAGTCAGGTGCAGGATAAAAAAAGTGCCTTAGTTGTGCACAGCCATTATAGGGGGTAATTCAAACCTCATCATAGCAGCAAATTTGTTAGCAGTTGGGCAAAACCATGTGCACTGCAGGGGGGGGGGCAGATATAACATGTGCAGAGAGAGTTAGATTTGGATGGGGTGTGTTCAAAGTGAAATCTAAATTGCAGTGTAAAAATAAAGCAGCCAGTATTTACTCTGAATAGAAACAAAATAACCCACTCAAATCTAACTTTCTCTGCAAATGTTATATCTGCCACACCTACAGTGCACATGGGCCCTCATTCCGAGTTGTTCGCTCGTTGCCGAGTTTCGCTATATTGCGATTAGTCGCTTACTGCGCATGCGCAAGGTTCGCAGAGCGCATGCGCTTAGTTATTTTACTCAAAAGTTAGGTATTTTACTCACGGCATAACGAGGATTTTTCATCGTTCTGGTGATCGGAGTGTGATTGACAGGAAGTGGGTGTTTCTGGGCGGAAACTGGCCGTTTTATGGGAGTGTGCGAAAAAACGCTGGCGTTTCTGGGAAAAACGCGGGAGTGTCTGAAGAAACGGGGGAGTGTCTGGGCGAACACTGGGTGTGTTTGTGATGTCAAACCAGGAACGAAACTGACTGAACTGATCGCAATGGCTGAGTAAGTCTGGAGCTACTCAGAAACTGCTAAGAATTTTCTATTCGCAAAACTGCTAATCTTTCGTTCGCAATTCTGCTATGCTAAGATACACTCCCAGAGGGCGGCGGCTTAGCGTGTGCAATGCTGCTAAAAGCAGCTAGCGAGCGAACAACTCGGAATGAGGGCCTTGGTTTTGCCCAACTGCTAACAAATGTGCTGCTACGATCAGGTCTGAATTACTCCCATAGTCCCCATGAGAAGGGCTTTTCAGCTTTTTCTAAAAATAGACCCGGCCTGATGTGACACTTATAAACATAAAAACACAATAACAAAATAATTTGCAACATCTTAATTTATTAGTTGTATTACTGACTGGTATATTATAGTCATTAGTTTGTTTATGTATGTCTACTATAGTTCATAGCTTAATCTATTGTAAGTTACATACATACAGCATTGCTTGCCTACATATCAGTAGGCCCACGCAGGGTGCTTTACTCTAAGGGTGAGATTCAAATGATATATCACGCCCAATTTCCTTTCTAAAATGATCTCCATTATCGCGCATATTGCGCCCATAGTAATTAGGTTTAGCTGTGTAAAGGGTTGGGTGCCTCGCTACTCCGGGGGTAGTGAGCTGAAATAATGATACAATGTCCCCGAGGGCAGAAACAGAACGAGTGTGGAAAGGGGTGAAAAGAATTGAATCCCGCCCTAAGTGAATTCATTATATGTATCTTAAATTAGATGGGAGACTTCATTCACATAACTAAATGGAGAAATAAGCAAAGTGAATAAGAAGGGGATGTATTACTATTATTCACACTTGACCCGCAAATCCTGCTGCGGATACCCTACCATATAGCGCCCTGGGTGACCATGTGGTCAAACTGCAGTTTAACTGACACTGGGTTGAAGTTATCTGAGCAGCGCTAAAGGCAGAGACAGATATTACAACTGCCACGTGAGCAACAGTTCATTACATCCATTCCTGACATGTCCTAAGGGGTAGATGTATTAAACCTGCATATTAATATATTTATATACTGTTAACCACTGTATCTACAGATTATGACTAGACAATAGTGGAATCATCATTACTGACTAAATGGGACTGGTGCAACAATCTGATTAGCAACTATTTCACAGCATGATACTTGCTTTTGCTGTGTACTGTAGCTCATGTTTTGAAGGCTACATTAGAGCTTCCTAGTTGTCTTGTTTAGGTGTGCTTCATTATGTGAAGGTGAAACCAGGTAGGTATAATTTGCCTAAAACAGAGATGGGGAACCTTCGGCCCTCCAGCTGTTGAACTACACATCCCAGCAAGCCCTGCAACAGTTTTTGCATGGCCAAATAGCAAAACTGTAGCAAGGCATGCTGGTATGTGTAGTTCAACAACAGCTGGATGGACGAAGGTTCCCCATCCTTGGCCTAAAAGGTAGATTGTGCAAACAACTGGAAAACTATATTGTACAAAACAGCAAAAGAAACACAACTGGTCTTGAGAAAAAAAAAACCTTTTTAGGAAGAGATGTATTTGACTTGTCTTCATGGTAATCATGGGGCTTGCCACATCAAGTCTTAACACAACACCTGGGAGGTGATGGGAGAGTGGAGCTTGTTGGTTATGCTAAATTCAATAAATGAGACAGAGTTTATGAAGCAAAAGACATAAAATAGTTATTTTATTCCTGTATGGCCTTATTTTGTGCTTCATGCCAAGCCAGATGTCCAGAATCAACATAAATGTGTGCCTGTACTGTTGTGGCTAGCCTGTTAATAGCTTGATTTGTACCATAGTGTGTTCTCTCCTAGCTCTTATCTGTCATAAAATATTGGTCTTTTGTTGTTTGGTTAAACATGTAATCTATTCGCGAGTTTTATAAGTTGGCAATAGTAGTAGTTAGGTCCTGCGTAGCATCTCTTGATGGAAGTTGCATAGGCTTTGGTGCTGCTTTGATTTGGTAGTGTGCTCAATCCATGTGAACTGGTCCAGTCCTGGTTGCTTGACTATTTAAAAAAAATATATATATATTTTTTGTGTGTGATGACCCATGCATGTTAGTAGTCAGAAACCACCATTACTTTATTTTTATTTACCTTTATATGAAGATAGCGGCCATTTTTGTACATTGGGGTATTACATTTTTCACTGTTGCGGACATTTGGGGAAATGCACTATCTCAGCTCAGAAAAGTCATAGAATGCTGAGATACAAACCATTATTTTCAGTAAATTTTAAGCTACATATAGCTATTTCCCTACCTCACTTTCTTATTACTGAAATTTAAGACCAAAGTTAATTGTCAGATTTTAAAAAAGTCTATTTTTTGGATTGTATTTCAGTGGGAAGGAATACAATTTCAGAGCTGTATTTTTGGAGGGGAATAGTTATATACTTAAATATTTGTCATAAAATTTTGAGTTATCTATCTTGTCTACTTTTTTCTATTACAGCACTTTGAAACTGCTTCTTTTTCTGTTTTTCACCTAAATTGACCTCTAATATCTCTAGTGGAGAACCTAATAAAAAAGTCAAATTCACAGCATAAACAGTACTCTATGAGGAGTAAATGTAAATAAAAAATAAAAAATTGGAGTTTGATATTCCATGAGGAACAAAGTTACACTAAGAGCAAATATCAATATCAGATATCAAAATTTGGAATATAAAAAATGGAAAACAAAGGAATATCAAAAAATGGAATATCAATGTCCACAGAATAGTACCAATTCAAATTACACCGCACAGTAGTTTACCTCAGTCACATTACACCTCACAGTATTACCCCTTTAAACACATTACACCAGGTAGAGCCTCTTATACCAACACAGGAAACACAAAAACACATGAAAAAAAAACCTGATTCATGCCCTTTACATTATTTGTAATTTTCCTTGCTTATAGTAATGCCCCTTATGCATTATAGCACACACCGAAATGCCCATTCCACATTATTCCACACGCCATAATACCCATTCCACATTATGCCACACATCATGACCTCCATTACACATTATACCACACACCGTAATGCCTATTACATATTATGCCACACACCATAATGCCTTTTACACATTGTAATGCTCCGTCGGCACCCATGCACTGAGAACACCACTGGGACCCCCACACTGTCGACACTGCTGGCACCCCTGCAATGAGGACACCATTGGCACCCCTGCACTGAGGACACCACTGGGACACCCAAACTGCTGACACTGCCGGCATTCCTGCAATGAGGACACCGTCAGCACCCATGCACTGATCACACCACTGGGACACCCAAACTTCTGACAACACCTGAACCCCCCACTGCCAACAGCGCGTACGCACATTGAGGACACTGCTGACAAACCCACACTGCCAACACTGCTGGCACCTCTAAATTGAGGACACCACCAGCACCCCCACATTGCTGACACCACCAACAACATCACACTGAGGACACCTCCATCACCCCCTACTGCTGTCACTGCCAGCATATCCACATTAAGGACACCGCCAGCACCCTCACACTGCTGACATCGCCTGCACCCCTGCATTGAGCACACCCCCGGACTGATGACAATCCCACACTGAGGACAACGCCAACACCCCCTGCTACAGTACGTTGTATCTGACCCTCAATGTATCTTGCACTGTCTCTGACGTGCACTGTATCTGAACTTGCACTGTAGCCAACACTCACTGTATCCAACCTGCACTGTATCCGAGCCACACTGTATTCCACACTGTATCCAACCTGCACTGTATCCAACGTGCACTGTATCCAAACCACACTGTATTTCACACTGTATCAAATGCGCACTGTATCCAACCTTCACTGTAACCTACACTGTATCTAACCCACACTCCGACCTGCACTGTATCCGACCCAAGCTGTATCCCGCACTGTTTCCAACCCGCACTGTATCTAACACTGTATCCTGCTTTGCACTGTAGCCAACACACACTGTATCTGACCTGCACTGTAACCTGCACTATATCCAACCCGCACACCAACCTGCACTGTATTCAACCTGCACCGTATCTGACCCACACTGTATTCAACCCATACTGTAACCCACACCGTATGTGACCTGCACTATATACAACCCGCAATGTATTCCACCTACACTGTATCCGACCTGCCATGTATCGACCTGCACTGTATCTGACCCACACTGTCTGTAACATGCATTGTATCCGACCTGCATTGTATGCGACGCGCTGTGATTGATTGGAGCTTTACATGGGCACAGAGTGCCAGTCATAAGTGACTCTGGGCTCCCAAGAGGGAGATACAGACTGGACAGTGAGAATAGGCATGTGCTGGGGGCATGTGCACATGTTTAGGGGGCATCCATGTCTGCGTTGCTAATTTACACAATATTTTTTTCTTTGCCATTTATTAACTACTACTACTTTTAGAGCAATGATATTCTACACACTATTCTCAGTAAATTTTTGTATTGGATTGTTTTCTATTGACTTGTGAGTTGGTTCGATTGGTTATTGCTAAAACATTACTAATTTGTAAAACATTTTTAAACAGAAATAACTGCCTTATGTTTGTGGCACTGCTCTGTTGCTTAGTTTGGTCAGCCCGGCGTTTTGGTGAACAATATTGTAAGCTGTGAGGTGGTCAAAATTTACTGGAAATGACTGGAAATTAATGTTATTGAGGTTAATAATACTGTAGGTCCTAGGAACAGAAACAGGGCCAAATTCTGTGATTTTAGCTTTTTTGTAAAAAAAAATCAGAACCAAAACACACAAAGGCTGTTTGGCAAAACCAAATACAGATCAAAAACACGAAGGAGATATAGATCGAAAACCAAAACCCAAGATTTGGGTTGGCGCACATCCCTAATTTTTTAATAGCTACATTTTGACTTGTTCCCTAATAGTTGAACTGGCTTTATTCATAGACTAAAAGTTATGTGAAATTTGCAACTAATGTGTGGAACAGTGGGGGTAATTCAGACCTGATCGTAGCAGCAACTTTGTTAGCAGTTGGGCAAAACCATGTGCACTGCAGGTGGGGCAGATGTATCAAGTGCAGAGAGAGTTAGATTTGGGTGGGGTGTGTTCAAACTGAAATCTAAATTGCAGTGTAAAAATAAAGCAGCCGGTATTAACTCTGTACAGAAAAAAAATAACCCACCCAGATCTAACTCTCTCTGCACATGTTATATCTCCCCCCCTGCAGTGTCCATGGTTTTGCCCAACTGCTAACAAATTTGCTGCTACGATCAGGTCTGAATTACCCCCAGTATTCTATGGAATTACTAAAGAAAAGTAGTTTGTATTACCCAAGGGCTCAGAGAGAGGTAGCAATTAAAGGGTCCTGGAAGAGACCTGGACCAGCTGCTGAGGGGATCCTTTTGCAGCACATAGTGTTTTAAATAGATTTTTTCAGTGAGGACGTGGTCCCACCACCTGGATTTGGCCACACACCTTTAGTAACCAGGCCCTGTGGATGCTTCCATGACCGTGGTTTCGCCATATGCCCTGTTGTGCTGAAAATTGTTCTGTGTGAAATGTTACCACAATTTCACTCATCTTTACTTACACTATCAAATTATTGTCGGATCATGACACAAGCATTCCTACCATCATTGTCTTTATCATACATGTGTAAAACTCACCACCACTCTCAATATTGCTTACTCATCTAATTCTATAAGACGATATAAACATATCTGAGTGGATACAGGATTTTCTAACCCCACCCATTTCAAAAAAGTCTGGATTCAAGAAAAATATTATTTCTGGGTGATGTGATCTAATATAGATCTAATTAAAGGTAATTGCTGCCATAACAGTAGGGGTATTGGCAAAACGTATTCAGATGTTTGCAGAGACAGAAAGGCTTTGCTGTGTAATGTGTAACTGGAGCAGTTGGCTTTTTTCATCTTTGCTCAAAGCAAAACACTTTCTCATTCCAGTTATATTGTAGCCAATAATGAATGAATAGTCAGGCCGAACAATATATTTGTCAGATGGAAAACTAAGAGGAATTCATCTGCATTGTGTCTTCTGCTTTGATGTGGAATGATGTGCGCAGCATCTATTTCATTATAAACCTTTCTGTCTGTTCCATTTTGGATGAAGTCTTGTTATGAATTGCTAAAATTGCACATTAGCAAAGAAAAGTGAATAAAAGGTTATCACTTATATTTTGTAAAGTGGTAAATATAATGTTATTCAGGATCTCATGAAAATGTCTGGGAACCGTTACTGACACCAGACAGTCTGTCAGCAGTCTTTCTACATAACTGTAAATTTAGTTTATTTTAAGCTGTCATCATCTCCTTTTTTATGCCAGTGGAGAGTCGCAGAGTTTTCAGATGAATAAAAACTATGACCATTAAGCCATGCACAAAGTGGTAGTGATTTTAATGAGAGCATTATCATTTGTCATAAAATAAAATACTAGAAATTCGAAATTCAGAAGTTGATTAAACTAAACACCACAATGGGGCCGAAATGTGATCTACTGTATGTAACTGTGACCATTGAATGATTGTTTGTGCCATACAGAGTGGTTTGAAGGTCTAAAAAACTAATAATCTCCTGGGATATTCATGGATAGCAGTCTCTATAGTTTAAGATAATACACAGCTGAACCCCGAACAGTGCACACTGATGCAGCCAGGTGTGATTCCTTAGAAGCGTCACCACAATTCCAATAACAATTTTAGATACCAAAAGTACTTATCATGCTCACCGATGCTTCACTTTCTCAGTAACTAGTATAAATAATAATAACTTCCACTCTAGTGCACCTAAAGGAATTCACGGAATATAGTCCACGGGGCCGTAACTAGGTGTGTGCCAGTGGTGCCTGACACACAGCACATATGCGCTGTGGGCGCAGGACCACCGGTAACACCCGCTCGGCCACACAGTCACTGCTGCACTGTGGGGTCCACTGCCACGCAGTGACCGCAGCACTAACTGCCTCCCCACCTGCCCTTTAACTGAGCTGCATTGCCCAGATGTCCCTTCTCACATGGGTAGCAGGGCAGCGCTGCTGATACACTTCATGCTCTGGCTCTGCTCCCACCTCCGTCCCGGCTACCCCTGGTCCCCTCCAGCATCTTCTGGGAGAGAGGACATTTCTCCCAGTCCTCTCACAGTGCCCTGCTGCCACGAAGAGCCACTGCATTAATGCAGGAAGAAGAGGACAGCCGGCTGGTGGAAGCACTTGCTCTGAAGCCATATGACACACTCTCTCTCTCTCCCCCCTCTCCCTCCCTCACCCACATTGTAAAAGGGGCTTTACCTGCCGTAATGTGTAAAAGGGGACCCCACCTGTCGTAATGTGTAAAAGGGGACTCTACCTGGCGTACTGCGTAAAAGGGGGCTCTACATGCTGTAATGTGTAAAAGGGGACTCTGTCTGCCGTAATGTGTAAAATGAGCACTCTGCTTGCCGTAATGTGTAAAAAGATTCTCTGTCTGTCGTAATGTGTAAAAGGGGGCTCTGGTGTAATGTGTAAAAGGAGGCTTTACCTGCTGTAATGTGTAAAAGTGGGCTCTGTCTGCCATAATGTGCAAAAGAGAGGTCTGGTGTAATGTGTAAAAGGGTGCTCTGATGTAATGTGTAAAAGGGGGCTCAACCTGGTGTAATACATTAAAGGTGCTCTACCTGGCATAATGTGTAAAAGGGGGCTCTCTCTGGTGCAATATGTAAAATGGGCTCTACCTGGAATAATGTGTATAAGGAGCTCTACACGGCATAATATGTAAATGGAGACGCTACTTGGCATAATGTGTGACAGGGACTTTGTCTGCCATAATGTGTAAAAATGGGACTCTGCTTGCCATAATGTGTAAAAAGAGGCTCTGTCTGCCATAATGTGTAAAAGGGAGCTCTACCTGCTGTAATGTATAAAAGGGGGCTCTGTCTGCTATAATATGTAAAAAGGGACCCTGTCTGCTGTAATGTGTAAAAGGGGGCTGTGGCGTAATGTGTAAATGGGGGCTCTACCTGGCGTAATACTTACAAGAGACGTCTACCTGGCGTAATGTGTAATAGGGGACTCTGTCTTGCGTAATATGTAAAATTGGCTCTACCTGGGGTAATGTGTAAAAAAGGGGCTTTACCTGGTGTAATATGTAAAAGTGGCTCTACCTGGTGTAATGTGTATAAGTGGCATAATTTGAATAATGGAGACTACTGTGCGGCGTAATATGAATTAGTATTATTTTGTGACTACGCCCCATCCCCATGAAGCCATGCCCCTATATTTTTGGCACACGCCTATGGCGTGCATTGGCCCTATTTTAAATGTAGGGGGTACACCAATGCTGTTTCTTGCACGCAGCGCTAAAATGTCTAGTTACGGCACTGATTGTCCAAGATCTTTATTCTTCTTTGGTTAGTGCAGGATGTTCACACAACATTCCATAGATGTTTCTTTCTTTACCTTAAATTTCAGTAACATGAAAAATGAACATAAAAATTCCATGGTGTAATACATTTAGGCAGCGACAGACTGGGGCTAGGGATGGCCATCGAACATCAATAGTTTCAAAACATCAGTGGTCGGTACCTAGTTTTACCAACAGGGCCGGTTCTGGGGCTTTGCGCGCCCCGGGCGGCAATGGGGGCGTGGCTTCATACAGGGGGCGTGGTCATTTACGCCCCCTGTACAGACTACTGTAGCGCTCTGAAATGTGCCCCCCGCTGCCGCTGGCCGATGTGAAGCCCTTCGTGGAGAGGTCCTTTAATGTGCGGTGCGCGATGATGTCATCGCGCACCGCACAGCAAAGGTCCTCTCCACAAAGGGAAACTAGACGCGGCCAGCGGCAGCGGGGGGCACAGCAGTAGCGGATCTTGCCCTGGTGCGGCGCTCTCCGGAAGGCGCCGGCGCCCTCCGGAAGGCGGCGCCCCGGGCAAAAGTCCTGCTTGCCCGTGGCAAGATCCGCTACTGTTTACCAATGATGGTGGAAATATAGATGGTTCTCCAAGATCGATGGTGAAAGTTGGTCTGATGGTGATGACTTGTATATTTATACAATTGGTACTGCGCTGCAGCGCCGCTTGCTGCAGAACAGCTTACAGACTTGTTCCTCCGCTTCAGTATGTGTGTGTGTTGACTAAATCAGTAGTAGCTGTCAGTCAGACTGTACTGACCCTCACAGTGACCAGTCAGTGAAGCTGTGTGACAGGATGGGTAGAGCGTGGGCTGTCCCATCTCACTTACTGGCTGAGCAGCTTGTGCTCAGCTGTCAGTCTGAGGCAGTACCCACTCATCAGCAAAGTCCAGTCCTGCCCCTGGCTCCGACTCGGGTGAATCTGTCACACTTGCAACATTAATACAGTCACGGTGTGACTATATACATTACAGAATCAGAACCACATACAGTGCAGATAATAATCTGATCTCTACTCTCAGTAATACAGGAATGGAGAGCTATTGTGACAGTGTGTGACTGCCTGTGTGCTGGGAATCAGGCTTGAATGGCCAGATGGACCTGCTGCCCACAACATTCTTTGTTCTACTTCTAGTGACTAGTCAGTAGTCACTATTCAGTAGTACTCACTAGTGCTGCCGCAGTGTGCTGACACTGACAGTCTCCTTCAGTTCCGTATCAGACAGGGCACACAATTACCATAATTACTACTTAGTAACTTTGTAATGTTACAGCTGCTGCTGCCACAACGCCGTCAGTCAGTTTGACATGCGCAAGTAAAGAAACAGCAACCACCACTGCTGCAGAGTAGGGGAGGACCTCAGCAGTGCACAGCAGCAGTTAGCAACCAGGGGGAGCCAAGCCACGTGTGAGCAGAGGAAACTTTTGTATGCTGACTTTCTCCAGCAAAGCTTCTTTTGTGCATGCATGGCTATTCGATAGTGGGAACCATTGATGTTAGATGGAAGCATAGTTCCTAACCATCGATGGTTCCAGCTATAACATCCTTCGATGGCAAGCATTGATGGGGAAGGCACCGATAGACATCCCTAACTGGGGCTGTACAAGGGTCCTGGCATAGTAGTGGTCATGTGCACCGCTGCCAAAAGGGGGCATGGATATGGCACAATCCCATGTTTCTGTATGTTGAATGGAAGAGCAGAGTGCCGGAAGGAGGAGCTGCTTGGCAAGCCCTGGTCATCACGTGCTGGGCAGCAGAGCAGAGCACCGAGAGGCTGCACTGCTCAGCCAGTCCATCGCTCTGTGAGGCAGAACAAGCCATCCTCCCTTCTAGCAATTGCCAGAATTGCCGGATGGGCAGTCCGGCCCTGCGGTCAGAGCAACTTTCACCAATGACAACAAAATATTGCATATAAACTTTCAATAAATACGCCTAATAAGCATACCAGCAGGGTCTTTATCCTACCGCATCAATTTTAATATAGTGGTCTACTGCTCTTTTTAAATTCATAATTCCTGAAGTTGCATATAAACATATATGGTGTAATACATTCACTGTAAATAAAACCATGTTTGTATCAATGAATAACAAAAGAATGAGTCTTCCACCACCTTTGTATATGCACTTAGTAAATACGCAGACTGTAGTTATGCATCAGTGGCGTGCGGTGAGGTCAGTAGCTGGTGAGGCACTGCAGTCATAATGTTCGCCGAGTCCCGCCATTGACCCATAGCGCTGCTATGCTGATGCCCGCTACCACGGCCAAGCAGTTACCAGTTTCTGTTGCTGTCGCTGATGCGGCAGCTTGTGCAGGTGAGGGATCTTTTCAGATCCCTCCCCGCTATTTCCCCGCAAGGTCCCTGTCAGTTGGGCAGATTCAGCAGGGGTCACTGTGCCTGCAGACCTGCCTATCTCTCGCTGCCTAGCAGACCTAGCAGCAGCGTACTGCATTTACAGCAATTCATCTCAGCCCGCGCGACTCCCAGTGACTGTACTGATCCCCGCTGCCAGAAAGTCCTTTCATGGATCCATGATCCTCCCCTCCATGGCACTCCCTGCTCACCTGGACCCCTGACCAGCTCTCACCTGGACACCCGGCGATGATGCAGTGTAACGAGAGGATCTGAGTAGAGTGCGGGGACACTGGGGACCTATAGACAAGTAGCAAACAACTCTGTAACCCACTGTTGACAGTGCCGGCAGACACCATGTGACCTGACCCATCTGGCTGTGGGGACATTAGGAGACACACACAGAGGAAGTGGGAACACAGGGCAGTGCTGTAACTAGACCTTTTAGCACTGTGTGCAAGAAATGGCAGTGGCGCCCCCCACCTTACGTAAAAGGGGGACCGAGCGCGCCATAGGCGCGCGCAAAAAATATAGGGGTGTGGCTTCATGGGGAAGGGATGTGGCTACAAAATAATTCCAATTCATATAACGGTGCACAGTAGTCTCCATTATTCAAATTACGCCGCACAGTAGCGCCACTACACCAGGTAAAGCCCCTTTTACACATTACGGCAGACAGCGTCCCCCTTTTACACATTACGGCGGACAGCGTCCCCTTTTTACACATTACGACAGCCAGTCCCCCTTTTTACACATTATGGCAGACAGCGTCCCCTTTGTACACATTACGGTAGACCACGTCCCCTTTTTACACAGTACGGCAGCCAGCGTCCCCCTTTTTACACAGTACGGCAGACAGCGTCCCCTTTTTACACATTACGGCAGACAGCGTCCCATTTTTTACACATTACAGCAGACAGCGTCCCCCTTTTTACACAGTACGGCAGACAGCGTCCACTTTTTACACATTACGGCAGACAGCGTCCCCCTTTTGACACAGTACGGCACACAGCGTCCCCTTTTTACACAGTACGTCAGACAGCGTCCCCTTTTTACACAGTACGGCAGACAGCGTCCCCTTTTTACACAGTACGGCAGACAGCGTCCCCTTTTTACACATTACGGCAGACAACATCCCCTTTTTTACACATTACAGCAGACAGCGTCCCCCTTTTTACACAGTAGTGCAGACAGTGTCCCCTTTTTACACATTACGGCAGACAGCGTCCCCCTTTTTACACAGTACGGCACACAGCGTCCCCCTTATATATATATATATATATATATATATATAATATACAGATGAGGTCCCTGCACTTGCCCTTTGAAATCCACGTGATAATGCTCAGGTGCCATCCGAGGAATTAATCCGATATAACAAACGAAATGGCGGCACTCTTAATAAAGTAGCATTTCTTTACACTCAGCAGTCTCGGAGTGCAGCCATTTCGTTTGTAATATAGCTCTGGTAAAATCCACATTGAGAATATACAGTGCCAGGACACATGAGCAATTGCTTTGTATAATAATAACATGGGTTTCAAAGAGTTAACTCACCAAGCCCTGACCACAGGATAACTCCCGTGCTTCAGCCTGTATAGGGGGAGGGAGAAACTGAGTACAGGGAGAGCGTTTTACTTTTTGTTTCTGCTATCACTGATAGCAGAAGTCCGTGCATGCAGGGAGAGGAACTTTTCTGCCTGATGGTATGAGAGCACAGGAGAGCACAGGACTCCCCTGCACGCTGTGGCTGACAGAGACCCACTATGTGAGTATATGGCAAGGACATCACTGCTGTGGGGAGACACAGTCACTACAAAGCAAACTGCCGCCCGGCTCCCTCTCCCTTCTGCCTGCTCACTGCTCAGTTCTGACCAGCAGCAGCATGACAGCTCGCTAGGAGGGAGGGAGGGAGGGAGGAGAGGGAGAGATCTCGATCTCTACTTACCAGACGCTGGCTGCTGCAGACGCTGCTGCTCCTTCTTCCCCCGTCCAGCACTGACAGTGACAGCCGGATGCAGTCACTGTCAGTGCTCTATCTCATGCCCAATCACAGGGACAGGGGCGCTGCGGCACTTACACAGGTGCCGCTTCCAGGACATTTTTCAATGGTCCTTTCGGCCACTTTTCTTGGCCCCGCCCCCTGCCCGGCCCCTGCTACCGCCGGATTACAGTGCACAGTGGGAGGCACCGTTCTCGGTGCCGCACAAGTGCATTTAAACACCTATTTAACATCTAAAAACATTAACATAATATAAAGAAGATTCTTATGACACAGATTATGTGTCACAAGTATCTTCTTTGTATTATTTTAATCAGGAATGACAGGGGAGGCACTGCCTCCCCTGCCTCCCCTGACTGCACGTCCCTGTTATGCATATCAACAGGGTCTTTATCCTTTGATTTAAAAGTGGTAATATTCTCACTTTAAGCTCACAGAGCACCCCCGGACTGATACAGCAGAGCTGAAAGAGCACCACTGGACTGATACAGCATAGCTGAAAGAGCACCCCTGGACTGATACAGCAGAGCTCACAGAGCACCCCTGGACTGATAGCGCAGAGCTGAAAGAGCACCCCTGGACTGATATCGCAGAACTCACAGAACACCCCTGGACTGATACAGCAGAGCTCACAGAGCACCACCGGACTGATACAGCAGAGCTCACAGAACACCCCTGGACTGATACAGCAGATCTGAAAGAGCACCCCTGGACTGATACAGCAGATCTGAAAGAGCACCCCTGGACTGATACAGTAGAGCTCACAGAGCACCACCGGACTGATACAGCAGAGCTGAAAGAGCACCACTGGACTGATACAGCATAGCTGAAAGAGCACCCCTGGACTGATACAGCAGAGCTCACAGAGCACCCCTGGACTGATAGCGCAGAGCTGAAAGAGCACCCCTGGACTGATACAGCAGAGCTGAAAGAGCACCCCTGGACTGATATCGCAGAACTCACAGAACACCCCTGGACTGATACAGCAGAGCTCACAGAGCACCACCGGACTGATGCAGCAGAGATGAAAGAGCACCCCTGGACTGATACAGCAGAGCTCACAGAGCACCCCTGGACTGATAGGGCAGATCTGAAAGAGCACCCCTGGACTGATACAGTAGAGCTCACAGAGCACCACCGGACTGATACAGCAGAGATGAAAGAGCACCCCTGGACTGATATCGCAGAACTCACAGAGCACCCCTGGACTGATACAGCAGAGCTGAAATAGCACCCCTGGACTGATACAGCAGATCTGAAAGAGCACCCCTGGACTAATACAGTAGAGCTCACAGAGCACCACCGGACTGATGCAGCAGAGATGAAAGAGCACCCCTGGACTGATATCGCAGAACTCACAGAGCACCCCTGGACTGATACAGCAAAGTTGAAAGAGCACCTCTGGATTGATACAGCAGAGCTGAAAGAGAACCCCATGACTGATACAGACTAGCTGACAGTACACTCCTTTACTGATACACCCCATGCCAAATATATACGATACTGACGGACAGGGGTGTATCTAGGGGCCTGAGTGCCCCTGGCAAAGTAAGGAACTGGCGCCCCCCCCACCTCCCCCACCCAGGGACACAGAGGGGGAGTTACAGATAGGCAGAGGTCAGGGACACTGAGGGAGAATTACAGGGAGGGTGCAGGCAGGGAGACTGAGGGAATTACAAGGACGTGCAGGCAGGGACACTGAGGGGGAATTGCAGTTAGGGTGCGGGCTGGGATACTGAGGGGGAATTACAGGGAGGGTGCAGGCAGGGAGACTGAGGGAATTACAAGGACGTGCAGGCAGGGACACTGAGGGGGAATTACGGTTAGGGTGCGGGCTGGGATACTGAGGGGGAATTACAGGGAGGGTGCGGGCAGGGATACTGAGGGGGGAACTACGGTTAGGGTGCGTGCAGGGACACTGACAGGGAATTACAGGAGTGTATGGGCAGGGTCACTGAGGGGGCAGTTACAGGGATGGATCGGACAGGGACACTGAGGGGGAATTACAAGGAGGGTGCGGACAAGGACACTAAGGGAAAATTATGAGTAGGGTGCGGGTAGGGACACTGAGAGGGAATTACGGGGAGGGTGTGGGCAGGGATACTGAGGGGGAATTATGGGTAGGGTGCTGGCAGGAACACTGAGGGAATTACAGGAGTGTAGGGGCAGGGTCACTGAGGGGGCAATTACAGGGATGGTGCGGACAGGGACACTGAGGGGATATATGCACACATACATACATTTAAAAAACCCTCTCTAGGTGTGATATCACTATCTGTCCCAGCAAATCCAGTTGACAAGGTGTGCTGGGACTTATAGTCTCAACACAGCTGCACAGGCAGTCACTGGTCTAGATACCTCTCCATACAGAGCTCTTTGTAAGCTGTGATCCAGACTGCCAGGATAGACCATGCATTGCAGCAAAGTACCGCCGAAAATATACAGGTATGCTCATGCTGCACTGCTGACTGGTGCTGATTGTAGTGGCTGGTGTTTGGTGACAGACCGCGTGGGACCAATGAGAAGGAGAGCGGATGAGGAAGAGGAGGTGCTTTGCCCCCTCCGCATACCTGGAAGTGCCCCGCTCCCCGGCTATATTCACCATCATTGTGACTGCAATCACAAAGAGTGTCAGAGTGCAATACGCTTCTGATGCTGCTTTCACATCGCAAAACCTGCTTTTGAAACGGTTCTTTAAACGGTTCTAAAAACGGGTCCGAGCAGTTAAACCCCCTTCACATCGCATGTTGTAACCAGTATATAACCATTTCATTACCGTTTTGGTATCTTTCACACTGAACCCGTTTCACCCATATAAAACAGTGGTTGTCATTATAAATGGACTTTTCTGGCCCACACATTATTAATAATTATTAATTAATTAATTAATAATTTGGATAGTCGTACGATGGAACCCAGCAGCTTGAAGCATTTTAACCATGTTTTTATATATGAGTGCATTCTTGACTGTCCCAGTTATTTGTCTGCAGATTTCCTTATCCCCTCTGATTCTTAGCAGCTCCCTCACCTCTTCATCACTCCAAGTTGCCATTGTATAATATATTTGCAGTAAGAAAACGCTTCTAAACCCACTCTCATGTGTCTGATGTGTTTTTCCTCCAGCTTCCTACTTCTGCCTGGTGACATCACACATGGAGACAGCCTATCACCTCCTGTGGCTTGGAAATACCGTTTCAGAGCCTTTCACACTGCACAGTGAAACGGTTCTGAACCGGGTAGGACCCTGCTTTTTAACCGTTTCAAAATACCAGTATTTTGAAAACGGTAAATTCAAGGTGGCCCTTTCACATCGCAGCTAGAACCGTTTAGGAAGGCTGAAAAATCGACAATTTACCGGGTTAAAGCTGCGGTGTGAAAGGGGTATTAGAGTCCGGCAATGGATGAGCACTGCTAAAGGATGTACTCAGTGAGAACTACTATGTAATTCTACCCCCTGGCGCGGGTGGCACTGCCGGGCGCCCCCCGCCCCCCCTTGGTCCGCGCCCCTGGCAAGTGCCATCCTGGCCAATAGGAAGATACACCCCTGCTGACGGACACCTCCATCCAGTACACTCTCCACAGCTGGAGTGAAGATGGTGCCGATCACGGGCACCTTTTTAAAATCCAAAACCCACGAGAATCCGACAGCGGGAAGATGACATTCGGTCTCTATTTGGGATCCGAGTCTGGCGGGAAAACCCGAGTCGGACTCGGATCCTGGCTCGGATCTCAATGTTCGGGTGGGTCCAGTTCTCAGAGAACCGGACCCGTTCATCTCTACTCCCTACACGTGTGACTGTAGAGTTCATGTGTTAGGACAGGCACCTTTTTCAGATTTACTGACAAAAATCAGAGAAGCATCTCTATTCCTGTGAAGTGAACCCAATGAAATCCATGTACTTGGAATTATCACCTCTAGAATGAAAAGCTGTTATCTACCCTCCTGGTGATATAAATCTGTTTTTATGGGTGATTTCACAATTGTTCAGTGCACACTGTTGTTTTAAATATTTTAATGTGGTTACCTCATATGCGCTTTAATTGATGTCCAATTCACATTTCTAGTTTTTTATTTTGAGTATTTTTGGATGTATACTCCCCTTGCACATTTTTAAGCTGCACTTGTGGGTTCAGTTGCGCACTTTTACTGGTTTATCTATTTTGTATGGATAATAAATGCAGCAAAAAATCTTTTTCATGAGACCATTTGCTCCTGTTGACCTTTCGACTGTCGACTGTTTGACCCTTTCGACCTTTTGACTTTCAACCCTATGCTGTTGACCTATTAACTGTCGACCTTTTAACTGTCTAACAACCACCTCCCTCCATGTTTGTTTACTGTTACCATGGTAATGTATCCTCTCCTGAACTTGACTTCTTGTCTGGACTCCCTATCACTCTCTAGAATCTTGGTAGTGACATGATTGTTTACTGTCATAGGCGTGCGCAGAGACTGACTGGCGGGTGCCGCTCCGGACGTCCCCCCCTCCACGGCATTATAGTGTTCTCTCACCTCCCCTGTCCTGGATATAGACTGCTCACCTGGTCCGCCCAGGTGAGCAGTCTATATCCAGGATAGGGGAGGTGAGTGAACACTATAATGCCGTGGAGGAAGGGGAGGGGGAGGGGCTTCCGGAGCGGCACCCGCCAGTCAGTCTCTGCGCACGCCTATGTTTACTGTTGCCATGGTATTGTATCATCTCCCAGAAGTGACGGAGTGGCATACCATCACAATGGTGATCTGTTAACCTTCATATTGTCATCTGTTTTTATACATCTAGAGATAATTGATGATGGTTTTGCCTGAAATGTTAAATGTTTATATCAGAACTGTGAAAACCAGATGGATATAATATTTCAGTCATTTTTTCTTCTCTCACAGGGCATTAATAGGGGTTCCATTGCACAGTTTGCAGGGTCCCGAGGGCAGCACCATCTCTTATCCATGATGATGGTTTTGCCTGAAATGTTAAATGTTTATATCAGAACTGTGGAAACCAGATGGATATAATATTTCAGTCATTTTTTCTTCTCTCACAGGGCATTAATAGGGGTTCCATTGCACAGTTTGCAGGGTCCCGAGGGCAGCACCATCTCTTATCCATGGCACCTGCAGTTAGCTTGCAGAGTGCCTGGAAAGGCATCCTGCAGTCACAGCTTTATAGGGTGGGTTTGGCACAGGGCACACTGCCGCCTTGTTACTGTGTACCTCCCACATATCCCCATATCTGATGTAAACACAATACTCATTTTAGGAACATGTAAAAACATAATTACAATATAAAAAGTACATACCTTCATATTATAAAAGATATTAAAATACCAGAATAAAGTTAACATTGTAATAAGGTGTCTTTTCTAATAAAATTACCACTCATAGTATAATCAAGATTAGAGAAACTACTTAAGCTCAAAGTCATTATTTAGACTATTGGGTTTTAAAGTATTCAAATGAAATATTAGTTTAATTTCTGCCTGTGCTAATTCTGTAGCAATATCTTTTGATCGCCAATGTTCTTTTATAAGCTTAAGGCATTCAAAATTCTTTATTGCCTTGGTAGAACAATTATGATGTGATTTAAAATGTAAGGACAGGCATGTGTCTCCAGTCCTTCAGCGGTTTTCTCAAATGCCCCCTTATGAATTTTAAAAGGTCAGGAGGTCATACCAATATAAAATAAACTGCAAAAACCTCTATCATGTATATAACATTTTTGGACTTGCGTGTAATAAACAACTTGACTTAATTTTTACTGTTATCAATAATAAAATCAGATAGTTTTCTACAGTTTCACAACCCATACATGAACCACATCTGTGGAACTTTTTGGTAGAAATACATGGTGTCTTGTTAGTAGGTGTTATAGAACATTTGTACCAGTGGCATAACTATAAGTTTTGCACCCCCCTACCAAAACAGTTCCTCCCCCCCCCCCCCTTCACCCCGCACATCATGGCATTTTTGTAAAACAAAAACGATAAGCTTGGATGAAATGCTGGTGCGCACATAGGGGTCTATTCATGAAACAGTGAAAAGTGTGGAGAAGTGATCCAGTGGAGAAGTTGCCTATGGCAACCAATCAGTGTTGAGGTAACATTTAAAAAATGCCAACTATACAATTGTACGGAGCAGCTGATTGGTTGCCATGGGCATCTTCTCCACTGGCTCACTTCTCCACACTTTTCACTGCTTCATGAATATACCCCATAAAATCCAGTCATCAGATACTAAACATCTATATGGGATTGTCGTCTTCTGCTGCTTTTCATACAAACAAGCCGCCATGGGACCCGGTCTCTGTATGAGCGCTAAATATCCAGTTTCTCATGTGTGGCTTCAGAACTGATGCTTTTGCAAGACAACACCACATGCATGTGTGTCTCATACCCTCTCATAGGCTCCCTGCATCTCTTCTGCCCCTAGTGTGCCCCAGACCTTGAATTATAATTAAGCTTACCACGTGGACTCAGGGGCGCTTACAAGCTGTAGTCAGAGGGGTCCCGCGGCCGCTGCAGCTGCTCCCCTCCTTGCTACACACCACGTTACCTCACACACAGACAGGAGCTGGGAGACTCTGCCCTCACCTCTCGCTGATTGCGTGCAACTCGCGGTGGACGGTAGCATCAGCTCTGGCGCTGGAACTATTGCTACGCCACTGTATGAGAGCCTATCGCTGGATCTTTGTTTAAAACTGGCCAGTGTTTCTTGAGGATTTTTTCACTTTCCTTGTGTTGGGGATTAATCCTTGTGATAAAAACCCAGTTGAATCTATTCTGGCTCAGGGTGTTATATAAACTGAATATATGTATTTTTAATATTGTTATATTGTTTATTATATGTCTCTAATATGAGTATCCTGTTTACATTTATAGGGCCTGATTCTGAGTTGGCTACGGCGGTGTCCGTATGTGCGTGTTTTGTCGGTCACTCATCTGTGACTTTATGCAAATACCTCTACAAGCCCTTACCTGGTGTACATCCATGCATATCAATGAGTCTATGTGCGCAAGCACTGAGAAACCCAGTTTGAGCATCTTTGCATGCTCAAATACTCCTTGCTGCATCTTTATCTATCTTTATCTATCATCAGCTGAACCATCGAAACTTGCAAATGTACATTTTCCACACCCATAACACACCCATAAGACAATCTATCTCAACTCATCTGAATAGCCGCCTCCCAATCACCAACCAGTCACCTACCAGCAACGCCCAATACATTTTCAGTACACCTCGGTGTGTCCCTCTGAAATCACTACTGTGATTCTATGTGGACAGAATTGGGATGCATTTGCGTTCCAACTTAGATGTGCATCTAAAATAAAATGCTCAACTGCATCCAACATTGTATCTGTCATATATAATGATATGCAGGAAGAACAATTATTGAACTAAAAAATGATACATTACCATGCAACAATCGCATCACTACTGGGAGTCCAGAGAATGATTGGAGACCAAACAAGACGTCATGTGTTGGGTACTTAAGACAGGGGGCCCTAAAGTATAAAATTAAAATCATTATATATATATATATATATATATATATATATATACTGCTCAAAAAAATAAAGGGAACACTTAAACAACACAATGTAACTCCAAGTCAATCACAACTCTGTGAAATCAAACTGTCCACTTAGGAAGCAACACTGATTGACAATCAATTTCACATGCTGTTGTGCAAATGGAATAGACAACAGGTGGAAATTATAGGCAATTAGCAAGACACCCCCAATAAAGGAGTTGTTCTGCAGGTGGTGACCACAGACCACTTCTCAGCTCCTATGCTTTCTGGCTGATGTTTTGGTCACTTTTGAAAGGTGGCGGTGCTTTCACTCTAGTGGTAGCATGAGACGGAGTCTACAACCCACACAAGTGGCTCAGGTAGTGCAGCTCATCCAGGATGGCACATCAATGCGAGCTGTGGCAAGAAGGTTTGCTGTGTCTGTCAGCGTAGTGTCCAGAGCATGGAGGCGCTACCCGGAGACAGGTCAGTACATCAGGAGACGTGGAGGAGGCCGTAGGAGGGCGACAACCCAGCAGCAGGACCGCTACCTCCGCCTTTGTGCAAGGAGGAACAGGAGGAGCACTGCCAGAGCCCTGCAAAATGACCTCCAGCAAGCCACAAATGTGCATGTGTCTACTCAAATGATCAGAAACAGACTCCAAGAGGGTGGTATGAGGGCCCGACATCCACAGGTGGGGGTTGTGCTTACAGCCCAACACCGTGCAGGACGTTTGGCATTTGCCAGAGAACACCAAGATTGGCAAATTCGCTACTGGCGCCCTGTGCTCTTTACAGATGAAAGCAGGTTCTCACTGAGCACATGTGACAGACGTGACAGAGTCTGGAGACGCCAAGGAGAACGTTCTGCTGCCTGCAACATCCTCCAGCATGACCGGCTTGGCAGTGGGTCAGTAATGGTGTGGGGTGGCATTTCTTTGGGGGGCCGCGCAGCCCTCCATGTGCTCGCCAGAGATGGCCTGACTGCCATTAGGTACTGAGATTAGATCCTCAGACCCCTTGTGAGACCATATGCTGGTGCGGTTGGCCCAGGGTTCCTCCTAATGCAAGACAATGCTAGACCTCATGTGGCTGGAGTGTGTCAGCAGTTCCTGCAAGACGAAGGCATTGATGCTATGGACTGGCCCGCCCGTTCCCCAGACCTGAATCCACTGAACGCCACATTGCACCAGACTGTCCAGGAGTTGACGGATGCTTTAGTCCAGGTCTGGGAGGAGATCCCTCAGGAGACCATCCGCCACCTCATCAGGAGCATGCCCAGGCATTGTAGGGAGGTCATACAGGCACGTGGAGGCCACACACACTACTGAGCCTCATTTTGCCTTGTTTTAAGGACATTACATCAAAGTTGGATCAGCCTGTAGTGTGTTTTTCCACTTTAATTTTGAGTGTGACTCCAAATCCAGACCTCCATGGGTTAATAAATTTGTGAATATTTATGAGGGCACCAAACCAAGTTAACTATTTATGTGGAGTGCCGGGACATCTGTGTTGATATATATATATATATATATATATATATATATATATATATATATACAGTGCTCAAAGTGGGCCGGTGTACACCAGTATGGCATACCAGCACTTCGAGCGCTGACTGTTGAAGACCCCCGCCGCCACTTTCATTTAAAATTTGGCGCTATTCAAGCGCCAATTGGAGCTCTGAAACCGGCAGCCAATGAGGAGCAGCCGCGTGGCCGCTCCTGATTGGCTGCCGGTCCACTTGGGTGCTTCACAACTAGAGCCACACTGAACGCCACAGCAGCAGTCGCTGCCAACGACCACAGCCGCCTCCTCCTCCGCCGCACCACCACTGACCACAGCCCACAGCCTCCTCCACACCACCATTGACCACAGCCCACAGCCTCCTCTGCACCACCACTGACCACTACTCACAGCGCCTCTGCACTGCCGCTGCCCACAGCCACCTCCTCCTCATCACTGCCCATTAGGTAATCTTAACCTGCTGCCTTTCTATATGTCCTTGCTGTCCCTCTCTCTGTCACTCTCACTGTCCCTGCTGTCACTCTCTATGTCCCTGCTGTCACTCTCCCTGTCACTGCTGTCACTTTCTCTGTCCCTGCTGTCACTCTCTCTGTCCCTGAATTTTGTCTCATTCCGTGTGATATAATGTGAATTTTGTCTCATTCCGTGTGGAATAATGTAAATTTTGGCTCACTCCGTGTGGCATAATGTGAATTTTGGCTCATTCCGTGTGGCATAATGTGAACTTTGCCTCATTGTGTGTGGCATAATGTGAATGTTGGCTCATTCCTTATGAATTTTGGCTAATACTGTGTGGCATAATGTGAATTTTGGTTCATACTGTGTGTCATAATGTGTAAGGGCACCAATACTAGATAGTATAAGGGGTCCTACTATTGTGGTGCATAATGTGTATAAGGGGTTTACGATGTGGTACAGTACACTTAAGGACACGCCCCCTTCTGAAAGGCCTTTGGTATGCGCACAACTACACTTTTCCATTCCCACACTCAAAAATTTCCACTTCGAACACTGTATAAACACGTAGAATTGAGCGGCACTCTCAGGACTATAATAAAGAACGGGTCCTCGAACACTATATATATATATATATATATATATAGTCACAAGAAAATGCTGGCACTCTAAGAGACTTGTAAAAAACGACACAAATGCTGTAGTTAAGGTCAACGTTTCAGGGCTATGCCCTTTTATCAAGACTAACTAAACATACATAATAAAAGTAAATTTATACATTACCAGTGACACCTCGTGTACAGACGACCGCCGCTCTCCGGGAGACCCGCTGACGTCATTGGCGCACGCTGGCGCCGGCGACCCGGCGTCTCCAGGGGGCGTGGCAAGAAGATGTGTAACCCATCACCATGGGAACTAGTGTAAGAGTGCTGAAAAGGGACAGAAAGGAACAGCCATGCATAAGTACGGTGCACAGGGAAGCAACATCACTGTGCGGCCAATGGCAAAAGATTGCAACAATGTTATTTAAACCATATTAAAGGGGGAGAAGCATCAGCATAATAAACAATGAGCTAAGCTAGCCCTGTATTGTATAAATACAAACATGAATGTATCTACAAATAAGGATACATATCGGGGAGTGACAAAACGATCATTAATGTAAGCCATGCAGTGAGAACTCTAAGAAGAGGCGGCAGAAATTACTTATTTATAAAAAGCATGTATAAGAAAGCATATCGTTCAAACCAAACGGTTTAACCGTTTGGAGGGTATAGATCCAACGGGCTTCCCTCTGTTATAGGAGGCGGCCACGGTTACCCCCTCTGGCATTGTCCGGGATTCCGTCAATCATCTTATATCGAATGGAGGCAAGGTTATGTTGAAGTTCTTTGAAATGACGGGCAACGGGTTGGTCAGACCCCCGTCCCTCCAAGGCGGCCCGTATGCTGGAGCGGTGTAACGCAATGCGCTCCTTAAACTGTCGTATCGTCTTGCCAATGTAAAGCAGCCCGCAAGGGCATTTAATGTAGTATATGACGTACCGACTGGAACAGGTGAAAGATTGAGTAATACTAAATCTTTTGCCAGATCTAGGGTGGTAGAAAGAATCGCCAGTTTCCAGGCTGCTACACGTAGTGCAGCCTAAGCACTTGTAGTTGCCTGCCTTACGGGAAAGAAAGTGCATTAGCACTGTAGGTTTCATCTTTGTGATGTCATTATGGACCACAATGTCCTTAATATTTTTACCTCTGCGAAATGAGGGTAAAATCCTAGACTTACTAAGTCTCGGCAGCTGTTTATCATGTGAAATGATGGGCCATAGGCGTTTTGCCGTTTTCATGGCTGTAGTGCTAGAAGCAGAGAAGTCTTGTGGCCAAGGAATTAGGTCCTGTAGCTGCCTTTTGGTTGTGGTCTGTAAAAGAGTCATGCGGTCCTGCAACAGTGCTCTCTCCTTTGCTTTCTTCAAATAATGCCATTGGTATCCCCTATTGAGGAATTTGCGTGACATCTGGTCAATGTGAAAAATGGCATCATGGCGGTCACTACAAATGCGTAAGATTCTAATGAATTGGGAATCTTAGAGTGCCAGCATTTTCTTGTGACTATATTTCCCAGCTTTGACTGACGCAGGGCACCGGAGCAATTTGCATATATGCTTACTGGGAGTGCCATACTGTGCTTTGTATTATATATATATATATATATATATATACACACACATTATTATTATTATTATTATTAGCAGTTTCTTATATAGCGCAGCATATTCCGTTGCGCTTTACAATTAGAACAACAATTATAGAACAAAACTGGGCAAAGACAGACAGACAGAGGTAGGAAGGCCCTGCTCGCAAGTTTACAATCTATAGGATATATACTGTATCATTTGATCTACGGAATATCGTTTAGTTTGGATAAAATATCTATTATATATATGTGTGTTCATATATACTGTATATATATATGTAATGCTTGGAAATGGCGGCACTCAGGAGTCTGGAACTTGTCGTGAAACAATTTGGTGCTTTAATAAATGGTCTACATTTCAGGGCACGGAGACCCCGTCATCAGGACACACACACAAGTGCAAATAGTGCAAACAAACTAGTAAATACCTTACCCAGCGCCGCCTCTAGTTGGCTCTCGAACGCTCCCGCTCAGCTTCCTCATCCATCACTTCCACTCCCTATCGCGGTCACATGTGCTGAAGTGTCATCATGCGTGCCTGGCAGCAGGGTGCTGTGGCTGTCACCGTGGCAACCTAAGTAAACAAAGTGCATATAAAACATTGTGCAATAAGACATGTTTACACAACATGATATAAACCTTGTGATACACAATTTAAGAATATACAATAAATTCACATAGCATATACTAAACCACATCGTGGTGCTGCATCACTTGCTGCTAAAAAATGTAAATATATATATATTTTTTTAAAAGACACTATCTATGTCTGCTGTTATAAAGCGAGCTAAGCATAGTCTCTAATGACAGGCAAATATTTCATGAATACCTCAGATTAATAAAACGTGTCCCTGATTGAAAATTAGTACAGTATAACTATTCCAATAACCAGTAAAATGGGACTCAAGATATGCATCTGTCTGATATCAACTGACTCATCTGCATAAAACATATAATCCATAATCTATCGGAACCAAGTTAGTATTGCTATAGGGAAATATAATAGCAATTGTTGTTAATCCACTGGTTTGCCTATAGCTTACACCTAAATTACTCAAATGCCTTATTTTCTAAACAATTCCCACATCTGCATTGGACAATACCACATATCTATATTCAACTAACTGGAGTCAACTAAAGAAACCTAAAGAAACCTAGTGCAGGCCTGGCCAACCTGTGGCTCTCCAGATGTTGTGAAACTACACATCCCAGCATGCCTTGCCACAGTTTTAGCATTCCCTAATAGCAAAACTGTGGCAAAGCATGATGGGACTTGTAGTTTTACAACAGCTGGAGAGCCACAGCTTGGCCAGGCCTGACCTAGTGTATCAAAATAAGTGTCAGTTTACCAAACATTCTTTACAGAAAATTATTTAAACCTAGAGACTCATTTAAACCCCTAGGGCTTAGTGTATCTAACAGCAATATCCAGCGGGTCTCTAGCTGTAAAAGTTTCTTGGACCTGTCTCCCCCACGTAGGGAGGTCGGCATTTGATCAATTATTCTGTAGCGTAACGATGCTTTGCTGTGGCAAAGTTTCTTGCCACTGGCTGTTCGCTCGTGCCTGTATTTCTAGCTGCGCGAATCGCGGAGTGGTGCTGGGTCATACGAGTCTTGAAAGCACATTCGGTCTTGCTGACATAGTGTTGGCCACATAGGCACGATAATAAATGCATTATGAATTTGGAATTACATGTCACCGCCACCTTAATATATACTGTTTTTCCTGGTATATGGATGTTTGAATGAATCACCTGGGATCAAAAAGTTACAAGTAGTGCAACCACATTTATAGCACCCCTTTATCTCAAAAAATGTTGGACCTCTAAAGTTTTCTTGGACACATCTGTTTGTACTACTAGGTCCCTGATGTTCGCACTCCTGGAGTAGCTGGGCATCAGTTTGGTATTTTTAAAAATTTTCAGGTCTGGACCAGTTTGTACTATGGGCCATAAGGCTTTAGCCTGTTTGTTGGTAATTGTGCTCAATGTGTTATATTGGTTGACCCAAGGTAAGATGTTATCCATCTGTTTTTTCTGTACTGGTTGTAATAAGCTGAGTCTAGATTTTCTACAAGATTTCTCACGGGCCTGATGTAACAATTTTAAAGGATACCCTTGATCAAGAAATTTTTTGATCATAATGTCCAGTTGCTGGTCTCTGACTATTATGTCATTATTGATGTGACAAACCCGTACCATCTGAGAATACTGTACTCCACATATGGTGGCTCTGGGATGGAAACTGTCATATCTTAAGATGGTATTGCGCTCCAAACTTTTTGTGTATATTGAAGTGTAGATCTGTCTGTCTTTGATCGCAATGTGTACATCGAGGAAGTTAATCTCAAAAGGATCCATAGTCATTGTCAGTTTTACTGGACTATCTGACATATTGTGCGTATGAATCACTTCCTTTCATTTCTCCTTTGGGCCTGACCAGAACAACAGCAAATTATCAATATATCTACAATATAAAAATATATCTTTTGACACCTCAGCTACATTCAAGAACAGATCTTGGTCTACCCCCCACATAAAAGTATTTGCAAAAGATGGGGCCACACAGGACCCCATCGCACAACTGGTCAGTGGTTTATTAAACCGGTTGTCAAATACAAAATAGTTGTGGGTAAAGGTAAACTCCAATAGGGCTAGAAAAAAATTAACCTCTGGGCCCTGGTATAATGAATTATTGGAAATTAGAAGTCGTACAGCCTGCAAACCCAAACCATGGGGAATACATGTGTACAGACTAGATACATCAATGGTCGCCAAGGTTAAATCTGAAGGAACCTCAATGATGTTGGCAAACTTTCTCAAAAGGGAGAACATGTCCTTAAGATGTGTTGGTGTATTCTGAATACACGGCTGTAGGAAAAAGTCCAAATAGATGGCTAATGGATCGCACAGAGACCCCCTGGCAGAAATAATCGGTCTGCCAGGGGGATTCCATGCATCTTTATGAATTTTTGGGATAATATAAACAAAGGCATGATAGGATGTTTTTTTGGTGAGAGCATTGAGGATTATCAGAGAAATGATGCCCTCTGCTACAGCACTTGTCAATAAGTAGTCCAATTCCTTGTGGTATATCTCTGTCGGATCTCCGGTCAGTAAGGCATAATTGGATGAATCACTTAGAAGTCTATAGCATTCAGCTTTATAATCATCCATGTCCATCACCTCGATTGCTCCGCCTTTATTGGCTCCGTTATTACAATATCAGACCTTTCCTTCAGTTCCTTCAGCGCTAAATGTTCCTCCTTAGTTAAATTTGAATACGTTTTCCTTGGGGAATCAACAACTGTGGATTCCAACATGCGATGAAAAGTTTTAATGGACGGGTTGTTTGAAAAAGATTCAAAATGTGACTTAGGCATTGTTCTACGTAGTGCTTCTGGAATTTCAATTTTTTCAACTGTCATAGTGGCTTTGGGATTTTTTCCAAAATATTCCTTAAACTTTAAGTTTCTTTGTAATTTATAGTTGTCAATCTTCCACTGAATGTCATCCGGAGCATGTGTAGGGATAAATGATAACCCTTTGCTTAATACTTTGATGGATTCCATAGATAAAGTGTGTGAAAAAAAGTTAAAGACCAGTTGCGTGTCCCCCTCGACGGTCTTGCATTGGTTCTGGCTTCTCGACCTGCGCCTTGCTTGCCGGTCACATCTAGTGGGTTTGGCCTTCTGCCATTTACCCCAGCCCAGATGTGGAGCCCTAAAAGGCCTTCAGGTTGTTTGCTACTGGGAGAGCCTGCTTGCACCTCATCAATGTCACTGGCAGATGTGCTGGAAAACTGGGCTGTGCACTGTATCTTTTTTGTAAGTAGTCCTCTGTCTTTATGGTTGTTTCTGTGCATTTGCACTCAGCCAGGCATACACTTTATGTTGTTCATAATTGTGTTGAACATGAGTGAGCTTTTATTTTTTGAACTTAATGAGGTCTTTATGATATTGGTCAATTTGTAACGAGAGTTTCTCCAACCATTTGTTAGTTATATCAGCAGATAGGCTAGGCAGATGCTCCATCTCAATTTTCTCAAAGTTCTCACGGGTGATGCTTAATTCCCTCTTGGACTACTCTATGACCAGGAGCATGAGATCCATTGAACATTTGTTAAGCACTGAAATCCATCGCTTACAAAATGGAATGCTGTATCTGCCGATGGTTGGCATATTATGGATCCAAAACCCTTGGATCTAAAACCCTCAGGGGAGTTACAGGGGGGGGAAGGGTGAGGGTAAGAGCACTGCGGGGGCATTAAAGGGAGGGTGAGGGCAAGGGCACTGAGGGGGGAGTTACATGGAGGGTGAGGGCGGGGACACTGAGGGGGAGTTACAGGGAGGGTGAGGATAAGGGTGCGGAGCGAGAGATACAGGGAGGGTGAGGATAAGGATACAAGGAAATAAAATTTGTATCAGGAAAGATAAAATATGTTTGGAAGTTTTATATATATATATATATATATATATATGGTATAATACTTATTTATTAACAGTTTCTTATATAGCTCAGCATATTCCATTGCGCGTTACAATTAGGACAACAGTAATAGAACAATACTGGGTAAAAAGAGACAGACATAGAGGTAGGAAGGCCCTGCTTGCAAGTTTACTATATATATATATATATATATATATATTGTAACAAAGCGACCTTCCACCAGACAAGATGCTGACACATGACACAGACAAGATGCTGACACAGGTCATTTTGCCCTGGGGCACCCAAACTGTTGTGCCCTGTCATGGAAACACCCGAGTTGTCATCTGGACTGGACTGCCATAATATATATAAATATACATATATTTACACACACACACACACACACACACACACACACACACACACACACACACACACACGGCAATCTCAGTATAAAGACTGACATGTAGGAAATCTTCTGTCCAGACTTGAAAAAGGCCTTATTAGTCAAAACACATCAATGAGGTGTGACCTAATGTTTATGATTTCCCTACCACTAGGACATTTAGGGGGAGATGTACTAAACCTAGAAAAGTGATAAATTGCACGGTGATAAAGTATCAAACAACCAGCTCCTAACTGGTATTTTCCAAACCCAGCCTGTAACATGGCAGTTAGGAGATAATTGGCTGGCACTTTGTCATGGCTTGATAAATTGATGGCCTTTGTACATCTTCCCCTTGGAAAGATTCTGTTTACCTGGGCCCTTTTCCATTCTGCAAAAAAAATGTATTCCATGTTCTGATAACATCTTGCTTTGGTAGGAGGCCCTTTTGGCTTATTTTCAGATCTGGAATATGGAATATACGTATTTATGTACTGTATTAATAGCATTTTATTGTTATTATTACATTCTATTCATAAGGCAACACAAGTGTTGCGCAGCACCATACATACGGCACACATTAGAACAATACATTAACATTACAGTAACTGAAAAACCAAAACAGAGCACAGGTACCAATTAGCACCACAAAACGAGATTTATGGTAAGAACTTACCATTGTTAAATCTCTTTCTGAGAGGTACACTGGGCTCCACAGGGAATGACATTGGGGTGTAGAGTAGGATCTTGATCCGAGGCACAAACAGGCTCAAAGCTTTGACCTTCTTCCCAAGATGCATAGCGCCGCCTCCTCTATAACCCCACCTCCGTGCACAGGAGCTCAATTTTTGTTAACCAGTCCAATGCAGTAGCAGGTATAAGAGACGACAATCGTTAGTAGCAACATACACCACACACTCACGACAGGAGAGGGTGTCAGCGGCTAATGCCATACCAACCCAAAGAAGCTAAGGGCACCAGGGTGGGTGCCCTGTGGAACCCAGTGTACCTCGCAGAAAGAGTTTTAACAACGGTAAGTTCTTACCATAAATCACGTTTTCTGCTGCGGGCTCCACTGGGCTCTACAGGAAATGACATTGGGGATGTCCTAAAGCAGTCCTTATGGGAAGGGACGCACTGTAGCGGGCACAAGAACACGGCGTCCAAAGGAAGCATCCTCGGAGGCGGAAGTATCAAAGGAGTATGCAAAGAAGACACCACCTTAGGTAAATACCCGGGACGAGTTCTAAGAACTGCCGGATCACGGTGAAAAATCAGATATTGTGACCTACAAGATAAGGCACCCAAATCCGATACCCGTCTAGCAGGGGCAATAGCCAGCAGAAACAACACCTTAAGAGAAAGCCACTTAAGGTCTGCAGATTCAAGAGGCTCAAATAGAGACCCTTGCAATGCCTCCAGAACCACCGACAAATCCCAAGGAGCCACAGGCGGGATGTAAGTAGGTTGAATCCGCAACACACCCTGAGTAAAATTATGAACATCAGGTAAAGTTGCAATTTTCCTCTGGAACCAAACCGACAAGGCAGAAATATGAACCTTGATAGAGGCCAAACGAAGGCCCAAGTCCAGGCCCTGTTGTAGAAAAGCCAAAAGTTTGGCCGTACTAAACTTGTAACAGTCATGATTGTTAGATGCGCACCAAGCAAAGTAAGAATTCCAGACCCTATGATAAATCCGAGCAGAAGTCGGTTTCCGGGCCTTCAACATGGTTTGAATGACCGCCTCAGAAAATCATTTGGCCCTCAAGACGGAAGCTTCAAGAGCCACGCCGTCAAAGCCAATCGGGCTAAATCCTGATATACACAGGGGCCCTGAACGAGGAGATCTGGGCACTGCGGAAGTAGAAGGGGACGCTCTATCGAGAGACCCTGTAGGTCTGAGAACCAATGCCGTCTGGGTCACGCTGGAGCCATCAGAAGTAGGATTCCTCCCTCTTGCTTGAACTTCCTTATTACTCTGGGCAGGAGTGACACCGGAGGGAACACATATGGCAGCCGAAAGTTCCATGGAATTGCCAGTGCGTCCACGAA
This sequence comes from Pseudophryne corroboree, assembly GCF_028390025.1. Taxonomy (NCBI): domain Eukaryota; kingdom Metazoa; phylum Chordata; class Amphibia; order Anura; family Myobatrachidae; genus Pseudophryne; species Pseudophryne corroboree. Next base: position 459,202,504 of record NC_086447.1, on the reverse strand, counting down.
TACTGCTTGAGGATCCCTTGTCCTTGCTCCGAAGACCGGAACCTTGTGATTGTGTCGAGATGCCATCAGGTCCACATCTGGAAGACCCACTTGTCCACTAGGAGTTGAAACACTTCTGGATGGAGGCTCCACTCTCCGTCATGTACAACCTGATGACTGAGAAAGTTCACTTCCCAGTTTAGGACCTCCGGAATGAACACTGCCGATATTGCTGGCAGATGGCTTTCCGTCCACTGAAGAATCCGTGATACAGATGGGTCCACGGTTAACTTGACTAGTTTTCTGCGCCTAGGCACAACATGACTTATTAGCATAAACCATATTAGCATAAAATTAATCTATTGTTCTAAGCTGCAATACAATAGTGACAACAATACAGCAGGGGATTAAGTCATTACAGCAAGTGATTAAGTCCGACTGGCCAGTCTCAGTTAATCCTATTAAAGGTCAAGATAAATGTGGACCCATTTGTACTTCCCTCAATGCCATGCGGCTTCGAGTGCCGCCTTGATGATTGATGTACGCCACCCTTGTGGAGTTGTCCGACTGTACTTGAACAGGTCTGTTGAACACCGCCCGCAATTCCAGAATGTTTATTGGGAGGAGAGACTCCTCCTTGGTCCACCGACCCTGAAGAGAGTGTTGCTCCAACACCGTGCCCCAATCTCTAAGACTGGCATCCGTCGTCAGAAGGACCCAGTTGGAGATCCAGAAGGGACGACCCCTGTTCAATCGTTGGTTCTGAAGCCACCAGCTCAGTGACAGACAGACCTCCAGAGACAAGGAGATCATTTGAGACCTGATCCGGTGAGGCAGGCCGTCCCACTTGGCAAGAATCAGTTTCTGCAGAGGTCAGGAATGGAATTAAACGTACTCCACCATGTCAAAAGCCGACACCATGAGACCTACCGCTGGTTGTGAGTGTCCAACAACGCCCCCAGGTGCACCATGCTCTGAGCTGGGACCAGGGAAGATTTCTTCTAGTTGATGAGCCACCCGTGGGCTTGCAGAAACTGGATAGTCAGATCCAGATGGCGTAGGAGAATTTCTGGGGAATTTGCCAGGATCAACAAGTCGTCCAGGTACGTTAGGATCCTGACCCCTTGACGGTGGAGTACAGCCGTCATTACCGCCATGACCTTGGTGAAGACTCGCGGAGCTGTGGTCAAACCAAAAGGTAAAACCCGAAATTGGTGATGGAGGTTGCCAACCGTAATTCTCAGGTACTGCTGATGTGACACTGCAATGGGAATATGCAGGTAAGCATCCTGTATGTCCAGGGAGACCATATAATCCCCAGGTCTCAAGGCCAGAACAATAGAGTGAAGAGTTTCCATACGAAACTTGGAGACCCTCACAAATTTTTTCAAGGACTTGAGGTTGAGAATGGGCCGGGATGACCCATTCGGTTTTCGGGACTAGGAACAGCGGTGACTAGTTCCCCTTGCCTCTCTGAGCCAGAGGCACCTGTACTACCACTCCTGTGTCCAGATGGGACTGTACCACCGAATGAAGAGTTTTTTCCTTCACATGATCCGAAGGGACATCTGTCAGGCAAAATCGATGAGGGGGATTACTCTTGAAGGATACGGCGTAACCTCGAGTGACGACTTTCTGTACCCAGGCATCGGAAAGTGGTCCTCAACCATTCCCCCAGAGGGAGGCCCGCCCCGTCATGCGGCAGGCTTGTCAGTTTTGGAAGCTGGCTGACGGGCAGCCCAGGCCCGTTCGAATTTGGGCTTATTGGGTTTGGAAGTGTGAACCTGTTTCGGGTACGCCTGACCTTTTGCTTTCCCTGAAGGACGAAAGGAGCGAAATGGAGTACTCTTAGCCTACAGCACCGAAGAAGCAGTACTAGGTAGACATGCTGTTTTAGCAGAAGTTAAGTCAGCCACTATCTTGTTGAGGTCTTCTCCGAAAAGAATGTCTCCCTTAAAAGGGAATACCTCCAGGGTTTTTTTAGAGTCCAGATCCACAGATCAGAACCGTAACCAGAGAATCCGGTGAGCCAAAATGGACGTAGTAGAAGCCTTGGCCGCCAGAATACCGGCATCAGAAACCACCTCCTTAATGTAAGGAGAAGCTGTGACAATATAAGATAGACATTGTCTAGTATGATCAGAAGCGTTGGAAGGCAACTCCGCCTCCAGCTCCTGAGCCCACGTTTCAACAGCCTCTTCAGCCCATGTCGCTGCAATGGTGGGCCTATGCGCAGCACCAGTTAGGGTGTAAATTGCCTTTAAACAACCATCCGCACGCCTATCCGTTGGTTCTTTCAGAGACGTGACGGTAGTTACCGGCAGAGCTGAGGATACCACCAGCCGCGCCACCTGCGAATCCACTGGCGTGGGGTGTTTCTAAATTTTTACTTAGCTCCGCTTCAAGTGGGTAGCGAGCCAGCATCTTCTTGTGAGGCGTGAATTTCTTTCCTGGATTTTCCCAGGACTCCTGACTTATGTCAATTAAATGGTCAGAATGAGATAAAACTTGTTTAACCACTTTCTGACGTTTAAACCTGTCCGGTTTCTTAGGGGCAGCATCAGACTCCGGGTCATCAGTAATTTGAAGAATGGTCCTGATAGCCTCCAACAAGGCAGGAACATCCACCTGTGAAACAGACTCCCCATCCGAAGTGTCGGGATCAGAATCTGTGGGGTCAGTATAAACGTCATCCTCATCAGATGAGGAGTCTGGGACATTGGTGGATTGCGAGGAAGTAATGGCCTGCTTAGAGGACCCATTGGTCTTAGGCGGGCGAGGGTTAGACTTTTGAGTAATCAGTGATAGGTTCAATTGCTGTAACTGAGCTGACAGTTGATTTGCCCATGGCGGGTTAACCGCGGGGATCATAAGCGGTTGTACCGGCACAGGAGGTCCCATAGGGGGCGTTAGTCTAGTTACCAGCGCATTCAATAGCGGGGAGAAGGTAGCCCAAGGTGGGTCATTTTGAACCCCCATTGCTACAGTCCCACTTGGGGGTAAGGATCCCCCAGAACCTGAACCCTCAGCTGCTATGTTTTCCTCAAATGTGTCTGAAGCATCACCACCACGCAATGTGGGATCAGCCCCAGCACCATTGCCCTTTGTAGCTGACATATCCGATAGCTCAATGCAAGGAAACACAGTACAATATCAGCAGCAGAATACCTGACAAGAACCCCCTGTGTAGTGTATCAGCACAAACAGGGGATTCAAGAGGTATATCGTGACTAAAAATCACAGAGAAAAATACACAATAAGTATATCCTGTGAACTACCTATATTAAATGATAAACCTGACGCACTTAGCCCCCTCAGGTTATAGAATATAGGGATAATCTGAGTGAGAGATACGAAATGGAGGTCACACAGCAGCTATATGCACACACACATAGTCACAATGTACAATGCAGAAATTATGACATACAATAAAACTGCACTGGACTAGCAATACAAAGTAATACTCAGTATAGCTATATAATTAGTAGATGTATCAATGCACAGTAAAGAATGGATGTATATCACAGGGTACTTGTACTATATAACCCAGACCAAATGCACTGTTTCTTAACTAACACTGTCAATAGGGGTGGTCTTCAAGTTTCGGCGGCCGGGCTCCCGGGGACCACCATACTGGCGCCGGAATCCCGACCGCTGGCATACCGACACCTTTTCTCCCTCTTGGGGGTCCACGACCCCCCTGGAGGGAGAATAGATAGTGTGCAGTGCACCACCGCGCCCGCAGCGAGCCCGCAAGAGGCTCATTTGCACTCACCCAGCTGTCGGTATGCCGGCGGACGGGATTCCGGCACCGGCATGCTGGTCGCCGAGACCCCGACCGCCAGCAAACCATACTACACCTGTCAATAGACATGTAGAATACTTAAGTGTCTTGTAAAATGCACAGCGCTGATGTGCAGGCGGCTTTACAAAGGGGGATTTGCCCAAACAGTCCCAGTCACAGTGCTGCTCTGTGTAATGGCGCCAAAACACTGACTGGGAGTGAGGGAGAGATATCTATGCAGCTCCAGGGTGGGAACATTACTGTAAATGGTGCCCTGGGGCTGGGGGAGGGGCTACAGGTCCAAGCCTTATCCCCTGCTGGACCTCACCACTGGTACTATGGGCTGTAATAAAAACGTTTTTATGATGTAAAACTGACCTGTGCCATTGCCCTGGTGGTTTAGTGGAGTCCCTGCTCGACCACAGTGTCCACGCCAGCCCTCCTCCCACCGGCCACGCCGGATCGCGATTTTAGCAGGACCCGCCTAGGGGACCCACTTACCTCCTCACTGAGTGCGGCCACGTGATCCAGGAGAACTTCAGCGAGTGTGTGACTAACAGTGAGCAAACCGGAGCCTCCGCTGTAAGAACCCGGCAACCAAGGTGCGGGAGTATACAGCGCCGCTGGGGGAGGTGATGGAGCTGCAGCAGGAGATGTCAGACTGACATCTATCACTGCTGCAGCCCTTGAGGTCTTCTATCTTCGCTTAAAAAGCTCTTCTCAGGGCTGCTGTAACAGCCCACCTGTTGTATGCCTGCTTACTGCATGGCACCAACTACAAAACTGAGCTCCTGTGCACGGAGGCGGGGTTACAGAGGAGGCGGCGCTATGCATCTTGGGAACAGTCAAAGCTTTGAGCCTGTTGGTGCCTCGGATCAAGATCCTACTCTACACCCCAATGTCATTCCCTGTGGAGCCCAGTGTACCCTGCAGCAGAAATCTCAGTACACAATTCTGCTGAGATGTAAGGAATCAAAGGAATGTATATAAGGAAGCAAAGGAAAGACGTAAGGAAGCAAAGGAATAAAAAAGTGTTGTTACTGTGTATTGAAATCAATAATTTAGTAATTGGTTTTTCCCACACAGGGCTATAACTATGGGTGTGCTGCCTAGTGACACCAACATTTGGATTGAAGGGTGTCTGGATTAGCACCCTGCAGCCGGTATGTGGCAGTATTTCTTAAGTAAATACAGACCTCCAATCCCTCATCCAACAATTTATTAATTACCTAAATTTACTCACATGCTCTTTTTATTTTCAAACTTTTTATCCGAAATGGAAAAAAACATTGACTTCACAAACCTCCTTGCAAAGCTTCATTGGGACTGACAGGCCAGAATGTCTATCAGAAACTTAGCACTACACAATGGGTTTGCTCTAAATGCTCAGAGCATTAAAAAGCAACTCTGATTATCATACTGTGACTTGTCAAGCCTGCATAGTCTGGTGCTGGATGCAGCTTTCATGGTAGATCTCTACACTTTCCTCTCACAATGGGGGTAATTCAGACCTGATCGCTAGACTGCGTGTTTGTACAGCAGGTGATGAGGTCTAAACTGCACATGTGTATGTACCGCAATGCACAGACGCATCACACAGGACAAATCGGATCGCCGCTCAGTGATGGATTTGTGCAAAGGATCCATGGATCCATTCGCACGGACGTTCGCAAGAAGATTTACAGGAAGAAGTCGTTTGTGGGTGGCAACTGAATGTTTTCTTCGAGCTTTTGGAAAAACACAGGCGTGTTCAAGCATTTGCAGGGTGGGTTCCTGACGTCAATTCCGTTCCCGGACAGGCTGTAGTGCAGTGTAGAACGTGCTCTATCTGGTGCAATATGTATAACATGCTCTACCTGGCGCAGTGTGTATAGGAGGTTCTACCTAGTGCAATGTGTATAAGCGGCACTACTGTGTGGTGTAATGTGAGTTGGCACTATTATGTGGCCATGCCCCATCCCCACAAAGCCACGGCCCCAAAATTTTGCTGCGCGCATTGGGCGCGGACTTAAAATACCTACTTATTATCAGGCCTTCTGAGCAGTAATCCTGCCCACTTGACTGACTCCACCCCCTCAACAGACCCCACCCCTATTAGGGCTGCTTCCATAAATTTCCCAGGCTGGTTTTTGATCCCAACCCGCCCCTGGCTGGCAGTGACAAAAAAACACCAGTGGGCACCAAGTGTTAATGCTGGACTACTCTGTGAGCAGTTACAGCACCAGTGTGCACCAGTAAAGGGTTAATGCTGTCCTATATTAGGAGCTCTAGGCAACACTGAAGGCAGTGACAAATAAGTGAACACAAGTGTACACCTAGGGTTAATGCTGTCCTATATTAGGAGCTCTAGGCAACACTGAAGGCAGTGACAAATAAGTGAACACAAGTGTACACCAAGGGCTCGGATTCCAAATCAAGGCAAAACGTTACCTTTCCGACGTCAGATCTCGTATGTTTTGGATTCAGTATAAGTCCCTCCCGTGGTGATTTTGGCGCCATTTCACACATGACCACCAGAGGAGAGGAAGCTTTAGCGAGGACTTAATGCAGGGGCACTGTTTGATGCGCACCGACATGTCCATAGTGTTATACTGGCCAAGCTAGATGGATGTAGGCATTTTGCAAAACATCCTTTGATTTTTTTTATTATAGTGAGGAAGTGAACATCTATATTACTTGCATTTGGCTAAGTGTGTCACACTGGTGCTGTAACTTAAGAGCAGCATAACCCTTGGTGCACAGCACACTCTTGTTTTTTGTCACTGCCCACAATGCTGCCCAGATATCCTAATACAGGGGCAGCATTAACCCTTGGGAAAACTGGAAAACTGGACAATAAAATTGTAATACTCTAGGTGAAATTTTAAAATTCTCTTCCAATAGGTGTATGTTGGAATGTCATGCTTATAAAAAGGGACACAAACATAATCATTCATATTAATTTCAACATGTATGTAGTATAAACACCTTAACTGAGTAGAAGGATACAGGAGGCAGAACTGCCATCACTCCCACTTTTTGAAAGTTCAAGTGGTGTTTTAGGCAAAGGTGTGCATAATGGGGGTAATTCCAAGTTGATCGCAGCAGGAAATTTTTTAGTAGTTGGGCAAAACCATGTGCACTGCAGGGGGGACAGATATAACATGTGCAGAGAGAGTTAGATTTGAGTGGGTTATTTTGTTTCTGTGCAGGGTAAATACTGGCTGCTTTATTTTTACACTGCAAATTAGATTGCAGATTGAACACACCACACCCAAATCTCTCTCTCTCTGCACATGTTATATCTGCCCAATGGGGGTAATTCCAAGTTGATCGCAGCAGGATTTTTTTTTTAGCAATTGGGCAAAACCATGTGCACTGCAGGGGAGGCAGATATAACATGTGCAGAAAGAGTTAGATTTGGGTGGGTTATTTTGTTTCTGTGCAGGGTAAATACTGGCTGCTTTATTTTTACACTGCAAATTAGATTGCAGATTGAACACACCCCACCCAAATCTAACTCTCTCTGCACATGTTATATCTGCCTCCCCTGCAGTGCACATGGTTTTGCCCAATTGCTATCAAAAATCCTGCTGCGACTTGGAATTACCCCCAATGAGTGTTGTTGCAGTCTGCATTGGCTCAGATAGTCATCTCTATATACCCAATTTAAGGATTAATGCTGGAAGGATGGCTATTGGGTATGTGTTACTTTATTTTTTCACATGATTGTTGCTTGCCATGTCTGATGTGCATATTAAAGTCTTTGTTTTTCACAGTGAAATGCGCATGGCTTTAAATTATATTGCTTTTACAGACTACTGCCCTCACCACAAGTGTATTAAGGCTTACAAATCCATTAGATGTGTACAAGAGCAAACAGTTGGAATATTGAAGACTAGACTCAAGCAAAACCAGAGAAGGGTGCAGGAGACACTGTACCATGGACCCCCCTGCTGCAGAACGCTGACATCACCGGCTGCCCCACTTGTGCAGCATCAGAAGGAAACAGAATGTGTGCATGATATAACAGAGCTTGCATACCAGAGGAGAGATAAGTGTGTGTGTGGGGGGTGGCACATAATTATTATTATTATTATTACCAGTTATTTATATAGCGCACACATATTCCGCAGTGCTTTACAGAGAATATTTGCCCATTCACATCAGTCCCTGCCCCAGTGGAGCTTACAATCTATAGTCCCTATCACATGTACATACAGACATTCAAGCTAGGGTTAATTTTGTTGGGAGCCAATTAACCTGCCAGTATATTTTTGGGATTGTGGGAGGAAACCGGAGTACCCAGAGGAAACCCACGCAAGTACGGGGAGAATATACAAACTCCGCACAGTTAGGGTCTTGGCGGGAATCAAACCCATGACCTCAGTGCTGTGAGGCAGTAATGCTAGCCATTATACCATCCGTACTGCGCAATATATTAGTATAAAAGTGACCCAGGAATTCCAGCTTCTATCCCCTCCCCCCCATACATAGCAGTAGATTAATGTGTTTGGGCTCTGTGTAACCTATTATCTGAGGAGAGCATTTGGGTCTCAAGAGAAAAACACATAGGGTTCTATTCATGAAGCAGTGAAAAGAGTCAGTGGAGAAGTAGCCCATGGCAACCAATCAGTGTTGAGGTAACATTTATAAAAATGCATTTTATATATTTATACATAGCAGCTGGTGGATGTGGGCAACTTCTCCACTGGCTCACTTCTCCACACTTTTCACTGCTTCATGATTAGACCCCATAGAGAGTCCTCTTGAGTCCTATCCCAGACCCCAGTGTGCAAGTAGTAGAGGCTGCTGCTATTCTAGCATGTGACAAGATAGATAATACATTTTATTTTTGTATGTGTATTTTAAGGTTGTTTAAGCTGTCTTTGTTCCACTGCAAGAAAACTTAATAAACTTTATTAGTTGTTTCTCAATTATGTGGTAAACAGTACACAGGCATTATTAAAACATTAGTTTAAATCTAATCTACACCATCGGTAAATTTGATATACAGACTCAAATTTATATTTATAAACTTATATATGCATTTGCACTGTGCAGTCCCATAGTGGGGACAGGCAGGATGACAAGTATGGGTGGTGCCGACAAGATGTGGAGGGCCTTAAGTGCCCCGGGGCCCCCAAAGGCTTAACCACTTGCCTGGCATGGTCGCATCAGATGCGACCATGCCTGCAAGTGTCTTATCTGACCTGGTCGCACAGGATGCGACCAGTCAGATAAACTGTGTTAGCAGCGGCAGGGAAGATAAACTTCCCGCCGCTGCTGCTATTAGAGGGACCGGAAGGTCCCTCTGCCTCCCTGCACTCTCCCCTACTGATTGCCGTGCTGCCGATCACTGCTGACAATGGCAGCCACTGGGGAGTGTAAATGAACCCTCCCAAGCCACCCCCAGACCACCCCTGTATACCTGAAGGCTGTCCCGGCTTTCAAAATGAAAGCCGCAAAGGTCACAATGTTCCCGATGTTCCGATGGTCGCGACGTTCCCGATCGATGTTTCGATGTTTGGGGGAAATATTTAAAAAAAAAAAATATATATATATATATATATATATTTATGGCGTGGTGAGAGTATGGCGCCACAAGTATAGGTGTATAGACCGGTTATAAAATTAAAAGTGTATACATAAAATGTATTAACCAGAGGTGTAGTCACTCCTTTACGAATAAAAGGTGTCAGCTGACCCCAATAGATAGGCAGTGATAAGCTGCCTGTTAGTTAAAAATGTGCAAGGGAGGGTAGGGGTAATAGCGACTCACAGTGTCTACACATTAAAGGATATATATGTGAAGAAACGATAAAATACGTATTTTTCTTTTTAAAAAACAGGGGGGTATTTATTATTAAAAAACATATAATAACAATAAGAAAAATGTGTATTTTTAGGGGTGGTATAAAAAATCAAGAAAAAATAAAAAATAAAAAAGGATTGAAGTTAAAACATGAGTTTAAACCAATTAAAACATAGAAAACATAACTGGAACTATAAAAGTATATAAAAATATTTTTAGATAAGAGAAGGTGCTTATCTTAGAAAAGGGAGGTCACTTGAGGTATACCCAACGCGTTTCGTCCATAGACCCCTTGATGAAGTCAGATGGACGAAACGCATTGGGTATACCTCAAGTGACCTCCCTTTTCTAAGATAAGCACCTTCTCTTATCTAAAAATATTTTTATATACTTTTATAGTTCCAGTTATGTTTTCTATGTTTTAATTGGTTTAAACTCATGTTTTAACTTCAATCCTTTTTTATTTTTTATTTTTTCTTGATTTTTTATACCACCCCTAAAAATACACATTTTTCTTATTGTTATTATATGTTTTTTAATAATAAATACCCCCCTGTTTTTTAAAAAGAAAAATACGTATTTTATCGTTTCTTCACATATATATCCTTTAATGTGTAGACACTGTGAGTCGCTATTACCCCTACCCTCCCTTGCACATATATATATTTATATATATATATATTTTTTTATTTTTCAACTAAAATCATTTGGGATAGGGTTAAATTCATGTTCTTCATCTAATTCACTCATAACAAATCCAGACCATTTCGGAGCAGTTTTTGGCGAAATAAATCGTCAGTTAAGTGGTTAATTCGGCCCTGGGTTCAGGTGTTTAAGTATGGTGATGTGCTCCTCTATAGCCCTGTGAAGGTGTTTGGTATTATGGTAGGTTGTGATCAAATGCTTAATCTGGCCTTACAACAACCTGACCCATAAGATAATGTAATAGACAGTGTCCTGCGGTGTATTTTTTTACCATCTGGTATGTTGCACAGTAAAGAGGAGGTTGGCAGGGTAAGCAGATTGTTAACACTTACTTTTTGTGTACAGTATGTCATGGTTTTTTTTTACATTTCCTTTTTGCTATGCATCTCCACAATGTATTGTGTTTGTTTTGTGTGCATGTAATGTGTCCCTCTTGCCAGTAATGTCACATGCAATATTTATAAGTTACAACTTTCAAAGTTGAACTCTACTTAACAAGGCACATAGGGGGTAATTCAGAGTTGATCGTAGCAGCAAATTTGTTAGCAGTTGGGCAAAACCATGGGGGTAATTCTGAGTTGATCGCAGCAGCAAGTTTGTTAGCAATTGGGCAAAACCATGGCCCTCATTCCGAGTTGTTCGCTCGCTTGCTGCTTTTAGCAGCATTGCACACGCTAAGCCGCTGCCCTCTGGGAGTGTATCTTAGCATAGCAGAATTGCGAACGAAAGATTAGCAGAATTGCGAATAGAAAATTCTTAGCAGTTTCTGAGTAGCTCGTGACTTACTCCTACATTGCGATCAGTTCAGTCAGTTTCGTTCCTGGTTTGAAGTCACAAACACACCCAGCGTTCGGCCAGACACTGCCCCGTTTCTCCAGCCACTCCCGCATTTTTCCACACACTCCCAGAAAACGGTCAGTTTCCGCCCAGAAACACCCACTTCCTGTCAATCACTCACCGATCAGCAGAATTATGAAAAAACTTTGTTACGCCGTGAGTAAAATACCTAACTTTTGTGTAAAATAACTAAGCGCATGTGCTATGCGAACCTTGCGCATGCGCAGTAAGCGACTAATCACAGTATAGCGAAAATCGGCAACGAGCGAACAACTCGGAATGACCCCCCATGTGCACTGCAGGGGAGGGCAGATATAACATTTGCAGAGAGAGTTAGATTTGGGTGGGTTATATAGTTTCTGTGCAGGGTAAATACTGGCTGCTTTATTTTTACACTGCAATTTAGATGTCCGTTTGAATACACCCCACCCAAATCTAACTCTCTCTGCACATGTTATATCTGCCCCTCCTGCAGTGCACATGGACCCTCATTCCGAGTTGTTCGCTCGTTGCCGAATTTCGCTTTATTGCGATTAGTCGCTTACTGCGCATGCGCAATGTTCGTAGAGCGCATGCGCTTTGTAATTTTACTCAAAAGTTAGGTATTTCACTCACGGCATTACGAGGATTTTTCTTCGTTCTGGTGATCGGAGTGTGATTGACAGGAAGTGGGTGTTTCTGGGCAGAAACTGGCCGTTTTATGGGTGTGTGTGAAAAAACGCTGCCGTTTCTGGGAAAAACGCGGGAGTGGCTGGAGAAACGGGGGAGTGCCTGGGCGAACGCTGGGTGTGTTTGTGACGTCAAACCAGGAACGAAACTGACTGAACTGATCGCAGTGGCAGAGTAAGTGTCGAGCTACTCAGAAACTGCTAAGAAATTTCTATTCGCAATTTTGCGAATCTTTCGTTCTCAATTCTGCTATGCTAAGATACACTCCCCGAGGGCGGAGGCTTAGCGTGTGCAATGCTGCTAAAAGCAGCTAGCGAGCGAACAACTCGGAATGAGGGCCATGGTTTTGCCCAACTGCTAACAAATTTGCTGCTGCGATCAACTCAGAATTAGGCCCCATGTGCAGTGCAGGTGTGGCAGATATAACATTTGCAGAGAGAGTTAGATTTTTGCCCAACTGCTAACAAATTTGCTGCTGCAAACAACTCTGAATTAGGAGCTTAGTCAAATGACAGTATATAGCAAGCAACATGTACGTATATGTTGCTTTTCAGAATTGCAATCACAGATCACCATGGATTAGTAGCAGTAGTCCTGGATCAGTAGATAGTTTAGCAAAGATATAAAACTGATTAGCGGCAAGTGTAAGTTTAGAAAGCTGAAACTGGTTAAATGCACTAAAGTGCATGTATAACAAGCAGGGGCCAGACAAAGGCATAGGCCCTCATTCCGAGTTGTTCGCTCGCTAGCTGCTTTTAGCAGCATTGCACACGCTAAGCCGCCGCCCTCTAGGAGTGTATCTTAGCTTAGCAGAATTGCGAATAGAAATTTCTTAGCAGTTTCTGAGTAGCTCGAGACTTACTCAGCCATTGCGATCAGTTCAGTCAGTTTCGTTCCTGGTTTGACGTCACACACACGCCCAGCGTTCGCCCAGACACTCCCCCGTTTCTTCAGACACTCCCGCGTTTTTCCCAGAAATGCCAGCGTTTTTTCGCACACGCCCAGAAAACGGCAAGTTTCCGCCCAGAAACACCCACTTCCTGTCAATCACAGTACGATCATCAGAACAATGAAAAAACCTTGTTATGCCGTGAGTAAAATACCTAACTTTTGTGTAAAATAACTAAGCGCATGCGCTCTGCGAACCTTGCGCATGCGCAGTAAGCGGCTAATCGCAATATAGCGAAAATCGGCAACGAGCGAACAACTCGGAATGACCCCCATAATCCATAATCCAGTTCCAATGTTTGGTACAAAGTGGTTTGCAATGAATCAGATAAGAGGACAAAGTAGAGCATGGCCAATAGACAGACCAAGTCAGTATTATTGGTTTTAGTTCAATTTGTTTTGCTTTCAGTGATGTATCCACATTGTACCTATCAGAACACATGAAAACATAACCAGCTTTCATGGGTAGGCTACATTTAAAATTAGGTTATTTCACTACTTCTAGGTGAAGATCAGTACATTTTTTATTAAAATCAATGACTATATCATTTATTATTTAGTAGCATACAATGTAGCATGACAGGGCCGAAACTAGGATTTCTGTCACCCGGGGCAACCCCCCCCCCCCCCCCCCCCAAAAAAAAATATTTTACAATAAATGAATAAAAATAATAAAATAATAAATAAATAAATAAATGAATAAAAATATTATATATATATATATATATATATATATATATATCTCTTTCAGAACTTTTTAACCTGAAAAACTGCCTTTTCTAACATAAATTTCATATCCAGGAAAAAGTGTCCCCATTTTACACATTGCGGCAGGAAAAAGTGTCCCCATTTTACACATTGCGGCAGGAAAAAGTGTCCCCATTTTACACATTGCGGCAGGCACGTGTCCCCATTTTACACAGTAAGCTGGCAAGTGTCCCCATTTTACACAGTACGCTGGCAAGTGTCCCCATTTTACACATTGCGGCAGGCACAGGTCCCCATTTTACACAGTACGCAGGCACAGGTCCCCATTTTACACAGTACGCTGGCAAGTGTCCCCATTTTACACAGTACGCTGGCACAGGTCCCCATTTTACACAGTACGCTGGCACAGGTCCCCATTTTACACATTACGCTGGCACAGGTCCCCATTTTACACAGTACGCTGGCACAGGTCCCCATTTTACACAGTACGCTGGCACAGGTCCCCATTTTACACAGTACGCAGGCACAGGTCCCCATTTTACACAGTACGCAGGCACAGGTCCCCATTTTACACAGTACGCTGGCACAGGTCCCCATTTTACACAGTACGCTGGCACAGGTCCCCATTTTACACAGTACGCTGGCACAGGTCCCCATTTTACACAGTACGCTGGCACAGGTCCCCATTTTACACAGTACGCTGGCACAGGTCCCCATTTTACACAGTACGCTGGCACAGGTCCCCATTTTACACAGTACGCTGGCACAGGTCCCCATTTTACACAGTACGCTGGCACAGGTCCCCATTTTACACAGTACGCTGGCACAGGTCGCCATTTTACACAGTACGCTGGCACAGGTCCCCATTTTACACAGTACGCAGGCACAGGTCCCCATTTTACACAGTACGCAGGCACAGGTCCCCATTTTAAACATTACGGCAGGTGGTGGGGAGAGGGAGGGAGAGAGAGAGAGAGAGAGGAAGGGAGAGGGGCTGACTTACATTTGAAGCGGTTCTCGCCGCTCTTCAGCCGCCTCTCCCTCCTCGTCTGCGCGGCTCCGGGCTCCCCCTTCAGTTCTCCCTCCTCCGGCGGGGTTTCGTTGAATGACGCGTTTGCGCCGTGATGTCACGACGCAATCGCGTCATTCCGCGAAACCCCGCCCCCCGAGCTGGGCACTCGGGAGAAGGGGGTTTAAAAGTGCCGCGGCGGTGTTTGGGGGTCTCGGCGCCCCCTCCAATCCGGCGCCCAGGTCACCTGCCCCCCTAGCCCCCCCCTAGTTTCGGCCCTGAGCATGATGAGTCTCTTGTTTTCTCCTTACCAGTTTAACTGTAGTTACAGATGTAGAAGGAGTTTTAATTGTTGCATCAGATCAAGTTTGATTTATTTAAAATAAAAAATAAAATTTACTTTTCTTCTCTTTTCTTTTTATGCAGTTGTTCTATCATGTTGGTTAATTTACCCAGTCTCATGACTAAATCTCCCTCGCCTGCTTCATACACTATGACCAATTACAGTATTCATTTTAGTTGAGCATCTCTGAGAAATGGGGGTGCCACTGTCAGCGGTGTATCTAGGGGTCCGAGTGCCCCTGGCAAAATAAGGGCTGGTGCCCCCCCCCCCCACATATTTGAAATAAGGAGGGTGTATCAAAAAAGGGCGTTGCCTTGTGGGTAAGGGGCGCGGCCACACAATAGTACTTCCAATTAAAATTATGCCACATATGACTGTCAGAGGCGGAGGGTGGAGGGCGGGGGCAGTGATGGACCATTGCGGGGGCAGCTTGGGAAAAATGAAGCCGGGTCGTCTGCATTTTTGGGGCGGCTGAGTGACACCACATACAGCCACCCCTATGTAAAAAATGGCGGTAGACCACTTGCATATGCAGCCTAGCTGGAGCTGCAGGGGGTCGTCCACAGTTGCTGCGATCACAATTAAATTGCGGTCGCAGTCGCTGAGCAGGCCATTCAGCATGCTGGACGGCCTTGCCCTGCGATTGATGAGCATCCCCCAGCATGCAATAGAAAGGATTGCAGATTTTGCTTTGTAGCAGAATCTGTAATCCTTACAGAATAACCCCCACTGCCATTAGTACATCTGATCCCGCCCATAGGCACACACATATACACTTACATACATACTGGCACACACAAAACACATACAGTACATATGATATACAGTACAGTCACACATGCAGTATATACAAATAGTTACATACATACACATATATACAGTCACATACATATATAGTTACACACTTATTCACATACATAGTCACAGACTAATACACACATAAATACAGTAGATACTTATATACACACACACACACACACACACACACACACACACACATACACATATAGTCACATACATAAATGCAGACACACATACATACAGACAGACAGACAGACTGCAGTATATAGTGTTTACCCCCCTCACTTCACAGACAGGGTACACTGAATGCATGTACTTTAGTAGCTCCTTGTCTTGTCCTGTCCCTGACTGAGTGCCGTGTTGCCCCCCCCCTCCCCGTTTCCATTCCGTCCACTTCCCGAAGGTCAATGCCTTTCAGTGCAGTCTTGTGCCACCCCTCCCCTCACTTAATCCGGATTGTACCTTGTGACTGTCTGTTACTGCCAGCGCTGGTGTCCAGCTGCACAGCACTGCACTAGTGATCAATCAGACTCAAAATAAACTACGGCTCCCGGAGCTCACGGCAACAAGGGCTGCTGAGAGCTGTAGTTTATGTTGAGTCTGATTACAAGTGAGGTGCGGTGCGCTGCCACCTGACACTGGCACCAGCACTAACAGACAGTCACCAAGTCTGACAGTACTACTGGATTCTACTCCCTGGATGTGGATGGCACTGCCAGGCATGTCCCTCCTTGCCTGGCACCCCTGGTGAGTGCCATCCTGGCCAATAGGTAGATACGCCCCTGGCCACTGTATTACCTACTAAGTTGAGTTTTCCAAATATGTGTTTTTCTAAAAATAAACCCCTTGGAATCTAAACTGTCATCAATTTACTTCTGTAAATGTGAAAATAAAAAGCAATACAGATACTGTACTGTACTAAACATTAAAGGTAAGACACATATAGTTATATGATAAAATGTGAAATATTTATAACTAGCAGTGCCTACCCGTCGTTGCCGAGTGGTTATTAAATTTATTCAATGAAGCTGAGTGATTATTAATTTTATTTAATTTTTTTTATTCAATAATTATCCTTCAGTCTGTAAATACCTTGTTATAAACCACATTGTGGCCCTAATGTATTAAGCCTTAAAAAGTGATAAAGTGGAGACGGATAAAGGGGTCTATTCATGAATCAGTAAAGAGAGTGGAGAAGTGAGCCAGTGGAAAAGTTGCCCATGGCAACCAAACAGCTGCTACATATAAATTTATAGAATGCACTTTATACAGATGGAGCTGCGCTCATCTGAGGTGGCTCCATCACAAATGAGCACGCCCGGTGTGACTAGGCGATCCGTCCGCCTAGTAACGCCCGGAGTGCACAGAGACGCTCTCCCATTCATAGAATAGGAGAGCGTCTCCATCTGGGCGTGCGCGCCTGCCCGGACGGAGATGCTCTCCCATTCTAGTGAATGGGGCACGTCTCTGTCACGGGCACGCACTCCCAGTCGTAGACGGCGACGCTGAGTCCTAGGCGCGCCTAGGCACAGATGGAGCCATGACCAGCGTGGGTCCATCTGTAAATGTTACCTCAACACTGATTGATTGCCATGGGCAACTTCTCCATTGGCTCACTTCTCCATGCCACGGAACGTGCCCACCTGTCATTTAGGATTTTTTAAATTTATTTTATGCAAGTGCAGCAACATAGAATGCAAAGATTTTACCCAGGTACAGTGGAGGGGGCGGGGGGGGGGGGGGGGGGCAAGGCGGTGCAATTCAGTGTTGTAGGGTGCAGTGTACTGAGGGAACTAGTACTGCCTAGCTGTCGCCAGCATGTCCCTGACTACAGTGCTGCTGACTCCAGCAGGCAGTGGCCATCTTGCGGCTTCTGGCTGGCTGCTCAGTGTCCTGGAAGGAAATGGTTTTGCAGAAATGATACTTGGTAAATTTACCCCTTAATCTTTACAAAATGACTTTTGCTACATAAGTGGCAATCATTATTTAATTTAATTATTACTTTGAGGAAGCTTTTAAAATATGTTTTGTTTTAGTTAATCTACTACATTGAATCTATAAAATAGGTTACAGTGATCAAGGCTGAATACTGTAGCTCCAACTGTTGCAATTTTCTGCAAAGTACAGCTTAGTGATACACTGGCCAATTGCACTGAATTTACGACCACTTCCCATAAAATAGTGATTTCATGAGAAGCATATTTTCCATGCAATATTAACAGCTGAAGAGGCGATCTCTTATCTGCACCATGGCTTGAGATTGCTTTGTGATCATAATTTATTACAGCAGTCAAAATCAACTGAGTTGTAAGCTACTGCAAGAGAAAATCTATTTCATATGATATCTTATTCCATACAAGTAGAAAATATGAAACAGGTTTTAAAGTTGAAGAATATTTTTAATAAAAATAATATATGAAATTTCACTATATTTAATAATAGTGATGACGTCTCTCCCATAGTTCTGAGGAGTGGGCGGCCAGAGCAGACAGAGGGCAGCAGTACGGGCACTACCAAAGGGGCAATACTACAGGGGCAATACTAGGGGCACTACTACAGTGGGCACTACTAAAGGGTCAATCCTGCAGGGGGCATTTCTAGGGGCACTACTATAGGGGCACTACCAAAGGGGCATTAATACTGCGACAATATTACTGGGGGCATTACTAGGGGCACTACTACAGGGGGCATTATCAAAGGGTCACTAATATTGGGGGCACTACTATAGGGGGCATTACTGGTGGCACTACTAATGGAGGCAACACTACAGGGGCCATTACCCCTGAGGGCACTACTACAGGGGGCATTACTACTTGGGGCACTACTACAGGAGGCATTACTAATGGAGGCACTACTAATGGGGGCACTGCACAAGGGGCATTACTCCTAGGGTCATAAGGGGCACCACTACTATGGGCTCTGCATAAGGGGCACTCCCTCTGTGTGCATTGCATAAGGGGCACTACTACTACAGTGGGTATTGCATAAGGGACACTACTGCTGTGGGCATTATGTGAATTAGTGGCACTACTACTGTGGGCATTGTGTATAAGGGGCACTAATGTGGGCATTGTGTAAAAGGGGCACTACTGTTTGTCATAACATGAATAAGGGAGACCTCTATATGGTGTAATGTGAATAATATTGTGCTACTGTGCCGTGTAATGATATATATATATATATATATATATATATAATAATGGTATGCTGCATGTATATATTCTCCCATATCCGAACTACTTGGGACCAGAAGTATTTTGGATAAGAGATTTTATCAGAATTTGGAATATTTGCATCCCATAATGACGTGTATTTGGGATTGGACCCAAGTCTTAACATCAAGTGCATTTATGTTTCATGTACACCTTTTACATGTAGCCTGAAGGTAATTTTAGGAAATATTTCAATAACTTTGTGCATAAAATAAAGTTTGTGTCCATTGAACCATCAGAAAGCAAAGCTGTCACTATATCAGTCGCATGCAAAAAATGTTGGAGTTACGAATATTTTGGATATCAGATTATTGGATATGGGAAATTCATCTTGTAGTGGTGAAAGGTAAAGCTAAAATAATGTACAAAGGTCAACTGAAGCATGAATGAATGTTACATTAAGTATATTAAATATATTAAGAAATAGATAAATAATAACAAGATAATATTAAATAGTATATAATAATAGATATTTTGAATAACAACCATAAAAGAAAAAAGTAAACTGCAAATGCCTTTTAAAACCACTTTATGGTTATTTCGTGGGTCTGAATAGGCACCTCCCAGTCACCACCCAGGGACACCCAATCAGGGACGGGCCTATTTTCTTTAGTAAGCAAATACATTTTTTGACGCCCTTTGATGGGATAAACTCCTTTAAAGGACAGCGCGCATGCCACAGAAAGGGTGTGATCTCACAAGAAAGGGGTATGGCCAGACAATTTTACCCCTATCTGCAGTGCCAGATACACATATGCCCTCACAGAGCCAGATATACATATGCCCCCACAGTGATAGATATGCATAGGCCCCCACAGTTCCAGATATGCATATGCCCCACAGTGCTAGATACACATATGCTCCCACAGTGTCAAATACACATACGTCCCCAGTGCCAGATACACATATGCTCCCAGTGCCAGATACACATATGCTCCCAGTGCCAGATACACATATGATCCCAGTGCCAGATACACTTGTGCCCCAGTGCCAGATACACACATACCCCCAGTACCAGATATACATATGTCCCCACAGTGTGAGATACACATAACACCACAGGATGCCTGGCAGGCAGGAACAGGAGCAGCATGCTTCTGATGAAGGACCAAATGTCCAAAAAGCTTCAAGCTGGTGATTAAAACAAAGGGACAGCACAATTGGATCCACAACCTAAGGAGTAGAAAGAATCCCGGGCTTTCGGACTCTTATTTCCATTTCAACTGTAAGGGTAATATCGTGGAAACTGTATATGGGCGATCCCTTACCCACAATCCTTGTATGGTAATATGCTTTATATGATGTTTTTATTGTGAGTTTAATGTAATAAAATCTCTGTCATTTTAATTAGTGTTGCACTAGATCCCATTCTTTTATTTTTGAGATTGGATATCTACTGGGATGTTCCTATGAAAATATCCACGGTGTGTGTATAGTAACTGCTTCAATTAAACAAGATTTGGATTTTTTTATGGTCTCAACTTTCTTTGAGTAAGAACTTATTTTTTTATTTGTGTGGTTTGCGCCATTGTGAAGAAAATATTGTATAATTCCTGTGTTATTTCTTGGTGGTAATTTGTGAAGTGCCGCCCTTTTTTTCACAGTCTGCATTCTGCTAGATGCGCAGTAAAGATCTGTTTTTTCTTATTGTTTCTAAATCTACAGTGTACCAGAGCCTTGATCCAGCTCTAATGTCGGCAGGCAACTGGCGCTACATGCTGATCCTCTACTGTGATTTTTCTATGTACAATGGAGCTCCTAAGCCTATGTGGCCTGCCTACCCAGTGTCAGTGGTGTTTTTGCTTCAATATCAATAGTATGGTGCCACGGCCCAGGAATCGGATCTGATCTGTACCACTAGCCCCAGGCAAGAAAGGTATGTGGGCAGTATGTGGATGGAGAAGGGAGAACCCAGAGGAGTGTGACATTACATGCATTTTCCCTGATCCAACTGCAGCACAAGTGGCTCACTGCTTATAAGAGCAGGAAATTGGGAGGAGATAGAACTTCTCTGCATATATCACATCTGCTTCTCTATGTTCCCAGTAAATACATGTAAGCTGAGGGAAAACACTGCAAAGTGTTGCTAGGAGTTTTATACTAAACAAAGATGTTGATTGGATATCCCTTTGCACTGTTGTACTGGGGCATGAAGGGCCCACCGGGAGAATGCAAGGGTAGGGCCCATTTTTAGGGGTGTGGCTAGTTTCCAGAGGGGGTGTGGTCAGCCACCACATTGGTTTGCCTAACCATTAGAATGCATGGTAATGGCCTCTTGATAAATATATATAGTAAATACTGCTAGTATATGCATGATGATCTACCAGATTAATAACAGGAATGCAAAGTAGAAAATATCCCATAGTCCTGTAATGTATAATGTAACATACAGCATGTATAATAAAAAATCAAGTGCTCAATCTGGAACAGGATCCCCAGAGGAGGCGGAGGCAGACAGGGTGGCAGTTTAATAAACTATATGACCCCATGGAAAGTAACCAAGAAAGCTTTCATTAATCAATAAATAATAACTAGATTAGAGGCCCATAGGAGTTGAAGTATGTATGTAGTGGAAGGCAGGTAAAGGAAGGAAAGGAAGGATTGATTATAGTAAATGTAATATTATTTTATTACAAATAAAATTTATGAGAGCTGAGGGTCTAGAGATGTGCGTGACGGCTTGGGTTTTCCCACCAGACTCCGATTCCAAATAAAAACAAAAACATCATCAGTCACACGTCGGATCTTGTCCTTTGTCCAAGATATCTGCAATAAAGTGGAAAGGAAATATATTTAATTAATACAAAAATTAATTGTGTATATTGGTCAAACACATACATATGTTTACATGATACATAAAGCTGGCTGAGGCAACTAAACTATACACCCAGTGCCGGATTTCCCATTAGGCACATAGGGCACGTGCCTATGGGCGGCACCTCCTGGGGGCAGCACACCAGGTCGTCGTCCGTACCCCCCTCTTTGCCGCATAATGCGGGTAGAAGTGTAATGCTGCCAAATACTGACGAGTCACCCGCGGCTGCTGGCTGCAGTGGGAGATGCTAACAGGCAGGAGGTGGGGGCAGCCAGCAGCCGCAGGTGACTCATCAGTATTTGACGTCCCGCCCACACACCAGGCAGAAAGTGCCTCCCAGTTCCGCCTCCTGGCGAGTACAAGTTAGAAGCACCGATGCACAGAGGGGGAGTGGCTGTGGGTAACAGAGAGCCCGGGCTCAGGAACTGGAGAAGTGTCAAGGCCAGATGACCAGGAGACCCCAGAGCGCGATCTCAGGTCAGATGACAGTATCCCTGCTGCCCAGCAGCCTCTGGCTCACTAGGATTGTGCTGCTGAGGTCTATAGCGGTTATATACTGTGAGTGTGGGCTGTGTATACTGTAAGTGTGAGCTGTGTATATTGTGAGTGGGAGCTGTCATTCTGTGCTGGGGGCAGTGGCGGATCCAGGGGGGGGGGCACTCGGGCCCGTGCCCCCCCTGTCGTTTGTGGCCTCCGTCCCCCGTCCGTCCGTCCCCCGTCCCTCCGTCGTCGTCCCCCCAGCGCCGCACAGGGAGATGACGGGCGCCCGCTGAGATTGTGTTACCAGCTGGCGCCCGTCTCCCTGCACAGCGGTAGCCGGAGGCCGGAGCTCAGTACTGAGCTCCGGCTTCCGACGCTGTCACTGTGCGGCGTGCGCTATGGGAGAGACGTCAGTCATGACATCTCTCTCATAGTTCTGAGGAGACGGCGCCAAGAGAGGAGGAGGACTGCAGCAGAGATCTGGAAGTGGGAACGGGGCTTGGTAAGTATGTTGTGTTTTGTCTTCTTCGGTGCAGCGGGGGCATCTACTGGGGGCAAACTACGGGGGGGACATTACTACTGGGGGCATCAACAAGGGGCATTACTACTTGGGGGCATTACTACTGGGGGCATTATTACTGGGGGAGCATCTACTGGGGGCATTACTGCTGGGGGCATCAACAAGGGACATTACTACTGGGTGGGGGGGCATTACTACTGGGGGCATTATTACTGGGGGAGCATCTACTGGGGGCATTACTGGGGGCATCAACAAGGGGCATTACTACTGGGGGCATCAACAAGGGACATTACTACTGGGTGGGGGGCATTACTACTGGGGGCATTATTACTGGGGGAGCATCTACTGGGGGCATTACTACTGGGGGGCATCAAAAAGGGGCATTACTACTGGGGGCATCAACAAGGGACATTACTACTGTGTGGTGGGGGGGCATTACTACTGGGGGCATTATTACTGGGGGAGCATCTGCTGGGGGCATTACTACTGGGGAGTCATCTATTGGGGGCAACCTCCTAGGGGGCATTACTACTGAGAGCAAACTACTGGAGGACATTATTACTGGGGGCAAACTACTGGGGGACACTATTACTGGGGGCATCTATTGGGGGCAAACTACTGGGGGACATTATTACTGGGGGCAAACTACAAAGGAGCTAACTACTGGGGGCATACTACAGGAGGGCATTACTACTGGCGGCTTAACTACAGGGGCATTACTACTTGGGGGCTAAACTACAGGGGCCAAACTACTGGGGGATAACTACAGGGGACAAACTACTGGGGGCAGTACTACTGGGGGCTAAACTACAAGGGGGGCATAACTACAGGGGCTAAACTACAATGGGGCAAACTACAGGGGGGCATTACTACTGGTGGCTAAACTACAAGCAGGCAAACTACTGGGGGCATTACCACTGGGAGGCTAAACTAAAGGGGGGGTAAACTACTGGGGTCATAACTGTAGGGGCATTACCACTGGGGGCATAGCTACTAGGGCGCCAAATGACTGGGGGCATTACTACAGGCAACATTACTACTGGGGACATTACGAGCATTGCATAAGGGGCACCACTACTATGGGGTCTATATAAGGGGCACTACCAGTACAGTGGACATTGCATAATGAGCGCTACAACTGTGGGCATTGTATAAGAAGCGCCACCTCACATGCACCGAAGCCGCACGCAAATGTACTTGCCCCTTCCATGGTGCCCCCCCTATCATTTTCTTCTGGATCCGCCCCTGGCTGGGGGTGTTGCCCACTGTTACCCACTGTTGCCCACTATCTCCCTGTCACCTCTGCCTCCACAGTCAGCCACTATCTCCCTGTCACCTACTGTCTCCCTGTCACCCCAGCCTCCACATTCACCCACTATATACCTTTTATTTTTATTTTATTTATTTATTTATTTATTTTTTTTGGGGGGGGGGGATTTTGTGATGTAAACTTTTGTCGAATACACTTTGTTTTTTTCCAAATAACTCCGAGTGCCGCAGTATCTATCCTATATATATATATATATATATACAAACAGAAAGTTCAGCACTCACCATAGCAAGCTCACTTATCCTCACAACATCAATAAATAAATGATGGGGGTTTAGTTAGTGAATTGGCCAATGCACGGAAGCCTGCAAACCGCTCGCCAAGGTACCCCACCTTCTTGCAGGTCCTACACTATCACAAAGTCTCAAAAATTAAAACCTGGCAACTGTATCACACATAATATAACTGCACACATGCCCACTAGGTTTAATGTGTATTTGCCATACATCTTATGGCTTTTAAAGGTACACTAGTCACCTGACTCTGGCTGATAAATTACTAAGGAGCAGCTAACACAGGTTTAGAACAAATGAGATTACACAGGGGTGCATGAAAAGGCCTGTGACCACTGTAAATAAGAGTTAACCAAAGATTAACCCCACAATATACAAACAATCTAGAAAACCACAGCACTCACCACCCCAGAAGCGGGGTGCAATGTCTGCACTCACCACTTATAGGGTGGGCTGCATGCAGCCCATGGCCACCAACCCAAATATATACAAACAGAACGTTCAGCACTCACCATAGCAAGCTCACTTATCCTCACAACATCAATAAATAAATGATGGGGGTTTAGTTAGTGAGTTGGCCAATGCACGGAAGCCTGCAAACCGCTCGCCAAGGTACCCCATATAATACTGATGGGTCCACAGTTTTCTTGACTAGTTTTCTGCGCCTAGGCACAACATGACTTATTAGCATAAACCCTTCATCTATTGTTCTCAGCTGCAATACAATCCAGAGAACAATACAGCAGGGGATTAAGGCCCTCATTCCGAGTTGCTCACTCACTAGCTGCTTTTAGCAGCAATGCACACGCTAGACCGCCGCCCTCTGGGAGTGTATCTTAGCTTAGCAGAAGTGCGAACGAAAGGTTAGCAGTACTGCTCGTAAAAATTTTCATGCAGTTTCTGAGCAGCTCCAAACTTACTCCTACCTTGCGATCACTTGACTCAGTTTAGTTCCTACTTTGACGTCACAAACACGCCCTGCGTTCGACCAGCCACTCCCCCGTTTCCCCAGGCACGCCTGCGTTTTTACCTGTCACGCCTGCGTTTTTTAGCACACTCCCTGAAAACGGCCAGTTACCACCCAGAAACACCCACTTCCTGTCAATCACTCACCGGTCAACAGAGCGACAGAAAAGCGTCGCTCGACCTTGTGTAAAACTGCATAGTTTTGTGTGAAAGTACTTTGCGTGTGCGTACTGCGGCACGTACTCATGCGCAGAAATGCCACTTTTTCCCCCAATCGCCGTGTTGCGACCGAAAGCAGCTAGCGATCAACTCGGAATGAGGGCCGAAGTCATTACACAGGGGATTAAGTCCGACTGGCCAGTCTCAGTTAATCCTATTAAAGGTCAAGATAAACGTGGACCCATCTGTATATCTATAGTGTATATGGAAACCCCCCTCTAAAAATCCTGCGTTTGCCCCTGGCGGCAGAGCCTAGAAGGACGGATGGACAGAACACATAACAGCCCTTGTTACTGGAAAGCGAAGCAGCAGCCCCTGGATAGTATACTGGGGTACAGCACAAAATATTTTATTTCTTTTTTTAATACTGCACCAAGGTGGTCATTCCGAGTTGTTCGCTCGTTGCCGATTTTCGCTATGCTGCGATTTGTTGCTAAATGCGCATGCGCATGGTACGCATGCGCTTAGTTATTTAACTAAAAACGTAGTAGTTTTGCTGTTGTTCGTGCGGTGCTTTTCAGTCACAGTGCTGATCGTGAATGATTGACAGGAAAGGGGCGTTTCTGGGTGGTAACTGAGCGTTTTCTGGGAGTGTGCTAAAAAACGCAGGCGTGTCAGGGGAAAACGTGGGAGCGTCTGGAGAAAAGGGGGAGTGGCTGGCCGAACGCAGGGCATGTTTGGGACGTCAAACCAGGAACTAAACGGACCGAGCTGATTGCAATCTAGGAGTAGGTCTGGAGCTACTCAGAAACTGCAAGAAAATATTTACCAGCAATTCTGCTAATCTTTCGTTCGCTATTCTGCTATGCTAAGATACACTCCCAGAGGGTGGCGGCCTAGCATGTGCAATGCTGCTAAAAGCAGCTAGCGAGCGAACAACTCGGAATGACCACCCAAAGCCCCTGAATGAATCGACAGAACACCCCTAGATGGATGGAGCAGCAGCAGCCCTTTGATGTATATTTATTATTATTTATTAACAGTTTCTTATATAGCGCAGCATATTCCGTTGCCAGTATATGCTGGGAGGACGGACACAGCACAAAATATTTAAAAAAATAATGTATTTTAAAAAAATGACGCATTAGGTAAGGCTCAAGATTTCAGTTCACAAAAAGATGAATTAGGCAAAGAGGAATAAAAATAGACAATATTTTAAATGCTGTAATCATGATTTTTATTTATTTTGGATTAAGTACTGTACTACTGTTGCTGAAGGAAACCTACAAAATGCAGAAGGTTCGCTATTCAAGTGTGGAGAGTTTAGTTATATTAATTTAATTAAAATTTTGTTAATTTAAAATTATTCTTATTATTAATAATATTAATTTGAATGAATCACAATGTTGTGATAAGAAGAATTATGAAAATAGGACAATACGCTATAACATAAGAATATGGCGTCCTGCCACCATTTAGGTTTAGAAGGAGTTAGGCTTAAGGAGCAGGGATGGGAAGGTTAGGGTTAGGGGTGTGGGATGATAGACAGTGTCTAGTTAGACAGTCAATATATTGACACCACATGTTAGACAGACATTAGGTCGACAGGGTCATAAGGTCGACAGGGTCAAAAGGTAGAAAGCACAAAAGGTCGACAGGGTCAAAAGGTAGAAAGCACAAAAAGGCGACAGGGTCAAATGGCCAACAGGATCAAAAGGTTGACATGAAAATGGTCGACATAAAAAAGTAGACACCATTTATTTTTGCATTTTTGTGGTTTGTGTGGATAGTTTTGTCATCTGGGACCCCCCAATTGTAGAAAGGCATACCCTCGTGGGGCTCGCTTCACTCACCACGCCTCGGGCTCGGTGGCTCGCTGAACCCGCTGTGCTCGCCACAAGGTTTATAACCAACTCTATGCCGACATGGATAGAGAAGGTATGAAATAGTCCAAATACATGTAAAATAAAAAAAAATCCACTGTCTACCTTTTTATGTTGTTCATTTTCATGTCGACCTTTTGACCCTGTCGACCTAATGTCTGTCTAACATATGGTGTCTATCTATTGACTGTCTAACTAGACACTGTCTATCTATCATCCGGATAGGGACCGGGGAGGGAGGGTTAGGTTTAGGCACTTAGAGATGGAGGTTAGGGTTAGGAGTCAAGCGGTGAGGGTTAGGTTAAGGCAGCGGGGAAGGGAGGGTTAGGGTTAGGCACCATTGGCATAAGCTAACCACAACAGCGCTGTTATTATACCTTGGTATTTTTCTTTCTACCTGTCACTGTGTCTAAGTTATTTTCACACATTTGCAGAGTTATAAGTTACAATACAATATTATAGAATATGAATGATTGATTCAGGTTCAGAATATGGGACCCCCTGGGTTAGCATAATTAAACTTCAGAACATCAGTAAACTTGTTCAGAGCATTAAGCAAACTAATGTAATACTTAAACTGCTACTTTTTTTTAATGTTTAGTAACCTGTTACTAATGTTACACTTTTCTGTATCTTCTTTTTCCTTCCTAGTTTAAAACTGGTCAGTGTCACCACTGTCTGGAGGATAGAGGAGACATGTCTGCAGAGGACCCGGACTGCAGACATACTTCCACCTGTCGCACAGTTCCCATGACCGCTGGAGGGGAAACACGTCTACAGGGGACCAGGACCGCAGGCATGCTCCCATGGTAAAGCTCACAAAGTGCAGTGCCATTGTTTCTTACATACTCCCTGTCACCAGCGCTGGTCGTGCTGCCACTTGCACAGTCCCCCCAGCCGCTGGAGAGGAGACATGTCTGCATGGGACCAGGATCGCAGACATGCTTCCATAGTAATGCTAACAAAAGGTGGTGCCACTGGCTCACACACAAACCCTCCAGTCACTGCTGTCACTGGACGTTTAAAGAGAGTTTTGTGTCTGCTAGATCCATATTTAATTATTCTAGTGACAATTGCATGACAGGGCCACTGACAAACTGTCTCCTGCGCAGACCGTGCCAGTCCCCATGGTCACTGGAGAGGAGATATGTCTGCTAGGAACCTAGATAGCAGACATGCTCCCATAGTAATACTAACAAAAGGTTGCTGTCACCCGCATAGTCCCTGGCAGTCCCCGCAGCCGCTGGAGATGACTCACTGCCTGTCTTTGCAGCAGTTGGCTCTTTAGTCGTCAGGGACCCCAGTGCAGTGGACCTGCTGCACCAATGGTAGTTCCGCCTCTGATGGTAATGCTAATAGCCAATGGTGCTGTCACCTCCCACATAGTTTCTGCCACCGCTGGGGGAGCGATTGTCTGTGATCCCTTAAACATTGCATATATTATAAACGTTACATCTTTTGCAAATGCTGCCATTGTATGACTGTTTGTGCTAATGTCTACATTATTAATTAGAGTAATAGACAAGTCTGTCTCTATTTTATATCAGAAAATAGGAGAAATATAATTTATGTTATTAATGTAGGTGGGTTTTTGTATATAGTTTTCATCTAATAGAGAAAAAAATTGCAAACAGCTATTACTTTGAGAACAGATTCCATTTTTCCATGAAAATATTATCAGTAACATTTATTCAGAACTTTGGAGGCGCTGGGGCTTATTCTGACTCATATGGTATGCAAGTTTTAGCATACAGCATATGCCAGATGAAAGCATATGCATTTTTGTCTGTCCTATTCTGAGTCAGACAGGTCTTTGCAGGATCGTCTTTCAATTAAATTTGCTTTTCAAGATAGTAACTGGGCGGTGACAATGGAATCACATAGAGCTGCTCTGTCTTGTGGGAGTGCTATGGAAGTGTCGTGGGAGTGTAGCTATACTGTGCTATCCTGAGTGGTGTGTACGGGGAAGGGAAGCCTGTTTTAGACAAATCTCTGCCTCCTAGCATGGGATTGGTGCAAGCGCCTATACTAATGATAACATTTGTGGCTGTACAAACAGTGGGAAGAACAGCTTCGTGCTTGAATCTGCATGGATCCTTACACTAGCAATATGATAAATTGCATAAGCATAAGGTAGTAAATCAGTTTTCCATGAATATTCGCAAATACAGCCACTTTGTGGATATTCAATTAGCCACTGGGTTTACCCCACAGCTAATTGCTGCGTCGGAGAAATAAAATAAAAGCTCTATGAGCTACAAGGTAAAGTCCCAATAAAAACAACAATAACGGGGGTTCATGCGTTGGAAAACCGCATTGATTTCCACCGTTAACGCGGAATTAGTGGGTTTCTGTGCCTGAAACCCCGATTTTTAAGAGCAGTGAAAAGGCTATTTAATTGACTAACCTTTCCCAGCGCCACAGGGCTTTTAGCTGGCAATTACCCCACGGCTAACTGAATACCCCCTTTGCACTATTTCCTATAGTCCTATCTGCATAATGCATTCTACACAAATTCAAAATATTATGGTATGATGCTTTTATGAAATGGATAATAATTGATTCATTATGTCTTCATCGAAGTGGTAGCATAATGAAATATATTTCAAGGGCTACAGAGATTGAAACCAAGCAACTGATCCAATATTTCTAAAGATTAGAGAACATTTCTGAGTGATATTTCCTGGTTATTTAAATTCCCATTTTTCTGAAGAAAAAAAAAAAAAGAAGGATTTGTTTATATACAATGCACTAAGCTATCTGTTCTAACTGCATTCATTTTACATCAGTAACATCTCTAAAGTTTGCTGTGTGTGTGGATCTGAGTCATCAGTCAGTGCACTGGACCAGAGAGCAGCTACTAGGAAGAAGAAACAGGAGCCTTACCGTGAGGTGGGAGAATTTGTGCTTAGAATGTGCAGTACTGGTTCTATTATGTTTGTGCATTCATTTATTATGGTATGTTTATCCTTTTCCTGACCACTTATTTATATTATTTAAATTTGATACAGCCTATACTAGAGACCATCTATAGTTAAATACCATCTATAGTGTTAAATATTAATACTGTATTCCATTCAGTATCCAGTGTATAAAAAGACCAATGTGTACATTAATGTCCAGGGTCGTTACTAGGCTCTGCTTCTGCTCCTCCAGACTCCCGCACTTGCTCTGATGTTCCGCAGAGTGGGAGATTGTGGACTTCATTTGGAAACCCCCCTCTAGAAATTCTGCGTTTGCCACTGTCCTCACTATTCTGATGGCCATTTTTCCAACTACCAGCAGAGGCATGCAGTTTATGTAAACAAACCCCTCAAATCCACCTACTGCTACTCCACATAATAGTCCAAATGGCACAGGGAATACTTCTCACTATGGCGCAGTGCCTATTTATCTAGATGGTACGGCAAATCATTTTTCACACGGCCCTGCACGTAGCAGTCCACATGCCAATAAGCAGACTGATGTTACAGTGCATAGCAGTCCACATGCCACTGTGCATGTTAGTCCAGATGGCATGGGTAATAATACTACACATGGCACTGTGTATACTTATCCAGATGGCACAGGGAATAATACTCCACATGGC
Source organism: Pseudophryne corroboree (assembly GCF_028390025.1). Taxonomy (NCBI): domain Eukaryota; kingdom Metazoa; phylum Chordata; class Amphibia; order Anura; family Myobatrachidae; genus Pseudophryne; species Pseudophryne corroboree. The sequence goes on along the minus strand of NC_086447.1, from coordinate 459,171,740 downwards.
ACTGAGCATACTTATCCAGATGGCACTACTCACAACCGTCCACTGGGCAGCGATTCTTACAGACAGTTGTAAATACTTTTTTCTTCTTCATTGATGTTTTTGCAAATGTTCATGTGTATTCAGTACTTTACAGGCCTGTCAAGTGTCCGGCCCATACCTGGCCATTAGCGCAGCCACTTCTCCAGATAGGGGTGTAAGTTACGCTAAATGTACAAGCATTATGCCCTCTATTTATGTGCCTACAGTTGCAAATACTCTTTTTTTCTTCTTCTTTGATGTTTTTGCAAATGTTCATGTGTATTCAGCACTTTACAGGCCTGTCAATTGTCCAGCCCATACCTGGCCATTTCCTACACAAATTATGCTTCTATTTATGTGTCTAATGTCTACACACATTATGGCCTATTTATGTTCAAAAATTTAAGCATTTTAAACTGAAAAGATGTTACAGTATATTTAAAAAGATACATGTGAGGTAACACGTACATAACTTTTTTGAAACAATAAAACCAAAACTTTTGAAAAAAAACATCTGTGGGGGTCATTCCAAGTTGTTCGCTCGCTAGCAGTTTTTAGCAGCCGTGCAAACGCTAAGCCGCCTCCCTATGGGAGTGTGTTTTAGCTTAGCAGAAGTGCGAACGAAAGGATCGCAGAGTGGCTAAAAAAAAAATGTGCAGTTTCAGAGTAGCTCCAGACCTACTCCTAGCTTGCAATCACTTCAGACTGTTCTTTTCCGGATTTGATGTCACGAACATGCCCTGCGTTCGGCCAGCCATGCCTGCGTTTTTCCTGCCACGCCTGCGTTTTTCCAAACACTCCCTGAAAACGGTCATTTGACACCCAGAAATGCCCCTTTCCTGTCAATCACTCTGCGGCTGGCATTGCGACTGAAAAGCGTTTGTATCTCGCAAAAGTTGTGCAGGATACAGCAAGCAGCAACCAGGGTGATGGCAATGTCATTGCGCTTTAGTAGACACCGCCAGCGCCCCTTCAGTCTCCCAAAAGCGTTCTCCACCACCATCCTGGCCGAGCTAAAATTGTGGGTGAAATGCACTTGTTCCGGAGAGGGTGGGAGATGCTGTGTGAAGCCCTTGATCAGCCAATGCCCCAAAGGGTATGCCGCATCTCCAATAAGGTGCACCGGGATCTCCACTCCATCAACAAACTTTGATTTCTGTAATGGGAAATAAAAATGTATATATAGTATAGGTGGCATACATAATGTTCAGGACAATTATGGAATACCAACAATCTAATCCTGACATGGGTGAGATAAGTATCCAAAACCCTCCCACCCCTCCCCTACCGCCTAACCCTCCCTTTCCGCAGCCTAACCCTAGCCTAAACTTGCGATCCTGCAGCTGTTGTGGTACTAGACATGCCAGCATGCCCTGCCACAGTTGCAGCACCCCCAAATTGAAAATTTGTTGCAGGGGCATGCTGGGAGGTTTAGTTCCACATCAGCTATATTTTGACACCTCTGCTACACAAACGTAAGAGGCCAGCTCTATACCATAATTGCAATCTATTGTATTATGATTCTGCTGTGAAAAATATAACCCATCAAAAGAATTATATTTACCTCTCTCGGGAACAACCAGCCATGTTGGTTCTCCTCTGCAATCTGGAACAATTCAGAGTTGCCAAGTACCTGGGAGTCGTGAGCATGACCCGGCCAGCCAATGAAGACATCTGTGAAACTGAATAGTGTACATATTAGCTGTGTTTAACAATACACATCATGGGCCCAGCATATGAATCACATTTAAACACACCATACTACTTACCGATACTTATTGTCCACTACAGCCTGCAGGATGATGGGGTGCCAGCCTTTTCAGTTGTAGTAATCGGCTGGGTTGTCTCTGGGGGCAATAATTGGTATGAGGGTCCCATCTATGGCTCCAGCACACTGGGGATATTTACGTCGGTGGAAACCTTTTATAGTATCATCCAGCCGGGCACCTTGCGGTAAGTAGATAAAATGGTGGTAAAGGGTTTCCAGTAATGCCTGGGTCACTTCCCGCACTAGCACACACACCATCGATATGCCACCGAACAAGCAGGCGGCGGTGCGGTATTCCCCCGGGGTTGCATGGTCTTGCGGTAGTTGGTGTTTCCCCTGGTGAGTGCTGGAGTGAGAAGTTCCAGCAGGTAGTAAAACGTATGACGCGACATCCGAAAGTGTGCCATCCACTCCTCTGACTGATAAGCTTCCATGGTTGCCCAGAAAGCTTGTCCATGCCTGTGGACCCTGGCCCACAACAATCGATTAGTTGAGCTTGTAAATCTCAGGGTAGACGTAATGCTGGCCAAAATCAGGGCTCTCCTCCTGCGCAAATACCGGCGTAGAGTATTAGCCCTCTCCGCCAGAAATTGCTCCCTTCTCCTCTTGGCATAAGACTGTGCCAGGTAGCACAGTGCTAGCAGCTGCATCAGGCTCTCATTTGCTGTGTGAAACAGCAATAAGCCAGGAACTCCGGGCTACTCAGCAGTAACTCGTCGGCCATGGCTAATGCAATGCTGTGAGCAGTCACCACCCACTTTCATGACCTCATCTCTGTGTGCCATATAAACAGGCCATTTCTTATGACACACAAGTCTATTGCAGGACTGACACGGGTTCTGTCTGAAAGGGGTCGATCCGGGAATTATCCGGGTTAAATGTGCTGTGTGAAAGAGGGTAAGGGACTGTAACCCGGGTTTTTCCCAGTTTCACAAAACCGGGAAAAATCCGTGTTTTTGAGATTTTTCTGTCTGAAAGTGATATTAGTGTTTCTAAAGGTGCATACACACGGTGAGATATTGACTATCTCCGATTTTAACTTTGCGATTTCCCGTGAACTCCCCTGAGCCCTGAACCACTGATATTGACTATCTTTACTTGAGATTTTGACTTTGTGAGATTTTGACTAAGTTACAATTTTGACTATACTATGTACTAGATTGTACACAATATAGTCAGGATTGACTTGCCTGCACAGTCTAAGTATTCTTGTAATACCGAACCCACGAGAGCTTGCATCGGTATCGCAAGCTGTGTACTCACGGTGTGATTTGCACTAACTTTCATTACGATTTTGACTATATAGTCAAAATCGTAAGGTTACATTGCACCGTGTATATACACATTAAGAAACACATCACTGTAATGAAGACATAGACTAAACTTGTTTTTTTGTATTTTGTTGTTTTATCGCAACATACTGTATATGACATTTAACACAGAAGAATATTTTATGTATAGTACTTGGCTTTATGGATAACTATTCCCTTCTACTTATTATTGGTTTTTCATAATATTTTTAATTAGCTTGTTGCATTCCTATTTTTCTATAATGTACAGCTTTACTTATATTTTATACAACAAACTGCAGTTTATGTAGTTGATTTCCTACTTGTAGGATTTATTTAACTTTTAGTTTTATTATGTTGTGTATTCATATTTTGTATAGTGTGCTATTTTCTGTTACAAAAGAAACATTTAAATTTAAAGAATGGGGTACTGATGTCTTCTATGTTCTTTGCAGTATAATGTCTCATTTTTTTTATCATAACTTTTTAAAAGTAAGTGGTGTTTAATTTGCCCATTTTACTAGATTACTGCAAACAACCTGTGGACACTATTGCATATCTAGTTACTAAATATGTATTGCTGTGTATATATTAATACTAAAGTTACATTAGGCAATTCATATGTTGATGATGGTGATTAAATAGGCAGCATAACCTAGGAGGAAACTGACATTTTAAAAGTAACTATTCCACTCTTCTATACATGCATGAAATTCACATCATTATCTTGAAGTATTTCAACGTTTAAAGAGGGTTTTGTGTCTGCTAGATCTATATTTAATTATACTAGTGACAATTGCATGACAGGGCCCCTGACAGACTGAATATTAGCTATCTGTATTAGAGAAAGCTATTTTGTAACATTTTCAGCTTGAAAGGCTGTTTTAAGAGAATCAGTGTTCTGGGGGAAGGCACATTTACTTTACTTTATTCTCTCAACATAATGGGTTTCTTTATGGTGTAGTCACTTAATTTCAGGATAATGCTATATGAGAAAAGCTGATAATATTTTTAAATTACAAATTTTCTAATTTTAACAATACAAAATAAAGCAATACAATACAGGGGTGTGTGGTTCATCAAATCGACAGTATCTAGGTCGACAATGTTTAGGTCGACCACTATAGGTCGACAGTCACTAGGTCAACATGGATGGAAGGTCGACAGGGTTTCTAGGTCGACATGTGCTAGGTCGACAGGTCTAAAGGTCGACATGAGTTTTTTTTTTTGGGGTGTCGTTTTCTTCGTAGAGTGACCGGGATCCCAAATTAGTGCACCGCGTCCCCTCGCTTCGCTCGCCATGCTTCGGGCATGGTGCCTTCGCTCCGCTACCGCTTCGCTCGGCACAGATTACCGTTCCAATCGTAGTCCACGTGGTTCGTTAAGTATGAAAAAATGCAAAAAAAAGAAAAAAAATGTGAAAAACTCATGTCGCCCTTTAGACCTGTCGACCTAGCACATGTCGACCTAGAAACCCTGTCGACCTTCCATCCATGTCGACCTAGTGACTGTCGACCTATAGTGGTCGACCTAAACATTGTCGACCTAGATACTGTCGATCTTCAGACCGGATCCCAAAACAGGGACAGTCAACCACTAAAGCAGTAGAAATATTTAAAATAGAATTATACACAATGTTAAATACATATAAACACAGGCACATGCAGTAGAGCACTTCCTTTAATAGATAAACAACATAATCAACTGTAAACTAAACAAATATGTTGTGTTTGTGTTTAAAGGACACCTACTGTAAGAAAGGGAAAGGGTGTGTGTGTGTGTGTGTGTGTGTGGGGGGTGGGGGGTGGCGGGGGAGGTTTCACTTGGCTGTGAGAAATACGGGGATTGGTGTGGTGTCAGAGTAATCTCTGACTGCCTAGGCACAAGCATGTGCATTGTGGAAATATTGGAGATCCATGTTGTGGGAGAGCTTAAAACAAATGTACTGAAAGCTCCTGGGATAGAGGACCAAGAGAGGGTGGCAGTGGGACACCTACAGTAGGTCTGTTTCTTACTGTACAGTAATTCAAATTTTGGTATAGAAATTCAGGGGAACGTACAGTGCTGAAACCTTGCCATTCATAAGTAATCTATTGAGATAAAGCTATTCAAAATGAATTCACGGAGGGAAGTAACAAAGTGTTTCTTTCAGAGATATGTAAAAATATCTTCCTCTGGAATGGAAAATGTATTGCAAGTCACTCAGATACATGCATGAATCTGATTCATTTATTTAGTAAAGGTGAAAAGCGTGGATAGACCAGGTACAAAATACACGTTGAATGCGATGGGCATTTTGCTTCTTTTCAACCTTGAATACAATGTTATTATGTTACTATGTTAATAAAAAGGGATTGATTTTTTTTTTTTGGGGGGGGGTTGTATGGGGATGGAGGGGTAATCAGTTTAAAACTGTGGTTACTGCAATCCTAAATATTGTAAGTAATGTTGACTATTGGGTGGGCTGAGACAGAAGAGGTATGTTGTTTAAAGGAAATCTCCAAAATAGAGAGTATAAAGGCCAGATTGGAACTCTAACTCTAGCCATGTCAGGGTCTTTAAGAATATTTAGAAAACTAGTCCTGGGAAGACAAACTGCCCAAATCACCTATGAAGCGGACAAAAAACAACATCAGTTACACTTAGTGGCAATGCCTGGAATAATGTGATAAGTCTCATTTCAATTTCTATTATTCTACTATGCCAAGAGATCTAGCTTTGTTCTCTGAGCAAATCCATATATATATATATATATATATATAAAAATAAGAAGATCTGGGGGTAGTTTTCTTTATAGATAAAACTATAGATATAGGTAAGAAAGACTCCTAGATAATTAATCCTCTAAGCAAATTAAAATTTAGATTTTAGAAGATGTAGCTGGGTGTTAGGCACATGGAGGGGGAAAGCTTCTTTCCTGGTATAAGTGATAGCATCGCCATTGTTAACCCCATAATGAATTAGTATTTTGTACAGATTTGGATGTGACAGAAGAAGGGACCACAGGGTGAGTAACCCAGACTACCAAGAACCTCAGCTAGTGCTTAGTTCTATTTGGAATTGGTGAGCATCTGTTAACATTGTGTAATACAGAGTTTTATTCCATAACACCTGATAGAGAACTCCACAGAGGATTTAATCAGGATTACCCCTAACAATATACAAAGAGTTTATGCTGACTGTCTATTACATCTAATGTGGTTAATTAACAAAGACTCTATGTGCACCAACGTTATGGCCATCTAAAACTGCGCAGTATAGACTTTATGGGGAGATAATATTGATTGGTATAGTTTTCAATATAGATATATATGTATCTATTGACAGTGTCTGCTTCATATAGTATTGTTTCCGTATAAGTTGCCAATTGCAATTGTATCCAACTGTTCCTGCTTAATGCTAGTCATTTGGTTGCATTTAACATAACAGCATTGTCCTCCTCCAGGACAGAAAACTACTGAGACCACCAGTTGCAGTGTAATAAAATATCTTTATTTCTTTGTTGAACAATTAATTGTTGGAATATACTGCTGAACTAATTGCTATTAGGATTGATGTTGCAAATAGCAGATGTTTATTAAGGGCATCTTTGAAGCCTATTATTAGAAAATAAAGCAAAGTATTCATTTAAAGCAACATAACTATTGTCTGGAGTGCATTAAGAATACTCACCTCTCTGCGAAGATCAGGATGACTGAAATTAAAAAGGTACGGCTATCAGAATACACAGTGTACACACCATCACACTTACAAAGGGATTTATATTATAATCTAGCCAAGGGAGGATCACACTGGCATATGAGGACATGAGCCGGCATATGAAGACATAAGGGGGGTTCTAAACTATCATATAAGGACAAGAGTGGGCTCTGAGAATTTAGACATATAGAGGGGATTGACGGAGGGGACTCTGAGGACAGAAAAATATATGGCCCTCCATTTATAGTCACTTTCTAAATATGGTACAAAAAGAAAAAAGTTGGAATGCCCATGCTCCAGAGCATACTTTTATTCTGGGATGCTGTTACCATGTAAACATAATGACAACACTAGAATGTCCACAGTTATGATGTTATAAAATGTTAAAATGAAGCATCTGCAGATTGTCGATATGTTCCCATTGTTGATATGTGAAATGCCAACGTTCTGTAGAATGCAGACATTAGGGTTATAATGATCAAAGGGGAGAGAACTGCGCACTGACCACTATGGGGGTAATTCAGACCTGATTGTAGCAGCAAATTTGTTAGCAGTTGGGGAAAACCATGGTGGTCATTCTGAGTTGTTCGCTCGCTTGGAGTGTATTTTAGCTTAGCAGAAGTGCGAACGAAAGGATCGCACAGCGGCGGCAAAGATTTTTGTGCAGTTTTAGAGTAGCTCAATACCTACTCAGCGCTTACGATGACTTCAGACTATTCAGTTCCTGTTTTGACATTACAAACACGCCCTGCGTTCGCCCAGCCACGCCTGCGATTTTCCTGGCACGCCTGCGTTTTTTCGAACACTCCCTGAAAATGGTCAGTTGACACCCAGAAATGCCCAATTCATGTCAGTCACTCTGCGGCCAGCAGTACGACTGAAAAGCTTCGCTAGACCCTGTGTGAAACTACATCGGCCGTTGTAAAAGTACGCATGCGCAGAATTGCTGTCTTTTTGTCTCATCGCTGCACAGCGACCGAATGCAGCTAGCGATCAACTCGGAATGACCCCCTATGTGCACTGCAGGAGGGACAGATATAACATGTGCAGAGAGAGTTAGATTTGGGTGGGGTGTGTTCAAACTGAAATCTAATTTGCAGTGTAGAAATAAAGCAGCCAGTATTTACCCTGCACAGAAACAAAATAACCCACCCAAATCTAACTCTCTCTGGACATGTATGTTATATCTGCCCCCCCCCCCTCCCCGCAGTGCACATGGGCCCTCATTCTGAGTTGTTCGCTCGCAAGCTGCTTTTAGCAGCTTTGCACACGCTAAGCCGCCGCCTACTGGGAGTGAATCTTAGCTTATCAAAATTGCGAACGAAAAATTAGCAAAGTTGCGAATAGACACTTCTTAGCAGTTTCTGAGTAGCTCCACACTTACTCGGCAACTGCGATCAGTTCAGTCAGTTTCGTTCCTGGTTTGACGTCACAAACACTCCCAGCGTTCGGCCAGACACTCCTCCGTTTCTCCAGCCACTCCCGCGTTTTTCCCAGAAACTGTAGCGTTTTTTCGCGCACACCCATAAAACGGCCAGTTTCCGCCCAGAAAAACCCACTTCCTGTCAATCACATTACGATCACCAGAACGAAGTAAAAACCTCGTAATGCCGTGAGTAAAATACCTAACTGCATAGCAAATTTACTTGGCGCAGTCGCACTGCGGACATTGCGCATGCGCATTAGCGACTAATCGCTCCGTTGCGAAAAAAATATAACGAGCGAACAACTCGGAATGACCCCCATGGTTTTGCCCAACTATTAACAAATTTGCTGCTACGAGGTCTGAATTCCTCCCTATATTGGCAAGCTGCTGTACATACAAGGAACTCACCCTTGTTAATAGAAGCAATACATATATAATGGAGTACTGTGCTCAGCCTCTAAGATGGAAGTGCCACAGTGAAAATAGTGTGAAATGAAGAGGAATGAGCAAATATTCCAGAAAAATGTTACTAGTGTTAAAATGTATTCTTTATATCTCTGTACGCACAACCTATTATCTCTAACGTCCTAGAGGATGCTGGGGACTCCGTAAGGACCATGGGTGAAAGACGGGCTCCACAGGAGATAGGGCACTTTAAGAAAGCTTTGGATTCAGGGTGTGCACTGGCCCCTCCCTCTATGTCCCTCCTCCAGACCTCAGTTTTACACTGTGCCCAGAGCGAGATGGGTGCACTGCAGGGAGCTCCCCGGAGTTCTCTGCCTAGGAAGCATTTTTGTTTGGATTTTTTTCTACATTTTTACAGGGAGCACTGCTGGCAACAGGCTCCCTGCATTGAGGGACTGAGGAGAGAGGGGCAGACCTTCTTAATTGATAGGCTCTGCTTCCTCGGCTACTGGACACCATTAGCTCCAGAGGGGGTGAACACAGGTTCTTACTGGGCGTCCACTCCCTGAGCCGCGCCGCCGTTCTCCTCACAGAGCCAGAAGAAACGAAGTCAGAAGACGTCTCAGGCAGCAGAAGCCTTCAGAGCTTCACTGAGGTAACGCACAGCACTGCAGCTGTGCGTCATTGCTCCCATACACCTCACATACTCCGGTCACTGTAAGGGTGCAGGGCGCAGGGGGGGCGCCCTGGGCAGCAATATAACACCTGTCTTATGGCAAAAGACAATATACATGTACAGGTGGGCACTGTACATGTATATAAAAGAGCCCCCGCCATTTTTTAATAACTTTGAGCGGGACTGAAGCCCGCCGCCGAGGGGGCGAGGCTTCTCCCTCAGCACTCACCAGCGCCATTTTCTCTCCACAGCACCGCTGAGAGGAAGCTCCCCGGACTCTCCCCTGCTTACACACGGTGAAGGGGTGTTTAAAAGAGAAGGGGGGGACACATAATTGGCGGATAACTTATACTACAGTGCGGCTGGGGGAAAACATTTTGTGTTGGTCTCCAGGGTCATTGCGCTGGGGTGTGTGCTGGCATACTCTCTCTCTGTCTCTCCAAAGGGCCTTAAAGGGGATACTGTCTTCAGAAAAGAGTTTCCCTGTGTGTGTGTGAAGTGTGTCGGTACGCGTGTGTCAACATGTTTGATGAGGAAGGCTCGCTTAATGTGGAGGGGGAGTGCTTGAATGTCATATCGCCGTCGGCAGTGCCGACACAGGAATGGATGGATATGCTGAATGTCTTAAATGCAAATGTCAATCTATTGCATACAAGGTTAGACAAGGCTGAAGCTAGGGATCAGTCAGGTAGCCAGACCATGCCTGTCCTGTGGCGCCAGGACCTTCAGGGCCTCAATAGCACACCATATCCCAGATCGATGACACAGATACCGACACGGATACTGACTCTAGTGTCGACTATGAAGATGCAAAATTACAGCCAAAGGTGGCAAAAGGTATTCGGTACATGATTATTGCCATTAAAGAAGTTTTGCATATTACTGAGGAACCCCCTGTCCCTGACACGAGGGTACAGATGTATAAAGGGAAAAAGCCTGAGGTCACCTTTCCGTCCTCATTTGAGCTGAGCGAATTGTGCGAAAAGGCTTGGGAATCTCCAGATAGGAGACCACAAGTTCCCAAAAGGATTCTTGTGGCGTATCCTTTTCTACAAACGGATAGGATACGATGGGAATCTTCGCCTAAAGTAGACAAGGCGCTGACACGCTTATCCAAAAAGGTGGCACTGCCTTCGCAGGATACGGCTTCCCTCAAGGATCCTGCTGATCGCAGACAGGAAATTACCATGAAGCACATTTACACTCATTCCGGTACTATTGTTAGACCGGCTATGACGTCGGCCTGGGTTTGTAGTGCTGTTGTGGCATGGGCAGATTCCTTATCTACGGAGCTTGACACCTTAGATAGGGATGCCATTTTAATGACCATAGAGCATATCAGGGAGGCTGCCTTGTATATGAGAGATGCTCAAAGAGACATTTGTTTACTAAGCTCGAGAATAAACGCTATGTCTATTTCTGCTATGCGGCTCTTGTGGACCCGACAGTGGACGGGAGACGCCGATTCAAAGCGGCATATGGAGTCCTTGCCTTACAAGGGGGAGGAGTTGTTTGGAGACGGCCTCTCGGACCTTGTCTCTACTGCTACGGCTGGTAAGTCAAATTTCTTACCTTATGTCCCCCCGCAGCATACAAAAAAGGCACCTCATTATCAAATGCAGTCCTTTCGTTCCAATAAGAGCATGAAGGTACGGGGATCGTCCTTTGTTGCCAGAGGAAAAGGCAAAGAAAAAAGGCTGCACACAGCTAGTTCCCAGGAGCAGAAGTCCTCCCCTGCATCTGCAAAGTCCACCGCATGACGCTGGGGCTTCCCGGGAGGAGGCAGATCTAGTGGGGGCTCGTCTTCGGTGTTTCAGCCACGTCTGGGTTCGCTCGCAGGTGGATCCCTGGGTATTAGAGATTGTTTCTCTGGGATACAGGCTGGAATTCTAAGACTTGCCTCCTCGCAGGTTTTTCAAATCGGCTATGCCGGCTTCCCCTTCAGCTAGTGTTGGCAGCAATCCAAAAATTATATATTCAACAGGTGATTATCAGAGTTCCTCATCTCCAGCAGGGAGAGGGATATTACTCAACCCTGTCTGTGGTCCCGAAACCAGACGGTTCGGTCAGACCCATTTTAAATCTAAAATCCCTGAACCTGTACTTGAAGAGGTTCAAGTTCAAAATGGAATCACTCAGGGCGGTCATCGCCAGCCTGGAGGGGGGGATTGGATGGTGTCCCTGGACATAAAGGATGCTTACCTTCATGTTCCGATATTCCCCCCTCACCAGGCGTTCCTGAGATTTGCAGTGCAGGACTGTCACTACCAATTTCAGATGTTGCCGTTTGGGCTTTCCATGGCCCGAGAATTTTCACCAAGGTAATGGCAGAAATGATGGTGCTCCTGCGCAGGCAGGGTGTCACAATTATCCCATACTTGGACGATCTCCTCATAAAGGCGAGATCTCTGGAGAAGTTGCTGGACAGCGTGTCTCTGTCCATGAAGACGTTGCAGTTACACGGCTGGATTCTCAATATACCGAAGTCCCAGCTAGTCCCTACAATGCGTCTGACCTTTTTGGGCCTGATTCTGGACACAGACCAGAAAAAGGTTTTTCTTCCGATCGAAAAGGTTCAGGAGCTCATAGCCCTGCTCAGGAACCTATTGAAGCCAAAAAAGGTTTCAGTGCATCATTGCACACGGGTTCTGGGGAAGATGGTAGCTTCATACGAGGCCATCCCCTTCGGCAGGTTCCATGCTAGGACTTTTCAATGGGACCTCTTGGACAAGTGGTCAGGGTCCCATTTACAAATGCATCAAAGGATCACCCTGTCTCCCAGGACCAGGGTATCTCTCCTGTGGTGGCTGCACAGTGCTCACCTACTAGAAGGTCGCAGATTCGACATCCAGGACTGGGTCCTGGTGACCACGGACGCAAGCCTCCGAGGCTGGGGAGCAGTCACACTTGGAAGAAATTTCCACGGTCTCTGGTCAAATCTAGAGACTTGTCTCCACATCAACGTCCTGGAGTTGGGAGCCATATACAACGCCCTGCGTCAAGCGGAGGAATTTCTTCGGGAAAAACCGACTCTGATTCAGTCAGACAATGTCACGGCAGTGGCTCATGTAAACCGCCAAGGCGGAACGCGAAGCAGAGTGGCCATGGCAGAAGCGACCAGGATTCTACGCTGGGCGGAAGGCCATGTAAGCGCACTATCAGCAGTGTTCATCTGGGAGGCGGATTTCCTCAGCAGGCACGACCTGCAACCGGGAGAGTGGGGACTTCATCAAGAAGTCTTCGCACAGATCACGGGTCGGTGGGGGCTGCCTCAAATAGACATGATGGCGTCCCGTCTCAACAAAAAGCTAAAGCGATATTGTGCCAGGTCAAGGGACCCTCAGGCGGTAGCGGTAGACGCTCTGGTGACACCTTGGGTGCTCAGATCGGTCTATGTGTTTCCTCCTCTTCCTCTCATACCCAAGGTGTTGAGAATAATAAGAATAAGCAGGGTCAGAACAATCCTCATTGTTCCAGATTGGCCACGGAGGACTTGGTATCCGGAGCTGCAAGAGTTGCTCACAGAAGATCCGTGGCCTCTTCATCTAAGGCAGGACCTGCTGCAGCAGGGGCCCTGTCTGTTCCAAGACTTACCGCGGCTGCGTTTGATGGCATGGCGGTTGAACGCCGGATCCTAGCAGAAAAAGGGATTCCGGAGGAGGTCATTACTACCCTGATCAAGGCTAGGAAAGACGTGACGTCGAAACATTATCACCGTATATGGCGAAAATATGTTTCTTGGTGTGAGGCCAGAGCTGCTCCTACGGAGGAGTTCCAGTTGGGCCGTCTGCTTCACTTCCTTCAAACGGGAGTGAATTTGGGCCTAAAATTAGGGTCCATAAAGGTTCAAATTTCGGCCTTATCCATTTTCTTTCAAAGAGAATTGGCTTCTCTTCCTGAAGTACAGACTTTTGTGAAGGGCATGCTGCATATTCAGCCTCCCTTTGTACCTCCGGTGGCGCCTTGGGACCTTAACGTGGTATTAAGTTTCCTCAAGTCACCTTGGTTTGAACCACTCAAAAGAGTGGAGTTGAAATACCTCACTTGGAAAGTGGTCATGTTGTTGGCCTTAGCTTCTGCAAGGCGGGTTTCGGAATTGGCGGCTTTATCATATAAAAGCCCATACCTGATTTTTCACGTGGATAGGGCAGAGTTGAGGACTGGATGTGGTCAGGGCTTTGAAGATTTATGTGACCAGAACAGCTAGGATCAGGAAGACCGAAGCTCTATTTGTTCTGTATGAGGCCAACAAGGTTGGCGCTCCTGCTTCAAAGCAGACTATTGCTCGCTGGATCTGTAACACGATTCAGCAGGCGCATTCTTCGGCAGGATTGCCATTGCCTAAATCGGTTAAGGCCCATTCCACTAGGAAGGTGGGCTCCTCTTGGGCAGCTGCCCGAGGGGTCTCGGCACTACAACTGTGCCGAGCTGCTACTTGGTCGGGGTCAAACACCTTTGCAAAGTTCTATAAGTTTGATACCCTGGCTGAGGAGGACCTCATGTTTGCTCAATCAGTGCTGCAGAGTCATCCGCACTCTCCCGCCCGTTTGGGAGCTTTGGTATAATTCCCATGGTCCTTACGGAGTCCCCAGCACCCTTTAGGACGTTAGAGAAAATAAGATTTTACTTACCGGTAAATCTATTTCTCGTAGTCCGTAGAGGATGCTGGGCGCCCATCCCAAGTGCGGACTTCTTCTGCAAGACTTGTATATAGTTATTGCTTACATAAGGGTTATGTTATAGTTGATCGGGTTTGGACCGAGGCTATGTTATTGTTCATACTGTTAACTGGGTAGTTTTATCACAAGTTATACGGTGTGATTGGTGTGGCTGGTATGAATCTTGCCCTTAGATTTACATAAATCCTTTCCTCGTACTGTTCATCTCCTCTGGGCACAGTTTCTCTAACTGAGGTCTGGAGGAGGGACATAGAGGGAGGAGCCAGTGCACACCCAGAATCCAAAGCTTTCTTAAAGTGCCCTACATCCTGCGGAGCCCGTCTATCCCCCATGGTCCTTACGGAGTCCCCAGCATCCTCTACGGACTACGAGAAATAGATTTACCGGTAAGTAAAATCTTATTATGTCTTGGTTAATGTTAGGCTGCAAGGGGAAGCATAGAGTCAGTTTATGGACTGAGCATTAGTGTTAAGTTTAGGGTGCAGGTTATGATTAGAGATAGGACTTCGTATACTCACAACCAGAATGGCTGGATCAGATTACACCACCAGACCCAGAAGACGCCACTGCCCTGTCCTACTGGAGCTGAACAGAGGTAAGTGATTGCTGCACTGCTGGGACTCACTGTTTTCTTGACATTTTTTGCATGTTGACATTTCATTATTGGCAACATGCTGAATGTCGGCATGGTAAATGTCAATGTGCTAAACATGTCAGCAGAATGAAAGTTAACATTAGGGTTACATTGACATGCTGAATGTTGACAAAACATACTGAACCCAATATTCTTCATACTGTCTGATGTTTCCAAAATTCCTGAACATAATCAGCATGCAATGCAAATGTCATGCAGCTGTGTGATTTTTGTCAACTGCACATGCGTGAAAAAAATCTGAAAACTCCTACAGCGCATGCTTTACAGAGTGTACTTACAGTGGTGCTGGTGCTATTGGGACAGATGGTATCAGAAAGTGGCATTAATGTGCTGGGCATTCCTGGGCAGTGACTGGTCTTGTTAGAGGGCGTTTTATGGGAGTGTTGTGGGCATGTCAGTGCAAAAGCCTGTGTTTACAGCAACACAACCATAAACATAGGAGGCTGTGGTCAGTTGGAGACTTAAGGGTATATGTACTAAGCAGCGAAAAGAGCGGAGAAGTGAGCCAGTGGAGAAGTTGCCTATGGCAACCAATAAGCATTTAAGTAACATTTATACTTTGCATATTTTCAAATTATACAGGGCAGCTGATTGGTTGCCACGAGCAACTTCTTCACTGGCTCATTTCTCCACGCTTATCACTGCTTAGTACATTTCCCCCATAGTACCTGCCATAGTGCTGGTGCAAGTTTCAGTGTACAGTAAGTTGTCTTGGGTTTTTTTTATGTTGTCTTGGTCATCTTTAAAGTGTGTCTTGTTTTTGTCCTGTGTGACTTAAAGTCTGGTCTTGTCATTATTGTGAGTGTCTGTAGTGTGTGAGTGTGTTGTGTGTATGTGAGGTGGTGGTGGAGTTTTTTTTCTTTCTTTTATATATCTGTAGGCCTAATTCAGACCTGATCGCAGCAGCAAATTTGTTAGCTAATGGGCAAAAACAGTAGGGGTCATTCCGAGTTTTTCGCTAGCTGTTTTCGGTCGCAGCGCAGCATTCAGGCAAAAAAGCGGCACTTCTGCACATGCATAGGCAGCGCAATGCGCACGCGCGATGTACATTCACAACAGCCTAAGTAGTTTCACACAGGCTCTAGCGAAGCTTTGCAGTCGCACTGCTGACCGCATAGTGATTGACATAAAGTGGGCGTTTCTGGGTGTGAACTGACCGTTTTCAGGGAGTGATCGTAAAAACGCAGGCGTGCCTGGAAAAATGCAGGCATGGTTGGCCAAATGCAGGGCGTGTTTGTGACGTCAAAACAGGAACTGAATGGTCTGAAGTGATCACAGGCGCTGAGTAGGTCTGGAGCTACTCTGAAACTGCTCAAAAATATTTTGCAGCCGCTCTGCGATCCTTTCGTTAGCACTTCTGCTAAGCTAAAATACACTCCCAGAGGGAGGGCTAAGCGTTTGCACGACTGCTAGCGAGTGAACAACTCAGAATGACCCCCTATGTGCACTGCAGGTGGGCCAGATATAACATGTGCAGAGAGAGTTAGATTTGAGTGGGATGTGTTCAAACTGAAATCTAAATTGCATTGTAAAAATAAAGCAGCCAGTATTTACCCTGCACAGAAACAATATAACCCATGTAATGTGTCATAGCTCTTGGATTCTTTAGATACTGCTCGGGACCCTGGGTATGAGCTGAAACGTACAGAAAGGCTTGATGTTAGTCTGACTCACAGGTTAACGGAAGCATAGGCACCCTAGGGAGACCTACAGTAGGAACCATGGACTGGTGATATGTAAGGAAACTGAAATGGGACCAGAGGAATCAACCAGAACACAAGGGGCCCCTAGCATAGTAAACAACTAAGGCCAGCTAGGCTAGTGACACACTCCAGAAGATAGGTGACACCATGGAACTCAAAAGAGCATGGGTGGGGGCATCCCTAGTCACAACAGTAACAGCTGCCCCTGCCTGCCTAATTTTATTATTTGTATTGGTTAGCTATAAGCCCTCATTTGATGATAGCCAGTTTAATAGAGTAATAAAAAATCCAATACATTTGCCATTTACAGTTCATTCAAGATGGCATATGGTAAGGTACAGTGGAAATATTTTACAGTTACTGGTACATTTCGGGCTGACAGTACCAACACAAGCAACCAAGTGCTGCCCCCAAACAAGTGCCACCCCTAGGCATGTGCCTCATGTGCCTAATGGGAAATTCACCACTGGTACTGGCAATACGGAACCAGGACTCAAATCAGGAATCAGAGTCTAATGTAGTAACTTGAGGAAGCTAAATCCCTGGTACTAAGACCTGGCCCTGGAGCACAATGAGGATCTCAGAACAGAGAAGCAGAGGAGGTTATACAGCATTAGGGCACTAGAGTGTACAGACCCAACCCTGGACTCCAGCCCTGGAACCTGCACCTTTTTCTGCCAGCCTGGACAATAACACACAGTACAGGGAAACCAATTTAGAGTCAGCAAAGGCAATGCCGTAAACCTGAGTGAACCACAAAGTACTTGCGAGCACAAACCAAGAAAATAGCCGGAGCAGACAGAATCCAGAAGAATGATATTTGGTGAAACACAGCAGCAGGTGGAATAAACCGCAGGTACACCAACTAGGCAGGCAGTGAATTGGCTGAGAGCAGGTCTGCGTGCAGTGTGGAAACCACAGTGCTGGTGGATGATATACAGTACAGCGGCACAATACAGTTCACTGAATGCTGGCTGCATGGAGGCGGCAACGCTGATAGATGGAAGTAACCGTGGCAGGCGATAGTCAGGTAACGGCAGTAGACCAGTAAGTCTGTGTGCAGATTGGAAGCTGTGGTGCTGACAATTGGTAACACAGCGATGATGGTAATAGCTGTAATTCTCAGAAGGGCAGAGTATACACTGGAATCACGATCACAGGGCATACAGAGATGAGTCCTTGGCCCTGGAACAATCCTTGGGAGGAACACAGTTGTTCAGACAATGGACTGATCCCAAATGCTGGTAGATATAGGGAGTGGTGTTAGATTCTTCAGGCTGACTAGGTGAAATGAATCACTGAGCAAGTCTGAGAGGAGGTCTGGATACAGAAATGAATGTTTAACCCTGTATGGGCAGCTATGTCCTTAATTTGTGACATCATGGAAGAGGAGACTAAGAGCTGGAGGGCTGAGGTGATTGAGTCAGATGTGGAGGAGGTGTCTGTGCAGCATCCTGTGGTTGACACAGAGTGGATGATGGGAAGGAGGATGATAATGATGTGTCTGTGCCCATGGGCAAGACCAGGTTTTGCTGCAATATGTGGTTCACTTATGAGAATTTAGCCCTGGTCAAAGGAGACATGTTGCATTATGGCTTCAAAACAAGTAGCCAGAAGAAGGGCACTTTCTGTTGTGTCAAATTTGTTTATTTTTTGGACAGACACTGCAATTGGTCATTCTTCTGTGTGTAACCTTGCCTCGCATTTCCTCCATTCACTCATACTGACGTAATATTTTCTGTACTTCCACAGAGTATTGAGCCTCAGTCCCCAGCAATTGAACCTGTGGAAACACAAAAAAACATTCATCTTAACCTGGATTCCGAGCATACCACCACATCCTCAAACTCTAAGGCCACCCAGTCCGGACTTACAGGAGCATGCAACGCAAACAGGTGCTGATGCAGCCTCTGTCTTCCTAAACTCCATGACAACATTCCATGACCGGCACGTGGCACTATTAGACAGACAAATGTTGCACTTGTCACAAATATCACACAATTTACGTCAACATGACATTATATCTGAAATAAAAGCCAATTTCTTGCTTTTAAATTAAAATGTAAGTAGTCTAACTGAAAATGTCAGAAATGTAGACATATCACCAATAGTAGTCTAACCCCTCACCTACACTAAATGCCACCTAGGTGTGGGGCCGCACTGGAGGTCCTTACTACCCTTTATCCTCCCCTAGCCACCCACCTAAAAGGAGACAATTACAATAAATTGATCAAATATGTTATACAGTTTAAATATTATGTTGTCAACTATTTCTTAAGCATTTATTTATATTCTTTAACAAAAGCAATTAATATTGTGTTGTTTTGTTATTCTAAAAAATATTTACAATATTAGTACGCTGATTATAAAGTATTGTTTTTCTAGTATGCTGATTCTAAAGCATTGTTTATATTCTGCTGCTCAGAAAGTATTATTATCCCAGTATGCAGATTTTAAAACATTTAAGGTATTTTTGGTATGTTTCTTTGTTAAATGTTACTATTTTTGTATAAAGATTTGTATTTGTATTTTGTAATGCATATTGATTTACTGCCAAAAACATTCTTTGTTAAATTTCTTAGCTGTACACAAATACAGTACATACAGTGCAGTATGTTTCATTGCTATTTCTATGGTATCAAAAATGCAGTTCTTTTCATTTGTGATTGAGGTTTATTTCAGGCTTATTTTACAAACGTAAACACCACTTTAATGTGAAGTCACTAACAGTATTCAGTATGCGGGTGAAAAAAAAAAATCAAACCTGCTAAAATCCAGTTTAATGTTTCCTTGCAATTAATTTACAGTATAAATCTTGGGGTACGGTGTAGGTAGACACCATAAGGTAGACAGTCAACAGGTTGAGAGGGTCAAATGGTTGACAGTCAAAAGGTCAACAGGGTCAAAAGGTCAGCACAGCAAAGTCTTTTGTGTTATTTAGTGTTTTTAAACATATGATCCCTCAGTATATATGGACCTTCAGTAGTTAGCCCCCAGTAGTTATGCCCCCTTACTAGTTATGCACCCTCAGTATATATGCCCCCAGAAGGTATGCCCCCTTAGTAGTTATGCCCCCTTAGTAAGTATGCCCCCATAGTAGTTATGACCCCTCAGTATATATGCCCCCTCAGTAGTTAGACCCCCAGAAAGTATGCCCCCTTAGTAGTTCCCCCCCTCAGTATATATGCCCCCTCACTAGTTAGCCCCCAGAAGGTATGTCCCCTTATTAGGTATGTGCCGCTTACACACACAAAAAAAACAAAACACAATACTCACCAAGCCCCGCTACTGCCTCCAACCACCGCCGTCCTCCCTTGCCGCCTGCTCATGACGTCTCTCCCATAGTGCACAGAGCACACTACCAGAGCTCTTGAGCTCCAGCCTCCGGTTACTGCTGTAGGGAAAGAAATGGGCGACTGCTGGTAACACAATCTCAGCGGGCGGCCGGCATCTCCCTGCTCGCCGACTCCTGGGTTAGGCGAGCCGGAGGAGGCGGAACTGGCTCCAAATGGAACTTCCTGCTCACTTTAACCTCTGCCGACAGGGGTGAGGTAAGTATACTTACTTTCCCCACCAACCTCCCCAACCCTCCCTCCCTGACTTTTTGACCCTGTCAACTTTTTGACTGTCGACCCTATGGTGTCAACCTATTGACTGTCGGCCTTGTAACTGTCTATTAACCACCTCCCTAATATTGATCACAAGCAATTACTGTATTTAACTGTAAACATAATGCACTTTAAAAGTAGTATATATTGTTTTTGTGTACTTTTAATGGCTTACAAATGTCTTAATACCTTGACATAATGTATTAGTGAAAGTGTATGGGCTAAATACAGTCACATACTTTGTTCTTTCAGATCTGCAAACACACATTTTAGTATGGACTAAATTATTTGCACCTGGACTGCAATCTTTCAGTTTTAAAGCCATCACCCTTCTTGATGACCCTGGGATAAGTAGTTTACCACAGGCGAGGAAAACATTCAGTATGAGAGAAAGCAAGACACACATAAATTAATACTTTCTTGAATTGGTTCATTGTGCATGATCCTGAGTAATTTGTTCAAATTAAAAAAAGGGGAAAAAGCAATATTGTGTAATATACTATTACTTACTGTAAAGTAGATGGCTATCACTAATGAAGTAATCTGCCTCCCACTCTCTGTGCTCACAGATTTGCCAGATGAAGCCAGTAGCCCTGCCTACTGACTGTGGGTTGCATAATCTGGTGGGGTGGTTGATGAAGACACAGATTATGCAATACGCAGCAACAGTGCACAATGTCACAGATTTTATCAATACAATACAGCATAGTCCCTCCAGATCTAGCATGACAATGTAACCTAGGTTTTTATAGCCCAACTATATGTTCTATCACAGATTTAGTGGACTGATGTGCATCATTACACTTGCACTCTGCAGGACTGTCAGGAAGCAACAATGGAGTCAGAAGCCAGGAGAACCATCCATAGCCTGAGTCCCCTGTAATGCAAAAATAAGAATTTATTTGAAAATTAACAAGATAACATTTGCAGGTGTTTAATGAGGAAGTTACCAGAGGAATGTGTACTTATCAATCAGCCATCCCTCCAGCATTTGTCCCACCTCAAACTTTGCACAAAGATACGACTGACTGAGGGTAAAGGAATCAAGGCATGAGCCAGGATAGCCAACCACAATGCTCATGAATGAGTCTTTGGTTTGCTTCAGAAACCACTTGCTCATTGGTAGAATAACTGTGGTGGCAATTTAAGAACACATGTGCTCTTGCCCTAAGTGGTCTCAGCTCAATGTGCATTCAGTCTATAGCACTTAGGACAATTGGCATGCCTTTAAAAAGCTAAACTGACATCATGTCACTGGGACTCCTGGCTAGGGAAGCAGATATAGGTGCTGGATAGGGTCTTGAGTGCAGAAATTATATATTTTTTTTATTACAATGGTTTTCACATGCTGCTATTTGGATCTGGTGGATTGAGGTGTGCTTTTTGGCGCAATTTAGGAAAAAAAAGGAGCAAATTGGCAAAAATCATACTTTAGGAAATCTCCCCCAGCTGTTCACCTCAGTCTTTCAGTGAGCCATTGATGACTATTGCCTGTGGGTTGCTACCGCTCTATTAAATGTGTAGCTTTATAACAGCAGTGGTGGTTCCCAGCACTTCATTGACACCTTCAGACATTGTGCTTATTGGTTCCCACTATTATGGGCAGTGGCATCACACCTCGCAGCACCTACTGTACCTGCTGGCACTGTATTTATCAGACCTGTGTGCTGCAAGCTGTGCATACAACATCTTAGAGTGCATCGGTCGCAGATCATTCGATTGTCACAGTCCAGATTAATTCTATGATTGCACAGAATGGCCATGGGAACTGAGACACTGACACCATGTGTTCAGCATATGTCTCAGTCACAGGCTGAGATGCCCCAAAAACAGTCATGACAAACCTAGGTTTTTTGCTGCCACTCCCTGCTACCTTAACCAAATGGTCCCTGACTGTCAACCACTTTGAAAATAAATCTTTTTTGTGACTTCTGTAGCTAGTGAATAGTTGCACGTGTGCACTGTGGCCGTGACGTAGCATGCACGGTCGGCCGATAATCACTCAACTCCATAAATATCAATATTGCATACAAATCTGAATCAGGAGAGGACCTACAGTATGTTCGGACTAAGGTGCTTTTTCGGGTCTGGGACTCAGGGTCGACAACAAAAAGGTCGACACACCTTAGGTCGACACCAATTGGTTGACACACCTTAGGTCGACATGGACAAAAGGTCGACAGGAACAAGGTCGACATGGAAAAAGGTCGACATGAGTTTTTAATGTTTTTTTTGTGTCGTTTTCTTCGTAGAGTGACCGGGAACCCCAATTAGTGCACCGCGTCCCCGCGCATGGCTCGCTTCGCTTGCCATGCTTCGGGCATGGTGCCTTCGCTCCGCTCGGCACAGATTACCGTTCCAATCGTAGTCCACGTGGATCGTTAAGTATGAAAAGGTTCCAAAAAAAGAAAAAAACATAAAAAACTTGCGTCGACCTTTTTCCATGTCGACCTTTTTCCATGTCGACCTTTTGTCCATGTCGACCTAAGGTGTGTCGACCAATTGGTGTCGACCTAAGGTGTGTCGACCTTTTTGTTGTCGACCTGGAGTCCGGATACCGCTTTTTCACCATGTGTTTAAGTACTTTACATTTATAGTGACCACTGCTGTATCTCATCTTTAGGCAAAACCAGTGTTTTTATATTTCTTTTTCCCACTCCTAAGAGCTATTATTATTACTACTTTTCATAAAAAAAAATTTTATGCACTTTACTTTAATCTGACAATGTATATAGCACCACCTAACTTGTGGTGTTAGGATTGTGTTTTAAGCCTGCATGCATCCCTATTGTTAGCGCACAGAGACACAGAACAGAATCGGATGCACGATCTCTGGAATTCCGTTGGCATTCCTATAAGGTAATGGGGAATGGCTGAACAGATGCGGGCATGTCATGGGTTTGTTGGTGTAAGTGGCTGTATCCAAAGAGGTACCACTGCTCACACAGGACTCCATACTCAGACTGAGAAACTGCACGGGTGGTGCAACAATGGTGCTTCGCCGCAAGACACTGCAGGTGAGCTCCTCAGTATTAATTAAATCGGCCACAGCATTAGCATAAGATGCAGTTGGGCACATGTCTGTGTGCGACTCAGCATCAGCCCCTGTGACATGATACTCAAAGCTGCAGATCTCCCTGTTATAGTGTTTCCATCCCAGCCAAGTCAGTCATCACTGCACAGCCTTTCCCTGGTTACTGCTCTTCCAATGGGATACCTGGCTATAACAGTCATCAGGCAGGCTATAGCACTTCTGCTACTTACTCATGTAAGTGTGTAGGAGGGGCACGCCAATTTCATTTATTTATTGCTATCTTTTTCACTCAGTAGAGATATATAAACATACAGTATGTTCTGAGGCTGATATCATAAGGATGTATCTTAGCAACTGCATGCCCTCAATCCACCTCTCCGAACATAAGGGGTCATAAGTACAAGTTCATTACAGAAACATTTTCTCTATATGTGCTGTGCGGTAAAGTATATTTTAACAGACTGCAGTTGGACTTACAGTACAACCAATTCTAAGGGCCAAATGTATTAGGGTTTGAGATTCTGAAATTGGTGAGATTTCAGTGAGTTAGCAGTCAAATATAACACAACAATATATAGTAAGGCAGAATTAGGTTGGTTTCACCAACATTACATGCTCATGAGACTGTGGTGTTTTTTTTGCATTCACTTCAGGTCACTTCCCAGCCACTGCCCAGGAATGCCCATGGTTTTGCTTCTCGATGATACTATCAGTCGTGTACACAACAGCACCGTTGTGCGTACACTCAGGGTAATGCATGTGCCTTAGACTTTTTCACAATATTTTGAGCACAAATCTCTGACTATGTGAGCAGCAGCATCAGGTCCTTACCCAACCTAGGTGCTGGCACTGAAATCGGCTGGTGGTCAACGCCAGTCATTAGTCCTAACAGTCAGCGCCAGTCATTATTCCTAACAGTTAGCGACAGTCATTATTCCTAACAGTCAGCACCAGTCATTAGTCCTAACAGTCAGTGACAGTCATTAGTCCTAACAGTCAGCGACAGTTATTATTCCTAACAGTCAGCGACAGTCATTAGTCCTAACAGTCAGCGCCAGTCATTAGTCCTAACAGTCAGCGTCAGTCATTAGTCCTATCAGTCAGCGACAGTCATTAGTCCTAACAGTGGTAAAACTAGGATTTCTATCACCCGGAGAAAAGACTCGGGCTAAGTGCCCACCCTCCCACATTGTATATAGTAGGCATCCTTGGATAGGATACAGTTGTAACCATTGTAAAGACTGAAATGTATGTGGGGTAACGGAAATAGACATTTGTAGTCCCATTACATTATGGTGTTATATAATACAGAGAACATTGCACTAAACTCCCTATAATAGAGAACATTGCATTGATCGCCATATCCACAGACAATATTAAAACACACACCAGTACCAGCACCCCAAGGCAAAACAAATACTCTACTCTGTATAGCATAAATACACTACCCTTCTAAATAACATTAAAACATTGCCACACCATCACTGACATTTACCTGTCCAGATGGAGAATCTGTCTTGCAATCCCTGCGGTGCTCCATAGTACAGAAAAGGAATAGGGAGATATAGCAGAAGAAAGGGCGGGGACTTGTAGTAAAGGGATGGGGTCACCGGCAGGGACAGGATGGAGTAGAAGAATACACAGACATGCTAGAGGAGAGGAGGGGGCAGGGTCTTGGGCTGAGTTCAGAGGGAGTAGAAGAACACACTCTAGATCAGTGCCTCATATATATTGATCAAAATGCTTTAACGTTCTTTCTGATTCCTAGTTAACTGATTGTCTGCATTATCATCTGTATTGTTTACCTAAACCCACCAATAGCCAAAGGAACAGCCTACATTTTTGCAATCAGAGTGTAATGGAGCTATGTTATTCAGGTTATCAGAGGTACAGTGTAAAATATTTTCCAATCAGAAACATTGTACTACTTTACCCTTGCAATAGATGTGCAACAGAAAAAGAATTCAGTGAAAACAGGCGTACAAAGTGATTTCATTAGAATGGTTATATATCTTCATGAATTAAAATGTTTGTCTGATAATTAGATTCATGGAACCCATACTACATTTCTGTTATATTGTATATTTTGTTTCTTCCAATAGCCTATGAATGAGTGTCTGACACTTTAACTTAAATTCCTGATAACTTTCTAATAATGATTGGTGTAAACTGAATTACGGAGGATATACCGAAGCACACAGAATATCGTTTTATCGTATTATGTGCTGCATGTAAAGTAGAATTCTGATCACAAACCAACGGAAATGTTTAAGGCCTACCTTTTTAATAAATGTAAACTTTATAATTTGAACAAAAATATTCTTCAACATTTAGGAGGGTATTCAATTATTTGTCATTTTTCCAGCTAGCTGAAAAAACGGCACTTATTTGATCATGGGTATTCATTTGCAGGTGTTTTCGCACATTTTTCAATCCCTTTTCGCACATGCAGTTTCACTTTTTTTTGTTGTTGAATTGGCATGGGCAAAAACGGACCGAAAAACGGATGAAAACGCCCGCAAATTTGGCAAAATATGTGGGTCAGCAGCAAATTTGCTGATGCATGTGGTTTTTGCCAGTGCTGGATTTTTCGACTAGTCAAAAAAATTGGGACGGGCATTAAATAGGGCGAATCTAATTCAACCTAAAAAAGGCAAATAATTACTAATATTTCGACTGGTCGAAAAATCCGGCAATAATTGTGTACCCCCTTATGAGTAAACGATATCATGGGTGATGTGGAATTGATAGGGATGTGTGCCGGCCCAAATCATGGGTTTGGATCTGTAACTTCTTTGTGTTTTGGATCTGTATTGGTTTTGCCAAAACCATCCTTGCTGGTTTTCGGTTTGGTTTTGATTTTGGATCTGTTTTTTTTTCAAACGAATAAAAACAGCTAAAATTACACTAATTTGGCCTTTTTTTTGTTCCTACAGTGTTATTAGCCTCAATAATATTAATTTCCACTAATATCCAGTCAGCTTTGACCACCTCACAGCTCACAATATTGTTTTCATCCAGTTAAGGCCCGAAGGTTGCTCCAAGGTAGCTGGATGACTAAGCTAAGCGGCAGAAGTAGGCTGCACAAATATGTGGCACTTAAACTTCCAATATTGCACATCTAGGAAGCAGAAGACAGTCAGCAATGCTCCAAACAGCTCATAAAGAAAAGAGGTGCAAGATGGAATTGTCCTTGTGCCCTCCCACCCCCCGTTGTGTTGTATATATTAAACAGGACCTGCACAGTTTAACAAAGCAATCACTTCAGCGACAGGGACTGTCACTTGTGGCTGAAATTATTGTTTTGTCTGGGCCCCCACAAAACAAGGTCTCAATGGGCAGTGAACATTGCTGGCAGTGATCTCAAACTGGCTCTACATAGGCAAGATGACATCATCATCATCATCATCATCATCCGATTCCTCATATCCCTCAGTCTGTACATCATTTTCTTCACACAATATTACTTCGTCCCCGCTGGAATCCACCATTACAAGTGCCTCTGTATTTTCTGGACGTGATTGCCGGTAAAGGTCTTCCTAGTGGAATTGGTAATTCATTTTGATGTACATCATCTTTTCCACATTTTGGGGAAGTAGCCTCCTATGCCGATCACTGACAAGGTTCCTGGCTGTGCTGAAAACTCTTTCTGAGTACAAACTGGAGGGTGGTGGGAGCTTCAGCCACAGTGTCACACAAATACATGTATGAGTCAGAAATAATTGTCGAACACTGCAGTTTCATTTCACCAACATTGTCGCACAATACGTGTATGAGTCCAAAATAACATATACAGTATTACTGTGGTACCCACAGTGTCACACAATATGTGTATACTGTAGGTATGAAATAAAATATATTACTGTGGTACCACGTTCACCAACAGTGTAGCACAATATGTATATGAGTATGAAATAAAATATGTTACTGTGGTACCACCTTCACCCACGGTGTTGCACAATACGTGTATGAGTGTAAAATAAAATAAATTACTGTGTTACTACCTTCACCAACAGTGTCACACAATACGTGTATAAGTGTGAAATAATACAGGTTGAGTATCCCATATCCAAATATTCCGAAATACGGAATATTCCGAAATACGGAATTTTTTGAGTGAGACTGAGATATTGAAACCTTTGTTTTCTGATGGCTCAATGTACACAAACTTTGTTTAATACACAGAGTTATTAAAAATATTGTATTAAATGACCCTCAGGCTGTGTGTATAAGGTGTATATGAAACATAAATGAATTGTGTGAATGTACACACACTTTGTTTAATGCACAAAGTTATAAAAAATATTGGCTAAAATTACCTTCAGGCTGTGTGTATAAGGTGTATATGAACCATAAAAGCATTCTGTGCTTAGATTTAGGTCCCATCACCATGATATCTCATTATGGTATGCAGTTATTCCAAAATACGGAAAAATCCGATATCCAAAATACCTCTGGTCCCAAGCATTTTGGATAAGGGATACTCAACCTGTAATATACTGCGGTCTGACTGGCAGAGTCACAGTACTTATGAAAATAAAATAAAAATTGTATAGTGCACTGGGGTACAGCACAAACAAAAAATATATACATGTATATTTGTTTTTTAAATATATTTTAGGGTTTGTAGCTTTTATTATTTGAATTTTACACTAGGGCAGAGCCCCTGGATGGTTTCCTACATAAACAAGATATACTGTATTTGTGAAAAAAAGACTCATGAGGTCACAAATTGGCATATTGGTAATTTCTGTATTTTGGAATTTACTCTATGAAATTTTACTATCAATATATGGGTTTTGTTATGGCTTGCACAACTCTAACCAAGGCTTTCATATTATATTAAAATAAACAGATGTCTATAGTATTAGGTCATTAAAATATTTAAATGTATTCTAATAATGCATTCCAAATATTGTAATTTATTCTGATGACCTAACTTCACATAGATCTGTGATTTATCGCTGTCTGATCAGTACAGATGTCTCAATTTGGAGGTGAGAATAGAACTGACACATTTTCTTTTTAATCAGCATTTGATGCTATGAAGCTACAAACATGTACAGACTTAAATGTGTCTTTTGTAAGCACCACAAGAATAAAAGCTGACAAAACTGATAAACACTTGTAGTAGATGAAAAAAAAATATTTATAGAGTTATAATTAGGATGAGCTACAAGAAATTTACTAAGGAGCAACGTGTATTACTGTATGTTTAAGTCAGACAAGTCATTACAATGTAGAGTCACTGAAAAATAAATCCCTCCTACACTAGTTAACAATATAACCCTAATATTTCATTGTAGGAATGCTCCCCAAAACACCAGCAGCATGTCAATCATTGAGAAAGTGGTTGCAACTCAACTGTCAACCTGTAAAGAATCTAGATATTAAGGATATAATATTAATATTAGGGCCTGGTAAGTTATGTTTTGTTTAAAACTGAGTTATGAATCTGCCGCACACTTGCAATTGACTGATTTACTGTATGCATAGGATGCAGGTTATTGGATTTGTCAACAGACAGAGAAAACAGATACAGGGAAACTTTTGTTAGCTCATAGGAGGTTATCATTAGCATGTTAATGCTAATTCAGGCCTAGCAAGTCCTTTTGATTGAAGTCATGTCATTAAATCAAAGGTAGAGAGGCCAATTCCGTGCCGCTTTATCGACCCCAGGACTCAGGATTGAAAAACAGAAATGGAAAGGTGTATGTAAATACATCCGTAGCTTAAGCTTATTAGCAATCATTTTCATATAAAGTTTTAAGTGCACATTTAGGAGGGAAATTGGTCTGTAACTAGAGCAACAAGATAGGTCTTTTCCCTCCTTAGGAATGATTGTGTTGTGAGCTTCTAAGGGCTGAGAAGAGAAACACTCCTTATCAGTGACCAGTGTCTTCCACTATAGACTGTATATGCATGGAAGCTCTGTGCACGAAACGCCCTTGCCAACATCTTACTGGGCTTATTGGCCCTCATTCCGAGTTGTTCACTCGCTAGCTGCTTTTAGCAGCATTGCAAACGCTAGGCCGCCGCCCTCTGGGAGTGTATCTTAGCTTAGCAGAAGTGCGAACGAAAGATTAGCAGAACTGCTACTAAATAATTTGTTGCAGTTTCTGAGTAGCTCCAGACCTACTCCTAGACTGCGATCATCTCAGTCCGTTTAGTTCCTGGTTTGACGTCACAAACACGCCCTGCGTTCGGCCAGCCACTCCCCCGTTTCTCCAGCCACTCCTGCATTTTTTCCTGGCACGCCTGCGTTTTTTTAGCACACTCCCTGAAAATGGCCAGTTTCCGCCCAGAAACACCCACTTCCTGTCAATCACACTACGATCACTCGAGCGATGAAAAAACGTTGCTCGAGCTTTTGTAAATCTACTAAGTTTTGTGTTAAATAACTTAGCGCATGTGCGCTACGTACCATGCGCATGTGCATTTTCCACCTAATCGCTGCATTGCGAAAAACGGCAACGGGCGAACAACTCGGAATGACCACCATTGCCCCTTAGAAAAAATAACATTTGCACTTACGATAATCCATCTTAATCTTACCCAACATGATCTTGTTCAGAGAATGCCTGGCCTCAGTGACCTCTGTAAGGATGTCTCCAGATAGGGAATTCTTATAAAGCATCTCTAGAGCCTGAATCTTCTGTAAGAGCATCAGCCCTTCCCCCTCTCGTTTCTTCATGTAGGAACCAAGCTGAATCAGCTTATGTCTCAGAACACATTTGTGAGCCTATCACAGAATAATGGCTGACATACTGTATCAGATTTCTCATTAAGAGAGACATAATCATCAATACACCACTTTGGCTGGTCCCTACAATATAAATCCTGAAGGAAAGGCTCACTGAGTCTCCATGAACGGATAGCAGGTGGGGAATGGAATATCATAATCATGAGAGATATAGGTGCATGATCTGACTTTGTAAGATGCACGATCTCTGCATCTTCAACCATATTAAGGTCTTTATGTTCTAAAAGGAGATAGTCAATCCTGGAATAAACATTGTGTGGTTGGGAGAAAAAGGTATAGTCCTGATCTACCAGACACTGTAATTCCCAAGTGTCTAATAGTTGATGCTCATGGAGAAATCATAACATTTTACGATGCCACTTACCAGGATGGTTGAGGATGCAGAGGATGATTCTAGGGATGGATGACGGGCCCAATTAAGATCACTCCCATCTTTAAGATACCAGATGACAGAGAATGTACATGCTCAAACAACTCAGAACTGTAGATTGGTTCAAATATGGGGCATAAATATTAACAAATGTAAAAAAAAATATTTTGAATAATGAACATAATCATAAATCCTCAGTGAGGACATGAGTTTCGACGTTATACAAGGGGAGATGGTGATGAAAAAGGATCGATACACCCAATATCTTTCCAAAACTATTCTTGCTAAAATAAGCCTGGGGATAATTGCGGTTGTGGAGAAATGGTGCTTTAACCTCCTGAAAGTGAGTTTCTTGGATGAAATCCACATCCTCTCTGTCTGCCTGGAGTTCTCTAAGAAGATTGGATCTCTTTTCTGGAATGTTTAAACCATCTGAATTGATCAAGATAATTTTAATTTTAAGAGTCATCAGTGAAGACAGAGAGGCAAGCTCAATACTGGACATTGAGATGCAACACAAAAAAAATAGTTAGCACAGAACTCAATCCACTGATCTGTGGGGGAAAGGGAAGTTCATAGAAAAATAGAAAGAAAAAGAAGAAAAGAAACAAACAGCATGAACTCTAGAAAAACAACAATCCAAATGAGAAGATCAACAAAATAAATACCGCTGCTAATAAACATGGAAAGAAGATAAAAGAATACTTCCATGATTAGGAAAAACATAAGCTGTATATGGGCACTGGGATAGTTAGTGCCAGCAACAATGATTAGTACTAAACAGTAAACAATACATGTCAGCCTGCACTTACACACAAGTAACATGAAGCATGAGAAAAGGGTCATCAAGAGTTATGTAAATGCAGCAATTGTAAACAATCTAAAAAACCTTTCAATTGCAAAGCAATGTAAAACATTCAGTACAATTGCTCAAACATAGGAAACAAGGACCTTCTATAAGGTTTCGTATCAGGTCAACAACGTACAGTAAGCACAAGGGAGCAGAGAAACATATTATCCAAGTATTTAAGTGTCCTGGAGGTGATCAGTCTCTACACACAGTAGAAACAACAATTTAGGAAGAGCAAATCCTAGAGTGTCAGGTAGAGAGAGATAGAGAGAGACTGTCAGGGAGAGATACAGAGTGTCAGATAGAGAGAGACAGAGTGTCAGGGAGAAAGGGAGAGAGACAGCGTCAGGGAGAGAGAGAGTGTCAGGGAGATAGATAGAGAGAGGGAGAGAGACAGTGTCAGGGCAAGAGAGACAGTGTCAGAGAGAGCGAAAGAGAGAAACAGTGTTAGAGAGGGAGAGTGTGTACAGCAGGGAGGTAGTCCAGAGGAAGATTAGTAGGGACCAGCCAGCAATACACAACCTCGACATGAGGAGAGTCAGGCACGTAGCACTCCAGCCTGAGAGGATGGAGTGTCGACCATGGTAGGACACTGCTCATGGGACTACCAGAAAGGAGGGAAGCCACATACAACCCAGCAGATAGGGCAAACAACGGGCTACAGGTCAGCAGTAGAAAAAGGGGGGGGGGGGGATATGTATGTAGTGGTGCAGAGTTTTCTACTCAGTACAGCTGAATTTTTGCTGCTTATACTGTGTTTATCTCTTCATCATACTTAGGAGTCTATGTACTAAGCCTTGGAGATAAAGAGGATGGATATAAAATACCAACCAACCAGCTCATGTCATTTTTCAAACACAGCCTGTAGCATGGCACTTAGGATCTGATTGACTGGAACTGTATTTCTGTCCACTTTATCTCTCTCCGATTCTTAGTACATAGACCCCATAATATGATAATTCTATGGGGCTCATTTATCAAAAAGTGATAAAACTCTTTGTGAATGATAAAATTTGTTGGGTATGATAAATGGGGCTCTAATCAATCAGCTCATAAGTGTCATGTGCTCAGCTCCTAACCATCATGTGTTTGAAAAATGACAGTTGGGAGCTGATTGGTCGGGGCACTATTTATCATACATAATGAGTATATTATTCACAATGAGTTTAGGATTTCATTCAGCTTGGATCGCTATTGAGACAGAAATTGCAATTTTCTCAATCCTACTTCTGCAGAATTGCGACGTATATGCAGAAATCGAGTACCATCGACAATTGCAGTTGACCTAGGACTACTCAGAGTAATAAGAATGCGGTTGCACCGACGCCATGTTTTTAGTCGCAATCCATTGCAACTGATGTCAGTTCCAAAAACGGCCATGCAGGGGTGTAGCGAGCGTTGCTCCAGTGGAGCGTGAGCTCTGGGTGCTGAAAAAGTTAGAGGGTGTGCTGCTGCCCACTACCCCCTTCCTGCGGGCCACTGTACTGGTAGCAGCAGAGAAGAAGAAGCAAAGGGGGTGCACACTGGCTCTGAGATTACTGTAGGTACGGAACAGTGGTTAGTTTTGGGGCATTATTTTCATTCAGAGATTGAGCGGGTTATTAGTTCTGTGGGGGGTCCCACTGGGGCTTTATTTTCATTGAGGAATTGGGGGTTGTGAGGACAGGTTAGTAGGGGCATCTGTAGTGTTCTTAATTTATTTGAATTAAAGAAGTAAATAGTTAAATACAGCTACTTCTATAGCGGCTCTACCATGGTATAATGTGTATAAGGGGCTCAACCATAGTGTAGCGCATAGCCAGATTAAGGTGGGGTGCAGGGTATACTGTACCTCGGGCCCCCCGTCCAGAGTACTTTGACATCAGTAGCTCTCCCTCTTGTGCAGCAGCAGCCAGAATGTGAGCAGGACAGTATTCAGTACAGAGACACATGACTATTCGGTGTCATGAGCTACCAATGGCTCTTCCCGCTCAGAGGACAGATAGGAGGGAGAAAGAGCTGTAAGTGACCCAGGGATCCCAGCTTCTCCCCCTCCCCACCTGGGTGTCTGGGTCCTGTGTAAACCTGTACTCTAATGAGAGCATTTGGGTCCAGTGAGACAGACACACAGAGAGTCCTCCTGAGTCCTGTCTAGGGTGTAAGCAGTACAGAGGCTGCTGCTATTGCATTTTTGCAAGATAAATTACAGATTTTATTTTTCTATGTGTATTTTAAGGTTGTTTAAGTTGTCTTTGTTCCACTATAAGAAAACCTAATAAAATAGTTGTCTCTCATTTAGGTGGAGATATAAACAGTACTCAGGCATTGTTAAACTATCCCGCCGCTGCTGGTGCTGTTCAGACAGGGGCTGTGCGCTGACGACTCCTCCATTATGGGCCCGGTCACCGCGGGAGATGGGGGTAAGCTGCTCTGGGTGGCAGCGATCCAGTGCAGCAGCGTTCTCCCTCTGCTGGCATCGCTCATCTTCCTCCACTGACTCCCTCGCCGTCAGCACCTGCAGCAGCCAGCACAGCCCAGCATCTCTCACCTGAAGGTGGATCCTTCATAGTGGCAGCATCCCCCTCCCCAGCATCTGGCTACCCGTACCAATAAATTACGTGGCTGGCTCCCTGCACTGCTGGGGCCGCCAGAGGTGGGGGCTGCTGCCAGGTGATGGTGTGTGACTGCACTGACATCCCTCCCCATCCTCCATGTCCCCGGGGCCCCTAGTCCCATCTGCCATCATCACATGCTGTCACCCCCACCCTGGGCAGTGTGTGCCGCCCATCGGTGTGTTTTAATAGTTACATGTGCCCGGTGTGTGTGTGCTACATAAGAAGTACATGTGCAGCCTGGCAATGCTTTATATGCTCTTTCGAGCATTAATGGACAGTTGGGATGGGAAGTGGGAGGAGTAATGAGTGTAGGGGAGGAGTCAGGAATAAATAAACCGCCCCCCCCTAAAAGAAAAGTTTAGATTCGTACCTGGTTACCATTAGGGTCAGGGCTATTGTTGGGGTTACTGTTATTTTTATGATTACCATTAGAACTAGGTTTACCATAAGGTTAGAGCTAGGGATATCATTATGGTTACTGTTAGGGATAGAATAACAGGAAAACCATTTCATTACTCAGATGTTACAGGAGAGTAGGTACGTGTGCCTTTTACTCTGTTAAGGCCAGTACTCACGGCCCGATTTGGGAGAGATGTGTGCTGAGCGAACCGCTCAGCACACATCTCTCCCAGCGCTCAGCACAGCGCGATCTGTGCTGAGCGTGCGGGGGGAGACGGGGGGGTCGCTCACTTCACCCAGCGGGTGAAGTGAGCGACCCGCTAGATTGGCCTGCATGCAGGCCAATCTAGCAGCAGCGATAGCGATGTGCGGGGCCGTGCATCGCTATCGCTGAGGGGGCTACACACGGAGCGATGTTGCTGAAAATCTAAGCAATCTAGTCAGATTGCTTAGATTATCGCTCCGTGTGTAGCCCCCTTAACAGACTCTAAGATGAGTCTGTTGATAAGAGGTTGCTTAAACCACTTTTAAATAAATATTGCACTGATTTATCATTAAGAAATATGATACTGCCTCAACAACTACTTCAATAATAAAAACCATCATTTATTTTTGTTTTGGTTGCTCTACTAAATTCAAAGTAAAGACGATGGCCAAACGATTATGCTAGCTGCAAATAACTATGAGGAAGCACATGAGCTCAGCCACGAGTGACCATAATTAGGTAGCAGATGGCATGCTGTTATTTTGTACTCTGAAGAATTATTTAATACCTTCTTCATTTTACCCAGAAAGACAAGCCTTGCTCTAAACTGCACAGCAGCAAATCATTTGGAAATAAACAACACTTTAAAGAGGCCATTTACTTGTATACTCATCTGCAGAACTAGGTCACAATTTAGAGCACAGGCACTGAAACTAATTCATAAGTAGCAAAGGAATGTACATTGTATATAGTGATACAATACATAGAGCTGTGAGCTCATGTGAATGTCATTTCAGAAGAAATAATGAAATTATTTAAATGTACGATAAGTGTCAGCGTTACTCAGGTAAATTGGCACACTATCTCCAGAAATAAAAATTAATTTCAGGTTTGTCATTTTGTATTATTTACTGGTCAGTATGGGAGCTGGTGAGATGCTTATGAGGAAAAGAATCACTATTTTACAGACAGAGAGATTATTGTCATAAACTTTCAGTAGAAGCTATCGAAATGAGCACTGGTCTATTCCAGGTGCAGAAAAGCAAAATGTCTCTTCTTCATGCTTTGTCAGGTATTAGGGATTTCTTTCACATGGCTAATTTGCAATTACCAGGGCCACTATCAACATATGAATATCCATTTACTGTAGCACATGCATCTGCTAAGCACTCCTGAGGGGTTCAGTATGCAATCCAGCCCCTCGGGATACCGCATGCGCAGGTCTCCAAAAACATGGCGCCTGCCATGGTCTGGAGTCAAATTTTGAACTGCGCATGCACGGCGGCCATATTTGGATGGATTTTTGCCAATGCAGCAGCTGTAACGCTACTTGTGGGACTCCGGAGAGTTAAGTATAAACAACATGGGTGTAGTGTGTGCGGTGTGGGACCCCGCTGGTCCCAGGGGCCCGTGTGCACTGCACACATTGCACCCGTGATAGAAACGCCAATGTGAATGTCACTATCCCGACATCGGCATCCCAAGCGGTGGAATACCAACGACGATTGGTATGCTAACTGCATACCCTCCTGAGCACATACAGTCTGTCCTCAACATGCATGTGCAGTGGGCCCCATCCAAACACCAGTAATGGTGGGGCGGGATGGGGGGGGGGGGGGAGGGGTGCATGTGTTGGGTGTTTGTGTGTGGGGGGGGGCAGGGTGAAATGGTGATGGGGATAGGACTAGTAGCAGTCTTAGAGGGGTTCGGAGCAGCAGATAGATGTGGCGGGTCTGTACAGAGTAAAGGGGCAGGGCAGAGCAGGGTGTGGCAGGCTGAGGTGACCCAACCACGCTAAAAACATGATTGGGGCTCTTTGGAGCCAGGCTACATTTTACTGCTGGGCCAAAACTTTCATGTGGGCTTGTATGGCGGTAGCTACACACCTAAATTCTTGCATTCATTTTCGGAGTGAAACTCAATTAGCTTATTTAGTGAATCATTTTGAACATTTAGTATTTTAACAATATTTTATTTATTTGAATGCCTGTTATGATTTATTACATACCATTTTCAAATTATTAAATATTAAAAAAGCTATTTATTACATAAGATTATGTGATAGTTATTTTTAATGGTAAATAAAGCAGAATAATTTTGATAATTCAGTTTCTAGCTGGTATATAACATAAAAAAACAGACAAATCAGTATGCAAATCAAACAATAGAAATGACAGGTTTAGTGCTCAGCCACGTTTTTCATACAGCTAGTCAAAAAATGATAAAATAAAAACATATATCATAAATGTCCATCAAAATTATGATACTTGGGGGATTATTCAGAGATGGATGCAGCCGCTGCTTTCGTATGCAGCGGCTGTGTCCATCGAGTCTGTGCATGCGCACTGGCCATAGTGCACGTGCGCGACCTTCACTATGCAGAGGCATCCCAGAAGGATTCGACCGCAAGGTAATTGATGGTGGCAGCCGAGGGGGCATTGACGCTGCATTTCGCGTGCGTGGTCCTGATAATGCAGGAATGTCTGGACCATTTTTGGGGCGGCTGTGTGACATCACATGCAGCCACCCTGAGGAAAAAAAAATGGCACCGGACCGCCTGCCAGAACAATCAGGTTATGCAGGCAAGTGTCAACCACGGATTGATGACTTTGCAGTTTTATTGGAAACGCATCGCTGAGCGGTGCCACACACATGCTGGACAGCCTTGTCCTGTGCTGGGCAGCCCCCGGCATGTGAGTAGAAGGATGCACATCTTGGTGTGGGTGCAAGAACTGCATCCATCTCTGATTAACCACCTTAGTCCATCCAGACTGATTGATTGCTGAGGATAACAATTCTACGTCTTTCAGCGAGGTCCAAACCTGTAATTTCTGTTGTTTGAATTCCATGTTAAAGGGTTTGGTGGTCCTGTTTTCAGGTAGCTGCATACGCCTATATATTACGCCTTGGGATGATTTCAGTTTCATATTCTCAGACAAATCAGTAG
This sequence comes from Pseudophryne corroboree, assembly GCF_028390025.1. Lineage (NCBI taxonomy): Eukaryota > Metazoa > Chordata > Amphibia > Anura > Myobatrachidae > Pseudophryne > Pseudophryne corroboree. Next base: position 459,134,652 of record NC_086447.1, on the reverse strand, counting down.
ATTGTAAAATTAAATACTCAATTTGACATATTCTAGTGTAACAAATACTTCTACACTCCGGTAAGGTGAGTAAAGTGTTTCTAAACTGGCCTTGAGTGGTTACTCCTCTTTCTGTACAGGTTTCTAAATTCTGGTTCTTCACAGGGAGGTGAGAGAGGCTGCTCACTCACTCGTTTAGCCCAAGTTAATACAATAACCCTTAGTGAATTGAATTAACAACAAAATATTTATTAGACTGGAACAAGTTCGACGATGTTTCCTTACTGGCATTCACTGACAAAACCGAAACAGGGAGGGTTAAGGTTATCATATATTATGACAGCCAAATATACAATACAATAGAAACAACAAAGAAAATATTCACTATTTTACTATCAGCACTGCAGGAAATGAAGTTTTCCCTACAGTGGTCCTCTTACAGTCTGAGTACTCTGATTATCTCATTGGTGCACATGTGATGTTACCACGGTGGTACCAATAAAGCCGACTTAATTCTTAACTAGAGAACTACTGCATTCCTTGGACTATGGACTCAGTTACTATTTTCCAGAAAACGCAACAGTGGCCTTTTAAGTATTACTCTATGTCTCTGGCTTGATGTTTGTATTCCGTGACAAAGTAACACTGGTTCTGTAGCTAGTATAATGTAGCAACTTTGTACTCCTGCTTGATTTATGCCTGGTCTCGAATTAATCAACAACTGACTTCCTGACTGGAGGCGGTGCAATTTGGTCAGTCCTTGCCTAGTAGCGATGAATGATAAACTTCTGTATGACTGTCTAAACGACTATCCCTGAGCAGAGTGTACACATGCATTGACTGAGGTTATAGGTGCCGTAAGTACAGAATGTCCTCTCTGCGCACTGTAGTTGATATACTAAGGTGGGTACAGGTCGTGGTGTGCTAGGTGGCCTTTGGTGCCTTACTCCTGATGTCTGTGCTTGGTGAATGAAGTGGGCTGACTAATTTTAGTTATTGTAGCTTCTAACAGAGCCTGGACTCAGTGTTTCCAGGAAATACAGTCAATAGTATGCGAACCTCAGTGGTAAGCTGTGTATGGAGTGATGCTATATCCTTACTCTGGTGGGGCGTTTTGCAGATGTCCTTTCTCTAATTATAGCTGAAAGGATCCTATTTAGAGTACCTGACGGTGGCCTCCAGCCACACCTCCCGCTGACACTCCTAGCAGAGGAAACCCCTGGGGGCTGGCTTACTTCCAGAGGTGCCGACAACAGCTACTGTCGGGTGCTGCAGTCAGGTCCTCCCCCTGATGTCACTCACCGCGGTAAGCCGCTCCCTCTGGGGTGTGTATCCGGGCAGCACCACTTCCACACCACTTACGGAGGCTTCAGACACTCAGCCTGGTGACAGTCTCTGGTGTCGGAGCCCGCTGCCACTCACCGCCACTGCTTTCACTCTAGCCGCGCTTTACTGGAAACCAGGGTCCACTCGCAGGCTCTCTCGGCGATTCAGGTCCCCACAGCATCAGGTGTGTCGCACTTCTATTTCAGGGTCTCTTACAGCTGCAGTCCTCCCTTCTCGGCTCGATCTCTAGCAACCGCCAAACGGTCTCTCTAGCAGTCTACTTATAGGCTCCTCCAGGGTACCCGGATCAGACCGTTCAGTTGCGTTTTCCGTGAGTTGGCCCACACCACTATAGTCTCGTGCCATCCCCTTCCTATGGGTTGGTAGGGGACACAGTCTTTAATCTGGCATCCAGGCATTTATTTCTAACTCCCCTCCGTGAGGGGAATCACAATCACCACCCCTCTCTATGAGAGCAGTTTAACAGAGTGCTCTAACATCCCCCAGTGAGGGCATTTACATATAAATTTTCCTTAATAATGTCAGCACAACATACACTTAATCATGCTATGAGTACGAATTATTCAATATGTACATAGGGGCTTAACGGGGTACTACATTCCCCCCTACTGGAAATATGCGTGTCCTCACACATTCTTTTACCCTTCCCATAATGCATTTCACATCAGATTCATCAGTTAACTGAGAGGACCTAGTCTGAACTCAAATATATAACACGTGGTGTAACTTCAGTTACAATTCACATTTCAATCCGTTCAGTACCACTTTTGACATTAGTAACTAAGGAGTATAACATCTTTCCTTTTAATTTCCCACCCAGCAAGTTAGACAAAGTCAATAGCCGAGCATTATATTACTTTAGTCCCGAAACCTCAACGGTAAGATACCTTTGTTAGTGCGCTCCGAACTCCTAACTTGTAAGGCAGGTCTATCATCTTCGGTTCTGTCATCAGTACTGTCAAGGACTTGGTTATTGTTTATTGGTTTCTTTACATCGGAATCCAGAAATACACGTTTGACTGGATCATGTGACGCTGAGTTACCCATAAAGAGCAAGAGTTCAACGGGATCATGTAAGGGTATGGACTCGGAAGTTTCTGGCTCCTCTGTTTCAGACACGTCTGGTCCATCCCCAGAGGTTTTTGCAGTACAAAGTTTTATTTGATCATGGGCTACGACACTGACTATTCCCTCTGGATCGCGACGAATCTCATAAGTATATCGCACACTGTCCGGCACTCTGACTACCACATAGGGACAGTTTTCCCACATAGGATCCAATTTACTAAAACAACGATTCCGTCTCCTCCAGACCATATCTCTCACTTTTAGAGGCACAGACTGGATATGTGCATTGTAATTCCTCTCCTGACGCTGGTGTACCATCTCCACTCTCTTCTCCACCATGGCATGGGCTTCTTTGATCCTCCGTTGGTGTTCATGGACCCAGTCCATTTTGGGACTATCGGTATAAATCACCGGGTGTGTCAATTCCAGGTCTTGGGGTAGTTTACCCGGATGGCCGAACAGGAGGTAGTAAGGGGTAAATCCTATGGAACAGTGTTCTGTGTTATTATAGAGGTAGGTGAGTTCGGGTAATAGAGTCGGCCACTTGGCCCGGTCCTCCTTTGTCAGACTTCTTAGCATACCAATGATGGTCTGATTCGCCCGCTCACATAGTCCATTCCCCTGCGGGTGGTAGACAGTGGTTCTCGACTTTCGACATCCATAGTATGAGCAAAACTCATGAAAAAGTTGTGATTCAAAGGCGGGGCCATGATCCTTCAGAATGCAATTGGGGTATCCATAGGGTCTGTTGAAGTGCTTTAGGAACAACTCGGCAGTGGTCTTTGCTGTTAGGTCTTTGGCTGGTACTACCACCAGGAATTTACTATAGTGATCGATCATAGTCAGGGCATAGTGATACCTGCTGTTGCTGGGTTCAAGTTTCATGTGATCCAAGGCAACAATCTGTAGTGGGTAAGAACTCTTGATAGGATGGAGATTGTCCCTTTGATTACCGTCGGGATGTCTTTTGAGGTTGCATGGCACGCAATCTCGACACCACTCTTCTACGTCTTTCCTCATGCCGATCCAGAAGTATCGTCTCCTCAATATAGCCTCTGCTTTTTGCGTGTCGAAATGCCCAGATTTATTGCGATAGGCTTCCAGTAGGATGGTGGCCCGATTCCTAGGAATGATGATCCGAGTGACTTTCTGATGGGTACCAGGGTCGAGACTAATACGTACCAGGAGACCCTGTCTGCACTAAATACAATCATGGTGTCTTATCTTCACTAGCTCTGTATTAGCCTCAGCTCGCTGAGTTTTGTTCAACCAATGCTGCTGTTGTAGCATCCTCCTATGTTATTTCAGTACAGGGCTTTGTTGTTGGATCTCTGCCCAGTCAATGGTGGGTGTGTCGCACAGGTGCTCCTCAAGCTGTGGATTGGCCGAGGCGACTAACGGACCCGAAGTGACCGTCTGCCCGGTTCCCCGGGATTTAAATACTGGAATCTCAACGTACTCATTTACCTCCTTAATTTCTTCTGCAACATTCGCAGTGGGCAGACGGGATAAGGCGTCAGCATTGCCATTGGATTTTCCGCTTCAATATGATACAGTGTAGTTGAAGTTGGCAAGGCGGGATACCCACCTCTGCTCCAGGGCTCCAAGTCGTGCAGTGGAGAGATGAGCTAAGGTATTATTATCCGTCATGATAATAAACGTGTCGCGGCCAAGTAATCCTTGAACTTCTCCGCGATAGCCCAAACGAGCGCAAGTAATTCTAGCTTAAAAGTACTGTAGTTTTCATTATAGCGCTCTGACTTGCGAAGACCTCTACTAGCATAGGCAATGACCCTTTCTCACCCGTCTTGTCTCTGGGACAACACAGCCCCCAATCCACGGTGACTAGCATCAGTGTACACTTCAAAGGGTTTGTCATAGTCGGGATAGGCGAGTAGTGGAGCTTCGGTTAATGCAGCCTTCAGCCGGCCAAAGGCCCGTTGATGTTCCTGTCCCCAATTAATGAAAGATGAGCCTCGTCTTTCGATGCCCTATTTTCCTCTCAGAAGCTTGGCGAAGTTCTCAATGAAACGTCGATAGTAGCCAACAAACCCCAGGAAATTTCGAACGTCTCTAACTGTTTTGGGCACTGGCCAATTCTGAACGACGTTGATTTTCTCTGGGTCAGGCCTTACTCCTTCAGCACCGACAACGTGACCAAGGTACCGCACCTTATGTTTGAGTAAGTAGCATTTGGCCGGTTTGAGCTTCAGTCAGGCATGGGCCAATAACTCAAATACATCCTCCAGATGTTTTAAGTGCTCTTCATAGCTTCTTGAGAAAATTATGACACCATCAAGGTATAATAAAACCGTCTCAAAATTGTGGTGACCAAGGCAATGTTCCATAACCCGTTGAAATGTGGCTGGGGTGTTGCAGAGCCCGAATGGCATCCTGTCAAATTTGAACAAACCCATTGGGGTTGTGAAAGCTGTCTTCTCTCTATCTTCAGGGGCCATTTGGATTTGCCAGTATCCACTAGTTAGATCCAGCATTGAGAAGTAGGCTGCTGTCTTTAAGGACATCTCAATCTGCGGGAGTGGATATGCATCTTTATGAGTTACGGCATTTACCTTGTGATAGTCTACGCAGAAGCGAAGACTACCGTCTTTTTTCTTTACAATCACTACCGGGGCCGCCCATGGACTATGACTTTCTCTGATAACACCAGCTTCCTTCATTTCGGCAATCATATTCCTCACAGGTTGATACATGGCGGGGGGTAGAGGTTGGTGTCGTTCTTTGATTGGAGGAGTAGTTCCAGTGGGAATGTGATGAAACACCTTTTCTGCCTTTCCGAAATCAGCAGGGTATTGGTTGAACACTCTGGCATGTCGTCGCACTACCCGAAGAACCCCCTCTCTCTGATCGTCTGGGGTGCTCTCGTCGCCGATCTGAAGGTCAGCCCACCATGACGTCCCACCGCTATCTTCTGCCTCTTCCTTTGGGTTCATTTCCTGTGAAGCCGTGGTCATGTTCTGTACCACAACGTCTTAGAAATCTATCTGAAGTACCTTGGCCACTGGATAATGCTTGTAAAGCCGGATAGGATAATTGTGTGGATTCAGTATACGCACAGGTATGCGACCATGTTCTACCTTTGCTAATGTTCTTGCCACCGCAAAAGGCTGTTGTTCGCTATGGTCGCAGGACTCTAGCAGGGCTTCATAATCTCGACCCAGGGGACCAATCCTGGTCTTACACCACACTACTTGCTCCGACCTGGGTTTAAACAAGATTGGCTGTCGGTCGGCAATTTGGGCCCTTCCGACCTCCCCCCGGACATTAGCAAAGCTCTTCTGTCTTTCAAGCAACCACACTGTCTGCTGTAAGGCCCTCCTTTCCTTAGGAGCTGCAATCCTCATTTCACAATGAAGAGCTTCCACCAACTCGTCAGGGCAGTTCTTTAGTATGTTCATACCCAGGATTACCGGAGGTAGGAGTGTACTAGGCGTGGTGGTAACCAGGCATCCTTGTCTGTATAACTTAGCTTTACCTATTCTCATATCCGGTTCCCAATAGCCTTGATAAGTGATTGGCTGTCCATTGCTGGCCAGTAGGTGGAGCCAGGTAGTGGGTGGAGTTATGATGTCGGCCTCATCCCAATGCCGAAGAAATTCCGTGAGCCGAATGGTCGACACCTGGGAACCTGTGTCCAAAAGAGCTGTCACTTCAACCCCATTGATCCAGATCTTCAGATGGGGACACTCGCTGACATACCTGGGCCACCACCCCTGCGACGATGGACCGGTTAAAGAGCTTCCTCCCGAGGGTCGGTCCCTTGCCTTGGGGTCTCTCTGTTTAAATCAGCGTTAGACAGTTTCGCTCAATATGTCCACCTTGTTGGTAACCCCTGCAAATTGGCCTTCCTTGGGGATCGAATTTATCAGTAGGCCGTCGGCCTGATTCTCCGGGAATGTCCCAGCGGGGTCAGTTTCTACCACCGCGCCCTTGGCGCTATTCCCTTCGCCGATTATCATTTTGTACGTGGCTCAGCTCGTCTAGCCTCTGGTCCATACGATCCAGATTTAACGGAAGTTCTGTAAGCTTACTACCCAGCGCACTTATGGGATCGGTCCCACGGGGGGTTTGGGCTTGCTGGGAAATGGTCCCCTTTTGCACCAAGGTTTCCAGTTTAGTACATAGTTGTACTTCCGGGGGACTGTCCTCGTCGATTTTCTCTGACAATGCATTGCTCTCTGCATTGTCGCTTTGGTTCAACCTGCGGATCTGGAAAACGGCCTTCTTAAATTCAGAGAATGAACAATTTGGTTGCTGCCGTCTCCACATCCGCAATTGAGATCGAACAGCGTCTCCTTGCGCCCCTTCTATGAAGAGGTTGATCAATGATTCATCGGCTTGTTCAATCTCCTGGGCGTCGAGATTTTTAACTGTCTTCATTGCCTCCTGGAGACCGAGGGCAAACTCTCGCAAGGATTCATAGGGGCGTTGTTTCCTTGCATAAAGAGGACTTTTCCACTTCGCCACCATTTTAGAGTCGAAGAGGATATAGACGAAACATCGAGTACATCTTGTCCTTAAAATCCTTAAGCGTACTTGAGCCACGGACCGTACATTTCCAGAATAAGTAGGTAACCATGGGGCCCCATCATAAAACGGCATGGTTATGGGCGATGCTGTCACTGTAGTCGAGCTCTCCCTTCTCGGAGACGCGGGCAGACATCTCCGGCTTGGTGTTGATGTTGATGCGGGTGTCTGTGGAGCTGACATTTTGTGGATCATCCTGTTCGTGGATGCCAAAATTGTAACAAATACTTCTACACTCCGGTAAGGTGAGTAAACTGTTTCTAACCTGACCTTGAGTGGTTACTCCTCTTTCTGTACAGGTTTCTAAATTCTGGTTCTTCACAGGGAGGTGAGAGAGGCTGCTCACTTATGCGTTTAGCCCAAGTTAATACAATAACCCTTAGTAAATTGAATTAACAACAAAATATTTATTAGACTGGAACAACTTCGACGATGTTTCCTTACTGGCATTCACTGACAAAACCTAAAAATGGAGGGTTAAGGTTACCACATATTATGACAGCCAAATATACAATACAATAGAAACAAAAAAAAATATTCACTATGTTACTATCAGCACTGTGGGAAATGAAGCTTTACCTACAGTGGTCCTCTTATAGTCTGAGTACTCTGATTATCTCGTTGGTGCACATGTGATGTTACCACGGTGGTACCAATAAAGCTGACTTCATTCTTAACTAGAGAACTACTGCATTCCTTGGACTATGGACTCAGTTACTATTTTCCAGAAAATGCAAAAGTGGCCTTTTTAGTATTACTCTATGTCTCTGGCTTGATGTTTGTATTCCGTGACAAAGTAACACTGGTTATGTAGCTAGTATAATGTAGCAACTTTGTACTCCTGCTTGATTTATGCCTGGTCTCGAATAAATCAACAACTGACTTCCTGACTGGAGGCGGTGCAATTTGGTCAGTCCTTGCCTAGTAGCGATGAATGATAAACTTTTGTATGACTGTCTAAACGAGTAGAGTGTACACTCTACCCTGAGCAGAGTGTACACATGCATTGACTGAGTTTATAGGTGCCGTAAGTACAGAATGTCCTCTCTGCGCAATGTAGTTGATTAACTAAGGTGGGTACAGGTCGTGGTGTGCTAGGTGGCCTTTGGTGCCTTACTCCTGATGTCTGTGCTTGGTGAATGAAGTTGGCTGACTAATTTTAGTTATTGTAGCTTCTAACAGAGCCTGGACTCAGTGTTTCCAGGAAATACAGTCAATAGTATGCGAACCTCAGTGGTAAGCTGTGTATGGAGTGATGCTATATCCTTACTCTGGTGGCGCGTTTTGCAGATGTCCTTTCTCTAATTATAGCTGAAAGGATCCTATTTAGAGTACCTGACGGTGGCCTCCAGCCACACCTCCCGCTGACACTCCTAGCAGAGGAAACCCCTGGGGGCTGGCTTACTTCCAGAGGTGCCGACAACAGCTACTGTCGGGTGCTGCAGTCAGGCACTCCCCCTGATGTCACTCACCGCGGTAAGCTGCTCCCTCTGGGGTGTGTTTCCAGGCAGCACCACCTCCACACCGCTTACGGAGGCTTCAGACACTCCGCCTGGTGACAGTCTCTGGTGCCAGAGCCCGCTGCCACTCACCGCCACTGCTTTCACTCTAGCCGCACTTTACTGGAAACCAGGGTCCTCTCGCAGGCTCTCTCGGCGATTCAGGTCCCCACAGCATCAGGTGTGTCGCACTTCTATTTCAGGGTCTCTTACAGCTGCTGTCCTCCCTTCTCGGCTCGATCTCTAGCAACTGCCAAACGGTCTCTCTAGCAGTCTACTTATAGGCTCCTCCAGGGTACCCGGATCAGACCGATCAGTCGCGTTTTCCGCGAGCTAGCCCACACCACTATAGTCTCGTGCCATCCCCTTCCTATGGGTTGGTAGGGGACACAGTCTTTAATCTGGCATCCAGGCATTTATTTCTAACTCCCCTCTGTGAGGGGAATCACAATCACCACCCCTCTCTATGAGAGCAGTTTAACAGAGTGCTCTAACATCCCTCAGTGAGGGCATTTACATATAAATGTTCCTTAATAATGTCAGCACAACATACACTTAATAATGCTATGAGTACGAATTATTCGATATGTACATAGGGGCTTAACGGGTTACTACATTCCTCCCTACTGGAAATATGCGTGTCCTCACACATTCTTTTACCCTTCCCATAATGCATTTCACATCAGATTCATCAGTTAACTGAGAGGACCTAGTCCGAACTCAAATATATAACACGTGGTGTAACTTCAGTTAAAATTCGCTTTTCAATCCGTTCAGTACCACTTTTGACATTAGTAACTAAGGAGTATAACATCTTTCCTTTTAATTTCCCACCCAGCAAGTTAGACAAAGTCAATAGCCGAGTATTATATTACTTTAGTCCCGATACCTCAACGTTAAGTTACCTTTGTTAGTGTGCTCCGACCTCCTAACTTGTAAGGCAGGTGTATCATCTTTGGTTCTGTCATCAGTATTGTCAGGGACTTGGTTATTGTTTATTGGTTTCCTTACATCGGAATCCAGAAATACACGTTTGACTGGATCATGTGACGCTGAGTTACCCATAAAGAGCAAGAGTTCAACGGGATCATGTAAGGGTATGGACTTGGAAGTTTCTGGCTCCTCTGTTTCAGACACGTCTGGTCTATCCCCAGAGGTTTTTGCAGTACAAAGTTTTATTTGATCACGGGCTACGACACTGACTATTCCCTCTGGATCGCGACGAATCTCATAAGTATATCGCTCACTGTCCGGCACTCTGACTACCACATAGGAACGGTTTTCCCACATAGGATCCAATTTACTAAAATGACGATTCCGTTCATTCCAGACCATATCTCCCACTTTAAGAGGCACAGACCGGATATGTGCATTATAATTCCTCTCCTGATGCTGGTGTACCATCTCCACTCTCTTCTCCACCATGGCATGGGCTGCTTTGATCCTCCGTTGGTGTTCATGGACCCAGTCCGTTTTGGGACTATCAGTATAAATCAACGGGTGTGTCAATTCCAGGTCTTGGGGTAGTTTACCCGGATGGCCGAACAGGAGGTAGTAAGGGGTAAATCCTGTGGAACAGTGTTCTGTGTTATTATAGAGGTAGGTACATTCGGGTAATAGAGTCGGCCACTTGGCCCGGTCCTCCTTTGTCAGACTTCTTAGCATACCAATGATGGTCTGATTCGCCCGCTCACATAGTCCGTTCCCCTGATGGTGGTAGACAGTGGTTCTCGACTTTCGACATCCATAGTACGAGCAAAACTCATGAAAAAGTTGTGATTCAAAGGCGGGGCCCTGATCCATCAGAATGCAATTGGGGTATCCATAGGGTCTGTCGAAGTGCTTTAGGAACAACTCGGCAGTGGTCTTTGCTGTTAGGTCTTTGGCTGGTACTACCACCAGGAATTTACTATTGAAGTATCGTCTCCTCAATATAGCCTCGATTTTTTGCGTGCCGAAATGCCCAGATTTATTGTGATAGGCTTCCAGTAGGATGGTGGCCCGATTCCTAGAAATTATGATCTGAGTGACTTTCTGATGGGTACCAGGGTCGAGATTAATACGTACCAGGAGACCCTGTCTGCACTAAATACGATCACGGTGTCTTAATAGCTTCACTAGATCTGTATTAGCCTCAGCTCGCTGAGTTTTCTTCAACCAATGCTGCTGTTGTAGCATCCTCCTAAGTTCTTTCAGTACGGGGCTTTGTTGTTGGATCTCCGCCCAGTCAATGGTGGGTGTGTCGCACAGGTGCTCCTCAAGCTTTGGATTTGCTGAGGCGACTAATGGACCCGAAGTGACCGTCTGCCCGGTTCCCCAGGATTTAAATACTGGAATCTCAACGTCCTCATTTACCTCCTTAATTTCTTCTGCAACATCCGCAGTGGGCAGACGGGATAAGGTGTCAGCATTGCCATTGGATTTTCCGCTTCAATATGATACAGTGTAGTTGAAGTTGGCAAGGCGGGATACCCACCTCTGCTCCAGGGCTCCAAGTCATGCAGTGGAGAGATGAGCTAAGGGATTATTATCCGTCATGATAATAAACGTGTTGCAGCCAAGTAATCCTTGAACTTCTCCGTGATAGCCCAAACGAGCGCGAGTAATTCTAGCTTAAAAGTACTGTAGTTTTCATTATTGCGCTCTGACTTGCGAAGACCTCTACTAGCATAGGCAATGACCCTTTCTCACCCGTCTTGTCTCTGGGACAACACAGCCCCCAATCCACGGTGACTAGCATCAGTGTACACTTCAAAGGGTTTGTCATAGTCTGGGTAGGCGTGGTGGAGCTTCGGTTAATGCAGCCTTCAGCCGGCCAAAGGCCCGTTGATGTTCCTGTCCCCAATTAATGAAAGATGAGCCTCATCTTTCGATGCCCGATTTTCCTCTCAGAAGCTCATGCAATGGGGCTGCTACCTTGGCGAAGTTCTCGATGAAATGTCGATAGTAGCCAACAAACCCCAGGAAATTTCGAACGTCTCTAACTGTTTTGGGCACTGGCCAATTCTGAACGACGTTGATTTTCTCTGGGTCAGACCTTACTCTTTGAGCACCGACAACGTGACCAAGGTACCGCACCTTATGTTTGAGTAAGTAGCATTTGGCCAGTTTGAGCTTCAGTCCGGCATGGGCCAATAACTCGAATACTTCCTCCAGATGTTTTAAGTGCTCTTCATAGCTTCTTGAGAAAATTATGACATCATCAAGGTATGATAAAACCGTCTCAAAATTGTGGTGACCAAGGCAATGTTCCATAACCCGTTGAAATGTGGCTGGGGCGTTGCAGAGCTCGAATGGCATCCTGTCAAATTAGAACAAACCCATTGGGGTTGTGAAAGCTGTCTTCTCTCTATCTTCAGGGGCCATTTGGATTTGCCAGTATCCGCTAGTTAGATCCAGCGTTGAGAAGTAGGCTGCCGTCTTTAAGGCCGTTAGGGACTCCTCAATATGCGGGAGTGGATATGCATCTTTATGAGTTACGGCATTTAACTTGCGATAGTCTACGCAGAAGCGAAGACTACCGTCTTTTTTCTTTACAATCACTACCGGGGCCGCCCATGGACTATGACTCTCTCTGATAACACCAGCTTCCTTCATTTCGACAATCATATTCCTCACAGGTTGATACATGGCGGGGGGTAGAGGTCGGTGTCGTTCTTTGATTGGAGGAGTAGTTCCGGTGGGAATGTGATAAAACACCTTTTCTGCCTTTTCGAAATCAGCAGGGTATTGGTTGAACACTCCGGCATGTCATCGCACTACCCGAAGAACCCCCTCTCTCTGATCATCTGGGGTGCTCTCGTCGCCGATCTAAAGGTCAGCCCACCATGACGTCCCACCGCTATCTTCTGCCTCTTCCTTTGGGTTCATTTCCTGTGAAGCCGTGGTCATGTTCTGTACCACCACGTCTTTGAAATCTATCTGAAGTACCTTGGCCACTGGATAATGCTTGTAAAGCCGGATAGGATAATTGTGTGTATTCAGTATACGCACAGGTATGCGACCATGTTCTACCTTTGCTAATGTTCTTGCCACCGCTAAAGGTTGTTGTCCGCTATGGTCGCAGGACTCTAGCAGGGCTTCATAATCTCGACCCAGGGGACCAATCCTGGTCTTACACCACACTACTTGCTCTGACCTGGGTTTCAACAAGATTGGCTGTCGGTCGGCAATTCAGGCCCTTCCGACCTCCCCCCGGATATTAGCGAAGCTCTTCTGTCTTTCAAGTAACCACACTGTCTGCTGTAAGGCCCTCCTTTCCTTTGGAGCTGCAATCCTCATTTCACAACAAAGAGCTTCCACCAACTAATCAGGGCAGTACTTTAGTATGTTCATACCCAGGATTTCTGGAGGTAGGTGTGTACTAGGCGTTGTGGTAACCAGGCATCCTTGTCTGTATAACTTAGCTTTACCTATTCTCATATCCGGTTCCCAATAGCCTTGATAAGTGATTGGCTGTCCATTGCTGGCCAGTAGGTGGAGCCAGGTAGTGGGTGGAGTTATGATGTCGGCCTCATCCCAATGCCAAAGAAATTCCGTGAGCCGAATGGTCGACACCTGGGAACCTGTGTCCAAAAGAGCTGTCACTTCAACCCCAATGATCCAGATCTTCAGATGGGGACACTCACTGACATACCTGGGCCACCACCCCTGCGACGACGGACCGGTTAAAGAGCTTCCTCCCGAGGGTCGGTCCCTTGCCTCGGGGTCTCTCTGTTTAAATCAGCGTTAGGACAGTTTCGCTCAATATGTCCACCTTGTTGGCAACCCCTGCAAATTGGCCTTCCTTGGGGATCGAATTTATCAGTATGCCGTCTTCCTGATTCTTCGGGAATGTCCCAGCGGGGTCAGTTTCTACCACTGCGCCCCTGGCGCCACTCCCTTCGCCAATTATCATTTTGCACGTGGCTCAGCTCGTCTAGCCTCTGGTCCATACGAGGCAGATTTAATGTAAGTTCTGTAAGCTTACTACCCAGCGCACTTATGGGATCGGTCCCAAGGGGGGTTTGGGCTTGCTGGGAAACGGTCCCCTTTTGCACCAAGGTTTCCAGTTTAGTACATAGTTGTACTTCCGGGGGACTCTCCTCGTCGATTTTCTCTGACAATGCATTGCTCTCTGCATTGTCGCTTTAATTAAACCCGAGGATCTGGAAAATTACCTCCTTAATTTCAGAGAATGAACAATTTGGTTGCTGCCGTTTCCACATCCGCAATTGAGATCGAACAGCGTCTCCTTGCGCCCCTTCTATGAAGAGGTTGATCAATGATTCATCGGCTTGTTCAATCTCCTGGGCGTCGAGATTTTTAACTGTCTTCATTGCCTCCTGGAGACCGAGGGCAAACTCTCGCAAGGATTCATTGGGGCGTTGTTTCCTTGCATAAAGAGGACTTTTCCACTTCGCCACCATTTTAGAGTCGAAACTATTGGTTAATTTTCTGAAAATATCCTCTACGGTTTCTTTTTCATGGTCCTCCAAAGCCTTCACCTCACGCAATGCGGGGTCTTTCATTTGCCCCATTACTATCTCTATCTGTTGTTTCTCACTAAGAGGATGTAGACGAAACATCGAATTCATCTTGTCCTTAAAATCCTTAAGCGTACTTGAGCCAGCGGACCATACATTTCCAGAATAAGTAGGTAACCACGGGGCCCCAAAATTGTACGGCATGGTTATGGGCGATGCTGTCACTGTAGTCGAGCTCTCCCTTCTCGGAGATGCAGGCAGACGTCTCCGGCTTGGTGTTGATGTTGATGCGGGTGTCTGTGGAGCTGACATTTTGTGGATTATCCTGTTCGAGGACGCCAAAATTGTAACAAATACTTCTACACTCCGGTAAGGTGAGTAAACTGTTTCTAACCTGACCTTGAGTTGTTACTCCTCTTTCTGTACCGGTTTCTAAATTCTGGTTCTTCACAGGGAGGTGAGAGAGGCTGCTCACTCACGCGTTTAGCCCAAGTTAATACAATAACCCTTAGTGAATTGAATTAACAACAAAATATTTATTAGACTGGAACAGCTTTGACGATGTTTCCTTACTGGCATTCACTGACAAAACCTAAAAAGGGAGGGTTAAGGTTATCACATATTATGACAGCCATATATAAAATACAATAGAAAAAAAAATATTCACTATGTTACTATCAGCACTGTGGGAAATGAAGCTTTCCCTACAGTGGTCCTCTTACAGTCTGAGTACTCTGATTATCTTGTTGGTGCACATGTGATGTTACCACGGTGGTACCAATAAAGCTGACTTCATTCTTAACTAGAGAACTACTGCATTCCTTGGACTATGGACTCAGTTACTATTTTCCAGAAAATGCAACAGTGGCCTTTTTAGTATTACTCTATGTCTCTGGCTTGATGTTTGTATTCCGTGACAAAGTAACACTGGTTATGTAGCTAGTATAATGTAGCAACTTTGTACTCCTGCTTGATTTATGCCTGGTCTCGAATTAATCAACAACTGATTTCCTGACTGGAGGCGATGCAATTTGGTCAGTCTTGCCTAGTAGCGATGAATGATAAACTTCTGTATGACGGTCTTAACGACTATCCCTGAGCAGAGTGTACACATGCATTGACTGAGTTTATAGGTGCCGTAAGTACTGAATGTCCTCTCTGCGCTCTGTAGTTAATTAACTAAGGTGGGTACAGGTCGTGGTGTGCTAGGTGGTCTTTGGTGCCTTACTCCTGATGTCTGTGCTTGGTGAATGACGTGTGCTGACTAATTTTAGTTATTGTAGCTTCTAACAGAGCCTGGACTCAGTGTTTCCAGGAAATACAATCAATAGTATGCGAACCTCAGTGGTAAGCTGTGTATGGAGTGATGCTATATCCTTACTCTGGTGGGGCGTTTTGCAGATGTCCTTTCTCTATAGCTGAAAGGATCCTATTTAGAGTACCTGATGATGGCCTCCAGCCACACCTCCCGCTGACACCCCTAGCAGAGGAAACCCCTGGGGGCTGGCTTACTTCCAGAGGTGCTGCCCAAAGCTACTGTCGGTTGCTGCGGTCAGGTCCTCTCCCTGATGTCACTCACCGCGGTAAGCCGCTCCCTCTGGGGCATGTATCCAGGCAGCACCACCTCCACACCGCTTACGGAGGCTTCAGACACTCTGCCTGGTGACAGTCTCTGGTGCCGGAGCCCGCTGCCACTCACCGCCGCTGCTTTCACTCTAGCCGTGCTTTACTGGAAACCAGGGTCCTCTCGCAGGCTCTCTCGGCGATTCAGGTCCCCACAGCATCAGGTGTGTCGCACTTCTATTTCAGGGTCTCTTACAGCCGCAGTCCTCCCTTCTCGGCTCGATCTCTAGCAACCGCCAAACGGTCGCTCTAGCAGTCTACTTATAGGCTCCTCCAGGGTACCCAGATCAGACCGATCAGTCGTGTTTTCTGTGAGCTGGCCCACACCACTATAGTCTCGTGCCATCCCCTTCCTATGAGTTGGTAGGGGACACAGTCTTTAATCTGGCATTCAGGCAATTATTTCTAACTCCCCTCCATGAGGGGAATCACAATCACCACCCCTCTCTATGAGAGCAGTTTAACAGAGTGCTCTAACATCCCTCAGTGAGGGCATTTACATATAAATTTTCCTTAATAATGTCAGCACAACATACACTTAATCATGCTATGAGTACGAATTATTCGATATGTACGTAGGGGCTTAATGGGGTACTACACTAGTTATATTAAATTCATATATTAGGTTCCAACAGTCTGGGCTCTAACATGTTATGGCTAGATATACTGTAAGTAGACTGTGGTGGGTCATTTTGTGTGTTTATGAATGCAGGGGACACAGAAGATATTGGTTTGTACTTTGTTATGAAATTTGCCTATTTTTTCTATCTGTAAGGGCACACGTACAGAGCAGCTCAACCATATGACATACACTTTTTTTAATTAATAGGTCTCTCCAAACATGGGAGGATAAAGGTTACTCCAATCCATACATAAAGCAGGATATCTGCTATAATTCACCTGCTTCGATGCATTCAAATCTGAGCTTTTGTTTCAGTGAATGAGATATTTGATAACAAAGAGCTTAAAGTGTGCACATTTGGAGGCATTGCTGATAGAAAGCATGTTAAAGAAAAATATCACCAAAAGCTAACTTGAAGATAAACGGCTTTATTCAATTCGGTGTGACTCATGTTCCATAATACAATTCCACATCATACCAACATTGGGCATTTTTATTCACGCCATACTACAGTATATCAGCAATTTTACCTTGAAGCTTGGTGTACTGTATATGGCAATGTAATTAATTACAATAAAAATGTCTAATACAAACAAGTGGGCTTCCATGGTGAAAGTAGCTTTCAAGTTGTATTACTATAACTTAAAATGAAAATGTAGAAGATTAAGCATAAAAACAAGCGGGATGCGGTTATTTGACCGGCGATCGGGAGACCACCGGTCACTATACCGATGCCGGAATCCCACCAAGTGGAAAGCCTGACAGTCGGCATGGTGACTGACAGGGACTATTCCCACTCATGAGTGTCCAAGACACCCATAGAGTGGGAATATAACCTGTGGAGTGAGCCACCGAACCCGCTGTGTGGCAAGTACAGCATGTCCGCAAGGGGCTTCGTTGCATTTGCCCCCACCCCACCGGCAATCTAAACACCAGGATCCCGGTATCGGTATGGTGACCAGCGGTATCCCAACTGCCGGTCACCCATACCCAACCCAAACAAGCATATTGTGCAAAGATAAATTTGGCGCTTGAAGGAGTTGCTTACACAAAGGGGGTAATTTAGAGTTGATCGCAGCAGCATATTTGTTAGCAGTTGGGCAAAACTATATGCAAGGCAGGGGGAGCAGATATAACATGTGCAGAGAGAGTTAGATTTGGGTGGGTTATTTTGTTTCTGTGCAGGGTAAATACTGGCTGCTTTATTTTTACACTGCAATTTCGATTTCAGTTTGAACACACCCCACCCAAATCTAACTCTCTCTGCACATGTTATATCTGATCCCCCTGCACTGCACATGGTTTTGCCCAACTGCTAACAAATTTGCTGCTGCGATCAACTCTGAATTAGGCCCAAAGAGCAGCTGTTACAGGGCTAGTTAGTCCCACACAAGGAATATATAAGTTGAAATAGAACTAACAGCGCTTGAAAGCCGGATATGGTATTAATAAAAATTGCATTTATTTTGATGCTATATAATTAAGAAAATTTACCATTGCAATGGCACAAACATGAAAAGACAATATGCATGCATATATACAGAAGAAAATTTAGGAGCACATTGCTCTCTGGCTTGGAGTGAGCTTTGACATCTGATGTTGGCTGCCTATGTCTATGAATCCAGACACTAATAATACAGCTACACCATACAACTTTTGTTTCAACTCAGAAACACTTATTTCATTCTTATTTTGGTATACTTTTAAGCTAAAAAAATAAATTTTTGCTCCTGAGGAAGCTGGACTACATTAACCAGCGAAACGCGTTGAGCCTTCCTGCCTGTTTTTATATCCACTATCCCACTGGCACATATTGGTCACCCCTGTGCTAAAGATTGGACTCTTCACTGCAGCATCCACCCACCTGGATTTCATCCTTATTTCACAAAGGACAATTCCAAAGGATTTTCCAGTACCTATGAGGTGGACACAATCTGCATTTTTGCATCACTGGTAGCAACCTCATGAATACTATACTATCGGATCTATGCCAGTAACCGATTATTGAAGGTCATTTCCAGTGACTTCAGTCCCTATTTTAAGTGGTTTCCTAGCCAGCAGTGTGGAACTCTAAATTATTCATATATACAGGCTTTTAATGTGGCAATATACATATTATTGTATTTTTTATGGTTAATTTTATGTTTGGATATTAAATGTTTAATCTTTTTATACAAGCCTTTCTGAGTTTTTACATTTTCTTGTTTTCTCATGAGCAGCTAGCGCTGGTATTTTTGTTTTATCTTTTGTGTATCTTTCTGGGGAACTTACCACCCCCAACCAGCTGCTATTGATAGCACCCCCTAATTTCTTCTTTTGTGTATTTTTAAAACTATGTTTACCATGTAAGCATTCCCTATTTGTAATCTGTTTCTGTTCCCATGGAGATCTGTCATTTTGGGAAAGGTGCAGACTAATGTGAGATTTGAAGATTGAAGAAAATTTGACAAGAGATCTGTTGCTGAAAAGTAGACTTTTAAAATTACAGTCAAGAAATGTATTTATGGACATATTCAGAATCAGATGTAAATGCAGTTTTGGGATTTTCTTCGCCAGCAAATTTCATTTTGTTCTTAGATGTACTGTATAATGGATCTGTAATTGCATACAACTAAGAGGCTGAGATTGACGCTGGAATGAGCATACAGACATGGGCAGTAGACATGTAGACATGGTCAAAGGACATAAAGGATGTGGTGTGGACATGTACAGTCATCATGAATTGTGATCAATGGCGGATTTTACCTATGGGCTGCAGGACCCCAAGTAAAATATGCTACTTGCAGGGACTGCCTAGTAGTGGCAGTGACTTCCCATTGGAAACACTCCCTGCTAATTACAGCCAAACAGGCAGTCCCAGTGTCCACTGCCAGTCCGTGCTGCCATAGCAAACAGAACGCTTCCCATGGGAAGCCACTCCCCTGCTACAATGGCAGCCCAATCTGACTTCTAGGGGCTGCAGCCAATGCAGTCCCTACAAGCCAGACTGTCCTCTACCAGTGCTGGACTTAAGTCCTGCCCCCAGACTTAAGCCCTGCTTCCCACTGCCGCCACACTTAAGCACTGCCTCACCGTGACATCAGCCGTCAATTATCAGAAGGGAAGGGAGCTGGGAGCAGATCAGTTAGCACCAGAGCAAGACAGATAAGGAGCCACCACTGATTGTGACTACAATTGCTGGAATAAAATCGCAAACATAGCTGGCTGCAAGTGTCTGACTTGCTATATCCATAGTATAGGTTGCAGTGTTGATGACTGTGTCTAATTGGTTACGTATGTGTAAACCAAACCCAAGACACAGAAAAACTAAAAAAGTTACTTTGCACAGCAGTGATTAAAGTGTAATAAAAATGTTTCCTTTTTGTGTCTGCTTTACATTTCAGATGCTTCAAGACACTTGGTTGCTTATTATCGTCGAGCGATTAACTGGACTGTATTTCCATTGCGTACTGTACTTGTGAATGTGTCAGACTCTGAATTGCACAATTGCTTTATTTTTTTTAGGTGCATTTTGTGGGAACATTACAGCCATTGAGGAACCCGGGAGATTGGTGCACAGTATCTGTATTGCTTTTGTTTTATATTTTACCACCTTTCATATCTGCTCAAAATTCAAATGTAGTTGTAAATGGAGTACTTTATTATGCTTACTCAACAGAATGCTAGCTGCAAACAAAATAAAAAGTTATGGCACTTAAAACAAAGGCAGCTTTGTAGTTTAGGAGAAAATGAGGAAACATTCAAATAAATAAACAAGTGATCTACAGTAAATATGAAAATGGTCAGAGATGCTAATGTTTCCGGAGTTTTAGGAGTATTCACCGATTTTTTGTCGATTTTGCTAATTGGCGCTTTACTGAAGGCAAAAATCGGCCGGAAAATCAACTCGCGTTGAATTCAATCATCAGAAAAACCATCTGTACATTCTCACAGAACACACAGAAGAGATTTATTTGAAGTCTATTTGTAAAATTAACCGATAATTGAACACAAAATCAACTGATGATCGAACACAAAATCGACCAAATAGTAGACTAATAAATGATAGGTGTTTTTCAGTTCTAAAACACATTTGATTACCTAAACCTATATTATGATGCCTATAAAAGTAGAGATGATGGATGCTATGCTGAAGTACTGTATTTGAAATTAAGCGATTATTGGTAAAATTGCACATGTATATATGCTTTGCACTGTGCATGCACCAAAGGCTATTAACGATTACCTTTACACAGAGTGATTGACAGTCAGGCATTGTTTTTGGTGTAGACGGGGGAGAGGTTCCAAAAATGCAGTCATGCCGTGGCCGTATCACTGGCTGTGCCTGCGAATCCATACTCAAACAGCTTGGCTTCGGTATCTCTTTTCAGGCTGCCATGCTGCATGACCATTGAAATTTACTTTAGCTGACAATTATTGAAGGACCTATGTGTGAGCTGGGAATGTGTACACAGTTGCTGTGCCTTTGTGATTTTATTTTGCATAATTTTGCACATCTTCAGCATGTACAATCACAGCTGTGATCACCATAACATCTGCCAATGAATCAAATGTCTCAGGTGGGTACTACATGGGATGATGCAGGACTTGTTTTGCATATGCACAGAACGGATGCCCCACCATCGGAGATGTACACAATTCATCAATGGTGCCACAGCATTGGAGATGCATGCAAATCATTGCATAAATACACGCCACCATCAGAGATGTATGTAAACCATTGTAGGCTCTCCACAATGGGAAATGTATGCAAACCAGAATTAGAGGAACCACAATAACTTCTTGTATGTGGTATGGGTTGTTCAATAAAAAATCAGCAGGAAGTGGTAGTGGTAGATGTGCTGCTTTTTGACAGATTTTGGACTGATTTTTATCTATTTGAAGTTGAATTTAAATGGAACTTGTGATACCCCAACAAGGGCCCCCTGTGTAGATATATATGGGTGGTATCACACTTGTTTTAAAAATGGAGTTTATATGTGCTGCTTCATGCTCCAATAATATGTGTGTGTTATTATTTATGATAATATAAGTTGTTAGCTAAAGTTGTTTTAATCTATAAGACAGATAACTCCCAGCATTCCCGACAGCTGCTTAAGAAGTGGTAGTAGGTCACATGAGGTGTCAGGTGGTACAGCAAGGGATAATTTAAAGCATGCAGTTGATCAAGGGGAGTTGAGTTGCTGGAGCCACTGGAGAGACATGTTGTGCTGCTGAGGGACTGCTGGTGGTAGCTGTGCATGTTAGCCACACCACATCATGGTAGACAGCTGAACTGTGGTGTAGAACCGAAGGCAGAATCAGACTGAGCTTTAAGACAAGCATCAGCTTCCCTTTATGTACTGGAATGGAAATAGGCAGGTCAGAGGCACGGCTCCCCAGAGCAGGGTAGACCCTGTAGCTCAGACTGACACCAACAAGAGGCAGGTCTGATTCAGAAATAGTGACAGCTACAGATTGCTTTAATGCAGGAGAGAGATGTGGAGCAGTCCTGTAATGCTGAGGTGCTGACTGGACCAGCGATCAGCGATAATAAGATCTGTAATCCTCACCTCACACTGCACCTGCCGGATACACTACCGCTTACACACTGGACAGTGCCTGAGAGAGGTTAATATACATTTAGACCTTATTATCCAGCCTGCTACAGAGGCCTGACAGTCCTACTGACAGAAACACTTTAAGCTGCAAGCAGCGTACAGAAATACATTTAGAAACATAATAAGAAAGTATTATAAAGTTGAACTGCAGGATGAAACTAAACTACCAAACTAAACATCAATTATCAGACATTAGTCCAGGGATAGTTCTCTATACCAAGCCACTCTTTCAGAGACAGTACTAATTACAGAACTGAGATATATTGCGATGCTAGTGTTTATTTCAGAGCTTAATTTAAGTGTTGATTAAACTGAAGGTCTTCTGGTTATAAAGAGATATAACAACTTTTAATATTATAACTAATTTAATTTATTCCATACGTAACAAAGGAGAGGAACCATTTCTGCAGTGGCGTAAGTTCATCCCCGTCGCCCAAAGGCAAGTAAGAGTTTGGTGCCCCCGCCCCTCAAAAAAAAAGTACCAGGCCAGTACTGAGATGAAAGGGACAGTCCAGTGCAGCCAGGACAGACTAAGACAAAAGGGACAGGCAAAGGACAGAGGTGACAGGGCCAGAACAAAGGAGCAGGAGAGATGGGTGACAGGACCAGGACAGAATAGAGGGGACAGGAGAGAAGGGTGTCAGGGACAGGACAGAGGGAGCAGGGCCAACACAGAGATGACAGGGACAGTACAGTGGGGAAGAATAGAAATAGGACCAACCATAGGTGACAGCGCCAGGACAGAGAGGACAGGGACAGGATGGGGGTGACATGGGCAGAACCAAGATAGAGGTACCAGGACAGTACTGAAGGTATAGAAGAGATGGTTAACAGGGCTAGAACAGAGTTTACAGGGTTATGACAGGGACAGGACAGGGGTGAAAGGGACTGCACAGAATGGAAGGGTCAGCAGAGAGAGATGATGGGGCAGCAGCACAGAGGTGACAGGGACAGAACAGAGATGACAGTGACAGGAGAGAGGGGAGACAGAGCCAGCAAACAGGTGACAGGGTTGGGACAGGACAGGGGTGATAGGGGCAGGAAAGAGGGGAGACAGGGCCAGCATAGATGTGACAGGGTCAGGACAGGGGTGACAGAGACAGGAAAGGGGTGGCAGGGACAGAACAGAAGGGTCAGCTGAGAGAGATGACAGGAACAGGACAGAAGTGACAGTGAGAGGAGAGAGAGAAGGCAGGGCCAGCACAGAGGTGACATGGACAGGAGAGAGGGGAGGCATGCTCAGCACAGAGGTGACAGGACAGGGGTGACAGAAGAGAGGGGAGGCAGGCTCAGCACAGAGGTGACAGGGACAGGACAGGGGTGACAGAAGAGAGGGGAGACAGGGCCAGCACAGAGGTGACAGGTTCAGGACAGGGGTGAGAGGGACAAGACAGAGGGGACAGGGACAGTACAGAAGGGTCAGCAGAGAGATGACAAGGCCAGCACAGAGGTGACAGGCACCGGGCAGAAGTGACAGGGTCAGGAGAGAGGAGACACAGAGCCAGGCTTAGTAAAAAGACCCTGTGAGCGGTGACAGCAGTGGGTGTTCTGGGCAGTTACTTGACACTTAGTGACAGTACCTACTGTACAGGACACTTATCCTCTTCCCAGCCATGCACCTCATCCCATATCTTCACTCCCCACATTGCTATTCTTTTGTTTCCGGGATCACTGGGTCACAGAAGCAGTAGAGGCCGGGAGCCGGGAGGGGGCAGAGCATGCAAGCGGGCAGTGTTCCCCACCACTGGCAGTGCTGCAGCTAGCGGTGTGGGGGCAGGAAAGCCATGCTGGGTCATGAAAGTCCGTAACTGGTCCCTGCGCTGTACACACTGCCTCCGCTGACGCTGCCCTCCACTCGGCAGCTCCTGTGTCTGTTCCAGCTGGAAAGGCACGTAACTGCCGGGGAACAATGGAGTAAGTGCCCCCTTCAGGGTTGGAGCTCGGTGGCAAAATACTCCATTGTCTCCAGTAGTTCCGCCCATGCATTTCAGCAAATCAGCAGTATCTATTATGACCAGCTACAACTGTTATGACTAGAGAAAATACATTTTACAGAGCACCACAGAACTCCATCTTGTTGAACTGTGTTATCTAACTTTGTGGGGCCCCAAGGTTGATTTAATTGTAAGTGACTATTCTTCATTTTAGGTAAGGTATAAACCTACAAAGTCCTGTTGTTTCTATGTTTCATTCTGCTGAAGGAAACTTGTTTTGCTGACTAAGCCAAAATTCTTACAGCTTAAGGAGTCTGCTCTGTTGAATTGCAGTTCAGTACATTTCGATCTGGATGTCTTAACTGAATGCATTTAATATAATCTGTATTGCTTTCTTTGTACAGAGTAAACTTTTGCAATTAAATCTAAGTGTGAACACTGAGAATCTTTACTCAGCTTCACTCAAAAGTGAAACGAAGTCATTGAATTGATATATTACTTCAGTGAATTTGTGACAAATGTGTCTATGCAAATACATCTCTTCACCTTTCTGTGATTCAAGGTGCAACCTGTTCCCAGACCATTCGTTCATTGAGAAGCAGTGGTGCCAAGAGGGAGAGGGGCAGGAACTATTTACCGGGGCCCAGGACTGATTGGTGGGCCCATAGGGGTCCAAGTCTCCATCTCCCCTTTCCTGACAGCAGCACTTGCAGCAATTCTCCTCAGCCCTGTGCTGGGCTGCAGTGTGGCCAGGAAGGCACTTAAAGTACTATTTTTTCTGTATCTTTTTCTAAATGTGCAGGGCAACGCCTCTCATGAGTAGTTCATGCCCCCTGAAAAAGTACCTGGCCCAGCCAGGCTCTATATTGCCCTGTAGAGAGGAGGGGACCCCGGATGGAGTCTGCACACAGGCCTCCTCCTCTCTTGATGTGCCCCTGGTGTTGCCCATAACAACCAATAATATTCTTGCATTTCTGTATTGTTTTATAGAAAAAAATGGACTGAATCACCGCTTGTCTGTTTTAGAAGCTTTAGTAAATCTACTCCATTATGTTGCAGATACAGGCTTAAAGTATGATTTACTGTTTCTGTGACTGATTTCATGCAAGTAGATACAAGTCACCTCCTAAATGTTACAAATTTAACATAAATTCAATAAGTAATTTAATTGACAGTAACTGCGTAAAACATTCATGCATTCTACATTCTAGTGTCAGGTAAAAAAGTGTTTGCCAGTCCTAATAGTGCCATAATTGCAAAATAAAGAAAACTGAAATGTTAAATGACCTTCGCCTCTAAGCCCTATTACAGTATCACACCTTCTGTGAAATACATAAAACAATTATATATATATCTCCTATATATTTGCCCAAGTCTGTGACTCTGTGCCCGTAACGCTGGGCGGAGTCACAGGCACAGATCTGGCCAGGAACAGTCCCCTCCCTCTCTCCGCCCAGTCCCCTCCCCATCTCCGCCCAGTCCCCTGTCTCCCTTCTCCCCGTACACTCTCTCTGGTGACAGAGCAGCCGCTGACTGTGAGCGGAACTCACACTACCCGCCTCACAGACTAGCGGCTGCTGCAGAGTTCAGGGGGACATGCTGACACTAACAGCTGCTCTCGCTCCCTCTCCCACCCGCGGCATCCACCCGTCACTTACCCGCGGTCGCGGGTGAAAAGAGGGGCGTGGTTTCGCGGAAGGGGGCGTGGCTTCACGTCCCGAACCCCGTTTTCAGCACAACTCGCCCCCCCCTCCCACCCGCGGCAACCACCGCATCTGCCCCCCACCCGCGGCATCCACCCGTCACTTACCCGCGGTCGCGGGTGGAAAAGGGGCGTGGCTTCGCGGAAGGGGCGTGGCTTCGCGGAAGGGGGCGTGACTTCACGTCCCGACCCCCGTTTTCGGCACAACTCGCGCCCCCTCCCACCCGCGGCAACCACCCGCATCTGCCCCCCACCCGCGGCATCAACCCGTCACTTATCCGCGGTCGCGGGTGAAAAGGGGCGTGGCTTCGCAAAGGGGGCGTGGCTTCGTGGAAAGGGCGTGGCTCAGCGTCCCGACCCCCGTTTTCGGCACATTGTGGGTCGGGGCATACGGCCTTCACCCGGACACTGCTGAATCTGCAGTGCTGGCTTCTGGACTGTGACAGGAGTCGGCACTTTGGTGTCACCCCTCAGAGGGTAACACCTGGGTGCGGCCCGCACCCCCCGCACCCACGTTGTGGCGCGACTGCTCCCGCCCCCACTCGTAGCACAAACACCCGCCGCATCCACCCACCACCCGCGGCACTCCCGTCCCCTTCCCCACCCAGAGCACAAACACCCGCGCCACCCACCCGCGGAACTCCCGCCCCCTCCCCCACCCGTAGCACCAACACCCGAGGCAACCAACCGCATTCGCCCCCCACCCGCGGCACTCCCACCCGCAGCACCAACACCCGCGCCACCTACCCGCGACACCCACCGCATCCACCCACCACCCGTGGCACTTTACCCCCTCCCCCACCCGCAGCACCAACACCTGCACCACCCGTGGCACTCGGCCCCCTCCCCCACCCACAGCACCAACACCCGCTGGCCCTCCCTGCGGCACCCAACGCATCCCTCACATCCGCTCCCACCCGCGGCACTCACGCCCCCACCCGTAGCTCCCACACCTGCAGCACCCCCCGCCCCTCCTTCACCCGCTGCAACCCTGCCCCTTCCCCATACCCACCTCTCCCCCCTGCTGCACCCTTCACCCAACCCGCACCACCACCGCAACTGCCCCATCCTGCACCCACCCCTCCCCCACCCGCACCACCGCCCCAACCCTTGGAACCCCAGCAGCTGCCTCCCACCACCCAACTGCACCACCACTGCTCCAGCCCCTGCCCCCCCTCCGCACCTGTCCCTCCACCCCCAGCACCCCCCCTCCCCCATCCACGGCACTCCCACACCAGCTTCTCCCACAGCCCTCCCACACCCACATCACCCCTGCTCCCAACCCCCCACCCATGGCACCCCCGCCCCTCTCCTACGCACAGCACCCCTGCTCCCGCACCCCCACCCCTCCCCTACCTGTAGCACCTGCCCCTGCAACCGTGGCACCCTCAAACCCACCACCCCTCCAAATGCACCACACCGGCAAACCACCCCCTCCCCCACCCGTGACACCCCCCCACTCCACCCCCATACCCACCTCTCCCCTGCTACACCCCTGCATCCTCCACTCCACCCGCACCACCACCGCATCTGCCCCTCCTGCACCCACCCCTGCACCCCCTCCCCCACCCACGCCACAGCCCCAACCCTCGGAACCCCCGCAGCCGCCTTCCACCCCCCATCCGCACCACCACTGCACCCGCCACTGCCCCCCCACACCTGACCACCACCCATGGCACAACGCCCCCACGCCCAGAAACCCCCCCCTCCCCTACCCACGGCACTCCCACACCAGCTTCTCCCACAGCCCCCCCAACCCTCCCAAACCCACATCACCCCTGCTCCCAACTCCCCACCCATGGCACCCCGACCCTTCACTACGCACAGCACCCCTGCTCCCGCGCCCCCACCCCTCCCCTACCTGCAGCACCCCCCCACCCGCCCCTGCAACCATAGCACCCTCACACCCACCCACCCCCAACCGCACCACCCCGGCAAACTGCCCCCTCCCCCACCCGCGGCACCCCCGCCACTCCACCACTCCACCCCTATACCCACCTCTCCCCCGCTACACCCCTCCACCCCACCCGCACCACCACCGCATCTGCCCCTCCTGCATCCACCGCTCCCCCATCCGCAACACCCCTGCTCCCGCACCCCCTCCCCCACCCGCGCCAACCCTTGGAAACCCCCGCAGCCGCTTCCCACACCCCAAACGCAGCACTACTGCACCCGTCCCTGCCCCCCGCACCTGTCCCCACACCCATGGCACCACACTCCCACCAGCAGCCCCCCCCTCCCCCACCCACGGCACTTCCACACCAGCTTCTCCCACAACCCCTCCCACTCCCATATCACCCCTGCTCCCAACCCTCCACCCATGGCACCCCGCCACTCCCCTACGTACAGGACCCCTGCTCCCGCACCCCACACCCCTCCCCTTCCTGCAGCACCACCCGCCCCCGCAACCGTGGCACCCTCACACCCACCTCCCACCCAACCGCACCACCCCGCCAAATGGCCCCCACCCACAGCACCCCTGCACCCGCCCCTCCCCAACACCCACGCACCTGCCCCTCCACCACCCGCAACACCACCACAGCCGGCCCTCCCCAACTGCGTTAACCCCACACCAGCCCCTCTCCCACCCACAGCGCCCTCTGATCCCCTCCCCCATCCGCCCCATCCCGCACCCGCCTCTCCCCTGCCCGTGGCACATCCGGACCACCACCACACCCCCACAGCCACCACTCCCCCACCCACAGCACCTCCCCCACCCCCATCATCTACAGACACCTCCCCCACCCCTAGCACTTCTACAAACCATCACCCAACCTCCCCCTCTGCAACCCCACCTCCCCCTACATCGCCCCTCCCCCACACACAGCACCTCCAGACCCCCTCCTTCATCCACAGCCTCCTGCACCTGCCCCTCCACCACCAGCATCTACACACCCCACCCCCTTTCCAAACCCCCCAAACTTTTGTGAGTATAGTTGCTACCAATGGACATTGGATTAATTAGAAACACTAATACTGTGGCCATTATGTGTATAAGCAACACTGCTACCTGTGGCCATTGAATAAGTGGCGCTGCTACCTGTGTGTATAAGCGGCTCTGCTGCCTGTGGTCACTGTGTGTATAAGCGGCTTTGCTACCTGTGGGTATTGTGTGTATACGCCGCTCTGCTACCTGTGGGTATTGTGTGTACACGTGGCTCTGCTACCTGTGCCCATTGTGTGTATAAGCACCTCTGCTACCTGTGGGCACTGTGTATAAGCGCCTCTGCTACCTGGGGGTATTGTGTGTATAAGCGGCTCAGCTAGCTGTGGGCACTGTGTGTATAAGCGTCTCTGCCCCCTGTGGGTATTGTGTGTATAAGCGGTTCTGCTACCTGTGGGTAATGTGTGTACATGTGGCTTTGCTACCTGTGCCCATTGTGTGTATAAGCACCTCTGCTACCTGTGGGCACTGTGTGTATAAGCGCCTCTGCCCCTGTGGGTATTGTGTGTATAAGCAGTTCTGCTACCTGTGGGTAATGTGTGTACAAGCGGCTCTGCTACCTGTGGTTATTGTGTGTATAAGCGGTTCTGCTACCTGTGGGCATTGTGTGTATAAGCGGCTCTGCTACCTGTGGCCACTGTGTGTATAAGCGCCTATGCTACCTGTGGGTATTGTGTGTATAAGCGGCTCTGCTACCTGTGGCCATTGTGTGTATAAGCGGCTCTGCTACCTGTGGGTATTGTGTGTATAAGCGCCTCTGCTACCTGTGGGCACTGTGTGTATAAGCCCCTCTGCTACCTGTGGGCACTGTGTGTATAAGCGCCTCTGCCCCCTGTGGGTATTGTGTGTATAAGCGGCTCTGCTACCTGTGGGCACTGTGTGTATAAGCGCCTCTGCCCCCTGTGGGTATTGTGTGTATAAGCGGTTCTGCTACCTGTGGGTATTGTGTGTATAAGCGGTTCTGCTACCTGTGGGTATTGTGTGTATAAGCGGCTCTGCTATCTGTGGGCACTGTGTGTATAAGCGCCTCTGCCCCCTGTGGGTATTGTGTGTATAAGCGGTTCTGCTACCTGTGGGTATTGTGTGTATAAGCGGTTCTGCTACCTGTGGGTATTGTGTGTATAAGCAGCTCTGCTATCTGTGGGCACTGTGTGTATAAGCGCCTCTGCCCCCTGTGGGTATTGTGTGTGTATAAGCGGCTCTGCTACCTGTGGCCACTGTGTGTATAAGCGGCTCTGCTACCTGTGGCCATTGTGTGTATAAGCGGCTCTGCTACCTGTGGCCACAGCACCTTCGTATCTTATCTACAGTGCATTGCTGTTACTCATCTGGTACTTCATAATGCAGACCCTAGCAATATATACTACACTCTGCACTATGTTATTCATTGTGCCCTGCGGCCACTCTGCACGCCCTCACAAAGGCCTACGCCCCCTTGACAATCGCACGCCCTCCTCCCTTACAATATTTACCCACTGCCATAAAAAAAACAGGTAATACTCCATATAATAACAATTATAGCACAGCTGAAGCCCGTGCAGGGGATAATGGATCGTAGCCCCTTGCAACGGTATTTTCTGTCTAACACCTTCCCTCTCTTTATCCTCTCCCTACCACCCTGCCTCTCCCTATCCTTTACCGATCGCACAGCGTTTCTGTACATTCCCTTTCTCTCCCCCTACGCCTCTCTATCTTATCTCAACCGGAACCCATTTCTGTATGCCCTCTATACTGCCCTGCATTTCTCATTCTGTTATCTACCGCCCTGCGTATGTTCAAAGGCGTGCAGAGGTTAACGGGGCGTAGCCCCTAACGCAGTATATATATATATATATATACTGTATAATATATATATATATATATATATATATATATATACACACAGTATATATATATATATATATACTGTATAATATATATATATATATATATATATACCTGTATATATATATAAATAATTTGTTGTTAAATACTTGCACACTCCAATGTTCCAGCATTTACGGTGCTCCTTTAAGTCTGTTCCATTGTGGTCCAGATAAATAAAAAAGGTTGTAGAAAAGGGCACTCACTCAATTCTATAGTTGTACTTTTATTATCACCCACAATCGGGCATATCGATGAATGAACAACAAACCACGGTGGCTCAGCATTGAATATCAAAAAAATATAATTCCAACAACTGTGGCATCTTCAATGCCTACATAGTGTTTTCCATAATAATATATCACATAAGCAGAATTTGATGACTTAGCTGTCCGTCGACCTCGGTCACTAAATGACCGTTCAAGACCATCACATCATGTCACTGCCACCATGCTTAGTGTAGAGCCATCTGTGTATGAACACCACAACACTCCACCTACCCAATATTAAATATCAATAACTTACAGGTGAGCTGGCCGTCCATCCCGCTTCGCCCAGCGTGTGTTCCAACCATCTGCGCCTGCGCTACTATAGCCTCAATGCATTCCGACTCACATGACTCCTTTGCGTTCCACTGGGCTAAATGTTTCCTGGTTATGCGCCGCAGATCCCGCTACGTCACTTCCGGTGACGAGCGCTGGGCGCACCCACTTCAGGAGTTAGAACCAAGTCATCTCCATGGAAACAGGGTGCCGTGAGCGTCAGGTTCCCACCTGCACATCACTGCCCTGCACTCCAGATCTCTTCATGACTGTCATGCACTCTGCCCATATTGAATATGCATATATATTCTTCAGTAATACATCAGTAGTTAATCGATAAATTATTAATAGTGCTGAGGCATTGTCATGGGGTCATATGCAAAATGGTCAAGTATAGCAAAGACAGGGATCGCACTAGCCTCAGGGTCATCAGGGACCACCTGCGCCAATCTCAGCTGCAGTCATATATTAATAAACTTCCAAAACCAACATCTGATATAAGTAATAATGTAGTCGTGTCCACACACAGAAGGCCACACCATATGTGTTCATCACCAAATGCCCACCGCAATATTGACAAACACATATATACTTTGGTTCAATCAATTATACAAATTACATATACAAAACCTAATGGGGCCATACTGAAAAATCTCTCAATGGCCCACACAGGCAGGACACTACAATACTAACAAACATGTAAACAAACATAAAAACATAAAACAGGTATCGAATAATCAGTGTCAACCCTATTTGTTCTTATAAAAAACACTTCATATTGATGTTTTCATTTAAACCCCTGGGTACCTTAGTACCAAGCTTGTATATCCATCTGGACTCGCTTTGAAGAAGTTTCCTACCATGGTCACCACCCCTCACCAATTTAGGAACATGATCTATAATCATACATTTGAGTGTTGCCAGTTGGTGTCCATTGGTCAAAAAATGCCGAGCCACCGGCTTGTCACTTTGTTTGTTGATAAACGCTTGCCGAATCGAAAGTCTATGGTTTGCCATTCTTTCCCTAAATGTGGTAGTGGTCTTTCCAACATAATAGAGTCCACAGGGGCACATCAGGATGTAAATCACATAGTCTGTGGTACAAGTGACATGATGTCTGATAGCAATCTTCTGGCCAGTATGAGGATGGGAAAACGTTTTGCCAGTAAGCATACTGTTGCAAGTTGTGCACCCTAGGCAACGACAACAACCAAGTCTGTTAGACCTAAGCCAAGTGGTCTTGGATTTATTCCTATTATCAAAATTCTTCATTGGCTGCATTAAGAGCTGCTTCAAATTCGGACCTCGTGCAAATGATATTAATGGTTTCTTAGTTATATTCTTGAACGTGGTGTCTGTAGCAATGATAGGCCAATGTTTTCTCACCGAGCTTGCAAATGACGGGGCTTTCACATCATACTGTGTAGTGATAACCATTCTATCATTCTTCTGTGTTTTAGGCTTACTTCCCTCATGGGCAAAGATGTATCTAGCCCTCTTTAATGCCTTTTTCACCAAATTTTTGCCATAGCCTATCTGTTCAAATCTGGATACCATTTCAACAAGTTGTTGTTCTCTTAGCTCACTTTCTGAATTATTACGCTTTACGCGAAGAAACTGTGAAATGGGAAGTCCATTCTTAAGTGCCCTGGGGTGGTGACTAGTGGAATGTAAAAAAGTGTTCCTGTCAGTCTTCTTTCGATATAAAGTGGTTCCTAATGAACCCTCCTTTTTAAATATACACACATCTAAAAATTCTATTTGGTCGGTCTGAATGTTGTGTGTAAAACGGATCGGGCTATCCAGCCCATTCAATTCCATTACCATCTGCACAAAGCTATCCCGAGTGTTAACCCACACTATAAACACATCATCAATAAACCTATAGTAGTGCAGAATGCTGGGACTATATCTGGGATAAATGTTCACACTTTCATAATGCGTCATAAAGATGTTAGCGTAAACCTGCGCCAAATTTGATCCCATCGTGGTCCCAGCATTCTGCACATAATAGGCATCAGCATAACGGAAATGATTCTGGGTCAGAATGACCTCAATCATCTCACACACAAAATCAATCGGGGGTCCCACAAAATCAAAATTAGACAACGCCAATCTTACTGCCGAAATAACCCGGTCATGGGGTATTACTGTATACAAGGATGATACATCCATAGTGGCAAACAAACAATCTGTGGGTAATGAACCAATAGAAGTATGTTTATTCAAAAAATCTCCGGTATCACGTATATAGCTCCTGCTACTTGATACTACCGGCTGCAGTAGAAAATCAACATATTTGGCTAAAGGTTGCAAAACCGATTTCTCTGCTGACACAATTGGGCGACCTGGGGGTCTATCAAGATACTTGTGGATCTTAGGTATACAATATGATATTGGACAGACTGGATGATCAACAGTCAAAACCTTCACCAAACGTTCATCCAACAGGCCCCCTGATAGACCCCGGACCAGCAATTGGTCAACACTGTTCTTAATCTCATATATCGGATTGTATGACTTCCTCGTATACGTAGCAATGTCACTCAGTTGAGATCTAACATCATCATCATAATACTGGTAATCCAATATCACAACTCCTCCCCCTTTGTCCGCCATGCGGATAACAATCTCATGGTTATTCTGAAGCGATCTAATCGCCTCTCTTTGTTCATAATTAATGTTTTGATAACAGCCAGAATTTCTAGAGGACACTTTGAGATCCTCATCCACCATCCTCAAGAAGGTTTTAATACTTGGGTTGGCAGACGGGGGGTCAAAGTCACTAGAGCCTTTCATTGTAAACGTGTTACTATCAACAACGGTATTGCCTGTATCCTTAAAGAATTCACGTAACCGTAGCTAACGTCCCATCTTGTACATATCGAGTTGCGTATCAAATTCCTCACGCTTAAAAGTGGGTACAAAGGAAAGTCCCAAAGACAAAACAGCGGTTTCAGCTTAAGTTAATGTATGTCTGGACAAGTTGAAAATATTCTAAGTTATCACTTCCTTCTTCTTCCCCTTCTTCCCCTGGCCCCTCCGCGTGCGGCCCTTCTTTCCAAACTGCCACCTATCCCCTTGGGATCCAGTTGTGCCCCTAAAAAATTCTGACCACTGGGGGGCAATGTATCATTATTTTCTGCTTCAGATGAAGAATATGAGGAATCCACTGTCTTTGCTATACTTGACCATTTTGCATATGACCCCATGACAATGCCTCAGCACTATTAATAATTTATCGATTAACTACTGATGTATTACTGAAGAATATATATGCATATTCAATATGGGCAGAGTGCATGACAGTCATGAAGAGATCTGGAGTGCAGGGCAGTGATGTGCAGGTGGGAACCTGACGCTCACGGCGCCCTGTTTCCATGGAGATGACTTGGTTCTAACTCCTGAAGTGGGTGCGCCCAGCGCTCGTCACCGGAAGTGACGTAGCGGAATCTGCGGCGCATAACCAGGAAACATTTAGCCCAGTGGAACGCAGAGGAGTCATGTGAGTCGGAATGCATTGAGGCTATAGTAGCGCAGGCGCAGATGGGTGGAACGCACGCTGGGCGAAGCGGGACGGACGGCCAGCTCACCTGTAAGTTATTGATATTTAATATTGGGTATTTAGGTGGGGTGTTGTGGTGTTCATACACAGATGGCTCTACACTAAGCATGGTGGCAGTGACATGATGTGATGGTCTTGAACGGTCATTTAGTGACCGAGGTCGATGGACAGCTAAGTCATCAAATTCTGCTTATGTGATATATTATTATGGAAAACACTATGTAGGCATTGAAGATGCCACAGTTGTTGGAATTATATTTTTTTGATATTCAATACTGAGCCACCGTGGTTTGTTGTTCATTCATCGATATGCCCGATTGTGGGTGATAATAAAAGTACAACTATAGAATTGAGTGAGTGCCCTTTTCTACAACCTTTTTTATTTATCTGGACCACAATGGAACAGACTTAAAGGAGCACCGTAAATGCTGGAACATTGGAGTGTGCAAGTATTTAACAACAAATTATTTGTCTATGGGCTGACTTTTGATTAGCTCCCTGTACTTAGCACCTTGAAGTTTTGATTATTATTTTGATTTATATATTAGTTTAGCACTTGTGACAGTGCAATATTTAATAACAGTTATTTTGGTTCATATCAATGTTTTGTGTAGTATTATTCGGTGTATAATTTTTATATGGTAAGTGTTATTTATTTGGTCGGTCTGGGTTGTGCACAGAATCTGCACGTGGCTATCTTTGATAGGTTCATAGACATCTGTGGTATATCATTGAACCAATTTAGAGAGTTAATATCTGCATATAATATGTATCAATAGGTAGACTTTTGTTTATATGTTGCGTTTAAATACCTAGATTTCTACAGCACTTAAAAAGTGTAATTTTTTTTTATATTTTTGGGTGTGATTTTTACTTTGAACATTGTATAGAGTCAGAAATTATAGGTCTATGCTAGATATAAAGTTATAAAAGGCTTTATACAACAGAGTTTGAATCATGTCACAAGAGGCTAGGTTGCTTGATGAACATTTGTTAAATCTAGCTGAAAATGCCCAGGTGAGCCTTACTGATGAAGATGCCGATAAGGTATTGTTTGAACAAGAGGAATTTAATCAGTTGCCGGCTGATAATGCAATCGATTTATATTATAAACTGTTAAGGTTGAGTAAACGTGAGGTGGACCTAGTCCTACATGGTCAGTTCTTGTCGGATTATTATCGTCAGAAAAAAATCCCACGGGGTATTTGAATCCACAACATCCCCACAATAGGGCGTACTAACCCCAGTTTCTGTAGTAAGTGGTGTGGTGTTTTAAATAAGTGTTCCCTCGACCTCATTTTGTTAGTGGTCGAGGAGGTGGGAACTGAATTACAAAAAACAAGAACTGACCTTGAGGATTTTAGGTCACAGTTACAACCTAAATTGATTGAGGATAAGTCTGAAAAATGGCTTGAAAAATTAACTACACAAATTGACCGGTATAAAAAAGATTTGATTACTTTTAAGAAAAATAAGCTTGAGACGGTACAGAATGATTATAGGAATCATACAGTATACAGATGGCTAACTGGTGAAGCGGCGAGAGCACCGAGGCATAGAAATTTTGATAATAGACACAGGGTACCTTATTCCGTGGATTCCTCATATTCTTCATCTGAAGCAGAAAATAATGATACATTGCCCCCCAGTGGTCAGAATTTTTTAGGGGCACAACTGGATTAGAAGGGGATAGGTGGCAGTTTAGAAAGAAGGGCCGCACGCGGAGGGGCCAGGCGAAGAAGGGGAAGAAGAAGGAGGTGATAACTGAGAATATTTTCAACTTGTCCAGACATACATTAACATCAGCTGAAACCGCTGTTTTGTCTTTGGGACTTTCCTTTGTACCCACTTTTAAGCGTGAGGAATTTGATACGCAACTCGATATGTACAAGATGGGATGTAAGCTACGGTTACGTGAATTCTTTATGGATACAGGCAATACTGTTGTTGATAGTAACACATTTATAATGTAAGGCTCTAGTGACTTTGACCCTCCGTCTGCCAACCCAAGTATTAAAACCTTCTTGAGGATGGTGGATGAGGATCTCAAAGTGTCCTCTAGAAATTCTGGCTGTTATCAAAACATTAATTATGAACAAAGAGAGGCGATTAGATCGCTTCAGAATAACCATGAGATTGTTATCCGCATGGCGGACAAAGGGGGAGGAGTTGTAATATTGGATTACCAGTATTATGATGATGATGTTAGATCTCAACTGAGTGACATTGCTACGTATACGAGGAAGTCATACAATCCGATGTATGAGATTAAGAACAGTGTTGACCAATTGCTGGACCGGGGTCTATCAGGGGGCCTGTTGGATGAACGTTTGGTGTAGGTTTTGACTGTTGATCATCCAGTCTGTCCAATATTATATTGTATACCTAAGATCCACAAGTATCTTGATAGACCCCCAGGTCGCCCAATTGTGTCAGCAGAGAAATCGGTTTTGCAACCTTTAGCCAAATATGTTGATTTTCTACTGCAGCCGGTAGTATCAAGTAGCAGGAGCTATATACGTGACACCGGAGATTTTTTGAATAAACTTACTTCTATTGGTTCATTACCCACAGATTGTTTGTTTGCCACTATGGATGTATCATCCTTGTATACAGTAATACCTCATGACCGGGTTATTTCGGCAGTAAGATTGGCGATGTCTAATTTTGATTTTGTGGGTCCCCCGATTGATTTTGTGTGTGAGATGATTGAGGTCATTCTGACCCAGAATCATTTCCGTTATGCTGATGCCTATTATGTGCAGAATGCTGGGACCGCGATGGGATCAAATTTGGCGCCGGTTTACGCTAACATCTTTATGACGCATTATGAAAGTGTGAACATTTATCCCAGATATGGTCCCAGCATTCTGCACTACTATAGGTTTATTGATGATGTGTTTATAGTGTGGGGTAACACTCGGGATAGCTTTGTGCAGATGGTAACGGAATTGAATGGGCTGGATAGCCCAATCCGTTTTACACACAACATTCAGACCGACCAAATAGAATTTTTAGATGTGTGTATATTTAAAAAGGAGGGTTCATTAGGAACTACTTTATATCGAAAGAAGACTCACAGGAACACTTTTTTACATTCCACTAGTCACCACCCCAGGGCACTTAAGAATGGACTTCCCATTTCACAGTTTCTTCGCGTAATGCGTAATAATTCAGAAAGTGAGCTAAGAGAACAACAACTTGTTAAAATGGCGTCCAGATTTGAACAGAGAGGCTATGGCAAAAATTTGGTGAAAAAGGCATTAAAGAGGGCTAGATACATCTTTGCCCATGAGGGGAGTAAGCCTAAAACACAGAAGAATGATAGAATGGTTATCACTACACAGTATGATGTGAAAGCCCCGTCATTTGCAAGCTCGGTGAGAAAACATTGGCCTATCATTGCTACAGACACCACGTTCAAGAATATAACTAAGAAACCATTAATATCATTTGCACGAGGTCCGAATTTGAAGCAGCTCTTAATGCAGCCAATGAAGAATTTTGATAATAGGAATAAATCCAAGACCACTTGGCTTAGGTCTAACAGACTTGGTTGTTGTCGTTGCCTAGGGTGCACAACTTGCAACAGTATGCTTACTGGCAAAACGTTTTCCCATCCTCATACTGGCCAGAAGATTGCTATCAGACATCATGTCACTTGTACCACAGACTATGTGATTTACATCCTGATGTGCCCCTGTGGACTCTATTATGTTGGAAAGACCACTACCACATTTAGGGAAAGAATGGCAAACCATAGACTTTCGATTCGGCAAGCGTTTATCAACAAACAAAGTGACAAGCCGGTGGCTCGGCATTTTTTGACCAATGGACACCAACTGGCAACACTCAAATGTATGATCATAGATCATGTTCCTAAATTGGTGAGGGGTGGTGACCGTGGTAGGAAACTTCTTCAAAGCGAGTCCAGATGAATATACAAGCTAGGTACTAAGGTACCCAGGGGTTTAAATGAAAACATCAATATGAAGTGTTTTTTATAAGAACAAATAGGGTTGACACTGATTATTCGATACCTGTTTTATGTTTTTATGTTTGTTTACATGTTTGTTAGTATTGTAGTGTCCTGCCTGTGTGGGCCATTGAGAGATTTTTCAGTATGGCCCCATTAGGTTTTGTATATGTAATTTGTATAATTGATTGAACCAAAGTATATATGTGTTTGTCAATATAGCGGTGGGCATTTGGTGATGAACACATATGGTGTGGCCTTCTGTGTGTGGACACGACTACATTCATTACTTATATCAGATGTTGGTTTTGGAAGTTTATTAATATATGACTGCAGCTGAGATTGGCGCAGGTGGTCCCTGATGACCCTGAGGCTAGTGCGATCCCTGTCTTTGCTATACTTGACCATTTTGCATATGACCCCATGACAATGCCTCAGCACTATTAATAATTTATCGATTAACTACTGATGTATTACTGAAGAATATATATGCATATTCAATATGGGCAGAGTGCATGACAGTCATGAAGAGATCTGGAGTGCAGGGCAGTGATGTGCAGGTGGGAACCTGACGCTCACGGCGCCCTGTTTCCATGGAGATGACTTGGTTCTAACTCCTGAAGTGGGTGCGCTCAGCGCTCGTCACCGGAAGTGACGTAGCGGGATCTGCGGCGCATAACCAGGAAACATTTAGCCCAGTGGAACGCAGAGGAGTCATGTGAGTCGGAATGCATTGAGGCTATAGTAGCGCAGGCGCAGATGGGTGGAACGCACGCTGGGCGAAGCGGGACGGCCGGCCAGCTCACCTGTAAGTTATTGATATTTAATATTGGGTATTTAGGTGGGGTGTTGTGGTGTTCATACACAGATGGCTCTACACTAAGCATGGTGGCAGTGATATGATGTGATGGTCTTGAACGGTCATTTAGTGACCGAGGTCGACGGACAGCTAAGTCATCAAATTCTGCTTATGTGATATATTATTATGGAAAACACTATGTAGGCATTGAAGATGCCACAGTTGTTGGAATTATATTTTTTTGATATTCAATGCTGAGCCACCGTGGTTTGTTGTTCATTCATCGATATGCCCGATTGTGGGTGATAATAAAAGTACAACTATAGAATTGAGTGAGTGCCCTTTTCTACAACCTTTTATATATATATATATATATATATATATATATGAAAGCCCTCACTCACTCACTGACTGACTTGACTGACTGATCACTACTTATCTTACTTCCCGATATGTTAGGAAACGGAAATGTAACACGGGTATTCATCAGGTGGGAGATAGGAAAACTACATAATCAGAATTTTAATATAGCTCCTCTAATGGGATGACAAGGGGGTTGACATAATGACGTCATTACCGATGCGTGGCTTGCATTGCGTGAACAATAACGCCCAAACGGACAATCGGATCAAAATTTGGATTGCACCTCCAGTGTGTAGAATTTAATAAACTACAAAAATGGTCCTGTCACTTTTTACTGTATCTGCCACTGGTGCTCCTCAGGTAACGCCAAGAACCATGGATTAATATTTATTTACATTAACACATCTCAAATTTACATCTCAATAGATTTTAAAAACTCATGTTTATGTACAACCGTGAAAATCAGAAACTCCCGTGTGAAGAACGGGTAGAACAGCTAGAAGTAAATAAGCAGGACCTGTATTGCACATGTGCAGTACTGGTGTTGCAATGTCAGTAGCAGATCGGCTGCAGACTGTCACTGATTGGAGGCAGTGACGAGACGGCAACGGCCTCCATTTCCCAAAACAGAGGCATGATGCCACCATTTTGGTGGAGTGCCGGGTCTAGGATCTCCATCAGAAGATCACTAAATCATGGCTCACTAAAGCAAGCAAGGTTATTTATTGTAAAACAGGCACATTGTAAAAATGTGAAAAGTGGCCTGGTTACAATGGGACGAAGATACATTACAAACAGTATAATAGATTTATTAGAAGGCAATGATAAGATTTTTGGAATAATGTATAAGAAACATTTAAAAATTATAGATTTTTAGCAGGGATGTAATATTTATTATCACTTGTAAATGTGTGTGCTTGTATTTGTTAATGGACTAGATATCTGATTAAAGAAGTGGAGAAAAAATTACAAAAATAAATCACTTAAAGACACAAAGGGGCAGATTCATTAAATATTCTTCAGGTTATTAAGGCAGCAAAACATTAGCTATTTTTGTTGGCGTCTCAGAGATGTGAGCAAAGACAAGCAGGGATTTCCTTCTGTAATACCCACAAATGGGGGTTATTCAGATGTGGAAGCAAACCAAAATAGCAAGCAAGTGGCAAAACCATGTGCACTGCAGGTGGGGCAGATATAACATGTGCAGAGAGAGTTAGATTTGGGTGGTGTGTGTCCAAACTGAGATCTAAATAGCGTGTAAAATAAAGCTGTGTAACATTTGTGGGCTACATGCAAAAGTAGCCAGTATTTACCCTGCATAGAAAAATATACAGTAAATGTATTTCCTCCCCTTGCATGTCAACGGTATCAGGTCTCTAGGTCGACCACACTTAGGTCGACAGTCATTAGGTCGACCACTATTGGTCGACATGCATTAGGTCACCAGGGTTTCTAGGTTGACATGGTCACTCACTAGGTTGACATGAGTTTTTCACAATTTTTTTTCATTTTTTGAACTTTTCTTTTGTTCCAGATACAAATGTATGTACTTTTTCTGCCTTGCTTTTCTGTCTGCCTTTTCTGCCTTGCTTCCAAATCCAAATGAGACCCAATGTACGCAGCTGCTCATTACACGAGGTTCTGATGGTACTCTGTCCCTAATTTAACTGGCTTCTTGATATTGAGTCCCTCCTAACTGATTTGCTTCATATTACATTTTCCATAAGGCACATTTCGGAGATGTTACAATATTTGATTTCCCACTAGAACATATTGTATATTTTTTCTTTTTAAGATGTAACATTTGTTTTTAAAGATTTATTGGGTGTCATATTATGTAACAGATCGTAGCAAAACACTCTTAAGTCATGATACAGCATATGTAAATGAAAACAGAATCCAAGTCCATTACCAACAAATACAAATCACAGACATAAATCATTTTCACATTATGTTTTAGCAGTATTTTTAACATGTACCTGATACATCAAAATGGGGTCATATAAATATTAACCTAATGGTTTCACATTAAAGTGCATTACAAATTACACATTTTCCATTGCTGTTCACAATATCCATCTTGCAGTCAGTAATAACACATATGAATTGTGCCATATTTTCCAACGATCTTAACAGAAACATGTTAGTGTCCTATAAGCTGTAAACAAATATGTGACTGACAAGTGCACAAGGGGCAAAACTTGTGG
Organism: Pseudophryne corroboree; assembly: GCF_028390025.1. Classification (NCBI taxonomy): domain Eukaryota; kingdom Metazoa; phylum Chordata; class Amphibia; order Anura; family Myobatrachidae; genus Pseudophryne; species Pseudophryne corroboree. The sequence goes on along the minus strand of NC_086447.1, from coordinate 459,093,006 downwards.
TAGAATTTTGTTACTTAATTACGCATTATGTGAACATTGTCCATAATATTTGCTGCATAACCTGTTTTGGTTTTTCTAAAGTATTTGTGTATTATAACAAAACACAAAGAGATGTTTGAGAATAAACAAATCAAGGAAAAGTACATATTAGACCACAGATACCCTACGTGATGCCTAAATAGTTAGTTAGGATATGCAGACATCCTAGCAGTTATTTAGGATATGCAGACATCCTGGCAGTTAGTGAGGATATGCAGACAATCCCAGCAGGTAGTTAGCATATGCAGAAAACCCTAGCAGTTAGTTAGGATATGCAGACATCCTAGCAGTTAGTTAGGATATGCAGACATCCTGGCAGTTATTTAGGATATGCAGACATCCTGGCAGTTAGTGAGGATATGCAGACAATCCCAGCAGGTAGTTAGCATATGCAGAAAACCCTAGCAGTTAGTTAGGATATGCAGACATCCTAGCAGTTAGTTAGGATATGCAGACATCCTAGCAGTTAGTTAGGATATGCAGACAATCCCAGCAGGTAGATAGGATATGCAAACAATTCTAGCAGTTAGTTAAGGGCCCCATACACTAGGGAGATGTATCTCAGCAATAACTTCCATGCAATTTTCCTGCAATCTGGCCGGGAGCTTTCCGGGGGAGCCTGCAATTGCAATTTCGTACTTGAGTGTATTTTTACATGTGATTTATCTCAGGCAATCTAATGTCATTAAACCTATTTCCATGCAATAGAGATAAATCTCACGTGCAGCATGTGTGATCTGCCATTGCGATGGGTGACACACGGGAGTATCCATCTCAGGAACTCGGCGCAATTGCACGAAAACGTGCAATATCGCACTAGTGTATGGGGCCCTTTAGCATATGCAGACAATCCTAGCAGTTAGTTAGGATATGCAGACAACCCTAGCAGTTAGGATATGCAGACAACCCCAGCAGTTAGTTAGGATATGCAGACAACCCTAGCAGTTAGATAGGATATGCAGACAATCCTAGCAGTTAGTTAGGATATGCAGACAACCCTAGCAGTTAGTTAGGATATGCAGACAACCCTAGCAGTTAGATAGGATATGCAGACAATCCTAGCAGTTAGTTAGGATATGCAGACAACTCTAGCAGTTAGTTAGGATATGCAGACAACCCTAGCAGTTAGGATATGCAGACAATCCTAGCAGTTAGTTAGGATATGCAGACAACCCTAGCAGTTAGGATATGCAGATAATCCTAGCAGTTAGAATATGCAGACAACCCTAGCAGTTAGTTAGGATATACAGACAATCCTAGCAGTTAGATAGGATATGCAGACAATCCTAGCAGTTAGTTAGGATATGCAGACAACCCTAGCAGTTAGTTAGGATATGCAGACAACCCTAGCAGTTAGATAGGATATGCAGACAATCCTAGCAGTTAGTTAGGATATGCAGACAATCCTAGCAGTTAGTTAGGATATGCAGACAACCCTAGCAGTTAGATAGGATATGAAGACAAACCTAGCAGTTAGTTAGGATATGCAGACAACCCTAGCAGTTAGATAGGATATGCAGACAACCCTAGCAGTTAAAGGGCAATAATTGTGGGACCATATGAACACATAAAACTCATTTGTTTGCAAAGCAGCATATTTTTTGCAGCATTATTTTTGTAATAGCTTTTGTATTATATTTCAAGTATGGTAACTCTAATAATTTTGTTTCATGTATGAAGTTGGGCAGTTTTCGGATAACATGTTCTGAGTGCAGTGAAATACAACAAATGTGCCGAATATAAATATAGAAAAATTGGCTATTTAAATTAGACTACAGGATTGTTTTATTCTTGGTTTTACTAATTAAACAGAATACAATGGCAAGCTCCACCTAGTGCTTCTTATACGTGATAGTGTTCCCGTGGAGCTAAACTTGTATTATGTACAGTAGCTGCAATGAGATTAGTTTTACTAAGGATATACCATTTTGTTTCATGGTAAGGCCACTTTAAATAGACCTTTGGCCGTGACTTAATAATTTCTATATCAAGATTTTCTATAAAAAACTACCTGCTTAGTAAGAAAGTGGCTCATTGGAAAAGGAAAAGATATATTTAACATGCATTCTGAAAGATAATACAAATAAAGTATCCTTCCATTGCTACAAAGTCAGTAGCAGCTGCAGATTTCTCTTACTTTCATGAAGCCTTTTTGAAAACTGTGGCCCTGATTCAGGTCCCGACGCAAGAGCTTCACATGTGGCAAAGTACCAATTTCAGGTACTTTGCTCATAAGCAGGAGCTGTATTGCACATGTGCAGTACCGGTGTTGCAATGTCAGTAGCAGATCGGCTGCAGACTGTCACTGATTAGAGGCAGTGAGAAGACGGCAACAGCTTCCGTTTCCCAAAATTTCACCCCCAGAAGCAAAACATTAACACAGTAAAGCAGTTTAGTAAGTCTCAAATTATATTGGAATATGGGAAATCTACATAAGGCTCTTTTACAGAACTCCATGGAAGGCCGACCCGCACTGACTTTACATGCACCGAGTTGTCATACGTAATCTAAGTGCTTTTCAAATTGCCCCTGTAAACTGGAAATGCTCTTAGTGTTGCAGGTGTACAGATCCACCTGACAATACAGTAAAAAGATAATTTCAAAATCCTAGCTACTAACACTTTATGACCACACCTTCAAATATTCCTTCTTAAACACTGCTGGTTTAGCTTAATGAGTGAGGAAACATTGTGACCTTTTTTATCACATGTCTTTATTACATGTGTTACATTTGTGTTTGAATTGTTTAAAATGTATGTGCTTTTCAATCTCTACCCATATCTGCAACCTTACATAAAGTGCCCCCTTGGCCCTCATATTTAAGCGCTTACACTATTGGATATATTGTGCAAAAGAAATTATGTTATTTAACAAAACAGCATTTGCACTGTGCTTTTGCATGTTCAGGAATAAGCTTAGACTAGAAAAATCCTTATTTTATTTTATAGAAATACAGCTTGATGTAAGCAATGCAGGTTTTTATTAAAGACACCTGAAGTTGTATATTCCCATTCCTACATATATTTTGTGAAATAGCCTTTCATGTAGATGTAACTTGTAAATTGTCTAGCTATTATTTTTTATTTAGGGTAGCATCTTGGCATTTGTCCATTATATTGGACAGTTTTCTGCATTACCAAATCAATAATTAATACATGTTTCATATCAAAAATTAGTATTATGTATTTAAAGGTGGTATGTTAGAAACAGTGCCAGAGCTGGGCTCTGTTTCTATACCACCCCCTAACGCATGTTGGCATGATGTCACATTGGCACTGAGAGGAAGAGAGTTTTTCACATCATCCTTAGGAGTTCCATGCACCGCTCCAGGGTTCTTGCAAGCTAAGAGCCTAATTCGCTAAGGATTGCATATGCAAAGCGGGTGTGGATCATTAGATCGACAGTGTCTAGGTAGACAATGTTTAGGTCGACCACTATAGGTCGACAGTCAATAGGTTGACAGGGTTGGAAGGTCGACAGGGTTTCTAGGTTGACATGTGCTAGGTCGTCAGGTCAAAAGGTCGACATGAGTTTTTTTTGGGGGTGTCGTTTTCTTTGTAGAGTGACCGGGAACCCCAATTAATGCACCCTGTCCCCTCACATGGCTCGCTTCGCTCGCCATGCTTCGGGCAAGGCACCTCACTCCACTACCTCTTTGCTCGGCACAGATTACCATTCCAATCGTAGTCCACGTGGATCGTTATGTATGAAAAAGTTCAAAAAATTATTTTTTTTGAAAAACTCATGTCGACATTTTGACCTGTCGATCTAGCACATGTTGACCTAGAAACCCTGTCAACCTTCCAACCCTGTCGACCTAGTGACTGTTGACCTATAGTGGTCGACCTAAACATTGTCGACCTAGACACTGTCGATCTTCAGACTGGATCCCATGCAAAGCTGCTCACAGGGGGAGGTGCATACCACCTCCTCACTGCATTTGCGATGCGATCGCATCTCAGATGAACATTGCAATCATCGGTCATAATGTTTATCTGTGACGGCAGACTTAAGTAAGCTTAAGCTTTCTCAGCCTTACCATCGCAGTGCGGCTTCGGGAGGCCAGGATAATTGCATCTCGCAACGCAGTCCTTGGCCTCGCCACTCCCGGAAAATGGGGGCGACATGCCCCTGTTTCCCCCGAAGCTGGCAGTCCCCATTCCTCCCTGCGAATGCCTCTGCTTGTCAATCATCGGGGAAATGAAGTACTCACAGTACTTACTAAATTAAGCCCCTAAATCAGGGATGAGGAACTTTCAGCCCTCCAGCTGTTATTGAACAACACATACCAGTATGCCTTGCTACAGTTTTGCTGTTTGGCCATGCTAAAACTGTTGCAGGGCATGATGGGATGTGTAGTTCAACAACAGCTGGAGGGCCGAAGGTTCCCCATCCCTGCCCTTAATGCAAGGCCTACACCCTAGGAAACATCACTGATCACACCCCTAGTTACAGCCCTGGCTAGAAAACACAGGATTTGTGCCAGAATCTCTATTGCTTGCTTATTATAGTATATAATATTCTTTTTCGGACAACTGCAACTATTGTAGATCAGAAAATAACTCTGCTTGCAAAAATAGCAGTGTCTTCTATAAGTAGTCATTTTATTCCAGTGTACCTCTTGTCATGGAGACAGTCACTTATAAGCATTTATACAAACCTGCATTTCTTCAGTGACAGCCAACCAACCAGCAGCTACCCAAAAGACTGAAAAATAGATTTGCTTTTTAACCCCACAAATAATACAGACTGTGATGGTGTTATAATTACTTATAGGAAAATAAACATCATTCCTTGTTTCTTTAAAAAAATATTGAAAAAAAACATGTAAGTCAAAAATAAACAAATGTAGCATAACAGTAGATCAATATGATCGTAAAAGTGAAACTTCTAAATATGGAACCACATTGTGAGATTGTTTATCGGGTGAGAAAATGGCTTAAAAGTTTTACTTGCAGTCTTGGTTGATCCTAGATGAATATGACATATCACGCTGAAAACTGCGCTTGGTTGAAATGGAAAGTAGTAATTATCTGTGTTTTTTTTATTTCTCACCCTGTAAATGTTTTTGTTCTTACTCTTTTACAGTAGACATATATAATAAAATGTCTAACTCCTTGTGATATTTGGCATTAGAATTTGCAGCTTGATTTAGACTGCGTATAGACAATCACATGGAGAAGATGATTCCAGACTGCTAAAGAACACGTAATCTTTGTAAGAACTCTAAAAATAAGATGCGTAAAAAAATGATTAAAGTTCACGGTAGATAAATCTCTCTGTGCGCACAAACTGCTGCTACATGTGGAGTGTCAGGGAATGTGGATTCTAAAGCTGATAGATGTTTCTATGTTTGACACAGTTTATGCTTAATTATGCATTTACGAGAGCAGTAAACAGTGAAACAACGCACTAAACTTTTATCTTGGTGCAAGTAACCATTATAATGTCTTTCCAGAAAGTGCTTAAACATGAAAGAGGTGGATTAGTTCCAAAACCACTTCTCCAAATTATAGACAGATTTATATTCCTGATGTCTTTTAACATGGTCACATGCAAGGCAAGCATGAGATTCCCAGAAATGGGACAAGTTCACGGTGTAATGCCTCCTCCAGTTAAAGTATGATAGGTACCGTTCAGTGTCCTTGTCTAGTATTAACAGATAATCTGCCAGCTCTCTAGGAGAGAGAAAATCTTCAACGTGAATAAAAGAATCTGCTGGTATATAGTTCTCGTAGTTTTCTCTTGGAGGCCCCAGGACTATGGGCACAGATCCAGCCAGTAGGGCATTGTAAAGTTTTTCAGTTATATAGTCTTTGTGGATAGAGTTTTCAAAGGACAAGTAAAATTTACAAGTAGAGATGGTTGGGATCAAACTTTTATCATTCAAGTATTCACCAAACGCCTGGCCATAGGTTAGAATTTCAATGTATTTGTTGAGTTCATTATAATACTTTACTCTAACGTGATCTGGATTCCAGTTGCTGACCACCCAACAGACCAGCTTGTCTTTGCTTGGCACTTCAAATTCAAAAGGCTTTGTGCTTATGACCATAAAGCCATAAGGCACCTGAATGTCTGAGTCTCGTCTGTACGTCAATGTGAGATTAAATAAATGTTCAATGCCACTTTTTTGTGGTGTGTGAGTCGGAGATTCCAGGTTCATCCAAATCCATTTCTGGAACGGTGGCCTCATCTGCACTGGCAGGTTAGTTAGGTCCCAGCTGATGTCCCTGTGATGTATCAGCACGGCATGAGATTTATTGTACAGTGTGCGGTCAGTAGTTAAATGGCAGCCATGGATATTAAAAAGAGACTGGCAGGATTTAAGTTCAAATGTCTGTCCAAAAGGCCACACCCAAATCAGAATGATGGTTTCATTGTAATAATCCCTTTTAGTAGAGAAAAAATTCTTCATTTTAAGCACTGAATTTGCAGATTCGATTGGGCTGGAGATCCAGTTGTTTGTTGGTTTCACATATATCAATAAACATATCATGAAGCAAATCAACACGATGCAGATAACTAGAAATGGTCGGAAGATGCCTTTAGATGTTGATGTCATAATTTGCCCTGAAAAACAAAACACATCAAAGTTTTGGAAGGCCATATATAACTCTCAAAAGTACTTTTTTACATAGGTATGGTATAGCATGGATGTATACACAGCAAATAAAAGATGTACATCAGTGTACATTAAATTTTTTATTCTAAAATTGTTTAAAGAATACCTGCACTCCAACTTAGTAAATGGTTATTGGATGGAAACTTCCTTACTGAAATCACAATGACTATGTAATTTAATTTACATTTATAAGGAGGTCCACCATGTGAGCACATTCTTCATTGGTGTAGGTCAGTCATTTTCACTTGGCTTAGCTATAAAACAAGGCTTGGATCCATGCAGGGTTGGACTGGCACACAGGGGCACAGGGGGAACACCTGTGGTGGGCTCCACTACCTGAGGGGGGGGGGGCACCTCCTCCTCTAGGGATCAGGTTCCAGACTATGTTCTTGAATTATACATTATACATATGTTAACTTCAGGACTACGGTTTATTGTCTACAGGGCATTGTTGTTAAAAATTTGCTACATTGTCATGTATGCCCTAACAGTATTTACTAAATATATTTATCAAAGGGCCCAGCCCATGCATTCTGTAATGGTTAGGAAAACCAATGTGGTGGCTAGCCACACCTCCTCTCTAACTATGGGCCCCTACTACTGTGTTCCCCCGGTGGGCCCTTCATGCCCCAGTCTGACTCTGGATCCATGTATTTATCCTTTCCTGAAAGTCCCCAATGTTGTACTGCATGCCTGATAAAAAAGTTGTTTGGTCCAATAACAGCAGAGTTGCTGTACTAACTACAAAATGTGCTTAAAGTTTTCCTAGGGATAGCCTATAAGAGCCTTTGTTACAAGGCCCAAACTAGAGAGAGAAAACCGAAGAACAGTCCTATTCTGATCCTAAAGCCAGCAAAGCCTAACTTCATCCGGAGGTAGACATCCTGAGAAATTTCCTGTGGTGGGCTATGATAGCTTTGTGAATATCATTTTACTACATTTGTGCACTACTCTACATACTGTACATACATTTGCCACAACATTGTTCAGTATTAGCTTGGAACATGCTATACGTGGTTTTCTTATATTTTCTCCAAGTGGCATAGCTTTTCAATGGGATGTTCTTACTATAGGATTTCCACAATGTCTAGTGCTTTTTATTGCTAGTAACTTACATGCCAATCCTGAAATTAATTTTGCAATTTCAAAATGATCATAGAAATCCCCCCCACAAAAAAATAAATAAATAAATAAATAAATATAAAATTCATTATTTAGAACAATGATTTTTCATTGTATTTCCCTCTTCCTCTGTGGTGCAAGTTCCTCCATGCTCTCTCAGGGGAGATCATAAGAAAAAATGCACCTGATATGCACATGCAAAGAGTGTGAGTGCTAGGCTACATTCTATGACTGTGCAATACTTGCGCCAAGTCCCTGTCTTCTTATATCACCAAGGCAGGAAAAATCCATGGCAGCAGCCCATTGAGAAAGTAAACTTTTGAGCATTTCCTGACTATTGGGCAGTACGGATGGTTTAATGGTTAGCATTACTGCCTCAAAGCACTAAGGTCATGGGTTAGATTCCCACCATGGCCCTAACTGTGTGGAGTTTGTATATTCTCCCTGTACTTGCATGGGTTTCCTCCGGGTACTCCAGTTTCCTCCCACAATTCAAAAATATACTGGTAGGTTAATTGGATCCAAACAAAATTAACCCTAGCGTACATGTGGTTGGGAATATAGATTGTAAGCTCTACTGGGGCAGAGACTGATATGAAAGGACTAATATTCTATGTAAAGCGCTGCAGAATATGTGTGTGCTATAATAAATAACTTCCATACATGGCAGACATTTCTTTCTATGCTATACCGAGTGGAAGGATCATAATAAAAACTATGTATTTTCTACACTGTACATTTGATAGCTACAATATACAACAAAGTGTGGTATGTTCTCTTGCTCTGTCAGTGTGAAGCTCTGTAACATCTAAATGTCCTCAACAGGAGCCTGCAGTTAGTGTTGTAATCTCTGTCAGCTGCAGGGGGGTACAGAACACATTACTCATTTTATTTTGTTGCCCCTGCTCATCTTTCACTGTCACTGTGCAGAACCACTATGAGGAGAGAGGCGTAAAAATAATAACCACAGACTTGCTTTTTTTGGGAACACTGCATAATTGCTGCAACACTGTCATGCCAGGATAAAGGAAGGTTATAAAATAACATCTGAAATATTAAGTTAATGTTTCAAACATTTATAGGTTTCCTGTTCAGCTGCCAATGCGACATACTCTTACTGCTGCTATATATTATCCATGATGCTAATGGAGATTAGATGTGTTAATTAGAGATGAGCGGATTCGGTTTTACTCGGTTTTACTCGGTTCTCAAAACCGAATCTTATTGGCTCACGGATGTCACGTGTTTTGGATAGCCAATAAGATTCGGTTTTGAGAACCGAGTAAAACCGAGTAAAACCGAATCCGCTCATCTCTAGTGTTAATGTCCCTTTCAGGCTCTGTAGATGAAACATTAACTTCAATCTTTAAGGAAGGTGTAGCCATCATGTTTTACTAATCATGTTCTCTCGCACAGGTCACAGATGGTCTTGGGTTTAAATGAACTTATTTTCACACTACAGATTGCCAGGATGGGACCAGAGGGCTCAGCTGAACATACTTTGTATAACAAATAGCATCTCTTAATATTCCTCTATCCTACTCTAAATAAATCACTGCGAGGGGATAACATTCACTATACTCTACATAGGCAGCTTGTTTACCTCTAATACATAAAACTCTTCACCTGTTTTAACATATTTCAATAAGTAACATTTTTGAAAGAATACTTATTGGATTTATGTCTTACTGTGTATTCCTCTAGGCAAAGTGAATTTTAGCTGAGTTTATGACATTCATATGGTTTAGTTAAACAGCAATGGTTTTTCGCATACTGATATATTTAATTTTGAGCTCTGGCTGGTGTGATAATCACATGATTACATTTTAAGGCAGTGACCGCTGGTCACCCGATACTAACCCGTTGGTAGTGTAGGAAAATGCAGGGGGATATTAGTATCATGAATCACCACCTGCCCCCAACAGACCAGACAGACTCTAATCAGAAATATTAATAAGCATGACACTAGCACTTGTACTAACTCTGATGTTTTACAGGACACAGAAATAATATTGGTAACATAAACTGGGGCTGATGCTGAGTTATGTCCTTTTGTGTAGTGTAAAAGCTCATTTCCACAAAGCAAGTGGCATACTTGTGAGTGTATGTAGATTTGCTCAGAAGTGACACCTGTGCCTCCCTATGACTTGGGAGATATAAGTGGTCAGGGAAGTGATGACTTGTACATGGAGATGTAAGTGGTGAGGGAAGTGATGACTTGTACATGGAGATATAAGTGGTGAGGGAAGTGATGACTTGTACATAGAGATGTAAGTGGTGAGGGAAGTGATGACTTGTACATGGAGATGTAAGTGGCGAGGGAAGTGATGACTTGTACATGGAGATGTAAGTGGTGAGGGAAGTGATGACTTGTACATGGAGATGTAAGTGGCGAGGGAAGTGATGACTTGTACATGGAGATGTAAGTGGTGAGGGAAGTGATGACTTGTACATGGAGATATAAGTGGTGAGGGAAGTGGTGACTTGTACATGGAGATATAAGTGGTGAGGGAAATGATGACTTGTACATGGAGATGTAAGTGGCGTGGGAAGTGATGACTTGTACATGGAGATATAAGTGGTGAGGGAAATGATGACTTGTACATGGATATATAAGTGGTGAGGGAAGTGATGACTTGTACATGGAGATGTAAGTGGTGAGGGAAGTGATGACTTGTACATGGAGATATAAGTGGTGAGGAAGTGATGACTTGTACATGGAGATATAAGTGGTGAGGGAAGTGATGACTTGTACATGGAGATGTAAGTGGCGAGGGAAGTGGTGACTTGTACATGGATATATAAGTGGTGAGGGAAGTGATGACTTGTACATGGAGATATAAGTGGTGAGGGAAGTGATGACTTGTACATGGAGATATAAGTGGTGAGGGAAGCGATGACTTGTACATGGAGATGTAAGTGGTGAGGGAAGTGATGACTTGTACATGGAGATGTAAGTGGTGAGGGAAGTGATGACTTGTACATGGAGATGTAAGTGACGAGGGAAGTGATGACTTGTACATGGAGATATAAGTGGTGAGGGAAATGATGACTTGTACATGGAGATATAGGTGGTGAGAGAAGCGATGACTTGTATATGGAGATGTAAGTGGCAAGGGAAGTGATGACTTGTACATGGAGATGTAAGTGGTGAGGGAAGTGATGACTTGTACATGGAGATGTAAGTGGCGAGGGAAGTGATGACTTGTACATGGAGATATAAGTGGTGAGGGAAATGATGACTTGTACATGTAGATATAGGTGGTGAGAGAAGCGATGACTTGTATATGGAGATGTAAGTGGTGAGGGAAGTGATGACTTGTACATGGAGATGTAAGTGGCAAGGGAAGTGATGACTTGTACATGGAGATGTAAGTGGTGAGGGAAATGATGACTTGTACATGGAGATATGGGTGGTGAGGGAAATGATGACTTGTACATGGAGATATAGGTGGTGAGAGAAGCGATGACTTGTACATGGAGATGTAAGTGGTGAGGGAAGTGATGACTTGTACATGGAGATGTAAGTGGCGAGGGAAGTGATGACTTGTACATGGAGATATAAGTGGTAAGGGAAATGATGACTTGTACATGGAGATATAGGTGGTGAGAGAAGCGATGACTTGTACATGGAGATGTAAGTGGTGAGGGAAGTGATGACTTGTACATGGAGATGTAAGTGGCGAGGGAAGTGATGACTTGTAAATGGAGATGTAAGTGGTGAGGGAAATGATGACTTGTACATGGAGATATAGGTGGTGAGGGAAGCGATGACTTGTACATGGAGATGTAAGTGGCGAGGGAAGTGATGATCAAACATAAGCCAAGAAGTTAGTAATGGCTTGTTCATGTGATTGTGAACAGATGCTGACCCCCACAGAGATGTACGTATATATGACTGTCAGTAGGTGTGGCTATTGTGGGTATCTGAGGGTAGGGGCAAATACACTATGATGATGACAATAATGCCACCAGCACTAATTAGCTGCTTCTGAGTAGTTGATTTGTAATTCACCTTTAAAGCTGGAATGTGCTTTTTCATTGACAATGCCTATATTATATCATTTTAGGAGCCTATCTTAGTATTTTATTTTTTAACAATTGACAAGAAGAAGGGTTGTACTGTACCTGCTGTATTGGAGTTTTTATTTTATTCATGCAAATTCAACAGACAATGCATATTTCACTATCCATAAAAGAATTACTTGTAAATGTACTCTGTCTGGTTTATGTATGATGTAAAACAAGGGCATATACTATTGGTGCAGAGAGGCATTCAAGACTTTGCACATATGTGTAATTGTGTTGTTATGGTTTACGTATTTTACGCATCCTTCTTTTGATGGAACTGCATTTAGACTCAGGTGCAGATTTTTTAAGCTCGGCGAAGTGATAAAGTGGAAGGTGATAACGCACCAGCCAGTCAGCTCCTAGCTGTCATTTTACAAGCCCAGCCTGTGACATGACAGTTAGGAGCTGACTGGCTGGTACTTTAGTATCTCCATCCACTTTATCACTTCACCAGGCTTAAGACATCTGCTCCTCTTTTATGTATCAAGTATCACAAAGAAGGTAAACATAGAATACTAGTATTTTGGTGAATAGAAAACGTAAAATTCCCCATAATTTGGACTTAACCCATATTACATAAGTAGACAGAGATATTATTTATTACCAGTTACTTATATAGTGCACACAAATCCTGCAGCGCTATACAGAGAATATTTGCCCATTCACATCAGTCCCTGCCCCAGTGGAGCTTACAATCTATATTCCCTACGACATGTACATGCAGACACATTCACACAAGGGTTAATGTTGTTTGGAGACACTTGGCCTACCAATATATTGTTGGATTGTGGAGCACCTGGAGGAATCCCACGCAAGCACATGGAGAATATACAAATTCCACAAAGTTAGGTCATACTTGCCTACCTGACCCTCTCCATGAGGGAGAAAATGCTCTGTTCCTGGACTTTCCTGGTAATGTATGATTGCCATCACCTGTGGTGAGACGCCTTTCTTACCAATTAACTAGCTCACCACAGGTGATGGCAATCATACATTACCAGGAAAGTCCAGGAACAGAGCATTTTCTCCCTCATGGAGAGGGTCAGGTAGGAAAGTATGAGTTAGGGCCATGGTGGGAATTGAATCCATGACCCTAGTGCCATGAGGCAGTAATGCTAACCATTACATCAGATATGAAATGCTATGCTGGTTATGTCTATAAACATTTTCTATCTACCTTTCATTCATGTCCCAATTTCTTCTTCCAGGTTGGCTAATAGCAAAATATATAAAATGTAAGATAAATTAAAGTTTAAGATAACTTATACGTCTGGGTCACAAAAGCTCTTTGTGTTCACCCTACAACACTATTTTTTGGTGGAATGTAGTGGAAATATAGAAACAATAGAAGGACACATTGTAAAGTGAACTTAAACTTTCATTTATTTAGAGTTTTTTTCTATTTGCTAACTCTGGAGTAGGAAATGGGGACATAGATGGATCGTCATGGGCGCTACTAGGGGGGCATGTGACCTGGGCGCCGGATTGGAGGGGGTGCCGTTACAGTTTAATACCCCTAATACGCCCTCCCTGTGCGCAGCTGTCCCTTAGAGCCAATGAAGCACAAACTCCAGACTCTTCTAGCTGCCGTGGCAGATTAACGAGCTGTGCATGAAGCATTGCTGTGATGAAACTGAAACTAAACTACAGCTCCCAGCAGCCCTTGTTGCGGGAGCTGTAGTTTACTTTTGTTTCTTCTATGCAGAAGTATGTTGTGTCCACCCCAGCAGAGCCAGATTGAGAGGGGACACAGGGAACAAGCTGACTCCCTAGCTTCCCCGCTGCTGCTTTTAATCATCTCAGCAGTGCACTACTATAGTGCACTGCTGAGACGGGAAAGAAGAGGCAGCTGGAAGGGGGCGGGGCTACACGGCACTGTACTGTATTGTGCCAGGCTAGCAGCATGAGAGACAGAGAGCTCGCTATACAGCATCAGAAGACCCTAAATAGTGAGTCTGACACAGGGAAGGGCCACTGTATGTGTGTGTGTGACTACCATATATGTATGAATGTGTACATGTGTGCATGTGTGTGACTGTATGTGTATAGGTGGTTGACTACATATAAGTGTGCTTGTGTGTCACTGTATGTTTACATGTGTGACTATATATGTATGTATACAGGTGTGTGACTATATGTATATAAATTGAGTGAATGTATGCGTGCCTGCCTGTATGTGTTTAGGTGTGTATGTGTATAGGCGTGTGATTTTACGCATGTATCAATGCATGGGTTATTATTTTCTTCATCTGTAGCCCAAATAAATGTCTAGCTATCCCCCCCTCCCCCATAAGAAGCTGTACAGCAGCTACTAGCCCTTTGCCCTTACACATACATAACTCCCAGCTTTTTGAAATCACAATGAGGGACCTTGACGCGTGTGAAAAGGGGGCGTGATCTATGTGAAAGGGGCATGGCCTCATGGCAGAGCCACAATTGCGAGTCATGCCCCCTTTTACCATCACTGAGGGGGCATGCCCAGCAGTAGCGATCTTGCCACGGGCAAGCAGGACTTTTGCCCTGGGCGCCGGCACCATGTCAAGATCCGCTACTGTGCCCCCCGCTGTGTCCCCCGCTGTGAAGGGAACTAGATGCTACCCGTCTAGTTTCCCTTCGTGGAGAGGACCTTTGCTGTGTGGTGCGCAATGATGTAATCACACACAGCATTGTGGGACTGACACAGACGCTAGAGTGTCTATCTGTCCCATAGATCCGAGTAGAGGAGCGGCGCCGGCGGAGGTCTGCAGCGGTCGGGAATCAGGAGCGGGGATAGTATTATTTTTTGTGTGTGTAAGCGGCGCTACTCCTACAGGGGGCACAAATGGGGGCACAACTCTACAGGGGGCGTAACTGACCACACCCCCTGTATGAAGCCACGCCCCTCTTTTCCGCCTGGGCACCAAAAGGGCTAGAACCGGCCCTGATGCCCAGCGCTCTGTGAGCCGCTGGCATGCCCCCACTCCCTCTCTTATCTGTGAATAGATGCTGTTGGGAGGTATGCCCATATCAGGGCCAAAACTAGGATCTTCATCACCTGGGGCAAGGCAGTAATTTGGCACCCCCAAACCACCCCACCCCCCTTCCCCCCAAAAAAAACAAACAAACAAAAAAACAGCAAAACAAACTGTCAGACCAAAATAATCAGATTATCAAAAAAATTTAAATAAGGGGATACTATTATACAATATTACCCTATGTGCCTCAAATGCCCTAAGCATCCCATGCCCCACCAGCTTGTTCAACTACATGCTCCTCTGTATGTCCCCATACATTGATTTATATCATAACACGTCATCACTGCACTACAATCCCCTATCCACTGCACTACATCACTATACTACATCCCCTACACGTTGAACTACATCAATACACTACATGCCCCTATGCACTGCACTTAGGGTTGCCACCTCATGCATCATCGGTTCCTGGAGATCCCCACCCCCATGCGGCACCAAGCAGTGTTCATGTTAATAAAATGATGTACCCTATTTATAAAATATTTTACGTACAAACAATCTAAATGAAACAGCGTATCTTGGATAAATTACAGGCATTTGGTGCCTTAAAACTAGATTGTGTGAAAGAGGGAAGAACCATGGAAGTGTAAGTGTTGCACACAACCTAATCAATGTCAAGCTTCAACAGGTTAAACAAACAAATGCACTACTAAAAGGTGTTTGTTAGTGATTAAAAAATATACATATATCTATATATAACTTTAGCCTCTAGTTGTTTCATGCATGCTCATTATATTATGCCTGTCAGCTCTCGTTGCTTCTCACATGAGCCGGGCCGGCATTACTTCACCACCACAGCCCGGGGAAACACTGAGGAAGAGCTGCTGATGGCAATGTCATGGCAGCTTCGGCTCAGTCTGGGCTGAATACGGTCTCACGAGATTTTATGTCATCATCTCGCGAGACAGTCAGTGTAGTTCACTGAGTTCCTTGGCTGCCAATGAGCACTGCTGGTGCTCCCAGGGTCCCCTTATTCCTGGAGAATCCAGGAATCCAGGGTGAAGGGAAAAGCCTCCTGGAGGGTTGCCACCAAATCCTGGAGAATCCAGGAAATCAGGGAGAGGTGTCAACCCTAACTGCACTACATACCCTATATGCTACACTACATCCCCCTATAAGCTACACCAAATCCCCCCATCTGGTAGGCAAAGCGGAGGTTGATACTGCTAACTGGGAGCACAGTGCACTTCTATAGCTTGTACAGTGCACTGCACACTAGTCGCAGCACTGTATGGCAAAGAAGTTTAAGACAGTAGCCGACATAAGAGAGATTCCAGGTACCGGAGCTCACCTGCACAGTGTCGGAGCCAGCTGCGGGCAGACAGGTGGGTCAGAGACATTACCCCAGGAGCTGTCTGCTGTCTCACTGGAGCAGCACAGCACTGCCGGTAAAAAATCAAAACAAAAACCCTGCTCCTTAGTAACTCCTTTGCGCCCCGTCAAATCCTGCACCCGGGGCACATGCCCCCTTAGCCCCCCCCTAATTACGGCCCTGCGTCACACGCCGGGGGGAAGGGTGGGCGGGAAATCAGGGACACCAACTTACTACCTTGCCCCGGGTGCCAAAAATCCTAGTTTCGGCACTGGGATTGTGCTGGGAAATGATAACTGCAGTATGTGATGTGTAGAGCTCAAGGCCCCCATCCACTAGGGAGTTTTATCTCAGCAATGAGTTGTATCCAATTATCCTGCAATCTGGCTGGTAGCTTCCCGGGAGCCCTGCGATTGCGATTTGCTACTTGAGTGTATTTTTTACATGTGATTTATCTCATGCAATCTAATGTTATTAAACCTATTTCTGTGCAATTGAGATAAATATAACGTGCAGTACATGTGGTCTGCGATTGCGATGGGAGACACACGGGAACGCGCGTTGCATCGTAATCGCACGAAAAGGACATGCAATGTGACACTTCATGCTATCTGTCTGAGGAATTCATCTCAATTGCATAAAAACAAGCAATATCGCACTAGTGCATGGAGGCCATCACTACGGACAAGTGTGCAGTTTGGGTGCTGTATGCAATGGAATGAAACAAGTCATTGCTTAGTACTGTAGCTCTTCTTATTTGTGCTCTGTCACATTTGTCAGCATTTGCTGTGATGTTTCTTGTACACAAAAGCAAGGCCAAGCTGTTACTTTTCTAAGTTATAAAGGATGAAGTTAAGAAAGCAGGAATCAATGGACTCTGGTGGTAAACATTATAGTTACTTGATTTAATGTCCTTTGCCTTTGCGAAGAAGTGCAGTGACAGCTTGATTGGATGATTGCTATTGCTAAAGTGTAGTACAACATCATCGTGCCACTCAATGAAAGGTATTGTAGCAAGAAATCACTATACATATGCTTACTACAACTGTCAGAAACAACTGCATTTCCGCAGTCTGTACAGACCTTTCAGCTGTGACAATCACAGGTTGCTGTCTGGCAGGGAATATTTTCAGGATAGACAAATTGCTTCCTCTCAAATGCCCAATAGAAGAAATGAGTTCAATAAATAATGAAATATGAAATCAATGGTTCCATTACATATGTCCCTGCTATTGTACCTGAAACTTACATTACCATGCAGTTATTCTGAATGCTGAGGAGATTGGATTTTTGCAACACTGTGCAAATGGTAGCAATATTCTCCAGTATCCAATAAACATGGCTTGTATTTAGAAATGATAAACAGCAGTAAAATGCCAACTGTTTAGACTATATGACCTTTTCATCACTTGGTTTTAGCCATGTACCTTAGACTTTGCATATGTCTTAGCCATTTATATATGCTCTGGTTCAAAATGGTTTACATCACTGGTTCTCTACTCCAGTCCTCAATTACCACCAGGTATCTGACTGAAAGGAGAGGCTGGCTTAAAGATTTTGATCTGAGTGCTGGTAAAATTACAGACTAGACAAACAATGAACCTGGCACTGGGATTAAGAGTCAGAAGTTTTACTAGTATCCTGGCATTGAGGTAAGAGTCAACACCCCTGAAGAAGTCATATGTGATTAAACGTGTTGGGGGAATGCTATATTCTTATGGGTGGATTAAACAACTGAAAACTTTGTATCTGAAATGAACAATACATATGTGATAGTATTGTAATTTTTATGTTTTTTATGTACACATGCTTGTTTGTGGCATGTGAATAGAGATAGGACACCTGATAGGACACCTGTTTCAGATAGATCTTTTGTACCTACAGTAGCATGGGGTGGGTGTCCTAACACTAATGATGACAGCCAGGGACGGACTGGGGCCTCTTTCTGGCCCTGGCACATGAAAGGGAGCGCAAGCGACTAGAATGGGGCACGCAAACGGCAAATGGAGGCATGCCGCGAGTCAGGGGGTGTCGACTCGCGGCACGTCACCATGTTGCTAAGCAACGGGGCACTATGGATGGCAGCGGGGGACAAACCAGAGAACCGGGAGCTGCGCTGCGTGCAGCCTTCCCGGCTCTCTGTGGACCGGACCGGCTCACCAGCCCATCGGCCCTTCTGGCATTCGCCAGAAGTCCTAGATGGGCAGTCCGGCCCTGATGACAGCTATGGCTGTGGAGGGAAAAACAGTGGGCGGCCCAGCCTTCCGAATGAAGACAGATGGAAAGTGGTCACAGATGTATTCGATTCCTTACATAAAATATACTACCCTGGTGCACCACAATATCATATCCAAAATACTGTACATTGGAAATTCTCCAAAATAAATTGGAAATTAAAGTAAAGTCCTGTAGAATTATCAGACTATTGGACTAACCAGCAGCATTTCTGAGATTTCCAAATCCTGTCTCAAGCTACATCACAGTCCCAACATTCTCATCTTTTTACACTTGTAACCGCACCTACTAAGCTATAACAAAACAATAGAAAAAAATCTGCAAGATTAGCTATCGGAGTCAAGGAAATATTAAACCTCTATCAAACTTGTAGATACAAGGAAAAATAACGTCAGCTCACCTTAATATGCTACCCACAGTACAACAGTACAAATACTGTCTCCAATTGCAAAGAAACACATGAACCTGACTATAGTAGACACGTCTGGTAACTATGACAACACCTCGTATCAGTGGGATCCAGAACTCTTGTATCACAACTGACAGATCACTTTGCTAAGCAACTGTATTGTAAACAAAAGTGGTTCTCGACCTGGGTACTGTAATGTTCACGCATACTTGAAAAATGTTCTAAAATGGCGGGGTGGGGCCAGATGTCCAGGTGATAATTAGACACAGAAGGAAAGCAGTGTCCCAGGGATCTATGTTGCCATCATCACATAGGGACCCTAATAACAAAATGTAAAAGTCTAGCTATCCCTTTATCCCTATAAAAGCAAGCACTTGTGGATTATAGTTTTATTGTCAATATGTTTTGTTAACAAATTGTGATATGTGAAAACTACTGTATATGTGCAATTAAATCTATTGTATTTTTTAAAATAAAATCTTGTTTATAGCATATTAACTTAAAGTGTCATATATAGACTATGTAATTCAAGTCAATGTAAAAATGTACTATAAACTATGAAATGATTATTGCTCGTTAAGGCCATTGGGGACCAGGACATTTACATCCAATGGCCTTAATGTGCAATTATAATTTCAGAAACATATTTCTGGGATGCTGTTTAACCTATATTTGCATTCATTTAGAGCTCTTGAAGGTCCTTGAAGGTCCTTACACCAGGTCATCTGAAGTATAGAACCCACTTATATAATACTTTGACGATTGCCAGTTTTTCACTGCTGCTTGCCTTTGATTATCAATAACAGTCTCCTGATTAGACGTCTTTGTGGTGCGTTACCTGTGGACCTCCTGCAGCCGAGTGCATGTCCCTTTGTCTCTGGCAAGAGCCAGGGCAGTGGCAAACACAGGATTTCTAGAAGGGGGTTCCCAAATGTTATCCAGAATCTCCCAATCAGCAGAACATTGGTGCAAGTGTGGGAGTCTGGGGGATCCATAGAAGAACCTAGTACCAACCCTGGACATATATGTACACATTTTGTCTTTTTATACACTGGATAGTGTATGGAATACAGTATTAATAATGAATGAATATCTTCCTGGCAGCTACGCAGCTCAGATCCTCATGCTTAGCACACTTGGTAGAAGAAGCTGCCATCACTGGTCATGTGCAGAGCACTGCCCTGTCCCTTAAACATGCATACTGTGGAAACAACTCCAGTAATCATATTATATGCTATTGTGGTCATAATTTGAGATGCTGGCCAATAGGAAGGGGGTTTCCATGCAACCAGAACACCACTGCCCCCCCCCCCCCCTGGTTTTAGTCTATGCAGGGGAGACATTAATAATCACCAGAGAAATTAAAGATCCATTTTCTCACATAAAGGGAGATTAATCGATCTTTGGAGAGTGATAAAGTAGACATATAAAGTACCAACCACAGCCAGTAAAATGACAGGTAGGAGCTGATTGGTTGGTACTTTATCTCTCCACTTTATCACTCTCCAAGGTTTGATACATCTCCAGGGGCGGAATGGCCATAGGGCTTACCAGGAAGATACCCGATCGGCTGACGTATCTGTGTGGCCTGTTTTGTGTGTTGTCATGTGGCCTCACCCCCCACATAACGGGTGGTCTTCTGTTTGCCGCCGGTCGGGCTCCCGGCGCTCAGTATACCGGCGCCGGGAGCCCGACAGCCGGCATACCGACAATTATTTTCCCTCGTGGGGGTCCACGACCCCCATAGAGGGAGAATAAAATAGTGTGGCGCGCGTAGCGCGCCACCGTGCCCGTAGCGTGGCGAGCGCAGCGAGCCCGCAAGGGGCTCATTTGCGCTCGCCAAGCTGTCGGTAAGCCGGCGGTCGGGCTCCCGGCGCCGGGATGCTGGTCGCCGGGAGCCCGACCGCCGGCCAGCCGTAGTGAACCCCACATAACAGGCATGACAGCCCACCACATTGTCCTTATCCATTCTGTTATTCCATCTCTACAGTACAGAAACTTCCATGGCTACATTGTATGTTATACTTCTAGTGCTGTCCATGTCGGGCCACTTCTACAAAATTTTACAGGGCCATTTTTATATCCCAATCTGCCCTTGTTCTCAGACACAATTGCACCAAAAGATGCAAAGGAAGGCCGCAATTGCGTACAATCAGACCCTATGAGATGGGATCCTGCCTCAACAGATCCCACCCTCTTATCAGACTGTACCTCCATTAGGGTTGCTTCCATAAATTTCCCGGCCTTGTTTTCCATCTCAATCCACCCCTGTACATCTCTATATATCCGTACAGTATATACAGTATGCCACAATCATTTTGACAAGAGATGTTGAACAAGCAACATTATACATGCAGGATACAGCACGTTTTGTAGACAGCAGATGCAGTTGCCTGTTTGTCATTTGTTGCAACAATCCTGCTGTGTGCACTGAACCATATCACCTTCCCATTGCTAAAAGGATGGGTAATACAGTTTCCATCTCAAAATCATAGTTTTGTACCAAAACACTGAAAATGCGCAATATCCGGGTGCTATGGCCAGATAAGGAAACATCGGTAACTTTAATGAGGGCTGAATGTTGGGCATGTTTGGCAAATTATGTTGTGATAAACTTGAAAGTGTGTTATGACTCTGAGGAAGGTTGGTGCTGGCATAGAAGTGCACTGAAGATACATTTTCAGTTTAGGACAACAGTGAATGTAGATGTATTTTCTTTCACTGTGATGTCTGTGCATTGCTCTAAATACATTTTATATGGGTGAAGCAGCAATTGTCTAGAAATGTCAGGCACAGGCCTAAGCAGAGTACATTCTGGGTTCTATTCAGCAGGGCTGTTTCTAGCCAATTTGGCTCCCAGTGCAAGATTTAAAAATGCGGGGCCCCCCCCCATTGACATAACCCAAAAATGCGCCCCCCCCTATAGATATAAAAAGTAAAAGGTATGCCCCCGACAAAGGGGGTGTGGCCTCAATAAAATGGGAGTGGTCTCTGTAAAATGGGCGTGGCCTCGTCTGAAAAGACTACCTTACACTCCAATTTTTGACCTTGCACCGACAGATCACGGCGAGCACAGGAAAAAAATACAAAATATATATTATGCCATACACTGCAATGCCCTTGATACATTAAAACCCCATTTTCCACATTACGGCAGGCAAGAGTCCCCATTTTTCACATTACGGCAGGCACGTGTCCCCATTTTACACATTACGGCAGGCAAGAGTCCCCATTTTACACATTACGGCAAGCAAGAGTCCCCATTTTACACATTACGTCAGTCAAGTGTCCCCATTTTACACATTAAGGCAGGCAATAGTCCCCATTTTACACATTACTTCAGTCAAGTGTCCCCATTTTACACATTAAGGCAGGCAATGGTCCCCATTTTACAGATTAGGTCAGTCAAGTGTCCCCATTTTACACATTACGGCAGGCAATAGTCCCCATTTTACACATTCCGGCAGGCAAGTGTCCCCATTTTACACATTCCGGCAGGCAAGTGTCCCCATTTTACACATTACGGCAGGCAAGTGTCCCCATTATACACATTCCGGCAGACAGGTGTCCCCATTTTACACATTCCGGCAGGCAAGTGTCCCCATTATACACATTAGGCAGTCACGTGTCCCCATTTTACACATTCCGGCAGGCAAGAGTCCCCATTTTACACATTACGGCAGACAGGTGTCCCCATTTTACACATTCCTGCAGGCTAGAGTCCCCATTTTACACATTACGGCAGGCAAGTGTCCCCATTTTACACATTCCGGCAGACAAGTGTCCCCATTTTACACATTAAGGCAGGCAAGTGTCCCCATTTTACACATTCCGGCAGGCAAGTGTCCTCATTTTACACATTACGGCAGGCAAGTGTCCCCATTATACAAATTCCGGCAGACAGGTGTCCCCATTTAACACATTCCGGCAGGCAAGTGTCCCCATTTTACACATTAGGCAGGCACGTGTCCCCATTTTACACATTCCGGCAGGCAAGTGTCCCCATTTTACACATTATGGCAGACAGGTGTCCCCATTTTACACATTCCGGAAGGCAAGAGTCCCCATTTTACACATTACGGCAGGCAAGAGTACCCATTTTACACATTACGGCAGACAGGTGTCCCCATTTTACACATTCTGGCAGGCAATAGTCCCCATTTTACACATTACGGCAGGCAAGTGTCCCCATTTCACACATTACGGCAGACAGGTGTCCCCATTTTACACATTCCGGCAGACAAGTGTCCCCATTTTATACATTAAGGCAGGCAAGTGTCCCCATTTTACACATTCCGGCAGGCAAGTGTCCCCATTTTACACATTACGGCAGGCAAGTGTCCCCATTATACACATTCCGGCAGACAGGTGTCCCCATTTTACACATTCCGGCAGGCAAGTGTCCCCATTTTACACATTAGGCAGGCACGTGTCCCCATTTTACACATTCCGGCAGACAAGAGTCCACATTTTACACATTACGGCAGACAGGTGTCCCCATTTTACACATTCCGGAAGGCAAGAGTCCCCATTTTACACATTACGGCAGGCAAGAGTCCCCATTTTACACATTACGGCAGACAGGTGTCCCCATTTTACACATTCGGCAGGCAAGAGTCCCCATTTTACACATTACGGCAGGCAAGTGTCCCCATTTTACACATTACGGCAGACAGGTGTCCCCATTTTACACATTCCGGCAGACAAGTGTCCCTATTTTACACATTAAGGCAGGCAAGTGTCCCCATTTTACACAGTACGGAAGGTGGGGGTGGGGAGGGAGGGAGAGAGAGGGAGAGGGGCTGACTTACATTTAAAACGGTTCTTCCCGCTCTTCAGCCGCCTCTCCCTCGTCGGCGCGGCGCCGGCCGGCTTGGCTCCCCCTTCTCCCTCCTCCCGAGTGCCCAGCTCGGGGGGGCAGAGTTTCGCGGAATGATGCGATTGCGTCGTGACGTCATGACGATCTCGCATCATTCCACGAAACTCCGCCTCCCCGAGCTGGGCACTCGGGAGGAGAGAGGAGGGGGGATTGAAAGTGCTCAAGAAGTGCCGCGGCGGGCGCCCCGTGCAGTTGCACAGCGCGCCCGCCGCAGGAATCGGCTCTGCTATTCAGGTTTGGAAGCAAACCAAAAAATCATGTTGCACTGCAGGTGGGGTAAATGTAACGTGCAGAGAGATTAAGATTTGGGTGGGTTATATTGTTTCTGTGCATAGTAAAAACTGGCTGCTTTATTTTTACACTGCAATTTAAACTTCAGTTTGAACACACCCCACCCAAATCTAACTCTCTCTGCACATGTTACATCTGCCCCACCTACCGTGCATGGTTTTGCCCATTAGTGTGCTTTTTTTGTTTGCTAACAAACCTGAATAAGGCCTTCTGTTTTCAACAGGAATGCTAACCAACACTATTAAGATTTTGTCAATGTTTACTCCATTTTGATATTTGTACTTTAATTAAGACTAAGGGGCTAATCTGTGTGTGGGAGTTTCTCGCACCCGTCCGTCACCATGGCAACAGCCACACTTTACGGCAGCCCAAACTCACACATACAGTAAGTGCTTGCTTGCTGTAATTTGAGCAAATTTGGACAGATATCAGTCTGCGAGGACTGCGAGTTTGGGTGTCGTTGCCGGTATTGAAACACTGCGGCAACAGCAATTTTCACCCTTTGCACATAATGGGATTGACCCCTTAGAGGTGTGGGCATTAAAGAATCGTTAATATACTTCAGTTGCTCTGGATCTGCCGTATTCAATATGACATATCTTACAAAACATACTGCTTAAAATAGAAAGACGAACACTGGAATGATTTGGTGTCTTTTTACTTACATAATACAACAATTATAGTACAAAAATTATAATAGAAATAAAAATATTAGTTTTTCTAAATAAAACTTGAAAAGGGTGTAAAGTCTTATATATTTAGGGGATAAAAATAGAGATTTTCTCTGACAAGGGCCCTCATTCCGAGTTGTTCGCTCGCAAGCTGCTTTTAGCAGCATTGCACACGCTAAGCCGCCGCCTACTGGGAGTGAATCTTAGCTTAGCAAAATTGCGAACGAAAGATTCTCAAAATTGCGAATAGAAATTTCTTTGCAGTTTCTGAGTAGCTCGGGACTTACTCTGCCACTGCGATCAGTTCAGTCAGTTTCGTTCCTGGTTTGACATCACAAACACACCCAGCGTTCGCCCAGACACTCCCCCGTTTCTCCAGCCACTCCCACGTTTTTCCCAGAAACGGCAGCGTTTTTTCACACACTCCCATAAAACGGCCAGTTTCCGCCCAGAAACACCCACTTCCTGTCAATCATATTACGATCACCAGAACGAAGAAAAAACCTCGTAATGCCATGAGTAAAATACCAAACTTCTTAGCAAATTTACTTGGCGCCGTCGCAGTGCGAACATTGCGCATGTGCAATTAGCAGAAAATCGCTGCGATGCGAAGAAAATTACCGAGCGAACAACTCGGAATGAGGGCCAATGTCCCATTATAATTTTTAATGAAAAGTATTTTCTTCTAATTGCTGCAGTTATATACAGTATTTTTTTTTTTTATCATTTGCAGTATCAACTCTGCCAAAGTCATATCACAGAGGCAAAAGGAATTTCTGATTTTAGAGCCTCCAATCATAAAAAAAATACACATTTAGAGTTGTGAGATGCAGCATGTTCTGTCTGCATTGTCTCTCTTGAGAGAATTCAATCTATGGTACGTGTGACTGCCTCTTCATGTTACTTACAGCTTAGTGAGCCAGCTCAGGAAGATCACACACCTCCTGATGCTCTGATAAAATGACAGTGAAACAAGCTGTTTTTGTGGACCAGACCATGCAAGTACTAGTCAACCAGATGAACAGTGGCCACAAAAAAATAAATTCAAAAGCTGTTTTTGAAAGAACCGTATCATACACAGCTTTACATTTTCTGTTTATGTCAAAATATTGAGTGTATGTTCTCCATTATTTTTCTCCATCGTTATTTTTTTTTAAAATTAGTATTGAGACCATTTACACTACTGGGGACTGAATGGGGGCACCAGAAGGGAGTACAAGCAGATTGCCAATTTAAGCTTGGTACGCAGCCATTGGTGTATATTTCATTAATGTCGGCTTCTCAGTGCCACTGATTATCTAGTTTCAGCATTTAAAATGTAAATATTATTAAATGCAAAATATGCCTATTTTACATTTCATTTTATAGCTGTTTAAAATCCCGTGTCCTGAAGCGCCAACAACTGTCAATTTTTAAAAGCCTGTTAGTATAGTAAAGCCCATTCTTTCCATGTGTTACTACCTTTTTGCAGTTTATTTCTCCAATTGGTTCCTTTTTATTTAACATTTCCTAATAAGATCACTTATCTATCAAAGGGTATTTCTGTTAAATTTTTGTTTTACCGACCAGCAGATGATGCCATAGAGTATCCCTAATAAATATTGCCATATTATACTACCATTTCGTAATTATTATTTTTTTTATTAACGCCCTTTTTTCCAGTAAAGATACTTGAGGATCATGCTTTAACAAAGGCACACAATGATACTACTGTACAGTAAATAACTTTGGGGCAGATGTATTAAGCCTGGAGAAGTGATAAAGCAGTAATAAGTGGCACCAGCCAATCATAACAAGTTTGAAAAATGACAGTTAGTAGCTGATTGGCTGGTGCGTTATCACCTTCCACTTATTACTGCTTATCACTTCTCCAGGCTTAATACATTGCCCCAATATTCACTATGATATGTATACATTGCTGAGTAGGCATACTGTTCAAATTTTAAAATACAGTAAGGTGTCTGTCTTTCAGTGCAAAAGCTAAAAAAAAAAAAAAGAATAGATTTTATTTAGAGAGGCAAGATATTCCAATGATTTACTGTATATATGGTGTTGATGAAGGAATTAAGAGGCAATCCCAGCTTAAAGAGAGCCTGGAGCAGTATAAAATGGGCACATTTTTACACCGCCCTGAAGGTGTTGGCAAATGAAACTTAGTACTGTACATTTAATGTAATAGCTTTTACTAAGTCTTCACACATTTTATACTTGAAGACTGTTGTTAAGTGCACATGGTCCAATGCAATAAAGATTGTGAAACTAAAAGCATTGTCTGTAGGAGAAAACACAAAAGGTTAAATTAGGAAAATAGTAAAAAAATAAAGCTATACATTAAGGTGGAGGGTCTAGATTTTTAGAACAGCTGAAATATTATTTAGACCTAAAATCTAACCACTATTTATATTAACCAGACTATTTGCCATCAAAGCCAGGACAGTGCATACGATAGGAAGCTGTTATGGTGATTACTCTGGCCCATTAAAAGCTCCATCCAAAGCCGGCATAATGTTCTCAGAGAGGACAGCAATGCAGGGAGGTGCTGGACTACAGGGGAGCTCTCCCTGCTCTGCTGTGCAGTAGCCACTGATGCTGAGCCTGTCAAACTGACAAGCAGCAGCATCAAGGAGCCTCAGCGCTGTTCTCCCAGTGCTGCTGCTGCTGTAGATAGGAATTTTTTCCTGCTACAGCAGCCATTAGTAGCTGAGGCTCCGCCCCTTCCCACAGGCCCTGCCCCCTCCACAGCCCACGGCACCTCCTGGATAGGGTAAGTTATGGAAAGTTTCCATTCCTTATTAAAAGTTTATTTTCTTATCTCCCCTTCTCAAATCTTTGCACCTTTCTGTCCTCTCCAGCTATTTCCTTAACCCAGTGATTTTCAACCTTTTTTATTCGCGGCACACCGAACAATATTTTAAAATTGCCAAGGCACACCATCAGTTCCCCACAGAAAAAAACAAAACACACACATTGGCCCTCACAGTAAAACAAAAATCCACACTTTCAGATGGGTCCACGTTTATCTTGACCTTTAATAGGATTAACTGAGACTGGCCAGTCGGACTTAATCCCCTGCTGTAATGACTTAATCCCCTGCTGTATTGTTCTCTGTATTATATTGCAGCTGAGAACAATAGATTAAGGGTTTATTCTAATAAATCATGTTGTGCCTAGGCGCAGAAAACTAGTCAAGATAACCGTAGACCTATCTGTACATTGGCCTACACAGAAAAAACAATCACATTGCTCCCCACATAAATCATGTTGCTCCCTACATAAATCCTATTGCGCCACACATAAATCAATCACATTTCTCCCCACATAAATCCTATTGCTCCCCACATGAATTATTCACATTGTTCCCCCAATACATCCATAAATTCTTATTCTCCCCACATAAATCCTATTTAAATCCTATTGTTCCCCACAGGAGAAATAAAATAACAAATATTATTATCAGCTGTCCTCCTCCCTGTCCCTCAGTGACAGGGGGTTGTTCATAGTGGAGTTCTGCGAATACTGAGCAGCGGGCGGTCGGGCAGGTGTGGATGTGGGTTGGCAAGTAAAGCTGTGTATGCAGGCGGGAACTGGAAGATGTGTATGCAGGCAGGTGGGATGGCTGGGTGGTGAGACGCGGCGGCGGTGACCTATGATATCACACCGTTTTCAAGGCATAGGTCAAGGACGGAGCACGATTAATCCTCTAAGAAGAGCCTGGGCCAACAGTTCACTCTGAAGGTGCAGGAAGCTGCTCTGGCTCCGCGGCACACCTTGCAACTGGTCGCGGCACACTAGTGTGCCATGGCACACTGGTTCAAAAAGCCTGCCTTAACCCCTTCATCCCCTGTTCCATCTCACTGCCTCCCACCCAATCTCTCTGTGTACTGTTTCTTCCATTCTTTCCTCCACTGTCTGTCCAAGCTGCAAATTTCTGTGCCTGTCTCCTTGATTCTTGTTGTGGGCATTATGTGAAAGGGGCACTACTACTGTGGGCCCTATGCGTGTAAGGAGCACTACTACTGTGGGCACTATGTGTGTAAGGGGCACTACTACTGTGGGCACTATGTGTGTAGGGAGCATTACTACTGTGAGCACTATGTGTATGTGTGTAAGGGGCACTACTACTGTGGGCATTATGTGTTTAAGGGGCACTACTATTGTGGGAATTGTGTGTGTAAGCGGCATTACTACTGAGGGCATTGTGTGTTAGGGACACTACTACTGTGGGCATTATGTTTATAAGTGGCACTACTACTGTGGTGATTATGTGTATAAATTGCACTACTGCAGTGGGCATTATGTGTAAGTGGCAATACTACTGTGGACATTATGTGTGTAAGCGGCATTACTACTGTGGGCATTATGTGTGTAAGCGGCATTACTACTGTGGGCATTATGTTTATAAGTGGCACTACTACTGTGGGCATTATGTTTATAAGTGGCACTACTACTGTGGTGATTATGTGTATAAATTGCACTACTACTGTGGGCACTATGTTTTTAAGTGGCACTACTATTGTGGTCATTGTGTGTATAAGTTGCACTACTGCAGTGGGCATTGTTTGTTAGCAGCACTACTACTGTGGGCATTATGTGTGTAAATGGTATTACTGCTATGGGAATTATGTGTGCAAGGGGCACTTATACAGTGGGTATTATGTATATAAGTGGCATTACTACTGTGGGTATTATGCCCATAGTAAGCGGCACTACTATTATTAAATTTATTATTACATTTTATTTATAAGGCGCCACATGTGTTTCGCAGCACCGTACAAAGGACAGTACAGGGAGACAAAACATAGCATTACAGTAAATAAATAACAGAAATAGAGTACAGGTAACAGAGCACCACACGTTCTCAAGACATAATACAGCTAAGATGTAAGTATTGATGGAGTGATCATCGTACTACTAGAGGCTGGTGGCCATAGATGGAGATGAGCCTTTACTAGCAGGATAAAGATGGTCATTGAGTAGGGGAGAGCTGCGAGTGAAATGTGTCAAGACGAGGGCTTAGATAACAAGAGGAAAGAGGGCCCTGCTCTGAAGAGCTAACAATCTAGTGGGGAGGGGCGACAGACAAATGACATGAGGTGCAGGCAAGTTTGAGGTAGCCTGATGGCAGTATGCAAACAAAGCTGTGATGTTCACGGCATGAGGCAGGGGGATGGAGGCGCGGCTTCAGCACTGGGTTATGCATCGGGAAGGTATGCTTTGATGAATAGGTGGGTTTTTAGTGCCCGTTTGAAGCTTTGCAAGGTCGGGGAGAGTCTAATGGAGCGGGGAGTGCGTTCCACTGAAGGGGTGCAGCACGGGCAAAATCCTGAACTCGTGCATGGGAAGCAGTGACCAGGGCGGTGGAGAGGCGACGGTCATTAGTCGACCGTAGGGGGCGGGAGGGAGTATGAAGGGAAAGGAGGTTGGGGATGTAGGGAGCAGTGGAATTAGAGATGGCCTTGTATGTGAGGGTGAGGAGTTTGAAGAGGATTCTGTAGGGGAATGGGAGCCAGTGTAGATTTTGTCGAAGGGGAGTGGCAGATGTGGTGCGGCGGGAGAGGAAGATAAGCCTAGCTGCGGAGTTCAGGACAGATTGGAGGGGATCAAGATGGGAGCAAGCAAGGCCAGTGAGGAGAACATTGCAGTAGTCAAGTCGTGAGATGACCAGTGAGTGGATGATGAGTTTAGTTGCAATCTGGGAGAGATATGGCCTGATACGAGCCATGTTGCGTAGCTGGAAACGACAGGATTGTGCCAGAGCTTGGATGTGGGGTGCAAAGGAGAGGGAGGAGTCAAGAGTGACGCCCAAGCAGCGGAGTTGGGGAACGGGGGAGATGATGGTGTTGTCAACAATGATGGAGATATTGGTCGGGGGTGTTGCTCTGGATGGGGGGAAGATGATGAGTTCAATTTTGTCCATGTTGAGCTTTAGAGAGCGTTTAGACATCCAGGAGGAGATTGCGGAGAGGCAGCAATCTACTGTGGTTATTATGTGTGTAAGGGGCACTACTACTGTGGGTATTATGTGTATAAAGGACACTACTACTGTGGGCACTATGTGTAAGTGGCACTAATACTGTGGACATGGGAGGATGTAATAGGGTGTGAGAATCAGAAAGTGAGAGATTTTGTGAGAGTTCTGTTTTTTTTTTCAAGTTGCAATCATTTACATGGTAAAATCAACCTGGTTTTGCCATGTAAATGATTGACAAACTCTCACAAAATCTCTCACTTTCTGATTCTCACACCCTATTACATACCCCCCTATGTGTGACTACTGTGTGTCATAACGTGAATAAGGGACATTACTATGTGGTGCAATATGAATCAGAGGCATTCTGCTGTGTAATGTGAATAAGATTGCGTTACTTGTGGTGTAATTTGAATTGGGGGTACTATTGTGTGGCCATGCCCTTTCCTTGTGAGACCACACCTCTTTTGTGTGGTGCATGCCTTTGCTGTGTGCAGTCCCTTCACAATGTATAGAAGGAGGAGTGCAAATTTTTAGTTTGCAGGTAGGTGCGATTCGTGTGGAATAGTGTCATCGTGGCCCCGCCCCCTGCCTCTTAATGCTGGTAATCTCGGCATTGAGTTGCTGGAGGCAGGGCAATGATGATGCGATCACATGGTCACGCCCCAGCTCTGCCCCTTTGCAGCATCATTGACCCCGACCACACCCTCTGACGCCATGCCACGCCCCTCCCTGTGCCGGCATGACTGTCCCCTCCTGCATGGGGCAGACAGAATATTGGCAAGCATGCTCAGAAGTCTATGAACTAAGTATAGGAGAGAGATAATGTGGACAAAGGTAAAGTAAAGTACACAGCCTGCAACATGGAAGTTAGGAACTGATTGGTTGGTACTTTATCTCTGTTTACTGTATCTCTCTCCAAGGCTTAGTACATAGACCCCAAAATCCCTAGTGAATGTATGTGACCAGCCCCAAAACATGCACAATTGCTAAAAATTGAGAGGTCCATACTTGTATAAGCCCCAGTCTTTGTGTCTCCTTGGCGGAGCAGCTAAATCAGTAATAAATAATATACATCTATGAATGAAGAAGATACACTAGATACATACAGATTGCTGCGCTGCTCGGAGTGAATAAAAATAACAGCTCTGTTGTGTTTCCAGTAAATGGAGATATATGACAGATCCCCGAAGGGAAGCACCAGACTGGATAGACATTTGGTAGCTGCTCTGAACAAAACTGGCCTGTTTTGTAAGTAGTAATTTCTGCATGTAATGATTCTAAGTGCATAGAAAAATATTTTGCACATCTGGTCTCTTGACAGAAGAAAAAAATCTGTCAAAAATGTACCTGAGCTACTCAGAGATGGGAAATTGCTACCAAACCTTTAAAACGACTAAAATGTATCTATAGGATCCAAAAAGTTTTATTATTGCAAGCCTAAAGTTTGGAAACTCATACTCCTGATTTTTTTTAGATACATCGGTATATACGGAAAGGCATATGGATGTATGGACAAAATGGCAACAGTTTCAAATGCGCACCCTGCAGTGTGTATAGCTACCCGAAGCATCACACTTCCTCATACTGTTGGCCCCACCCCCTCATGTGATTTCTTATGTTTGGGGGCGGTGACAGCACAGGGTACCGTGAACCCTGCTCTTGCGCTGAAGGCATATGAACTTATTAGACAAAAACATTTCACACCAAGGCCTATTGCAATTTACTGTACAAAAAAGGAGAGACCTGGGCGCTGAGTAATAAAATTCTATGTTTTTGTCAAGCTGAATAACAATCCACCCTTGTCATTATCAACAGCTGACTGCATGACATTGTATCACCCCTTCCCCAGACACAAGCTGAACCTGTGGAATTGATGTCCCAGGTAACATCTCTCTCAAGGCCACATGAACAGCTGCAAGTTCAGGGTCTAGAGATGGTAAACTCACCAGTCTGTCTGGAGCACCCACAAAGCAAGTCCTACCCCAAGGACACAAGTGGACAAACAGCATGGGATAGGGTAGGATTATAAGAGGGGAACACAGGGGCGGTCGTCCCGAGGCCCCCACACAATTGGGGCGGCCACACACTATCCCCAAGAATCATCCACTGCTATTAGCCAGGTGAGCCGGCACCAGGCTCCTGACCCATGCGCTGATGAGGCCGCTGCTCTTTGGAACCTGACAGGTTAGGAAGAATGGAGTGGTCTCACTACCGAAGCAGGGGAGACAGAAAGCGGCACTACTAAGGGTAGCGCAATGGGAGCAGCAGGTGACCTTTCGGTGCCAGCAGCCAGGCACAGGTGTAGATAGGGGGCCCCACAAGTTTGTTGTCCAGGGGCCCTCACAGACCTTAATCTGGCTCTGGCAGGGGAGCATATAGATGGGTACAAACTGTTATGAATATGGCTAATGAAATTTTTGAGATATTATATGTTTATTCTATCAGAGATTGAGACACCATCATCCATTAATATGTCAATTGAGCTATGCATATAGAGATGCACAGTGCATTTTAATCACTAGTAAATTTCTTTGTATAAAATGTAATTTCCACCTTCATTGTGTATTACGCTCACCACAAAACTTACATTATACCTAGGCTGAGCGCAGTACCCCAATATATTTTTTCTATTACAATTGAGGAAAATGTAAAAGTTGCAATAAGGCTGTAACCCACTTATGCTCTCTTAGGGGGAAATTGATCAAATCTTAGAGATGAAGTGGAGAGAGTAAAGTACAGTACCAACAAATCAGATTACATCTGTCATTTTACAGACTGTACTACTGTAGAAAAAGATGGCAGAAACTGATTGGTTGGTGCTTGTAACTGGTAAAGCATATTGTATATTAACATGCAATATCAAAGGCTGAAATCAGAGTCACAACTTCTGACATTAGGGGCGCTGTGCCAGATTATGGGGAGCGGAGGGGGTGTTCTCCCTGGTGCCCCACACATTGGAGCCCACCACACTGCTACAAACATTGCCGCTGCCCCCTCCAGGCAGCCAGATGTCACACAGCCTGGTTACTAAACCCCACGCAAATCCACCCTCACAGTTCCCCTACGCATCGGATGGAGGAGGAGTGTGGGCTTGGTATTCGTTTTGTTGGTGGGGGACCTCACAAGTCTTAATCTGACCCTGGCGCTGTGTCATAAATTATTTAAAATTAAGTACTCATTTACAAAACACCAGTGATTGTGTCTCTGTATTTTCCTGACTGTTATTGAGGTCATACAGTGATGCTTTCCCTATGTGTCTGTCACCTGGCTGTCCAGTACTGTAAGCTGGGTGCTGTTGGTTTTTTAAGTGTGGCCCGTGGGAGAGGTCTTGTTGATCAGATGTGCCCCATACACATATACTTTTTTACAGTTGCATAAGATAGCCCCTCTCAGAATGCCACTTCCTGTGCGGGACACACCTAGCCTCTTCTTTTTTAAACTAAAAGTATGCATCTTATTTACATAATGAAAGCACACAGATGAGACTAAACTGCACTGCTAGTGTACACTAATCAACAGAGTGTTCAACATTTGTACATCTGTGTGCGACTGAGTCTGACTCAGTGACATTTCCGCATGCCTGATTCCATGGTGCTTTATCTACTACTTTTATACAGTACGTGTGTAAAACAAATTCCTGTGCATTTAAAGTTGAAGCCTGAGACCCTGATAGTGGCTTTACATTGATTTTGCAATGCGTATAAGATACAAAATGTAAAGAAAAATATGGTATGCTAATCCTTTTGGAGCATCTAAATTGTGTCGGTCTTCTTTTGTGCAGTATGGCATATGGACGCTAAATAAGCGAGGAGACATCTGTAATTGATTGCAAGGAAATTATTCAAGATTTCATCAATTTACAAGGGAAGAGGTGGCCACAGGCTGAGGCTCCGAAAAGGGCATAGAGAAGTGATGACTGTCTCAGCTACTGTACTAGCTATGCTGGTTATGTTAAAGAGCTCATGGAACATAAGGAAGCATGTCTGCCATGATGGCTGCCACAACATCCCCCACAGCCACTGGTGTTTCTATAATGGGTCATGGTGCAAGGTGTGCAGTGCACAGGGGCCCTTAGGTGGAGCGGCAAAGTCACAATGGTGAGAATGTGGTACCCTAAACCCCCCCATCCCTCGCACACACACCTATCTGAGAGGTTTGCCCCCTCCAGGACTATCTTGGAGGGGGTTTAAGAATTGATGGCAAGTATACTGTTTTTCTGGGGGTGCACTAAGTATTTAACTGTAATCAACCTATCTGATAGAATAAAAAAAAAACATTTACGGATACCTTTTTTTAAATAAAAAAAAATCTAGTTAGTTTACGTCAGTGGCAAAAGGTGTGATTCTGCAACCAAGTGTAGTTTAATATACAATAAGCACACCACCTCTGCTATATTATCATGACAGTGGGGCATGGTTAACTGATTAAACCAGCATATTTTAACAATGATAAAATGGGTCTGATCACAATGTTGCAAATATTAAATGTGTAATGTACAGTAACACACTAATTACAGTACTTGTCGAAGTCAAAAATATTACATACAGACAACATTCAAACTCCAAACAGAGAGGTCTCTGTTCGTGCGCATTCACGCAGCATGCACAGGATATATGGTAGCATACGCATCCACACAGACAAGCCACAAAGACATATTCAGCACATATTTCATACAACACATAAATTACACATAGACAAAACATGACAAGCACCAGACATTATAATGTATTTATATATTAGAGTGTAACATCAGATATATATGTATTATTGGAATGGAACAAGTTAAATATATCATGCTTAGTGTCAAAATGATCAGGAGAATGTGTGGAGTAATTTGATAGCTATTAGTAGATTGTAGCACATTGCAACGATTAGTTATGACCAAATGTATGAAATCTAAAGTCACTCTTATTAGAACAAAGAACTTCCTGAAGACAGCATGTGTGCAGCAAAAACCAGTAGCTAAACCCTATAACTGCATCTTCAAACTGGACATTGTTTGCATATGAACTGACCAATAACACACAAGGAATGAGAGACCTCCCTCTCCTGTACCAATGGAAGGAGACCGAAACCAACAAGCTGTTAAGTCCCACTTTTTGATACAGACAGTTTTGTAAGGCATAGTTAGTTAGTTGCTGTTGCTGAGATGGATGAAAGTTCTATGGGACAGGGTGACGTATGTTGGCTGTATCTGCTTCTTATGTAACTATAACTCTGTACCACTTACCTAGGCTTATACATGTTATACTGAACCCACATGTTATTTTGTATGCATACCCCTTTTAATATCAAATATATATATATATATATATATATATATACCTCTGAGCGTTGGACCTCAGTATACAAATGTGTGCGACTGCTTGCTTTCTCTTAAGGGATATAGTGCTGAAACGTTCAGCGCACTTTTATCGTATATGGTAATAAGATGCGCCTTGCGTCCGCAGTATATATTAACGCTGGCATTTGAAATGTTTATTTAAAATAATCTGAAATTCACATACTATTGGCCAATTTCTCCTTGGGCCTAATTCAGACCTGATTGCCGCAGCAAATTTGTTAGCTAATGGACAAAAACCATGTGCACTGCAGGTGGGGGGGGGCAGATATAACATGTGCAGAGAGAGTTAGATTTGGGTGGGGTGTGTTGAAACTGAAATCTAAATTGCAGTGTAAAAATAAACCAGCCAGTATTTACCCTGCACAGAAACAATATAACCCACCCAAATCTAACTCTCTCTGCACACGTTATATATGCTCCCCCCCTGCAGTGCACATGGTTTTGCCCAACTGCTAACAAATTTGCTGCTACGATCAACTCTGAAGTACCCCCATAGTACAGTATTTTTACCAAATATTCATTCAACTAATATTCCCACAAAATTATATTCCGCATCTTTTTACATTCTAGAACAGCATATAGACCACTTCTGACTGCTAAACTTTTTTTATCCAGAGTTACTACAAATAAAGAATTTCCTTCCAAGCTCAACACCACATACATATACTAAATTCTGGATGTTATAATTACCCAAGATCTTGTGTCTACTTGAAGGACAGTACTCATAGGTTCTAACGCGAATAGGCATCCTCTTCCCTGAGCAACAACCTGACCAATTTCTCTCCTGCTTCCACTTTCTCTGTATTTGATCCCACACAGATTATGAAGGGACTGCTGCAGAGCTGAGCACACGCTTGTTAGAGGAGCATATCTTGCTTGTTATCACAGTGCATGTGCTGCATAACACAGTATAAGCAAATACAAGTGATGCAGAGTTGTATGCAATTCAGTTGTATTTCCACTTGCGACTAGAGGGGTGTAACTGGGCTGTATGGTGAGTTCCTATAAAGTTCAGAGAGTATATGTTGACAGAATTCTGGCTATGCAGAGTTGGACATAAATGTAAATACCCCTGTTAAAAAAAGATCTTTTGAATCTTGTAAAGGCTGATTAATATGTGCTCTGATGTTGATGATGATGATGATGATGATGATGATTAAGATAAGGATGATGATGATGATGATGATGACTATCAAACTAAGCATGCATATAGTGTACAGGTGCACCACAGAGATGTGTACAATTCTGCATGCAAGTGTATATATGTATTACATGCCCTAACAGCTGATGTCAGCCCTCCCATCCCAGAAGTTAGCAAACACCCACTGATCTAAATAACAAAACAAGAGACATTAATATCAGGGCAAAAGGTCACCATTATTTTTCTAGTCAATAAATTATAGAAGTATTCTGGCAAAGAAAAAATGGCCAGAACTCAGTAACACCGGCTGCAGTCACAAACCAAGACATCTACAGATGTGTTCTTTTACACTGTGGCTGCGATGCGTTCACATCGAAGCACACAGGCTGCAACATAGCGCAGCATACACTGTGCACTGAAGTAAATGGGAGCCGCTTACAATGGGTAGGTGTGGCATCCCAGAGAAAGTTGTAAATACCCCTTTAATTGTGAGACAACAGCGTTTGCTAACCTTGGGATAGTTTTACTTGCACAGCAGGAGTTAAAGGAATGGAACAAAGCCTGGTCACATGTTCTGTGCAGTGAGGTGACAAGATCTGATTGGAAGGAATCTGGGGAGCAACTGGAGCCTTGTGAGAAAAAGATGGGAGTAAGGAGTTGGAGAGAAGACATTGAAGGACCTTGATGTGTGGTGAAGAGCAGAGCCAAAGAGCTGATTTGGCGCACACCGGTCACGTCAGGCAGATGAGAGCAGTGCTGCAAAGTTAAGACAGCGGAGTGCTTTTGCAAGTGTGAAGAACCAGTAGAGCGGCCAAGAGATGTCACAGCCGGGGACTGGACACCGCCAGGCCTATATAGAGGCTCGGACTCCGCGGCCATTTTGATAGAGCTGAAACCGCTGAGACAGATTCCTGGGAGAGACTGAAAGAACCTGTGAAGTTCAGAGTGAGTAACAGAGACTGTTTTTGTGGACTGCAGGAGGGTGAGTGCTAAGCCCTATTGTCCATTGTCACACACATACTACTCATGACCACATGGAAAAAAGGAGTGCTACCAGACACTTGACTAACAATCATACAGAGTGACCCCTGTTTAAACAAAGTACTAACCAGTACAGAGACACTGCTTGTGAGAAGATCTTTGCAGAGACATTGAGCTGTTTTAGAGAGTAAACGAGTTGCATGTTTCCAAGAGATAATTACTACAGAGACCACTGCTTGTTAGAGATTCTATGATACCTTTGTTACCTACATTCTTATACCACATTGGAGTAAAGTGACATTTACTAACTGAAACCCAGGATGAATCTTTCTGGTAAAAGTGCAGTTATAGCCCTTATTGCATCACTGTGGCACTGTAGGATCCTCAACCCTGCAACAAGTCCAGATATACCACAGTCACTCCCCGGTGCAATACTGTGTGACTGTAGGATCCATGAGCTCCAATGTAAATTGCCCTTGAAGACTGAGACTTTTTGGGAGTATCAGGGATATTTAGAAAAGTAGCAATTGATATTGAAAACTGTATTCTTATTAATCTTCTCCGTTTTCTTGTATTGTTTTTGCATATGTCTGTTATTAGATTTGCTTGAGATCATTGAATTATTGAATGTTCCAGTGTAATGTGAGCTGTAGCTAAATGACATTTTCTTGTAATTATTTTCTTCCATTTTCCTCATTGTGATTGTTCAATTCTTGCCCTATACCTAATTACTATCTTTAATCCAGAAGTCTTTGCAGCCAAATAAAAGAGCTTCCTGTGGGAGATTGCTGTAATTGAATCACTGTTGCAAATCAATCTATCCTACCTCTCTGAACCCGATACAACAAATAAGGTATGGGAGGAAACATATTAGAGAAAGGGTTAATGACCTAGCCACCGAACATCTGTGATACCTCTTCCAACCACTGAGACTCCTGCCAACCCCAGGGTGTTACATAGGCATGTGGCATGCTGCGCTGCGTACACATCGCAGCCCCACTACAGAGCGCTGCTATACATAGCAACACTGTAGGGGGACACATCTGTAGATGGGGCTGATTCACAGCCCATCACCAACAGCTCAAGTTTTTCAAACTCCCTTGTCCAATGACACAAAACAGCTCAC
The DNA here is from genome assembly GCF_028390025.1 of Pseudophryne corroboree. NCBI lineage: Eukaryota > Metazoa > Chordata > Amphibia > Anura > Myobatrachidae > Pseudophryne > Pseudophryne corroboree. The sequence goes on along the minus strand of NC_086447.1, from coordinate 459,053,772 downwards.
CTGGACAGGTGATGCCACTGACCTCAGTAATGTACAGTAGAATCAGACTAGCCCATGTATTGGCTGGACAACATCTCAAGAACTACCGACAGATGGCCACTACTACTATTCTCTCCAGTACCCAAACAGAACCAGCAACTAAACCAAGATAGAAGGGAGGGAAAACAAACTACCATACAAAGCACTAAAACCTCACCCATAACTGCACCCCTAAACTAACACCCAGTAACTTATTTACATAGCAACAAAGAACACCCTTAACGGAAAACTAATGGAACCTATGGCCCATAAAATACTTTCTGTAATTCTTATATATACTGTATGCAAGCACTGTGGGAGCAATTTCAGCCCACTTACATTTCGTATGAGGTGTTAATTGTCAACTCTTTTTTTTTTCAATTCTACTATCTGTGCACTTGACCCTATACACTTTTATCCATGGACTTATTGCAATTCCCATCTTCACCAGATCTTTACCTCTACAGTATATTTTGAATACACCGGCTAGACTTGTTCATTCACCGCTGCTCTGCTCTTAAAATCCAATATTGGTTGCCCATATTTTACTGAAATCAAAATTAAATATTGCTACTATCATAAAAGGCTATTAGCTAAATTACTGTATACCAACATATTTTCCAACTTTGCCTTTCTTCTTTGCCAAAACCTGCTCCCGTTCATGATACAGAATTTTTTTACACCTGTGCCGAATTATTGAACCTCTGTCATTCTCTAAACTTTTGCACGTTCCCTGAAAAGTTATGTCTTCTTTATACAAGCTTATCAGCGCAACAAACCACCATATTTACCTCTCTATTCTACTATAGCACCCATTAGCTATTACAACATTCACATAAATGAATATTTATTTTGCTTCCTAAATTAACATTTTTATGTGACGGGATCATATACACATTGGGGGTCATTCCGACCCGATCGCTCGCTGCAGTTTGTCGCAGCGCAGCAAACGGGTTGGAACTGCGCATGGCAGTCATCCGTGCCCAGCGATCACCTCTGAGACAGAGGTGGTCGCTGGGCGGGAGGGGGCTGAACGGCGGCGTTAAGCCGCTGTTTAGTCGGCGCGGTCCGGCCAATGCAGGCGTGGTCGGACTGTTGGGGGGGCGTGGCGCGGCGGCTGCGTGACGTCTCACGCAGCTGCTGCGGCCAGCGGCAGCGACTCACAACTCCCGGCCAGCCGCAGGAGCTGTGCTGGCCGGAAGTTACTCCGCAGATACAAAGGCATCGCCTCTGTGCGATGCTTTTGTATTTGTGCAGGGGGGGGCACTGACATGCGGGGCGGACTAGCCTTGTGCTGGGAGTCCCTCTGCATGTCTGAGTTTACGATCGTAGCCGTGCTAAATTTCAACTTGTAATGACCCCTATTATGTGGCTCGGGGTACTGAGAAAGGTGGGGGTGCAGGTACAGATTACTTCTGAAATAGCCATACCCCCTCAGTCCACCCCGCTTGTCCGCCTCCACATGTCAGGCCCTCCCCACCCCCTGCACAGGTGCACAAGCATCATCTCTCCCAGCACATGAGGGGACCGGAGGGGGAGCTGCAGCACTGTCCGGCTACCTATGTGAGAAGAGGTAGCTGAGCAATGCAGCTGAGCGGTGATGGTGGGCAGGTGGCTGGGATGACGTGGACCCCACCACCGCACTGGTGGCCATGGAGCGGCCAGGCGGGTGTTGCCGGTGGTCCTGCACCCACAGTGCATCTGCACTGTGTGCCAGGCACCACTGACACACACCTAGTTATGGCCCTACAGTATACTGTATATTGAAAAATCTCTCATGCCTGCAAACATCATTTTTAGATGAAAGCCACACATACTGTATACCTTCAACACGGCAGTCCTGGATTGAACAGATACAGATTCAGAGGCAGGATTAAATCAGTCAATTTACAATTAATCTCCTTGAACCTCTGCTGAAATCTCACTCTGCTGGAAAAGCTGCTGCCTACAGTGTTTAATCAAGAACTAGATATGAATCACATCCCTTCAGCTATGTGGTTGAGTTCAGAAGCTTTCTCAGAGCAATATTAATCTGAGTCTAACGTAGAAGTCTGACCCCACCAGTAGCTAAATCAATAAAACTGTGTTTTAATTTGTGTTATGTAAAATAATGCTCATTTATTTAGTAACAATAGCAATACTTTCAAGAAAATCCAAATAAAATCCTGTTTTGTTTTTTGTCACAGGTGATTTGCAAGTTTTCTAATAGAAAATATGGCAATAGTTTAATGTTGGCAAGTTTTTTTTATTGAGTTGCTTAACTCTCTTTATAAATCTAGCCAATCAATTTCAAAATATATATATATATATCCTATTGTTTTGAATATAATTGTGTGGGGCGTGGCTTGGCTTAGTATTGTGTTGGCAGCTTGCTGCCAAAGCTCACACAATTATCCACATTCTACTCCGTTTTCCCTGGTGATCCAGTGGAGGTACTTACTCTTGGTGTACATTTACCCCCTCCGCCCTCCCAGTGTGACTTTGGAGTTGATTGGTGTCCTATCTTTGCAGTTACCCGTTGTGAACGAATCTAGCTGGATACTGCTGTGCACGCTGCTCAAGGTACAGCTATTGGTCCTTCTGCTCTAGGGATGGTCATCGACAATAGATGACTCCGTACACATTAGGACAACACATGTCGTCCATGATGGGATCCGACATCAGCAAGTGCATACACACTTGCCGATTTCGGCTGCAATGGGGGGGAGGAGCAGAGCCATGCTGCAGGTCCGACATGCAATGCAGGATACGACCCACGGTAGCATCGTATCCTGTATCGTGCATACACACTATACAATATCGCAATGAACCAGCAGATATCAGCTGGATCGTATGCGATATTGCATAGTGTGTATGCACCATAAATCATCAATGGTATATGGCTATTGATAGATGTTTTTCCCATCGAAGATGGAGAACCAATCAATGGCGATGGTTCCTTTTTACCTTAATAATGCTGACACGCCGCAGCTGCTGGCTAAAGTTCAGTAAAATTTAAAGAGTCAGATGGTCAGCCCATCAACTGATGTGCTTTGAGATTGGTGAAGCGGGTGCTGTCCTGCTTCACTGACTGGCTGAGCAGCTTCAGCTCAGCTGTCAGTCCAGCCCTGCCCCCAACTTCGACTTACTTCAGTCAAATCATCTGCAGACAGAGTGGATTGGGATGAAAAATCATCCTGGGAAATTTATGGTAGCAGCCCTAATGGGGGTGTGGTCTCTTGAGGGGGGCGGGATCCCTCTTTATAGGGTCTGATTGTACGTAATTGCATTGATGGTATACTGCTGCATACTTTATAACCATCAATGGTGACTACTCCAGGAGTAGAGTAGGGATGGCCATCAGCAACCTTCCCCATAGATGCTTGCCATTGACGGCAAGCATCTATGAGGAGGGTTGCAGATGGCCATCCCTACTCTGCTCCTGCTACAACTGTGTGTCTGCTTCTTGTCTACGCTTGCTGTGGATTTCCCCTGGCGTTCTATGGTGAGCTGTAATTGCTGCTGTGCTCTAGTGGGATACGGGAGGTCACACATGCAGCTGCATCCTGCCACCACTATTTCGTCATCATACCTGCCAGGTCTGCTCGGAGTGTCCTGGAGGATGCAAGGGTCTTTGATCCCCTGGGAAGTATACAGGTGGTTTCTGGAATCCCCTGGCTGGATTGTGCTGAACGCTACTGTCCTTGGAGGATAGCTGGGGCAGGTGTGTGGTGGCCATTTTGATTATTGCTGCTGTTTACTCTTTACTTGGATTCTGCTGTTTCCTCATTTCCTGCCGGTGTGATGGAATTCCTGTTTAGGTGTATTAAATATTTAAAGATTTTTTAACCCCCACTTCCTAGATACTTTTAACTCTCTTTACAAAGGGGGCACTCTAATTTCAACTATGCCTGAGGTAGTTTTTATAGTGCTGGGGCTATTTTTATAGCTGGATAAAGACCATACTATACCAGAGTTATATCAGCCCATATCCCCTTTGTCTACAGATGCTAAAGTCCTTGCAAAACTTTTGACTGTGCATTTGAATTCTTTGATTATCTCCATAGTGCACCCTGACCAAATGGGTTTTATGCCTGGGAAGTCTACAGTCCAGAATCTTTAAAGGCTCTTATATCATTTGCAAAGTAGTCTCATGGTCAAGCCAGGTGCTGTGGTGGTGTCAAAGGATGTTGCCAAGGCCTCGATTCAGCCCAAATTTCAGTAAAAGGATATACAGGACTATGGCTTTCTATTCCCTTGCTAGAGGAACTAGGCAGGGTTGTCCTCTTTCTCCTGCCCTGTTTGCATTGTCTATTAAGCCTTCTGTGTACTGCTCCTGATATGTGTGGGTTATAGCTTGAGTGGTCAAGGATGTTATGGCCTTGTATGCAGGTTTTTAGCATTTGCTTTTTGGAAATGTGCAGTGGTTCTTCCCCTTTGAACCAAGACTGGGATGATATTAGGGTAAGTGCCCCTTCATTTTCCATGTTAAACACCAGGATTCGTTTATTTGGCCTTGATCTGGAAGAAACACATTTACTAATAATGTATTGTTATTCTCTATGTCTCACTACTATTGGATACTGTGGGTGGTGTCAATCCAGACTTGGCAAACATGTTGATACTCATGTGGATCACTAATACAGAGCCTAAACTTTAGGTTTGTTTTGATTTACACCAACTTATTTTTTTTTTTTTTGTGTACGTACTGTATATGCATGTACGTATTGTACTTCTTTTCTGTTTTTTTCTACTAATTCTTTTCTGACAATTTTTTTTGTATGTTATTTTGTGCATGGTACTCTGAGCTGTCTTTTGCCTTCATTATTGTCTTGCTTTAATTTTTGTTATTGATTTCTGTACAGCATTCTGTCTTTTTTGTTGGACTTTGTGATACCCTGTCATAATGATGTATTTTTGTTTGCTGTTTATATGTTATGTTTTCTTGGAAAACAATAAAAAAAACTTGCTTTAAAAAAAAAAAAAAAGATTGCGTTTTCTCCTGCATCCCATTTTCCCATACAGTACAGTATGTAAACCAATTCTTGTCAGCTAATTCCCTAGGTGCCCATTAATTGAGGTTCTGTCTCTTTCAGCCTTTGAGCTAGTAGACCTCAACCCTTGACAAAAGCGTGGTTTGTCTATAAACATTGTGTAATACAAGCAGTGTCAAACTGGGGCATGTAGGGCCCACCGGGGGAATGCAGTGGTAGGGGCCCATGTTTAGGGGTGTGGCCAGTCCACAGAGGGGGTGTGGCCTGCCACCTCATTGGTTTGACTAACCATTAGAGAATGCAACGTCTGGGCCCCTTCATAAATATATACAGTAAATTCAGCTGCTGCATGCATGATAATGTATCAGATTAATAACAGATTAATAACAGCAATGCACTGTAGAAAATACACCATAGTACAGTGTAAGGTAACATATGTATAATGTATAATTCAAGTGCACAGTCTGGAACCTGATCCTTAGAGCAGGAGGTGGGTCCCTAGGCAGTGGGGTCCACCGGTGGTTTCCCCTGTACCCGAATACAAGGTGGTTAAGAATGCAGAGCAAGTCTTATGTTTTTGGGAGTCTATACAGTGACTGGTCAGATGGGAAGACTTTGATGTTTTAGGCCGGCTTGACAAATTTTTGCTAGATTTTAAAACAAATATTTTCCGAATTTAACTGAAATCCAATTTGGAGCGTAATAAGGTGAGTGCAGATTTTTTTTATTTAAATGGTGTGGTAATATACCTCAGGCACCACAGATAGCTGAGTGCTGTGGACAGGCACATACAGAAAATTCTGTGTGGAAAAATGGATGTGAAGTGGATGGAAGAGTAAGAGATGTGGAAGAGGTGGCAGCTTAATTACTGTACATGAGAAATGTGTACATTGTGGAAGAGGTGGAAACTTAATTACATGAAAAATGTGTACAAAGCTATAAAATTGTTATAGAATAATTATTTACCAAATCTGTCATACTATGTGCAATTAAGAAGCTGAATCTGACAATTCCAAATGAAAGATTCCTAGTATTATAAACCAGGACAGTTCTATACAGTACATAGGGGGTCATTCCGAGTTGTTCGCTCGCAAGCTGCTTTTAGCAGCTTTGCACACGCTAAGCCGCCGCCTACTGGGAGTGAATCTTAGCATATTAAAATTGCGAACGAAAGATTAGCAGAATTGCGAATAGACACTTCTTAGCAGTTTCTGAGTAGCTCCAGACTTACTCGGCATCTGCGATCAGTTCAGTGCTTGTCGTTCCTGGTTTGACGTCACAAACACACCCAGCGTTCGCCCAGACACTCCTCCGTTTCTCCAGCCACTCCCGCGTTTTTCCCAGAAACGGTAGCGTTTTTTCACACACTCCCATAAAACGGCCAGTTTCCGCCCAGAAACACCCACTTCCTGTCAATCACATTACGATCACCAGAACGAAGAAAAAACCTCGTAATGTAAAATACCTAACTGCATAGCAAATTTACTTGGCGCAGTCGCACTGCGGACATTGCGCATGCGCATTAGCGACTAATCGCTCCGTTGCGAAAAAAAAATAACGAGCGAACAACTCGGAATGACCCCCATAGTGCATACGTAATCCTGGTAATGGTTCATAAAAAGAGTGGTACAGTATGTAATTTTTTAGCCATAAAATAAATAGGCTCTTCTCTACTTTAAAGCACAAAATAAATAAACTATTGACTAAGCAGTCATTTTGCTTTGTTTGCACACCAATTTATTATCTGATGAAAACTAGAACAGTGCTGAGACTGTGCTTATTAATAACAGTATTGATTAGTGAGGTGTCCGTTTAATTCTACAGAGATTTCGCAAAGGTCAGCAAAAGGCCAAGGCTTGGACCAAAGAACACAGCTGTATTATTTGTTTTTAGTATTATCATTATATTTATAGGATTATACATTACCTATCTTATTTATGGTTATTCCATTAATAAAGGACTTTACTATATCTGAAATGTAAAAACATAACGTCACCCAAAATGGTAAATAAAATTGTTTTGATTCATTTCATGAGATGAACATTAATGCAGTGTACTGTACTTGGGTCCTGGTAAGGTGTAACACTGGATCTCAGTTAAATAATTTATTTCATCATTGTTCAGTTGTAAGGATCAAATAAAAATGTATCTTTGTTACAAAGTAAAATGAATGGCAGATAAATAATATAGCCATATACTTCTTATTCAAAACAAAGTGGACATTATTATTATGATTATTATTATTGTTATTATTATCATTATTATTTATTATTATTATTATTATTATTATTACACATCGTGCATATACAGATAAAGTGCAAACACATATGCGGCGGGATGTAATGGTGTCTGAATTTGCTAGAGGTGGAGGATGCCGGCCGAACTCAACGTTTTTTTGAAGTGGCAGTCATTTTACAAGGCATGGTTTTGCCCTGTAATTGACTACTGCTTTAAAAAAACATCCGAGTTTGTACAGCATACCGCACCTCCGGCAAATGCAGACGCCATTACATCCCGACGATGATTTAAAATGCATAACACTGAAAAAAAAAAAGCTAATTAGTTAATTAATAGAATACTGTGCATATGCAGCCAGCCCAGTTCAGAGCATTGTATGTAAGGTGTGATAAACTGGCAAAAGTGAGGAAGGAAGATAGAGGGCCCTGCTTGTGAGAGCGTATGAGGTTCAAGTATTGGGAAGGGAAGCAAACAAAAGTGACACAGGTAACTCAGGGACAGATGTACTAAGCATTGGAGAGTGATAAAGCCGAAAGAGATAAACTACCAACCAATCATCTCCTAACACAGCCTGTAAACTGACAGTTAGGAGCTTATTGGCTGGTATTTTCTCTCTCTCCATTTTATCACTCTCCAAGGCTTAGTACATCTCCCCATCAGTGTGCTAGGTCAGAAAGAGGTGGCCTAGACTAAGATCTCATAGTCTTTGGTAAAGAAATAGTTGAGCTCATATGTAGTTTTGCAGAGAGGTGGATAGTCTCATAGGGAGAAGGAGTGATTTCCAGAGGTGGGGAGCAAAATCCTGTAGGTGGTAATGGAATGAAGATTTCAGTTAGGAAGAGACAGTGGCAGTTGACCGAGCAAAGTAGATGTGCAAGAGTGCTGAGGGAAATTAGGTCAGAGATGTAGGGGGGAAGGGAGACTATTGAGTGATGGCTTTTATGTGAGAGTGAGGTGTTACAAATGGGCTGTCTAGGGCAGTGTTTCTCAACCCCAGTCTTCAGGATACCTAACAGTTCACATTTTTCAGACCACCCCCCAGGTGCACAGGTGTATTACCAACTGTCACATTGTATAAATCCACAGGTGACTGGGAAACATGAGCTGTTTGGGGTCCTGAGGAGTCAGTTTGAGAACCACTGCCCTAAGAGAAGGGGAGCCAATGGTATGCCTGGCAGAGAGGTGAGATAGATGTGGAGATGTTGGAGTAAAAGCTGTGCAGCAGTAATCAGAATGGATTGGAGTAAAGATAGGTGGTATTTGCTAAGGTCAGATAAGAAGTTATTGCAATAGTGAAGTTGCGAGATGAGCAGGGCATTAACTGCCTCCAGTGTAAAGGGGGGTACTCACGGAGCGATCGCTGCTTAAAATCTAAGCAATCTGACTAGATTGCTTAGATTTTAAGCACGATCGCTCCGTGTGTAGCCCCCTCAGCGATAGCGATGCGCAGCCCCGCGCATCGCTATCGCTGCTGCTAGATTGGCTTGCAGTGCAGGCCAATCTAGCGGGTCGCTCACTTCACCCGCTGGGTGAAGTGAGCGGCCCCCCCGTCTCCCCCCGCACGCTCAGCACAGATCGCGCTGTGCTGAGCGCCGGGAGAGATGTGTGCTGAGCGGTTCGCTCAGCACACATCTCTCTGACATCGGCTGGTGAGTACTGGCCTTAAGTCAGAGAGATGTTACTAATGTGGAAGCAACAAGAATGGGAGAGGGGCAGAAAGTGGGATTTAAGGAGACTGCAGTGTCAAGGACAACTCTGAGACAGCGGATTCGTGGGACCTTCATTTAAGATCCATTTTAATGGATTTTAATGAAATAAAACAATATACTGCTATTATTTTATTTGTATTACAATTAGTACTTCATTTTCAAAATTAGTTTGATTTCTTGGTTCCCCATCACAATATAGTGTATTTTCTTTTTATTCTTGCCTAATCTCTATCCCTTAACGCTATTTGTTTTGTGTGTATGTGGCTTTGAGAGTCAGTGGTAAGATTGCTGATGAAGGCATATTACAGTCTGTTTTCATAGTTGGGGTCTTTATAATCAAACAGATTCTGAAATGTTTTATAACTTAATGCTTTCAGCAGCAATTCAGTGTTCTTTGTAAGCGAAAAAACACATTTTTTTTAAACGAGTGGGACTAACGTCATCATGAAAAAAACATTTATACACAGATGAAATAAACAAATAATTATTTTGAGACTTAAGGGCCCTACACACTGGCCGACATGACTGCACAATATGAACGATCTCGTTCATAATTGAATGAGATAACATTCATATCGTGCAGTGTGGAGGCTTCAGCGATGAATGATGCGCGGCCCTGCGCTCGTTCATCTCTGGTCCCCCGTAGGCTGTACATGCATGCCAATATGGACGATCTCGTCCATATTTGCCTGCAGTTCTATGGAGCCGTGTGACAAGGGGAGTGAAGAAACTTCACTCCCCACGTCACTGCCCCCCCCCTCGCCGCTGGGTCGCCCGTCGGCCGTATCCGCCGTCGGGCAGCTCGGCGGCGGATCGGCCAGTGTGTAGGGCCTATTAGAAGCATGAAATCACAGCAGTCAGCTATCATACTTTATAGGGCAGTGTGACTTACTGCAATTATTTTAGCAGCATTGGGCCTGCAGTTGTGGGCAGAGCATATTTAGCTTCATGCCTATGCTTGTTGGGGGAGAATTAAGAAGAGGTGGTAAGTGTGAATTGCATGTATGAAAGCAGATAAAGTGTAGAAAAATCACTTTTCTCTATGGTACTTGCTTTCACCATATGTGATGATGGAAAATTATCCAGATCCATTAACAAATAGCAAGCGCAGTTTTGTCTTTTCACATATTGGCAGCTATGCCACAGGTTGGTGGTCCTGGTCCAGAGCTGGGGGCTGCCAATCATATAATACTGTATGTGGACAAACAGAATTGCATTTCTGACCACCACAATATACGTAACTGAACTGCAGGATGACATATAAGCACAATTTACTATTATTAATAACATTTGCAGAATTTTTCATTAAGAAACCTGTGGCCAAGGGGAGCCATGGAAAAAATGTTGATACTCAGGGTGCCATGATTCAAAAAAGTTTGGAAACTACTGCTCTATGTATAGAAACTTGCAGGAAAACATCTATGAAGAAATAAGTCCAAAGATGCAAATACAGTAAACAACTGCCTAAAACTATTTGCATAAAGTTCAAAATGGGAAAGACAAATAATGGGGATCTTATTATGGAGGATTTTAACTACCATAAAAATGTAAATATTAAATGACTACTTTTCTTAGAAGGAGAACAGGACATGCTGTAAGGAAGCGCCAGTGGACTGGGTGTTATCTAACAGAACTGAGATTCATTTACTGGTATGGAGGCATTTAGATTACAGTTATCAAAAAAATGACAACACTCAAATTTTAAATAGCCAACATTTATTCATTTAAGACAGAGTTTCCCAAATTCCGCCATAACAGTCCAAGTTTAAAGGATATCCATTCTTGAGCACAGGTGACTTAATCAGTACTTCAGACAATTTGATTTAACTATCTGGACTCAAGCATGGATATACTTAAAAGCTGGACTGTAATGGCGGAGTTTGGGAAACTCTGATCTAGGAGAAGCATTAAAGTTGGTAGAGATAGTGTTCTCTCAAATTAAGATAATAAAAGTTACAGGGAGGAAAAAGCATTAAGTAAACACAAGGAAAATAATAAAATCTCAAGAAAGGAAATAAGTATAGCAAAGCTAGGAATTGAAAAACACACATTTCTTGAAAGTAAATCTAATCCTAAATAAAATACAAGTACATGCTGTAAAAGGAAGCATTAAAATTGATAGCATTTGTAAACTAAAATAAAGAAAGGGAAGATTCGTTGGCGGAGATGGAGATAATTCTGACCTCTGAAATATATTATATCCAGCAATGTTCGCAATGCAGCATAAAGGAAATATGCTGTGGCATAATAACTGGTTTGCATTACAAATGACTTGGTTATATCAGGAGATAGTGAAGATAGGCAAATCACCTGGGCCAGATATCAGCCACTATAGGGCCGTATTCACAGCCCGATTTGGGGAGAGATGTGTGCTGAGCGAACCGCTCAGCACACATCTCTCCCCCCGCTCAGCACAGCGCGATGTGTGCTGAGCGTGCGGGGGGAGACGGGGTGGGGGGGGGCGCTCATTTCACCCAGCGGGTGAAGTGAGTGACCTGCTAGCACCAGTGATAGCGATGCGCGGGGCTGCGCATCGCTATCGCTGTGAGTTTAACACACGGAGTGATTGCTGCTTAAAATCTAAGCAATCTAGTCAGATTGCTTAGATTTTAAGCAGCGATCGCTCCATTATTACCCCCCTTAACCTATTCTAAAGCAGTTAAGCTCTGTAATACAGTAGATGAACTACTTTTTCATGTTTAAGGACTTTGTTATGACAGATTTATTAACATATGACTTGAGTAAAGAAGATTGTCAAAGATATTCATATATTTCTTCAGACATTGTCTCAATCCCTATCATCTCATTGTGAAGTAAACATATTTTCAATTATTATTGTATAACAATTGACTCATTTTCCCTTGGTGCAGTTACAGCACATATATAAAAGTACTAGCTGAATACCCGTGCTTCGCTATGGAATTTTACTCCATGGAAAAATATTGTCTTTATACATGTCTTATATATGTTTAGAATGATTGGAAATCTGCCCACAGACTGCCACAGTAAAAATAAAGAAAATTTGAATAGTACATGAAAAAATGTCCTTAAGGTAAAGTATATTGAATATATCATAATTTATGAATAATCGTTAAGAACATATCAACCAGGTACAATATAGGCTGTTTATGATTGAAGCCTAAAAGTTCAGTGCCATATATAACTATTGGCTTCCAGATGGTGATAAAATATTCTGGTTAGAAATGCACTCAGGGAAATGGTGTCATGGATATGTATTTGCAGGAGAACAAAGGCAAAATGCTGTTAATATCTGTTGAAGGAAGGATGATAACAGTATTGATTTCTAGACTTACACAAAGACCTAACAGAGTTTTCCTATTAGAAATCCAGATGAGATGTTATTGAATTTCACATGAAACATGGACAAAACCGACAGATCTTTAATTTTCAATTTAAATTGGCAAACTGAAACACTGTAACATTTATCCAATAGTCCACGTCAGGCTTTTCAGTTCTCAAATAACCAATGTAACAGACTAATACATATCTAATGCAATGGATTTAGCTAAATATAATGTAGTCTACTAAGTCAACAAATTATCAAAACTAACATTATTAGGGTGGCAATGTTATAAGTACTTGTTTAGTAAATATATGTTAAATTGAGTGAACTACAATACAAATACTTATGATTCTATAAGTAACTTCAATACAGCATAGCCTACAAACCTATCACTACGTCATTGAAACTACTTTGTTTATTTGATCAAACATTAAATAAGTGCAGCAGAGTTGTCTTTAAAATCATGTATTGATGACTACATCATTACAATATACATATGCTGGGTACTGTACATGTAGGCGATGGATTTTCCCATCTCATCCAAAACATATGAAAGGCTTGGAGTCTTGATAGCAGTGAGATTCACTGGTTGCAAAATTCTGCTAATTGTGAAAACTCCTACATTACTTAAATGTTCATTTAATGTACTATTAAAGTTATACCCGCTTTCAGCAAAATAAGTGAAAATTATTCAAGTGTGTATGTTTTTGTGTACGTGTGTGTGTGTGTGTGTGTGTGTGTGTGTGTGTCTGCATATGCACTGGGGGGGGTAAAATAAACTGCGAGGTTCCAGCACTGAGACTACTCTGATAATCCAGACAGGTTAACCTGGCTGTTTTTTTTATCCCACACTTGAGAGATATGAGTAAACATATGAGTGAGGGTTTTCTGCTATAATTAGCTGCAGGTGTAGTATGGTATGCTGATGGCCGGGATCCTGGCAGCCAGCATACCAGCGCTGGGATCCCATTCGCCGGTATACCGACAGCTGGGCGAGCGCAAATGAGCCCCTTGTGGGCACGGTGGTGTGCTACGTGCGCCACGCTATTTATTTTCCCTCCAGGGGGGTCGTGGACCCCCAAGAGGGAGAATAGTTGTCAGTATGCCGGGTGTCGGGATTCCGGCGCCGGTATACCGAGCACCGGGATTCCAAAAGCCGGCATACTGAATACCACCCTTAGCTGATACAGTATGTACAAAATGTCTGGGAGAAAAATGCACTTACTGTAATTCAGCCACCCCCTAGATGCTTTTGACTTCAATGCAGCACTTGCCAACTGCCACAGTAGAGGTCACTGACACAAAATAAACAGCTGTAAGCTAGTTGTACCACACAACATTAGGCAACTGTACAATCACAATGATTGCCTTATATTAATTTAAGAAAGTTATAGTGTACTAGTAATTGTACAATGTGTCACATTTATGTTAATTTATGCCACAACAATCTATTGACAAAGGTAATTTACATTAACCAATGATGTGTGTTTTGGTTTTATTAATGATAAACATACAGTAACTTAATCTTCTCAAACATCAACAAAAAGGAAATTGCTGTTCCATAACTTAAAGTCTTACTGTAGATCATTAAAGTTTTTTTTTCTGCTCCTATGATAAATTATCAATGTAATACAAGTATGGCAATTATATAGTCAACTATATGATTGTCCTAGTAACCTAAATGTTTTAATCTTAGGTTTCATATAAAATGTGGCTCATATGCCCCGATTTTCTCCACTTTATTTACTGTTTTATTTTTTATTAAACTAATCGTCTTAATACTGTAGCATAATATGGAGTTGATCAGAATTGGCAGTAGATGGTATCTTTGGTACAAGTAAATAGTAATTTATGAAGATAACTCTGGTACATACTGTATGCTAATCCCAAGAAAGTCAGCAGGAGATAGGCATCTAAAGAGAACATATAGCTAAGATAAATTGAATACAAGAGATACTGTAGCTACTTCTTGAAAATGTATTCAGAGCTCGTTCTTCATCTCTGCTGCAAGATTATGTAAATAGTACTGAAGCTCAACACTGCTGACAGCAACAAATTAGATAAAATCATATTTTTCATATTTAACGCAACCAACATTTAAGCACACTGTAGAAAAAGCAAGGTTTGAGATGACTGACATGCTACTGTAATTACAGATACAGACCCGCATGGATACCCGCATGTGCCCACACAAAATCACACAATTCTACAAATTCCACATTCAGGTAGACTACACAGAGTGTAACTGGTGACTGGCCTACCTGGAATAAAATATTACACACACACACACACACACACACACACACACACACACACACACACACACACATACATATATATATATTTATATATGGGTGTGGATCATCAAATCGACAGTGTCTAGGTCGACAATGTTTAGGTAGACCACTATAGGTCGACAGTCACTAGGTCGACAGGGTTGGAAGGTCGACAGGGTTGGAAGGTCGACAGGGTTTTCTAGGTCAACATGTGCTAGGTCGACAGGTCAAAAGGTCGACATGAGGTTTTTGGTTTTTTGGTGTCATTTTCTGCGTACAGTGACCGGGAAGCCGAATTAGTGCACCGTGTCCCCTTGCATGGCTTTGGGCAAGGTGCCTCACTCCGCTACCGCTTCGCTCGGCACAGATTACCATTCCAATCATAGTCCACGTGGATCGTTAAGTATGAAAAAGTTCAAAAAAATTAGAAAAACTCATGTTGACCTTTTGACCTGTCGACCTAGCACATGTTGACCTAGAAACCCTGTCGACCTTCCAACCCTGTCGACCTAGTGACTGTTGACCTATAATGGTCGACCTAAACATTGTCGACCTAGACAGTGTCGATCTTCAGACCGGATCCCATATATATATGGACACCCACGAGTAAGAATAGTCCCTGTTAGTTGGAAGGCCGACTGTCGGGATTGAGAGACGGCAGGATGTTGGGATTGGGATTGTGACCGGCGGTCTCCTGGCTGCCAGTCACATAACTACATTCCCTATGGAACCAAGCATCTGACTTGCTTTCCTCATTGCTTTGTTACATTGCTTACCTGCCTTTAATTCACCTGCAATCTTGATCCCTTTCTTCTTCATCAGTCTATTATAGTGTCATTAATGATTTATTTAGCCTTTGGATTTTTGAGACCCAAGTGCATTATTTAGCATTTTTAGTCATTAATCTATATATGCCATACTCTTGACCATTCCTCTAGTCTAAGATCATCAGTCATTTGTTTTACCTTCTGGTGTGTGTACACTGTTGCATACCCTGTTGATCTCCCACCTGTTGCATACCTTTGTGTCATCTGCAAAAAGGCATACTTTACCTTCAATACTATTTGCAATGTCACCAATAAAGATATTAAAAAACAATGGTCCAAGTACAGATCCCTGGGGTAATCCACTGGTAAGATTTCCCTCCTGTAAATGCACAATATTTACTACAACTCACTGTTTTCTATCCTGCATAAAAATATCTTATCCAATCAAACATCTTAAAATCCAGTCCCAAGCTTTCAAGCTTATTTAGCAGTCTGCGATGTGGGATAATGCCAAAGCCTTACTAAAAGCTAGACATGCCACATCTATGGCCCCCTTGATCTATTACTTTAGTCATCAAGTCAAAATAATCAGTAAGATTTGTTTGTCATGATCTCAAACCAGTAAATCCATGGTATTTGGGATCCTGTAAATTGCAGGATTTGAGATAATCTACGACTCTTTCTTTTAAGAGTGTTTCCATAAATTTCCCTACTGTTGTGTAAAGCTTACTAGTTGCTTGCCTGTTCCTTGTTTCCAATTTTTTGCAGTGGGACTACCTTTACTCTTTTCCTCTGGAATTACTCTTGTAGTTAGTGGCTGGTTGAATAATTCTGTAGTATGCTTGGATGTATCCCACCTGGCCCCATTCATTTACACACTTTCAGTTTTGAGAGTTTTATCAGGATCTTCTCCTCTCTAAATATACTCGTTTCTACCTCATTTTTCTGACTATACCTACAACTTAACAGTGGCCCCTTCCCCTCCCTTTCAGTAGTGAATACTGGGCAAACATAATTATTAAGATGATCTGCTATCACATTGACTCCGTCAACAAGACTCCCACTTTGTCTTTAGTCTTATTATTCCGCCTTTTGTTTTTCTCCTTTTGCTTGTATACTGTACTTAAAATAGTTTTGCCCCTTGTTGCCATATAGACCATTACATAACAATATAATTTAGTAGGTACCAAAGTTAGAACAAATTATGTAAATTAAATAATATGATTTATGACCCAATGTGATTTCAACCAGTTAAGAGTGTGTATATATATTATTGTAAGGTATAACTTAAATAGGTTTGAATGTATTAGTCTTATGTTTTGAGAATTTAGTAGCATGTATTTCTGTGTGTTTTACTGCAAGATTATGGGTCATTATGTAAGAGACAGGTTTTCTCTGTGTAAGCCATATAGCCAGAATACACAATACATTGAGCATTACACAAATTCATCCCTTCCATGCCATTATTCATATCTGTATTAATCAAAGGATTAACGTCTGATCTGCGCTATACCAAGTACAATTAAATCAAAGTTTACATGATATGTAGATATATGTATACTGTATACTTGATTCACACACAGCAAATAAATAATTATAACTTGGTGGATAAAGTCAATAGGTCACCTAGCTCAGGTCTCATAATATGCAAACAGTTACTGGTATGAACAGGGTACATTGGAATTCACAATCAAAGATCTTCATACCTTTAGAAAGTATATCAACCAGCTGGCCTATTGTCCAGTTATACTGCTGGCCAGAGGCAATGATAATATAGGATCAAACCCACTATAAACAGGTCACAATCATTTATGCTAACACCCTAGGGCCTAGGCGAAATAGATTGTTTACACATCCATATAAAGGTAGATCTCTGATGGATAAAGAAATACCAAATTTTATGATCCCAAATTCCCTACATGCTCGCCACCGTGGGACGGAGTTAGCAGAGAACGTTTTATTACACTTTGGAATCTGTCAAACCTATAATTATCTACTCCATTGGAAACTGTGGGGATATACTAGTTTTGAATTGGTAGAATATAGGATAAAAGGGGCAGTCTGATAGATAGAGAGTTAGAAGGAGAGGAGGAAGGAACGAAGTCCAGAGGGAGTCAGGATCCTAAGACGGTAGCTATGAATCATGCCCTCACATATTCTTGCAAGTGTATAGTATGTGTATTAATTGTTTAAGTTTGTAAAACTGTTTGTGTTTTATGTATGTACCATGGTTAAGAAAGCATAGATAAATTATAAGATTTATTATCATTGTGTTATGTTATCTTGTATTTTGTATCACCTGGTATTCCAAGTCTTGAACTCATTTTCGGAATCACTAAAGTTATACATGAAATCTGCATATATTATATAAGGCTCTGCAAGTTGGGACAATTGACTTGTAGTCATAAAGTATAGTACTTATATGTTCAATGAGCCAGGATTATATATCTCTGTAAAGTATATTTAGGCTTTGCCTGGAAATATTTCCTGGACAGTAGAGATATAGCTCCTTAAATCTGAGCCAATCACAGGTTAAATAGGAACGTCCATGCATAACATATTGTGTGATTGGACCAGTACTAAACATCACCCCTTTTGTTATGAGCCCACCTATTTGTAAGCCTATTATAATATATTTGCAGATATAAAATACATAAACCATTATATCAATATATGATATAATAAATATATGTTATATAAGATTCCATAAATCTACACCCTTTTACCCAGTGACTGGGCCATTTTCTCCTCATCTTGTGCTTTGCACATCTGATTACTTTCTTAGCCTTCTTCTGTCTAACAAGATACCCCTCTTTGTCTTCATTATTCTGCATGTTTCTATTTTCTATAGGTCATCTTTTTTTGCTTTCGCAATAACTGCAGCTTGCAAACCACACTGGCTTCATTTTCCTTGTGTTCTTCCTAACCTATTTGATACAGAGGTATCTTACCTGTATTGTTGCACTCAAGTTCCTCCACTCTGCAAAAAAAACTTACTAACACATTTTCCCATCCCTACAAAATCAGCCATCCTAAAATCTAACACCTTTTGTTTTTGTGTGGGATGAGTTGGTCTCCGTCTTTATTCTGAACCATACTGCTTGATGGTCACAGGATCTCAGGACTATTCTCTAATAAATAACTTCCCACTCCCAGTGTATGTGATTCCCATTACATATTTTCAAATTAATATTATTCTTTTACAGCGGTTTTCAGCACACTGTTGAATTGCTGTCCACTCAGAGACTCCAGGCTCTGGACTCCCTTTCACCATATTGCAACATAAAATCAATGCTGTGACAAAGAGAGAGTCTTTTCGTGGGTGTGGTTCATCAAATCGACAGTGTCTAGGTCGACAATGTTTAGGTTGACCACTATAGGTCGACAGTCACTAGGTCGACATGGATGGAAGGTCGACAGGGTTTCTAGGTCGATATGTGCTAGGTCGACAGGTCTAAAGGTCGACATGAGGTGTTTTTTTTGTGTCGTTTTCTTCGTAGAGTGACCGGGATCCCAAATTAGTGCACCGCGTCCCCTCGCATGGCTCTCTTCGCTCGCCATGCTTCGGGCATGGTGCCTTCGCTCCGCTACTGCTTAGCTCGGCACACTTTACCGTTCCAATCGTAGTCCACGTGGATCGTTAAGTATGAAAAAATTAAAAAAAAGAAAAAAATGTGAAAAACTCATGTCGACCTAGCACATGTCGACCTAGAAACCCTGTCGACCTTCCATCCATGTCGACTCAGTGACTGTCAACCTATAGTGGTCGACCTAAACATTGTCGACCTAGACACTGTCGATCTTAAGACCGGATCCCTCTTTTCGTATAAATGTTGAATATCCAAAGCTTGCACATTAAAATGAAGTTTTGCTTTACATTCATATCTTATTTCAGAGGGAAATTCTGAGTCAATCCGAGTTCCAGCACAACTTGGTAAAACGTGGGACTGCTGGATTCTTTTGGTTACGAACTGCTAAAGTCTACATCTAAGATCATTCATTTTTTTTATACAGTAATACATAATAGTGGCCATGTTAAGATAAATTACCTTCACTTTTTTTCCTTATTTCTGAGTCATCTGTTTAATGAAGCTCAATTGCACAATGAAGATTTCAAGTTGTTTGGTCTCTGAAGCTTGCAGAACAGGTTGACATTTCCATTGATAAATTGGAGTCCACACTTGTGTCTAAAAAGTAATAAAACATTAATCGAAATGCTGAAAGCTTTGTAAAAAGCTAGCATCATAATTCAAGCTTTAAGAAATGTATTCAGTGTTTCCCCATGTCCATTAAAATATAGCAGCATGGAAATAACATGTCTTAAGAGGTAAGGCAATATTTTCTATTGCTGCCTATCCCATTGATAATTTTTTTTCTATAACTGCACTTGAAACATAGGGCCTAATTCAGACCTGATCGGTCAGTGGTCACTAGGGTTTTTTTGCACTGCTGCGAGCAGATAGTCGCCGCCAATAGGGGAGTGTATTTTTACTTTGTAAGTGTGCGAACGCATGTGCAACCGGGCGGTACAAAAAATATTTGTGCAGTTTCTGAGTTGCCCAGAACTTACTCAGCCCTTGTGATTACTTCAGCATGTCCGGTCCCGGAATTGGCGGCAGACACCCACCCTGCAAATGCTTGGACACACCTGCGTTTTTCCAACTACTCCCTGAAAACGGTCAGTTGACACCCACAAACGCCTTCTTCCTGTCAATCTCCTTGCAATCGTCTGTACGAAAGGATTCTTCATTAAACCCATCACACAGCAATGATCCACTTTGTACCTGTGCGACGCACCTGCGCATTGCGGTGCATACGCATGCACAGTTCTGACCTCATTGCAGTACAGCGAAAAAACCTTGCGTTTGATCAGCTCTAAATAACCCCCATTGTACGGACAGCTCAGCATCCACTACAATGCTAGACTGTCAGTAGTAAGACTGAAGTTACAGTAGCTACAAGCAAATGTACTGTACATACATGAAACAGCTTGTCAATGGACTGGAAGCCTGGACATCTAATACAAAATAATTATAAAAAAAAACCCCTAAAACTAAATTAGTGAATAAAATGTAAAAATTAAATAGTTACAAAAACACGCAGCAAGCTGAAATTATTCAGAATATACAGCATATGGCATTGTAATTAAGTACAGTACAGAATGTTAATACTGCTTCAGTCATTACATTAAAAGCTGACACATAAATGAAGTACACCCTTCCTTTCCTCTTGTGAGGTAATAGTTTGTCTAACTAGGTCCATGGAGATGTTGTATCCAGGGCCGGATGAAAAGCCACATGGACCTGGGGCTGAAAATGGGAGGAACTGTGACCAATGCTGTGTGGGTGTGGTCAGTGCTACAGCCACTGTCTCACAAAATACATCATAATAGAAAAATTGCTGAATTTTGAGAGTAAACTAGCAATACAATTGGAATACATATGAATTTTGGTTGACCGTGTGGCTAGCTAGTTGGCTTGTTATCATCATATTGTACTATCATGATGCTATGCCAATTTTTATGTGGAGGCCCACAGCTGAAGCTAGATCTGCCCCATTGTTAATCTGGACCTGGTTGTATCTTATGGGAGTGTCTCGGGTATGCTGCTGATAGTGGTTGCATTTAGAGATGCAGACTCATTCATATAGGAGGCCATATTCAAACCAGAGATGTGTGCCAGCCCATTTTTGCTGGTTGCGATCCTAATTTATCATCGGGTTTTTGTTTTGGATTTGGTTTTGCAAAACCGTCTCACGTGTTTTGGTTTTAGATCTTTTTTTTTTTTAATTAATAAAAACAGCTAAGATCACATAATTTGGGCCTTTTTTATTCCTACGGCATTATTAACTTCAATAACATTGATCACCTCACAGCTCATAATATTGTTTTCAACTTTTCACCAATATTGACCAAAGGCTGCTAGCTGGTTAAATTAAGTGACAAAGCGGCGGCACAAATACACGACACATTACACATTATGGCCACACAGTAGTGTCCGTAAGTCACATTACACCACACCAGAGGCGTAACTCTGGGAGGCAACAGAGTCATCTGCCCCCGGACTCCTGCTCTGAAGGGGGCACCTCTCCTCCCATTCTGTGACACCATTGAATTAAGTTAATTGATAGCTGCCACTATCTCTTCAGTGGCTGACTTCCTCACTGGTCCCTGCACCTTACAAATCACACCCTTTTTATTATACTGTAGATACATATTTTACAAGTGTCGTACCCAGGATTAGAATCCACGACCTATTACACTGGAAGCAGACACCTTACTGATTAAGCTGTTTGCTCCTGTATAGGAAATATGCGAATTCTAACTATATGAAGTTACTTCTCTGACAATTACACGTAACTCCATATAGATAAAATTCTCATGCTTACTGTACAGGAGCAAATAGCTCCATCAGTAAAGTGTCTGCTGTCAGTGTAACAGGTTATGGGTTCCAATCCTAGGTATGACTGCTAAGACATGTGTGATTTAAAATAGAAAACAATGAAGTGTATATAACCAGTATATAAAAAAAATTCAGAACACTCCATACACACACACACACACACACACACACACACACACACACACACACACACACACACATACTGTACATACATATATTTATCTAAATATAGTGGTGGGGGCACCAATATTTATCTTGCCTCCGGGCAACTGGGACGAATATATGCCACTGCAGCACACAGTAGTACCCCTAATACATGTTACACCACAGTAGAGCCGCTTATACACATTACACCACAGAATTGTCCCTTATACATATTATACCATGGTAGATCCCCTCCTCATTCCTCATCATCATTCCTCCTTCCCTTCCACGGACTGCACCAGAGCACATACACACACAGGGTTACACCACACTGCACTAGCACACACAGTGTTACACCACACTGCACCAACACACAACAGGTTTACACCGCACAACAGAGTTACAACAAACACACAGGGTTACACAATACATTTTCCAGCACACGCAGGGTTATACAGCACTGCACCAGCACACAAAGAGTCACACTGCACTAGCACGCACACACACACACACACACACACACACACACACACACACACACACACACACACACACACACGGTTATATAGTAGTCATTATTATAAACACACATAACTATGTGTTTAATAAGTGTAAACAGGCAGGCAGAAGTAAAGTGGCTGCTCTGTACATAAAGATTGGATGTAACAAGTAGGAGATTATAAATAAATAAAAAGGCTGTCACATATCACTGAAAAAGCCCAGTCGGTCCTTGGTGCTGCAGTTGGGCACTAGCAATGGTGCTGCTTACCTAGCATCCAGGGCCGGCTCCAGGCACGTTCCAATAGAGCGGTTGAACAGGGCACCACACTTAATGGGCGCCGCCATATTGGAACCTGCCCTGCCTGGAGCCAAGTCCCTGCACTGCAGCTGCAGCATCCGTCCTGCTGGCCCGCCTCCCACAATCGCCCACATAAGCGGCGCCATCCCGTGAGCCAATCAGAGCTAAGGCTACTGATTGGCTCCTGGACTGCGAGCTTTGATTGGCTCGCAGACTGGTGCCTAATTGGAGCACTGCCGCTGGAGACTGAGGGGAAGGAGAGGCGCACAGTGTGCTCTCCACTCCGCCCAAGAGAACCATCAGTAGGATCAGCAGCAGCAGCGTGGTGAGCAGCACTGTTTGTGTGTGTGTATGTGTGTGTGTGTGTGTGGGGGGGGCACTGTGTGGGGACATGTGTATCTGGAACTGGGGGCATATCTTGCACTGTTTGGGCATGTGTATCTGCCACTGGGGGTATAGCTGGCACTGTGGGGACATGTGTATCTGGCACTGGGGGCATAGCTGGCACCATGGGGGCATGTGTATCTGGCACTGGGGGCATATCTGGCACTGTGTGGGGACATGTGTATCTGGGACTGGGGGCATATCTGGCACTGGGGGCATAGCTGGCACTGTGGGGACATGTGTATCTGGCACTGGGGGCATATCTGGCACTGTGTGGGGATATGTGTATCTGGGACTGGGGGAATATCTGGCACTGTGGGGGCATGTGTATCTGCCACTGGGGGCATAGCTGGCACTGTGGGGACATGTGCATCTGGCACTGGGGGCACAGCTGGCACTGTGGGGGCATGTGTATCTGGCACTGGGGGCATATCTGTCACTGGGGGCATATCTGGCACTGTGGGGGCATGTGTATCTGGCACTGGGGGCATATCTGGCACTGGGGGCATATCTGGCACTGTGGGGACATGTGTATCTGGCACTGGGGGCATAGCTGGCACCATGGGGGCATGTGTATCTGTCACGGGGGGCATATCTGGCACTGTGGGGACATGTGTATCTGGCACTTTGGGGCATGTGTATCTGGCACTGGGGACATATATGGCACTCTGGGGTCATGTGTATCTGGCACTGGGGGCATATCTGGCACTCTGGCACTGGGGGCATATCTGGCACTCTGGGGACATGTGTATCTGGCACTGGGGGCATATATGTATCTGGCACTGTGGGGACATGTGTATCTGGCACTGCTGGGGGGCATATCATGTCTATCTGGCACTGCTTAGGGGCATGTCATGTGTAGCTGGCACTGCTGGGGGGCATATCATGTGTAGCTGGCACTGCTGGGGGGCATATCATGTCTATCTGGCACTGCTGGGGGCATATCTTGTGTAGCTGGAACTGCTGGGGGGCATATCATGTGTATATGGCACTGCTGGGGGTATATCAGGTTTAGCTGGCACTGCTGGGGGGGCATATCATGTCTCTCTGGCACTGCTGCACGGCATACCATGTGTAGCTGGCATTACTAGGCGGCATATCATGTGCAGCTGCCATTGCTGAGGGGCATATCATGTGTATCTGGCACTGCTGGGGGGCATATCAGGTTTAGCTGGCACTGCTGCGGGTCATATCATGTGTATCTGGCACTGCTGCAGGGCATATCAAGTGAAGCTGGCACTGCTGAGGAGCATATGTCTATCTGGCACTGCTGTGGGGCATACCATGTGTATCTGGCACTGCTGCGGGGCATATAATGTCTTTCTGGCACTGCTGGGGGGCATATCATGTCTATCTGGCACTGCTGGGGGGCATATCATGTCTATCTGGCACTGCTGGGGGGCATATCATGTGTAGCTGGCATTGCTGGGGGGCATATCATGTGTATCTGGCACTGCTGCGGGGCACATCATGTGTATCTGGCACTGCTGCGGGGCACATCATGTCTATCTGGCACTGCTTGGGGGCATATCATGTCTATCTGGCACTGCTGGGGGGCATATCATGGGTATATGGCACTGCTGGGGGGCATATCATGTGTTTTTGGCACTGCTAGGGGGCATATGTCTATCTGGCACTGCTGGGGGGTATGTCATGTCTATCTGGCACTACACTACTGGGGTCATTATGTGTATCTGGCACTATACTGGAGTCATTATGTGTAAGGAACACTACTGTGGCTGTTATGTGTAAGGCTGCTAATTGTGTGCATAGAGAGAGTGTGAAAATATATTTATTTATAGTTTGATAATATGAATTTGCAAGGCTATGCCCACTTTTCCAGGAGAGCGTGCGCCTTCGGCGCGCACATGTGTGTTTGTGTGTGGGGGTGCTTTGACATTTTCTCGCTCAGGGTGCTAGTAGGCCTGGAGCTGGCCCTGCTAGCATCATAAATACATTTATACACTACCTCTCATACTGCCTCGCCCGCTATACATATATATACTCCCCCCCCCCACTGCAGCTAGGGCACACTGTGACCACTACCACCTTCCCTGGGGAGTGACTCCAGGCAGCCACAACAAAGGGCTGCCACTGCCTCCTATTTCTGTGGTGCCAAGGGCTGGGTTGGTGCTGCTGCTGGTGGGGGGAAGGCACTGTTCCCCATTGCTGCCGACATCTCCCGGGTCCATGTTGCTGCTGGCTGGGTTGGCACTGCTGCTCACAGCCATTCAGTTGTCAGCCCATTCAATGGGCTGATCGCTGATTGGTTGAGAGACTGCTAATTGTGTGCATAGAGAGAGTCTGAAAATATATTTATTTATAGTTTGATAATATGAATTTGCAAGGCCACGCCCACTTTTCCAGGAGAGCGTGCGCCTTCGGCGCACACATGTGTGTGTGTGTGTGTGGGTGCTTTGACATTTTCTCGCTCTGGGTGCTAGTAGGCCTGGAGCCGGCCCTGCTAGCATCATACATACATTTATACACTACCTCTCATACTGCCTCGCCCGCTATACATATATATATCCCCCCCCCCACTGCAGCTAGGGCACACTGTGACCACTACCACCTTCCCTGGGGAGTGACTCCAGGCAGCCACAACAAAGGGCTGCCACTGCCTCCTAATTCTGTGGTGCCAATGGCTGGGTTGGTGCTGCTGCTGGTGGGGGGAAGGCACTGTTCCCCATTGCTGCCGACATCTCCCGGGTCCATGTTGCTGCTGCCTGGGTTGGCACTGCTGCTCACAGCCATTCAGTTGTCAGCCCATTCAATGGGCTGATCGCTGATTGGTTGAGAGCCGTGGAAGATGGCTCTCTCAGCCAATCAATGGTCAGTCCATTGTTTCAATGAGACTTTTGAAACTGGTGCCCGAATCCAAAACTCGTTAGATCTGACAGCAGGAGGGTAATGTTTTGCCTTGTTTTGGGATCTGAGGCAGGTGGGGATACAAGCCCACTGATCTTTAATTCAGATGTATAATCAACACCTGCTGTAGTTTCTATGGTGTGACCAATGGTGTATCTAAAGACCTAGGATGCTAAAAGTGGATATCTCAATCCTTGTACATTTGGGTGCATCAATGTAATCCAGGGAAGGACTTTCAAGTGGCATTAGCATAAAATCACAAATGCAAATGTAGCTGTGTCCAGTTCAAAATCAGGCCCTGAGTGTCCCTTGTAAATGACCTTAACTACATTCTGGTAATGGGTTGTGGGTCTTATAACGGGATGCGGTCAAGATGCCGCCGGCCAGAATCCCGGTGGTCGAAATACAGATGCCGGAATCCCGACCGCCACAATCCCGACCGCCACAATCCCGACCGCCACAATCCCGACATATTCTCCCTCCGTGGGTGTCCACGACACCCATAGAGGGAGAATATAATAGTGTGCCGAGCGTAGCGAGGCACCGTGCCCGCAGCGTGGTGAGCGAAGCGAGCCCGCAAGGGGCTGCGTTCCACTCGCCACCCCTGTCGGGATTGTGTGGTCGGGATTCCGGCGTCGGTATTTCGACCGCCGGGATTCCGGCAGGCGGCATTTAGTACTGATCCCCTTATAACAGCGGGGACAATTACACAGGTTTAGAAAAATATCTAGTAGGAATTTTGAGCTTCCTCTTTTTCCTTATCAAGGAAATCATGATTGTGTTCCAGTGCAAAGTGCTGTGTAACCTTGAAGGAGCCATTATACTGCTGGTATTTAAGGCATTAATATCGTAAATATTGTAAAATCACTGAGCTATTGATTCTTCACACATGTTGTCAGCAGTATATCAAATTCATTTCAGATCTAGAACTCCTTTTATTAAGAATATGCTACTTATTGTTTAAGAATAATAAAACAATCAAACTATCGCATTGGAGGAAAAACACTGAAACGTAATTACCAAAAAAATTATATTACAGGTTGAGTATCCCATATCCAAATATTCCGAAATACGGAATATTCCGAAATACGGACTTTTTTGAGTGAGAGTGAGATAGTGAAATATTTGTTTTCTGTGGCTCAATGTACTCGAACTTTGTTTAATACACAAAGTTATTAAAAATATTGTATTAAATGACCTTCAGGCTGTGTGTATAAGGTGTATATGAAACATAAATGAATTGTGTGAATGTACACACACTTTGTTTAATGCACAAAGTTATTAAAAATATTGGCTAAAATAACCTTCAGGCTGTGTGTATAAGGTGTATAGGAAACATAAATGCATTCTGTGCTTAGACTTGGGTCCCATTGCCATGATATATCATTATGGTATGCAATTATTCCAAAATACGGAAAAATCCGATATCCAAAATACCTCTGGTCCCAAACGTTTTGGATAAGGGATACTCAACCTGTATTATATTCATTGGTTTTGCAATAATGGCAGATACACAGTATTGGTCTTGCAATAATGATGGATACAGATATTCCCAGTTGCGAAAGAACTTTGATTGAGCTCAGTTGGAAAACAGTAGCTTAATGTAGAACTGGACTGGACAGCGCAATCTTTTATTTCACTTTTTTTATATTATTTGACTGTATGCTGAGAAGAATAAGTATATACTTAAGGAGTAAAAAAAAAGTGTTCAAAATGACTGAACAGGGCTAAAACTAGGACCTCACATCTATGTTGGTTAACACCTTCATGGTTATTTGCTTCTTTATAATTTCCTGGTTGCAGTGTGACATACAGTGCCTTGGTAAAGTATTCACCTCCCTTGGCTCTTTACCTATTTTATTACATTACAACCTGTGATTTACATTTTTGCACAAAATAGTCTAAGTTGGTGAAGTGAAATAAGAAAGATTTCTGTTAAAAAAATATTTATAAATAAAAATTTGAAAATTGCCATGTGCATGTGTATTCACCCTCTTTGCTACGAAGCCCCTGAAAAGTTCAGGTGCAACTAATTACCTTCAGAAGTCACATAATTAGTGAACTGAAGTCCACCTGTGTGCAATCTAAGTGTCACATGATCTGTCAGTCTATAACCACTTCTTTTGTGAAAGGCCCCAGAGGCTACAACACCACTAAGCAGAGGCATCACACCATGAAGACAAAGGAGCTCTCCAAACAACTCAGGGACAAAGTGATGAGAAGTACAAGTCAGGGTTGGGTTATAAAAAAATATCCAAATCTTTGATGATCCCCCGGAGCTCCATCAAATTCATCATCTTCAAATGGAAAGAACATGGTACCACAACAAACCTGCCAAGAGAGGGCTGGCCACCAAAACTCACAGACCGGGCAAGGAGGGCATTAATCAGAAAGGCAGCACAGAGACCAAAGGTAACCCTGAAGGAGCTGCAGAGTTCCACAGCCGAGACTGGTGTATCTGCACATGTGACCACAATAAGCAATACACTCCATAGAGCTGGGCTTTATGGAAGAGTGGCAAGAAAAAAGACATTACTTAGTGTTAAAAATAAGAAGGCACGTTTTGAGTTTTCCAAAAGGCATGTGGGCAACTCCCCAAACGTATGGAGGAAGGTGCTCTGGTCAGATGAGACTAAAATTGAACTTTTAGGCCACCAAGGAAAACGCTATGTCTGGCGCAAACCCAACACATCCCATCACCCTAAGAACACCATCCCCACAGTGAAACATGGTGGTCACACCATCATGCTGTGGGGATGTTTTTCAGCAGCAGGGACTCGGAAACTGTTTTGAGATGGATGGTGCTAAATACAGGGATATTCTTGAGCAAAATCTGTCTCAGTCTGCCTGTGATTTGAGACTGGGATGGAGGTTCACTTTCCAGCAGGACAATGACCCAGAGCATACTGCTAAAGAAGCACTCAAGTGGTTTAAGGGAAAAAGCTAAATGTGTTGGAATGGCCTAGTCAAAGGCCAGATCTCAATCCAATTGAGAATCTGTGGTCAGACTTGAAGATTGCTGTTCACAAGCGGAAACCATCCATCATGAAGGAGCTGGAGCAGTTTTGCCTTGAGGAATGAGCAAAAATCCCAGTGGTAAGATATGGCAAGCTCATAGAGACTTATCCAAAGCGACTTTCAGCTGTAATTGCCGCAAAAGGTGGCTCTACAAAGTACTGACTTTAGGGGGGTGAATAGTTATGCACGCTGAAGTTTTCTGTTATTTTGTCCTATTTGTTGTTTGCTTCACAATAAAAAAAAAATCATCTTCAAAGTTGTAGCCACGTTCTGTGAATGAAATGATGCAAACCTTCACACAATCCATTTTAATTCCAGGTTGTGAGGCAACAAAATATGAAAAATGCAAAGGGGGGTGAATACTTTAGCAAGGCACTGTACTGCATATACCAAAGCTTGCCTGCAAGTTATTCTGAGCAACATCCTGCTAAGTTAAACACTGTAATATTCATTCTCCCAAAAGTGCAGACATAATAATACAAAATCACTATTTACTGTTTAATGGTAAAACGAAGTGAAAATATATTTAAAAAAAAACATAGCAGATTTTTTCTAAGGTAATTTTATGTGTTAATCATTGGGTTGACCAGAATTAGGTCTACAGTCAATAGGTCAACTTCATACGGTCAACATGAAACAGGTCAACATGATCAAAAGGTCGACAGGGTCAATAGGTCAACATGTAAAAAGTAGACAGTACAAGAGGTCGACATGTACAAAAGGCCAACAGGGTCAAAAGGATGATGTGAGAATGTCTACACAAAGAAGGTTGACACATTTTTTTATGAGAGTAATTTTCTATGTTAAACCACATGTGACCTTAATTAGTGTACTGCTTCGCTCGCCATGCTTCGGGGAAGGTGCCTCGCTCCATTACCGCTGTGCTTGGCATAGGTTACTATTCCCAATCATAGTCCACGTGGATGGTAATTTACGACAAAGTTTAAAAATATTGCAAAAAACTTCTGATGACCACCTGTGTGTTGACCATTGCCATGTCGACAATTTAAACCTGTCAACCTTTTTTACCTGTCAACCTAATGTATACCTATCGACTGGATCCCGGTAAACTCACAGAGAAAATATGAAGTTATACACAGAACAAACCTAGCTATCACTGTTGTGTTTTAAATACAAGTACTCTTTAGGAAAAGAACGGGACAGGAAATCAGAACTTACATTCAGGCATCCTTAGGTTAGCACCAGCGTCTGGACGTAGAACAGTGATGTACATTATGTTAACACTACCAGTGTTCTACTATGGTAAGCGAAGGAAGAGAAGAGACTGCAAGGACTAGCAGAGGAGTGCAGCATTTTATTGAAGAAAAGCGACAAGCAAACTGCATCCCTTAGTAGTTGCCATATTAGTATGCAAACCCTGGCACGCACATTTCTCCATGTACTGCAAATTCAATACAGAAATTGAGACTTAATATTCTGCCCTTAAAACATATGCAGTCATTTGCCAACATGATTTTCGAGATGTCTGAGCAGACCAATCAATGCATATTGGGGGTCATTCAGGTGTGTTTGCACCTGCAAGATTATGTGCAAAGTATTGATATTCGGTACTTTGCGCATACCTAGGACCCATTCTGCGTGTGCACAAACGGGTACTGCAACATCGGAAGCAGTCTGACATCAGACTGTCAGTGACTGACAGTCTGCTGCTGTTCGGGGGGTTAGAGGGGGCAATGACTGATTTCATTTGTGAAAACGGAGGTATGTAGCCGCCGTTTATACCCCTTTCACACTGCCAATGCCAGATCCCACCCGGGAACTGGAAATGGGTCCTTCCCGGGTGGGATCCTGCATTGGCCACTTCTGCAGGCTTCCCCGACCCTGGCAATGTGCCTGGCAGGTTGCCATAGCAGCGGGGGGCGGAGCCGGCGGCGGGGGCGGCGGTGGAGGTGGCGCTTGGAGATGAGATCATCTCCGCTCCGCCTCTCCCTGCTGTACGCAGCCACTGACCCGGTATACAACCCGGGTATAACACTGCTTTATTCCCGGGTTGAATTGCCGGGTCAGGCGACCCGGGATTTCGGCTATGCCCCTTTCACACCGCACGCTGACCCGTGTTGACCTGGCAATATGCCGGGTCGATACCGGGTTATTTGTGCGGTGTGAAAAGGGTATGACAGGGTCGGAAGATGTCAGGGATCTCTCTCATAGGATGGAGATTTCCTGGCTTCTGCATCAACTTTTGACTGATGACATTCAAGACAGGATGATATTGAGGTGTCGACATTCTAAATACCACGCTCAAAATAAAAGAATGGTAACAGCACTACTAATATCACCATAGGGAAACTATAAAACTAGTTTGCATGAGGATAAATAAAGTAACATTTTAATATTGCACAATACATAAAACATCACATAATATATATAAAAATTAAACAGATAATAAAGGAATGCTGATGTGATGTTCAGTAATAATAGTGAAAAAGAATGCTATTGAATCCACTAAGAGTTAGTGTGCTGGTGGGTATACGAGTATCCATCTGATCTGCTGCTTAAGTATCAAAGTTCTTAACATAGCTTGTGGGAGTGGGAAAAATGGCAGATCATGCACTCAAATGAGTGAATATTAACATCCAATAGAATGCCCAGCTATAAACAGAAGATAGTATCACAATACTGTATAAACAGGATCCTCTGTGAAATATTTAGCAAAAATATATTTGCACTAATAGTTGGTGCCCAAGGGGATCCTCTGACTGACTGAATATTATTTTCTATAAATGTCTCACACCAATTTTAGTGGTGGAGTCCCATCAAATTAGTTGCACCGGGGCCCCACAAGGCTTAATCTGACCTTGCATACAATTTTAAATGACCTCCTATTGTTTGTCCACCAATATACAGTACAAAGTTGAACTTATTTTTATACAGATCCAGCATCATTATGGCTGAGACTATGTATACCAGCGACTAGTTTTCCACGGGGCATGTGCTCATATTTGGACACGTGTGTACATTTGCATCCATGGCCCATAAAATTTACATTGTGTTATTGCGGATGCGAATAGTTGCAGCCGGGCACACCTAGTCACTGCCACGAAGCGTGAACACGTGCATACGCGTTATGGCAAAAATGAGACTGGCTACATCTGTATATCTTAGATTTTTTTTCATTTTATATTCATTTTATATTCTCCAGATACAGATATGTCCAGCTTCATCCTTCAGCTGGCAGCCGCTACTCGTGGATAGTTTCCCACAAATAAAGTGGCTGCAGCTGTGCGCAGGCATGTGCATATACACACGCTTCCATAGGAATGCATGTACGTATGCACGCTGCTAGTAGTCATAGCACGACGCAAGTATTTGCTGCCGTGCAGTGTCGGACTGGGTCATTAAGGGCCCACCGGGGGAATGCAGTGATAGGGGCCCATACTTAGGGGTGTTGCCAGCCTCCACAGAGGTTTGAAATACACAATAGTTTAGTGCAGTGTAATGCAACATATCTACCATGTATAATACAAGTGCACAGTCTGGAACCTGATCTCTAGAGGAAGGAGTGGGCCCTCAGGCAGTGGGGCTTACAGGTGGTTTCCCTGGTACTCCTGTGGGCCAGTCCGATCCTGCTGCCATGAGGCATAACCAGTCGATAAGCTATTACCGGTAAGATGTAAAGGGACATATCTTTATTGTTCTGATTTTTTTAAACTCTCCTTTCCTCTTTCAGATCATCAAGAGAGGCTTCTTGAAGCCACAGAAATATTTTTATTAATTTTCAACAACTTTCTACTGTATTGTACTATATGGCAACATTGTTTGTTCATGAGATCACCAAATAAACTTCTACAACTGAAATGTTCTGAACACACCCAACATATATCTCATGTCTATTCAGGCTACTAAATCCTAATAGCAATTTAAAACATTTGAAGTTCCTCTCAACCTTCCCACCATAGGTGTTTCTATAATGGGTGCAGTGTGTGTCCGGGGGGGGGGCCCACACTGCACACACCTCCTCCATAGAGTATACTTACCCCTCTGGAGTCCCGAACAACACGTCATTTCCAAGTGATTTGTACATGCGCACTGAAGATGTCCCCGGGAACAAGGCACGGGCGCCATGTTCCCGGAGACCTGCGCATACACAGTAAACTCTGACACTATGAGGAGATGGTCTGCAACGGAAGCAGAATGTGGGCCCTCTCCTCTCTTAAAACGCCCCTGCTTCCCACATAAATGCTATGATCTCCACCACTGCCCAATATTTAAATTCCTGCTTTAAGGAAAAAGTGGACAATATCTGACACTGAAGTCTTTCTTGAACAATAACCCGATTAAATCCTGTTAATTTCCTTTTCTTAAATTGATTTCCCAATGAATAGGAAATATCTACAGTCTTCTACACAAACTCTGCTATCTCTCTATTAGAGCCTACTCCACCCCAGATCAGTTAATTGTTATATCTTGTCCTCACCCCAACCTTGACTATTATTAATCTGTCTCTCCCCAATGGGAACTTTCAATCATTATTCAAGCATGCAGTTTATTACTCCTTTATGGTAAATTCCAAGCTCTCTCTCTCTTCTCACATTTCCCTTCAATCTTCTTTGCTTCATTTCCTTAACTAACTGCATATATTGAACCCTTTTCAGTCAGGCTTTCTTTCAAGCTTCACTGAAACTGCACTGAATAAGGGTGCTAATGGGTTGAACATTTCTTAATAAAGGACATTTTTCACTTTTTCACCTGTCATATGCTGGTTATCATCATACTAATCAAATCACGTTATTAGTATTTATTCTTGCTCCATCCACCTCCTCCCTTCCACTATCAGTGGGGCCATCATCATGCTTGATTCTAGGCTCTCTCCTCTTCTACATCTATTCCAATTTTTTAACAAACTTCTTTGATTTTCAGTACGTCCTCTATGCAGATAATATCCGATTTTATGTATTCTCTCCTTACAGATTATTAGCTCATATTTTGATCAAAACATTTAAGATGGAAATGACAGTAAATGGGTACTAGTATGCTGATTGAGGGATGGTACTAGTCATTAACCAATATGGAAGTTCTCCATGTGCTGATTAGCTTGTGGCTGGAACTATTCATCCATCAGAGTGCAAGTAACTAGAGATGTGCAGCGGGCATTTTTCGGGTTTTGTGATTTGGTTTTGGATTCGGTTCCGCGGTCGTGTTTTGGTTTTGGACGCGTTTTGGCAAAACCTCCCTTAGAATTTTTGTCGGATTCGGGTGCGTTTTGGATTCGGGTGTTTTTTTCAAAAAACCCTCAAAAACAGCTTTAATCATAGAATTTGGTGTAATTTTTATCCTATAGTATTATTAACCTCAATAACCATAATTTCCAGTCATTTCCTGTCTATTCTGAACACCTCACACCTCACAATATACGGCAGTACCCCAGGACTAATACAGCAGTACCCCTGGACTCATACGGCAGTGTCAGACAGGATGGCACTTTTCAAAAAACTAGGCCCCAAACAGCACCTCATGCAAAGATGTCGAAGAGGTGCAATGAGGTAGCTGTATGACTAAACCAAGCGACACAAACAGTTCCAACTGGAATTATATGTCCAAATCACTGGAATTATTTGTCAAGATCACTGTAATTAATAATTATAAATCACTGATATTAATTGGTAAAATCACTGTAATGCTACGTCCAAATCACTGGAATTAATTGGCAAAATCTCGCTATCGCCTGCCTAGTGAAATGGAATCTAGATGGGATTTGGTACCGGGGACACAATAACTTCATCAATTGTCTAAATCCCACTGCACCAATGGCGGATAACGGGCGCACGTTTAACAGAGCACTGATTATACTGATCACTGATTATACTGAGCACTGATTATACTGATCACTGATTTTACTGAGCACTGATTATACTGAGCACTGATTATACTGATCACTGATTTTACTGATCACTGATTTTACTGAGCACTGATTATACTGATCACTGATTATACTGAGCACTGATGATACTATGAGGAACTGACACTGAGCAGCACAATGCAGCACAAGACACTGTACTAGTATTAGTGAGCAGCACAACAGCCCTCTGGAATTGTCATCCCCCAGATACCACTGTGACTGGAATGATGATGACCTATGCACAGTGACAGGACACTACCACAGCACCCTACAGCAGCAAGATGCAGCACAAGACACTGGACTATTAGTAATGTACTG
Source organism: Pseudophryne corroboree (assembly GCF_028390025.1). Classification (NCBI taxonomy): domain Eukaryota; kingdom Metazoa; phylum Chordata; class Amphibia; order Anura; family Myobatrachidae; genus Pseudophryne; species Pseudophryne corroboree. The sequence continues at coordinate 459,018,695 of NC_086447.1, read as the reverse complement.
TAGTATACTGAGCACCACACAATGCAGCAGCAAGACAATGAGTAGTGATACTGAGCACTGATGAGGATACTAGAACTGACACTGGGCAGCGAGAACAGCACTGGACTATTGTACTGTAGTATACTGGTCAGCACAATGCAGCACAAGACAATGAGTAGTGATACTGAGCACTGATGAGGATACTAGAACTGACACTGGGCAGCGAGAACAGCACTGGACTATTGTACTGTAGTATACTGGTCACCACAGTGCAGCAGCAAGACAATGAGTAGTGATACTGAGCACTGATGAGGATACTAGAACTGACACTGGGCAGCAAGAACAGCACTAGACTATTGCACTGTAGTATACTGGTCACCACAATGCAGCAGCAAGACAATAAGTAGTGATACTGAGCACTGATGAGGATACTAGAACTGACATTGGGCAGCGAGAATAGCACTGGACTATTGTACTGTAGTATACTAGTCACCACAATGCAGCAGCAAGACAATGAGTAGTGATACTGAGCACTGATGAGGATACTAGAAATGACACAGGGCAGCGAGAACAGCACTGGTCAATTGTACTGTAGTATACTGGTCACCACAATGCAGCAGCAAGACAATAAGCAGTGATACTGAGCACTGATGAGGATACTAGAACTGACACTAGGCAGCGAGAACAGCACTGGACTATTGTACTGTAGTATACTGGTCACCACAATGCAGCACAAGACAATGAGTAGTGATACTGAGCACTGATCAGGATACTAGAACTATCACTGGGCAGCGAGAACAGCACTGGACTATTGTACTGTAGTATACTGGTCACCACAATGCAGCAGCAAGACAATGAGCACTGATCCTGAGCACTGATGAGGATACTAGAACTGACAAAGGGCAGCGAGAACAGCACTGGGCTATTGTACTGTAGTATACTGGTCTCCACAATGCAGCAGCAAGACAATGAGCACTGATCCTGAGCACTGATGAGGATACTAGAACTGACACTGGGCAGCGAGAACAGCACTGGGCTATTGTACTGTATTATACTGGTCACCACAATGCAGCATCAAGACAATGAGCACTGATGAGGATACTAGAACTGACACTGGGCAGCGAGAACAGCACTGGACTATTGTACTGTAGTATACTGGTCACCACAATGCAGCAGCAAGACAATGAGCACTGATCCTGAGCACTGATGAGGACACTAGAACTGACACTGGGCAGCGAGAACAGCACTGGACTATTGTACTGTAGTATACTGGTCACCACAATGCAGCACTGATACTGAGCACAGATATTGAGCTGATATTGAGCTTTCCACTCAGAGAACGTAGCCACGTCCTCTCCGCTCAATCTACAATGCACGAGTGAAAATGGCTGCAACGCGCGGCTCTTTATATGGAATCCGAATCTCGCGAGAATCCGACAGCGGGATGATGACGTTTTCCCCCGTTTGGGTTTTCCGAGTAAGGCGGGAAGAACCGAGGCTGCCTCGGACCCATGTAAACAACGTGAAGGTCGGGGGGGTTCGTTTCTCGGAGGACCAAACCCGCTCATCTCTACAAGTAACTATCATACTTCCTATCCAGTGTGCCAAGAGTGTCAAGGGGGGTACTCACGGAGAGATCCATGCTTAAAATCTAAGCAATCTGACTAGATTGCTTAGATTTTAAGCACAGATCACTCGTGTGTACCCCCCACAGCAATAGCGATGCGCAGATCCGCACATCGCTATCGCCAGTTCTAGGCTCTATCTAGCAGGTCGCTCATTTCACCCGCTGGGTGAAATGAGCACCCCCCCACCCCATCTCCCCCCGCACGCTCAGCACACATCTCTCCCGTGTATACTACAACTCTCAGCAGCTGCACAGTGAACTACGATATTATAGCCTGCAGTGTCTGTTTTGCTTAGGTAATCTGGAGTTATTGTTATATGCAGAATTTAGCCTGTTTAATTGTTAGATATTTGGGGAATTTGGGATGTCCTCCTCCCATATCATTATTTGTTTGTTTTAGCTTTATTGCCCACCAGTGGGTGTTGGGCAATGGGTGGGGTTTTAATCAGTGAACCTATACCTTACACATGTTAATGTTAGTTCATATTAGAGTTTAGCAGGCTGATTAAGCCTGGTTGATTGATCCATGGTGTAGGACTCTAAGGGAATAGGCTCAAAGGGAGCAGATATATAATTTTAATATCAAAGCCTGGACTTAGCCTGGACTTAAACTGGACGAAAAACTGAAAGAAAACCTCAAACAACACAAACAACAACAGATGAACTACTTAGCAATATCAACTGTATATGCAAATTTATCACCCTCCAACTTTCACTCTGCGAACACTATGCAACCCATTTGCAGAAAAGAACATATGTAAGATCAAGTTTCCATCCATAATCAGGATCACAAAGATCTTCTTTGGGACAATTGTGAGTTCATCTTCTCATCTACACAAACACTTAAAAAATCAAACAGAATTACCATTGATTCTTAACCCTCTCACAATCCTTTCATTTCTTACAGCCCAAATACATTTCTGCACCCACTTTATCTAAGCTTTTGACTCATTTCATACTAAATCTACACACATTGAGCCTACACTGCTTTTCTCACCTGCATTTCTGCAATTCTTCTGCCCTGATTCTCTTACAGTCTCTTCTCCTACTTCCACTTTCCCTCAACCTATTCACCTACTTAACACTGTCAAGGCTTTCTTATACTCCCCACATCACTCAGTGTCTACCTAATAATGTATCTTTATCCTTCCATCCTAGTCTCCTACACCTCCTCCTCTGTCTCCCCTCCATCCCTCTGTTTCCTTCCCCCTCCTTTCCTGTTACCCCACTTTCATTTACCTCTGCCCCATGGTCCTGCTACCCCACAACTCAGCCCTGCTCCCTCTCTCTCTTCCCTGTCACCTCCCCATACCCCCATCCACATCACACTGACCTTCCTCCCTGCCCACTTCCAGCAGTTTCCCCTCCTAGCTCAGGCACCTGTACCATCACTACTCTCTCATCATCCCTGCCCTCAAAGTTAATCTCACCTCATCGCTACAGCAACCCTGATAATCTCATTCACATCTCTCCCACAAACTCAAACCCCCTATCCTGTGCCCTCTGGAATGCCAGATCTGTTTGTAACAAACTGGTCCCCACTCATGACCATTCCATTTCCAACTCCCTACACCTACTAGCCATTACTGAAACTTGGATTACGCCCTCTGACACTACTTCTCCTGCTGCTCTCTCTGCTGGGGGCCCCACATTCACACACACACCCCGACCTGGGGGTCGCCATGGGGGTGGTGTTGGGGTCCTTTTACCTTCTAGTTACTCCTACCAACTCATACCACCAGAACCATCCCTTACATTCTCTACATTTGAGGTCCATGCCATACGCCTCTTCCAACCAGTCCATCTTAGAGTAGCTGTCATTTACCGCCCCCCTGGCACTGCTTCCAAATTCATCGACAACTTTGCTTCCTGGCTTCCTCACTTCCTCTCTTCTGACATTCCCTCCATTATCCTAGGCGATTTCAACATCCCTATTGACATCCCCACACAATCCCCTGCCTCTAAAGTCCTTAACCTCACTTCTTCACTTGGTCTCTCCCAGTGGACCTCCTCACCCTCCCATGTTAATGGGAGCTCACTGGATCTGGTCTTCACTCACCGCTGTGATATTTCTGATTTTTCCAACTCCCCATTTCCCCTCTCTGACCACCACCTACTCTCCTTTAACCTATCTCTCTCGACTTCCCCATCTCTACCTCCTAAGGCTACCATCACTAAGCGTAACATTGAAGCTATTGACACCACATCTCTCTCTCATGCCCTGAACAAGCCACTTCCACATACAATGCATCCCTTACTTCTGCTCTTGACTCTGTTGCTCCCCCAACCACTATTCACCCTCGCAAATTAACACCTCAACCCTGGCACACCAAATGCACCAGATATCTGCAAAAATACTCATGTACTGCTGAGCGACACTGGAGGAAATCACGCTCTAAGGCAGACTTCCTCCATTTCAAACTTATGCTCTCATCCTTCAGTGCTGCCCTTTCTCTTGCTAAACAGTCATACTTCAAGAACCTCATCTCCTCCCAGTCTTCCAACCCCCGGCGCCTCTTTGCCACTCTCAACTCACTCCTCTGCCCACCTCCACCTCGTCTACCTTCCTCACTCTCCGCTCTTGACTTTGCCACTTACTTCACATCCAAACTTGACTCCATACGTCAGGACATCACATCACACCAGACCATCAGTAACCAGCTTTCTCCCATCCCTTACCAACCGTCCCCATCCCTCGCACCTACTCTGACATCTATCTCCCATGCATCTGGAGAGGAAGTCATGGCCCTCATTCATTCCTGTCCCCTCACCACCTCCCCACTTGACCCTATCCCCTCCCGCCTCCTCCACTACCTCTCTCCTTCTGCTTATTCCCATCTTTCCCACCTTCTCAATCTATCCCTCTCATCAGGCACTGTCCTCTCTACCTTCAAGCATGCACTCATCTCTCCTATTCTTAAAAAACCTACCCTTGATCTAAATACTCTCTCCAACTACCGATCCATCTCTCTCCTCCCTTTTGCCTCCAAACTCCTTGAGCGTATTGTCTACAACCGCATTACTTCCTTTCTTTCCTCACACTCACTGCTTGACCCATTCCAGTCTGGTTTCCGTCCTCTCCACTCCACTGAAACTGCCCTTACAAAAGTATGCAATGACCTCCATGCTGCTAAATCTAAGGGACACTACTCTATACTTATTCTACTAGATCTCTCAGCTGCTTTTGACACTGTGGACCATCCTCTCCTACTGCAAATTCTTCACTCCATTGGTCTGCGTGACACTGCCCTCTCTTGGCTGTCCTCCTACCTTTCTGACCGTTCTTTCTCTGTCTCCTCTCATGACTCCACCTCCCCCTTACTTCCACTAACTGTAGGGGTACCCCAAGGTTCTGTCCTTGGTCCTCTTCTCTTCTCTCTCTATACGTCCTCACTAGGTAAGCTCATTAGTTCTTTTGGTTTCAAATATCATCTCTATGCTGATGACACCCAAATCTATCTTTCCTCTCCAGACCTCTCCCCTGCTCTCCTCACTCGTATCTCCAACTGTCTCTCTGCTACCTCTTCCTGGATGTCCCATCGCTTTCTTAAACTTAACATGTCTAAGACTGAGCTGATCATCTTCCCTCCCTCCCGCATAACCTCACCTCCTACAATCTCATTATCTATTGATGGCACTACTATCTCCTCTAGCCCCCAAGTGTGCTGTCTTGGAGTAATCCATGACTCCTCCCTCTCCTTCAAACCACGCATTCAGCACCTCTCACAAACCTGCCATTTTCATCTAAAAATATTTCCAGGATCAGACCCTTTCTGACCCAGGATGCTACTAAGACTCTTATCCACTCACTGGTCAACTCCAGACTGGACTACTGTAATCTCCTCCTGACTGGAATTCCTGACAAATACCTCTCTCCTCTCCAATCTATCCTCAATGCTGCTGCCTAGCTCATCTTCCTCACCAAATCCACTACGTCCACCTCTCCTCTCTTACTAGACCTTCACTGGCTCCCCTTCCCTTTCAGAATCCATTTCAAGCTTCTCACACTCGCTTACAAAGCCCTCACCCACTCCTCTCCCATCTACATCTCTGACCTTATCTCCCTTTACACTCCCACCCATCCTCATCGCTCTGCTAATGCACGTCGAGTCTCCTGTCTACAGATTTACTTCCTCCCACTCCTACCTCCAAGATTTTTCACGTGCTGCACCACTTCTCTGGAATTCCCTACCTCTCCCCCTCAGACTCTCCACCTCTCTACAAAACTTCAAATGGGCTCTCAAGACCCACTTCTTCACCAAACCCAGCCAAATCTCATCCTAACCCTCTGTTCTACGCTCTCTATGTACCCCATCTGTGTCACCCCTGTCTGTCTACCCCTCCCCTTTAGAATGTAAGCTCTCACGAGCAGGGCCCTCTTCCCTCATGTGCTTATCCTTTCTTACTTTAATAATCTTCAACTGCACCAAATCCAGCAGTCTTCTGCCACCTGATACTTATTCCAGTGTCATCTGCTGATGTAACTATGTTTATTTACCCTATACTTGTCCTATGCTGTCATCAACTGTAAGTTGCTGTTTTCCTGTTTGATTATTTGTTTATTTACTCTGTAATTGGGCGCTGCAGAACCCTTGTGGTGCCATATAAATAAAGGATAATAATAATAATAATAATAATAATAATAATATGGCCCTTAAATGTGGATCACCAGCTGCAATCTGGGATGTGCATTTTGTAAAGAAATAGAATAGGATGTGGGGCTACATTATAAAGCATAAAAAAAACAACAGTGTACTTTTTTTTTCATTAACAGAGACTGTAGTGGGTGGTGGTGATGGGCTGATCTGCATTATAAAGACAACATAGAAACAAGGTCTATATCATAAAACCACCAAAGAATGGGGTGATCTGCATTATAAAGCCACCATAGAAACAAGGTCTATAGCCCAACGTCACCAAAGGTCTGAGGTCTGCAGAGTAAAACCATCAAAAATAGAGAGTTATGCATTGTAAAACCACCAGGCATTTGGGGATCTGCATTTTATTTGCATTGAAAAGTGGTTACAGGAAGTGTTACCAGTGGGTTAAGATGACTTCTGGATGCCTTGCAGTTTACTGTGTGGGCCCCAATGAGGCCATGAGAAGGAGTCTGTACACATACTTAAGACAGCAGATAACAGTCCTTGAAGATAAGAGAATAAGTCCTGGGGGTATATTTACTAAGATTCGTGTTTTTGCCGTTTTGAAGGGTGTTTGAACTCGAATGGTATCAGGTGCATTTTACTGCAACTTTTTGAATCCTGATACGATCATTCACTAAGCTGACGACTTTTCCCAATTCGTATTTTCCGATGTCGATGTGATTCATAATGTTAGGCAGTGTTTTACGGGAGTGATGAGTAAAACACTGCCTGACAAAACACAAGGAATCCCGGCCGGATCTGTGAGATCCGTGCAGGGCTTCATTGTGTACCTTAAAAAGGTGTTTTAAGCCGTAAAAAAAACGAAAAAAATTGCGTGGGGTCCCCCCTCCTAAGCACAACCAGCCTCGGGCTCTTTGAGCCGGTCCTGGTTGAAAAAATATGGGGGGGAAAATTACAGGGGTTCCCCCATATTTCATCAACCAGCACCGGGCTCTGTGCCTGGTCCTGGTTCCAAAAATATGGGGGACAAAAAGCGTAGGGGTCCCCCGTATTTTTGAAACCAGCACCGGGCTCCACTAGCCAGGTACATAATGCCACAGCCGGGGGACACTTTTATACTGGTCCCTGCGGCCCTGGCATTACATACCCAACTAGTCACCCCTGGCCGGGGTACCCTGGAGTGGGAACCCCTTAAATCAAGGGGTCCCCCCCTCCAGCCACCCAAGGGCCAGGGGTGAAGCTCGAGGCTGCCTCCCCCATCCAAGGGCGGCGGATGGGGGGCTGATAGCCATGTGTCAAAAATGTGAATATTGTTTTTAGTAGCAGTACTACAAGTCCCAGCAAGCCTCCCCCGCAAGCTGGTACTTGGAGAACCACAAGTACCAGCATGTGGTGGAAAACCTGGCCCGCTGGTACCTGTAGTACTACTACTAAAAAAATACCCCCCAAAAAACAGGACACACACACCGTGACAGTATAAGTTTATTACATACATGCACACCTCCATACATACATACTTACCTATGTTCCCACGAGGCTCGGTCCTCTTCTCCATGTAGAATCCTTGGGGGACCTGTGAAAAAATTATACTCACATAATCCAGTGTAGAATCCGACCTTTGAATAATCCACGTACTTGGCAATGGTGGGAACTTTGCGGTTGACCGAAAGTAACCTCACCGCTGACCGCAAAGTTCCCACCATTGGCTACAATGGAGCGCATAGGCGCTACATTGTATCTCTGCCGTGTGCTGCCTCACAGACACTACAGGAGCACACAGCCAATCAGGAGAGTGCCACGACGTGGCGCTCCCTGATTGGCTGAAGGGACCCTCTTTGACAGGAGTCAGGGGGGGTCCTGGCAGTCGGGGAAAGGGGTACCATGTGTAAACATGGGACCCCTTTCAGTGCGTGGTCGGGTTTCCGTTTTTTTGTTTTGCCAAGTACGTGGATTATACTTTGGACACAATCTACACTGGATTATGTGAGTATAATTTTTTTCACAGGTCCCCCAAGGATTCTACATGGAGAAGAGGACTGAGCCTCGTGGGAACATAGGTAAGTATGTATGTATGGAGGTGTGCATGTATGTAATAAACTTATACTTTCACGGTGTGTGTGTCCTGTTTTTTTGGGGGTATTTTTTTAGTAGTAGTACTACAGGTACCAGCGGGCCAGGTTTTCCACCGCATGCTGGTACTTGTGGTTCTCCAAGTACCAGCTTGCGGGGGAGGCTTGCTGGGACTTGTAGTACTGCTACTTTAAACAATATTCACATTTTTGACACATGGCTATCAGCCCCCCATCTGCCACCCTTGGATGGGGGGGACAGCCTCGGGCTTCACCCCTGGCCCTTGGGTGGCTGGAGGGGGGGACCCCTTGATTTAAGGGGTTCCCACTCCTCCAGGGTACCCCGGCCAGCGGTGACTAGTTGGGTATGTAATGCCAGGGCCGCAGGGACCAGTATAAAAGTGTCCCCCGGCTGTGGCATTATGTACCTGGCTAGTGGAGCCCGGTGCTGGTTTCAAAAATACGGGGGACCCCTACGCTTTTTGTCCCCCGTATTTTTGGAACCAGGACCAGGCGCAGAGCCCGGTGCTGGTTGATGAAATATGGGGGAACCCCTGTCATTTCCCCCCCCATAATTTTTCAACCAGGACCGGCTGAAAGAGCCCGAGGCTGGTTATGCTTAGGAGGGGGGACCCCACGCAATTTTTTTTTATGTTTTAACACTAAACAGACCCTTTCCCATAGATAACCATGCACAGATCTCACTGATCCGTGCATGGTTATCCAAACTCGACTGGAAAAAGCAGGTCTATTTTTTTGCTGCTTTTTTTAACGAATCGGAAAAAAAAAGACCCGCACTTGAGCACGCAGACACTAACACCCAAATACGAATGAATAGTGAATGCCCGTATTGTATGAAATAAAAGCTGCGTTTGACCGATGGTCTATTCATTCGTATTTCTGAACTTTGCCAATCAAACCATTACAAATAGACCAGACACTGCCGAGTTTTCTGCTTAGTGAATTCCCGGATTGGAACTTAGAAAAAAACCCACAAATCGGCCAAACTCGGATTTTTAGTAAATACTGGCCCTGGTGTTGTAACATAGAGTGGTTACACTGAACATTATGGTCCAGATACCAGTTAGAACCAGAATATACAGAATAACTTTGTAAGTAAAAAAGACAGTATATTAAGGGAGTCTTCCCTGTATTAAATTGGGAATTGGCAAAAGGCCTAATTCAAGGTTGATTACAAAAGCAAAATCATCCTCTAATGGACAATACCATATGCACTACAGGGAGAGGGGGGGGGGGGGGGCAGATATAACGTGCAGAGAGAGTTAGGTTTGGGTGGGTTATATTGTTTCTGTGCAGGGTAAATATTTTATTTTTACACTGCAATTTAGATTTCTGTTTGAACACACCCCACCCAAATCTAACTATCTCTGCACATGTTATATGTGCCCCACCTGCAGTGCAACATGGTTTTGCCCATTGGAGGAAGATTTTGCTTTTGCGATCAACTTTGAATTAGGCCCTAATACAGAGATCCATGCAACATGTACAGTATCTGTGCTTAGCTCGTTTGCGGTGAGATTGACCATCGCTTCTGAGTATCATTCCATAACAGGTCTCCTCAGATGACTGAAGATATGAAAGACATATTCAAGTACTTTCACATATACATTGAGCATTGACTTTTATATTGATGATCATTCTTGAATTGCATGCTGTGTTTTGTTAACATCACTTGTATGTACCAATAAACTGTATTTCCAGATTTTAACATAATACTGAGTTTCAGAGTATATTTACTGATTGACATAGAACAAAAGGTAAGGATTACAGGGAAAGCTCTTTGTATTGCATACTAGAATGTTCTATTTATTAATATTTTGCTGCACTGCAGGGGATAAAACAGGGAGAAACTGATGTGAAACTACCCCACACCCCCACCACCTATGGTTGCCAGACCTGGGAGATGGTTTCCACCATAACGCAGAAAACAAAATTACTTCCAGGCAAAACATAAGACAGAAAAAAAAGGGAAGAAATTATTGAAAGTGCCTTATCTCTCCCCTCCTGGTTTACACAGATTCAGTGATACCTTATGATAAATTGGAGCGTGACTTCTTTTAAATTAGATAACACCTGAGAAGTTCTTCTCTGACAATCATTTGTGATTACTAGAGAACACCTTTGCACTGCAAAATTATAATGATGTCTAAGAATAGGGGAATGTCTCTTCAGTGGCGTAACTAGAAATTTTTCTCCCCCAAGCCAAAAAATTCTTCGGCGCCCCCCCCCCCCCCCCCCCCTTCATGCTCCATAATTGGGAGCAAGAAAGGGATAAATATGCGCGCGCCGAAGGCGCGCGCGCCAAAAAGGGGCGTGGTTTTGTTGGAGTGGGTGTGGTTTCGCATAATGGGGCGTGGTATTGCAGGAAAAGACTACCTTATACCCCAGTTTTGCAACCTGCACGCCCATACGTTGGCCACCACAGGAAAGAAAAATAATCCTGATTCATGCCCCTTACATTATTTGTCATTTTCCCTCCTTATAGTAATGCCCAGTATACATTATGCCACATACTGCAATGGCCCTTAGACATTATGCCGCACACAATAATGCACGACACAATATGCACACACTGTAATGCCCCCGACACATTATGCCACACACCGTAATGTCTGTGACACATTATGCCACACACCGTAATGCCTGTGACACATTATGACAGGAATCGCAATGCCCGTTATACATTATGCTACACACTGCAATGCCCCTGATACATTATAGCACATACAATGTCTGTGACACATTATGACACACACCACAATGTCCGTGATACATTATGCCACACACTGCAATGCCCGATACATTATAGCACATACAATGCCTGTGACACATTATGCCACACACTGCAATGACCTTGAGACATTATACCACAATGCCCGTGATATAGTATACCATACACCGTAATGCCTGTGACACATACCGCAATGCCCTGCCCGTTATACCCTATGCCACACATCGCAATGCCCGTTATGTATTATGCCACACTGCAATGACCCTGAGACATTATACCACATACCACAATGCCCGTGATATAGTATACCACACACCGTAATGCCTGACACATTATGACACACACCGCAATGTCCGTGATACATTATGCCACACACTGCAATGACCCTGAGACATTATACCACATATCACAATGCCCACGATATAGTATACCATACACCGTAATGCCTGTGACACATTGACACACACCGCAATGTCCGTGATACATTATGCCACACACCGTAATGCCCATTACACATTAAGTCCTACAGTAAGGCTTCTAATTACTTTTCAATTACCTGCTCGTTGTCAGGGGTTTCATGCACTGGGTGTCATGCTCGTTGCCAGGGGTTTCATGCTCTTGGTTCCATGCACGGTGCCAGGGGTTTTCATGCTCAGGGTGTCATGCTCGTTGCCAGGGGTTTCATGCACTGGGTGTCATGCTCGTTGCCAGGTGTTTCATGCACTGGGTGTCATGCTCGTTGCCAGGTGTTTCATGCACTGGGTGTCATGCTCGTTGCTAGGAGGTAGTCCTTGTTGCTAGGGCTGTGCTCCCAGTGCCACATATGTCCCCAGTGCCAGATATTCCCCCACGGTGCCAGGTACTTACATGCCCCAGTGCCAAATATAGTCGTCCCCCCCATGTGCCAGGTACACATATACCCCCCCAGTGCCACATATGCCCCCAGTGCCAGATATTCCCCCCCAGTGCCACATATGCCCCCAGTGCCAGATATGCCCCCAGTGCCATATATTCCCCCCCAGTGCCAAATATGCCCCCAGTGCCAGATATTCCCCCCCAGTGCCAGATATTCCCCCCGTGCCATATATGCCCCCAGTGCCAGATATTCCCCCCCAGTGCCAGATATTCCCCCCGTGCCATATATGCCCCCAGTGCCAGATATCCCCCCAGTGCCATATATGCCCCCAGTGCCAGATATTCCCCCCAGTGCCATATATGCCCCCAGTGCCAGATATCCCCCCCCAGTGCCATATATGCCCCCAGTGCCAGATATTCCCCCCCAGTGCCATATATGCCCCAGTGCCAGATATCCCCCCCAGTGCCAGATATTCCCCCCCAGTGCCAGATATGCCCCCAGTGCCAGAAATGCCTCCCTCCCCCCCCCAGTGCCATATATGCCCCCAGTGCCAGATATTTACCCCCCCCGTCGCTTTTTGGAGGGACACAGAGGGCACAGCTCGCCTCTCCTGTGTCCCTCCTGCTGCATGATCTCCGGCGGCCGCGGGTCTATTAGGGGGAAGTGCCGGTTCGTGAGCCAATTAGAGCTCACGGACGGCACTTCCCCCTATTAGACCCGCGGCCGCCGGAGATGATGCAGCAGGAGGGACACAGGGAGGCGCGCTGTGTGCCCTCCGTGTCCCTCCAACAAGCGGCGGAGGGAAGGAGACTGCAGACTGACATGCGGACGCTCGTCCGCATGTCAGTCTGCTGTAAATCAGTGGCGCCCCCGCAGCCCCTCGCCCCCAAGCCACCGCGAGGACTGCGGGGGCAGTAGTTACGCCACTGTGTCTCTTCAATTGTGGCTTCAATAAACTCAATGATACCTCTTTCAACTAATGTGGCCTCTTAGTGGTTATTGTCTGGTGATTACCAGACAATATCAGCCTGCACTAGAGAAATGCTTATAAAGCCTGAAGATGGACAAACATGCACAATCTCTTACATCATGACAAATACATACTTAAAGGCACCCTCAATTGAAAGGGGCAACTCCCCTCTTTCAAACAGTGTGTCCCCTTAGAAGCAACTATCTGCTGATCACCAGACAATAACACCCGATACTACAGAAATCATTATGAAGTATACATATGGGTGGCTCTAATGGGCAGATCTCCGCATCCTGGCATCAATAAACAGGGTGCCCTTATTTGATATAGTATAACTTGTTGGATTATCGTATCATTTCTTCTCATTTAAACATGTTACAAATATACATGATCAAATATGAGTGCAGATTTTATTATAGAAATTTATGTTTGGATTTTGGCTCTTGGCTTTTATAGAAGGAGGGATTAACTCACAAAATAAACCACAAAGTATTTTTTAGTTGTGGTTATAAAAAAAATACATATTTGCTTTTATAGTTCACGATCTTGCAATTTCGATAATAAACAAAAAACACTTTAAAAAAAAATAATAATCCAGGATTTGTCTTTGCTGTGTGAGAAACAAGGAAACTCATGGTCATTTCTGGAAATTCCGTCTTCTCCAAAAAGAAAACAAAACAACAAGGTATGATTTGTGTGGGTACTGCATAAATAATCACTGATATTGCTGTTGGAATGTAACCAGGCCAAAAAGAACCTAAATAAGCTCAGCAGCGTAGAGGTTGAGATGCCTTGTGTACTGAAAAAAAGGTGTGCAATTTCTATGTTGGCGCCAACTATAATAAAAAGGAAGATATATACATTCCTTGAAATGGTAAATCAAGGCAGTATCAGATCGCAGTCTTCCATCTCCCTCCTTGCGTCACTTGTCATGCAGTTTTTATCAAACAAATTTCCTCCACACGCACCATAAATTTAAAAGAGCAGAAAAAAACGCATAGAATAATACGTTTTTAATAAATACTCAAATAAAACAGCACACGATCCCTTCAGGAATCCTGAATGATGAGTCCAAAACAATTACCCGCTAAAAATGCACAATGAGCAATCAAATCAAATCTAAAATCCACTGTTCTGCTCCAAATGGCAACACTCATAATATGGGAACAATTTGGGTAACATTGAGAATCAATCAATTACCAGAAATTCCTGGGAGTGAGAGAAAAGATCAAATACCAGTTGGCGACCCGGACCCGCTCACTGGACCTCTTACCCCTCCTGGTAAGTGCCTTGTGTACTGCTTAAATGTTCCCAGAAAGTTATCTGGATTGTATAGAGGTCACTTGCACACTCTGGGCCTTACTCAGCATGGATGGCATGAGCCAAGTGTTCGCAAACAGACGATTTTATGCACAGCGCGCACGTGCAGGTGCCGTACTAAATGTGCGCATGCAGTGAGATGTGCAAGCATCTCACTAAGGCGAACGCCTCTGCATTTGCGGTGTGGTCCAGGGTGACGACACGTGTTGCAGCAAAAACGTGGTCTGGGACATTTTTGGGGCAGCTGTGTGACATCACACGCGGCCGATGCAATGGAAAAGCATGGCGCTTACCTTCACAACCAGGCTGCACAGGCAGGGGTCATGCCCTATTCAGCGATGCAGTCACAACTGAATTGCCCTGTGCTAGACGGCCCTCAGCATGTATTCGCAAGCAGTTGCAGTTTTGCTAATTTAGCAAAACTGCAACTGATGCTGAATAGGGTCATCTATTTGTACTTTATAGCTGCTACTAGAATGCTCTCTGTTTTGTGAGAATATTACTAAAATGCTTTTTGTATTGCATATAAGAAGAATATTGACTACTATCCATTGTGTCCAACCAACACTGTTTTTATTTTTTACTATCTATTCTCTCCTCCCTCCCTCCTTCCCTCCCTTTCTCCCTCCCTCCCCATCTTTCTCTAATCACTTATTACATGTACTGATCGCTTGTACTTTCTTCTTCCCTGTTCACACAAAAACCTCCATACTGTAGGAGTAACTTTGTGGGTGGTAGAGATGGGACTGTGTTACTCAGTGTGTGAGGAGTATGCTTTGTATGTACAGTATATCTATATCAGTCACAGCTCTGGTAGTAAAACTATGGTCAGCTTGCTGTTAACTGAAGTTTGCTGCCTACAGTACATTGTGGGCTTTTAACTTTGCACAGATATCTTTCTCACCTGCTAGGTCCCATGTGCATGCATGTACTCAGGTGATGACATATTTGTTTCAAACTTTTTTTTATTGACTAGAGGTCACTCAAATTATTTCTGGGTTACATTAGGGTGCCTTAGGTAGTCAAATGGGACTGGTAGACATTGTGTTTGACAAAAACTCTTCAGCAATACAATAATTAATACAATTTATGGACTAAATAAAACCATATTAGACAAACCATGATTTACTGATAGTGTGCTGTTAGACAAGCTTGAACTACCTGGTTGTGCTATGTGCCTAGGTCATCAGCACCCCCTTCACCATGTCTTCTTGACATCACTTCCTCTCTCACATGTCCTTAAATATCTCTCTGCTGCCTTTAAGCACTTAACTGATGATTTTTTCCCCCCTAAAAACCACTCAGAAATTGTTGTTTTTTTTTAAATTGTGAATTAGGTGAAGAACATGAATTTAACCCTATCCAAAACGATTTTAGTTAAAAAAGAAAAATACACAGGGGGGGTCTGAAGGTGGCTTGGGGGTGATGATATACATTTACCAGCGGCTGCTATTGTCTGCAGCCACTGGGGGTGGGGGATCCTGCCGTGCTGACCGATCAGCAATGATCGTCAGCACGGCAACACTGGGGGCTGGAAGGCAGAGGGACCTTCTGGTCCCTCTGACAGCACAGCGGAGGGAAGTTTCCTTTCCCTGCCACTGCTAACACAGTTTATCTGACTGGTCGCATCTTGTGTGACCAGGTCAAATAAAGCACTTGCAGGCATGCCAGGCAAATGGTTAATTTCATCTGTCATTTAACCACCAAAGTCAACATTTGGCGCTGCTGATATTGCCTGGGATCTATGATAGATTGAAAATACACTGCAATACAGCGCACCGATATTTATATACATATCTGTGTTGTTTAATGCCAGTATGCATAAAAAAGAGGTATAGCTCTTCTTATGTAGAGCTGTCCCATTGATTTACTGACTACCAGATTCACTTCCTGGAAGTCCTAATGTGCATGTGCAGCCCTCAGCCAATGCACGCACAAGCCACATATTGTTAAACAAAACAGGGCAATGAAACTGGCAAACTAGATAAGACATGCAAAAGAGAACAAGGGTTGGAGACTCACTGTTTTTTGACATGCAAGTGGAGGTAATTCATTGGAATTCATTGGAAGGGGAAGTCAGATGAACCTGAACCCATCAGCAGGCAACCACACAGATACAGGATCACTGAAAGGGACTAGGAGACAAGAGAAAAAGAGCACAGGAATCAGGATAAAGATGGGGAGGGACATGAGAGAGAAGAACAGTTGGAAGGTGAACTGGGAAAAAGGGAAAGACAGGAGAAGAAAAGGTAGACAATTTAGGAAGAGAAATGGTGGACTTTGATAAAAATATTTTTTTCTCAGTGAATGTTTGAAGTTGGTAAAATTGTGAGAAAGTCTTACTTGGTGAGGTAGTGAGTTCCAATGGAGGGGGCAGAATGGAAAAGAGGAGTTGAATATGATGTACAAGCAGTCAACTTGGGGAACTACCTAGAGGGAGATGTTAACAGAAATAGAAAAAGAAGTGGAGAGAGGATGGGGCCCCTGAAAAAGGAAAGATGATGAGGTCTGATTTTGACATATTGGGGAGAGAGAGATCAGGGAAGGCAAGGTAAATTTGAGTGTTGTCAGCATATGGATGGTAGTGGAGATCAAAGGAGTTGATGAATTCACCAAAGTGAGGAGGCGTACAGGGAGAAAAAAGTGCTCAATGCTGAATTCTTTTGGAATGCCAAATGTAGAGGAAAAAGGGGGGAAGAGGAGTCAGCAGCAGAGACAAAAAATGAATGGTTAGTAAGGTAGGAGAGGATTAATTCACAGAAACCAATGGAGTGGAATGTTTAAAGGAGAAGTGGGTGATCGACAGTGTCAAAGGCCACAGATAGGTCGAAAAGAATGAGAATGGAGAAGTGTATATTGGTTTTGGCAGTGTGGAAGCCATTGGTGACTTTAATAAGGGTGATTTCTGTAGAGTGGAGGGGGCAACAACTGGTTTATAGAGGAGTGATAAGAGGGAAATGAGATGAATCAAAGAAAAATAGAGATTGGGCAGTCGTTTGAGAGGTTCAGGGTCAAGTGTGGTCTCTTAAGGATGGGCAAAAATTGAAAGGGGAGGGCACAATGCTGTATGAGTGCAGAAAGTTAAAGAGATGTGAAAACAGGCTTCTGGGGAGAAGAAATTAAGGAGATGAGAGGTAATATGGTCCAGTAGGCAGGTGGTGCTGTGAGATGATGAGAAGAGGAAACAGACTTCATCACCAGTGGTGGGGGAGAAGAAAGATAAGTTGGAAAGAGGGGAAAGGATGGGTTGGAGGATGGAAGAGGGAGTTAAAGGTTGCAAAGAGTCATTGATGTATTGTGGTAAACCTCAGAAACTTCAGTTTTTAAAGGTTTTACTATATTTTTAGTAATGATACAGCCAACCCACAGGAAGGCAGAAGACTGACACTGCTGAGGCAGTGGATATATGCACACATTGGCTCGAGTAGAAGGAAAAACTTCTACCCTTCATAATCAATAAGAACCAGGACAAACTTAACATTAACATTTTTACTATTGAATTTTACCAATTGTTGATTTATGGCAAACTTTGACCAGTATAGGGCCATATCAATGTGGTAAAATAACTGATTTTCTTTTTTCATGTAATATGCAATAATAGAATTTCGACTAAGTTTTCTCTATTTAATGCCATCAAATTAAAGTGATCTTTATTACAATGTGCTACCAAAAATTAAAATCTGACTTAAAATAAAACAGGCTATGAAATAAAATATTTAAGCCCTCTCAAATCAAGACTATGGGGTAAATTTACTAAGATTCGTATTTTCCCGTTTCAGGTCAAAGTTCAATCACGAATGACATCGACAGTGTAAAACTGCAACTTTTTGAATTTGTTACGATGGATTTACTAAGCTGTCGTATTCGGGTTTTTCTTTTCTTCCGATGTCGATGTCATTCGTGTTTTTTTTGTGTTTTTTACGGCAGTGATTAGCAAAGCACTGCCGACTTTTTTACAATTAATCTCGGCCGGATCTGTGTGATCCGTGCTGGGGTTCTATATTTTTTTTTTTTTTAATTAAACACTGTAAAATTTATAAAAAAAATTGCGTGGGGTCCCCCCTCCTAAGCATAACCAGCCTCGGGCTCTTTGAGCCGATCCTGGTTGCCGAAATATGGGAAAAAAAATGACAGGGGTTCCCCCATATTTAAGCAACCAGCATCGGGCTCTGCGCCTGGTCCTGGTCCCAAAAATACGGGGGACAAAAGAGTAGGGGTCCCCGTATTTTTAAAACCAGCACCGGGCTCCACTAGCTGGACAGATAATGCCACAGCCGGGGGTCACTTTTATATAGTGCCCTGCGGCCGTGGCATCAAAAATCCAACTAGTCACTCCTGGCCGGGGTACCCTGGGGGAGTGGGGACCCCTTCAATCAAGGGGTCCCCCCCCCAGCCACCCAAGGGCCAGGGGTGAAGCCCGAGGCTGTCCCCCCCCATCCAATGGGCTGCGGATGGGGAGGCTGATAGCCTTTGTTGTAAAAGAAAAGATATTGTTTTTAGTAGCAGTACTACAAGGCCCAGCAAGCCTCCCCCGCATGCTGATACTTGGAGAACCACAAGTACCAGCATGCGACGGAAAAACGGGCCCGCTGGTACCTGTAGTACTACTACTAAAAAAATACCCCAAAAAAGGCAAGACACACACACCGTGAAAGTATAATTTTATTACATACATACACACATACATACATACTTACCTTAAGTTCCCACGCAGGTCGGTCCTCTTCTCCAGTAGAATCCAAGGGGTACCTGTTGAAGAAATTATACTCACGAGATCCAGGGGTCCAGGCTCCTCGGGAAATCCAGGGGTAATCCACGTACTTGAAAAAAAAAAAAAAACGGTGTCCCGACCACGAACTGAAAGGGGACCCATGTTTGCACATGGGTCACCTTTCCACGAATGCCAGAAACCCACTTTGACTTCTGTCTAAGTGGGTTTCTTCAGCCAATCAGGGAGCGCCACGTTGTAGCACTCTCCTGATCAGCTGTGTGCTCCTGTCCTCACTGACAGGCAGCACACGGCAGTGTTACAATGTAGCGCCTATGCGCTACATTGTAACCAATGCTGGGAACTTTCTTGCTCAGCGGTGACGTCACTTTAGGTCAACCGCAGGGCAGAAAGTTCCCATCATTGGTTACAATGTAGCGCATAGGCGCTACATTGTAACACTGCCGTGTGCTGCCTGTCAGTGAGGACAGGAGCACACAGCTGATCAGGAGAGTGCTACAACGTGGCGCTCCCTGATTGGCTGAAGAAACCCACTTAGACAGAAGTCAAAGTGGGTTTCTGGCATTCGTGGAAAGGTGACCCATGTGCAAACATGGGTCCCCTTTCAGTTCGTGGTCGGGACACCGGTTTTTTTTTTTTTTCAAGTACGTGGATTACCCCTGGATTTCCCGAGGAGCCTGGACCCCTGGATCTCGTGAGTATAATTTCTTCAACAGGTACCCCTTGGATTCTACTGGAGAAGAGGACCGACCTGCGTGGGAACTTAAGGTAAGTATGTATGTATGTGTGTATGTATGTAATAAAATTATACTTTCACGGTGTGTGTGTCTTGTCTTTTTTTGGGTAAATTTTTTTAGTAGTAGTACTACAGGTACCAGCGGGCCCGTTTTTCCGTCGCATGCTGGTACTTGTGGTTCTCCAAGTACCAGCATGCGGGGGAGGCTTGCTGGGCCTTGTAGTACTGCTACTAAAAACAATATCTTTTCTTTTACAACAAAGGCTATCAGCCTCCCCATCCGCAGCCCATTGGATGGGGGGGACAGCCTCGGGCTTCACCCCTGGCCCTTGGGTGGCTGGGGGGGGGGGACCCCTTGATTGAAGGGGTCCCCACTCCCCCAGGGTACCCCGGCCAGGAGTGACTAGTTGGATTTTTGATGCCACGGCCGCAGGGCACTATATAAAAGTGACCCCCGGCTGTGGCATTATCTGTCCAGCTAGTGGAGCCCGGTGCTGGTTTTAAAAATACGGGGGACCCCTACTCTTTTTGTCCCCCGTATTTTTGGGACCAGGACCAGGCGCAGAGCCCGATGCTGGTTGCTTAAATATGGGGGAACCCCTGTCATTTTTTTCCCCATATTTCTGCAACCAGGATCGGCTCAAAGAGCCCGAGGCTGGTTATGCTTAGGAGGGGGGACCCCACGCAATTTTTTTTGAAAAAATAAGCACTTTCCCACCCCTTCCCACTGATATACATGCACGGATCTCATGGATCCGTACATGCCTATCCAATCACGAATAAAAAAAAAAGGTCTGTTTTTTTTTAGCACTTTTTTACGAGTTGTAATTTTTCACGGCAGTGTTTGTTTGTTTTTTGCTTTGCACTTCTTAGTAAATGACCGAGATTCATACTTAAACAGCCGCGTTTTGACCGATGGTGTATTCATTCGTAATTTTTTACTTGGACTTGCAAAAAATTACGAATGCCCTCATCTCTGCCGTGATTAGTGTTTAGTAAATTACCGAGATGACACTTTGATGAAAAAACGGCATCTCGGTCAAAATCGGGAGCTTAGTAAATTTCCCCCTATGTACTGTAAATGTGAAACTTGGCCTGGTCATGTGATCTTGAAAAGGTTAAAATACTTTATCAAAAACAGTACATTTGTGCAAATTTCTTACAAGCTGTATAACCCTTCTAGTCTGTTCTGTAAGCATTATTGATTTTTTTTTCATGCTCCGGAAGAATGCTCCCTGCAGCCAAAGCCTGACATATGCAGTGGTAGCACAATTGCACTTCTACCAAATTTAAATGATTATTGTGTATTTCTCCCATAGTGCTACCAGTTGAATGCTAAAACCATCTGCTTACAGCATTGCCTCATCCTAATTGGATAAATCTTCTAATGCTACAGAGGAAATCTCAGGATTTGGACAGGGCTCTTAAGCTTCTCTTAAAATGTGCTCAACAGCCATGCAATTTCATGACAGACTTTTCAGATTATTTAACCCTTCCGATCACTAATGCCTTGAAGAACACGGTCTACAGTAAATAGTTTTCTTTATAGGGGAGATTAAAGGAATGTAGATTTTGTTTAAGAATGTGTACAGTAGGAAGCTAATATGTGTTCAATGTAAAATAATGCAAGTGACATTTAAACATGCACTTTCCAACATATGTCTATTTTGTTTTAATTCTTATCAATTTCAATGTTATCATTCAGAAATGTGAATGTGAGGTACAATATGATGGAGCTCTAAGTAGAGATGGAATGCAGACAGCTCTGAACATTGGTGATCCGAGTCCACCCAAGTCATGGCTTGAGTGTTCCTGCCAGACTCGGATCCCATGTCATGGATTAACGTCATCCTCCTGGCATCTGATTTTTGTGGTACTTGGAGTCTACTGTATATAAGACACCACTGCCGGGAGTTGGAGCCATTTCAGAATTATGCATGCTGCCGTTTGCTGTGTTATACTCTGCTGTAGTGGGTGTACTGTGTCCAGAGTCTAAGTGGCTGTGCTGTACAATACCTGTATACAGGTGGCACGCTGCATGCTGCTGTGTGCTGCGTTAAACTCTGTTGTATTGGCTGTGCTGTGTCTAGAGTCTCACAAGTGGCTGTGCTTAGGGGGCACTTTGTACGCTGCTGTGTGCTGCGCTATACTCTGTATAAATTGGCTGTAAATTGTAATATTTGGTGTGCTTTACCCTAGTGCGCTTTGTTCACTTGCATCTACTGTATAAACCCTGTGATCCACGCAGTTTGAACCAAGCTACAAGTTAAACAAATTTTATATATATATATATATATATATATATATATATATATATATATATGAAAAAATGTGTTTTTTCAACACTTACTGCATAGTGCTTTGTTAATACTTTGCTCAAAATATTATTTTGAAAAATAATGGCTGTGAGGTAACGTGGGTATTTTGGGGGCATATTTATCAACTTTTTTTAACTAAAATAATGTGAAAAACTGTGTTTTCACAACCTTATCACATTATTTCTCTGACATCCTAGTGGATGCTGGGAACTCCGTAAGGACCATGGGGAATAGCGGCTCCGCAGGAGACTGGGCACAACTAAAAGAAAGCTTTTAGACTACCTGGTGTGCACTGGCTCCTCCCACTATGACCCTCCTCCAAGCCTCAGTTAGATTTCTGTGCCCGGCCGAGCTGGATGCACACTAGGGGCTCTCCTGAGCTCCTAGAAAGAAAGTTTATTTTAGGTTTTTTATTTTACAGTGAGACCTGCTGGCAACAGGCTCACTGCATCGAGGGACTAAGGGGAGAAGAAGCGAACCTACCTGCTTGCAGCTAGCTTGGGCTTCTTAGGCTACTGGACACCATTAGCTCCAGAGGGATCGACCGCATGGAACTGGCCTTGGTGTTCGTTCCCGGAGCCGCGCCGCCGTCCCCCTTACAGAGCCAGAAGCAAGAAGAGGTCCGGAAAATCGGCGGCAGAAGACATCAGTCTTCACCAAGGTAGCGCACAGCACTGCAGCTGTGCGCCATTGCTCCTCATACACACTTCACACTCCGGTCACTGAGGGTGCAGGGCGCTGGGGGGGGGGGCGCCCTGAGCAGCAATAAAAACACCTTGGCTGGCAAATATATCACAATATATAGCCCCAGAGGCTATATATGTGATAAATACCCCTGCCAGAATCCATAAAAAAGCGGGAGAAAAGTCTGCAAAAAAGGGGTGGAGCTATCTCCCTCAGCACACTGGCGCCATTTTCTCTTCACAGTGCAGCTAGAAGACAGCTCCCCAGGCTCTCCCCTGTAGTTTGCAGGCTCAAAGGGTTAAAAAGAGAGGGGGGGCACTAAATTTAGGCGCAATATTGTATATACAAGCAGCTATTGGGAAAAATTCACTCAATCTAGTGTTAATCCCTAAATTATATAGCGCTCTGGTGTGTGCTGGCATACTCTCTCTCTGTCTCCCCAAAGGGCTGTGTGGGGTCCTGTCCTCAGTCAGAGCATTCCCTGTGTGTGTGCGGTGTGTCGGTACGGCTGTGTCGACACGTTTGATGAGGAGGTTTATGTGGTGGCAGAGCAGATGCCGATAAATGTGATGTCGCCCCCTGTGGGGCCGACACCAGAGTGGATGGATAGGTGGAAGGTATAAACCGACAGTGTCAACTCCTTACATAAAAGGCTGGATGACGTAACAGCTGTGGGACAGCCGGCTTCTCAGCCGCGCCTGCCCAGGCGTCTCAAAGGCCATCAGGGGCTCAAAAACGCCCGCTCCCTCAGATGGCAGACACAGATGTCGACACGGAGTCTGACTCCAGTGTCGACGAGGTTGAGACATATACACAATCCACTAGGAACATCCGTTACATGATCCCGGCAATAAAAAACGTGTTACACATTTCTGACATTAACCCAAGTACCACTAAAAAAGGGTTTTATGTGTGGGGAGAAAAAGCAGGCAGTGTTTTGTTCCCCCATCAAATGAGTGAATGAAGTGTGAAAAAGCGTGGGTTCCCCCGATAAGAAACTGGTAATTTCTAAAAAGTTACTGATGGCGTACCCTTTCCCGCCAGAGGATAAGTTACGCTGGGAGATATCCCCTAGGGTGGATAAGGCGCTCACACGTTTGTCAAAAAAGGTGGCACTGCCGTCTTAGGATACGGCCACTTTGAAGGTACCTGCTGATAAAAAGCAGGAGGCTATCCTGAAGTCTGTATTTACACACTCAGGTACTAGACTGAGACCTGTAGATAGTGCTGCTGCAGCGTGGTCTGTGACCCTGTCAAACAGGGATACTATTTTGCGAACATAAGAGCATATTAAAGACGTCGTCTTATATATGAGGGATGCACAGAGGGATATTTTGCCAGCTGGCATCCAGAATTAATGCAATGTCCATTCTGTCAGGAGGGTATTAGAGACCCGACACTGGACAGGTGATGCTGACTTTAAAAGGCACATAGAGCCTTATAAGGGTGAGGAATTGTTTGGGGATGGTCTCTGGGACCTCGTATCCACAGCAACAGCTGGGAAGAAATTTTTTTACGTCAGGTTTCCTCACAGCCTAAGAAAGCACTGTATTATCAGGTACAGTCCTTTCGGCTTCAGAAAAGCAAGCGGGTCAAAGGCGCTTCCTTTCTGCACAGAGACGAGGGAAGAGGCAAAAAGCTGCACCAGTCAGCCAGTTTTCCAGAATCAAAATTCTTTTCCCGCTTCCTCTGAGTCCACCGCATGACGCGGGGGCTCCACAGGCGTAGCCAGTTACGGTGGGGGGCCGCCTCAAAAATTTCAGCGATTAGTGGGCTCGCTCACAGGTGGATCCCTGGATCCTTCAAGTAGTATCTCAGGGGTACAAGCTGGAATTCGAGGCGTCTCCCCCCCGCCGTTTCCTCAAATCTGCCTTGCCGACAACTCCCTCAGGCAGGGAGGCTGTGCTAGAGGCAATTCACAAGCTGTATTCCCAGCAGGTGATAGTCAAGGTGCCCCTACTTCAACAAGGACGGGGTTACTATTCCACACTGTTTGTGGTACCGAAACCGGACGGTTCGGTGAGACCCATGTTAAATTTGAAATCCTTGAACACATACATAAAAAATTTCAAGTTCAAGATGGAATCGCTCAGGGCGGTTATTGCAAGCCTGGAGGAGGGGGATTACATGGTATCCCTGGACATCAAGGATGCTTACCTACATGTCCCCATTTACCATCCTCACCAGGAGTACCTCAGATTTGTGGTACAGGATTGCCATTACCAATTCCAAACACTGCCGTTTGGACTGTCCACGGCACCGAGGGTCTTTACCAAGGTAATGGCAGAAATGATGATACTCCTTCGAAAAAAGGGAGTTTTAATTATCCCGTACTTGGACGATCTCCTTATAAAGGCGAGGTCCAAAGAGCAGTTGTTGGTCGGAGTAGCACTATCTCGGGAAGTGCTACAACAGCACGGATGGATTCTATACATTCCAAAGTCACAGCTGGTTCCTACCACACGCCTACTGTTCCTGGGGATGGTTCTGGACACAGAACAGAAAAAAAGTACTTCTCCCGCAGGAGAAAGCCAAGGAGCTGTCATCTCTAGTCAGAGACCTCCTGAAACCAAAACAGGTATCGGTGCATCACTGCACACGAGTCCTGGGAAAAATGATAGCTTCTTACGAAGCAGAATTCCATTCGGCAGGTTCCATGCAAGAACCTTTCAGTGGGACCTCTTGGACAAGTGGTCGGGATCGCATCTTCAGATGCATCGGCTGATAACCCTGTCTCCAAGGACCAGGGTTTCTCTACTGTGGTGGCTGCAGAGTGCTCATCTTCAAGAGGGCCGCAGATTCGGCATACAGGACTGGTTCCTGGTAACCACGGATGCCAGCCTTCGAGGCTGGGGGGCAGTCACACAGGGAAGAAATTTCCAAGGACTTTGGTCAAGTCAGGAGTCGTCCCTACACATAAATATTCTGGAACTGAGGGCCATTTACAATGCCCTAAGTCTGGCAAGGCCTCTGCTTCAAAACCAGCCGGTACTGATCCTATCGGACAACATCACGGCAGTCGCCCATGTAAACCGACAGGGCGGCACAAGAAGCAGGATGGCGATGGCAGAAGCCACAAGGATTCTCCGATGGGCGGAAAATCACGTCTTAGCACTGTCAGCAGTGTTCATTCCGGGAGTGGTCAACTGGGAAGCAGACTTCCTCAGCAGACACGACCTACACCCGGGAGAGTGGGGACTTCATCCAGAAGTCTTCCAACTGTTGGTAAACTGTTGGGAAAGGCCACAGGTGGACATGATGGCGTCCCGCCTAAACAAAAAACTAGATATTGCGCCAGGTCAAGGGACCCTCAGGCGATAGCTGTGGACGCTCTAGTGACACCGTGGGTGTACCAGTCGGTTTATGTATTCCCTCCTCTGCCTCTCATACCAAAGGTACTGAGAATAATAAGAAGACGAGGAGTAAGAACGATACTCGTGGTTCCGGATGGGCCAAGAAGAGCTTGGTACCAAGAACTTCAAGAAATGATATCAGGGGACCCATGGCCTCTACCGCTCAGACAGGATCTGCTACAGCAGGGGCCCTGTCTGTTCCAAGACTTACCGCGGCTGCGTTTGACGGCATGGCGGTTGAATTCCGGATCCTAAAGGAAAAGGGCATTCCGGAGGAAGTCATTCCTACGCTGATAAAAGCCAGGAAAGAAGTAACCGCAAACCATTATCACCGTATTTGGCGAAAATATGTTGCGTGGTGTGAGGCCAGGAAGGCCCCAACAGAGGAATTTCAGCTGGGTCGTTTTCTGCACTTCCTACAGTCAGGAGTGACTATGGGCCTAAACTTGGGTTCCATTAAGGTCCAGATTTCGGCTCTGTCGATTTTCTTCCAGAAAGAACTGGCTTCACTGCCTGGAGTTCAGACATTTGTAAAGGGAGTGCTGCATATTCAGCCCCCTTTTGTGCCTCCTGTGGCACCTTGGGATCTCAACGTGGTGTTGAGTTTCCTAAAATCACATTGGTTTGAGCCACTTAAAACTGTGGATTTGAAATATCTCACGTGGAAAGTGGTCATGTTATTGGCCTTGGCTTCGGCCAGGCGTGTGTCAGAATTGGCGGCTTTGTCATGTAAAAGCCCTTATCTGATTTTCCATATGGATAGGGCAGAATTGAGGACTCGTCCCCAGTTTCTCCCTAAGGTGGTATCAGCTTTTCACTTGAACCAACCTATTGTAGTGCCTGCGGCTACTAGGGACTTGGAAGATTCCAAGTTACTGGACGTAGTCAGGGCCTTAAAAATTTATATTTCCAGGACGGCTGGAGTCAGGAAAATTGACTTGCTTTTTATCCTGTAGGCACCCAACAAAATAGGTGCTCCTGCTTCTAAGCAGACTATTGCTCGCTGAATTTGTAGCACAATTCAGCTGGAGCATTCTGCGGCTGGATTGCCGCATCCTAAATCAGTAAAAGCCCATTCCACGAGGAAAGTGGGCTCATCTTGGGCGGCTGCCCGAGGGGTCTCGGCTTTACAACTTTGCCGAGCTGCAATTTGGTCAGGGGCAAACACGTTTGCAAAATTCTACAAATTTGATACCCTGGCTGAGGAGGACCTTGAGTTCTCTCATTCGGTGCTGCAGAGTCATCCGCACTCTCCCGCCCGTTTGGGAGCTTTGGTATAATCCCCATGGTCCTTACGGAGTTCCCAGCATCCACTAGGACGTCAGAGAAAATAAGATTTTTCTCACCGGTAAATCTATTTCTCGTAGTCCGTAGTGGATGCTGGGCGCCCATCCCAAGTGCGGATTGTCTGCAATACTTGTATGTAGTTATTGCCTAACTAAGGGTTATTGTTGAGCCATCTGTTGAGAGGCTTAGTTATATTTCATACTGTTAACTGGGTATAGTATCACAAGTTATACGGTGTGATTGGTGTGGCTGGTATGAGTCTTACCCGGGATTGAAAATCCTTCCTTATTGTGTCAGCTCTTCCGGGCACAGTATCCTAACTGAGGCTTGGAGGAGGGTCATAGTGGGAGGAGCCAGTGCACACCAGGTAGTCTAAAAGCTTTCTTTTAGTTGTGCCCAGTCTCCTGCGGAGCCGCTATTCCCCATGGTCCTTACGGAGTTCCCAGCATCCACTATGGACTACGAGAAATAGATTTACCGGTGAGTAAAATCTTATTTTTAGTATCACCTGAATATATTAAAGCATACCTCCCAACTTCTTTAGATTAAACAGTAGGAACTGGCGTACCCGCAATCAAAAAGGGGGTAGGGCCTCAGAAGGAGGAATGGGGCCTTGGGAGGAGGAGACAGGGTCTCGTTGGACGTAGCAACGGGGGTGGGCGTAGCATCAACGGGGATGGGCAACCGCCGGCAGTATCAGCGGTGTCGGTCGCGCATGAGCAGCCATTACTTGGGGTATTTTTCCAATAAGGCTGCAGTGTAGCATCGCAGGGACAGAGCTTTCTCACAAGCTCTGTCCCTGCATGCGATTATTGATACATCCATGCGATATCAATAATCGCAGTGTGAGTTTGGGCAATTTTATCACCTCACATCCACATCCTCAGGAGCGGATGGTGATAAATCGGCCCTTTAATCTTCTGGATTGACAACTGGAGCTACTTTAATAAGGTTTCTTATTTACATCAAGACAGTATGTGCTCACACAGCATGATCCAACTTCTTAACTGACAAAAAATAACCTTCCAACTGAACTACCCAGACATTAGGACATTAGAACACTGACCCTGATGGAAGTATGCCTCTGGGTTTATAATGCATAACGCTTATTTACAAACTAGTAGCAACACCTGGCTTTTTTTAAACAAGCAATACCATATAAATTTAAGTACTATTTTTTTTGTATTGCTACTAGATAACTGTACTATACAACAGGTCTTGTCTAGTTACTTTATAGGGGCCCAGTGCTGAGTTAAGTAAACAGTGAACACATTATGTAATCTGCGCTCCAAAAGAAAGGACTGCAGTTTAGTCTAGAGACTGATGACCACCAAACCTCAATACCAATGGAACAAAAAGAAGTCCCAGACACAAGAGCTGTCCTATTTTATAAGATCTCTATATGGAGCCTCAGATGAACTCATTAGATCTTTATAGATATCTCCAAATCGAATTCTCTATGATTGACAATTACATAAAATAGAAGAAATATGTATAATAAGACTGTTAATACACCCAGTAACTGAATGTGTGATAAGTGATGATAACCAGTTCCTGCACCCATGACCGTGCAAGAAATGGGAAGTCCCTACACCAGAGACCGATGTGATGCATTTGCCCAAATATTTCTATTTTAGATGTTTCTTTAAGCTCATAACATGGAAAAGAATAGGAAACCAATAGCATAATATTGTGTGGCTAGTTTATCAAAGTAAAATGGGTTTCAAATCATGTTCAGTAGTTTCAACTTCTTGAGACAAATCCTTTGGCTCAGAGCAAAAAAAGAATGGGAAATAAAGCACATCTAGGGGCCAAATCTTCCTCCAATGGGCAAAACCATGTTGCGCTACAGGTGGGTCAGATATAAAATGTGCAGAGAGAGTTAGATTTAGGTGGGGGGTGTTCAAACTGAAATCTAAATTGCAGTGTAAAAATAAGGCAGCCAGAATTTACCCTGCACTGAAACAATATAACCCACCCAAATCTAACTCTTTCTGCACATGCTATATCTAGCCCACCTGCACTGCACGTGGTTTTGCTCATTAGAGAAAGATTTTTCTTTTGCGATCACGTCTGAATTAGGCCCTAGGTGCATTATGATTTTACCATTTTAAAATAATACAACATCTACAAGGTCAAAACTGGACAATAGCAAATCAACTGTAAAATCTCATACTTTACATGCATGGATATAAAAGATTGGCCTTTATGCAGAATTATACACATCTTTGTGGTTCGCAAGCCCCTATTCATATGTTTGGTTTACTCCTCCTCCTCCTCCTCCTCCTCCCCATCATCATCATCATCATCATCATCAAACACTTGCACCACCCTATGCTTGTTTCACTCATGCACCTGAAATCAAGTGTATTTATGCCTCCAACCAAAGTTGAATAGCCTGTGTTTCTATCAATACACCTACACCTTGCTTATTGGAGAATGCTTCATTATAGCCAGTAATGTCTCCTCTGTCAAGTGGAGATGCCTTGTAATACGTATGACTCCCCTGTGTTTGTGTACTTTAAGATCCAAAGGTTGTGCACTAAAACCACATGAAAGATACACTCCACAAAAGGCATACGTTCAACTCACCATCAAGCACAAGGTGTTTTAAATATTTTATATTATGGTAACTGAAGCAAAACTAGGTGTTATAAATGTTTAATAGACTGCAGTGGTAGTGTGGCCCATTTGATCCCACATCCTAGTGCAATTTTGGCATATGTATAACAAATATAAAATACATAAACATATAATGTACATTATATCTAAATATGTAGAAGTATTATATATGGTACATAATATTAAGCCTGAACTGAAATAAGAATACTTGCTCTTTCAATAGGCAGTAGACATATAACAGTCTGTTCAATTATGTGCGAAGTTCTCACCCCAGTAAGTAAGTGTGGCTATATGTTAATCTTAGGATACTGGCCCTCATTCCGAGTTGTTTGCTCGCTAGCTGCTTTTAGCAGCAGTGCAAACACTAAGCCGCCGCCCTCTGGGAGTGTATCTTAGCTTAGCAGAAGTGCAAATGAAAGGATCGCAGCATTGCTACAAAAACAATTGTGCAGTTTCAGAGTAGCTGCAGACCTACTCCTACCTTGCGATCACTTCAGACTATTTAGTTCCTGTTTTGACGTCACAAACACGCCCTGCGTTCGGCCAGCCACTCCCCATTTCCCCAGCCACTCCTGTGTTTTTCTCTGGCACGCCTGCGTTTTTACACACACTCCTCAAAAATGGTCAGTTACCACCCAGAAACACCAACTACCTGTCAATCACTCAACAATCTGCAGTGCGACTGAAAAGCGTTGCTAGAGCTTGTGTAAAACTACATTGGCTTTTGTGAAAGTACGACGCACGTGCGCAGTGCGCAACATAGGCATGCGCAGAAGTGCCAATTTTTAGCTTGATCGCTGCGCTGCGAACAACGGCAGCTAGCGATCAACTCAGAATGACCCCCACTGTCAGATACAACCCCATATTCTAGCATAGAGGGTGGAGATACTATTCTTTGGTGTTCAACAGCAGAGGCAGAGCATGGTACAGCATCATCTGAAGTAAGCACTGTGATGTTATTGCATTAGCATGCTTAATGTTTGTAGACACTCCCTTAATAATATGTGTAAGCCTGAATCTTCAGTGATGGTCCATAGGACCAGAGGAAATGCTGGGAAGTGGGTGGTCCACTGTGCAGTGTGTCTGGAGTAGGCAAAAGGAATAAGTGAGCACAGGAATGAAATCAC
Organism: Pseudophryne corroboree; assembly: GCF_028390025.1. NCBI lineage: Eukaryota > Metazoa > Chordata > Amphibia > Anura > Myobatrachidae > Pseudophryne > Pseudophryne corroboree. The sequence goes on along the minus strand of NC_086447.1, from coordinate 458,987,662 downwards.
ATTCCTCTGTGTCCTAATGATTGAAATTAAAACATATGAACAAAACATGGTGCCAGAAGAAGTTTAACTTGGATTGCTAGTGCTCAGAGTGTGAAGGAATCCTGCAGAAGCCTGAAAAGCTGTGATACACAGTGTCTGCAGAGCCTGCCGTGTGCTCCTCTCTTCAAACAGTGAGCAACCATGGATAAACTGTCTCCTCCAACAGGCATGCTGATGTCTAGTAACTTGTCTGAGAACTGGGAAAGATTTAAGCAAAGGTTTAATATATATCTTGCTGCATGTGGAGCTGATACAGAGGCTGACAAAACTAAGGCATCCATTTTCCTCCATGTGATAGAAGAGGATGTGCTGGACATTTATAATAGTTTTCAGTTTGATTATGGGCAGAATATGGTGCTATCTTCTATAATGCAAAGGTTTGAAGATTACTTTGTGCCAAAGAAAAATGTGACATATGAAAGATATGTTTTTCACACGTGATCAGAAGTCTGGAGATTGATTTGATCAGTATGTTACAGAGCTGCAATCATTCAGTAAAACCTGTGATTTTGGTGATTTAAAGGATTCACTGATTAGAGATTGTATTGTCTGTGAATACCTGATAATGAACTCAGAGAGACTGCTGAGAGAGCAAGACCTAACAGTAACACAGGCAGTGGCTATGTGCAGATCTGCAGAAATAACTAGATTTCAAGCCAAAACTTTATACAAGGAAACTGATGGTGCTGCACATGTAGTGCAGAAAACAGAGCCAAGCAAACCACCATTCTCAAGAATGAAGCAGTCTAAGCCACAGTCTAACAAGGAAATTTGTAGTAGATGTGGAAATGCTCACAATCCTAAAATGTGCCCTGCTTATGGTAAAACCTGCATGAAATATGATAGACTTAATCACTTTGCCAAATGCTGTAAAATGAAAAGTGGAACAACCAAAGTGCATACTGTTAAACAAGCAGATGAATTCTTTGTGGTTTGCATTGAACTTTGCAGTGCAGATAAGAAAGAATGGATTGTCCCTTTAACTGTGAACGAGATTGTCATTCCCTTTAAGCTTTACACTGGCGTGCAGGTGAATTTAATATCATTTCAAGACAAGACTTTTAGAGTAAAACCTAAAATTCATCCAGCCAAAGTGCAAGTTACAGGGTACACTGGGGAGGAAATTCCTGTGAAAGGTACATGCTTAGTGACACTGAAATATAAAGGACAGCAGTTTAAAACATCTCTACTGATTGTGGATAAAGATGTGCAACCAATTCTAGCATTCAGTTCTTGTGAGAAACTAAGCTTGCTAAAGAAAGTTTTTATGGTGATATCACAAGTAGAAGATGACTGCAAATTGATGTTTACAGAATACAGAGACATGTTTGAAGGTCTAGCTTGTTTGCCTGGAGAGCATAAAATAAATATAGACACACAAGTTTCTTCAGTGATACACCACTGTAGAAAAGTGGCATTTGCGCTGAGTGAAAAACTAAAACAAGAGTTAAATTGCATGGAAGCCTTGGGTGAGATACAGAAAGTTGATGAGCCTACTGAATGGGTGAGCTCCTTAGTAATTGTTAAAAAGAAAAATGGACAACTCAGAATATGTCTAGACCCCAGAGATTTAAACAAAGCTATTAAACGAGAACATTTCAAACTACCAACCAGAGATAAAATGATGACGCAATTTGTGGGAGCAAAATGGTTCAGTAAATTGGATGCATCTACAGGATTCTGGCAAATGAAACTAGATGAGGCCAGCTCAAAGCTTTGTACATTTAATACACCAGAAGGTCGATACAGATTTCTTCGACTAACATATGGAATATTGTCTGCTCCATATATATATATATCACAAAAAGATGCACATGATTTTTGAACATATTCCAGGTGTTGAAACAATGATGGATGACATTATTGTCTGGGAATCTACAAAGGAAGAACATGATTCTAGATTGAGACAAGTAATGGAACTTGTCAAGAAAGTGAATCTAAAGCTAAACAAGGACAAATGTGAATTTGGCGTGAATACACTTACCTTTATGGGCGATGTGGTCTCGGATCAAGGTGCAAAACTAGACCCAAAGAAAATATCCATAGTGAACATGGAACGTCCTAACAACAAAGATGACATCAGAAGATTCCTAGGAATGAATACTTACTTAGGAAATTTTATTTCTCAACTCTCTGAACGGACAGCCTCCCTTAGGTGGTTGTTGGACAAAGATAACGAGTGGATGTGATCACATGAACAAGAAGAAAGTTGGCAAAACTTGAAACAGATCATTACAGAGCAAACAGTACTAAGATTCTTTGATCCTGCAAAAAGAATAAGAATTTTAGCAGATGCTTCACAATTTGGCCTAGGATCAGTGTTGTTACAAGAACATGAGGATACATAGCAACCAGTAATCTATGAATCAAGAGCACTGACAAGTGCTGAACAAAGTATGCTCATATAGAAAAAGAACTTCTAGCGATCACACATGCATGTCAGCGATTTTTTGGGTCATTCCGAGTTGATCGCACGGTAGCAGTTTTTTGTAGCCGTGCGATCAGTCGCCGCCTATGGGGAATGTATTTTAGCATAGCAAGTGTGCGATCGCTTGTGCAGGGGAGCTGTGCAAAAAGTTTTAGTGCAGTTTCTGAACTAGCTCTGAACTTACTCAGCCACTGCGATCACTTCAGCCTGTCAGGTTCCGGAATTGACGTCAGACACCCGCCCTGTAAATGCCTGGACACGCCTGCTTTTTTTTCACGGCACTCCCAGAAAACGGTCAGTTGCCACCCAGAAATGCCTTCTTGCTGTCAATCACCTTGCAATTGCCTTCTTTGTAAGGTCCCATGCTGCCCGGCGTTTCCCATTGCCGGGCAGTGACGTGCCGGCGCATTGTGGTCGCGGTGCATGTGCAGTTCAGACCTGATAACACCACTGCGAACAACTGCAGCGTGCGATCGGGTTGGAATAATCCCCTTTATCTATTTGTATATGGTCAAAAATTTACATTTACAGTGGAAACTGACCACAAGCCATTGGTAGCTATCATGACTAAATCATTACATGACTGTCCCATGAGAATTCAACGAATGCTTGTTAGACTACAGAAATATGATATACACCTGCTGTACTGTCCTTGTAAATACATGTACATTGCTGATACACTTTCTCGTGCTGTGGACAACAGTGAAGGTTCCGGAAGTCTGATGGATGAAGAGGTAGAAGCCTATGTTAATTTGATCGTAGCTTCTCTTCCAGTGTCTCTTGCAAGACAAGAACAGATTAGAGAAGAAACTGAGACAGATTACACAATGAAAGTGTTAAAAGATATAATTTTGAAAGGCTGGCCAGCAGAGAAAAATGCGTGCGCACTGTCTATTCATGGTTATTGGATGTGCCGCAGTGACCTTACAGTTGTCGGTGGTATTATTTACAAAGGCAATAGGTTTGTCATACCTGTACGACTAAGAAAAACTATGCTGTGCAAGATACATGAAGGCCACTTAGGGGAAGAAAAATGTAAGCGGAGAGCGTGTGAAGTTATGTATTGGCCAAGAATGAACCAAGATATAGCACAGCAACATGCTACATGTGAATTATGTCTTACGTATAGACCGAAGCAACAAGTTTTACCACTGAGTCCTCATGCAGTGCCAGAGAGACCATACCAGAAAGTTGGCGCAGCTTTGTTTGATTGTAATGGGAAAACGTACATTGTCTTGACTGATTATTACTCTAACTACCTTCAGGTGAAGACACTACATACAACGACTAGTAAAACTGTAATCAATTGCATGAAGTCAATCTTTTGTAAGGCATGGTATTCCTATGGAAGTGTTCACTGACAATGGTCCTCAATTTTCCAGTGCTAAATTTAGACAATTTGCTGATGAGTGGGAATTTGTCCATACTACGTCAAGTTCCCACTATCCACGCTCAAATGAGTTGGTGGAAGGTTCAGTAAAAACTGTAAAGAGTCTCATGAAGAAAGCTCAAGAAGGTAAAGAAGATTTCTACAAAAGTATTTTAATATACCGCAGTACACCTTTACAGAATGGACTTTCTCCCGCACACATGCTGATGGGAAGGAGGATTAGAGCAAATCTCCCAATACATGATGAACTGCTTAATACACATAATTCAACGTTGGTCAGACTGAGTAAGGAACGTCAATAGGCGAAACAGAAACTGTTCCATGACAGGCGAGAAAAAAGCTTATCTGATCTAAAATTGGGTGACCAAGCCAGTCTCAGAGATCATGAGAAAGGTATTTGGGTGCAGAAAGGTATTGTGCAAGCACAAGTAGCACCAAGATCTTATACTATATGTACAGAACGTGGAATGGAAGTAAGAAGAAATCGGGTGGATTTAAGATCTCAACCTAACCATAATGAAGACAACATGACTGAAGAATACCCTTCATCTGACATGTATGATGATCCTGATAATGGCGAACAAACCATGATTCTAGAAAGGTCCAACATGGTCAACGAAACACAGACTGTGTATGAAAGACCCAAAAGGGAAATACGCAGACCTGAGACTCATTGAAACATGTTAGATGATGTTCTTAATATTACATTGAATTGTTGCACTGAAGGATACAAGGCTTATCTTTAAAGAAAAGAGGATGTGATGTTATTGCATTAGAATTCTTAATGTTTGTAGACACTCCCTTAACAATATGTGTAAGCCTGAATCTTCAGTGATGGTCCCTAGGACCAGAGGGAATGCTGGGAAATGGGTGGTCCTGGGTGCAGTGTGTCTGGAGTAGTTAAAGGGAATAAAAGAGCACAGCAATGAACTCACATTTGTCTGTGTCTTAATGATTGGAATTAAAAACATACAAACATAACAAGCACATTCTGTTGCTCCCCCATCCCCACAGTACTGAAATGTGTCTGGGAAAAGGGTGGTGCCAGAATTTTGGAGATAAGATAACATTAGTCGAAAGGGCTTATCTTCTCCCTAGGAGAAGATCTCAGGAAACCTTTTAGCTGAGAGCAGCAGAGGAGAGAAGTTTCACTTCCCTGCACCTGCTAACACAGTTAATCTGACTGGTCGCATGCTGTGTGACCAGGTCAGATAAAGCACTTGCAGGCATGGTCGCATCTGATGCAACCATGCCAGGCAAGTGGTTAAATGTGAAAAGTGGGAATGGATAAGGCCAGTACAGTAACACACTTGCTGTTTATTTTATGGGTAGAAATAGCCATAAATACACATGTAAAAAGGCTTATTTATTGTGGGTACTAGGTTGTTAGTGTAATAAAAAAAAATGCATTACATAAATGAATTTTTCTTGTTAAACCTGTGCGTTTTCAGTACCCTGAACATGATGATAGACTTATGTATCCTCATGCAGACATATTAAAGTGCTTATTTTGAATTGATCGTATTATATAAGATATGTGCAACTAAAAAGTGGTGGGAAATGTATTGTGCAGGTCATTTTACACCTTGAAGCAAATGTGCCCAAATCTACAGGCACCTCTTTGTGAGTACAAATAAGAACTCTGGAATCTGAGTGCAGTGTAGTTATTTCACATACAGTACTGCATTGCAAAATGTATTAAAAATAGAAAAAAAGCCAGACCGACCCTCCACAATGTCTATTTGTTAGCCATGCTCACTATAGAAACACCTTGAAGAAATGTTTTGATCTGTACTGAACTACTGTAATAACAGCCTTAGTACATATTACTTATTACTTCCTAAATTACAAGGTACTTACTGTATATAAACTGTGTTTAATCTAAGAGTAATGAATTGCTTAAACACCAGAAGCAAATGAAGAGTCTTCAAGAACGAGTTAAACAAAGACTTTTAAAATAAGTATAATTATATAACACGTATTTGGAGTAAAGAGTAAAAAGTTTCTTACAACTATATTCTAACAATGCTTCCTGCCAGTTAAAAAATGTCCTTGTTTAATTAACTGTCATTTTATCTGGCAGTGCCATCTTTTTGATTCCAGGGGAGTAGCAAATTGAAGCATTATGTCTCGTACATATGTGTACTAATTTTAATATGTGTTCTTCTATTAAATGTGCTGCAGCTTGGACAGTTAAAAAAAAGAAGAAATAAGGTAAGTGTTTAGACTTGTGCACACTTTTTGATTCTCTTTGCTTTAAACCATTTTTAGCATTGACTGCAGCCTTCACAAGAGGCAGCACTAAATACAATATAATGAAGTTCTATGGAACACTCATTAAGTACATAGCACACTACAGTATGCTGCAGGGAAGCTCTCAAAACAAACGTCTAATGTTTTGTTCAAATGCTTTCAATTAGTGCTGCTTTCCAACACACGTGTATGAACCCTTATTCTCTGCCAAAAAACAACAAGGATCTGTAATAATAATCTTACATTATTGGTGGATCATTTTTATAATTACTCTCCATCTCTCCATAAACATTTAAGTCACCCCTAGTAGCACCATGGGATAATGAGTAGCCAGTGTTGGTTATCTAGCTGGCAGAGTGAAAAGATAACAGGATTTTGGCTAGGGGGTTACAACTCATATCACACAAAGGAACCTTGTGTATTCAAAGTTTGATGGCCAAAATCTTGTAAACATGGACTCAGAATCATTCTCCTAGCCAGAGATAAATAGTTACAAATATAAATGATGTAATTTGACCTTTAATGTATTTTAAACGGAATTATATCTCATGTGTGTATAAAGTGCTAATGTGAAACTGTCCCTTTTAGGAGAACATCACCATGATGTTCTTATTATCAGTCCTATCTGAAATGTCTCCAAACCTGTAACTTTAGTCACAAATGATTTCTCCAGACTACTGTACTGTACTTTAATATCTTTTCAATCATCCCAGTGGCTTCCTGGAAATCATTTCATTTTGATTGCTTCGCAAATCACACCTCAAAAGTGCTGGAGACAAAGACGACAGACCATTAATCTCACAGAGCTGTAGGTTTAGAGTAGCTGTGCCAGAAAATCTTGAAGGCAAGTATCCCTGAAGATTCAGCATTGGCAATGTAAACTACTAGTTAGATTTTTATGCACCAGAGTTCTAAACACATGTAGAGTAGAATACCGATGGGAATCATCAAAAAGATGTTTCTACAAATGTCTCCCCCAGTCCGCATGTTGAGCCTGTTACCAACATACAGTACAATGACAGAGTTCCCAACTTCATTTTGTTGTGTATTCATCTGTAAAAGAATAGCAAGGCTATGTATTACAAACATCTACTGGTGATTTTACTACTGCAAATGTTGCAATCAGAAGGTCCCACCGTATCCTACAGTGAATGAGTGGTTCTGTTCTAGATATATAATGCTGAACATGCTGGACTATATAGGTAAAAAGACTAATGGTATTTTCTGATAATACAAAGTGATCTGAAAAAACAAACAAACAAACAAACAAACAAACAAACAAAAAAAGTTAAATATATGTGTCTACCACATAAAAAATCATTGATATTGATGTTGGAATGTGGTGAGTGCAAATTTGAAAAAATAACCTCAGCACAAGGGAAAGCTCTCAGTGAAGGGTTTACTTTAAAATGCTACATGAAAGGAAGAGGACATTTATCGTTACTGTGTATATTGTGTTTTAATTTGTGTGTAATCCTGTGTGGTTGCATCAAGATAGACTCTGAATGAACTTACAGTATCTGACCTTGAGGGGTCAATATATGAACAGCCATGCTGAGAGGTTTTCCCATTCGCCAGCCACTCAGATGCAAAGCAACCAAAATTGTTCTTTTTCACTCAATCACTTGGCGGCCCCACCAGGTGTAAGCGCTTATTCTATTTTTTATTTTTTTTTAATTTTCTATCATATTACTTTAAGATAGGGGAAAAGAAAGTTCATTCATATTTAGGTACATAATAACCTGGAAACCAAGGCATTTGGGTGAATGTTTTAAACTAAAATATACAGTATGTGTGGTCACTATGGTTTTTATGTACCATAATGAACACTTGTGGAGCTTTATTTTCTTGTGCATCCTGGTTACGGGCCTTGGCTACCAGGCCATAGTGACGCTTGTACTGTATTTCTCAAGTTTAAGTATGACTTAGCAGCCAGTGGTAGCTATGGTCATGCTGGTGCTTTTAGGAAATTTCTCCCTTTTAAATGTATTTATACACAGTAAAAATGCATGCTGTTGATAATAATAATTAGCACATATATTTATCTGGAGATGTTGCCTACTATAAGTAGGTTGCATGTCCAAGGGGCACATATGCCCCTACTGTGAGTAATTGCTACTTTCACTCCCCAAATCTGCCTCACCATTTGTAGTGGTTTTGGTTCTAATTTTATGGATTAAAAAAAAATGGATAAATGGATAAAAACAGCTAAAATCGTGTCATTTTGTAATTGAAAGCCACAAATAATTTTTCTTCTTCTTCTTCTTCTTCTTCTTCTTCTTCTTCTTCTTCTTCTTCTTCTTCTTCTTCTTCTTCTTCCTCTTCTTCTTCTTCTTCTTCCTCCTCCTCCTCCTCCTCCTCCTGTGTTCATAATTTAAAATGTTCTTATTTTTTTAACATTCTTGCCCCAATAATAAAGTAAATGATTATAGCCCATTATGGTCATTTCTGTCTTTACTTATTAAATGACACAGTAACAATATTTGCTATATTTATTATAATAAGATGTAATTTAAATGTATTGAAATAGATTGGTTTCTGATAAGTTTATAGCTTTTCTTTTGATTTCTTTCTTAGACATTGATTTCAATTCTCTATAATTCGAAACCCTGCAATGTAAATCTATTTCAATTAACTTCTCCCACCGGCAGCTTTATTTCTTTCCCTGTTGTGCATTTTCTGAGGCAAACCAGAATCCCATCTGAGTTTTAGTAGTGATGTCTATTTTATAATAATGTATTTTTGTGGGTAATGACCTAGTCAAGAAGAAAAATACCTCAAGCACACTGTCTTATGATGCTGAAGGGGTATATTTGTGTAATGGCAAAATAATGTTCCCTAAGGGGGCTTTCAAGAGAGGTGAAGATCATAAAGTCAGTATAGACATCATAATAGATTGTCTTAATGTTTGAGAAAATAAAGATGCTATACAACTCTCTGAAACATACATTTGATGTCATCACATAATATTATGCTAATTACTATTCAAAAGTATATTACAATCTTTAGTTTTGTTTGTGTGGGTTTATGCAGCTGCCACATATTGATTTGGTTGTATTTTATTTTAGTGCTGCTTATGCATTCCTGGAAATGACTCATAAAATGTTGATGCAAAGACGGACATCTGTATTCTGAAATAAAAGAACTAGTGATGCTTGCTTTGAGTCACTGAACCACAACTGGTAATTTTCTTTAATTTGGTGCTTTACATGCAAATTATTCTCTGGATTTGCAGATTTTAACTGCAAACGCAAGACGGAAGGCATTTATACCCAAAAAGCACAGAACTGTGCAAACCCAACAAAAAGGTGTGCCAGCTCAGTGTTTGATGCTGAACCCATCTGCACATCAATTTATCTTTGAAACGCACAAACAATATCGAAAATATACTATGCCATCTGTCGCACAAATTCAATAACACTAAACTGAATAGGAAACGAAAAGCACTAACAGCAAGATAAAGCCCCTCACTGACTGTATAGTAGTTACCTAATAATCAGAATATTTGCAATCACTTCATGCAAGTGTTTTTAGAGGTTGTTATTACACTGCCATTCTGCCAAACAGTCACATATGCTTCCTTGTCCAACTGTTAGCAAGTTGCTGAGGATTATGGTCACTTTTGCATTTATCAAAGTATGGGGAGAGATGACGCACTAACCAATCAGTTTATAACTGCCATTTTTTAAACACAGCCTGCAAAATAAGAGTTAGGAGCTGATTGGTTAGTGCTTTATCTCTCTCCAATTAATCTCTCTCCATGCAATGATAAATACCCCTTAGTATAATCTTTACAATTTAATATACAGTATACAGTAATATATTCACAGTACACCTACAATGGAAACAACAATATATTGTAGCAGTATTAATTATCCAGTCACTACTGTATGGTAGCCTGTAAGCAGATTCCAGTGCTGGAAATTGTAGTTAAAATAAGAAAACGATATCATTTACCGATATCACTTATTACTTTAAATAAAACATTTCAAAGTAAAAAATGTACAATGGTGCATTTGCTAACTTAGATTAAACAAAGTTTCAATTTTTTTTATCACTTTTTGTTTGTTTAGTGATGTCAGCCAGGTTTCATCATACCTACATACTTAAAACCTTCTACTAATTAGTTCCAGGCTGGTGCCTATTTGCAAAGTGAATATTCTCTGCAATATTCTTCTGGTGTGCATTGATTGGACACTCACTGAATATCGGATAAGTGTGGGATAATACAATATTACTGTATGCTTCATATATCATTTTGTGGGTAAATGGTCTTCAAGAAAACTCTATTATCTCTATTACAATACCTTGATATATTTTATTGCTTCAGACATTCCTAGAGGGATGTAATGCACTCCGAGATCGCCGGAGGTGCGGGTTGCCGGCCGATCTCGGATGTTTTCTTTAAAGGTACAATCACAAGGCAAAACAATGCCTTGTAAGTTATTGTCCCTTTAAAAGAAGTCAGAGATTGGCTGGCAACCTGCACCTTCGGCAATCTCGGACTGCATTACATCCCGCCTTTCACGGCTGCCCATTTTCTATTACTGATTGGCCTACAGTATGTATCAACTTATTTTTTACTTAATTCATGCAGGTATGATTTTAAGTATCAGGGCTTTGCAGCAGTAGTCTAATGCTGGAGATATCACAGATGTATCCTGCAAAGGGCTACTTAGAGCTGCAGACCATAGTCTCCATTATCCTTAATAGGGCCTGTGGTCTGGCTCTGTACCAAGCTGTACCAAGTTTGGCCTTGTTGACACTAGTCACTTTGTGACTATGGAGACATTCGTGCAGTAGAGGGATCTTGTGACCCCACTCCTGCAGCCTCTGCCCTCCATCATAGCTTTCCATAAAATAACACTACTAAATATGCCCAGTGTAAAAAAAGTCCTTTTGTGTGAAAAATCTTTTGTAAGAACTCATAGGCCCTACACACTTGCCTATGTGTGCGGCCATTATGAACAATCTCGGCCATTAATCGATGGTGCCGGCTTGTTTATGCCTACAAGCCAATATGGACAATATTGTCCATATTAGTATGCAGGGATATGGGGTCAGGTGACGTCAGGGAGTGAAGAAACTTCACTCTCCCCATCACCCCCCCCCCCTTATATCGGCCATCGGGCACCTTCGCAAATGTGTAGGGGGCATTAGTTAGGATACACTTTGAATTGACAGCCATTTAGAGCTTTAACCTTTCAAAGTGCTTTGTCTCTTAAACACAAAGTTTTTTTCTAAAACATTTTTCAATAGCTGTTAATACTTGTGCTTTTCATCTCCTCACAAGTCAAAATCACCACGGAACCAAACTTATTGCTGTGCCAAATACTAATGCTGATCACTAGGAAAATAAATATTAAGAAACATATATTTGATTCCAAGTCATGGCAGATTCAGTATGCTATTAATATTCTGCATATTAAATTAACACAGTTTTTTTAAGGATCAAGTATTACTGTTCATTTGATAGCTTTTGTTGAATGACTTAATTTCTTTCCAGAGTTTCTATGTACAATAGATATTTAATTGAAATGAAATACAGATACAAAGATGTTAAATGGAGCAGCAATTACACAATCTGAAAGGCAAAGTTGAAGTGGACAAATGATTAGACAAGATGGAAGGAATGTACTGTACCTAAGATTTTGATTACATAATTTGAAAAAGACAATTACCTATTATTTAAGTGGAAAACTAAGAAGCTATTGCAAAGTATACATTCTAAGATATTTGTGAATAATTTGAATTTTAAACAGTGAGAAATCAGTCATACTTGATACAATTATTTATTTTCAATACCACTGTCAATATTGGTACCCATATGCATCCAGGTTGGATGAGCGAAAGTTGTTTCATAAAGAGGTACATATACAATAACTCCAAAATCTTCCTGTATCAAGTTTACAGAAGCTTCACATACTACTCTTTTAGTGGCATCTGCTTGCCTCCATTTTCCCTTATTATGTTGCACACAATAATAAAAACCCCATCACATTGGGCAATTTTACCTAGGGGCTGCAGGACGGCAGCTTCCCAGTAAAATCTACCACCTGCAAAGACTGCCTAGCAAGCAGGGACAGTGCTCCCTGCTAATCACAGCTGGACAGGCAGTCCCAGGAGGAGATGTTTCTCCCCCGTGGATCTCCCAATCCAGACAGCAATTAGCAGTAAGAGCCCCTCCAATGGTAAGCTACTGTGCTATAATGACAGCCCTATATGGCTTGCCTATTTGTATGCATGCGTGGGAACGCAATCCTGATTATGCACACAAGTCAGTGGCCCAAATTAGATGGGCACAGAGGAAAGCAGGAGCCCGCACCCCCCTCCTTTCCGAGAGGGGAGTTACAAGTTGGAGCCATCATTGGACTACACTAATATATTGACTCGAGTAGGTCTTCTGCAAGATTAGCGATCAGCACATCAATCTTCTGAAGGGTAGATCAATACTCTGATTGACTAATAAATGGGACTATCTCAGACAAACAGGAGATAACTAAGGTAAGGTGCTCTATTACAGTCAAATAAACCTTGATAACAATTTGAGGTCACAGCCTCCTCACCTAGGCAGGTAAGCTTAACAATTATAATGGTAAAGACAATGGGCCTAATTCAGACCTGATCGCAGATGTGCTAAATTTAGAACATCTATGAATAGTTTCACGGACATGCGGGGGGATGCCCAGCACTGGGCTAGTCCACCCCGCATGTCTGGCTCTGCCCACTCCCCCCTCCGCACAAGTACAAAAGCATCGCATGGCGGCGATGCTTTTGTACCTGAGGAGTAGCTCACCACCAGCGCAGCTCCTGTGCACTGGCAGGGAGCTACTCGTCGCTTCATGGCTCACAGCAGCTTCCTGTGACATTACGCATCCCCCACATCCCACCTCCCACGTGCCCCAAAAACCAGCCCCAGCGGCCCGCCCCCTCCCACCCAGTGACTGCCTCTGCCTGTTAATCAGACAGAGGTGATCGCTGGGCAGAGATGCCGATCACATCTCTAGCATGCGCTGGTGCACTGCGCAGTTCAGACTAGTGATGAGCACCGGAAATTTTTCGGGTTTTGTGTTTTGGTTTTGGGTTCGGTTCCGCGGCAGTGTTTTGGGTTCGAACGCGTTTTGGCAAAACCTCACCGAATTTTTTTTGTCGGATTCGGGTGTGTTTTGGATTCGGGTGTTTTTTTCAAAAAACCCTAAAAAACAGCTTAAATCATAGAATTTGGGGTTCATTTTGATCCCAAAGTATTATTAACCTCAATAACCATAATTTCCACTCATTTTCAGTCTATTCTGAACACCTCACACCTCACAATTTTATTTTTAGTCCTAAAATTTGCACCGAGGTCGCTGGATGGCTAAGCTAAGCGACCCAAGTGGCCGACACAAACACCTGGCCCATCTAGGAGTGGCACTGCAGTGTCACGCAGGATGGCCCTTCCAAAAAACACTCCCCAAACAGCACATGACGCAAAGAAAAAAAGAGGCGCAATGAGGTAGCTGTGTGAGTAAGCTAAGCGACCCTAGTGGCCGACACAAACACCTGGCCCATCTAGGAGTGGCACTGCAGTGTCACGCAGGATGGCCCTTCCAAAAAACACTCACCAAACAGCACATGACGCAAAGAAAAAAAGAGGCGCAATGAGGTAGCTGTGTGAGTAAGCTAAGCGACCCTAGTGGCCGACACAAACACCTGGCCCATCTAGGAGTGGCACTGCAGTGTCACGCAGGATGACCCTTCCAAAAAACACTCCCCAAACAGCACATGACGCAAAGAAAAAAAGAGGCGCAATGAGGTAGCTGTGTGAGTAAGCTAAGCGACCCTAGTGGCCGACACAAACACCTGGCCCATCTAGGAGTGGCACTGCAGTGTCACGCAGGATGGCCCTTCCAAAAAACACTCCCCAAACAGCAGCACATGACGCAAAGAAGAAAAAAAAGAGGCGCAATGAGGTAGCTGTGTGAGTAAGGTAAGCGACCCTAGTGGCCGACACAAACACCTGGCCCATCTAGGAGTGGCACTGCAGTGTCACGCAGGATGGCCATTCCAAAAAACACCCCCCAAACAGCACATGACGCAAAGAAAAATGAAAGAAAAAAGAGGTGCAAGATGGAATTGTCCTTGGGCCCTCCCACCCACCCTTATGTTGTATAAACAGGACATGCACACTTTAACCAACCCATCATTTCAGTGACAGGGTCTGCCACACGACTGTGACTGAAATGACGGGTTGGTTTGGACCCCCACCAAAAAAGAAGCAATTAATCTCTCCTTGCACAAACTGGCTCTACAGAGGCAAGATGTCCACCTCATCATCATCCTCCGATATATCACCATGTACATCCCCCTCCTCACAGATTATCAATTCGTCCCCACTGGAATCCACCATCTCAGCTCCCTGTGTACTTTGTGGAGGCAATTGCTGCTGGTCAATGTCTCCACGGAGGAATTGATTATAATTCATTTTAATGAACATCATCTTCTCCACATTTTCTGGATGTAACCTCGTACGCCGATTGCTGACAAGGTGAGCGGCGGCACTAAACACTCTTTCGGAGTACACACTTGTGGGAGGGCAACTTAGGTAGAATAAAGCCAGTTTGTGCAAGGGCCTCCAAATTGCCTCTTTTTCCTGCCAGTATAAGTACGGACTGTCTGACGTGCCTACTTGGATGCGGTCACTCATATAATCCTCCACCATTCTTTCAATGGGGAGAGAATCATATGCAGTGACAGTAGACGACATGTCCGTAATCGTTGTCAGGTCCTTCAGTCCGGACCAGATGTCAGCATCAGCAGTCGCTCCAGACTGCCCTGCATCACCGCCAGCGGGTGGGCTCGGAATTCTGAGCCTTTTCCTCGCACCCACAGTTGCGGGAGAATGTGAAGGAGGAGATGCTGACAGGTCGCGTTCCGCTTGACTTGACAATTTTGTCACCAGCAGTTCTTTGAACCCCAGCAAACTTGTGTCTGCCGGAAAGAGAGATCCAAGGTAGGTTTTAAATCTAGGATCGAGCACGGTGGCCAAAATGTAGTGCTCTGATTTCAACAGATTGACCACCCGTGAATCCTTGTTTAGCGAATTAAGGGCTCCATCCACAAGTCCCACATGCCTAGCGGAATCGCTCTGTGTTAGCTCCTCCTTCAATGTCTCCAGCTTCTTCTGCAAAAGCCTGATGAGGGGAATGACCTGACTCAGGCTGGCAGTGTCTGAACTGACTTCACGTGTGGCAAGTTCAAAAGGTTGCAGAACCTTGCACAACGTTGAAATCATTCTCCACAGCGCTTGAGACAGGTGCATTCCACCTCCTATATCGTGCTCAGTTGTATAGGCTTGAATGGCCTTTTGCTGCTCCTCCAACCTCTGAAGCATATAGAGGGTTGAATTCCACCTCGTTACCACTTCTTGCTTCAGATGATGGCAGGGCAGGTTCAGGCGTTTTTGGTGGTGCTCCAGTCTTCTGTACGTGGTGCCTGTACGCCGAAAGTGTCCCGCAATTCTTCTGGCCACCGACAGCATCTCTTGCACGCCCCTCTCGTTTTTTAAATAATTCTGCACCACCAAATTCAAGGTATGTGCAAAACATGGGTCGTGCTGGAATTTGCCCATATTTAATGCACACACAATATTGCTGGCGTTGTCCGATGCCACAAATCCACAGGAGAGTCCAATTGGGGTAAGCCATTCTGCGATGATCTTCCTCAGTTGCCGTAAGAGGTTTTTTAGCTGTGTGCGTATTCTGGAAAGCGGTGATACAAAGCGTAGCCTGCCTAGGAAAGAGTTGGCGTTTGCGAGATGCTGCTACTGGTGCCGCCGCTGCTGTTCTTGCGGCGGGAGTCCATACATCTACCCAGTGGGCTGTCACAGTCATATAGTCCTGAGCCTGCCCTGCTCCACTTGTCCACATGTCCGTGGTTAAGTGGACATTGGGTACAACTGCATTTTTTAGGACACTGGTGAGTCTTTTTCTGAGGTCTGTGTACATTTTCGGTATCGCCTGCCTAGAGAAATGGAACCTAGATGGTATTTGGTACCGGGGACACAGTACCTCCAACAAGTCTCTAGTTGCCTCTGCAGTAATGATGGATACCGGAACCACGTTTATCACCGCCCAGGATGCCAAGGCCTCAGTTATCCGCTTTGCAGCAGGATGACTGCTGTGATATTTCATCTTCCTCGCAAAGGACTGTTGGACAGTCAATTGCTTGGTGGAAGTAGTAAAAGTGGTCTTACGAGTACGACTTCCCCTCTGGGATGACCATCGACTCCCAGCAGCAACAACAGCAGCGCTAGCAGCAGTAGGCGTTACACGCAAGGATGCATCGGAGGAATCCCAGGCAGGAGAGGACTCGTCAGAATTGCCAGTGACATGGCCTGCAGGACTATTGGCATTCCTGGGGAAGGAGGAAATTGACACTGAGGGAGTTGGTGGGGTGGTTTGCGTGAGCTTGGTTACAAGAGGAAGGGATTTACTGGTCAGTGGACTGCTTCCGCTGTCGCCCAAAGTTTTTGAACTTGTCACTGACTTATGATGAATGCGCTGCAGGTGACGTATAAGGGAGGATGTTCCGAGGTGGTTAACGTCCTTACCCCTACTTATTACAGCTTGACAAAGGCAACACACGGCTTGACAAATGTTGTCCGCATTTCTGTTGAAATACTTCCACACCGAAGAGCTGATTTTTTGGTATTTTCACCAGGCATGTCAATGGCCCTATTCCTCCCACGGATAACAGATGTCTCCCCGGGTGCCTGACTTAAACAAACCACCTCACCATCAGAATCCTCCTGGTCAATTTCCTCCCCAGCGCCAGCAACACCCATATCCTCCTCATCCTGGTGTACTTCAACACTGACATCTTCAATCTGACTATCAGGAACTGGACTGCGGGTGCTCCTTCCAGCACTTGCAGGGGGCGTGCAAATGGTGGAAGGCGCATGCTCTTCACGTCCAGTGTTGGGAAGGTCAGGCATCGCAAACGACACAATTGGACTCTCCTTGTGGATTTGTGATTTCGAAGAACGCACAGTTCTTTGCTGTGCTTTTGCCAGCTTGAGTCTTTTCATTTTTCTAGCGAGAGGCTGAGTGCTTCCATCCTCATGTGAAGCTGAACCACTAGCCATGAACATAGGCCAGGGCCTCAGCCGTTCCTTGCCACTCCGTGTGGTAAATGGCATATTGGCAAGTTTACGCTTCTCCTCTGACAATTTTATTTTAGATTTTTGAGTCCTTTTTTTACTGATATTTGGTGTTTTGGATTTTACATGCTCTGTACTATGACATTGGGCATCGGCCTTGGCAGACGACGTTGCTGGCATTTCATCGTCTCGGCCATGACTAGTGGCAGCAGCTTCAGCACGAGGTGGAAGTCGATCTTGATCTTTCCCTATTTTTGGAACCTCAACATTTTTGTTCTCCATATTTTAATAGGCACAACTAAAAGGCACCTCAGGTAAACAATGGAGATGGATGGATACTAGTATACTTATGGATGGACGAGCGACTGCCGACACAGAGGTAGCTACAGCCGTGGACTACCGTACTGCGTCTGCTGCTAATATAGACTGGATGATAATGATATAAAAAATATATATCTATCACTACTGCAGCCGGACAGGTATATATTATATAATGACGGACCTGCTGGACACTGTCAGCAGCACTGCAGACTCCTAAAGTAAGCTACTAGTAGTATCAAGAAGATAGAAAAAAAAAAAAAACACCACAGGTAGGTGGTATACAATTATGGATGCACGAGCGACTGCCGACACAGAGGTAGCTACAGCCGTGGACTACCGTACTGCGTCTGCTGCTAATATAGACTGGATGATAATGATATAAAAAATATATATATATCACTACTGCAGCCGGACAGGTATATATTATATAATTAATGACGGACCTGCTGGACACTGCCAGCAGAATGCGTTTATAGAATAAAAACACCACACGACGAGTGTTTAACTTTTTCAGGCAGACAATCACAATATACTGGTGGTCAGACAGTGGTCACTGGTCAGTCACACTGGCAGTGGCACTCTGGCAGCAAAAGTGTGCACTGTTAAATAATATGTACTCCTGCTACTGCTTCCCAGTCTCCCCCACAATTAAGCTGTGTGAGCACTGAGCACTCAGCACAGTCAGATATACATAGATGATGCAGCACACTGAGGCTGAGCACAGATATGGAATACTGTTACTGTGTCACTGTGTATCGTTTTTTTTCAGGCAGAGAACGGATTATATTAAATAATAATATAATAAAAAAACTGCACTGGTGGTCACTGGTCAGTCACTAGTAAACTCTGCACTCTCTGAGTACTCCTAAGCTCCAGTAAATCAAGTGTCTCACTCTCACTCTCTCTCTTCTAATCTAAATGGAGAGGACGCCAGCCACGTCCTCTCCCTATGAATCTCAATGCACGTGTGAAAATGGCGGCGACGCGCGGCTCCTTATATAGAATCCGAGTCTCGCGATAGAATACGAGCCTCGCGAGAATCCGACAGCGGGATGATGACGTTCGGGCGCGCTCAGGTTAGCCGAGCAAGGCGGGAAGATCCGAGTCTGCCTCGGATCCGTGTAAAAAGGCTGAAGTTCGGGGGGGTTCGGATTCCGAGGAACCGAACCCGCTCATCACTAGTTTCGACCTGATCACCTGATGTGTGAAAACGCACAGCAGCGATCAGATCTGAATTAAGCCCAATTACCATGTTGTTTGAAGACCATATACAAGTAGATATTTTATTAAATAATAGTATCAGCAACATCCAAATTAATTAAAACTGATCTTGTCAAACAAATCTGCTATTTTTATGAGGAAGCAGGTGAAAAATGTTTGACGTTATACGTCACAGAATCTTCTTTTATAAGTTAAAACGTTAATTTAGAAAATACTGGGATAAAATAAATAGACTGAAAAACTGTATCCATGGATTAGTTATCTGGTTAATGCATTGAAAAGAATACAATAAAGTAAAACACGTGACAATATTTGTTGTCTATTTGCCAGTAAGCGATCAGGAATATTTTTTTTCTTCTTAACACAATGTACAAAATACTGTATATTTTTGGCCTTTCTCTTTATCAATTTGATACTTTTGAGGATAAAGGTTCAAACTTGATATTTTTACTCAACTGATTCAGCTACATTATACAAGATAACAATGCAATACAAGTCAACTCTTATATTTACAATACAATGTACAGTATACCAATCTAACTAGAAAATTTGTTCTGATCCAGTCAGAGGCGGAACTACCGGCAGTGCAGGCAGTGCACTGCACTGGGGCCCGCCTCTTTCCAGGGGCCCAAGCATGTAATGAGTCAAACTGACTCATTACATGCCGCTGTGCGCTGCGGGCAACCGCTGCCCGCAGCGCACAGCCGCCCGGCGAAGAGAGGAGAGGAGAGGAGCAGCGGTACTACTGACGGGGGAAGGAGGAGGAGGGAGGCTGAGAAGGGAGCCGCAGCAGCGCTTTGTTACTGGTGGAGGCGCTGCTGCTGCTGCCCCTCTGCTTCCCTATAGGCTGTCTTCCGAGAACAGCCTATAGGGAAGCAGAGGGGCAGCAGCAGCAGCGCCTCCACCAGTAACACAGCGCTGCTGCGGCTCCCTTCTCAGCCTCCCTCCTCCTCCTTCTCTCCAGCCCGGGAATCGTCTCTGACGCTGCACCGAGGAGCCTGAGCCAGCGGAGAGGGTAAGTATAATTCTTCTTTCTTTCTTTCTTTCTTTCTTTCTTTCTTTCTTTCTTTCTTTCTTTCTTTCTTTCTTTCTTTCTTTCTTTCTTTCTTTCTTTCCTTCTTTCCTTCTTTCCTTCTTTCTTTCCTTCTTTCCTTCTTTCTTGTGCCTGCCTGCCGCAATGTGTAAAAATGGGGGACTACCTGCCGCACTGTGTAAAAATGGGGGACTACCTGCCGCACTGTGTAAAAATGGGGGACTACCTGCCGCAATGTGTAAAAAGGGGGGCATACCTGCCGCAATGTGTAAAAAGGGGGGACTGCCTGCAGCAATGTGTAAAAAGGGGGGACTGCCTGCAGCAATGTGTAAAAAGGGGGGACTGCCTGCCGCAATGTGTAAAAAGGGGGGACTGCCTGCCGCAATGTGTAAAAAGGGGGGACTGCCTGCCGCAATGTGTAAAAAGGGGGAATCAGCCTGCCGCAATGTGTAAAAATGGGGGACTGCCTGCCGCTATGTGTAAAAAGGGGTAATCTGCCCGACGCAATGTGTAAAAAGGGGAATCTGCCTGCCGTAATGTGTAAAAAAGGGGGACTGCCTGATGCTATGTGTAAAACAGGGGGACTGCCTGACGCTATGTGTAAAAATGGGGAATCTGCCTGCTGCTATGTGTAAAAATGGGGAATCTGCCTGCCGTAATGTGTAAAAATGGGGACGCTGTCTGCCGTAATGTGTAACAAGGGCACGCTGTCTGCCGTAATGTGTAAAAATGGGGACGCTGTCTGCCGTAATGTGTAACAAGGGCACGCTGTCTGCCGTAATGTGTAACAAGGGCACGCTGTCTGCCGTAATGTGTAACAAGGGCACGCGGTCTGCCGTAATGTGTAACAAGGGCACGCTGTCTGCCGTAATGTGTAAAAAGGGCACGCTGTCTGCCGCTATGTGTAACAAGGGCACGCTGTCTGCTGTAATGTGTAAAAAGGGCACGCTGTCTGCCGTAATGTGTAACAAGGGCACGCGGTCTGCCGTTATGTGTAAAAAGGGCACGCTGCCTGCTGTAATGTGTAAAAAGAGGAATCTGTTCGCTGTAAGGTGTAAAAGGGTCTCTACCTGGTGTAGTGGTGCTACTGTGCGGCGTAATTTGAATAATGGAGACTACTGTGTTGGTATTATTTTGTGGCCACACCCCTTCCCCACGAAGCCACGCCACTATGTATTTTTGCACTGCCCCTGGGGTGGACTTGGATGGGGGGGGGGGGGGGGGGGGGGGGCAAAGCATTTTGTTGCACCTGGGCCCACCGCTTGCTTGTTCCGCCACTGGATCCAGTATAAAGCATAGCTCTCATACAGTATCTACAGATCGAAAGGTAACCAGATTAAAAAAAATAATCATTGCCTTCTTAAAACCATTACTAAAGAACAGCGATATAAAACACACTAGAAATTCTGTACAGTACTGTATGTGCTAATTCCTATATATGCAGGAATTTGCAAATCACATACAATTTCATGATTTGTGATTTCTACCAACAAACTGACTATGGTATATTGGTGATTTGCAATTTACTTCATCCAGTTCTCAAAATGAGGTGATCTGTGTGCCCTTTCCTAAAACTTTACAAATGTACAATGCAGCTACAAAATTAAGGGGGTCATTCCGAGTTGTTCGCTCGGTAAATTTCTTCGCATCGCAGCGATTTTCCGCTTAGTGCGCATGCGCAATGTCCGCACTGCGACTGCGCCAAGTAAATTTGCTATGCAGTTAGGAATTTTACTCACGTTTTTTTCTTCGTTCTGGTGATCGTAATGTGATTGACAGGAAGTGGGTGTTTCTGGGCGGAAACTGGCCGTTTTATGGGTGTGTGCGAAAAAACGCTACCGTTTCTGGGAAAAACGCGGGAGTGGCTGGAGAAACGGAGGAGTGTCTGGGCGAACGCTGGGTGTGTTTGTGACGTCAAACCAGGAACGACAAGCACTGAACTGATCGCAGATGCCGAGTAAGTCTGGAGCTACTCAGAAACTGCTAAGAAGTGTCTATTCGCAATTCTGCTAATCTTTCGTTCGCAATTTTGATAAGCTAAGATTCACTCCCAGTAGGCGGCGGCTTAGCGTGTGCAAAGCTGCTAAAAGCAGCTTGCGAGCGAACAACTCGGAATGACCCCCTAAGTCTTATTTATTGCACAGGTCTGCAAGATTAGGCGCAGTCCTCACTTGAAGAATGCCCTTACTCTGCTCAGCTCAACTGTTTGATTAAATCCATTAAAATCAACTTAAAAATAGGTCAAACAAGATTCAGTCATGCCCTTTCCCCATTGCATTCTAAAATTGTAATCTTGCATTTACAATGCGCTACAACCTACAGTACAATATTTATCTTGTAGCAGTACATTACATTGTATTTGTAAAAGAGTTATGCATAAAAAATTATACATGCATCACTTAAACATGTATGAAAAAATATATATGCATCACTAAACACGCATGAAAAATTATACATGCATCACTTAAACATGTATTAAAAAATATATATGCATCACTAAACATGCATGAAAAATTATATATGCATCACTAAAACACATATAAAAGGCTTATTTGTTTTATGTCTCTTTTACCCATTTTCCCCAGCACATATGTTTGAATGAGCCCTCAAGTCAATAAATCACAAGGGGGTTCTGCTGAAAATTAAATTGTTATAAAAAATATGTTTTTGTAGTTTAGTTTCTACTTGTCACTAGATATATATTTTCTAAATCAATTTAATGTTACGCATAGCATAGTTCAGTACATTTTTTATATGCACCCTTAGGGGTATAGTTATCAATATGCAGCAATAGAAAAGATTTTCTAGAACCACTTATCACAGTGATAGAAAATCTATTCACACAATTTAATAAGAAAACTTTGCTATGGCAGCTAAGCAACCCTAAGCTCCCAAGCAATCCTGGATGGCAGGGTTAGGAAGAGCCTTACAGCTTCATTGGCCAGTCCAGGTCCCATATATGCTGGGCTACAAAAATGCACAGTTCTGGAAGCCCATACAGTGTTGTATTTGTATTTTTAACAGCAAAATCAATATAAAATATGAAATAGAAAAAAAAATATCAATGTTATTGTAAAAAAAAAAAACAACATAAAAAAATAATTTTAGTATAACTTTCATTGGAATTATATTGTTCTAGCTGTTGTATCCGCTCTTTGCACAGGAGTTTCTGATTTTCACAGTTGTAAATATAACTGAGTGTTAAAAATTTGGTAAATCAATAGGGCTGTAAATTTGAGACATCTTGATGTAAGTAAATATTAATCCACGGTTCTTGGCGTTACCAAAGGAGCACCCGTAGCAGATACAGTAAAAAGTGACAGGATCATTTTTGTAGTTTATTAAATTCTACAACTGGAAAAATCCAAATCCAAATTTTGATCCGATTGTCCGTCTGGGCGTTATCGTTCATGCAATGCAAGCCACGCATCGGTAATAATGTCATTATGTCAACCCCCTTTTTATCCCCTTAGGGGAGGTTTATTAAAATTCTAATTATGTTGTTTTTCTATTTCCTACCTGAAGAATACCTATGTTAAATGTCAGCTTCCCAACGTATCGGTAAGTAAGAGAATTAGTGATGAGTCAGTCAGTAAGTGAGTGAGGGCTTTCACATTTATATGTATAGATAATGACATAAAGCATTTTCCTTTACTTCTCCCTACTTTCACTATGCTTAGAACGCAATAGTGAAAACTACCTGTACCACCACAATTCTTCTTAAATAGTCTTCCCCATGTGTAAATTATTGACGTGGGCAGCTGGTGAGCTGGGTTTGTTAAAAATGGAGACGCATCTATTTTTGCTGGATTAAGGGCTTTTCTCCAGTTCATACTGTAAATAGACACCAATATTGTTGTTCTTAAATTTGTTTGAAGGATTGACAAATTAGCTACTGTCATTCATTTCCATATTTTGGGTGGTGGCAGAATAACTGACTGCGTTTTCCAGTCACAGTTCCTCAAACAGCACGGAATCCATGCTTAGGAAAATAAGATTTTAAACCTACCGGTAAATCTATTTCTCCTAGTCCGTAGAGGATGCTGGGGACTCCGTAAGGACCATGGGGTATAGACAGGCTCCGCAGGAGATAGGGCACCTAAAAAGAACTTTGACTATGGGTGTGCACTGGCTCCCTCCTCCAGACCTCAGTTAGAGAACTGTGCCCAGAGGAGATGGACAATACAAGGCAGGATTTAGCAATCCAAGGGCAAGATTCATACCAGCCCACACCAATCATACCATGTAACCTGGAACATACATAACCAGTTAACAGTATGAACAAACGACAGTAACGGTCCAAGACCGATGTCAACTGTAACATAACCCTTATGTAAGCAACAACTATATACAAGTCTTGCAGAGTTTCCGCACTGGGACGGGCGCCCAGCATCCTCTACGGACTAGGAGAAATAGATTTACCGGTAGGTTTAAAATCTTATTTTCTCTTACGTCCTAGAGAATGCTGGGGACTCCGTAAGGACCATGGGGTTTATACCAAAGCATCCAATTGGGCGGGAGAATGCGGATGACTCTGCAGCACCGACTGAGCAAACGCTAGGTCCTCATCAGCCAGGGTATCAAACTTGTAGAATTTAGCAAAAGTGTTTGACCCCGACCACGTCGCCGCTCGGCAAAGTTGTAAAGCCGAGACGCCTCGGGCAGCCGCCCAAGAAGAGCCCACCTTCCTAGTGGAATGGGCCTTAACCGAATTTGGTACCGGCAATCCAGCCATAGAGTGAGCCTGCTGAATCGTATTACAGATCCAGCGAGCAATAGTCTGCTTTGAAGCAGGAGCGCCAATCTTATTGGCCGCATACAGGACAAACAGAGCCTCTGTTTTCCTATTTTTAGCCGTCCTGGCTACATAAATTTTTAAGGCCCTGACTACGTCCAGGGATCTGGAATCCTCCAGGTCACCAGTAGCCACAGGCACCACAATAGGTTGATTCATATGGAACGACGAAACCACTTTAGGCAAAAATTGCGGACGTGTCCTCAATTCAGCTCGATCCACATGAAAAATCAAGTAGGGGCTCTTGTGTGATAGAGCCGCCAATTCTGACACTCGCCTTGCTGATGCTAAGGCCAACAACATTACCACCTTCCAGGTAAGAAATTTCAATTCAACCTTGTTAAGCGGTTCAAACCAGTGTGATTTTAGGAACTGCAACACCACGTTCAGGTCCCATGGTGCCACTGGAGGCACAAAAGGGGGCTGGATGTGCAGCACTCCCTTTACAAACGTCTGGACTTCTGGAAGAGAAGCCAATTCCTTCTGAAAGAAAATCGAGAGGGCCGAAATCTGTACCTTAACCGAGCCTAATTTCAGGCCCATATCCACTCCTGTCTGTAGGAAGTGGAGAAGACGACCCAAATGAAAATCTTCCGTAGGTGCATTCTTGGTCTCACACCAAGACACATACTTTCGCCAGATACGGTGATAATGTTTTATCGTCACCTCCTTCCTAGCCTTTATTAAAGTAGGGATGACCTCTTCCGGAATCCCCTTTTTTGCTAGGATTCGGCGTTCAACCGCCATGCCGTCAAACGTAACCGCGGTAAGTCTTGAAATACACAGGGCCCCTGCTACAACAGGTCTTCCCTCAGGGGAAGAGGCCAGGGGTCTCCTGTGAGCATCTCTTGTAGATCAAAGTACCAAGCCCTTCGAGGCCAGTCTGGGACAACGAGTATCGTCTGTACTCTTCTTCGTCTTATGATCCTCAACACTTTCGTGATGAGAGGAAGTGGAGGGAACACGTAGACCGAGTCGAACACCCACGGTGTTACCAGTGCGTCTACTGCTACTGCCTGAGGGTCCCGAGACCTGGCGCAATACCTCCGAAGTTTTTTGTTGAGGCGTGACGCCATCATGTCTATTTGAGGAGTTCCACAAAGACGTGTTACGTCTGCAAAGACTTCTTGATGAAGTCCCCACTCTCCTGGATGGAGATCGTGTCTACTGAGGAAGTCTGCTTCCCAGTTGTCCACTCCCGGAATGAAGACAGTCGACAGAGCGCTTACATGATTTTCCGCCCAGCGAAGGATCCTTGTGGCTTCCGCCATTGCGACTCTGCTTCTTGTCCTGCCTTGGCGGTTCACATGAGCCACTGCTGTGACATTGTCTGATTGAATCAGAACTGGAAGGTTTCGAAGAAAACTCTCCGCTTGTCGAAGGCCGTTGTAAATGGCCCTGAGTTCCAACACATTGATGTGTAGACAGGACTCCTGGTCTGACCAAAGACCCTGAAAAGTCTTTCCCTGTGTAACCGCTCCCCATCCTCGGAGGCTCGCGTCTGTGGTAACCAGGATCCAGTCCTGAATCCTGAAACGGCGACCCTCCAGCAGGTGAGCACTCTGCAACCACCACAGGAGGGACACTCTGGTTCCTGGGGACAGAGTTATTTTCCGATGTAAATGCAGATGGGACCCGGACCACTTGTCCAGAAGGTCCCATTGAAAAGTCCTTGCATGGAACCTTCCGAAGGGAATGGCCTCGTAGGCCGCCACCATTTTCCCCAGAACTCGAGTGCATTGGTGAACTGACACCCTTTTCGGTTTTAGCAGGTCTCTGACCATGTTCTGGATGTCTTGGGCTTTCTCTATTGGGAGGAAGACCTTCATTTGTTCCGTATCCAGTATCATACCTAGGAACGGTAGTCAAGTTGTCGGAATCAACTGTGACTTCGGTAGGTTTAGAATCCAACCGTGTTGCTGGAGCACTCTCAGAGAGAGCGCCACACTGCTCAGCAATTTCTCTCTTGATCTCGCTTTTATCAGGAGATCGTCCAAGTATGGGATAATTGTGACTCCATGCTTGCGCAGGACCACCATCATTTCCGCCATTATCTTGGTGAAAATCCTCGGGGCCATGGAAAGTCCAAACGGCAACGTCTGAAATTGGTAATGACAATCCTGTACAGCGAATCTCAGTTATTCCTGATGGGGGGCATATATGGGGACATGAAGGTATGCATCCTTTATGTCCAGAGACACCATAAACTCCCCCTCCTCCATGTTGGCTATCATCGCTCTGAGTGATTCCATTTTGAATTTGAATCTTTTTATGTACAGGTTTAGGGATTTCAGATTCAAAATTGGTCTGACCGAACCGTCCGGTTTCGGGACCACAAATAGGGTTGAGTAGTAACCTCTTCCCTGCTGGTGCAGGGGAACCTTGATTATCACTTGCTGTATACACAGCGTTTGAATTGCAGCTAACACTACATCCCTTTCCGATGTGGAAGCTGGTAGGGCCGACTTGAAAAATCGGCGCAGTGGCACCTCCTCGAATTCCACTTTGTAACCCTGTGAAACTATTTCCAACACCCAGGGATTCAGGTCCGATCTGACCCAGGCCTGACTGAAAAGTCGAAGACGTGCCTCCACCGGTGCGGACTCCCTCAGGGGAGCCCCAGCGTCATGCTCTGGGTTTTGGAGCAGCCGGGGAGGACTTTTGTTCCTGGGCACCTGCCGAAGCAGGTGCTCTCTTGCCTCTGGCGAGGAAAGAGCATCCCCGACTTCTTTTGGACATGTGCGACCGAAAGGACTGCATCTGATAAGGTGTTGCTTTCTTTTGCTGTTGGGGAATATATGGTAAAAAATTTGATTTACCTGCTGTAGCTGTGGAAACCAGGTCCGTCAGCCCATCCCCAAACAATACATCACCCTTATAGGGTAGTACTTCCATATGTTTTTTGGAATCCGCATCACCCGTCCATTGGCGAGTCCATAAGGATCTTCTCGCTGAGATAGACATGGCATTGGCCCTAGAAGCTAGCAATCCAATGTCCCTTTGAGCATCCCTCATAAATAAGACTGCGTCTTTTATATGGGCTAGAGTTAGGAATATAGTATCCTTATCCATAGTATCAAATTGATCTGTCAGCACAGCACCCGTATGAGAATAAATACCCTTTAAGGTAGTTTCTTGCCTGCGATCTGCGGGGTCCTTAAGGGCCACTGTGTCAGGAGACGGTAGCGCCACTTTCTTGGACAAGCGCGTCAGGGCCTTGTCCACAGTGGGGGGTAATTCCCAAATCTCCCTGTCATGCTTAGGGAAAGGGTATGTCATAAAAATTCTTTTGGGGATCTGCGGTCTCTTATCCGGAGTCTCCCAAGCTTTTCCAAAGAACTCATTTAATTCATGAGATGTGGGAAAATTAATAATCTGTTTCTTTTCCTTAAACATGTGTACCCTTGTGTCGGAGACCGAGGGTTCATCCACAATATGCAACACATCCCTTATTGCCACAATCATACACTGAATAGTTTTAGTCACCCTAGGGTGCAATTTTACTTCGTCATAGTCGACACTGGAATCAGAATCCGTGTCGGTAGTAGTGTCTTGTGTTAAGGGACGCTTTTGAGACCCCGACGGGCCCTGTGAGTCGGTCCAATCTGAGGATTGACCGCCTGATGTCCCCCCTAAACCAGCCTTATCAAGCCTTGTATGTAAAGATGCCACACTTGCATGCAACGTATGCCACATGTCCATCCAATCTGGAGTCGGCACAACCGACGGGGACACACCACTCATTTGCTCCACCTCCTCCTTGGAGAAGCCTTCCGCCTCAGACATGTCGACACACACGTACCGACACCCCACACACACAGGGAGTTACCTATAAGGGGACAAAACCCCAACCAGGCCCTTAGGAGAGACAGAGAGATAGAGTATGCCAGCACACACCCAGCGCTTAAAAACACTGGAATATATGACCAGATAGCGCTGTTATATGTTTATAATTGTAATCTCCACTCACTGCGTCGCCAAAGTGCCCCCCTCCTCCTTTTTCCAACCTGTGAAGCTCAGCAGGGGAGAGAACAGGGAGCCAGCGTTTTCTCATGCAGCCTCTGTGGAGAAAATGGTGCTGGTTAGTGCTGAGGATCAAGCCCCGCCCACCCGACGGCGGGCTTCGGTCCCATCATCATATACTAATAAAATGGCGGGGGTCCGCGGATTTACTGTCCCACAGCCTAATCCATCGTATTTATGGCCAAATTGAGGTTTATTGCTGCCCAGGGCGCCCCCCCCTGCGCCCTGCACCCTTCAGTGCCTGCTTGTGTGTGTGTGACTGGGAGCAATGGCGTGCAGCTTACCGCTGCGCGCTTACCTCATGAAGATCTGATGTCTTCTGCCGCCTGAAGTCTTTTCCTCAATACTCACCCGGCTTCTATCTTCGGCATCTGTGAGGAGGACGGCGGCGTGGCTCCGGGACGAACCCCAGGTGAGACCTGTATTCCGACTCCCTCTGGAGCTAATGGTGTCCAGTAGCCTAGAAGCAGTGCCCAACTTTACAAGCCAGCTCTGCTTCTCTCTCCTCGGCCCCACGATGCAGGGAGCCTGTTGCCAACAGGACTCCCTGAAAATAAAAAACCTAACAAAATTCTTTTTCCACAGAAAACTCTGGAGAGCTCTCTGCAGTGCACCCATTCTCCTCTGGGCACAAGATCTAACTGAGGTCTGGAGGAGGGGCATAGAGGGAGGAGCCAGTGCATACCCATAGTCAAAGTTCTTTTTAGGTGCCCTATCTCCTGCGGAGCCCGTCTATACCCCATGGTCCTTACGGAGTCCCCAGCATCCTCTAGGACGTAAGAGAAATACACAGTAGTACAGGGTATGGGCAAACATGTTTTTCAAGTGAACTTATTTGTAATTCTGGTTGAATTGTAATATACAGTATCATTACTCTATTTAATATATTTTTATGGATTAATGTTTGAAGGAGATTGGTGAAAATGGGCAATTATTATGTCAATTGCCACTAGCCAGAGAGTGAGGTGAACACACTCATGTATTTTTTCTCTGACATATTTTTAACTGTACAAATCAAAATTAAGTTTGTGTAAGCACTTATTACTAATTTGCAAGTACTGACTGCCTTCTGATACTCCAAAAATGTGCTCATTTACCACTTGTAGCATTTAAAAAAATTACACATGTTAATTATAAATGGAATTTACTGTGTAGCTCTACAACTTGATAGATAATTACATTAATAGAAAATAACTGTGTTTCAAACCAGTCAGTACGTTTGTACAGTGGTTGGAATCACAATGAATTTCTGGAGTTGTTTTACATCTAGAGAGGCAGTATGACTAATGAAAAGTACAAAACAATTGTATTTTGCAGTATATTATAGCGGGATTGTAAACTATGCAAAAAAGCAGGGAAAGTTAATTAGTGCTGCCTACATAATTATCTAGTAAACAAGTATGGTACTTGGTGAATATACTGTACTCTAAGGGGGGAATTCAAATATTCAAATGTTTTCAGTGACACAATAATTAATGAGTAATAATTACCGCACTTGTTTCAGTGAAATGGACCGGGTTTAGCCACATTAAATGGCTAAACTTGTCTAAAGTCCTGGTTAGGACACCAAAATATCCCATTTTAGCACTCAAACCACAGACTTTTCTCAAAGTACTGCTAGCCAGCTCAGGAGGCTGCAAGAAGAAATGTCTCACCACCACATCAATTGAATTGTTCCATTGGGCACCCCATATATATATATATATATATATATATATAGAAAAAAGGGGGAGATTATTGCGCCACTTGTGTACAACCCCAGTAATCAAATATCCACGTGTAATCAAAATAAATAACACTCCCTATGGGTTAATACATGGCGTCAGCTGTCCCCCAAAACACAGGGATGGTGGTTCCCTGTAGCAATGGATTAATAACACACGGGGGGGTGGGGGATATAGCGACCAATGGTGTCTTAAAATAGTTCAATAAAAGTGGATCTAGAAGATATATACCTGGCAGTGACCTCATACCAAGTTAAGTTAAAATTGTTTTACATATTTTAACATACATTTTAACTGGTATTATATTGCATTGTGTCTATTGTTTTTATCCCATTTTTTAAGAAGTTTTGCTGCTCAAATTTTAGTCTAGCTGTTTAATCATTGTCTGTTTTAAATATATTAATAAATAAACCTTTTATAGATCCACTCGATCTGGTTATTCATTATTTTATAGATATATTACATATATTTTTATATATCTTCTAGATCCACTTTTATTGAACTATTTTAAGACACCATTGGTCGCTATATCCCCCCCCCCCCCCCCGTGTGTTATATATATATATATATATATATATATATACATACAGTATATATTGTAAATCATATGCAGTTTGTACAAGGAGTTACAAATGTACGGTAATGTTTATATTTTTAATCATTCAAATGTGCTCTTTTGATTTTATCTTCAAAATGTTTAATCTTCAAAGTACCAGGGTTTAAAAATGTTCTATCAGACCTTTTCACATACTGTACAGTACTGTCACTTTCAAAGCTTCTATAACTGGTAGGCTTTATTTTGCCAAGCGTTAGCTTCATATTTATTTGTAAGTATAGAACTATCTTCAGAAAACTATAGGTGCCAAGAAAAAAAGTATTGCATTCAAAAGCTTGCAACAAACTGATCTACACTATATAGACAAAAGTGATTGGAAACCCCCCTTTCCCCAACAAGCAAGCACAAAATGGTGTGCTCTGAGACCTACAGTAACAGGGGCTTAAAACAACAAAGTCCACCAGGGGGGTTACTGGGTACTTAAAAATACCTCATGCATGTGCCACAGAGTATATCTGGAATGATAATTTAATTATCATTTTTTATTATTATTATTATTCCTGATCTGTCTCTGACCCAGGGTTTGTCCAGTGTTCTAGTGGAAGCAGGCAGGATAATTACTGACCCAGCAAAATAGATTAACTCCCCTGTGTATGATTAAAGAAATCCACAAAACATGACCTGTTGGTGGTACTAGAGGACTGAAGATGAGATCCGCAGTTCTAGAGGAAGAGGGTTATGAGACAGTAGGCGCTAAAGGGACATAGAACTTAGTGGTTCAGGCAGTCAGACATGTCCAGTTACTAATAATGAAGCCGGCCACAGTTACATGGATTTTCAGTATACATAGTCAGATTGTTTCATTAGCATAAGTAGGATGCCACAGCTAAATGGGAAAGCGGTAATAGATGTGTACAATTTAGAACAGGTAGAAGGTAACTATTAGGGGAAATGTGTGTAGTTACTGTAAGGTAGAAACATTTTCAACTACCAGTATTAAACCAATCAATGGTGACTGAGAAAGTATGTTTATTATGCAGCATATATGAGTCACGTGGTTGCAATTCATAAATATGCAAACTGTACATAATCATTATATTGAGACAAAATAGCAACTGATTAAACAACAAATCAAATTAAAAACTTGAATACTTTTTAAAAAAGTATATATTTCTATTCATCTCAACAATGTATTCATGTCCTGTTTTTAAATTATAAATTTACATTCATTTATTACAGAAATACCACAACCCTTTCATAAAAGTAAAAGAAAAAAAATCTGATTTTGTGTTATCATTAGCTTTCTTAGTTTTTTTTAAAAAGTTAATTTAGATTTCCATCATAGATTAAGGATTGTTGCTGTCTTTTGTATAATCTTTTAATTCTTTTATGAGATTAAATGATTAGCATATGAGAAAAAGATGTGGATCAAATTCCAATGCAACAGGAAAGAATTATGACAGACAAGCTGCTCCTTTAAACTGATGTACTCACAATCTTTCTTTCCATTTGACAATTTTGTAATCCCAAAACATAAATTATCATCAACATTTCACAATATAATGGATCCCCTTATGTTTCATTCAAAATGTGCAGGTCATTTTTTTACTTTAAAAAAACATTTATTTATTATTGACATACTGTATTATGTATACTGTTTATATAAATACATAATAAATTAAGTGGGTACACTGGCCAATATATAATTCCAAAGCAGATTGGCATGTCACATAGTACTCATCGTATAGTATTTTCCCCTTAATC
The DNA here is from genome assembly GCF_028390025.1 of Pseudophryne corroboree. Lineage (NCBI taxonomy): Eukaryota > Metazoa > Chordata > Amphibia > Anura > Myobatrachidae > Pseudophryne > Pseudophryne corroboree. The sequence goes on along the minus strand of NC_086447.1, from coordinate 458,954,975 downwards.
CATCCTTAATCCATCATTCGAAGCTGATGTTCAATGAATCATCCAATTGGATGTGTTGCATGTCCAATGGGATGTATCCACAGCCAATGTGATATAGTTACATGCAGCATGTAACAATACATTGCGCCGATATACAGCAGATCATATGGTGTGTATGGGATTAACCATCGGAAGTTGTATACTTTAAAGTTATTAGGGGGAGATTTATCAAATCTGGGGGAGCGATAACATACTAACCAATCAGTTTCTGTCATTAATATAGCAGAGCCTGTAAAATTACAGTTAGAAGCTAATTGGTTGGTACTTTATATCTCTCCAAGGTTTTATAAAGATCTACCTTAATTTTGAGTTCATTCCAGTAACAAACTTCAAAAAAATATATTTATTTATATTATATCATAAAATAAAACAAAAAGAAAATTAGGACACTTGATGGCAGTTCTTGGTGTAGGTAAAATTCTACTACTCAGCAAAAAAACACCTTTGACAGCATAATACTTAACTAGTAATGTTGCAATTCAATATTGGCCTTTTGGAATACTTAAAAGCCCAAACTAACACCAGGACTATAGCAATATACTCAGATTCAGTGATTCCAAAATTACTCTTTAAGATACTGTACTTTAGTGACTTCAGTATAAATTGATTTAGAATTAATATGACAAATGTTGAAAACATTAATCCCCAAACTAGAACATTCTCTAGAAAGTAGCTAAATAATGTCTACAGAAAGTAATTTGATTTACTTTATAATCTTATTACTTTCCAGTACAAGTGTATCTGTTTAATCAATTTTTGGTTACAATGCAGTTGATCTTAACTGTGAATTAGTTTGTATACTGTAGTTCAGAATTTAGAGATACATCCATTCCATCATAACTGGTTAACACAGGGTCAGACGGAACATGTATGTACACAGTACTAATTAAATAATTAAATTTTTAAACAAGTGTCTTCTATTAACTCTATTAGGATCAAACATAGACAATACAGTATAATTGCTATTGTAACATGGTATTTGTGACTTTTAAATAATAAGTTCCAGCGATGCCTTGCCTCTTATTGTTTAGTTAAATAGATAATGGTAACATGGTCCATCCCTTCCCATTATAACAGTGTTTTGTTACCTTCTCTGTAGGTGTTACTATAAAGATTCAAAATGTATTGAGGCATCCAAGGTTTAGGAAATGTAATGATGCCATCATAGGGGTAAACTGATATTGTTTACTGCATCACAGAGGGGAGGTGCTGGAGGAGAGGAGAGGAGGGTCTTTGATCCACTGCTCGCCACCACCTCCTTCCCACCAGTACTAATTAAACCACCTTACCTGAGGGCGGGCGGACAGCAGGTGAACTGACTGACAGTGTTGGCGGGTGGCACTGTAGTTGATGAGCAGTAGCAGATTTACCCCTAGGCAATCCAGCAGTGCTGGGCCCCTGGGATCTGCAGGGTAGTGGTAAATCCACTACTGCCGCCCCTGACCCACCACCCAAACAGCCACAAACTGTCAGTCAGGCTGCAGCTATGGGGAACTGCAAGAGATCACACAGTAGAAGACCAGCACATGTGCAGCACTGATTCTGCATATGCGCTGTTCGTCTATCATCGAAGCAGTACACAAACCATTGGCTTTGCGTACTATTCTAAATCAGGCCCATTATTGTCTTCTACAAGCACATGAAATGGGGGTTATTCAGAGATGGACGCAGATCATTGCATCTGCAGCAAGATCTGCATTCATCTCCTCACATGCTGGGTGCCGCCCAGCACAGGGCAAGGCCACCCAGCATATGTGACGCCACCTCATGATGCATCCGCAATTTAATTGCGGAAACATGGATGTAAGGTCGACCCCTGTCTGTGCAGCCTGGCTGCACTGGCAGGTGGCCCACACCCATTTTTTTTATCAGAGCGGCTGCATGTGATGTCACACAGACGCCCTGAAAATACTTCCAACACGCCCCCATTTTGGCCCCCATTCCAGTGAAACACTGCCCCCAAATGGCCGCCGCTGTCAATCACCTTGTGGCCGCATAACAAGGAGAATGGACGCGTGATGTGGCTGGTGCACGTGCGCAGACCAGATGGACACGGCTGCTGCATCCAGATGCACTGCTGCGTCCATCTCTGAACTGCCTCCATGGTTTACACTCAGCAAAGTCACGTGAATGCAACAAACACCTTTTGTTAGCAAAACAATGCCATTTCTTCAAAAGCAATCCCTAGTGCAATTAACCAATTCAACTGACACAAAAACACTTGTGGCATCAAGCAATTAATTTAGCACATTACTGCAATATGAAAACATGCTAAAAGAGCATTGAGTATTGAGGAAAATCAGTCCAGCTGGAACATATGCAGTTGTTTTATATATACATGTGCCAAATTCATCCTAATAGAATAAAATTAACTGTTTTAGTTTGTTATTCTCATTATACTATACATTTCTCTTGTAATATGGAAGTGCTGCAGCTTTTTGTTTTAATTTTGTGGACAGAATGGCAGTGTCTTATTTTTACTATCTTTAGTACATACTTACTAAAGCTGGTGATAATGTCAGCCACATCTATTGATGACTAATATCTCATTAGTAATTCAGCAGTACTCTACAAGACTTGCACTATTAGTCGTAAACTTTCTAAGCTATGGATTGTTGTCAGATTCCATCACTTTCTTCTGTCTTGCCCTTTCTTCACCCATTCATGTAATAGTCATAAAAAATATCATGAGTTATTGAACAGTCAGAATACATTCTTGAGGAAAAAGAAAGCTGTAGTACAAAAAAATAAAATAAGAAAAGATCCAGGCTGAGATCTGTAATGTGTCACACAATATCCATCACTTGTCATACAACATTCCGCCTATTGCACAAAGGTTCTAATTATTCAGTAGTCATAAAACGGGGATATTTTTAAACTTGTGTTTAGGCTGGTAGAAAGGACTCTCATCAAAAAGTGGGGACATGCTTCATCACTCAATACCCTAAAGATTCTATGAACAGTGAGTATGTTTCTGCAGCAATGAAATATATGAGACTTAGACTGTAGACATTAACGGATCCCTGTGGAAAAGATGAAATAACTCCAAGTTCAAAAACTTGAATAATGTCACATATCTCAATTTGTCAGCTACAAAATTTATAATTGGCTACTTTCAAAAACATTATTCTATTCTAGCCATCATGGTACAGTATGAAGGATTTCTTCTTCTACTTGTGAAGGGGCAGGCTGGTTAGCCTAGATGGATTTGGTGTCAATATTTTACATGTGATTCTGTGAGGAGACCTGAGAAATAAGCTCTGTTAGGATGCCCTATCTGCTGGATTTGAGAAACACTTTGTTTACCAATAGAAAGGAGTGGTAGGTGATATCTGTGTTATATATATATATATATATATATATATATATATATATATCTGTTAAAAAAGCATATATAGGGGGCGCTCCATAGTGCATAAAAGTATTTAATAAAAATAGACAGACGTACAGAATAAGATTAGACTCGTACCGCAAGGTAACCAGTGTGGGCTGGTTACCACATGATTTCACAATAAACTCCCGACAAAGGCTGGAACCAGAAGTCACCTAGTCCGTATTGGAATCCTCACCCCGCCGTTAGCTGCTGCCTTTTGAGGGCCGCGAGTAGGAACACATCAGCCGTGGACTTCGGGATTCAACAGCCTCAGCGAGTACATGCGTCAGTTAGCTCCGCCTTAACGCGTTTCATCATCGACTTCGTCAGAAGGCTGGAGTATCTGACGCTATGATCATCTTTTATAGATCAAGCCCGTGAAGTTATACATAGTTATACATAATTACAATTCATTTGTACCTAAATAACGGCTTTTGGACGCCTTAATCAGATCCAATCCATGTTGGTTTATTAAATATTGATCGATAGAAAATTTTTGTAAAGAGTCACTTACACTCCGATGGTATCTCCAAAGTGGTGTATATATATATATATATAGTTATAGTTAATTAAGGATAAATAGCATGCGGCCACTATGATTGATGTAATTAGTGCCTCCAAGCCGTATTTTAGAGTAACATTCATTAATACCATAAAGTGCATATTACCTACAGATATTCCATTATTATCCTATAAGCTAGATTCAAGACCTCTTTGATAATCAATATATATTTTTAATTAGTGTTTTTGATGATTATTTTTAATGATTATTTTTAATGATGTCATTTAATTTTTATATTTTATTTATTTTTTGTTTTTTCTATAAGTATATTCCTAGTCGGCTAATTGAGAAAAGGTGTTATTTCAAACCCTTCATTTAGACCCTTTGGTTTAATGGTATTAAGGGTTAATATCCAAAAGGTTTCCCTTTTTTCCAAATCTTTCTCTCTATTACCTCCCATTTTGTTTAACCTTATATGTTCTATACCTTTGAAGGATAACTTTGTGGGGTCACTGGAGTGACAATCCTGAAAATGTCGCGGAATACTATGATTGTTAATTTTATTTTTGATGTTTCTAGTATGTTCTAAAATACGTATCTTCAGCATCCTTTTAGTCTTACCTATGTATTTATAACCACAGGGACAGGTCAACATATAAACCACAAAGGTGGTGTTGCAATTAATGAAGCTCTTTACATGGAAAGAATTACAATTATTACTATCCGAAAAGGTGGTCTTATTTTTATCCATTAGTTTACAAACTTTACATCCTCCACACGCATAGAAACCTTTCAGATTCTCTAAAAAATTTTGTTTTTCCTTTTGTTCTTTTATTGGTTCTAATCGGCTACGGGAAACAAAAGATTTTACATTCTTGGCTCTCCTAAAAACCACACCCGGATTTTTAGGGAGAAGGTTACCCAGTACTGGGTCTAGTTGTAAAATGTGCCAGTTCTTTCTAAGCACATTTTTAATGGCACCAGCTTCCACATTATAATCTGTAACAAAGGGACAATTAATTTCATGTGCATCTGCTGTTACTACAGATTTGCCACTAGCGTGTGTCTTGTCCTTATAGATAAGCAGATCCTGTCTGGATTTCTCTCTAGCTCGTATCCTAGACTGTTCTATGAGGTTCTCTGGATACCCTCGTTCCAAGAATCTCCTAGTATAAGTGGATGCCTGCTCATCATATTTCTCTACATTAGCACAATTCCTCCTCAATCTAGTATATTGTGAGAACGGGATGTTCCTTTTCCAGTTTGGCAAATGGCAACTTCCAAATTCTAGATAGCTATTACAGTCTATCTTTTTAAAGTATGTATAGGTATTAATTTTTCCTGACCCAGCAGATTCAGAACTATCAAGTATGAGATCTAAAAATTCAATTTTATTTCTATTTAATGTGTGGGTGAATTTAAGATTGAAGTCATTCACATTAATAGTGTCGATAAATATTTCTAATTGTTTTTCATCACCACTCCACACTATTAAGACGTCATCAATAAATCTTTTAAACAGAACAATATGTTCCTTAAAGGCATCTAGGGACTGGCTTTCCCATTCACCCATATATATATTTGCTAGGCTGGGTGCGCAAATCGTCCCCATCGCCGTCCCGCATGACTGCAAAAACCAGTCATCCAGGAAAGTAAAGTAGTTCCGTTTTAATACAAAGTGCAGACACTCACATATGAAGTCCACAAGGGGAGCATTTAATTCTGGATCTTGTAACAAAATGTTTCTAACACTATTTATTCCCTTCAAATGCGGGATGGCCGTATATAACGATTGTACATCGATAGTACACCACATATAATTAGATTTCCATTCCAAATTATCTATAACCTGTAAAATGTGAGTAGAATCACGTATATAGGATTTTAGAAGTGGCACATATTTCTTTATATAAATGTCTACAAATTCTGATATTCGTGAGGTTAATGATCCGATACCGGCTATAATAGGGCGGCCGGGGGGGTTTTGTGAATCTTTGTGTAATTTTGGTATGTGGTAGAACGTGGCTACCTTAGGATGTTTATTCAGTAGATAATTGTATTCCTCATTTACTATACATTTATTACTTAGTCCTCTGTCCAGTAATTCTGTTAGTTCTCCCACAAATTCCGTTGTGGGGTCACCACTTAATTTCAAATAAGATACACTGTCTCCAAGGAGTCTATAAGCCTCCTCAACGTAATAGGACCGATCTAAAATTACAATACCTCCACCCTTGTCTGCACTTTTAATCACTATCTCAGTGTTATTTGATAAATCTTTTAAAGCTTTATATTCCGCTTTCGTAAGATTAGATACTGAGGGTGTGAGATTTCTCTGAAGTTTATCAATATCAGATTTAACTGTTTGTGCAAACATTTCCACGTACGGGCCTTTAGACTCAACAGGGAAAAAAACAGATTTTGGTTTCAGACCTGTTGAGTTTGTATGTACTTCCCCATTTGACCAATTTCTTAATGGAGCATCATTTTTACGCAAATAGTGCCTTTTCAGTGTCAGATTTCTAACATAAAGACTTAGATCTATATATATCTGAGTTTTATTCATATGACATGAAGGGGCGAAAGAAAGCCCTTTTTTCAATACCCTCTTCTCCATGTCATTGAGTTCAACCTTAGACAAATTAAATAGGCCACCTTCTGTATTATCTACTGAACATTTCGTTTTTTTGGATCCCTTAGATCCATTTCCTGCTCCTCTTCTTCCCCTAACCGTCTTTTTTGACGCCTTGGGGTGTGATCCCCAATGCTTAGATGTCTGTCTGTTCTGTTTTTCCACCTTGGTGGCCGCTGGTGTGTTTGAAAATCCGATCGTTCAGATGGAATATCTTCCCTATATGAATGCAGTCGTTCATATCTATTTTTATGAACAAACCCATTATGCTGCTGAACATCCCTCCTATTAGAACGTGTATAGTTGGATTTAGGATGTCGTTGTTGTTTGGGTCTCACCTGTTGCCAACCCTTTTCTTTATAAGAGGTATTGGTGACCCCTGCATTCCCCCTATAGGTGGGACGAGTTTCCTGATTTTCTCCTTCCTTTCTATATTCCTCCCTCGGTTTCCCTACTTGTCTGCTTTTATTATTCTGATTTTTAATTACATGCCAATTTCTCACCTGATCTTTTAAATAGTCACTCTTATCTCGAGCAAATTTCTTGCTTTTAGTTTCCATGATTTTATCTTCTATACTATTAACTTTGTGATCAATGTCAGTTTTATATACATTTAGTTTCCCCATTAGATTGGAATCTGTTTCTAATGTAGAGAGTTCCTTCTCGATTTCTTTAAGGATTTTTTTCTTTTCAACTACTAATAACCTCATCAACTCAAAGGAACATTCGTCCAAAATTCTATACCACTCTTTTAGGAATTTTTCATTATCATAACCTGTGGTGGGATTTTTCATTAGACGTAGCCCACGTGGAATGCGTCCGCATTTCAAATAACTTTCCAGGCTTGTCACATCCCACCAGGTTTTGGTTTCCCTAATGAGCAGTTTTCTACCAAGTGTATCTTATCCTCCAATTCATTGGGGAACACTTCATTTGTACATTCAGATGAATTTGTGTTAACTTCACTCTCATTAAAAATTCTGGCACAACCTTGCGATCTCTTGGTAATGCATTCACTATTTCTAAACCTGGTTTGATCCATTTTAGGATATTTACTCAAATCAACCGCTGCTTAATCCCTGTTTGGAATTCACACACTTACATATAACAAATATAGAACGGGGTAAGCGCTGGTTATTGCTTTGAGATGTCAATGAACAATAAAAAACCACAAATGTGTTTGTAAAATCAAGTGCATAAAAATAAATGCTTAAAAAGTCACTAGGTCCTCCTTCAAATTTTCACGGACCGCTGCTCCCCTTTGATCAATCCGATTCCCACGGATGTAATGTATCTGTTAAAAAAGCATATATAGGGGGCGCTCCATAGTGCATAAAAGTATTTAATAAAAATAGACAGACGTACAGAATAAGATTAGACTCGTACCGCAAGGTAACCAGTGTGGGCTGGTTACCACATGATTTCACAATAAACTCCCGACAAAGGCTGGAACCAGAAGTCACCTAGTCCGTATTGGAATCCTCACCCCGCCGTTAGCTGCTGCCTTTTGAGGGCCGCGAGTAGGAACACATCAGCCGTGGACTTCGGGATTCAACAGCCCCAGCGAGTACATGCGTCAGTTAGCTCCGCCTTAACGCGTTTCGTCATCGACTTCGTCAGAAGGCTGGAGTATCTGACGCTATGATCATCTTTTATAGATCAAGCCCGTGAAGTTATACATAGTTATACATAATTACAATTCATTTGTACCTAAATAACGGCTTTTGGACGCCTTAATCAGATCCAATCCATGTTGGTTTATTAAATATTGATCGATAGAAAATTTTTGTAAAGAGTCACTTACACTCCGATGGTATCTCCAAAGTGGTATATATATATATATATAGTTATAGTTAATTAAGGATAAATAGCATGCGGCCACTATGATTGATGTAATTAGTGCCTCCAAGCCGTATTTTAGAGTAACATTCATTAATACCATAAAGTGCATATTACCTACAGATATTCCATTATTATCCTCTATATTATCAGATATATATAGATCTAAGTCTTTATGTTAGAAATCTGACACTGAAAAGGCACTATTTGCGTAAAAATGATGCTCCATTAAGAAATTGGTCAAATGGGGAAGTACATACAAACTCAACAGGTCTGAAACCAAAATCTGTTTTTTTCCCTGTTGAGTCTAAAGGCCCGTACGTGGAAATGTTTGCACAAACAGTTAAATCTGATATTGATAAACTTCAGAGAAATCTCACACCCTCAGTATCTAATCTTACGAAAGCGGAATATAAAGCTTTAAAAGATTTATCAAATAACACTGAGATAGTGATTAAAAGTGCAGACAAGGGTGGAGGTATAGTAATTTTAGATCGGTCCTATTACGTTGAGGAGGCTTATAGACTCCTTGGAGACAGTGTATCTTATTTGAAATTAAGTGGTGACCCCACAACGGAATTTGTGGGAGAACTAACAGAATTACTGGACAGAGGACTAAGTAATAAATGTATAGTAAATGAGGAATACAATTATCTACTGAATAAACATCCTAAGGTAGCCACGTTCTACCACATACCAAAATTACACAAAGATTCACAAAAACCCCCCGGCCGCCCTATTATAGCCGGTATCGGATCATTAACCTCACGAATATCAGAATTTGTAGACATTTATATAAAGAAATATGTGCCACTTCTAAAATCCTATATACGTGATTCTACTCACATTTTACAGGTTATAGATAATTTGGAATGGAAATCTAATTATATGTGGTGTACTATCGATGTACAATCGTTATATACGGCCATCCCGCATTTGAAGGGAATAAATAGCGTTAGAAACATTTTGTTACAAGATCCAGAATTAAATGCTCCCCTTGTGGACTTCATATGTGAGTGTCTGCACTTTGTATTAAAACGGAACTACTTTACTTTCCTGGATGACTGGTTTTTGCAGTCATGCGGGACGGCGATGGGGACGATTTGCGCACCCAGCCTAGCAAATATATATATGGGTGAATGGGAAAGCCAGTCCCTAGATGCCTTTAAGGAACATATTGTTCTGTTTAAAAGATGTATTGATGACGTCTTAATAGTGTGGAGTGGTGATGAAAAACAATTAGAAATATTTATCGACACTATTAATGTGAATGACTACAATCTTAAATTCACCCACACATTAAATAGAAATAAAATTGAATTTTTAGATCTCATACTTGATAGTTCTGAATCTGCTGGGTCAGGAAAAATTAATACCTATACATACTTTAAAAAGATAGACTGTAATAGCTATCTAGAATTTGGAAGTTGCCATTTGCCAAACTGGAAAAGGAACATCCCGTTCTCACAATATACTAGATTGAGGAGGAATTGTGCTAATGTAGAGAAATATGATGAGCAGGCATCCACTTATACTAGGAGATTCTTGGAACGAGGGTATCCAGAGAACCTCATAGAACAGTCTAGGATACGAGCTAGAGAGAAATCCAGACAGGATCTGCTTATCTATAAGGACAAGACACACGCTAGTGGCAAATCTGTAGTAACAGCAGATGCACATGAAATTAATTGTCCCTTTGTTACAGATTATAATGTGGAAGCTGATGCCATTAAAAATGTGCTTAGAAAGAACTGGCACATTTTACAACTAGACCCAGTACTGGGTAACCTTCTCCCTAAAAATCCGGGTGTGGTTTTTAGGAGAGCCAAGAATGTAAAATCTTTTGTTTCCCGTAGCCGGTTAGAACCAATAAAAGAACAAAAGGAAAAACAAATTTTTTTAGAGAATCTGAAAGGTTGCTATGCGTGTGGAGGATGTAAAGTTTGTAAACTAATGGATAAAAATAAGACCACCTTTTCGGATAGTAATAATTGTAATTCTTTCCATGTAAAGAGCTTCATTAATTGCAACACCACCTTTGTGGTTTATATGTTGACCTGTCCCTGTGGTTATAAATACATAGGTAAGACTAAAAGGATGCTGAAGATACGTATTTTAGAACATACTAGAAACATCAAAAATAAAATTAACAATCATAGTATTCCGCGACATTTTCAGGATTGTCACTCCAGTGACCCCACAAAGTTATCCTTCAAAGGTATAGAACATATAAGGTTAAACAAAATGGGAGGTAATAGAGAGAAAGATTTGGAAAAAAGGGAAACCTTTTGGATATTAACCCTTAATACCATTAAACCAAAGGGTCTAAATGAAGGGTTTGAAATAACACCTTTTCTCAATTAGCCGACTAGGAATATACTTATAGAAAAAACAAAAAATAAATAAAATATAAAAATTAAATGACATCATTAAAAATAATCATTAAAAATAATCATCAAAAACACTCATTAAAAATATATATTGATTATCAAAGAGGTCTTGAATCTAGCTTATAGGATAATAATGGAATATCTGTAGGTAATATGCACTTTATGGTATTAATGAATGTTACTCTAAAATACGGCTTGGAGGCACTAATTACATCAATCATAGTGGCCGCATGCTATTTATCCTTAATTAACTATAACTATATATATATATATATATACCACTTTGGAGATACCATCGGAGTGTAAGTGACTCTTTACAAAAATTTTCTATCGATCAATATTTAATAAACCAACATGGATTGGATCTGATTAAGGCGTCCAAAAGCCGTTATTTAGGTACAAATGAATTGTAATTATGTATAACTATGTATAACTTCACGGGCTTGATCTATAAAAGATGATCATAGCGTCAGATACTCCAGCCTTCTGACGAAGTCGATGACGAAACGCGTTAAGGCGGAGCTAACTGACGCATGTACTCGCTGGGGCTGTTGAATCCCGAAGTCCACGGCTGATGTGTTCCTACTCGCGGCCCTCAAAAGGCAGCAGCTAACGGCGGGGTGAGGATTCCAATACGGACTAGGTGACTTCTGGTTCCAGCCTTTGTCGGGAGTTTATTGTGAAATCATGTGGTAACCAGCCCACACTGGTTACCTTGCGGTACGAGTCTAATCTTATTCTGTACGTCTGTCTATTTTTATTAAATACTTTTATGCACTATGGAGCGCCCCCTATATATGCTTTTTTAACAGATACATTACATCCGTGGGAATCGGATTGATCAAAGGGGAGCAGCGGTCCGTGAAAATTTGAAGGAGGACCTAGTGACTTTTTAAGCATTTATTTTTATGCACTTGATTTTACAAACACATTTGTGGTTTTTTATTGTTCATTGACATCTCAAAGCAATAACCAGCGCTTACCCCTGTCTATATTTGTTATATGTAAGTGTGTGAATTCCAAACAGGGATTAAGCAGCGGTTGATTTGAGTAAATATCCTAAAATGGATCAAACCAGGTTTAGAAATAGTGAATGCATTACCAAGAGATCTCAAGGTTGTGCCAGAATTTTTAATGAGAGTGAAGTTAACACAAATTCATCTGAATGTACAAATGAAGTGTTCCCCAATGAATTGGAGGATAAGATACACTTGGTAGAAAAACTGCTCATTAGGGAAACCAAAACCTGGTGGGATGTGACAAGCCTGGAAAGTTATTTGAAATGCGGACGCATTCCACGTGGGCTACGTCTAATGAAAAATCCCACCACAGGTTATGATAATGAAAAATTCCTAAAAGAGTGGTATAGAATTTTGGACGAATGTTCCTTTGAGTTGATGAGGTTATTAGTAGTTGAAAAGAAAAAAATCCTTAAAGAAATCGAGAAGGAACTCTCTACATTAGAAACAGATTCCAATCTAATGGGGAAACTAAATGTATATAAAACTGACATTGATCACAAAGTTAATAGTATAGAAGATAAAATCATGGAAACTAAAAGCAAGAAATTTGCTCGAGATAAGAGTGACTATTTAAAAGATCAGGTGAGAAATTGGCATGTAATTAGAAATCAGAATAATAAAAGCAGACAAGTAGGGAAACCGAGGGAGGAATATAGAAAGGAAGGAGAAAATCAGGAAACTCATCCCACCTATAGGGGGAATGCAGGGGTCACCAATACCTCTTATAAAGAAAAGGGTTGGCAACAGGTGAGACCCAAACAACAACGACATCCTAAATCCAACTATACACGTTCTAATAGGAGGGATGTTCAGCAGCATAATGGGTTTGTTCATAAAAATAGATATGAACGACTGCATTCATATAGGGAAGATATTCCATCTGAACGATCGGATTTTCAAACACACCAGCGGCCACCAAGGTGGAAAAACAGAACAGACAGACATCTAAGCATTGGGGATCACACCCCAAGGCATCAAAAAAGACGGTTAGGGGAAGAAGAGGAGCAGGAAATGGATCTAAGGGTTCCAAAAAAACAAAATGTTCAGTAGATAATACAGAAAGTGGCCTATTTAATTTGTCTAAGGTTGAACTCAATGACATGGAGAAGAGGGTATTGAAAAAAGGGCTTTCTTTCGCCCCTTCATGTCATATGAATAAAACTCAGATATATATAGATCTAAGTCTTTATGTCAGAAATCTGACACTGAAAAGGCACTATTTGCGTAAAAATGATGCTCCATTAAGAAATTGGTCAAATGGGGAAGTACATACAAACTCAACAGGTCTGAAACCAAAATCTGTTTTTTTCCCTGTTGAGTCTAAAGGCCCGTACGTGGAAATGTTTGCACAAACAGTTAAATCTGATATTGATAAACTTCAGAGAAATCTCACACCCTCAGTATCTAATCTTACGAAAGCGGAATATAAAGCTTTAAAAGATTTATCAAATAACACTGAGATAGTGATTAAAAGTGCAGACAAGGGTGGAGGTATTGTAATTTTAGATCGGTCCTATTACGTTGAGGAGGCTTATAGACTCCTTGGAGACAGTGTATCTTATTTGAAATTAAGTGGTGACCCCACAACGGAATTTGTGGGAGAACTAACAGAATTACTGGACAGAGGACTAAGTAATAAATGTATAGTAAATGAGGAATACAATTATCTACTGAATAAACATCCTAAGGTAGCCACGTTCTACCACATACCAAAATTACACAAAGATTCACAAAAACCCCCCGGCCGCCCTATTATAGCCGGTATCGGATCATTAACCTCACGAATATCAGAATTTGTAGACATTTATATAAAGAAATATGTACCACTTCTAAAATCCTATATACGTGATTCTACTCACATTTTACAGGTTATAGATAATTTGGAATGGAAATCTAATTATATGTGGTGTACTATCGATGTACAATCGTTATATACGGCCATCCCGCATTTGAAGGGAATAAATAGTGTTAGAAACATTTTGTTACAAGATCCAGAATTAAATGCTCCCCTTGTGGACTTCATATGTGAGTGTCTGCACTTTGTATTAAAACAGAACTACTTTACTTTCCTGGATGACTGGTTTTTGCAGTCATGCGGGACGGCGATGGGGACGATTTGCGCACCCAGCCTAGCAAATATATATATGGGTGAATGGGAAAGCCAGTCCCTAGATGCCTTTAAGGAACATATTGTTCTGTTTAAAAGATTTATTGATGACGTCTTTATAGTGTGGAGTGGTGATGAAAAACAATTAGAAATATTTATCGACACTATTAATGTGAATGACTACAATCTTAAATTCACCCACACATTAAATAGAAATAAAATTGAATTTTTAGATCTCATACTTGATAGTTCTGAATCTGCTGGGTCAGGAAAAATTAATACCTATACATACTTTAAAAAGATAGACTGTAATAGCTATCTAGAATTTGGAAGTTGCCATTTGCCAAACTGGAAAAGGAACATCCCATTCTCACAATATACTAGATTGAGGAGGAATTGTGCTAATGTAGAGAAATATGATGAGCAGGCATCCACTTATACTAGGAGATTCTTGGAACGAGGGTATCCAGAGAACCTCATAGAACAGTCTAGGATACGAGCTAGAGAGAAATCCAGACAGGATCTGCTTATCTATAAGGACAAGACACACGCTAGTGGCAAATCTGTAGTAACAGCAGATGCACATGAAATTAATTTTCCCTTTGTTACAGATTATAATGTGGAAGCTGGTGCCATTAAAAATGTGCTTAGAAAGAACTGGCACATTTTACAACTAGACCCAGTACTGGGTAACCTTCTCCCTAAAAATCCGGGTGTGGTTTTTAGGAGAGCCAAGAATGTAAAATCTTTTGTTTCCCGTAGCCGATTAGAACCAATAAAAGAACAAAAGGAAAAACAAAATTTTTTAGAGAATCTGAAAGGTTGTTATGCATGTGGAGGATGTAAAGTTTGTAAACTAATGGATAAAAATAAGACCACCTTTTCGGATAGTAATAATTGTAATTCTTTCCATGTAAAGAGCTTCATTAATTGCAACACCACCTTTGTGGTTTATATGTTGACCTGTCCCTGTGGTTATAAATACATAGGTAAGACTAAAAGGATGCTGAAGATACGTATTTTAGAACATACTAGAAACATCAAAAATAAAATTAACAATCATAGTATTCCGCGACATTTTCAGGATTGCCACTCCAGTGACCCCACAAAGTTATCCTTCAAAGGTATAGAACATATAAGGTTAAACAAAATGGGAGGTAATAGAGAGAAAGATTTGGAAAAAAGGGAAACCTTTTGGATATTAACCCTTAATACCATTAAACCAAAGGGTCTAAATGAAGGGTTTGAAATAACACCTTTTCTCAATTAGCCGACTAGGAATATACTTATAGAAAAAACAAAAAAATAAATAAAATCTAAAAATTAAATGACATCATTTAAAATAATCATTAAAAATAATCATCAAAAACACTCATTAAAAATATATATTGATTATCAAAGAGGTCTTGAATCTAGCTTATAGGATAATAATGGAATATCTGTAGGTAATATGCACTTTATGGTATTAATGAATGTTACTCTAAAATACGGCTTGGAGGCACTAATTACATCAATCATAGTGGCCGCATGCTATTTATCCTTAATTAACTATAACTATATATATATATATATATATATATATACCACTTTGGAGATACCATCGGAGTGTAAGTGACTCTTTACAAAAATTTTCTATCGATCAATATTTAATAAACCAACATGGATTGGATCTGATTAAGGCGTCCAAAAGCCGTTATTTAGGTACAAATGAATTGTAATTATGTATAACTATGTATAACTTCACGGGCTTGATCTATAAAAGATGATCATAGCGTCAGATACTCCAGCCTTCTGACGAAGTCGATGACGAAACGCGTTAAGGCGGAGCTAACTGACGCATGTACTCGCTGGCGCTGTTGAATCCCGAAGTCCACGGCTGATGTGTTCCTACTCGCGGCCCTCAAAAGGCAGCAGCTAACGGCGGGGTGAGGATTCCAATACGGACTAGGTGACTTCTGGTTCCAGCCTTTGTCGGGAGTTTATTGTGAAATCATGTGGTAACCAGCCCACACTGGTTACCTTGCGATACGAGTCTAATCTTATTCTATACGTCTGTCTATTTTTATTAAATACTTTTATGCACTATGGAGCGCCCCCTATATATGCTTTTTTAACAGATACATTACATCCGTGGGAATCGGATTGATCAAAGGGGAGCAGCGGTCCGTGAAAATTTGAAGGAGGACCTAGTGACTTTTTAAGTATTTATTTTTATGCACTTGATTTTACAAACACATTTGTGGTTTTTTATTGTTCATTGACATCTCAAAGCAATAACCAGCGCTTACACCTGTCTATATTTGTTATATATATATATATATATATATATATATATATATCAGTTTGATTAGAAGGTGTTAGAAGGTGTGCAGGTGCACAGTAGAGAAAATTACAAGCACCAGAAACCTCTGAGTTGTAGCACAGGTATAGGATAAATACCGCAGCACTTTCCCAATGAAGGCTCCTGACTCCTGGAGCAGGATTGATTTATAGGAATAAAACATAATGGAAAAGGCGCTCATAGTGCAGACTGTTTATTCAATTTAAAAACAGTAACAGGTCCACGGACAAATTGTATAGGACTCGTACCATATAGCACACGCTGTGGGCTGGTTACCACACGGTTCAAAGAAAATCCACTGGCACAAACTGCATACCCGCTGGTCGCCACCCGGGACCACACACCACGCCGCCGGCTATGGTATAGCTGTGACTCGTCGGGAAACCTCTCTGGATCAGACAGTTGGAGCAGCTGCACAGGTGGACACAGTGCGTCAGACAGGCCACGCCCCAACGTGTTTCGTATCACACTTCGTCAGGAGGCTGGCCTGTCTGACGCTGAGCTCATGTTTTATGTCCCTGGGCTGTGTGTGCGCATCAGCCCACACTGCTCAATTAGTGGAAAGCACAGCTGAGCACTATTATGGCTCCAGGTAAAAGTGTTTAAGACATGCCAATAAAGCACTTTTTTCTAAAAACATAACAACAGAACATTTTTTACATTTTTAACACTTTTTAGCCTAATAGCAGCAACTTTTAGCTTAAAAGACCATACATACTGTAGATCACAGGCAATGAATAGCAAATACTAATGAACATTTCATGACATGTACACAAAACACATACATATAATGCAATATAAAATATATCTATAAAAAATCTTTACTTATACGAAGAAGATCACAGTAGTTAGATTCAGGGAGTGCACACAGAAAGAAGGTACCAGAAGATACTTCAGAACACTAAACTCTACACAACTGACAGGAGAACTTTCTCTTAAGCATTTCTCTCAGTTAATCACAGCTAGATCCCTTGTTACATGTTGCTTAAAGCAACAGTAACCATTATTCGTTGTATCACTGGAGATCGTTTCCAGCTATTTTGTTACCTACTGCACATATTTGTAACAGTATTGCTAATATTGTTCAAAACTGCTAGCAGACACAGAAAGACTGATCTTTATCATTCTGGCCTCAAGGGTGTCAGTAATATAAACTATATGTCCCGAATAGCAGCTATCACAATCAGGGGGAATAGAGAAAATATCAGGTAGCTAGATTAGACATAAAGGTACTAGTAATAATAAAAAGTTAAATTATGGAAACAGGAAAAACAGCAGAACGAACAGAGGAATTTATCAATGACTACCAAATCATGTCTTGATAATTCTGCAGTACAGAGATAGGAATTTTCTTCATATTTTTCTCTCTACCCCTATATTCTCATATTGGTGTACTAGAAGCAGGGAGAAAGTAACTATCCAATTATTTAACCATACCATGCTTATCTGTCTGATGAATGAGGTGATCTCATATGTTTCATTTAACCCATTAGGAATCAGAGTGTCTAGAGACAGGATCCAGAAAGTTTCTCGTCTCAGCAGTTGTTCCTCTCTGTTTCCTCCGTACTTATTTTGAGCAACATGTTCAATACCCCTAAACTTCAATAAACTAGGGTCAGCATTGTGGCATTCTGTAAAGTGTCGGGGGACACTATGATTTAGAACCCGGTTTTTTATGTTCCGGGTATGCTCTAAAATTCTAATCTTCAAGACTCTTTTGGTTTTTCCCACGTATCTTAGTCCACATGGGCAACTCAATACATATATGCAAAAAGGTGTATTGCAGTTAATAAAAGAACCTTTTTTAGTTTACTCTTAGATATCATGGATTTGATGGTTTTAGCCTTTTTGTAAATGATCTCTGGTTTGCTGGTAAGTTAGTATTTTCTATTCATTGCCTGTGATCTATGTATGGTCTTTTAAGCTAAAAGTTGCTGCTATTAGGCTAAAAAGTGTTAAAAATGTAAAAAATGTTCTGTTGTTATGTTTTTAGAAAAAAGTGCTTTATTGGCATGTCTTAAACACTTTTACCTGGAGCCATAATAGTGCTCAGCTGTGCTTGCCACTAATTGAGCAGTGTGGGCTGATGCGCACACACAACCCAGGGACATAAAACATGAGCTCAGCGTCAGACAGGCCAGCCTCCTGACGAAGTGTGATAAGAAACGCGTTGGGGCGTGGCCTGTCTGACGCACTGTGTCCACCTGTGCAGCTGCTCCCACTGTCTGATCCAGAGAGGTTTCCCGACGAGTCACGGCTATACCATAGCCGGTGGCGCGGTGTGTGGTCCCAGGTGGTGGCCAGCGGGTATGCAGTTTGTGCCAGTGGATTTTCTTTGAACCGTGTGGTAACCAGCCCACAGCGTGTGCTATATGGTACGATTCCTATACAATTTTTCCGTGGACCTGTTACTGTTTTTAAATTGAATAAACAGTCTGCACTATGAGCGCCTTTTCCCTTATGTTTTATTCCTATATATATATATATATATATATATATATATAAAATAAAAGAGCATATTTTAAAGGTATAACAGAAAAAGTATAATTTTTAGAAGTAAGAAAGATGAGAATTAGTTTTTCAGATTGGTCAGTTTATGGCTATTAGTGTTTTTACAAATTGTTTTAAACTTAATATTTAAGCGCTGTATTAAGCTGTTTTTTATGAACTTGTTTGATGTAATACAACTGACACACAGACACTTTTCATTCTTGATTGTAACCAGTAATACTTTTTGTGTGCTTCTGGTCGAAGCACCAACAAATGTGTTGAGCTTGGCTGTGGACAAAGATCCTGGGACCGATTCCGAGTCAGACGGATCTCTGACCTTGTACATACACTGCAAGTGTTTGCATGCAGCGCATGTACAGAAGTGAATTTATGCATCTCAGCATATCTCTGTTTTATTCCAAGCCACATGGAACTTGGTCAGAACTATCTTAAGGTTCATACACACTGGGCGTTTTTACTCTTCATAGTCCATTACTCTTCATGGTCCTGTGACAGTGCAGAGACTAGGGATGATGATTGCGGTGGCTGGATAAAATCAATTGTGGGTCAAGGTTTCCGTTTGCAGATGCACGAGCACCTACGGAAGTCCCATAGATCCTCACATTAGCATTAGGTAGTTAGCTAGTCTTCAGCGGCTGCCCATAACTACAGCCACTTTGCTTGCAATTCAGGCAGTGCTTTTGTGGATTTGTATTTGAGAGAGAGAAACAGTAAAAATGGGATCATGATTCTCAGTAACATGTAAGTAAGGGGTAAATATATCAAGCAGAGTGGACAAGTGGACCAGTGGAAGTTGCCTATAACATTCAGCTTTTACCTATGATCTTTTAGAATATATTTGATAACTGCTATCTCAAAATTTATTGTTATGGGCAACTCCTCCACTTTTACATTCTTCTCATTGGTTAATACTAGTGATGAGCGGGTTCGGATCCTCGGGATCTGAACCCGCCCGAACTTCACCTTTTTTTGCACGGGTCCGAGCAACTCGGATCCTCCCGCCTTGCTCGGTTAACCCGAGCGCGCCCGAACGTTATCATCCCGCGGTCGGATTCTCGCGAGATTCGTATTCTATATAAGGAGCCGCGCGTCGCCGCCATTTTTCACTCGTGCATTGGAAATGGTCGTGAGAGGACGTGGCTGGCGTCCTCTCAGTTTCTATGTTCAGTGTGCTGCAAATATCTGTGCTCAGTGTGCTGCAAATATCTGTGCTCAGTGTGCTGCAAATATCTGTGCTCAGTGTGCTGCAAGTGCAAATATCTACGTTCTCTGCCTGAAAAACGCTCCATATCTGTGCTCAGTGTGCTGCAAATTTCTGTGCTCAGTGTGCTAATTGCTTTATTGTGGGGACTCGGGACCAGCAGTATTATATAGTAGGAGGACAGTGCAGAGTTTTGCTGACCAGTGACCACCAACCAGTATTATACGTTCTCTGCCTGAAAAACGCTCCATATCTGTGCTCAGTGTGCTGCAAATATCTGTGCTCAGTGTGCTAATTGCTTTATTGTGGGGACTGGGGACCAGCAGTATTATATAGTAGGAGGACAGTGCAGAGTTTTGCTGACCAGTGACCACCAGTATTATACGTTCTCTGCCTGAAAAACGCTCCATATCTGTGCTGCATTGTAGTATATAGTAGGAGGACAGTGCAGAATTTTGCTGACCACCAGTATAACTATATATATAGCAGTACGGTACAGTAGGCCACTGCTCTACCTCTGTGTCGTCAAGTATACTATCCCATCCATACCTGTGGTTCATTTTAGTTTTGCACAGTTTGCTGACCACCAGTATATATAATATATACCAGTACGGTACAGTAGGCCACTGCGCTACCTACCTCTGTGTCGTCAAGTATACTATCCATCCATACCTGTGGTGCATTTCAGTTTTGCACAGTTTGCTGACCACCAGTATATAAAATATATAGCAGTACGGTACAGTAGGCCACTGCTCTACCTACCTCTGTGTCAGCAAGTATACTATCCATCCATACCTGTGGTGCATTTCAGTTTTGCACAGTTTGCTGACCACCAGTATATATAATATATAGCAGTACGGTACAGTAGGCCACTGCTCTACCTACCTCTGTGTCGTCAAGTATACTATCCATCCATACCTGTGGTGCATTTCAGTTTTGCACAGTTTGCTGACCACCAGTATATATAATATATAGCAGTACGGTACAGTAGGCCACTGCTCTACCTACCTCTGTGTCGTCAAGTATACTATCCATCCATACCTGTGGTGCATTTCAGTTTTGCACAGTTTGCTGACCACCAGTATATATAATATATAGCAGTACGGTACAGTAGGCCACTGCTCTACCTACCTCTGTGTTGTCAAGTATACTATCCATCCATACCTGTGGCGCATTTCAGTTTTGCACAGTATATATAGTAGTAGGCCATTGCTATTGATATATTACTGGCATATAATTCCACACATTAAAAAATGGAGAACAAAAATGTGGAGGGTAAAATAGGGAAAGATCAAGATCCACTTCCACCTCGTGCTGAAGCAGCCGCCACTAGTCATGGCCGAGACGATGAAATGCCATCAACGTTGTCTGCAAAGGCCGATGCCCAATGTCATAGTAGAGAGCATGTAAAATCCAAAAAAATAAAGCTCAGTAAAATGACCCAAAAATCTAAATCAAAATCATCTGAGGAGAAGCGTAAACTTGCCAATGTGCCATTTACGACACGGAGTGGCAAGGAACGGCTGAGGGCCTGGCCTATGTTCATGGCTAGTGGTTCAGCTTCACATGAGGATGGATGCACTCATCCCCCTGCTAGAAAACTTAAAAGAGTTAAGATGGCAAAAGCACAGCAAAGAACTGTGCGTTCTTCTAAATCACAAATCCCCAAGGAGAGTCCAATTGTGTCGGTTGCGATGCCTGACCTTCCCAACACTGGACGGGAAGAGGTTGCGCCTTCCACCATTTGCACGCCCCCTGCAAGTGCTGGAAGGAGCACCCTCAGTCCAGTTCCTGATAGTCAAATTGAAGATGTCACTGTTGAAGTACACCAGGATGAGGATATGGGTGTTGCTGGCGCTGGGGAGGAAATTGACAAGGAGGATTCTGATGGTGAGGTGGTTTGTTTAAGTCAGGCACCCGGGGAGACACCTGTTGTCCGTGGGATGAATATGGCCATTGACATGCCTGGTCAAAATAAAAAAAAAATCACCTCTTCGGTGTGGAATTATTTCAACAGAATTGCGGACAACTGGTGTCAAGCCATGTATTGCCTTTGTCAAGCTGTAATAAGTAGGGGTAAGGATGTTAACCACCTAGGAACATCCTCTCTTATACGTCACCTGGACCGCATTCATCAGAAGTCAGTGACAAGTTCAAAAACTTTGGATGACAGCGGAAGCAGTCCACTGACCACTAAATCCCTTCCTCTTGTAACCAAGCTCCTGCAAACCACACCACCAACTCCCTCAGTGTCAATTTCCTCCTTAGACAGGAAAGCCAATAGTCCTGCAGGCCATTTCACTGTCAAGTCTGACGAGTCCTCTCCTGCCTGGGATTCCTCCGATGCATCCTTGAGTGTAACGCCTACTGCTGCTGGCGCTGCTGTTGTTGCTGCTGGGAGTCGATCGTCATCCCAGAGGGGAAGTTGGAAGACCACTTGTACTACTTCCAGTAAGCAATTGACTGTCCAACAGTCCTTTGCGAGGAAGATGAAATATCACAGCAGTCATCCTGCTGCAAAACGGATAACTCAGGCCTTGGCAGCCTGGGTGGTGAGAAACGTGTTTCCGGTATCCACCGTTAATTCACAGGGAACTAGAGACTTGATTGAGGTACTGTGTCCCCGGTACCAAATACCATCTAGGTTCCATTTCTCTAGGCAGGCGATACCGAAAATGTACACAGACGTCAGAAAAAGAGTCACCAGTGTCCTAAAAAATGCAGTTGTACCCAATGTCCACTTAACCACGGACATGTGGACAAGTGGAGCAGGGCAGACTCAGGACTATATGACTGTGACAGCCCACTGGGTAGATGTATTGCCTCCCGCAGCAAGAACAGCAGCGGCGGCACCAGTAGCAGCATCTCGCAAACGCCAACTCGTTCCTAGGCAGGCTACGCTTTGTATCACCGCTTTCCATAAGAGGCACACAGCTGACAACCTCTTACGGAAACTGAGGAACATCATCGCAGAATGGCTTACCCCAATTTGACTCTCCTGGGGATTTGTGACATTGGACAACGCCACCAATATTGTGCATGCATTACATCTTGGCAAATTCCAGCACGTCCCATGTTTTGCACATACATTGAATTTGGTGGTGCAGAATTATTTAAAAAACGACAGGGGCGTGCAAGAGATGCTGTCGGTGGCCAGAAGAATTGCGGGCCACTTTCAGCATTCAGCCACCGCGTGCCGAAGACTGGAACACCAGCAAACAGTCCTGAACCTGCCCTGCCATCATCTGAAGCAAGAGGTGGTAACGAGGTGGAATTCAACCCTCTATATGCTTCAGAGGATGGAGGAGCAGCAAAAGGCCATTCAAGCCTATACATCTGCCTACGATATAGGCAAAGGAGGGGAAATGCACCTGACTCAAGCGCAGTGGAGATGATTTCAACGTTGTGCAAGGTTCTGCAACCCTTTGACCTTGCCACACGTGAAGTCAGTTCAGACACTGCCAGCCTGAGTCAGGTCATTCCCCTCATCAGGCTTTTGCAGAAGAAGCTGGAGACATTGAAGGAGGAGCTAAAACAGAGCGATTCCGCTAGGCATGTGGGACTTGTGGATGGAGCCCTTAATTCGCTTAACCAGGATTCACGGGTGGTCAATCTGTTGAAATCAGAGCACTACATTTTGGCCACCGTGCTCGATCCTAGATTTAAAACCTACGTTGTATCTCTCTTTCCGGCAGACACAAGTCTGCAGAGGTTCAAAGAGCTGTTGGTGAGAAAATTGTCAAGTCAAGCGGAACGTGACCCGTCAACAGCTCCTCCTTCACATTCTCCCGCAACTGGGGGTGCGAGGAAAAGGCTAAGAATTCCGAGCCCACCCGCTGGCGGTGATGCAGGGCAGTCTGGAGCGAGTGCTGACATCTGGTCCGGACTGAAGGACCTGCCAACGATTACTGACATGTTGTCTACTGTCACTGCATATGATTCTGTCACCATTGAAAGAATGGTGGAGGATTTCATGAGTGACCGCATCCAAGTAGGCATGTCAGACAGTCTGTACGTATACTGGCAGGAAAAAGAGGCAATTTGGAGGCCCTTGCACAAACTGGCTTTATTTTACCTAAGTTGCCCCCCCTCCAGTGTGTACTCCGAAAGAGTGTTTAGTGCAGCCGCTCACCTTGTCAGCAATCGGCGTACGAGGTTACTTCCAGAAAATGTGGAGAAGATGATGTTTATCAAAATGAATTATAATCAATTCCTCCGTGGAGACATTCACCAGCAATTGCCTCCTAAAAGTACACAGGGACCTGAGATGGTGGATTCCAGTGGGGACGAATTAATAATCTGTGAGGAGGGGGATGTACACAGTGAAAGGGGTGAGGAATCGGAGGAAGAGGAGGTGGACATCTTGCCTCTGTAGAGCCAGTTTGTGCAAGGAGAGATTGATTGCTTCTTTTTTTGGTGGGGGCCCAAACCAACCAGTCATTTCAGTCACAGTCGTGTGGCAGACCCTGTCGCTGAAATGATGGGTTTGTTAAAGTATGCATGTCCTGTTTATACAACATAAGGGTGGGTGGGAGGGCCCAAGGACAATTCCATCTTGCACCTCTTTTTTCTTTCATTTTTCTTTGCATCATGTGCTGTTTGGGGACTATTTTTGGAAATGCCATCCTGTCTGGCACTGCAGTGCCACTCCTAGATGGGCCAGGTGTTTGTGTCGGCCACTTGTGTCGCTTAGTAGCTTAGCCATCCAGCGACCTTGGTGCACCTCTTTTTTTCTTTGCATCATGTGCTGTTTGGGGACTATTTTTTAAATCTGCCATCCTGTCTGACACTGCAGTGCCACTCCTAGATGGGCCAGGTGTTTGTGTCGGCCACTTGGGTCGCTTAGCTTAGTCACACAGCTACCTCATTGCGCCTCTTTTTTCTTTGCATCATGTGCTGTTTGGGGACTATTTTTTTGAACTGCCATCCTGTCTGACACTGCAGTGCCACTCCTAGATGGGTCAGGTGTTTGTGTCCGCCACTTGGGTCGCTTAGCTTAGTCATCCAGCGACCTCAGTGCAAATTTTAGGACTAAAAATAATATTGTGAGGTGTGAGGTGTTCAGAATCGACTGAAAATGAGTGGAAATTATGGTTATTGAGGTTAATAATACTATGGGAATGACCCACAAATTCTATGATTTAAGCTGTTTTTGATGGTCTTTTGTAAAAAAACACCCGAATCCAAAACACACCCGAATCCGACAAAAAAATTTCAGGGAGGTTTTGCCAAAACGCGTCCGAATCCAAAACACGGCTGCGGAACCGAATCCAAAACCAAAACACAAAACCCGAAAAATTTCCGGTGCACATCACTAGTTAATACATCATCCTTAAAGCCTGTATGGCCTACATACTGTCTTGAATGGTTTAAATGTACATGTTCAGAATCTTGTTCAAAGCACTTTCACTATCCTGCACACCCTTTTGCCAGCCTTGGTTGTTCTACATGCTTTCCCTGAGAGGAGGGGTTATTTAAGGGGTAGCTAAGGACAACACTAACTGCAGGTAGCTAACTGCTGTGGATTGAAATGGTTACACTAAATTCCAAATTATATGATTAAAGAAAATTTAGCATAAGTGATTTGTAGACAGAATACAAATACTCTTAAAAGAAAATATAAAATGCAATTTTCAACAAAAATAAACCACATGAGATAGACTGCAAATGTAGTCATTATTGTGTGTTTCAAAACTTGTAAGCATTAATATTTTGACCAAGAAATCCCAGCAGAAAACTCTTAGACCATTCTGTGTAGACTAAAAAAAGAAGTCAAATGGTGCAAATGTGTTTGATCTTGTTTTATAATTGTCCCAACTTTTTTCAGCTTCTCTAGTGCTTATGCTAATCTTGCTTATTTATTTGTGTCTAATATTTAGATTGCATATGCATTATTTATACTTAAATGAACATCTACAGTACTCTTTATGTATATTCATACATTTTTGTTGGTAATGGCTGTGTTGGGGTTGTCTCCAGTCCAATGTGGTATGATACACATTCGGTGGCTGTGCAGGATGATGCTAGCTGACATTTTTTTAAAGGGGCAATTATGCACAAATCAAAACCATGCCTTGTACATGATTGCTCCTTTAAAAAAGTCAGAGTTCGTCCGGTATCCTGCATGGCCGTCAAACTCGTACTTCATTACATCCTGCCCTAGATATTGAATAAGTTCCTGGACATGCAAGTCTGCCAGTACAGTAAATGGTTGCTTCAACCACTTTTCTGACATGGTCACATTGTTTGAGACCACACCAGGTAGTACGTTATATGATCTGGACACAAATGATGTGACCAGTCAGATAGATAGCGTGGGCAGCTCCCAAAAAAGAATCTTCTCATGTCTGCTGCTCTCTGAGGGACCTCTGCCTCCCTGCACCCACCCCTAGTGTCTGCATGCTGCCGATTACTACTGATTGGCCAGCACAGCAGAACCCCCAAAAGCAGCTGCTGCAGACATTAGCAGCCAATGGGGAAATATAAATTAAAACCCATTGAATGTTATATTATGTAATCCATATTCTATTGTTATATCACTATTTACTCTACCACTTCTCCCTCTTCTTAAGATAATGAGTAGAAAAAAGAAATATAAGATAGTAAATTACCCTGTCAGCAGATATGATAGATTGTCTATATGATGCTCTCTCTCTCTCTCTCTCTCTCTCTCTCTCTATATATATATATATATATATACAGTGCTAAGGGGCATGACCTTTCAGGAAAATACTACCTTATAACCTAGTTTTTCCTACTTAACGTAATGCCCATTACACAATATGCCACACACCGTAATGCCCATTACACATTATGCCACACACCGTAATGCACATTACACAATATACCACACACTGTAATGCCCATTACACATTATGTAACGCACCATAATGCCCATTACACATTATTCCACACACCATAATGCCCATTACACATTATGCCACACACCATAATGCCCATTACACATCGTGCTACACAAGATAATGCCCATTACACAATATGACACACACCATAATGCTTATTACACAAAATGCCACACACTGTAATGCCCATTACACATTATGCCACACACTGTCATACATTAAAAATTCTGCCACACACCGTAATGTCCATTATATGGGTTTAGTATGAAATACCTACAATCAAAATCCCGATGGTCAAAATACTGATAACAATTGACTGACGGCCAAAATTCAGACAAGGGCAAAATACCGCCCCACCAGGTAAAACAGAGTTGTTGCACCCAAAAATAGGGGTGTGGCTTCTTCATAGGGAAGGGGCATGGCTACAGTTATCTCCTTGTACTTGTGCCCCATGTAGCTGTACCCCCAGTAGATTTGCCCCCAGCAGCTGTGCCCCCTGAAGCAGTGCCCCCAATAGTTGTGACCCCTGTAGCTGTGCCCCCAGTAGATTTGCCCCCTGTAGCTGTGCCCTTTGTAGCTGTGCCCCCAGTAGTTGTGCACCCATTAGTTGTGACCACAGCAGTTGTGCCTCTTGTAGCTGTGTCAGTGCCCCCAGTAGTTGTGACCCCCATAGCTATGCCCCCTAGCTGTGCCCCTTGTAACTGTGCCAGTGCCCCCAGTTGTTGTGCCCCCTGTAGCTGTACCCCCAGTAGATTTGCCCCCAGCAGCTGTGCCTCCTGTAGCAGTGCCCCCAATAGTTGTGACCCCTGTAGCTGTGCCCCCAGTAGATTTGCCCCTTGTAGCTGTGCCCTTTGTAGCTGTGCCCCCAGTAGTTGTGCACCCATTAGTTGTGACCCCAGCAGTTGTGCCCCCTGTAGCTGTGCCAGTGCCCCCAGTAGTTGTGACCCCCATAGCTATGCCCCCTAGCTGTGCCCCTTGTAGCTGTGCCAGTGCCCCCAGTAGTTGTGCCCCCTGTAGCTGTGCCAGTGCCCCCAGTAGTTGTGCTCCAGTACTGCCGCACACACACACATAAAAAAAACAACACACACAATACTTACCACTCCTGCTGCGCTGCCCTCCGTCTCCGGCCACCGGCTCCTCTTTACTATGGGAGAGATGTCATGATGTCTCTCCCATAGTAGCACCGCACAGACCCTAGGGGTCAATTAAGACCTTTAGTGTTTGTCACTGGAGCCGGCTGCAGCGGGCGCCCACACAGCCCACGGCACCAGCTGCAGTCGGGGAGTGGGGGGGTTGCGGGGGGTTGCCGGGATCAGGAGTAGCGGCTCTTGACACGGCGGCGGTGGCACCCTCGGGGCAGCAGCGCCCCGGGCAATAAACCTGCTTGCCCATGGCTAGAGCCGCTACCTTATATATTTATATATATATATATATATAAAACGACCGGCACTCCCAATACTGCACTCAGCAGCCGCGGTGCACAACTCCAATATGTGTAGAAATAGCGGCACTCCAGCGGACTTATTAACACAATAACAAAGGAGTAAAATCCGAAACATCGCTGATACAACTGCTGTTATTATTGTGTTATTAAGAAGTCCACTGCCACTGGAGTGCTACTATTTCTACATATACATATATATATATATGCTATATATATATATATATAAATATATAGATAGATAGAGATCAATTCGACGAAGCTGCAGATGTAAAGGCACTCTCCAGATTAATAGGTCAAAACATCAAAACATGTTTAAAGCTTTATTGCATGCAGGTTTGCCAATGTTTCAGGCCTACTGAATCAAAAAAAGTGCAAAGAGTAAAACATAGCACAGCCTTAAATCAAAGCAGACAAAGGAGGCAGGGGGGAAGTTGGGAGATCCTTTGATCACCCACTGCTCTGCTCTGCAAAGCAGCAAATGATCGCTGAATAGATGCCATGTGCATGCGCACGGCATCTATACAGTACATGAAGGTGAGCATGAAGCCACGCCCTTCCACCTGAGGCCACACCCATTTTTGGGTCGACAGACCCAATTCTATTTGCTAAAAAGTTGGGAGGTATGCATTATGGCCCAGATTTATCAAGCCTAGGAGAGTAATAAATAGCACAGTGATAATGTACCAGCCAATGAGCTCCTAACTGCCATGTTACAGGCTGGATTTGAGAAATGACAGGAGCTGATTGGTTGGTACTTTTTTACCATGAAGTTGTCCGTCTCCAAGGCTTGATAAATCTGGGCCTACATTTGCAATATTCATTCATTTTGCACATGCATACATCACATAATCGTGAAAGTGTTTTTACTTGGGGCTAATTTACGTGCTCACATGAAAAACTCTCTGCCCCATAATAGCCTCATTAAGCATCCTACAGATTAGTTAGATAAAAGCTAAGCATTGTAAATGGAGAAGGTCCCAAAAAATAGTGATTCTACTACCTACATTACAAAGCTCCAATCTGGGCAATATGGTTTATTAAATGAGGTTTATATTTGTTTAACACATTTGTAAGTAAATCCACATACTATGCTTTCTTGTTCACGCAAATAGCAAATTGGATCATGATTAAGTAAAAGAGATTAAGTTAAAGGTTAGAAACTTATGTTGCAGTGTTGGAGCATGTTACACGCATGAGAATCCTATTTTTACTAACTTATACCCCTTTTACAGCAAAATCCTGGGTCAGACCCAGGATTTGGAACACGGTTCCAAGCCGGGTCAGACCCGGGACTCCCCCCATTTACACTGCAGTGCCGATCTGGGATATTCCTGGATCGGCACCGTTTACACTACACCCAGGTGCAGTGTCTTGTGGGCCGGTGCTTAGAGATGATGTCATCTCCAAGCGCCGGGAAACACTGCAGAGCAGGACTCCGGAGCGTCTCGCTGGGGGCAAGCACAGCAATCTGGAAGCTGCTGTGCTGCCTGCAGCCTCCGATGCTTCCAGGCTCCAGACATGGCGCTGCTGTCTGCATAGACAGCATGTGCCATGTCCCCAGCCGCTGCATGGTAACCAGTACGGCGCATGCTGTCTGCATAGACAGCGTGCGCTGTGACCCCCAGCCTCCCGACCGACCGCTGGACACTGCGGTATGGGAGGTTTGCCATGCTGTAAGTGGGTGCCGGGTCAGCTGACCTGGCTTACCCATTTACACCAGCTCCTACCCCGGGTCTTACACGTGTCCAACCCTGCGTATGTGCCGTGTTGGATTCCCAGGAAAGTGGACCTGGGGTTTAGGAGAAGTAGCCTTTTACACCGCCTGCAGTCCCGGGATTTTGCGTGTTCCCGTGCAAAATCCCGGGATATCTCAGGTGGTGTAAAAGGGGTATACATTTCTGAATTACTCTATGCTGACTTTCTCATTGCTGTCAAGATTTTGCCAACAAGCAGACTGATTACCAAGCAGGCCAGAGACAGGCAACATAGACGGCAAATATAATCCTTTGTGGTAGCTCTGAAGTGTCTGATCTATAGAAAGTTAATGATTTGCAAATAAAAATGTAACAAATTTTGTTAAAAATTATTTTGCTACACATGGGTCAAGTCAGAAGGTTCCAAGATGCTACAATACAGGAAAGTGTCAATTAATATACAGTATATCTGCTTGCCCTTCAGGTTATTTTTGCTAATTAAAAGCCCAAGAATAGTTCACTACAGTAAACTATTCCATTATAGAGTTTATCAACCTGTCAATTATAACAGAGTTCATGAAATGTATTTGTTATGGTGCACTTGTAGCTTTGAATACATAGGGGGTATCCAATTAACCACGGCAATTTACGGTGGCTAATTGGTTCGCTGGGGGTTATCCAATTAGCCCTGATGCGGCATGTTCCTCCCCCCGATGCCAGCATTTATCGCAGATTATGTTTTGCGTGTCTCAGGCGATAAGTGCCCCCTAGGCCCACAATAAGTGGCATGAAAATACATAAGTCTGCGGCTTTTCGCAGGACCTATGTATTTTTGTGTGAAAAATGTGTGTTTTTCCCGGGACCTAAAATGATAGGGTATTTTTTTTAAATGCAAAAAACACCATTTTATTGCACCCGTGGAATTATTGCTGGTAATTGGATACCCCCCAGAGAGAGTACAGAAAGGAAATAAAACATGAAAACAAATCCACAAATTTCAAACATCACAAAAGAAAAAAACACATAAGGGTAAATTAAATTAGAAGTGTGTTTGCAAAAGTGAATTGACATCATAAACTCTCATACATCGTGCAAATGCGATATTGAATTAGACACAGATTCATGGGACACAGTAATGTAACACATTTTTTTTAGAAAACGCAACATGCAGAAGCACATGAAAAAGCGGCAAAATCATCCTACATCTCAAAAAAGTCCTACATCTCAAAAAAGTGTCAACTAAGATAGCAGGGCTATATAGAAAGCTGGCCATAAGAAAAGTATTGGAGGTTCTTGAAAGGTGTCTAATGATTTTTACATTTTTCAGTAATGGTGGAAAAATGACAACCAGCCAGTGTTTTTCAGCAAATAAAAATCTATAGTATTTTGGGGTGCTGAAAAAATTTGTGTAAAGTGATTTTCAGTGTTTTAAAAAAGTTTGTGTTGGAAAAAAATACCTTGCATCAATACAACATTTCTACATACATGTCCCACAACATTTAATACATTTTTTTTTATTTTTTTTTAGAAATTCACCTAAAAATGGCCTTTCTTTAGTGGTTAAATTATACTATTTAAATCCCTCCAATTACACTTTTTAAATCCCTCCAAGTGCATGATTGCATTTTTATCTTAAAATACAGATTTTACTTCCCTCTTCACCATATAAAACTGTTAGGAAAATGTATTATGTACTGAATTCCAAATGCAATTCACTGTGCTTGCAGGAGCTACAGTAACTCATTCATACTGTTAATTAATTGACCCCTTAGTTTATTTGAACATTACAGAATTTAACATACTGCAGCAAAAGCTATATCAAAAAAATATTTTTTGGGAAAAGCAAAGGTTGAGACAATGGACATCTGGTAACATGTTTAGGAAACTATCCCAAAAAGAAATCAAGTGGATTTTTATATGAATACACAACAACATAAGGGATTAAACATTTTGATTTGTCTAAAATAATTAATTAGTAATGATTCATTTATGCATTTATTTTTATTCATTTTATATATGCTTGTGTTATTATTATTTTTTGTAAATATATTTATTGGATTTTTGCCAGAGAGAAAACAGAGCAAGACAATTATCACATAAGTCACATAGTGAAGACAAATTGATATGCAAGAAAAAGAAGTTTTGGACATGAAGAAAGAAACAAACAGTAAATGACTGCTTCATGACGTACATCATCCCAACATATCTCCACGTACTGTATAACATTCCTTATACATCAATATTAAAATTGTCAAAAAATCTTAATTTGTCTCACATCGCTCTGGTTATTTTATAATAGAAACAAGTAATAACAATACAATTACAAAGGTAAACCATAAAAAGAGGGGGAAGAGGGAAACAAGGGAAGGGAGGATCAGGGTACAAAGCAGTGGCGTAACTACTGCCCCCGCAGTCCTCGCGGTGGCTTGGGGGCGAGGGGCTGCGGGGGCGCCACTGACTTAGAACAGATTGACATGCGGACGAGCGTCCGCATGTCAATCTGCGGTCTCCTTCCGTCCGCTGCTGTGTTGGAGGGACACGGAGGGCTCCGCGCGCGCCTCTCCAGTGTCCCTCCTGGCTCTCTGGCCGGTGTAATAAAGGAAGTGCCGTTCGTGAGCTCTGATTGGCTCACGAACCGGCACTTCCTTTATTAGACCCGCAGGAGAGCCAGGAAGGACACGGGTGAGGCGCGCGCTGTGCGCTCCGTGTCCCTTCAACACAAAGGAGCGGCGGGGAGGGGGGGGGGGAAGAATAGGGGAGCAGGCACTGTGGGGGAATATCTGGCACTGAGGGCATGTACCTGGCGGCACTGGCGGGGAATATCTGGCACTGGGGGCATATACCTGGCACTGTGTGGAGGAATATCTGGCACTGAGGGCATGTACCTGGCGGCACTGTGGGGGAATATCTGGCACTGGGGGCATGGTAGATGCTAGAATCAAGTGGGCTAAGGGACCTTAGAATCAACCCTGGGGGCATATACCTGGCACTGTGTGGAGGAATATCTGGCACTGGGGGCATATACCTGGCACTGTGGGGTAATATCTGGCACTGGAGGGAGCAGGCACTGAGGGGGCTTATGTGACACGGGGGGGTGGATATCTGGCACTGGGGGCATATACCTGGCACTGTGGGGGAATATCTGGCACTGGGGGCATATACCTGGCACTGTGGGGGAATATCTGGCACTGGGGGGAGCAGGCACCGAGGGGGCATATGTGGCACTGTGGGGGAATATCTGGCACTGGGGGGAGCAGGCACTGAGGGGGCATATGTGGCACTGGTGGGGAATATCTGGCACTGGGGGCATATACCTGGCACTGTGGGGGAATATCTGGCACTGGGGGCATATGTGGCACTGGGAGCACGGCCCTACCAACAAGCACTACCCCATAGCAACGAGCATGACACCCAGTGCATGAAACCCCTGGCAACGAGCATGACACCCTGAGCATGATAATCCCTGGCACCGTGCATGGAACCAAGAGCATGAAACCCCTGGCAACGAGCAGGTAATTTAAAAGTAATTAGAAGCCTTACTGTAGAACTTAATGTGTAATGGCATTACGGTGTGTGGCATAATGTATCATGGACATTGCGGTGTGTGTCATAATGTGTCAGGCATTACGGTGTGTTGTATACTATATCACGATCATTGTGGTATGTGGTATAATGTCTCAGGGTCATTGCGGTGTGTGTCATAATGTGTCACAGACATTGTATGTGCTATAATGTATCAGGGGCATTGCAGTGTGTAGCATAATGTATAACGGGCATTGCGATTCCTGTCATAATGTGTCACAGGCATTACGGTGTGTGGCATAATGTGTCGGGGCATTACAGTGTGTGCATATTGTGTCATGGGCATTATTGTGTGTGGCATAACGTCTAAGGGCCATTGCAGTATGTGGCTTAATGTATACTGGGCATTACTATAAGGAGGAAAAATGACAAATAATGTAAGGGGCATGAATCAGGATTATTTTTCTTTCCCGTGGTGGCTAACGTCTGGGCGTGCAGGTTGCAAAACTGGGGTATAAGGTAGACTTTTCCTGCAATGCCACGCCCCTGTATGCGAAACCACGCCCATTTCAACTAAGCCACACGCCCTTTTTGACGGCGCGCGCATATTTGTCCCTTTACTACTGCCAATTATGGGGGGGGTGCAGAAGAATTTTTTGGCTTGGGAGAGAAAAATTTCTAGTTACGCCACTGGTACAAAGTATATATCTGGTCCGGTGGTGCTAAGGTAAACACATCATACCTAAAAGAGCGGCTCCCATAGATTTGGTAGTAAACCATAAGATTGTGGGGTACTAAAGCAATGGGCGATCTAAGTATAATATACCAAATTGAATAGAAGTATTATAACACATAGGTATAGACTCTTTCAGATTCTGGGGACATCAGGCATTGAATCCCTTATCGATACAACAACATGACTACCAATTTGTCTTATTGAAGAGTTTAAAGATCCGTGACTGGGTATTATCATCTAGAGTGTCAATGTATGGACCCCATTTTTTATAAAACGAAATGGCTCCTTTATCTAGGTCAGGTAGAACTGTTTGTCTATCCATGTACAAGGTTTTTAAAAGCAATGTCTTAAGCTCCGAAAGTGTAGGAGACGTTCTAATGATTCAATGTGATAAAATAATTTTCTTGGCAATAGTTCCTATATTGACCAGTACAGGTATCACAGTTTTTGTCAAACCTTCAGTAAGCCATACTGCATAATAGCAAAGAGTAAAGGTAGGGGCAATAAAGATAAACTGAAACCAAAAGTATTATTTATAGATACTAAAACTTTATTCCAATTTTTTTTGATCACATTACATCCCCAAAACTGAAGTATATAATCAGTAATGGAGCCCTTACATTTCAGGCAATAAGCAGTGGAGTCAGGGTGAAGTTTATGATAAATAGCTTGTGAGGTATAGGCTCTGTGTACCGTCTTAAAATGAATTTCTTGCAAATAGGAGGATTTCAAATGCTTCAAAGCTGTATCATAATGGGATAAGAGTTGCGTATGAAAATCAGTAAGGGAAAGGTCATGTTGCCATGAACTTTCTAAACGACACCATATCTTAGTAGGAGAGATACGAAGGAGGTCTTCATATAAATATTTAGTTTTATATGGGACACTCTTAAGAAGATCAAGAAGTATCGACAGTGGATCAGGGGTAGAATGTGAACTATAGGGTGCAGGCAGCGAGTGAACATAATGTCTAATCTGGAAATATGCAGAAGAGATATCAGAGGAGAGTGCATATTTCTCCTTCAACTCCAAATAACCATATAACCAACCTCCTGGTTTAAAAACATCTTCTGTAGAGTGTATTCCTTTGTGTCTAAGTCTGAGGAGTATGGTCTGTGTCATACCAGGTAAAAACAACGGGTTACCCCAAAGGGCAATATGTTTAGAATAACCTGAGTGTCTACTGAATCTTTTATTAATTATTTACCATACCCAATATGTGTCTGAGAACAGTGGATACAGCAAACACTGAGGAGGTAAGTCAGCTCTAGGGGAGTGAAGCAAAGCATTAGGAGAGTAAGGGGCCAGCAATGCACAGTCTAAATCATATAAAACAAAATTATTTCGCTCGTATAGCCAGTCTGTGATGTATCGAAAGAAACAAGCATGTGAATACAACTTGAAGTCTGGGAGGCTAAGTCCACCCTGTTTACGATGTAGACATAACTTGGCTCTGGCCACGCTAGGTTTTCCTCCTCCTCCTGGAAATTGCTAGTATAAGAGGGGGGAATTCACTTTATAAAAAGGAGTTAGGGCAACTGGAATGTTTATCCCAAAATATTTGAAGTGTGACCGAACAACTTTAATGGAGCGAAAATCAGCTACAGTGGATAAAAAGGCATAATCTCTGACTTGTCTATATTAACCTTATAGCCAGACAATTTTCCAAATGTATCGATAATATCAAAAATAATTTGCAAGGAATGGGAGCGGTTGGAAAGAAAGAGTAGCAGATCATCTGCAAATAAAGCCACACGTAAATCAATACCACCTATCACAATACCTTGAAATAAGGGAGACTGACGTACGGAGAGTGCTAGAGG
Organism: Pseudophryne corroboree; assembly: GCF_028390025.1. Classification (NCBI taxonomy): domain Eukaryota; kingdom Metazoa; phylum Chordata; class Amphibia; order Anura; family Myobatrachidae; genus Pseudophryne; species Pseudophryne corroboree. Next base: position 458,918,936 of record NC_086447.1, on the reverse strand, counting down.
TTCCAACGCAAGAGCAAAAAAAAGCGGGGATAATGGGCAGCCTTGTCTAGTACCTCATTGTATTTTAATTGGTTGTGTTAGATAGCCATTGCATGATATTTGGGTGTATGGATCAGTATATAATGTAGATATAAAGCTTATAAATTTAGAAGGGAATCCAAATTTTTACATGGTGTAATAGAGGTGATCCCATAACACCATGTCGAAAGCTTTCTCAGCATCTAGGGATATAATTGCTCTATCAATGTGAATGGTAGTTCGTGAGGAGTCAGCTTGTGTTCTTTTGTGTTTCAAATACATTTTTATACCACATTAATAAAATATATTATTATTTACAGGTAATGTATAAGTTTTTAAATGTATACAACTTTTTACAATATATTGGGCTATTAGAGTGGATTATGTAACTAATAGTGATGAGCGGGTTCGGTTTCTCGGAAACCGAACCCCCCCGAACTTCACCCTTTTTACACGGGTCCGAGCCATACTCGGATTCTCCCGTATGGCTCGGGTAACCCGAGCGCGCCCGAACGTCATCATCCCGCTGTCGGATTCTCGCGAGATTCGGATTCTATATAAGCAGCCGCGCGTCGCTGCCATTTTCACTCGTGCATGGAAATGTTAGGGAGAGGACGTGGCTGGCGTCCTCTCCGTTATTGTTGAACTTGATTGTGCTGTGCACTATTGCTTAATTGTGGGGAGGGCTGGGGAGCAGCTGTATATAGGAGGAGTACAGTGCAGAGTTTTGCTGATCAGTGACCACCAGTTATCCGTTCTCGGCCTGAAAAAAACGCTCCATATCTGTGCTCACAATGTGCTGCATATATCTGTGCTCACACTGCTTAATTGTGGGGACTGGGGAGCAGCTGTATTATATAGCAGGAGTACAGTGCAGAGTTTTGCTGACAGTGACCACCAGTATACGTTGTCTGCCTGAAAAACACTCCATATCTGTGCTCAGTGTGCTGCTTTATTGTGGGGACTGGGGACCACCAGTATAATATTATATAGGAGGAGTACAGTGCAGTTTTGCTGACCAGTGACCACCAGTATATAATATATAGCATTACGGTACAGTAGGCCACTGCTGTACCTACCTCTGTGTCTTCATTAAGTATACTATCCATCTACATTCTATACCTGTGGTGCATTTTAGTTTTGCAGTTTGCTGACACAGTGTCCACCAGTATACTATATATAGCAGTACGGTAGGCCACTGCTGTACCTACCTCTGTGTCGTCATCCATTAAGTATACTATCCATCTACATTCTATACCTGTGGTGCATTTTAGTTTTGCAGTTTGCTGACACAGTGACCACCAGTATACTATAGCAGTACGGAAGGCCACTGCTGTACCTACCTCTGTGTCATCATTCATTAAGTATACTATCCATCTACATTCTATACCTGTGGTGCATTTTAGTTTTGCAGTTTGCTGACACAGTGACCACCAGTATACTATATATAGCAGTACGGAAGGCCACTGCTGTACCTACCTCTGTGTCTTCATTCATTAAGTATACTATCCATCTACATTCTATACCTGTGGTGCATTTTAGTTTTGCAGTTTGCTGACACAGTGACCACCAGTATACTATATATAGCAGTACAGTACGGAAGGCCACTGCTGTACCTACCTCTGTGTCGTCATTCATTAAGTATACTATCCATCTACATTCTATACCTGTGGTGCATTTTAGTTTTGCAGTTTGCTGACACAGTGACCACCAGTATACTATATATAGCAGTACGGAAGGCCACTGCTCTACCTACCTCTGTGTCGTCAAGTATACTATCCATCCATACCTGTGGTGCATTTCAGTTGTGCGCAGTAAATATAGTAGTAGGCCATTGCTATTGATACTGGCATATAATTCCACACATTAAAAAATGGAGAACAAAAATGTGGAGGTTAAAATAGGGAAAGATCAAGATCCACTTCCACCTCATGCTGAAGCTGCTTCCACTAGTCATGGCCGAGACGATGAAATGCTATCAACATCGTCTGCCAAGGCCGATGCCCAATGTCATAGTAGAGAGCATGTAAAATCCAAAAAACAAAAGTTCAGTAAAATGACCCAAAAATCAAAATTAAAAGCGTCTGAGGAGAAGCGTAAACTTGCCAATATGCCATTTACGACACGGAGTGGCAAGGAACGGCTGAGGCCCTGGCCTATGTTCATGGCTAGTGGTTCAGCTTCACATGAGGATGGAAGCACTCATCAAATCGCTAGAAAAATGAAAAGACTTAAGCTGGCAAAAGCACAGCAAAGAACTGTGCGTTCTTCTAAATCACAAATACCCAAGGAGAGTCCAATTGTGTCGGTTGCGATGCCTGACCTTCCCAACACTGGACGGGAAGAGCTTGCGCCTTCCACCATTTGCACGCCCCCTGCAAGTGCTGGAAGGAGCACCCGCAGTCCAGTTCCTGATAGTCAAATTGAAGATGTCACTGTTGAAGTACACCAGGATGAGGATATGGGTGTTGCTGGCGCTGGGGAGGAAATTGACAAGGAGGATTCTGATGGTGAGGTGGTTTGTTTAAGTCAGGCACCCGGGGAGACACCTGTTGTCCGTGGGACGAATATGGCCATTGACATGCCTGGTCAAAATACAAAAAAAATCACCTCTTCGGTGTGGAATTATTTCAACACAAATGCGGACAACAGGTGTCAAGCCGTGTGTTGCCTTTGTCAATCTGTAATAAGTAGGGGTAAGGACGTTAACCACCTCGGAACATCCTCCCTTATACGTCACCTGCAGCGCATTCATCATAAGTCAGTGACAAGTTCAAAAACTTTGGGTGACAGCGGAAGCAGTCCACTGACCACTAAATCCCTTCCTCTTGTAACCAAGCTCCTGCAAACCACACCACCAACTCCCTCAGTGTCAATTTCCTCCTTACCCAGGAAAGCCAATAGTCCTGCAGGCCATGTCACTGGCAAGTCTGACGAGTCCTCTCCTGCCTGGGATTCCTCCGATGCATCCTTGAGTGTAACGCCTACTGCTGCTGGCGCTGCTGTTGTAGCTGCTGGGAGTCGATCGTCATCCCAGAGGGGAAGTCGGAAGACCACTTGTACTACTTCCAGTAAGCAATTGACTGTCCAACAGTCCTTTGCGAGGAAGATGAAATATCACAGCAGTCATCCTGCTGCAAAGCAGATAACTCAGGCCTTGGCAGCCTGGGCGGTGAGAAACGTGGTTCCGGTATCCACCGTTAATTCAGAGCCAACTAGAGACTTGATTGAGGTACTGTGTCCCCGGTACCAAATACCATCTAGGTTCCATTTCTCTAGGCAGGCGATACCGAAAATGTACACAGACCTCAGAAAAAGACTCACCAGTGTCCTAAAAAATGCAGTTGTACCCAATGTCCACTTAACCACGGACATGTGGACAAGTGGAGCAGGGCAGACTCAGGACTATATGACTGTGACAGCCCACTGGGTAGATGTATTGCCTCCCGCAGCAAGAACAGCAGCGGCGGCACCAGTAGCAGCATCTCGCAAACGCCAACTCGTTCCTAGGCAGGCTACGCTTTGTATCACCGCTTTCCAGAATAGGCACACAGCTGACAACCTCTTACGGCAACTGAGGAAGATCATCGCAGAATGGCTTACCCCAATTGGACTCTCCTGGGGATTTGTGACATCGGACAACGCCAGCAATATTGTGCGTGCATTACATCTGGGCAAATTCCAGCATGTCCCATGTTTTGCACATACATTGAATTTGGTGGTGCAGAATTATTTAAAAAAACGACAGGGGCGTGCAAGAGATGCTGTCGGTGGCCTGAAGCATTGCGGGCCACTTTCGGCATTCAGCCACCGCGTACAGAAGACTGGAGCACCACCAAACATTCCTGAACCTGCCCTGCCATCATCTGAAGCAAGAGGTGGTAACGAGGTGGAATTCAACCCTCTATATGCTTCAGAGGATGGAGGAGCAGCAAAAGGCCATTCAAGCCTATACATCTGCCCACGATATAGGCAAAGGAGGGGGAATGCACCTGACTCAAGCGCAGTGGAGAATGATTTCAACGTTGTGCAAGGTTCTGCAACCCTTTGAACTTGCCACACGTGAAGTCAGTTCAGACACTGCCAGCCTGAGTCAGGTCATTCCCCTCATCAGGCTTTTGCAGAAGAAGCTGGAGAAATTGAAGGAGGAGCTAAAACAGAGCGATTCCGCTAGGCATGTGGGACTTGTGGATGGAGCCCTTAATTCGCTTAACCAGGATTCACGGGTGGTCAATCTGTTGAAATCAGAGCACTACATTTTGGCCACTGTGCTCGATCCTAGATTTAAAACCTACGTTGTATCTCTCTTTCCGGCAGACACAAGTCTGCAGAGGTTCAAAGACCTGCTGGTGAGAAAATTGTCAAGTCAAGCGGAACGTGACCCATCAACATCTCCTCCTTCACATTCTCCCGCAACTGGGGGTGCGAGGAAAAGACTAAGAATTCCGAGCCCACCCGCTGGCGGTGATGCAGGGCAGTCTGGAGCGAGTGCTGACATCTGGTCCGGACTGAATTACCTGCCAACGATCACTGACATGTCGTCTACTGTCACTGCATATGATTCTCTCACCATTGAAAGAATGGTGGAGGATTATATGAGTGACCGCATCCAAGTAGGCACGTCAGACAGTCCGTACGTATACTGGCAGGAAAAAGAGCCAATTTGGAGGCCCTTGCACAAACTGGCTTTATTCTACCTAAGTTGCCCTCCCTCCAGTGTGTACTCCGAAAGAGTGTTTAGTGCAGCCGCTCACCTTGTCAGCAATCGGCGTACGAGGTTACTTCCAGAAAATGTGGAGAAGATGATGCTCATCAAAATGAATTATAATCAATTCCTCCGTGGAGACATTCACCAGCAGCAATTGCCTCCACAAAGTACACAGGGACCTGAGATGGTGGATTCCAGTGGGGACGAATTAATAATCTGTGAGGAGGGGGATGTACACAGTGAAAGGGGTGAGGAATCAGAGGATGATGATGAGGTGGACATCTTGCCTCTGTAGAGCCAGTTTGTGCAAGGAGAGATTGATTGCTTCTTTTTTTGGTGGGGGCCCAAACCAACCAGTCATTTCAGTCACAGTCGTGTGGCAGACCCTGTCGCTGAAATGATGGGTTCGTTAAAGTGTGCATGTCCTGTTTATACAACATAAGGGTGGGTGGGAGGGCCCAAGGACAATTCCATCTTGCACCTCTTTTTTCTTTAATTTTTCTTTGCATCATGTGCTGTTTGGGGACAATTTTTTTGAAGTGCCATCCTGCCTGACACTGCAGTGCCACTCCTAGATGGGCCAGGTGTTTGTGTCGGCCACTTGTGTCGCTTAGCTTAGTCACACAGCGACCTTGGTGCGCCTCTTTTTTTCTTTGCATCATGTGCTGTTTGGGGACAATTTTTTTGAAGTGCCATCCTGCCTGACACTGCAGTGCCACTCCTAGATGGGCCAGGTGTTTGTGTCGGCCACTTGTGTCGCTTAGCTTAGTCACACAGCGACCTTGGTGCGCCTCTTTTTTTCTTTGCATCATGTGCTGTTTGGGGACAATTTTTTTGAAGTGCCATCCTGCCTGACACTGCAGTGCCACTCCTAGATGGGCCAGGTGTTTGTGTCGGCCACTTGTGTCGCTTAGCTTAGTCACACAGCGACCTTGGTGCGCCTCTTTTTTTCTTTGCATCATGTGCTGTTTGGGGACAATTTTTTTGAAGTGCCATCCTGCCTGACACTGCAGTGCCACTCCTAGATGGGCCAGGTGTTTGTGTCGGCCACTTGTGTCGCTTAGCTTAGTCACACAGCGACCTTGGTGCGCCTCTTTTTTTCTTTGCATCATGTGCTGTTTGGGGACAATTTTTTTGAAGTGCCATCCTGCCTGACACTGCAGTGCCACTCCTAGATGGGCCAGGTGTTTGTGTCGGCCACTTGTGTCGCTTAGCTTAGCCATCCAGCGACCTCGGTGCAAATTTTAGGACTAAAAATAATATTGTGAGGTGTGAGGTGTTCAGAATAGACTGGAAATGAGTGGAAATTATGGTTATTGAGGTTAATAAAACTATGGGATCAAAATGACCCCCAAATTCTATGATTTAAGCTGTTTTTTAGTGTTTTTTGTAAAAAACACCCGAATCCAAAACACACCCGAATCCGACAAAAAATTTTCGGTGAGGTTTTGCCAAAACGTGTCCGAATCCAAAACACGGCAGCGGAACCAAATCGAAAACCAAAACACAAAACCCGAAAAATTTCCGGTGCATATCACTAGTAACTAATCAACCTTTTTTGTAATAATAACTGCATAAAAGAACAGAATACGCAATAATCGTATAGAAAGTCATTGTTTTTGACTCTGGCAAGTGATCAGGAGTGAGCTACCATTGTTGCACAAATATTTGGTATCTTTAAATTGCAATTATATTATGTGGTGCTTTGTTTTCCACTATAAGGTTCTTCTGTAAATGGAGTAAATTCAGAGTTTGAGTAAAGGATTTTATGCTGGATCAGAATACTGGTGAGAAGTTCTTGAGTTCATTTTATGGTGTGCAAGCTAATGATAAAATGTCAAAATTAGAATGTTGACAGAATTAGGGGTAGGCTGCAGGGAATGTGGTTATGTAACCGGCGGTCTCCAATACCGGCACCGACATCCTGAATCGGCATGCCAACCAACAGGGACTATTCCCACTCGTGGGTGTCCATGACGCCCATAGAGTGGGAATAGAACTTGTGGTGAGCGCAATGAGCCACCAAGCTTGCATTCGCCATGCAGTGGGGCTTTATTGTGCTCGTCCCCGCCAGCCATCTGACAGATGGTGACCGGCGGTCTTCCAACCACCGGTCACCCGATAACAACCCGGCTGCAGTTAGGGGTAGGGTTATGGTTAGGCTTAGAGTAAAAGTGAACAGGAAACCACATTGTTGACATGCTGCCTATCAACATTTGTAATGTTGGCATTCTGGGAATGTCAACATTACGTTAGTGTCAATATTGTGAAGGCAGACATACTTTCTGTGCATGTTGACATTCTGTATTATGCTGTTGACATGCTGAACATCCTTTTTTATGTGGCTTGATATTACTTTGGAGCTTACAATCTTCCTAACGGCTTAACTGGCATGGTCAGATCACATGTGACCGAGCCGCCCTACTGTGTCAACCTGTTTTTGAAAATGAGCATAATATAATATTTAAATATTTAAAAAAACACTTTTAACTATCTATCTATCTATCTATCTATCTATCTATCTATCTATCTATCTATCTATCTATCTATCTATCTATCTATCTATCAATATGAAAGCCCTCACTCACTCACTGACTGACTGATTACTAATTCTCTTACTTCCTGATATGTTAGGAAACTGAAAGTTAACATAGGTATTCTTTGCCCAAACGGACAATCGGATCAAAATTTGGATTGCACCTCCAGTGCGTAGAATTTAATAAACTACAAAAATGGTCCTGTCACTTTCTACCGTATCTGCTATGGGTGCTACTTGGGTAACGCCAAGAACCATGGCTTAATATTTACTTACATTAAGACATCTCAAATTTACATCTCCATAGATTTAACATATTTTTTACACTAACTTATATTTACAACCATGAAAATCAGAAATTCCCATAAGAAGAACGGGTAGAACAGCAGCACTCACTCACTCACTCACTCACTCACTCACTCACTCACTCATCACTAATTCTCTTACTTCCAGATATGTTAGGAAGATGAAATTTAATATAGGTATACTTCAGGTGGGAAATAGAAAAACTACAAAATTAGAATTTTAAAAAACCACCCTAAGGGGATGAAAGGGGGGTTGTGTTGCGTGAATGATAACGCCCAAACAATCAGAACAAAATTTGTATTGCACCTCCAGTGCGTAGAATTTAATAAACTACAAAAATGGTCCTGTCACTTTCTACCGTATCTGCTACGGGTGCTCCTCAGGTAATGCCAAGAACCATGGATTAATATTTACTTAAGGGCCCCATACACTAGGACGATATATGCCCGATTTCATCCAATTTCGGGCATTCGGCCCGATATATCGGATGAAATCAGTCATTTTGGAGGGGTTTCCGATCCGATCTGATGCGCATTCCCGAGAGCATCGGATCCTCCAAATTGAATGTGCTGCTCATTCAATCATGTCCGACCCCGCAGGCATGGCTGGGATCGCCCAAAACACATTGTGTGCAAGGACAGCATACGATGTATCTTCGGCGATCCTACCCCCCGGGAGGCTGCCGGGGTGATTGCCTGCGACATGTCAGACGGACATGTCGCAGAAGTGTATGGGGCCCTTAACATTAAGACGTCTCAAATTTACAAACCCATAGATTTACCATATTTTTTACTCTAATTTATTGTTACAACCATGAAATTCAGAAATTCCCATGCGAAGAACGGGTAGAACAGCAGCCCTCACTCACTCACTCATCACTAATTCTCTTACTTCCCGAAATGTTAGGAAGATTAAATTTAACATAGGTATTCTTCAGGTGGGAAATAGGAAAACTACATAATTAGATATATAATAAACCACCCTAAGGGGATGAAAAGGGGGTTGCGTTGCGTGAACGATAACGCCCACACAGACAATCGTAGCAAAATTTGGATTGCACCTACAGTGTATAGAATTTAATAAACTACATAAATGGTACTTTCACTTTTTACCGTTTCTGCTATGGGTGCTCCTTGGGCGTTACCCAAGAACCATTGATTAATATTTACTTACATTAAGACGTCTCAAATTTACATCTCTATAGATTTACCAAATTTTTAATACTAATTTATATTTATAACCATGAAATCAGAAACTCCCGTGTGAAGAATGGATAGAACTGCTAGTATTAAATAAAATTTTTAAACAAAAACAATTTTATGAATGGTTTTGAAGGGAAAATTTGCCAGTTAAATGGTTAAATAATTATCCTTACAGTTATTTAACAATTGTTGTTAGAAAACTAAAAAAGCAGTGCAATAACTTTATTTTTCTCAATAATAGATCAATTTACTTGTCTAAGATTCCTTTTTTCTTCCATTCAGCTAAAAACATGGAATGGAAGTGAACAGCAGAAGGACGTTAGTTGATATATAAAAATAAGAGCTAAGTTTAGCCAACAGTGAATAGCATCTGACTAAAAATATAGTTCTGATATGCACCATCAGCCACAACATTACAATCACCTGATTAATATTGTGTAGGTTCCCCTTGTGACTCCAAAACAGCTCTGACCCATTGAGGCATGGACTCCACAAAGCCTCTGAAGGTGTCTTGTGTATCTGACACCAATGACTCATTTATAATTGATCGCATTTGCAATGCGATTTGGGCGGGTCATTAGCACCCAAGATGGTCTTGCAGAATGTGATCACATCGGGTGAATGTATCACCTGACACAGGCAGGAGCTTCGAGAGAAGTCTGTCCCTGCCATGTTCTGACTGTGGTGCCAGGGCTGCTGCGCATGCGCACAGTGGCCATTTTCAGCAGAGGGTTCCTGGGGAACACTGCCGGAGCTACAACCTGATCTGTTGCCCATAGAATACAATGGCATACCACTATCTGAAGATTGCATTAGCTGCAGGGGGTCAATATTGGGAATGCTTCACATACAGGATATTGCTAAATCTGACAGCATTGCATCCCCCACAAAAGCCTATGAGGGATGCAGCTGCTGTTGGGAATGGAGGAATCACAGCAGGTATCAGATATACAGTATCTGCTTCAGAGCCTCCTTTACAAATTCTGGTGATACTTAATATTTGTGTATCTGACAATGTTGGGGCATATAATGTGTATCTGGCTCTGTGGGGGCATATAATGTGTAACTGGCACTGTGGGGGCATATAATGTGTATCTGGCACTATGGGGGCATAAAATGTGTATCAGGCACTGTGGGGGCATATAATGTGTATCTGGAACTGTGGGGGCATATAATGTGTATCTGGCACTGCACTGCTGGGGGCATATGTGTATCTGGCACTGAACTACTGGGGGCAAATATGTATCTGGAACTGCTGGAGGCATATAATGTGTATCTGGCACTGCTGGGGCATATTATGTGTATCTGACTCTGTGTGGGCATATATTGTGTATCTGACAATGTGGGGGCATATTATGTGTCTCTGGCACTGGGGGGGCATATAATGTGTATCTTGCACTACAGGGGGTGTATGTGTATTTGGCACTACTGGGGGCATATGTGTATCTGTCACTGCACTACTGGGGTCATTATGTGTCTGACACTATACTGGAGGCATTATGTGTAAGGAACACTACTGTGGGTGTTATGTATAAGGCTGCTAATTGTGTGTGTAGAGAGGGTGTGAAAATATATTTATTTATAGTTTGATAATGTAAAGTTCTGAGGCCACGCCCACTTTTCCAGAAAAGCATGCGCTTTCGGCGCGCGCTTGGGGGGAAGCACTTCAAAATTTTCTCGCTCAGGGCGCTAGTAGTAGGCCTGGAGCCGGCCCTGCTGATTTTCTACAAGTTATCTCTTACTTAGTGGAATGTCTCTCCTAGAGCAGCTGTTTTGATGTAATTCCTGCTTGTCGGATGTACCTTACTCACCGACAAGGTACATCCGACAAGCAGGAATTACATCAAATCATTTATTGATTGAATGCTTGAACTCTCTATACAAACAGCGCTGTTGGACCACTCCTTTTGTGTTTGTGTCTCTAGAATTTGTCAAGTGTTGGTACTCTTGAGAGTTTGGACCTCAGCTGCAGTTTGTTGATTAAGGCGCAAAGGAAACATCAATCTGTTTTGTTTTAGTTAATCTATTCTAGGGATGTTCAGGTCCTATCTTGCTGTGAGTTTTAAGGTCTATAGTAACTTCCTTATGTCTGTGGCTCTAATACTTGCCTACTCCAATTTGCAGTAGTTTTAACTTCAATGCATCTAAGAAAACAACAATGACCAATAAATCAATAATGGATGATGTGAAAATCTATTTTCCAGTAATAATCTAAAGCAGGGGTGCACAAACATTTCTAGTCCATACTCATAGAAGGGGCCACAATAACACTTTACTTGAACATGTAAAATACATACAATTTACTAATGGAGATATAAGTCTTTGTAATGCCACAAAGCAGGATGTACAATCACCTGGAGTGTGGCCATCCCATGCAGCAATACATTTCCCTTTCCCCCTGTAGCAACACTTTTCATTACCTCTGCAGGCACTCCATAGCAACACAGCCTACTTCACTGCCACTATAATCTCTCAATGTGGTTCCCACTAATGTAGTGTCATTAATGGTACCAATTAAATAGCAATGTGTTAAAATTACTTTTTTTTTTTTTACATAAATATCATTGCTAAATGTATTGTCTGAATATGTTGGTTCCTCCATAATGCAATGTATCATTAATAATGATGAAGTGTGGAGATCCAAGAAAAAAATATTCTTACTTGGTCTAGATGCTGTGGCTCAGTTGGTCTGTCAGAGTAGAACAAGAGCAGTGAGAGGGAAAGGGCTTAGTGGTAATCTTGCAATATAATGATTACATTATCAAGAGAGCTCTGTGGCTACTTCTCTGCAAAAATAAAAGCATGACAGCTAATTTGATTGGCAACCCAGAGGTCTCAGGCATGTCTGTATTGAGTATCATCCTAATGTGTCCCACCCCAATGCATATTTCCCATCCTTGTCCACTGTGTCAGGTGCAGAATAAAAATGGTAAACAAAAAATCTTTATGAGGGATAGAAAAAAATAAACAGCACCTGGGTGTCGGCCATTTATAGGGCTCCTTCCACAGGACCACATATAATAAGTGCTGCAGGTTGTGCATGACTGATCTAAAGGGTAATTTCATTTCTAGAAATTGTTTATGTAACACTTCAAATAATATTGCATTATAAATGTTACCTATAGTAGTTTCCTATTTGTAAGAAAGAGTCACAATAAATCTGTTCTGTCACATATAACTGGTTTATCAGTTTGACTCATAAATCTCATATATCCTCTTCAACATATTCTACAGTAGGTCACAGAAATAATTGTCTGTTTGGATGAACTGCAGTGGTTTCAGATGAGTCCAAACAACATATTTTTCTATTATGCACGGTAAATATCAAACTTGACCTTTCCTCCCTGAATAAAGCTTGAGTATTTTTAAATAAACAGAAAAAAGAATTCAGCAGTTGATTTTGGATGTACTTTTTGTCTCATAAAAAAATGTGTTTAATGCAATCAGGGCCGTTTCTAGGGAAGTGCCAGTCGTGCAACCGCACGGGGTTCCGGCCCGCAGCCAGTGTGTGCAGTATTATATGCAGTCTGGTCGATCACATAGAATACTGTGAAAATGTTACTTTCCAAAATGGCCACTGCCTGAATGGAGACAGTTGTGAAGGATGCTTGAAGAGGCAGCGTTAATTTTGTGAGGGCAATTTACTAGACTGAGCCGGTGTGCGTAGGCAGACACAACAGCACAGCAGTGCTGGGAATGTGGCATCGGCAGCGGAGGGAGCAGCAGCAGCATGAAACAACCCCTGACAATGAGCAGGTAGAGTGGCAATTTTAAGGAGCATTACTATGTGAGGCAATGGCCCTCATTCCGAGTTGATCGGTCGCAAGGCGAATTTAGCAGAGTTACACACGCTTAGTCTACGCCTACTGGGAGTGTATCTTAGCATCTTAAAAGTGCGAACGAAGTTTACGCAATATTGCGAACAAAAAAAACTTAGCAGTTTTAGAGTAGCTCCAGACTTACTCTGCCTGTGCGATCAGTTCAGTGCTTGTCGTTCCTGGTTTGACGTCACAAACACTCCCAGCGTTCGCCCAGACACTCCCCCGTTTCTCCGGCCACTCCTGCGTTTTTTCCGGAAACGGTAGCGTTTTCAGCCACACGCCCATAAAACGCCGTGTTTCCGCCCAGTAACACCCATTTCCTGTCAATCACACTACGTTCGCCGGTGCGAACAAAAAGCCGTGAGTAAAAATCCTTTCTTCATAGCAGAATTACTTAGCGCAGTCGCAGTGCGAACATTGCGCATGCGCTCTAAGCTGATTTTCACTGCGATGCGAAAAAAAAGAACGAGCGAACGACTCGGAATGAGGGCCAATGCTACTTAATATTGTGTCTGCATAATTTGGTTCAAGGGGCATTACTGTGTGAGGCATAGCAAGGGGCATTTATGTGTGGGGCATAATTTGGTGCAAGTGGTAATACTGTGAGGGGCATAATAATAAGAATTTACTTACCGATAATTCTATTTCTCGTAGTCCGTAGTGGATGCTGGGGACTCCGTCAGGACCATGGGGAATAGCGGCTCCGCAGGAGACAGGGCACAAAAGTAAAAGCTTTAGGATCAGGTGGTGTGCACTGGCTCCTCCCCCTATGACCCTCCTCCAAGCCTCAGTTAGGATACTGTGCCCGGACGAGCGTACACAATAAGGAAGGATTTTGAATCCCGGGTAAGACTCATACCAGCCACACCAATCACACTGTACAACCTGTGATCTGAACCCAGTTAAGCATGATAACAGCGGAGCCTCTGAAAAGATGGCTCACAACAATAATAACCCGATTTTTGTAACAATAACTATGTACAAATATTGCAGACAATCCTCACTTGGGATGGGCGCCCAGCATCCACTACGGACTACGAGAAATAGAATTATCGGTAAGTAAATTCTTATTTTCTCTAACGTCCTAAGTGGATGCTGGGGACTCCGTCAGGACCATGGGGATTATACCAAAGCTCCCAAACGGGCGGGAGAGTGCGGATGACTCTGCAGCACCGAATGAGAGAACTCCAGGTCCTCCTCAGTCAGGGTGTGCCCCTGACCAAGTATCAGCTCGGCAAAGTTGTAAAGCCGAGACCCCTCGGGCAGCCGCCCAAGATGAGCCCACCTTCCTTGTGGAATGGGCAATTACATATTTTGGCTGTGGCAGGCCTGCCACAGAATGTGCAAGCTGAATTGTACTACACATCCAACTAGCAATCGTCTGCTTAGAAGCAAGAGCATCCAGTTTGTTGGGTGCATACAGGATAACAGCAAGTCAGTTTTCCTGACTCCAGCCATCCTGGAAACTATATTTTCAGGGCCCTGACAACATCTAGCAACTTGGAGTCCTCCAAGTCCCTAGTAGCCGCAGGTACCAGAAGAAGCTGGTTCAGGTGAAACACTGACACCACCTTAGGGAGAAACTGGGGATGAGTCCGCAGCTCTGCCCTGTCCGAATGGACAATCAGATATGGGCTTTTTTGAGACAAACGCCGCCAATTCTGACACTCGCCTGGCCGAGGCCAGGGCCAACAGCATGGTCACTTTCCCTGTGAGATATTTCAAATCCACAGATTTGAGCGGTTTAAACCAATGTGATTTTAGGAATCCCAGAACTACGTTGAGATCCCACAGTGCCACTGGAGGCACAAAAGGGGGTTGTATATGCAGTACTCCCTTGACAAACTTCTGGACTTCAGGAACTGAAGCCAATTCTTTCTGGAAGAAAATCGACAGGGCCGAAATTTGAACCTTAATGGACCCCAATTTGAGGCCCATAGACACTCCTGTTTGCAGGAAATGCAGGAAACGACCGAGTTGAAATTTCTTCATGGGGCCTTCCTGGCCTCACACCACGCAACATATTTTCGCCACATGTGGTGATAATGTTGTGCGGTCACCTCCTTCCTGGCTTTGACCAGGGTAGGAATGACCTCTTCCGGAATGCCTTTTTCCCTTAGGATCCGGCGTTCAACCGCCATGCCGTCAAACGCAGCCGCGGTAAGTCTTGGTACAGACATGGTACTTGCTGAAGCAAGTCCCTTCTTAGCGGCAGAGGCCATGAGTCCTCTGTGAGCATCTCTTGAAGTTCCGGGTACCAAATCCTTCTTGGCCAATCCGGAGCCACGAGTATAGTTCTTACTCCTCTACGTCTTATAATTTTCAATACCTTGGGTATGAGAAGCAGAGGAGGGAAGACATACACCGACTGGTACACCCACGGTGTTACCAGAAACGTCCACAGCTATTGCCTGAGGGTCTTTTGACCTGGCGCAATACTTGTCCAGTTTTTTGTTCAGGCGGGACGCCATCATGTCCACCTTTGGTCTTTTCCAACGGTTCACAATCATGTGGAAGACTTCCCGATGAAGTCCCCACTCTCCCGGGTGGAGGTTGTGCCTGCTGAGGAAGTCTGCTTCCCAGTTGTCCACTCCCGGAATGAACACTGCTGACAGTGCTATCACATGATTTTCCGCCCAGCGAAAAATCCTTGCAGTTTCTGCCATTGCCCTCCTGCTTCTTGTGCCGCCCTGTCTGTTTACGTGGGCGACTGCCGTGATGTTGTCCCACTGGATCAATACCGGCTGACCTTGAAGCAGAGGTCTTGCTAAGCTTAGAGCATTGTAAATTGCCCTTAGCTCCAGTATATTTATGTGGAGAAAAATCTCCAGACTTGATCACACTCCCTGGAAATTTTTTCCCTGTGTGACTGCTCCCCAGCCTCTCAGGCTGGCCTCCGTGGTCACCAGCATCCAATCCTGAATGCCGAATCTGCGGCCCTCTAGAAGATGAGCACTCTGTAACCACCACAGGAGAGACACCCTTGTCCTTGGAGATAGGGTTATCCGCTGATGCATCTGAAAATGCGATCCGGACCATTTGTCCAGCACATCCCACTGAAAAGTTCTTGCGCGGAATCTGCCGAATGGAATCGCTTCGTAATAAGCCACCATTTTTCCCAGGACTCTTGTGCAATGATGCACTGACACTTTTCCTGGTTTTAGGAGGTTCCTGACTAGCTCGGATAACTCCCTGGCTTTCTCCTCCGGGAGAAACACCTTTTTCTGGACTGTGTCCAGAACCATCCCTAGGAACAGCAGACGTGTCGTCGGAAACGGCTGTGATTTTGGATATTTAGAATCCACCCGTGCTGTCGTAGAACTACTTGAGATAGTGCTACTCCGACTTCCAACTGTTCTCTGGACCTTGCCCTTATCAGGAGATCGTCCAAGTAAGGGATAATTAAGACGCCTTTTCTTTGAAGAAGAATCATTATTTTTGGCCATTACTTTGGTAAAGACCCGGGGTGCCGTGGACAATCCAAACGGCAGCGTCTGAAACTGATAGTGACAGTTCCGTACCACGAACCTGAGGTACCCTTGGTGAGAAGGGCAATTTGGGACATGGAGGTAAGCATCCTTGATGTCCAGGGACACCATATAGTCCCCTTCTTCCTGGTTCGCTATCACTGCTCTGAGTGACTCCATCTTGATTTGAACCTTTGTATGTAAGTGTTCAAAGATTTCCCATTTAGAATAGGTCTCACCGAGCCGTCTGGCTTCAGTACCACAATATAGTGTGGAATAATACCCCTTTCCTTGTTGTAGGAGGGGTACTTTGATTATCACCTGCTGGGAATACAGCTTGTGAATTGTTTCCAATACTGCCTCCCTGTCGGAGGAAGACGTTGGTAAAGCAGACATCAGGAGCCTGCGAGGGGGAGACGTCTCGAATTTCCAGTCTGTACCCCTGGGATACTACTTGTAGGATCCAGGGGTCCACTTGCGAGTGAGCCCACTACGCGCTGAAACTCTTGAGACGACCCCCCACCGCACTTGAGTCCGCTTGTACGGCCCCAGCGTCATGCTGAGGACTTGGCAGAAGCTGTGGAGGGCTTCTGTTCCTGGGAATTGGCTGCCTGCTGCAGTCTTCTTCCCTTTCCTCTATCCCTGGGCAGATATGACTGGCCTTTTGCCCGCTTGCCCTTATGGGGACGAAAGGACTGAGGCTGAAAAGACGGTGTCTTTTTCTGCTGAGATGTGATTTGGGGTAAAAAAGGTGGATTTTCCAGCTGTTGCCGAGGCCACCAGGTCCGATGGACCGACCCCAAATAACTCCTCCCCTTTATACGGCAATACTTCCATGTGCCGTTTGGGATCTGCATCACCTGACCACTGTCGTGTCCATAAACATCTTCTGGCAGATATGGACATCGCACTTACTCTTGATGCCAGAGTGCAAATATCCCTCTGTGCATCTCGCATATATAGAAATGCATTCTTTAAATGCTCTATAGTCAATAAAATACTGTCCCTGTCAAGGGTATCAATATTTTCAGTCAGGGAATCCGACCAAGCCACCCCAGCGCTGCACATCCAGGCTGAGGCGATCGCTGGTCGCAGTATAACACCAGTATGTGTGTATATACCTTTTTAGGATATTTTCCAGCCTCTCAGCTGGCTCCTTGAGGGCGGCCCTATCTGGAGACGGTACCGCCACTTGTTTTGATAAGCGTGTGAGCGCCTTATCCACCCTAAAGGGTGTTTCCCAACGCGCCCTAACTTCTGGCGGGAAAGGGTATACCGCCAATAATTTTCTATAGGGGGAAACCCACGCATCATCACACACTTCATTTAATTTATCTGATTCAGGAAAAACTACAGGTAGTTTTTTCACACCCCACATAATACCCTTCTTGTGGTACTTGTAGTATCAGAAATATGTAACACCTCCTTCATTGCCCTTAACATGTAACGTGTGGCCCTAAAGGAAAATACGTTTGTTTCTTCACCGTCGACACTGGAGTCAGTGTCCGTGTCTGTGTCTGTGTCGACCGACTGAGGTAAATGAGCGTTTTACAGCCCCTGACGGTGTTTGAGACGCCTGGACAGGTACTAATTTGTTTGCCGGCCGTCTCATGTTGTCAACCGACCTTGCAGCGTGTTGACATTATCACGTAATTCCTTAAATAAGCCATCCATTCCGGTGTCGACTCCCTAGAGAGTGACATCACCATTTCAGGCAATTGCTCCGCCTCCTCACCAACATCATCCTCATACATGTCGACACACACGTACCGACACACAGCACACACACAGGGAATGCTCTGATAGAGGACAGGACCCCACTAGCCCTTTGGGGAGACAGAGGGAGAGTTTGCCAGCACACACCAAAAACGCTATAATTATACAGGGACAACCTTTATATAAGTGTTTTTCCCTTATAGCATTTTAATATATATATACATATCGCCAAATAAGTGCCCCCCCTCTCTGTTTTAACCCTGTTTCTGTAGTGCAGTGCAGGGGAGAGCCTGGGAGCCTTCCCACCAGCATTTCTGTGAGGGAAAATGGCGCTGTGTGCTGAGGAGAATAGGCCCCGCCCCCTTTTCGGCGGGCTTCTTCTCCCGTTTTTCTGAGACCTGGCAGGGGTTAAATACATCCATATAGCCCCCAGGGGCTATATGTGATGTATTTTTAGCCAGAATAAGGTACTATCATTGCTGCCCAGGGCGCCCCCCCCCCAGCGCCCTGCACCCTCAGTGACCGCTGCTATGAAGTGTGCTGACAACAATGGCGCACAGCTGCAGTGCTGTGCGCTACCTTATGAAGACTGAAGAGTCTTCTGCCGCCGTTTCTGGACCTCTTCACTTTTCGGCATCTGCAAGGGGGTCGGCGGCGCGGCTCCGGGACGAACCCCAGGGTGAGACCTGTGTTCCGACTCCCTCTGGAGCTAATGGTGTCCAGTAGCCTAAGAAGCCAATCCATCCTGCACGCAGGTGAGTTCACTTCTCTCCCCTAAGTCCCTCGTAGCAGTGAGCCTGTTGCCAGCAGGACTCACTGAAAATAAAAAACCTAACAAACTTTTACTCTAAGCAGCTCTTTAGGAGAGCCACCTAGATTGCACCCTTCTCGGCCGGGCACAAAAATCTAACTGAGGCTTGGAGGAGGGTCATAGGGGGAGGAGCCAGTGCACACCACCTGATCCTAAAGCTTTTACTTTTGTGCCCTGTCTCCTGCGGAGCCGCTATTCCCCATGGTCCTGACGGAGTCCCCAGCATCCACTTAGGACGTTAGAGAAATGGTGCTAGAGGCATTACTATGTGGTGCATAATATTGTGCAAGGGGTATTACTGTGTGGGGCATAATATGGTGCTAGGGGCATTACTGTGCTTGTATAAGGTAGTATTTTCCTGCAAGGCCACACACCCTTTTTGGGACACGTTCACATTTTTTTTTTTAAATGTCTATGGGGGGGGGGGGGGGGGGGTTTCTAGAAACAGCCCTGAATACAATCTTCCCATGTCAGTTTGAAATCAATTCACTACTCTCTGCTTCTGTCAATGTTTAGATGTTTAGACACCTGCCGCTCCTGTGTATCTGCTTGCATTTATACAATACCAGCAACTGTACCAACTGCAATAATATATGTAGGTGCTTGCAATTAGAGATGAGCGGGTTCGGTTTCTCTGAATCCGAACCCGCCAGAACTTCATGGTTATTTTCACGGATCCGAGCAGACTCGGATCCTCCCGCCTTGCTCGGTTAACCCGAGCGCGCCCGAACGTCATCATGACGCTGTCGGATTCTCGCGAGACTCGGATTCTATATAAGGAGCCGCGCGTCGCCGCCATTTTCACACGTGCATTGAGATTGATAGGGAGAGGACGTGGCTGGCGTCCCCTCCATTTAGATTAGGGTTGAGAGAGAGAGAGAGAGATTGACCTGAGGCTGTGATACTGTAGAAGAGAGTGCAGAGTTTAGTGACTGACGACCACAGTGACCACCAGACAGTGCAGTTGTTTGTTTTATTTAATATATCCGTTCTCTGCCTGAAAAAAACGATACACACAGTGACTCAGTCACATACCATATCTGTGTGCACTGCTCAGCCCAGTGTGCTGCATCAATGTATATATATATATCTGACTGTGCTCAGCTCACACAGCTTATAATTGTGGGGGAGACTGGGGAGCACTGCAGTGCCAGTTATAGGTTATAGCAGGAGCCAGGAGTACATAATATTATATTAAAATTAAACAGTGCACACTTTTGCTGCAGGAGTGCCACTGCCAGTGTGACTAGTGACCAGTGACCTGACCACCAGTATATATAATATTAGTAGTATACTATCTCTTTATCAACCAGTCTATATTAGCAGCAGACACAGTACAGTGCGGTAGTTCACGGCTGTGGCTACCTCTGTGTCGGCACTCGGCAGCCCGTCCATAATTGTATATACCACCTAACCGTGGTTTTTTTTTCTTTCTTTATAGTCATACTAGTTACGAGTATACTATCTCTTTATCAACCAGTCTATATTAGCAGCAGACACAGTACAGTGCGGTAGTTCACGGCTGTGGCTACCTCTGTGTCGGCACTCGGCAGCCCGTCCATAATTGTATATACCACCTAACCGTGGTTTTTTTTTCTTTCTTTATACATACATACTAGTTACGAGTATACTATCTCTTTATCAACCAGTCTATATTAGCAGCAGACACAGTACAGTGCGGTAGTTCACGGCTGTGGCTACCTCTGTGTCGGCACTCGGCAGCCCGTCCATAATTGTATATACCACCTAACCGTGGTTTTTTTTTCTTTCTTTATACATACATACTAGTTACGAGTATACTATCTCTTTATCAACCAGTCTATATTAGCAGCAGACACAGTACAGTGCGGTAGTTCACGGCTGTGGCTACCTCTGTGTCGGCACTCGGCAGCCCGTCCATAATTGTATATACCACCTAACCGTGGTTTTTTTTTCTTTCTTTATACATACATACTAGTTACGAGTATACTATCTCTTTATCAACCAGTCTATATATTAGCAGCAGACACAGTACAGTGCGGTAGTTCACGGCTGTGGCTACCTCTGTGTCGGCACTCGGCAGCCCGTCCATAATTGTATATACCACCTAACCGTGGTTTTTTTTTCTTTCTTTATAGTCATACTAGTTACGAGTATACTATCTCTTTATCAACCAGTCTATATTAGCAGCAGACACAGTACAGTGTGGTAGTTCACGGCTGTGGCTACCTCTGTGTCGGCACTCGGCAGCCCGTCCATAGTTGTATATACCACCTAACCGTGGTTTTTTTTTCTTTCTTTATACATACATACTAGTTACGAGTATACTATCTCTTTATCAACCAGTCTATATATTAGCAGCAGACACAGTACAGTGCGGTAGTTCACGGCTGTGGCTACCTCTGTGTCGGCACTCGGCAGCCCGTCCATAATTGTATATACCACCTAACCGTGTTTTTTTTTTCTTTCTTTATAGTCATACTAGTTACGAGTATACTATCTCTTTATCAACCAGTCTATATTAGCAGCAGACACAGTACAGTGCGGTAGTTCACGGCTGTGGCTACCTCTGTGTCGGCACTCGGCAGCCCGTCCATAATTGTATATACCACCTAACCGTGGTTTTTTTTTCTTTCTTTATACATACATACTAGTTACGAGTATACTATCTCTTTATCAACCAGTCTATATATTAGCAGCAGACACAGTACAGTGCGGTAGTTCACGGCTGTGGCTACCTCTGTGTCGGCACTCGGCAGCCCGTCCATAATTGTATATACCACCTAACCGTGGTTTTTTTTTCTTTCTTTATACATACATACTAGTTACGAGTATACTATCTCTTTATCAACCAGTCTATATATTAGCAGCAGACACAGCACAGTGCGGTAGTTCACGGCTGTGGCTACCTCTGTGTCGGCACTCGGCAGCCCGTCCATAATTGTATATACCACCTAACCGTGGTTTTTTTTTCTTTCTTTATACATACATACTAGTTACGAGTATACTATCTCTTTATCAACCAGTCTATATTAGCAGCAGACACGGGCCCTCATTCCGAGTTGTTCGCTCGCAAGGCGATTATAGCAGAGTTACACACGCTAAGCCGCCGCCTACTGGGAGTGAATCTAAACATCTTAAATGTGCGACCGATGTATTCGCAATATTGCGATCAAAACCGAGTTAGCAGTTTCTGAGTAACTCCAGACTTACTCTGCCTGTGCGATCAATTCAGTGCTTTTCGGTCCCGGCTGACGTCATAAACACACCCAGCGTTCGCCCAAGCACTCCCACCGTTTCGCCAGACACGCCTGCGTTTTTTCCGGAAACGGTAGCGTTTCCTGCCACACGCCCCTAAAACGCCGTACATCCGCCCAGTAACACCCATTTCCTGTCAATCACAATGCGTTCTCCGGAGCGACGAAAAAGCCGTGAGTAAAATTACTTTCTTCTTAGTAAAGTTACTTGACGCATGCGCAGTGCGAACATTACGCATGCGCACTAAGAGAATTCTCACTGCGATGCGATGAAAAATACCGAGCGAACAACTCGGAATGAGGGCCACAGTACAGTGCGGTAGTTCACGGCTGTGGCTACCTCTGTGTCGGCACTCGGCAGCCCATCCATAATTGTATATACCACCTAACCGTGGTTTTTTTTTCTTTCTTTATACATACATACTAGTTACGAGTATACTATCTCTTTATCAACCAGTCTATATATTAGCAGCAGACACAGTACAGTGCGGTAGTTCACGGCTGTGGCTACCTCTGTGTCGGCACTCGGCAGCCCGTCCATAATTGTATATACCACCTAACCGTGGTTTTTTTTTCTTTCTTTATACATACATACTAGTTACGAGTATACTATCTCTTTATCAACCAGTCTATATATTAGCAGCAGACACAGTACAGTGCGGTAGTTCACGGCTGTGGCTACCTCTGTGTCGGCACTCGGCAGCCCGTCCATAATTGTATACTAGTATCCAATCCATCCATCTCCATTGTTTACCTGAGGTGCCTTTTAGTTGTGCCTATTAAAATATGGAGAACAAAAATGTTGAGGTTCCAAAATTAGGGAAAGATCAAGATCCACTTCCACCTCGTGCTGAAGCTGCTGCCACTAGTCATGGCCGAGACGATGAAATGCCAGCAACGTCGTCTGCCAAGGCCGATGCCCAATGTCATAGTACAGAGCATGTCAAATCCAAAACACCAAATATCAGTAAAAAAAGGACTCCAAAACCTAAAATAAAATTGTCGGAGGAGAAGCGTAAACTTGCCAATATGCCATTTACCACACGGAGTGGCAAGGAACGGCTGAGGCCCTGGCCTATGTTCATGGCTAGTGGTTCAGCTTCACATGAGGATGGAAGCACTCAGCCTCTCGCTAGAAAAATGAAAAGACTCAAGCTGGCAAAAGCAGCACAGCAAAGAACTGTGCATTCTTCGAAATCCCAAATCCACAAGGAGAGTCCAATTGTGTCGGTTGCGATGCCTGACCTTCCCAACACTGGACGTGAAGAGCATGCGCCTTCCACCATTTGCACGCCCCCTGCAAGTGCTGGAAGGAGCACCCACAGTCCAGTTCCTGATAGTCAGATTGAAGATGTCAGTGTTGAAGTACACCAGGATGAGGAGGATATGGGTGTTGCTGGCGCTGGGGAGGAAATTGACCAGGAGGATTCTGATGGTGAGGTGGTTTGTTTAAGTCAGGCACCCGGGGAGACACCTGTTGTCCGTGGGAGGAATATGGCCGTTGACATGCCAGGTGAAAATACCAAAAAAATCAGCTCTTCAGTGTGGAGGTATTTCACCAGAAATGCGGACAACAGGTGTCAAGCCGTGTGTTCCCTTTGTCAAGCTGTAATAAGTAGGGGTAAGGACGTTAACCACCTCGGAACATCCTCCCTTATACGTCACCTGCAGCGCATTCATAATAAGTCAGTGACAAGTTCAAAAACTTTGGGTGACAGCGGAAGCAGTCCACTGACCAGTAAATCCCTTCCTCTTGTAACCAAGCTCACGCAAACCACCCCACCAACTCCCTCAGTGTCAATTTCCTCCTTCCCCAGGAATGCCAATAGTCCTGCAGGCAATGTCACTGGCAATTCTGACGAGTCCTCTCCTGCCTGGGATTCCTCCGATGCATCCTTGCGTGTAACGCCTACTGCTGCTGGCGCTGCTGTTGTTGCTGCTGGGAGTCGATGGTCATCCCAGAGGGGAAGTCGTAAGCCCACTTGTACTACTTCCAGTAAGCAATTGACTGTTCAACAGTCCTTTGCGAGGAAGATGAAATATCACAGCAGTCATCCTGCTGCAAAGCGGATAACTGAGGCCTTGACAACTATGTTGGTGTTAGACGTGCGTCCGGTATCCGCCGTTAGTTCACAGGGAACTAGACAATTTATTGAGGCAGTGTGCCCCCGTTACCAAATACCATCTAGGTTCCACTTCTCTAGGCAGGCGATACCGAGAATGTACACGGACGTCAGAAATAGACTCACCAGTGTCCTAAAAAATGCAGTTGTACCCAATGTCCACTTAACCACGGACATGTGGACAAGTGGAGCAGGGCAGGGTCAGGACTATATGACTGTGACAGCCCACTGGGTAGATGTATGGACTCCCGCCGCAAGAACAGCAGCGGCGGCACCAGTAGCAGCATCTCGCAAACGCCAACTCTTTCCTAGGCAGGCTACGCTTTGTATCACCGCTTTCCAGAATACGCACACAGCTGAAAACCTCTTACGGCAACTGAGGAAGATCATCGCGGAATGGCTTACCCCAATTGGACTCTCCTGTGGATTTGTGGCATCGGACAACGCCAGCAATATTGTGTGTGCATTAAATATGGGCAAATTCCAGCACGTCCCATGTTTTGCACATACCTTGAATTTGGTGGTGCAGAATTTTTTAAAAAACGACAGGGGCGTGCAAGAGATGCTGTCGGTGGCCAGAAGAATTGCGGGACACTTTCGGCGTACAGGCACCACGTACAGAAGACTGGAGCACCACCAAAAACTACTGAACCTGCCCTGCCATCATCTGAAGCAAGAAGTGGTAACGAGGTGGAATTCAACCCTCTATATGCTTCAGAGGTTGGAGGAGCAGCAAAAGGCCATTCAAGCCTATACAATTGAGCACGATATAGTAGGTGGAATGCACCTGTCTCAAGCGCAGTGGAGAATGATTTCAACGTTGTGCAAGGTTCTGATGCCCTTTGAACTTGCCACACGTGAAGTCAGTTCAGACACTGCCAGCCTGAGTCAGGTCATTCCCCTCATCAGGCTTTTGCAGAAGAAGCTGGAGACATTGAAGGAGGAGCTAACACGGAGCGATTCCGCTAGGCATGTGGGACTTGTGGATGGAGCCCTTAATTCGCTTAACAAGGATTCACGGGTGGTCAATCTGTTGAAATCAGAGCACTACATTTTGGCCACCGTGCTCGATCCTAGATTTAAAGCCTACCTTGGATCTCTCTTTCCGGCAGACACAAGTCTGCTGGGGTTGAAAGACCTGCTGGTGACAAAATTGTCAAGTCAAGCGGAACGCGACCTGTCAACATCTCCTCCTTCACATTCTCCCGCAACTGGGGGTGCGAGGAAAAGGCTCAGAATTCCGAGCCCACCCGCTGGCGGTGATGCAGGGCAGTCTGGAGCGACTGCTGATGCTGACATCTGGTCCGGACTGAAGGACCTGACAACGATTACGGACATGTCGTCTACTGTCACTGCATATGATTCTCTCAACATTGAGGAGGATTATATGAGTGACCGCATCCAAGTAGGCACGTCACACAGTCCGTACTTATACTGGCAGGAAAAAGAGGCAATTTGGAGGCCCTTGCACAAACTGGCTTTATTCTACCTAAGTTGCCCTCCCACAAGTGTGTACTCCGAAAGAGTGTTTAGTGCCGCCGCTCACCTTGTCAGCAACCGGCGTACGAGGTTACATCCAGAAAATGTGGAGAAGATGATGTTCATTAAAATGAATTATAATCAATTCCTCCGCGGAGACATTGACCAGCAGCAATTGCCTCCACAAAGTACACAGGGAGCTGAGATGGTGGATTCCAGTGGGGACGAATTGATAATCTGTGAGGAGGGGGATGTACACGGTGATATATCGGAGGGTGATGATGAGGTGGACATCTTGCCTCTGTAGAGCCAGTTTGTGCAAGGAGAGATTAATTGATTCTTTTTTGGGGGGGGTCCAAACCAACCCGTCATATCAGTCACAGTCGTGTGGCAGACCCTGTCACTGAAATGATGGGTTGGTTAAAGTGTGCATGTCCTGTTTTGTTTATACAACATAAGGGTGGGAGGGCCCAAGGACAATTCCATCTTGCACCTCTTTTTTCTTTTCTTTTTCTTTGCGTCATGTGCTGTTTGGGGAGGGTTTTTTGGAAGGGCCATCCTGCGTGACACTGCAGTGCCACTCCTAGATGGGCCCGGTGTTTGTGTCGGCCACTAGGGTCGCTAGTCTTACTCACACAGTCAGCTACCTCATTGCGCCTCTTTTTTTCTTTGCGTCATGTGCTGTTTGGGGAGGGTTTTTTGGAAGGGACATCCTGCGTGACACTGCAGTGCCACTCCTAGATGGGCCCGGTGTTTGTGTCGGCCACTAGGGTCGCTAGTCTTACTCACACAGTCAGCTACCTCATTGCGCCTCTTTTTTTCTTTGCGTCATGTGCTGTTTGGGGAGTATTTTTTTGAAGGGCCATCCTGCGTGACACTGCAGTGCCACTCCTAGATGGGCCAGGTGTTTGTGTCGGCCACTTGGGTCGCTTATCTTAGTCACACAGCGACCTCGGTGCAAATTTTAGGACTAAAAATAATATTGTGAGGTGTGAGGTGTTCAGAATAGACTGAAAATGAGTATAAATTATGGTTATTGAGGTTAATAATACTATGGGATCAAAATGACCGCAAATTCAATGATTTAAGCTGTTTTTTAGTGTTTTTTGAAAAAAACACCCGAATCCAAAACACACCCGAATCCGACAAAAAAAATTCGGTGAGGTTTTGCCAAAACGCGGTCGAACCCAAAACACGGCCGCGGAACCGAACCCAAAACCAAAACACAAAACCCGAAAAATTTCAGGCGCTCATCTCTACTTGCAATGAATACTATTTGAATACCGGTTCCTGGTTGGGCACATATTTGTGTGGAACAGGTCATGTTGGTTTGTATTCTGACCAACTGGTTGAATCACGTGGTGTCAGTCTTCTGTTTTTAGTTACATATCATGCATGGCATTCTGCTAGGTTTGGAATAACAGATATGGCAAGTTTATAAGACATTGATGTCAACTGCAATATTGCAGTGTTGCATTGTGAGCCCATCTTAACTCTCTGCATAAGAAAATAAAGCTACATGTCACCCTCCTAAATGGACAGAAACTTTGTCTCAGAACAAAATCCAGACACTGTATAGAGAAGTCACTCAATAGGTTTCAATATTTTAGTAGATATTTCTCAGGGTACAAACACATAGTATGAAAGGTTAATAGCTCACATGGGTATATGGTTGTGAGCCCCTATAACACTTAGCATGCAATTATACAAAATAACATAAAAACACTTTAGATAAAATGTGTATATCGCTAAACCAATTAGATTGAAAATCTGTGTGTGGTATGAATATTTTGAATTAACATTTAAAAAATTCATGTTGGAGCAAGGGGATACAAAAACATTAAATTTGTTTAAAATAAAGGAAAACATATAAACGCATACATAGTACAAAAACTCATCTAAATATAATCAGTAATCACCTCATGTGAAACACCTGGCCAGCCACATAATACACAGTGGCAGCATGTGACACTATCCTCCCTTCAGCTGACATCACCTAGGTAACTTACCCAAACTGCCCGTCTGCGGTACAATCAGACTGCCATCCAATCACAGTGCTCCAAATACAGATTGCCGGGACAACATGACACAGCAAAAACAGGCATAAATGGAGTCCCAGTTACTCGAGTTACTCGGCTAGAACGGCAGGACAGCAGGCCAATACCATAATAACCAATAGAGTAAAATAACAGCAACCAGAATTGACGTATGTGCATTAAATATTAAGTACTGTATATATAATAAGAAGCATAAATCCAATAATAATACTAAATAAAAACAGTATGTTAGAAAAAGGACTCAAAATTCCTAGGAAATGCACAATTCTATGATGGTGTTATAAAGAATATGTCAAATATATACTAATGCATACTAAAGATAAAATTGTATAACAGTAGTTACAGAAAATATTAGAATCCCAATGTTTCATTTAGGCCCTGTGGGGCCAAGGTATGCAATAATCTATCCCCATCACCCCTTCTCACCAGGATGGCACATGGTATATGATTTCATATCAAAGACACTGACCAAATGTGTTAGCTTGACTTGGTAATGCTATGAACACTGTGAATGCTGCTTCAAACCTTGGTCTCCTTACTGGCTCAGACGCAATAGTCTGAATCCCTGATCGTCAGTTCCCTACCTGTTACACGTGGCCATGGTAATTTCCTCATTGGATGCGATAACTATACTGTAAAAGAATAGCGGTTACAGATGTAGTAAGGCATGGAAGTTCCGAAAAGTCTATTGGACAATATCAGCATGGAAGTGGTGATATGTATTTTTTATTCTATTATTTGTTATGAGTTTAACCTGGAGGCTGGTACTTTTAGTGGATACACTGTCTGATAATAAAACTTTTATGCACTATGGAGCACCCTCTCTTTGTTTTGACAGATTTACAGTTTACATGTATGTTATTTTGAATCTAAATGCATTTAATGGATCTCCGGACAAGGGCTACGCATTTGTTTGCAAAGCTTTTGCACTAGGAAGATGCAATGCTAATTTGTACTAAATAGTGTAAGGCAGGTTCACATTATCATAGTATGCTAAAATACTCTTAATAGTGAAGTTACATGTTCAAATTTAAAGGCATTCCAGCACAGATGAAAATGATAAGGGCTCCCGGTGGAAGATTGTTTTGCTTGCGGGGCCCGTGGTAACTGGTATCACATGAAGCCCCTTTCCCTTTGCATTTCAAACAAGCTGCCAGTTTAAATATTATTTGCAAACAAAAACAATGCAAAGTGATACTACAATGGAAGTTGTTTAATAGTTGTGCTTTGTTTGTAGAACTTCAGTGCACATTTTGTGGATTATAGTCTGCAAAGAGTTTTATGCAAATTCCTAGACATGTTTAACCACTTAACTGACAATTTTCCCTTCAAAACCATTGATAACATTGTTTTTTAAGAAATGTTTTATTTAAAGTATTTTTTTTTAAATATTTATATATTATATTATGCACATCTGCAGAATGGATCTCCTCATCAAAAACTGGGGGACACAGTGGGGCGGCGCAGTCACACGTGATCTGACCATGCCAGTTTAAAGATTCTCTGAGATGTTGTAAGAAAAGTGATGGTGCCTCCTGACAGTTTGGTAGAGTTATACTTGAAATACTTTGTATTTCATATACAGAGCAAATACATACATTTCTGTTGAACTTTTGGAGCCTTTCAAATGACATTCAATGCAAATGGAGTTAAATCTTAAAAGGTTTTAAATGGTTTTCCAGAAGATATATGATCTTTAAATGCAATGTGAAAATGAATGAATATCTTATGAATAAAAAAAAATAAAGAGTGTTACCAAAATTAATGTATTCTAATATTTATTCAATTTGAAATCAGATTTGCATTGGTTAAGATGTATTTCACATCTCCTATATAATAGCTCAGATCTGTGACTTTGTGACTGTGTGGATACTGCTGGGCATGGCTAGGAGCTCTCATTGGGTTAGCAGCAGATCTATCACACCCAGTCCACAGTTGATTGGGCGAGAAACGCCCTCCCACACAGGTTACATCCAATGGGAGGCTCTGTCCTTTGGCTGCTGTGTGTTCCCAGTGCAGGATTAACAATGGGGCTGATGGAGATGTAGCTCCAGGTCCACACCCCAAAATAGGCCCACTGCTTCTGCAGCAACATACCCTTATACAATTTACACATAAAAATCGGTACAAATTCAAAAAGTGGGCATGGCCACTGGTAAAGTGTCGTGGCCACGCCCCTTTTCCTATACTTTCAATGGAAGCTTGGTGAGCCAAAAATCGGTACAGACCATAAAAAAAGGTACTGTACCTGCCAAAAAGGTACAGTTTGAGTATATGCCACTGCATCTGCAGCAAGTCTCTGCGCTGTAGATAGGGGGAAAAAATACTTTTACTGCAATGCTCTATGTCCTGCTGCCAGTCCGCCTGCCCCCTGCAGCATCAGCAATCCCCAGTCCCTAGCCACGGCGCAATTGGAACAAAAGCTGCTGCGGCCATCGGCACAGATGTGTATGAAAGCGGCGCAGCGGAAGGCTTTCATAGCCCTCCCTGCGCCGCATACTCTCTGAGCCCTGGAGCTTCCTCTGTGCATGATGTCGCAGAAGTGCCTCCCTGCCACAGCCGTGCCCAGATCCCCAGAGGCCCTGACTCTGCAACACAGCACCTGGGCTGCCGGACTGGAAGCCCCGATATGGCTATTGTAATGGATAGAGTGGGTGATATCGTGGAGGGTAATGTCTGAAAGGTGACAGTGCTGTGTAGTGCAGTGGGTGTGCAGTGTCACTGACACTGCACATCATTCTCACCTTTTACATTGATTCAGCAAGTCAGTCAGTTATGCCAGCCAGTCACTATTTTTCGCGCCGGTGTCCTAACGCACCACATTGCAGGGAAGTAGACGCACTAAATAAACTACAGCTCCCAGCAGTCCTTAGCACAGAAGAATTCCGGTGCTAAGGGCTGCTGGGAGCTGTAGTTTATTGAATGCATCTTCTTCCCTGTAATGTGGCACGTTGGGACACCGACGCTAACAATAGTGACTGGCTGCTTGCATGCTGTGCGAGTCTCCGAGAGAGCCATTGCCAAAGGGAGGACAGCAGCTTAGCTGCTTCCAGGAGGAGAAGCAGGAGAAGCATTACTTGCCCCTCCCCCACTTGCAGTACCTCCGTGTCCCATCCGTGGCCCCCCCCCCTCTACCACCCGCGGTGGCTCCGGACCTCCTCCCCCACCTCCGGAACCCCCCACATATAGTATATTCATCACGGCTTTCTCAAATTTTACCATTTTTGTTTTGTGAAACAATCTTGCTCATACAATAGTTTATTTTATGAAATTCCATCTTACTATTTTCAATAAAAACTTGTTTGGATGCACTACTTGATAATGTTTTCTGTGATATATTTACTAACTCTGTAGGCTGGATATAATGTAGTTCTGAGATTCCGGACAAATTTGTATGTGTTTTAAAGTAGCAAACATTTACAAGACAAAACCAGGTTGGTTTTGCCTTATAAATGTTATGCTACTTTCCAAAAATGTATGAGTTCGGACGGAATCTCGGAGCTCCGGCAGTCTTGCACTCCATTACATTTAGACCAGTACCTTTTTGTGTGTACCACCATGTAAGTTTATTTTTGTTTATTTGATTACTTCAAATTCATTAAACAATTTCAGAATTTTATGTCAAAACTCTCAGCTAATATGGGAATATAAGATGAATAGGGGTTGTATCAATCAGCTTCCACCTATCATTTTATAGAATGTACTTGCTAAGTGCCACATTAAAGCTGTTTGGTTAAATCGGAAGCTTCGCCACTTACAAACCTTCTACTCTTTTTGCTGCTTGATATATCATCACATAGGTCCTATTTCAGACCTAATCGCAGCAGCAAATTTGTTCTCTAATGGGCAAAACCATTTGCACTGCAATGGGGGCAGATATAACATGTGCAGAGAGAGTTAGATTTGGGTGGGGTGTGTTCAAACTGTAATCTAAATTGCAGTATAAAAATAAAGCAGCCAATATTTACCCTGCACAGAAACAATATAACCCACCCAAATCTAACTCTCTCTGCACGTTATACCTGCCACACCTGCAGTGCACATGGGCCCTCATTCCGAGTTGTTCGCTCGGTATTTTTCATCGCATCGCAGTGAAAATCCGCTTAGTACGCATGCGCAATGTTCGCACTGCGACTGCGCCAAGTAACTTTACTATGAAGAAAGTATTTTTACTCACGGCTTTTTCTTCGCTCCGGCGATCGTAATGTGATTGACAGGAAATGGGTGTTACTGGGCGGATACACGGCGTTTCAAGGGCGTGTGGCTGAAAACGCTACCGTTTCCGGAAAAAACGCAGGAGTGGCCGGGGAAACGGTGGGAGTGCCTGGGCGAACGCTGGGTGTGTTTGTGACGTCAACCAGGAACGACAAGCACTGAAATGATCGCACAGGCAGAGTAAGTCTGGAGCTACTCTGAAACTGCTAACTCGTTTGTAATCGCAATATTGCGCGTACGTCGGTCGCAATTTTAAGAAGCTAAGATTCACTCCCAGTAGGCGGCGGCTTAGCGTGTGTAACTCTGCTACATTCGCCTTGCGAGCGAACAACTCGGAATGAGGGCCATGGTTTTTCCCATTAGAGAACAAATTTGCTGCTGTAATCAGGTCTGAATTAGGCTCATAGTTTCCTCACTAGCTCACATGAAATGGAAAATATTTCCACTGGCTAAGAACAAAACAGTCTTGTATGCAATACTGCAAAACTCTAGGGGAATTTAAGGCCCCCCATACATCAGTGATGGATTGGAGCAATGGCCTGATCCCCTGTGGGTCAGATCGGAGGGATCAGTATTTTTAAACATGTTTAAAAATCCTGATATCCCCAAGCTCGATTGGAAATGGCCAGGATCGGCAAATCGGGCGTTTTTAATCTGGTTTATTTCCCCAATTCCTTAACGTGTCACTGGTCATTGATGGCCACCAATCCCTATTTCCATCAGGGTCGGGGAATAGCAGCATAGATGTATGAGGGCCTTCACTCATTCAAATGCAAAGGTGTAGAGAAATATTTGTAAGATCTTGCTTGGTGATAATCAGACTACACCAGAGGTTCCTAAACGTGGGCCTCAAGGCACCCCAACAGTCCAAGATTTAGGTATATCCATGGCTCAGCACAGATGGTTAAATCAAATTGACTGAGGTGCTGATTAAGTCACCTGTGGCCAAGCATGGATACATTTAAAACCTGGCCTGTTGGGGTGCCTTGAGGACTGTGTTTGGGTACCTCTGGGTTACACTATTAACGTGCTTGCCCTATTTGAATTACATGTTTATCGATCCGTGTAGCAAGATGGGGCAGTTTGCAAAAAAAAAAAAATATTCTTACACAGTATGATAGGTAGACATAACCAACAATAACCTTTCTGGGCATTTCACACTAATATAGCACAGATACAATATGTAATGCCACTTTTAAAAAAACAAGGATAAGGATGCTATGGTGGTATTTCTGTATATGGTGCTACAAAGCTGTGACAAATATATGCAAAGCTTGGAAAGAATAACACCACTGTTTGGCTTTAACAAAAAAGTGCTTGGCGCACAGTACAAACAATAGAATGCACTGACAGCTTATACAATTTACTGCTGACAGCTGATGATTTATAGGTTTATAAACACTTGGGGGGAAAAAGGCAAATATTATTTAAATAATTAAATGCTTAGCACAGCTTTTACATATCTACATCATTTGCAGAAAGAAAAACTTTTCCATTTGAATGCCAATATCAGCTGCTACGTTAAAGCTATGCAATGTAGCTATTTTATAAGAATAACGCAATTTATTAATTTGCTACAAAGTGAGTTTTCCATCACTCATGTTTAGCACTCTCTGGTAGTAATGTAAATGAATGTTGCTAATTACATAATTTGCATTAAAACTGTCAACATGATTGTTGCAAATTATGTAAATGAATAAGAAGTGGTTTATTATACATCATCAAAACATATAAATATATGCAAATAAATAGGACAAGATGAACATCAATAGTCAATGTATTCATTTATTTATTTATTTTTATCCTGTAAAGTAAACATAAATTGGTTTGCAGTGGAATAAATCATTTTAAAAAGTTCATGGAGAACTGTACGACATCTCCATAGTTTAAGTAAAAGGTTATTTAAAGTAAAACTACAGACTACCTATTATAGTCCTCCCTCCACCATCCCCTACTAAAACCAGGAGGATGAGGGGCACAGCAAGAAAATTACTAAATGCCAGTACAACTCCAATTAATCCATTAAAAACAGCATGCAGGATGTTCAGATACTGCTAATTGTATAAAATTATCAATAAATGAATCAGTTTATAAATAGCTCTCTAGAAGTTGTTTCAATAAAGTTTATAAAGTTGTATTAGAAATGTGTATACAGGTTTGAACATGTGTATAGACCATGTATAGTAAAGTAACTCATGTACTACCTCATGAAAATATCAAGGTATCCATTATATATGGAGAAAAATGCTCAATTAATAAAATGATCTTAACCATGATATTCGATACTTGATACTTAAGTTTATCAAAATAATGGGCAATCAGAGCACTGTAAAAGCCCAATTTCACACTACAGACTAAAGTGCATTATACAGTCACACTGACTGAAGGCCAAATTGTAAAAATCAAAATTCAATCAAGCCAAACACCTGGGTTTTGTAGGACTACATGGTATTTTAATCAAGAACTGATCAGAAACAATTATCAGACAGTCTAATCAGATTTTTAATTCTTACCATTTAAATGTAATCAGTATGAGAAGGATATTTGACCTGCACAGCTCTAAAACTGGTGCTATTATGGTGATTTACCGGTTGTTTGAAAAACGCCATACTGTATATAAAAGAATGTGAATGATCTCAAAGTCACCAGATTCCAGCAAAGTAAAATTCATCCAGTTGCAAGTTGCTGTCACAATGGCCCTCATTTCGAGTTGTTCGCTCGCTAGCTGCTTTTAGCAGCATTGCAAATGCTAGGCCGCCACCCTCTGGGAGTGTATCTTAGCATAGCAGAATAGCGAACGAAAGATTAGCAGAATTGCTACTAAATAATTTTTTGCAGTTTCTGAGTAGCTCCAGACCTACTCCTAGATTGCGATCAGCTCAGTCCGTTTAGTTCCTGGTTTGACGACACAAACACGCCCTGCGTTCGGCCAGCCACTCCCCCGTTTCTCCAGACACTCCTGCCTTTTAGCCTGACATGCCTGCGTTTTTTAGCACACTCCCGGAAAACACTCAGTTACCACCCAGAAACGCCCCTTTCCTGTCAATCACACACCGATCAGCAGTGCGACTGAAAAGCGCCGCACGAACAACAACAAAACTGCTTAGTTTTTAGTTAAATAACTAAGCGCATGCACGCTGCGTACCATGCGCATGTGCATTTTGCAGCATATCGCAGCATAGCGAAAATCGGCAACGAGCGAACAACTCGGAATGACCACCAATATTTCTAATGTTAAATATATAAGTCGTTACATGTAATAGAGACTTTTCAACTCACTAGAAATGCACCAGAAAAAGTCTACAATTGAAATAATAAAACTGCCTATGGCCAGCGAAATAGCTGAATATAATATACAAAACACAGCTAGTTATCTTATGAAAGTAACTGATAATGGAATCCATTTGTAAATCCTGCCTGGGGTAATTTACAGGCTGCTTCTAGAGAAAACTTATTGACTGTGGGGACACTAGGTAATATATGGGTGAATCAGTGGTAGTGTGCACTGGTGGTAGTAATAATGCCACACAGCTGATACTAATATGGGTAAAACCGAGTGCAGGCATGTTCATTTTTATTTTATTTTGCCAAGTGTTGTCACGGCTGCTTCAAATCAAGGCTCTATAAGGCCTACAGGAGTTGTGTGAGTCTCACAAGCCAGCTCTTGTACCTGAAAGGTAAGTACATATTACTGCATTGCAATGTTGTGTGGGTATATATGGTAGTGTAGGGACTTGCAGAGAATTGGGGTCCCTTGATGATGAGATGAAAGGTTAAATGTATTTATCAAAATATGACCAAAATCCCCATGCTTTGATTTGCTACATACAGATGTGTCCTCCTACATCTAGCCTCAAAATGACATGCAGCGCGAGATGCCTGGCGGGAGTGTGCCACCAGATCCTGTGCAACTCTGTTAGCGTTGGGTGCCTTTTTTTTGCCAAAAATGCATCTTAGTCATGCCGTAGTGTGACTAGGATGCACCAGGAGACTGTGCTGATTAATCTGATATGATCTGTTCTGTGTGCGACTGTGTCCGCATATGAAGCACAATGGAACTTGGCATGGAAAAAATGGTGCTATATAGTAGCACTTCATATACAGCTTCAGTCATACACAGATATACAAATTTCCCATATCAAATTAATTAGCACTGTCTCATGGTGCATCCTAGCCGCGTCAAATTGCAACTAACACACATTTGTTAATAAAAAACTAAAAAAAAAAGACGGCTGTGCTATCAGAACCTGGGGTGCCGAAAGGGGCTGCTTGGTGTGATTGCAGCAATGAATGAAGACATCTGTACATGCAGATTTGGAGGATATCATTAACACCAATTACAAAAGTATTTCTGTTTTGTATACATATACAATACTGTGCAAAGTTTTAGGCAGGTGTGGAAAAAATGCTAGAAAGTAAGAATGCTTCCAAAAATATAAGTGTTAATAGTTTATTTTATCAATTAACAAAATGCAAAGTGAATGAACAGAAGAAAAACCTAAATCAAATCAATACTTGGTGTGACCACCCATTGCCTTCAAAACAGCATTAATTCTTCTAGGTACATTTGCGATTTTATAGGATTATAGTCAGGTGTATGATTAACCAATCATACCAAACAGGTGATAATGATCATCATTTTCATATGTAGGTTGAAACACAGTCATTAACTGAAACAGAAACAGTTGCGTAAGAGGCTTAAAACTGGGTAAGGAACAATGAAACTCTACAACTAAGGTAAGGTTGTGGAAGACAGTTTCATGTCACAGGTCATAAACCATGGCAAGACTGAGCACAGCAACATGATACAAGGTAGTTATATACTGCATTAGCAAAGTCTCTCCCATCTCCTCTTCAAAGAAGTATGGCCATAAGTGGTCTTCATAAAAGGATTGGAGTGTCAAAGTCAGAAAAATATCACGCTGCACATTGCCATATATGCACCTCATGCGTGTGCCCGCTGCACGTGCACAGGCCCTCCCGTGTGTGCGCATATTCGCAGTCACGTGCACGCTCAGGCGCACGGTATGTGCATTTACGGTAGAGTTTGTGCGCGTCTAGCATGCGACTCGATCGCTACATATTTAATCAAAATAATGTATTTTAGAAGTTAATATTCCCCTCAATAATGTCAGTAAATCAGTTTAATCTGTCGAATGCCAGATTATTGTCAATACAGGGGGATATGTTACAGAGTCTTTTTCTTGTGGTATTGGCTTCTGTAACCTGAAGCCTAATTAACATCCCTATACTGTAGCCTTGGCTAATTAGCAATTGAATAACCAAGATCACATGGCCAGCTCAGCTCACTGATACAGCTAGCCCACATGCTGTGAAAGACACACACTTCCTGTGGATCACACCCCCCCACAGCTGGAACGCAGGTATGATATATCCACTGGAAATCACAGGGCTCACTCACTCAGGACCAACCTAGCATCCAGAAGCATGGCTTGCTCATCACCAGGACTGATCTCCTTACTAAGGCTAAGTATTGTATACACATGGCTTAATGGCATAGAATAGTTAAATATGTGTTTGTGGTAAAGTAGTTGTGAAATGATTGGCATAGAATAGTTTGTTTGGAGATACAAATGGCTTAAGGTTAATGATGCTTGTGCAGTTATGTGATTGTTGTATGGTTGTGATGATACTCTATGAAATCTGTAATGAATTGGAACAGTAGACAATCTGTAGCATAGCATTTCTGGTATACATTTATGGATGGTGATTTATAACAGATTATAGTAGTTTTACATGATGCATCTTGCTGAAGGTTAGAAGTCAAAACATACTTCCTTTTATTACTGTAGTCATGTGCTTGTAGCAATAGCAGGCTGATACTTGTGGGTACCTGGTAATCTGGCCTTGTGATGGCTCATATGGACAGCATGAGATATGTGGTGCTGATTCTGGAAGGATAGCATAGTCAGCATACCATATGCTCTGGTTATGGAGATACTGTGTTGGCTTGAAATTGTGAAAGGTGATTTAGATGGTTTGGAATTGTAAAATCAGCACATATGCATTATATTGAAGCTTAGACATTTTGGAATATAGTGGAGTCTTATGTCTTCTGCTATGTGATTATGGTGTAGCAAAGAATGCCATGTGTTTGGACTTGCAAATCTAAAATGGCTGCTGGCATTCCCTTTTGAACCATATGTTACAGACTTTGGAATCATGGGAGTTTTTCCCAAAATGGAGTCTAGCTTCTGTCCCATGCGGTATTGTAGGGACCATTGTGTTGTTGCTGTGTGTTGTGTATATAGGGACAGCCAGCCTGGGTGAGCTCAAGTTTCTCAACACAAAGGTTCTCAGCATTGACTAACTGCGCAGCGATCATTCCCACATGTGTAAGTTCTCTGCAGACATTTTGTCTCTTATTAATGTTGTAAGCCATTCTCTCTCTCCTTCCCCTTAAATGTAATCGTGTCGTTATTGTATTTTATGTGTAGTAATTCGGTTAGGTATTTTATGTTATTTTTGTAGTGTATAACTTGTATTGTGTATTCTTTTGCAATTGAACGTTCATTCTCTCCCTTAAAGGTGTTAGAACCTTAGACCGGTATTTGAGTGTTTAATATATTGCTAAAGGGTTCTCAGAGCGTCACAGACGCTCATACAGCTTTTAAGCTAACAAGGTTACACTGTATTACATCTACACATTATCACTGCACAAAGGTTTACAGTATAAGTACATTCCTTAAGGTATAGTTATTAAAGTTTAATTCTGTAAGTATCTGCGACGCCTGTGTTCACACCTTGTGCACAGCGTCTGCTACGTTAAGGGCGTACCCTTGCGGTACTTTTTGCGCCAATTGCGTATTGTGTCTCCTAACCTTTTAGAGTGTTTTAAATAGGATAAATATATAGGCTTTATCAGGAGCCAAAAAGCCATACTTTCAGATGTGAAAACAACGCCAAGTAATTTAACGAAAACATAGGAAATGTTGTGCAGAAAATTGCAGGTGTTCTGGAGTCAAAATTTTAAACACTTGGCTATAAAAGAAGGCATTTTTTTCACTGAAGGGCTGGAGAGCAGTAGAATAATGAGTGTCTGCAGGCAACAATGAGGCATGATGGAGGTTCCTTGAAAGTTAGGGACTGCATTTTAGCAAATGGAGTGAGGGACTTGGTCAGGATGAATGGTGTACTCATTGCTGAGAAACACATGCAGTTAGTTATGCATGATTCTTTACCATCAGGGAGGCGTCTGATTGGTTCCAAATTTATACTGCAGCAGAACAATGACCCCAAAGATACAGCCAATGTAAATAAGAACTATCTTCAGGGTAAAGAAGAACAAGGAGTCCTGGAAGTAATGATATGGCCCACACAGTGCCCTGATCTCAACATTGGGATTACATGAAGAGACAGAAGGATTTGAGCAAGCCTACATCTGCAGAAGATCTGTGGTTAGTTCTCCAAAATGTCTGGAACAACCTCCCTGTTGAATTCCTTCAAAAACTGTGTGCAAATGCACCTAGAAGAATTAATGATATTTTGAAGGTGAAGAGTCGTCACACCAAATATTGATTTGATACAGATGTGTCTTATGTTCATTTACTTTGCATTTTGTTAATTGATAAAATAAAAATAAACCATTAACACTTCTTTTTCTGAAAGCATTTTTTCCACACTTGCCTAAAACTTGCACAGTGAGTACTATATATATATATATATATATAAGGGTTGATTCAAATTTTTTTCCAGCATCGATTTCTCAAAAAAAAGTTGCCTCTTTGGGCCAGGAGAGCGGAGAAAGCATTTTGAGGCAATCGAAGTATCAACAACATGTAAGTAATTCTTGCATAGTTATCGAGTCCGCTACATGAACTCCAAGAAGTGCCTTGGTCCGTCCTTAATTGAGCTGCTATTGCTTAGTTTAAACAACATTGGTATGTAAATGTAAAGTAATCACTTTATGATATCTTTCAATTTGGCTGAGGGCCTTTCAATAGATATATACAAACGTAATGTTTGTTTTGTGCAGGTCAGCCAGCAAGCATGGTTAAGACTACCAGTATAACGACAGCTCAGATCAGGTGCTCAAGTGCCAGACTGAAACACCCCAGAGATTTCTAGCAAGTATTTCTGATCCTTGCTCAGATCTGCAGACAAAATATCAGGCAAGCTACAACAGATTGCTTTGTAATGGACTACTGGGAGAGAATCACAAATCTTCAGTTTCGAACCGACAGGACCAGAGAATGATTTGGGCTAAGATGTGACCCCATCCATGACTTGAAAGAGTCCTGACACATCCTGGTAAGTATCTTCTCCCTACCCCTAGTTCTACTCCTAAACCTAAGACACCCCTCCTGAAGCCTAATCATAACCCCCTACAGCCTAACCCTAACCTCCACCAAAGCCTAAACCCAGCCTAATCATAACCCCCTACAGCCTGACCTTAACCTTCCCCACCACCACAGCCTAACCCTAACACTTCCCTTATGCCTATCCCCAATCCCTGTACTAACCTCTGGGATGTGTCTGGATTCTAGCCATCAGGATTCTGCTGTTAGCCTCCTGTTCGTATCCTGACTGCCTGTATTTTGACCGCATCCCATTCCTACATAATAACTGTTCTGAAAAATATTTAAAAACACTCCCCCAAAATACTTTGAACCAAAATTCTGAGTAAAAATTTATGATTCAATGGGTTTAATATTTATATGACCCCTTTATTTATGTGTGTGTGTTCAAGTTATACGCATTGTAGGACATCAGCAGTATAGTTGTATTAGGAATTATGGTCAAAATGTATCAAGCCTTAAAAAGTGATAAAGTGGAGAGGGATAAAGACCGATAAAGTACCAACCAACCAGCTCCTAACTGTCATTTTTCAAACACATCCTGTAACATGGCAGATAGGAAGCTGATTGGCTGGTACTTTATCACTCTTCAACACTATCCACTTTAACACTTTTGAAGGCTTACAATGTAATAATATATATATATATATATATATATATATATACACACACTGAGCAAATAGGTCCGACATGCCAAACATCCAATCCAGCCACTGGTGTGCCCTTGCAGGTAATTGATATTTATATAGATACAGTGACAATAGTATGTCTACGCCAATGTTTCGGAGACAACGTCCCACGTCTTCAGGAAGTACATGTGTATGTATATATATATATATATATATATATATATAATCTTCAAACTCCGGCACTCCATGTGTAATTCGACAGTACTGCGTCAGGTGCCCTCCACGTAACATGAAATCTCCAACAGCAGCACTCTGGTCTCTCTAATACAAATCACAGGACACGGAGACAAAAGTGATCCGTGTCCTATGATTTGTATTAGAGAGACCAGAGTGCCGCCGTTGGAGATTGTGTGTGCATATATATATATATATTTATTTTTTTTATTTTTTTTGTTAGTGTAGGTGTTTTCAATATTTACATGTGTGCTTCTGTTTCCTCTGTTCCTCTGTTTTCCTGTTTGTTCCTCTTTCTAGCAGTTCATTGCTTTAATTACCCACTTTAATGCAGTCAGCATTTGTCATGGTTGAGTGAATTCATTTTATCTCTTTTTTACATCTTCACAGAACATTTAGTTGTATAGTGCGTCCTTACTGAAACAAAGTAATCTTCATATGGCAGTAGAGGGTATTTCTATTTAGTAATCCACACTTGTCTATAAGAGCACATGACTTTCTAAAGCACATTAACTTTAATAACACTTTATACTGAACATTGTGCTTAAGGCATGTTTCAATGCATATGGAATAAGTGCTCTTATGTTACTGTTATTCATGGTTAGATAACATGAAACTGGAATTTTGTATTAAGAGAGTGAACCCACATAGGAATGTTTTAATGATGATAAAAATCATAGATTAAAATGACACAATATTGTGGATACTGTATTTGATTGGTTGACTGATACAGAATCCAGAACGTTGTCATACTTGTGGGTACTCCCACTTTCCAAGTGACTTTCTTTTGTTTTCTTTATGTTTTCAGTAGTGATGAGCGGGTTCGGTTTCTCGGAAACCCAATTCCCCCGAACTTCACCCTTTTTACACGGGTCCGAGCCATACTCGGATTCTCCTGTATGGCTCGGGTAACCCGAGCGCGCCCGAACGTCATCATCCCGCTGTCGGATTCTCGCGAGATTCGGATTTTATATAAGCAGCCGCGCGTCGCCGCCATTTTCACTCGTGCATTGCAAATGTTAGGGAGAGGACGTGGCTGGCGTCCTCTCCGTTATTGTTGAATTTGATTGTGCATTATTGCTTAATTCATTGTGAGGAGGACTGGGGAGCAGCTGTATAATATAGGAGGAGTACAGTGCAGAGTTTTGCTGATCAGTGACCACCAGTTATCCGTTCTCTGCCTGAAAAAAACGCTCCATATCTGTGTTCAGTGTGCTGCATATATATCTGTGCTCACACTGCTTAATTGTGGGGACTGGGGAGCAGCTGTATTATATAGCAGGAGTACAGTGCAGAGTTTTGCTGACAGTGACCACCAGTATACGTTGTCTGCCTGAAAAACACTCCATATCTGTGCTCAGTGTGCTGCTTTATTTTAATGTGGGGACTGGGGACCACCAGTATAATTAATATTATATAGGAGGAGTACAGTGCAGAGTTTTGCTGACAGTGACCACCATTATACGTTGTCTGCCTGAAAAACACTCCATATCTGTGCTCAGTGTGCTGCTTTATTGTGGGGACTGGGGAGTCGGGACCACCAGTATAATATTATATAGGAGGAGTACAGTGCAGAGTTTTGCTGACACAGTGACCACCAGTATACTATATATAGCAGTACGGTACGGAAGGCCACTGCTGTACCTACCTCTGTGTCGTCATTAAGTATACTATCCATCTACATTCTATACCTGTGGTGCATTTTAGTTTTGCAGTTTGCTGACACAGTGACCACCAGTATACTATATATAGCAGTACGGAAGGCCACTGCTGTACCTACCTCTGTGTCGTCATTCATTAAGTATACTATCCATCTACATTCTATACCTGTGGTGCATTTTAGTTTTGCAGTTTGCTGACACAGTGACCACCAGTATACTATATATAGCAGTACGGTACGGAAGGCCACTGCTGTACCTACCTCTGTGTCGTCATTAAGTATAATATCCATCTACATTCTATACCTGTGGTGCATTTTAGTTGTGCGCAGTATATATAGTAGTAGGCCATTGCTATTGATACTGGCATATAATTCCACACATTAAAATATGGAGAACAAAAATGTGGAGGTTAAAATAGGGAAAGATCAAGATCCACTTCCACCTCGTGCTGAAGCTGCTGCCACTAGTCATGGCCGAGACGATGAAATGCCATCAACGTCGTCTGCCAAGGCCGGTGCCCAATGTCATAGTAGAGAACATGTAAAATCCAAAAAACAAAAGTTCAGTAAAATGACCCAAAAATCTAAATTAAAAGCGTCTGAGGAGAAGCGTAAACTTGCCAATATGCCATTTACGACACGGAGTGGCAAGGAACGGCTGAGGCCCTGGCCTATGTTCATGGCTAGTGGTTCAGCTTCACATGAGGATGGAAGCACTCATCCTCTCGCTAGAAAAATGAAAAGACTTAAGCTGGCAAAAGCACAGCAAAGAACTGTGCATTCTTCTAAATCACAAATCCCCAAGGAAAGTCCAATTGTGTCGGTTGCGTTGCCTGACCTTCCCAACACTGGACGGGAAGAGCTTGCGCCTTCCACCATTTGCACCCCCCCTGCAAGTGCTGGAAGGAGCACCCGCAGTCCAGTTCCTGATAGTCAAATTGAAGATGTCACTGTGGAAGTACACCAGGATGAGGATATGGGTGTTGCTGGCGCTGGGGAGGAAATTGACAAGGAGGATTCTGATGGTGAGGTGGTTTGTTTAAGTCAGGCACCCGGGGAGACACCTGTTGTCCGTGGGACGAATATGGCCATTGACATGCCTGGTCAAAATACAAAAAAAATCAGCTCTTCGGTGTGGAATTATTTCAACACAAATGCGGACAACAGGTGTCAAGCCGTGTGTTGCCTTTGTCAAGCTGTAATAAGTAGGGGTAAGGACGTTAACCACCTCGGAACATCCTCCCTTATACGTCACCTGCAGCGCATTCATCATAAGTCAGTGACAAGTTCAAAAACTTTGGGTGACAGCGGAAGCAGTCCACTGACCACTAAATCCCTTCCTCTTGTAACCAAGCTCCTGCAAACCACCCCACCAACTCCCTCAGTGTCAATTTCCTCCTTACCCAGGAAAGCCAATAGTCCTGCAGGCCATGTCACTGGCAAGTCTGACGAGTCCTCTCCTGCCTGGGATTCCTCCGATGCATCCTTGAGTGTAACGCCTACTGCTGCTGGCGCTGCTGTTGTAGCTGCTGGGAGTCGGTCGTCATCCCAGAGGGGAAGTTGGAAGACCACTTGTACTACTTCCAGTAAGCAATTGACTGTCCAACAGTCCTTTGCGAGGAAGATGAAATATCACAGCAGTCATCCTGCTGCAAAGCAGATAACTCAGGCCTTGGCAGCCTGGGCGGTGAGAAACGTGGTTCCGGTATCCACCGTTAATTCAGAGGCAACTAGAGACTTGATTGAGGTACTGTGT
The DNA here is from genome assembly GCF_028390025.1 of Pseudophryne corroboree. Taxonomy (NCBI): domain Eukaryota; kingdom Metazoa; phylum Chordata; class Amphibia; order Anura; family Myobatrachidae; genus Pseudophryne; species Pseudophryne corroboree. Next base: position 458,874,644 of record NC_086447.1, on the reverse strand, counting down.
CCCCGGTACCAAATACCATCTAGGTTCCATTTCTCTAGGCAGGCGATACAGAAAATTTACACAGACGTCAGAAAAAGAGTCACCAGTGTCCTAAAAAATGCAGTTGTACCCAATGTCCACTTAACCACGGACATGTGGACAAGTGGAGCAGGGCAGACTCAGGACTATATGACTGTGACAGCCCACTGGGTAGATGTATTGCCTCCCGCAGCAAGAACAGCAGCGGCGGCACCAGTAGCAGCATCTCGCAAACGCCAACTCGTTCCTAGGCAGGCTACGCTTTGTATCACCGCTTTCCAGAAGAGGCACACAGCTGACAACCTCTTACGGAAACTGAGGAAGATCATCGCAGAATGGCTTACCCCAATTGGACTCTCCTGGGGATTTGTGACATCGGATAACTCCAGCAATATTGTGCGTGCATTACATCTGGGCAAATTCCAGCACGTCCCATGTTTTGCACATACATTGAATTTGGTGGTGCAGAATTATTTAAAAAACGACAGGGGCGTGCAAGAGATGCTGTCAGTGGCCCGAAGAATTGCGGGCCACTTTCGGCATTCAGCCACCGCATACAGAAGACTGGAGCACCACCAAACAATCCTGAACCTGCCCTGCCATCATCTGAAGCAAGAGGTGGTAACGAGGTGGAATTCAACCCTCTATACGCTTCAGAGGATGGAGGAGCAGCAAAAGGCCATTCAAGTCTATACATCTGGCCACGATATAGGCAAAGGAGGGGGAATGCACCAGACTCAAGTGCAGTGGAGAATGATTTCAACGTTGTGCAAGGTTCTGCAACCCTTTGAACTTGCCACACGTGAAGTCAGTTCAGACACTGCCAGCCTGAGTCAGGTCATTCCCCTCATCAGGCTTTTGCAGAAGAAGCTGGAGACATTGAAGGAGGAGCTAAAACAGAGCGATTCCGCTAGGCATGTGGGACTTGTGGATGGAGCCCTTAATTCGCTTAACCAGGATTCACGGGTGGTCAATCTGTTGAAATCAGAGCACTACATTTTGGCCACCGTGCTCGATCCTAGATTTAAAACCTACGTTGTATCTCTCTTTCCGGCAGACACAAGTCTGCAGAGGTTCAAAGACCTGCTGGTGAGAAAATTGTCAAGTAAAGCGGAACGTGACCCATCAACTTCTCCTCCTTCACATTCTCCCGCAACTGGGGGTGTGAGGAAAAGGCTAAGAATTCCGAGCCCACCCGCTGGCGGTGATGCAGGGCAGTCTGGAGCGAGTGCTGACATCTGGTCCGGACTGAAGGACCTGCCAACGATTACTGACATGTCGTCTACTGTCACTTCATATGATTCTCTCACCATTGAAAGAATGGTGGAGGATTATATGAGTGACCGCATCCAAGTAGGCACATCAGACAGTCCGTACGTATACTGGCAGGAAAAAGAGGCAATTTTGAGGCCCTTGCACAAACTGGCTTTATTCTACCTAAGTTGCCCTCCCTCCAGTGTGTACTCCGAAAGAGTGTTTAGTGCAGCCGCTCACCTTGTCAGCAATCGGCGTACGAGGTTACTTCCAGAAAATGTGGAGAAGATGATGTTCATCAAAATTAATTATAATCAGTTCCTCCGTGGAGACATTCACCAGCAGCAATTGCCTCCACAAAGTACACAGGGACCTGAGATGGTGGATTCCAGTGGGGACGAATTAATAATCTGTGAGGAGGGGGATGTACACAGTGAAAGGGGTGAGGAATCGGAGGATGATGATGAGGTGGACATCTTGCCTCTGTAGAGCCAGTTTGTGCAAGGAGAGATTGATTGCTTCTTTTTTTGGTGGGGGCCCAAACCAACCAGTCATTTCAGTCACAGTCGTGTGGCAGACCCTGTTGCTGAAATGATGGGTTCGTTAAAGTGTGCATGTCCTGTTTATACAACATAAGGGTGGGTGGGAGGGCCCAAGGACAATTTCATCTTGCACCTCTTTTTTCTTTCATTTTTCTTTGCATCATGTGCTGTTTGAGGACAATTTTTTTGAAGTGCCATCCTGCCTGACACTGCAGTGCCACTCCTAGATGGGCCAGGTGTTTGTGTCGGCCACTTGTGTCGCTTAGCTTAGTCACACAGCGACCTTGGTGCGCCTCTTTTTTTCTTTGCATCATGTGCTGTTTGGGGACAATTTTTTTGAAGGGCCATCCTGCCTGACACTGCAGTGCCACTCCTAGATGGGCCAGGTGTTTGTGTCGGCCACTTGTGTCGCTTAACTTAGTCACACAGCGACCTTGGTGCGCCTCTTTTTTTCTTTGCATCATGTGCTGTTTGGGGACTATTTTTTTGAAGTGCCATCATGCCTGACACTGCAGTGCCACTCCTAGATGGGCAGGTGTTTGTGTCGGCCACTTGTGTCGCTTAGCTTAGCCATCCAGCGACCTCGGTGCAAATTTTAGGACTAAAAATAATATTGTGAGGTGTGAGGTGTTCAGAATAGACTGGAAATGAGTGGAAATTATGGTTATTGAGGTTAATAATACTATGGGATCAAAATGACCCCCAAATTTTAAGATTTAAGCTGTTTTTTAGCGTTTTTTGAAAAAAACACCCGAATCCAAAACACACCCGAATCCAACCAAAAATTTTCGGTGAGGTTTTGCCAAAACGCGTCCGAATCCAAAACACGGCCGCGGAACCGAATCCAAAACCAAAACACAAAACCCGAAAAATGTCCGGTGCACATCACTAGTTTTCAGTCATCTAGAACCTGGTAAGAGGCTGACATTCCCCTAGTTAGTGACTTTGTTATTTATGCTGTAAACTGAGGCAGATTTAGACCTCATTGAGCCATAAACACAGGGCGGGTGCAAGGTCTCTCTGCACCCTAGCCAAAGTTTCAACCTATCACTCGCTCACCTGCAGACCCTCAGGAGCCATAGTTACATCTGCCTTCTATGTGCCTTCGCATGACCTGATGTTACACGTGTCAGCATGGAGGAAGCAATGAGACATTATATGGTACAGCCTGATAGCAGCAGTAGCACCTGACTAGACCCACAGCAGCAGCCAGCGCAGTGTAAAAGGAGGAGGCTGCATACAGAGACATCCTTCGTTTTTTTGCTAGATGAATTAAGTGCCGCCCTCCAGAGGCCGGCATCCCTAGGCAGCCGCCTAAAGCTACCTAATGGTAGAGCCGGCCTTGCATAAACAAGCCACTGATTGAGGGCCTCCTTCCTCAAACAATCCCCCCAAAGTCAGTCAGTGTATACCAAATCAATTATTCACATTACAACACACAGTAGTGCCACCTTATTCAGGTTACACTACATAGTAGTACTCCTTATACCCATTACACAGTAGTGCCACCTTATTCAGGTTACACTACATAGTAGTACCCCTTATACACATTACACAGTAGTTCCCCATCATACATAATGCCCACTGTAGTAGTGCTGCTTACACACAAAATGCCCACAGTAGTTGTGCTCCTTACACATTTAATGCCCAGAGGCGTGCGCAGGAACCGACATGGGGGTGCCACTCCGGGACTTCCCCCCCTCCACCGCGTTTCATTTGCAAAATTATGTGAATAAGATGCACAAGCAGCTTTTGCTGATTAAAAATATAGGCATATAGAATATAGGCATGCCGCATATAATTTTAATCTGCATCTTATATACACAGCGATGCAAATAAGACTCATTTTTGGCAAAAAAAGATGTTTAATGCTATCTGAATTGCAAGGGACCTGTCAGTTCACTCAAGCCAGGTATCTCCCACTGCAATGCGAATTGAGGCTGGATGTATGAGGACACATCTAAGACTGCTTACCTGACAAAGGGGGTAATTCAGATCTGATCGCAGCAGAAAATTTGTTAGCTAATGGGCAAAGCCATGTGCACTGAAGGTGGGTCAGATACTACATGTGTAGAGAGAGTTAGATTTGGGTGGGTTATATTGTTTCTGTGCAGGGTAAATACTGGCTGCTTTATTTTTACACTGCAATTTAGATTTCAGTTTGAACCCACCCCACCCAAATCTAACTCTCTCTGCACATGTTATATCTGCTCCCCCTGCAGTGCACATGGGCCCTCATTCCGAGTTGTTCGCTCGTTGCCGATTTTCTCTATTTTGCGAGTAGTCTCTTACTGAGCATGCGCAATGTTCGCAGAGCGCATGCGCTTAGTTATTTTACTCAACAGTTAGGTATTTTACTCACTGCATTACGAGAAATTTTCTTCGTTCTGGTGATCGGAGTGTGATTGACAGGAAGTGGGTGTTTCTGGGCGGAAACTGACCGTTTTATGGGTGTGTGTGAAAAAACGCTGCCGTTGCTTCACTTCTGAGGATGGGGAGCATGTAGCCCCGAAATGTCGGACAATGAAACAAGCTTCTTTTGAAAATCTGCAGTGCCGTGCCGTGACTATACACCCGTCACTAGGTGTTTATCACTAGGACTGTGCATAATTCTGACAAGGGCAAACAGGTAACATTTACTATATCAACGTGGGGTGCCAAACTGAACATCTGATATATATATAGATATATGAATACATCTATATAAACCCAGGCTCGGACCGGGCCACCGGGGAGCCGAGGAGATCACCGGTAGGCCCCACTGGTTCGTAGCCACGCCCTCTTTTGTGTGAGGGCGGGGCTTACCAGAGTTGGACCGAGGTGCAGGAGAGGCGCGCTGCCAGGCCCTCAGACAGAGCAGCAGGAGTGGTCGCAGCACCCTAGTGGCGGCGGCGACTGTGTGGACTTTGGTGATTGCTGGTGGGGAGTCAGGGCAGCAGCGGCCTCTGTGCACGGCATACCTGCAGCCAGTCCCCTCAGCTCTCCGACCGGGCCCTTACACATAGGAGGGAGGCCCCCATCCGGCTGCTCCTCCATCCCCAGCAGCATCAGATTTCTGTCTACCATCAGCAGAGCACAGGCTCGGACAGGGGCTGGGGATCAGAGTAATTCCCCGATGCTCTCCTTCTGCTTCGGTTTCATGACTCTGCCCCTTTCTGTAAGGGGTGGGGCTTGGCGGGCTGCGTTTGGAGGGGTGAGGACTGACCACGATGATATAATTAACCTCCCCCCAGGTCGCCCAGCAGGTCACATGATTGCTGTATTTATTAGGCTGGGAACTACTGTGATGTGAGGAATGCCTCAGCTTCCTCTTAGGTTTTAAGCCCCGCCCCTTTTCCTCCGCGAGTCTCCGCCCCTTTCCATCCTCTGTCCTTCTTCTACCTGTCCCTAATCACATCCCCTAGTCCCTGCCCCATCCTCCCCCCTGTCTGCCAGCTTCTGTGTGTCCCCTCCGTCTCGCTCCTCCTACTTTGGAGCTCTGCAGTGTACAGAGAGACCAGGCAGCTTTCTTCACGGTGAGGTAAGTGCATGGGGAGAGCAATGTGTGGATTAATGAGGTCCGGGCAGGGCCGGATTAAGGGTGGTGGGGGCCCAGGGCAACGTAGATTGTGGGGGCCCCCACCTATGATTTCTGGCACAGTCTCGCTCCCGGGGCCATACGCACGCACATACACACCCCCACATACATAAACATATACACACACACACACACACCCACACCCCTTCACTTAGAGTGCAGCTTGGAGCGCAGGCTGTCCAGCGGCTTGCAGTCACTGCCTTGCGGGATTTCCCTGTCCCGCGAGACTGACTGTACATGAGCTCCTCGGCGGTCACTGTTATTGAACAGCTGAGCCGCTGATGGAAGACTCCTACAAAACATAGGGTGAGGGCCCCTAATGTGTGAGGGCCCCGGGACGGCAGCCCCTCTAGCCCCTGCCTTAATCCAGCTCTGGATCTGGGGGTGTGGGTGGATTACTGTCATTGTCACCTGTGGGTGTGTATGTTAATTTGAATGGGGGGGGGGGGTTTGTATTGTTAATAATGAAGGTATATTACATTGAAGCTGATATAGCAATACTATGTGGGGGTAATAGGAGTGTTGTCAGGGCCAGACCGACCATCACGCTGCATTCGCAACAGAGTTTAGGTGTGTACACAAGGTGAGATTTGGGCTATGCCCGATTCTCACTGTGCAATAGGGACTGTGGTCGGTATCGCAAGCCTAGATGACTGTGCTTGCGATACTGACTATGTGGGATTTTGGCTAAGTTTCAGTTTTGACTATCTTTTCTACGAGATAGTCAAAATTGACTTGCCTGCACAGTGTATCTAGGCTTGCGAATCCAACCTCGCGGGACCGCGCATTGGCATCGCATCGGGATCGCAAGGTGACTTTTACCTTGCGATCTGCACTAACTTTCCTTGCAATTTTGACTATATAGTCAAAATCGCAAGCAAATATCTCACCGTGTGTACACACCTTAAGGCGCCAGAGTGGGGAGGACGCCGGGTAGCCTGGTCCATGCCCCCCTGCTGCAACCTGGACTCAATTTCCCCACTATGGAAATAAGTCACACCAAATTCTGTCCGATAGCATTAGAGGCACGCTTTGCAGGTAGGCACAACCTCCAACCTGGCGCCTCTGTACTAGCACAGCTTCCCGCGCAGTCTTCCTCTCCAGGCTTCCCCACTGGCACTGTATGTGCCATCTATTTCTAGATGCAGGGACAGGGATGTACAGAGGAAGAGTTGCAGCTACTACGGGTTGCAGCCACATCAGACGGATGGAGGGCAGCACCTGCCAAACAATTACTAAGGGTAAGAAGCCTTCCCCTTCCAGCTACACAGCCCTTTCTTCTTCTCTCCCCTTGTTCCCAAATACCCCCCACATTGCTCCTCCATCCCATCCATGTTCCTCCCCCCTTGCCCCCCACCACACAGCCTGCTGTGCTGTCAGCCAGGCACTGGAAGACTCTGAACAGCCTGCACTCTACCTACTACATCCCGCACTCTATCCCCCTATCAATCACAACCCACCCTCTGTCCCCACGCTCTGTTCTCTACTTGTCACAATCCGCCCTCTGTCCACTAGCTGCCACAGTCCATGCTATATCCCCTACCTGTCACAGTCTGCCCTCTACCCAATAGCTGTCACAGTGCACGCTTTATCCCCTACCTGTCACAGTCCGCCCTCTGCCCACTAGCTGCCACAGTCCATGCTCTATCCCCTACCTGTCACAGTCTGCCCTCTACCCAATAGCTGTCACAGTGCACGCTTTATCCCCTACCTGTCACAATCTGCCCTCTGCCCACTAGCTGCCACAGTCCATGCTCTATCCCCAACCTGTCACAGTCTGCCCTCTACCCAATAGCTGTCACAGCGCACGCTTTATCCCCTACCTGTCAGAGGGCCTAATTCAGACCTGATCGCTCGCTAGCTATTTTTTGCAGCGCTACGTTCAGATAGTCGCCGCCTATAGGGGAGTGTATTTTCGCTTTGCAAGTATGCGATCACTTGTGCAGTCGAGCGGGACAAAACAGTTTTGTGCAATTTCTGAGTTGCCCAGAACTTACTCAGCCGCTGCGATCACTTCAGCCTGTCCAGGCCCGGAATTGACGTCAGACACCCGCCCTGCAAACGCTTGGACACGCCTGCGTTTTTCCAACCACTCCCTGAAAACGGTCAGTTGCCACCCATGAACGCCTTCTTCCTGTCATTCTCCTTGCGATCAGCAGTGCAAATAGATTCTTCGTTAAATCCATTGATGTAGACCCGTACGACGCGCCTGTGCATTGCGGTGCATACACATGCGCAGTTCGGACCTGATCGCAGCGCAGCAAAAACACCTAGCATTCGATCAGGTCAAAATGACCCCCACAGTCCACCCTCTGCCCAATAGCTGTCACAGCCCACACTCTATCCCCTACCTATCACAGTTCACCTTATGCCCATTAGCTGTCACAGCCCGTGCCCCTATCCTCTAACTGCCCGCCCTCCGCCCTCTACCTGTCACATCCTGTCACATCCCGCCCTTTGCCCCCTACCTGTCACATCCCGCGCTCTGCCCCTACCTGTCACATCCCGCCCTCTGCCCCCTACCTGTCACATCCCGCCCTCTGCCCCCTACCTGTCACATCCCGCCCTCTGTCCCCTACCTGTTAAATCCTGCCCTCTGCCCCCTACCTGTCACAGCCTGCCCTCAGCCATATGTGTTTATGTTTTCACTTTGAGTCCCCAATCCACACCTGATGGCTAGACTTTCACACTGGTGAGGTTAAAATCAGAGCGGTTACCAGCCTCCTTTCCCACAGTAAAGTATGTTTATATGTCCCCAATTAAACAGGAACTGCATATTATGAACCAATTGCAGTACTTTAAATAGAAATCAGTTTGCACTATTTTGTTACAGCACTAAGGGGGTAATTCTGAGTTGATCGCAGCAGCAAGTTTGTTAGCAATTGGGCAAAACCATGTGCACTGGAGGGAGGGCAGATATAACATTTGTAGAGAGAGTTAAGGCCAGTACTCACTGGCCGATGCAGGAGAGATGTGTGCTGAGCGAACCGCGGGTGGAGATGGGGGGGGGGGGCGCTCATTTCACCCAGCGGGTGAAATGAGCGACCCGCTAGGTTGGCCTGCACGGCAGGCCAATCTAGCACCAGCGATAGCGATGCGCGGAGCTGCGCATCGCTATCGCTGTAGGGGCTACACACGGAGCGATCAGACTTAAAAATTGCTTAGATTTTAAGCAGCGATCGCTCCGTGAGTACCCCCCCTTTAGATTTGGGTGGGTTATTTTATTTCTGTGCAGGGTAAATACTGGCTGCTTTATTTTTACACTGCAATTTAGATTTCAGTTTGAACACACCCCACCCAAATCTAACTCTCTCTGCACATGTTATATCTGCCCCTCCTGCAGTGCACATGGTTTTGCCCAATTGCTAACAAAATTGCTGCTGCGATCAACTCAGAATTAGGCCCTAAGTGCCATCCCTAAGAGGTGGGGCAAGAACATCAGACATTCACTGCATTAATGTATATGGTTGTGTAATTATATGTTTATATGTGGTTTATTTACTGTATGTGATTTATTAAGGATTGTGCTTAACTGTGACCATTTTACTTTCTAGAACCAACATATAATGCTTTGAAATAATGGTATTAAGAGTGCATACAGTACAGATTTTAGAATCTTATTAAATTAGTTTTTATTTAAACAACTCACATTTGGAAATATTTTGTTGTGCCCAAAGTCCACTTGACCCCAGCCATGGAGACAAGGTTTTTTTTTTTTTTTTACGTGGATCTGGCTTTTTCAGTGTTTATGTGGATCTGGCTTTATGTGGGTGGGGGACCAGTTTGTGCCCCACCCACGTTGTAGCTCCTCCCACAATATCCATATTGAGGGGCGCCAAAATCTATATTCGCTTACCCAAAAAATTAGGCGCCGGCCGGTAGGTCAGAGCACCACCATGTCCCAGCAGCAGAGTCGGACTGAAGGGCACTCCTCGGCCCTCAGACACAGGAGCAGCAGGCAGCGGGAGCAGCAGCAGAGCCCGGGTGGCGGCGGTGAGCAGCACTGTGGGGGCATATGTGTATCTGTCACTGCTGGGGGCGTATGTGTATCTGGCACTGCACTGCTGGGGGCATATGTGTATCTGGCACTCTACTAGGGGCAGTATATGTAACTGGCACAACGGGGGCGTATGTGTATCTGCCACTGCTGAGTCGTATATGTATCTGGCACTACTGGGGGCGTATATATATCTGGCACTACTGGGGGCGTATATGTACCTGGCCCTACTGGGGGCGTATGTGTATCTGGCACTGCTGGGGTCATTATTTGAATCTGGCACTATACTGGGGTATCTACTGTTCTCTCCCGGTGTAAGCAAGGCGCATATACTACTGCTCCATTCTGGTGTAATCGAAGCGCATATACTACTGCTCTCTCCTGGAGTAATCCAGGTACATATATACTGCTCTCTCCTGGTGTAACCAGGGCACATATACTACTGTTCTCTCCTGGTGTAACCCAGGCACATACACAACAGTTTGAAGTGGGCAGCGAGGTAGAGCTCTTTTTCTTTATATACTATGCTAGGTGGTGCCTATAATGTCTGGCCACTCCTCTCTGGTCACATGGCCACACCTCTTCCAGCATATGGCAACGTCCCTTGGTGGGCCCCTGTGATTGCATTTCCTTGGTGGGCCCTTCATGCCCCAGTCCGACACTGTATAAACCCCCATGTGTGTGTGTGCACACATACAGAGCCAAGGAAGACATTCAGAGGGATAGAGAGAGAGAGAGAGAGAGAGAGAAAGAGAGAGAGAGAGAGAGAGAGAGAGAGGGAGGAATGGAGAGAAGGGGGGCGGGGTATGGGGGAGAGAGAGAGAGAGACACACATTGTGACACACTATGGCTAATATTTGTCACTTAGGGACATTGTCTGTGATGGTCTGCTTTTGCTTTGCAACTATTATGGTGAAAACTGTTCTCTGCACTTAAATGTAGGTGCAATGGAACTGTTACCACACTGTTGTTCTATATCTTAAAAGTAATCCTCTGAAGGCAGGTCTCTCTCGGTTAAGAAATAACTAATTATTTTGTGGACTCTTACGGATGAGCCTCTTATTCAAAATGAGGTCACTTTTTAGATATTAAATCTTCCTGTGCCTGAACAGTGGTAGAGCGTATTGATTACCTCTAATTGCTAAACCACTGTTACAAATTTTATTATTTAAGATATTTTCACCCACTCTGGACTAAAGTGTTAAAAGATGATGTTTACATTTACATTGCAACATATGAAGTAGACTAGTTCATGGTCAGACTTGTATTGCTTCAAGATAATTAAGGTAATTAAACTCTCTTTACATTTATCTCAATCTAATCTTATTTTAAACATTGATCAGAAATTGCTAAACATATAAGTGATAATCTGTCATGCTTGATATTTTTAATATTTATTCATTAATAGTTATATTTTAATTACATACAGAAATATTTCTAAAAAAAGAGTGCCCCCACACAGAGGTGAAACTTCCTGTCCCCCTGCTCTCTTGCAGGGACAATCTCTTGTGATATTATTGTCATTTTCCTCAGGGGAGTACCACCAACACCTTGATAACTGTGATTTTCTATTGAATAACCACATGCTAATAGTTGGTATCAGTATAAACACTATAATTTTATTAAGCAAGCAGTGCGGGATCATCCCAACTCTCTCCCACTCAGAAGCATAGCCATCATCTGCAAGGGTCATCCACACAAAGCTGGAGTTGGGTTTCAATGGAGGTGGGCAGGGAAGAGGCTGAAGCTTTGCTTAGGGTGCATTGAGACCTTACACTGGCCCAGCCCTAGCCAAAAGCGCCCTGCACCGCAAGGAGCAATGGTGTTTAGGCAGGCAGTGAGACAATGTGGCTCATCATCCTACTGCTGCTCCACTCTCCCGACCTGGCTGCTTCCCTTCTCTGAGGCTGCATCACGTTCCTGGGCTGCTGCTGACCACAAAACAAGCAGCATAGCTGCTCTGGGAGGGGGGTTTGGGGAGAGTGAGAGAAGGGAATGATGAAAAGGAGGAGTGAGGTGGAAAGGCTCTATCTGGCATAATGTGTATAAGGGGCTCTACCTGGTGTAATGAATATAAGGAGCTTTACCTGACATAATGTGTATAAGGGGCTTTACCTGGCATAATGTGTATAAGGGGCTTTACCTGGCATAATGTGTATAAGGGGATCGAAATGGCATAATGTGTATTAGAGGCTCTAACTGGCATAATGTGTATAGGAGGTCTACTTGGCATAATGTGTATAAGGGGATATACTTGACATAATGTGCATAGTGGACTCTACCTGGTATACTGTGTATAAAGGGCTCTATCTGGCATAATATGTATAAGGGACTTTACTTGGCATAATGTGTACAAGGGATTTTACCTGGCATAATGTATATAAGGGGCTCTACCTGGCATAATGTGTATAAGGGGCTCTGGCATAATGTGTACACAGGGATTTACCTGACATAATGTGTGTAAGGAGCTCTACCTGGCATAATGTGTATAGGGGGCTCTACTTGGCATAATGTGTATAAGGGGCTCTACCTGGCATGTGTATAAGAGGCTCTACTTGGCTCTGTATAAGGGATTCTACCTGGCATAATGTGTATAAGGCTTTACCTGGCATAATGTGTATAAGGGGCTTTACCTGGCATAATGTATAAAAGGGGCTCTACCTCTACCTGGCATAATGTGTATAAGGGACTTTACCTGGCATAACCTATATAAGGAGCTCTACCTGGCATAATGTGTATAAGGGATTTTACCTGCCATAATGTATATAAGGTGCTCTACCTGACATAATGTATATAAGGGATTTTACCTGGCATAATGTATATAAGGGGCTTTAACAGGCATAATGTGTATAAGGGGCTCTACCTGGCATACTGTGTATAAGGGGCTCTACCTGGCATATATATATAGGAGCTCTACTTGGTATAATATGTATAAGGGGCTATATTTGGCATGTGTATAAGGGGCTCACCCCAGCATATGTATAAAGGGCTCTACCTGGCATAATGTGTATAAGGGGCTTTACCAGGTATAACGTGTATAAGGGTCTCTACCTGGCATAATGTGTATAAGGGATTTTACCTGGCATAATGTACATAAAGGGCTCTACTTGGCATAATGTGTATAAAGGGCTATGCTTGGCATAATGTGTATAAGGGGCCATACCTGGCATAATGTATAAAATGGGCTCTACCTGGCATAATGTGTATAATTGGCAAGCCCTAGCATAATGTGTATAAGGTTCTCTACCTGGCATAATATGTATAAGGGGTTCTACCTGTCATAATGTGCATAAGGAATTTTACCTGGCATAATGTATATAAAGTGCTCTACTTTTCATAATGCATATAAGGGGCTCTACGTGGCATAACGTGTATAAGAGGCTTTACCTGGCATAATGTATATAAGGGGCTCTACCTAGCATAATATGTATAAGGGGCTCACCCTAGCATAATATTTATAAGGGGCTCTACTTGGCATAATGTGTACATGCTGCTGTATCTGGGATAATTTGTGTAAGGGGCTTTTTAACTGGCATAATGTGTGTAAGGGGCTTTTTACACATAATGTGTGTAAGGGGCTGCAATAATGTATATAGGGGCTTTACCTGGCATAAAGTTTGTTTGCTGGCATAAAGTTTATAAGGGGATCTACCTGGCATAATGTGTATAAGGGGCTTTACCTGGCATTATGTGTACAAAGTGCTTTACCAGGCATAATGTGTGTAAGGGGCTCTTCTATGGTGCAACATGTATAAGGGGCTCTACTGTGCTGTAATGTGTATACGTGGCTCTAGGCTCTACTGTGGTGTAACATGTATTAGGGGCTCTACTGTGTGGTGTAACATGAATAATGGACACTACTGTGTGGAGTAATGTGAATAATGGACACTACTGTGTGGTGTGTTGTAATGTGATGGTGTGGTGTAACGGACACTGTGGTGCAGTGTAATGGGAAATGGTACTATTCTGTGGCCATGCCCCTTCCCCATGAAGCTATGCCTCTATATTTTTGTTGCTCACCTTATTCGCACACTGTCTTAATTTTGAATATGGAGGAAGGGGGCACCAATTTTCTTTCTGGGACAGGGCATCAAACGTCTAGTTATGGCTCTGGGTATTGGTGAACCACACATTATGCTGTGAAACAGCACAGATTGCACAGATTGTACTTATAATATACCACAGTCAAATTCTTACAGACAAGGAACATTTTGTATCATAACACACTGTAAGATGCACTGACATTTTTACACTTTACCATTCTAATAATTATTGTAGGAAACACCAACATGAGAAGAAGCAAAGATTCAGTATGCTTTTCTGGGAGGAAGCTGAATAATAAGAACGGTATCATCTACAACTGGACATTGAAAAACTTTGAAAACATTTTGTCACTGAAGTAAGGTAGGAGTGCCCATACTTTTGTACTTTCCTGTATTTCCATATTATGCATAAAGTTGTGCTATTCTATCATCATAATACATTTTAGACTGTCATCACATTCCAAAGAATTTCAAGCTTTATGGTTTAGATATAAATTTGAAATCATATGCTTATCTATTTTTGGACAACCCTTTTTAATTGCATATTTCCACAATATATATCAAATAGAGAGCTGCCCAGGCCTCCTCATTACCTGAGGCAAGGAGACATATTGGGTGGAATTCAAATGTTTGAAAAGTCGGTTGGGTGTCTGTTTTTTCCTGTCTATTAGATAGGAAAAAAACAGACTCCCAACTGACTTTTCAAACATTTGACTCTCCCCCATTGTATCTATCTACAGTATGGAGGCCTCCTTATTACTTGAAGCAAGGAGACATATTGTATCTATCTACAGTATGGGGGGATGCTGGCCCGAACTGTGATATTTTTTTAAAGGGGCAACCAGTTACAAGGCAAAACCATGCCTTGAAAGTGATTGCCCCTATAAAAAAGTCAGAGTTTGGCAAGCATGCCGTACGGCCACTGAACTCGGACGGCATTACATGCCGTCCATTGTATCTATCTACAGTATGGATCACAATAGTGCTCTATGGAAGATCTTCTGTAGTGCTATTATAGACCTTGGAATGGGCTGTAGTGTACATAGTTTTACTATTCATTACTTTGTGACTCTTCTTTATTAATGTAATCTTTCCTAAAATCACCTTATAATATTTCTTGGGCACATAAGCGACTATAAACTTGATATATTTTCATATCTCCCAACTGTCTCACTGAACTCTGGCATTGCTGCAAAGCAGCAGAAAATTGATGTCGGGCGCATGCGCCCGTCAGCCTTGCTGCCCCCAGTATGTCAAGAAATGGGGGCGTGGCTCAATGGTTAGGCATTCCTGCAAGGCCACACCTCTTGTTGCTAAGCCACATGCCTAATTTTGGACCCGCACCAGAGGAATTAATGAAGTGATTGCCGGCTGCATATAGTCCCACTCGGCATGCTGGGATGGAACATGACACATCACAGAAAAAATTAACATGGCTACACTATGACTATTGAATGTTTTGATTTTTTTTTTTACCCTACAGGATGGAGGTCCATGTCTCCAACCAACAACTAGTAAAATAGTGGCATCCTTCTTATAAGACCTCATTAGTACCACAGTGTAAATAGGAAATAGTGTAGTTTCCAAATCATATTGTGCATAAGACATTTTATAGAAGTTAAATAGGAAATTTGCCTCTAATAGAACCTTCTCAACCTATTAAATCTCATTGAAATAATCATGAAATCATTAGAGATGAGCGCCTGAAATTTTTCGGGTTTTGTGTTTTGGTTTTGGGTTCGGTTCCTCGGCCGTGTTTTGGGTTCGACCGCGTTTTGGCAAAACCTCACCGAATTTTTTTTGTCGGATTCGTGTGTGTTTTGGATTCGGGTGTTTTTTTAAAAAAACACTAAAAAACAGCTTAAATCATAGAATTTGGGGGTCATTTTGATCCCATATTATTATTAACCTCAAAAACCATAATTTCCACTCATTTTCAGTCTATTCTGAATACCTCACACCTCACAATATTATTTTTAGTCCTAAAATTTGCACCAAGGTCGCTGGATGACTAAGCTAAGCGACACTAGTGGCCGACACAAACACCTGGCCCATCTAGGAGTGGCACTGCAGTGTCACGCAGGATGTCCCTTCCAAAAAACCCTCCCCAATCAGCACATGACGCAAAGAAAAAAAGAGGCGCAATGAGGTAGCTGACTGTGTGAGTAAGATTAGCGACCCTAGTGGCCGACACAAACACCGGGCCCATTTAGGAGTGGCACTGCAGTGTCACGCAGGATGTCCCTTCCAAAAAACCCTCCCCAATCAGCACATGACGCAAAGAAAAAAAGAGGCGCAATGAGGTAGCTGACTGTGTGAGTAAGATTAGCGACCCTAGTGGCCGACACAAACACCGGGCCCATTTAGGAGTGGCACTGCAGTGTCACGCAGGATGGCCCTTCCAAAAAACCCTCCCCAATCAGCACATGACGCAAAGAAAAAAAGAGGCGCAATGAGGTAGCTGACTGTGTGAGTAAGATTAGCGACCCTAGTGGCCGACACAAACACCGGGCCCATTTAGGAGTGGCACTGCAGTGTCACGCAGGATGTCCCTTCCAAAAAACCCTCCCCAATCAGCACATGACGCAAAGAAAAAAAGAGGCGCAATGAGGTAGCTGACTGTGTGAGTAAGATTAGCGACCCTAGTGGCCGACACAAACACCGGGCCCATTTAGGAGTGGCACTGCAGTGTCACGCAGGATGTCCCTTCCAAAAAACCCTCCCCAATCAGCACATGACGCAAAGAAAAAAAGAGGCGCAATGAGGTAGCTGACTGTGTGAGTAAGATTAGCGACCCTAGTGGCCGACACAAACACCGGGCCCATTTAGGAGTGGCACTGCAGTGTCACGCAGGATGTCCCTTCCAAAAAACCCTCCCCAATCAGCACATGACGCAAAGAAAAAAAGAGGCGCAATGAGGTAGCTGACTGTGTGAGTAAGATTAGCGACCCTAGTGGCCGACACAAACACCGGGCCCATTTAGGAGTGGCACTGCAGTGTCACGCAGGATGTCCCTTCCAAAAAACCCTCCCCAATCAGCACATGACGCAAAGAAAAAAAGAGGCGCAATGAGGTAGCTGACTGTGTGAGTAAGATTAGCGACCCTAGTGGCCGACACAAACACCGGGCCCATTTAGGAGTGGCACTGCAGTGTCACGCAGGATGTCCCTTCCAAAAAACCCTCCCCAATCAGCACATGACGCAAAGAAAAAAAGAGGCGCAATGAGGTAGCTGACTGTGTGAGTAAGATTAGCGACCCTAGTGGCCGACACAAACACCGGGCCCATTTAGGAGTGGCACTGCAGTGTCACGCAGGATGTCCCTTCCAAAAAACCCTCCCCAATCAGCACATGACGCAAAGAAAAAAAGAGGCGCAATGAGGTAGCTGACTGTGTGAGTAAGATTAGCGACCCTAGTGGCCGACACAAACACCGGGCCCATTTAGGAGTGGCACTGCAGTGTCACGCAGGATGTCCCTTCCAAAAAACCCTCCCCAATCAGCACATGACGCAAAGAAAAAAAGAGGCGCAATGAGGTAGCTGACTGTGTGAGTAAGATTAGCGACCCTAGTGGCCGACACAAACACCGGGCCCATTTAGGAGTGGCACTGCAGTGTCACGCAGGATGTCCCTTCCAAAAAACCCTCCCCAAACAGCACATGACGCAAAGAAAAATAAAAGAAAAAAGAGGTGAAAGATGGAATTGTCCTTGGGCCCTCCCACCCACCCTTATGTTGTATAAACAAAACAGGACATGCACACTTTAACCAACCCATCATTTCAGTGACAGGGTCTGCCACACGACTGTGACTGATATGACGGGTTGGTTTGGACCCCCCCCAAAAAAGAAGCAATTAATCTCTCCTTGCACAAACTGGCTCTACAGAGGCAAGATGTCCACCTCATCATCACCCTCCGATATATCACCGTGTACATCCCCCTCCTCACAGATTATCAATTCGTCCCCACTGGAATCCACCATCTCAGCTCCCTGTGTACTTTGTGGAGGCAATTGCTGCTGGTCAATGTCTCCGCGGAGGAATTGATTATAATTCATTTTAATGAACATCATCTTCTCCACATTTTCTGGATGTAACCTCGTACGCCGATTGCTGACAAGGTGAGCGGCGGCACTAAACACTCTTTCGGAGTACACACTTGTGGGAGGGCAACTTAGGTAGAATAAAGCCAGTTTGTGCAATGGCCTCCAAATTGCCTCTTTTTCCTGCCAGTATAAGTATGGACTGTGTGACGTGCCTACTTGGATGCGGTCACTCATATAATCCTCCACCATTCTTTCAATGGTGAGAGAATCATATGCAGTGACAGTAGACGACATGTCCGTAATCGTTGTCAGGTCCTTCAGTCCGGACCAGATGTCAGCATCAGCAGTCGCTCCAGACTGCCCTGCATCACCGCCAGCGGGTGGGCTCGGAATTCTGAGCCTTTTCCTCGCACCCCCAGTTGCGGGAGAATGTGAAGGAGGAGATGTTGACAGGTCGCGTTCCGCTTGACTTGACAATTTTCTCACCAGCAGGTCTTTCAACCCCAGCAGACTTGTGTCTGCCGGAAAGAGAGATCCAAGGTAGGCTTTAAATCTAGGATCGAGCACGGTGGCCAAAATGTAGTGCTCTGATTTCAACAGATTGACCACCCGTGAATCCTTGTTAAGCGAATTAAGGGCTCCATCCACAAGTCCCACATGCCTAGCGGAATCGCTCCGTGTTAGCTCCTCCTTCAATGTCTCCAGCTTCTTCTGCAAAAGCCTGATGAGGGGAATGACCTGACTCAGGCTGGCAGTGTCTGAACTGACTTCACGTGTGGCAAGTTCAAAGGGCATCAGAACCTTGCACAACGTTGAAATCATTCTCCACTGCGCTTGAGACAGGTGCATTCCACCTCCTATATCGTGCTCAATTGTATAGGCTTGAATGGCCTTTTGCTGCTCCTCCAACCTCTGAAGCATATAGAGGGTTGAATTCCACCTCGTTACCACTTCTTGCTTCAGATGATGGCAGGGCAGGTTCAGTAGTTTTTGGTGGTGCTCCAGTCTTCTGTACGTGGTGCCTGTACGCCGAAAGTGTCCCGCAATTTTTCTGGCCACCGACAGCATCTCTTGCACGCCCCTGTCGTTTTTTAAATAATTCTGCACCACCAAATTCAAGGTATGTGCAAAACATGGGACGTGCTGGAATTTGCCCATATTTAATGCACACACAATATTGCTGGCGTTGTCCGATGCCACAAATCCACAGGAGAGTCCTATTGGGGTAAGCCATTCCGCGATGATCTTCCTCAGTTGCCGTAAGAGGTTTTCAGCTGTGTGCGTATTCTGGAAACCGGTGATACAAAGCGTAGCCTGCCTAGGAAAGAGTTGGCGTTTGCGAGATGCTGCTACTGGTGCCGCCGCTGCTGTTCTTGCGGCGGGAGTCCATACATCTACCCAGTGGGCTGTCACAGTCATATAGTCCTGACCCTGCCCTGCTCCACTTGTCCACATGTCCGTGGTTAAGTGGACATTGGGTACAACTGCATTTTTTAGGACACTGGTGAGTCTATTTCTGACGTCCGTGTACATTCTCGGTATCGCCTGCCTAGAGAAGTGGAACCTAGATGGTATTTGGTAACGGGGGCACACTGCCTCAATAAATTGTCTAGTTCCCTGTGAACTAACGGCGGATACCGGACGCACGTCTAACACCAACATAGTTGTCAAGGCCTCAGTTATCCGCTTTGCAGCAGGATGACTGCTGTGATATTTCATCTTCCTCGCAAAGGACTGTTGAACAGTCAATTGCTTACTGGAAGTAGTACAAGTGGGCTTACGACTTCCCCTCTGGGATGACCATCGACTCCCAGCAGCAACAACAGCAGCGCCAGCAGCAGTAGGCGTTACACGCAAGGATGCATCGGAGGAATCCCAGGCAGGAGAGGACTCGTCAGAATTGCCAGTGACATTGCCTGCAGGACTATTGGCATTCCTGGGGAAGGAGGAAATTGACACTGAGGGAGTTGGTGGGGTGGTTTGCGTGAGCTTGGTTACAAGAGGAAGGGATTTACTGGTCAGTGGACTGCTTCCGCTGTCACCCAAAGTTTTTGAACTTGTCACTGACTTATTATGAATGCGCTGCAGGTGACGTATAAGGGAGGATGTTCCGAGGTGGTTAACGTCCTTACCCCTACTTATTACAGCTTGACAAAGGGAACACACGGCTTGACACCTGTTGTCCGCATTTCTGTTGAAATAGTTCCACACCGAAGAGCTGATTTTTTTGGTATTTTCACCAGGCATGTCAACGGCTATATTCCTCCCACGGACAACAGGTGTCTCCCCGGGTGCCTGACTTAAACAAACCACCTCACCATCAGAATCCTCCTGGTCAATTTCCTCCCCAGCGCCAGCAACACCCATATCCTCCTCATCCTGGTGTACTTCAACACTGACATCTTCAATCTGACTATCAGGAACTGGACTGCGGGTGCTCCTTCCAGCACTTGCAGGGGGCGTGCAAATGGTGGAAGGCGCATGCTCTTCACGTCCAGTGTTGGGAAGGTCAGGCATCGCAACCGACACAATTGGACTCTCCTTGTGGATTTGGGATTTTCGAAGAACGCACAGTTCTTTGCGGTGCTACTGCTTTTGCCAGCTTGAGTCTTTTCATTTTTCTAGCGAGAGGCTGAGTGCCTCCATCCTCATGTGAAGCTGAACCACTAGCCATGAACATAGGCCAGGGCCTCAGCCGTTCCTTGCCACTCCGTGTGGTAAATGGCATATTGGCAAGTTTACGCTTCTCCTCCGACAATTTTATTTTAGGTTTTGGAGTCCTTTTTTTACTGATATTTGGTGTTTTGGATTTGACATGCTCTGTACTATGACATTGGGCATCGGCCTTGGCAGACGACGTTGCTGGCATTTCATCGTCTCGGCCATGACTAGTGGCAGCAGCTTCAGCACGAGGTGGAAGTGGATCTTGATCTTTCCCTAATTTTGGAACCTCAACATTTTTGTTCTCCATATTTTAATAGGCACAACTAAAAGGCACCTCAGGTAAACAATGGAGATGGATGGATACTAGTATACAATTATGGACGGACTGCCGAGTGCCGACACAGAGGTAGCTACAGCCGTGAACTACCGTACTGTGTCTGCTGCTAATATAGACTGGTTGATAAAGAGATGTCGTAGTATGTATGTATGAAGAAGAAAGAAAAAAAAACCACGGTTAGGTGGTATACAATTATGAACGGACTGCCGAGTGCCGACACAGAGGTAGCCACAGCCGTGAACTACCGTACTGTACTGTGTCTGCTGCTAATATAGACTGGTTGATAAAGAGATGTCGTAGTATGTATGTATGAAGAAGAAAGAAAAAAAAACCACGGGTAGGTGGTATACAATTATGGACGGACTGCCGAGTGCCGACACAGAGGTAGCCACAGCCGTGAACTACCGTACTGTACTGTGTCTGCTGCTAATATAGACTGGTTGATAAAGAGATGTAGTAGTATGTATGTATAAAGAAGAAAGAAAGAAAAACCACGGGTAGGTGGTATACAATTATGGACGGACTGCCGAGTGCCGACACAGAGGTAGCCACAGCCGTGAACTACCGTACTGTACTGTGTCTGCTGCTAATATAGACTGGTTGATAAAGAGATGTCGTAGTATGTATGTATGAAGAAGAAAGAAAAAAAAACCACGGTTAGGCGGTATACAATTATGGACGGACTGCCGAGTGCCGACACAGAGGTAGCCACAGCCGTGAACTACCGTACTGTACTGTGTCTGCTTCTAATATAGACTGGTTGATAAAGAGATGTCGTAGTATGTATGTATAAAGAAGAAAGAAAAAAAAACCACGGTTAGGTGGTATACAATTATGGACGGACTGCCGAGTGCCGACACAGAGGTAGCCACAGCCGTGAACTACCGTACTGTACTGTGTCTGCTGCTAATATAGACTGGTTGATAAAGAGATGTCGTAGTATGTATGTATGAAGAAGAAAGAAAAAAAAACCACGGTTAGGTGGTATACAATTATGGACGGACTGCCGAGTGCCGACACAGAGGTAGCCACAGCCGTGAACTACCGTACTGTACTGTGTCTGCTGCTAATATAGACTGGTTGATAAAGAGATGTCGTAGTATGTATGTATAAAGAAGAAAGAAAAAAAAACCACGGTTAGGTGGTATACAATTATGGACGGACTGCCGAGTGCCGACACAGAGGTAGCCACAGCCGTGAACTACCGTACTGTACTGTGTCTGCTGCTAATATAGACTGGTTGATAAAGAGATGTAGTAGTATGTATGTATAAAGAAGAAAGAAAAAAAACCACGGGTAGGTGGTATACAATTATGGATGGACTGCCGAGTGCCGACACAGAGGTAGCTACAGCCGTGAACTACCGTACTGTGTCTGCTGCGACTGGATGATAAATAATGATATAAAAAATATATATATATCACTACTGCAGCCGGACAGGTATATATATTATATAATGACGGACCTGCTGGACACTGTCTGTCAGCAGAATGAGTTTTTTATAGAATAAAAAAAAAAACACCACACAAGTGAAGTCACACGACGAGTGTTTAACTTTTTCAGGCAATCACAATATAGTATACTACTAACTATACTGGTGGTCAGTGTGGTCAGGTCACTGGTCAGTCACACTGGCAGTGGCACTCCTGCAGCAAAAGTGTGCACTGTTTAATTTTAATATAATATGTACTCCTGGCTCCTGCTATAACCTATAACTGGCACTGCAGTGCTCCCCAGTCTCCCCCACAATTATAAGCTGTGTGAGCTGAGCACAGTCAGATATATAATATATACATAGATGATGCAGCACACTGGGCTGAGCAGTGCACACAGATATGGTATGTGACTGTCTTGTACTCCTGGCTCCTGCTATAACCTATAACTGGCACTGCAGTGCTCCCCAGTCTCCCCCACAATTATAAGCTGTGTGAGCTGAGCACAGTCAGATATATAATATATACATAGATGATGCAGGCATGCAGCACACTGGGCTGAGCAGTGCACACAGATATGGTATGTGACTGAGTCACTGTGTGTACCGTTTTTTTCAGGCAGAGAACGGATATATTAAATAAAACAACTGCACTGCTGGTGGTCACTGTGGTCAGTCACTAAACTCTGCACTCTCTTCTACAGTATCAGCCTCAGGTCAATCTCTCTCTCTCTCTCTCCTAATCTAAATGGAGAGGACGCCAGCCACGTCCTCTCCCTATCAATCTCAATGCACGTGTGAAAATGGCGGCGACGCGCGGCTCCTTATATAGAATCCGAGTCTCGCGAGAATCCGACAGCGTCATGATGACGTTCGGGCGCGCTCGGGTTAACCGAGCAAGGCGGGAAGATCCGAGTCGCTCGGACCCGTGAAAAAAAACATGAAGTTCGTGCGGGTTCGGATTCAGAGAAACCGAACCTGCTCATCTCTAGAAATCATGCTCACACTCTAATCTGCACATCTTTTCCCAGTAGGAGTTGCTAAATTTGGTATTCAAAAAACTGCTGCCTTCTTAATCAGCAATTCCAGGGAGGCATTCACTTTGCCGGCTGTCAGGATTACGACGCCGGAATCCTGATACCCAGTGAAATACCGGCAGTAAGAATCCTGACCGCCGGCTGGAATCCTCACTTGGGTGGTCGTCCACGGTACCACCCGAGGGGGAATTCAACCCTGTGGCGACCAAAGGCCCAAAGCGTGGCGAGCCCACAAGGGGACACTCTGCGCTCGCTGCCTGTATCCCGGCTGTCGGGTTCCCGGGGTCGGTCTCCTGACTGCTGGGATCCTGACAGCCGGGATATCATACTGAATCCCAATTCCATGTGCTTTCCCATACAGGGGGATGAGTGACATTGTGTATAAAATTATAAATATATGTACAGTATAACATCATAAAACAATGCATTCTCTATATAAATTCAGTTTGGCCCTTTGTAAGTGACCATTAATGTTAAAGCTATTGTAGCTATGATTGTGGTTGCATTTTGATGAGAGATGGCACACAATTATCATAGTCTTCTTTACAAAGAACTACAAATTGTACATGATTGAACAACTTGCCTAAAGCGTTCTGTGATGAAGAATCCTAAGTCAAATTCCATACATACAATAAAAATATAATATACAATATAATGTACAGTGACATGCTAGTACATAAAACTAATTTAAAATGGCATAAAAAAAATCAAATGTTGCTTTATGAAAATCTCCAGGTTACACTGAACCAAAGAATATCATTCAATGTTCCACTGACCTTCTTACTTAGTTATGTCACAGTTTGTAGTTAATAGTGCAATATAGTTACATATACAGTAGTTAGTATGAGTTAATAAGAAACAGGTATGTCAAGTTAAATTATTATTATGTCATAAAATGTATAATGTACATTTATTTCTGACTACTTTTGCAGATCATTATTGCCATATTTTTTTTGCAGCAACACAGAAATGTGTATTCTTGATTTTGTCTGCATAGCAGATGAGGAAGTGAGGTGCCCATAACAACAATTATATATTATTTTATAATTTATCATTACTTAATTATTTGATGCTTTACTCGTATGTGTTGTATTTTAGGTACACAAATGTATTCATTCATCCAGTGGCGGAACTAGCGAGCGGTGGGCCCAGGTGTGACAAAATGCTTTGGGACCTTCCCCCCCCATCCCATCCAAGTCCACCCACTCACCCCTGGAGAGGATCTGGTGAGGGGGACCTGCTCAGGGCCAGAGTAATGGATACCTAGCAATAGTGCCGTAACTAGACATTTTAGCACTGTGTGCAGGAAACGGCATCGGAGCCCACCCCTGCATGCAAAACAGGGGCAGTGCGCACCGTAGGCGCGTGCAAAAATACATAGTGGTGTGGCTTCGTGGGGAAGGGGTGTGGCCACAAAATAATACCAATTCATAAAACGGTGCACAGTAGTCTCCATTATTCAAATTACGCCGCACAGTAGCACCACTACACCAGGTAGAGACCCTTTTACACCTTACGGCGGACAGATTCCTCTTTTTACACATTACGGCAGACAGCGTCCCCTTTTTACACATTACGGCAGACAACGTCCCCCTTTTTACACATTTCGGCAGACAGCGTGCACTTTTTACACATAACGGCAGACAGCGTCCCCTTTTTACACGTAACGGCAGACAGTGTGCCCTTGTTACACATAGCGGCAGACAGCGTACACTTTTTACACATAACGGCAGATAGCGTGCCCTTGTTAAACATAGCGGCAGACAGCGTACACTTTTTACACATAACGGCAGACAGCGTGCCTTTTTTACACATTACGGCAGACAGCGTGCCCTTGTTACACATTACGGCAGACAGCGTCCCCCTTTTTACACATTACGGCAGGCAGATTCCCCCTTTTTACACATTGCGGCAGGCTGATTCCCCCTTTTTACACATTGCGGCAAGAAGATTCCCCATTTTTACACATTGCGGCAGGACAGATTCCCCCTTTTTACACACTGCGGCAGGCAGATTCCCCCTTTTTACACATTGCGGCAAGCAGATTCCCCATTTTTACACATTGCGGCAGGCAGATTCCCCATTTTTACACATTGCGGCAAGCAGATTCCCCATTTTTACACATTGCGGCAAGCAGATTCCCCATTTTTACACATTGCGGCAGGCAGATTCCCCATTTTTACACATTGCGGCAGGCAGATTCCCAATTTTTACACATTGCGGCAGGCAGATTCCCCCTTTTTACACATTACGGCAGGCAGATTCCCCCTTTTTACACATTGCGGCAGGCAGATTCCCCCTTTTTACACATTGCGGCAAGCAGATTCCCCATTTTTACACATTGCGGCAGGCAGATTCCCCCTTTTTACACATTGCGGCAGGCAGATTCCTCATTTTTACACATTGCGGCAAGCAGATTCCCCCTTTTTATACATTGCGGCAGGCAGATTCCCCATTTTTACACATTGCGGCAAGCAGATTCCCTATTTTTACACATTGCGGCAGGCAGATTCCCCATTTTTACACATTGCGGCAGGCAGATTCCCCCTTTTTACACATTGCGGCAGGCAGATTACCCCTTTTTACACATTGCGGCAGACAGTCCCAAGAAAGAAAGAAAGAAAGAAAGAAAGAAAGAAAGAAAGAATTATACTTACCCTCTCCGCTGGCTCAGGCTCCTCGGTGCAGCTTCTGGTCACTCACGATTCCCGGGCAGGAGAGAAGGAGGAGGAGGGAGGTGGAGGAGAGAGCCGCAGCAGCGCTGTGTTATTGGTGGTGGCGCTGCTGCTGCTGCCCCTCTGCTTCACTATAGGCTGTTCTCGGAAGACAGCCTATAGTGAAGCAGAGGGGAAGCAGCAGCAGCGCCTCCACCAGTAACAAAGCGCTGCTGCGGCTCCCTCCTCCACCTCCCTCCTCCTCCTTCCCCCGTACCGCTGCTCCTCTCCTCTCCTCTCTGGGCGGCTGTGCGCTGCAGGCAGCGGTTGCCCGCAGCGCACAGCGGCATGTAATGAGTCAGTTTGACTCATTACATGCTTTGGGCCCCTGGGCAGAGGCGGGCCCCAGTGCAACGCACTGGTTGCACTGGCGGTAGTTCCGCCTCTGCATTCATCTCCTTAAATGTCTTGAGCATTAAACACATTAAGATGGTGCTTGCCAGCCAAATGTTGTTCTCCCACTTAAAGAATATTCCGCTTAAAACTAAAGTTCAATTTCATCTGAAGTTTCATAAGTGAAACATTAATTCAAAATATAACTGATGTGCGGCAGGTTCCCCATTATATGCAGAAATTCAATAATGCACTCCTCACATGGCAGGCTTTTCTGTATATAGTGATTACTCCCTATGGGGGTCATTCCGAGTTGTTCGCTCGCTAGCAGATTTTAGCAGCATTGCACACGCTAGGCCGCCGCCCTCTGGGAGTGTATCTTAGCTTAGCAGAATTGCGAACAAAAGATTAGCAGAATTGCGAATAGAAATTTCTTAGCAGTGTCTGAGTAGCTTGAGACTTTCTCCTACACTGCGATCAGCTCAGCCCGTTTCGTTCCTGGTTTGACGTCACAAACACGCCCTGCGTTCGGCCAGCCACTCCCCCATTTCTCCAGATACTCCCGCGTTTTTTCCTGGCACGCTTGCGTTTTTCCGCACACTCCCAGAAAACGGTCAGTTTCCGCCCAGAAACACCCACTTCCTGTCAATCACACTCCGATCACTTCAACGATGAAAATTCTTCGTTCGGACGTGAGTAAATCTACTAAGTTTTGTGCTAAAATACTTAGCGCATGCGCACTGCGTACCATGCGCATGCGCATTTTTGTCTTAATCGCTCCGTTGCGAAAATCGGCAACGAGCGAACAACTCAGAATGACCCCCTATGTACAGTACTTAGTTCTATCGAAAACAATTTTGCTCCATTATAGGAAACTGTATATAGGGGGTAATTCTGAGTTGATCGCAGCAGGATTTTTGTTAGCACTTGGGCAAAACCATGTGCACTGCAGGGGAGGCAGATATAACATGTGCAGAGAGAGTTAGATTTGGGTGTGGTGTGTTCAATCTGCAATCTAAATTGCAGTGTAAAACTAAAGCAGTCAATATTTACCCTGCACAGAAACAAAATAACCCACCCAAATCTAACTCTCTCTGCACATGTTATAGCTGCCTCCCCTGCAGTGCACATGGTTTTGCCCAAGTGCTAACAAAACTCCTGCTGCGATCAACTCAGAATTACCCCCATAAACATTTATATATGCATATATTTTTATTTCATACACACATACAAACACACACACACACACACACACACACACACACACACACACACACACACACACACACACATTTTTTTAACACTTAGGGATATATTTACTACATTGCAGATTTATAGAAGTTGAGATGTTGCCCATAGCAACCAGTCTGACTATAGCTATTATCTTCTAGAAAGTGCTAGATAAATAAGTAGAATCTGATTGGTTGCTATGGGCAATAACTCCACTACTATAAACCTGCACTTTAGTAAGTACTAAATATATCCCTAAGTGTTAAAAAAATTATATCTATCTATCTAATATATAAGTGTGTGTCATTGTGTGTGTGTGTGTGTGTGTGTGTGTATCAAAGAAGAATATATTCATATATAAATGTATATATACAGGTTGTATATATACAGATGCTAGATAAATAAGTAGAATCTGATTGGTTGCTATGGGCAATATCTCCACTACTATAAACCTGCACTGTAGTAAACATACCCCTTATAATCTTGATTTTGATGGTGTCATTTGACAGGGTGTTTGATGTAAATGGACAATATGGTGACAGAATCTTGATAAGTGGTCAGGTTGTTGAGAAATAACATGTAAAAGTTATGATTTTTTTCCCATAGAAGGAGCATTAAGTTGGGGGGCACACGATTTTTCCTTTTGGGTTGTAAACTGCAGCGAAGACCTTGCCAATGTTTTTCTGCCCTAAATTCAGCTGATATAATGAATCCTTTCTACCTTTCTAAGACTTTGGGTATACGGTAAACCTTCTGGATACAGTAAAATTTCAGGATACAGTACACTTTAGATGAATGCATTGTACAGTAGAACACACAATACATACCCCCCAACTGTCTCGATTTCAGCGGGACAGTCCTGCTATTCGGACACTGTCCCGCTGTCCCTCCCGCAGGTCGCAGTGTCCCGTGGGGGGGGGGGGGGGGGGGGGGCAGTTGGGGGAGGCTTTGATCACCCGCTGCTTTGCTCTGCAAAGCAGCCAGTGATCTCTGAATAGATGCCGTGCGCACATGCATGGCATCTATTCAATGCTGGGAGGGGAGCAGGGGGCTGCCCAGCTGCTCGGGGAGTGCTGGGCACGCCCCCAAAATCCGAAAACGGGTCCGTGGCGCGCGACCACGCCCACTCAGTAGAGGTCACGCCCATTCAATGGCAAGCCACACCCCTTTTTGGGTTGCGCGCGGCTAAGCCACGCAGGGGTCCCTCTTACTGCCCCTTTAAAGTTGGAAGGTATGCACAATACATTTTTTTTGCTAGTTTTCAAGCAACTATTAAACTGACTATTAAACTTTTTATATTGAAATTTTTCCTTAATGATTAGTTTTAAATTGGTCATGATTTACTTATTTTATTTGTTACCAGTTGTTTATATAGTGTACGCATACAGTATTCTGCAATACAAAATTTAGTTGCTCACGTGTCCTTGCCTCAGTGAAGTTTACAGTCTCTATTCTTTGCCACATCTATACACACATAAACACTATGGTTAATTTTTTTTTATCAGAAGCCATTTATCCTATCAGTATTTTGGGGGAATTGTGGGAGAAAGCCATATTATTGAAGGAAATCATGGGGAGAACAAATAAACTCCACAAAGATAAGGCCTTGGTGGGAATCAAATCTAAGACCCTAGTGCTGTGAGGCAGCTAAATAATCTCTGTACCACCATGCTGCCCATGATATGTTTTTATTGTACAGTATTTCAATAGGTAACATGTTGGTCCTTAATAGATACTTAAGAACTAAGCTAAATATATAATTATCCAAATGGACACCAGCTGTACATTGATACTCTGATGAAGTCATGCTTGCTTACGGAAATGCATTATTACTATATAATAATGTGATATTACAAGGTTTCTGCAACCAGGAAACAAAACAATGCAGATCTTAACAGAAAGGCATGTACAGTACAGTTACCCTTAAAACAGGAAGGCTCTAAGAAAGACATAGAGTAATGTTTATAGTATCTAAGTGACCATGAGCTTAAAACCTAGATTTCATGTTACTAAATAATCTTAATTGTCGGTCCATGCAGGTAAATATTCCTTTGACTACAGTTCATCTACAAAGGACTTTGATATTAAGATGTGGATCCTCTTTGGGCTATACTTCATATTCTGAAGTAGTTTTATGTCTGCGTCAGTTCACTGGTATTTTACTTGTGTTCCCCTCCATTATATATATCTTGCTCATATACAGTATTGTATCATTTTGCATTAATGTATTGTGACAATACTAGGTCTCATTTGTATGCACAGCACATCTCATTATGGTGTAGACCCAGACCAATCTAGAGAAGAATATTGTGTACTGAGGGGTGTATATAGCACCACCAGAGTGTGTCTGGCACTATGTTCATGTGTAAGGGTGGTACAAAGGGAATGTGAGAGTGCCACTGTGCTGCTATATCTTGTGAGTCATCTCAACAAAATGCCAGCAGTTCCAGCAATGACAACGACAGATATGTCACCTAACATTACAATGTGCCTTGGTATACCCTGGACCCTATGGGGTAAATGTACTAAGGTCCCGATTTTGACCGAGATGCCGTTTTTTCATCAAAGTGTCATCTCGGTAATTTACTAAGCAATAATCACGGCAGTGATGAGGGCATTCGTAATTTTTTGCAAGTCCAAGAAAAAAATTACGAATGAATACACCATCGGTCAAAACGCGGCTGTTTAAGTATGAATCTCGGTAATTTACTAAGAAGTGCAAAGCAAAAAACAAACAAACACTGCCGTGAAAAATTACAACTCGTAAAAAAGTGCTTAAAAAAAACAGACCTGCTTTTTTTTCCCGTGATTGGATAGGCATGCAGGGATCCATGAGATCCGTGCATGTATATCAGTGGGAAGGGGTGTGAAAGTTGTTATTTTATTTAAAAAAATTGCGTGGGGTCCCCCCTCCTAAGCATAACCAGCCTCGGGCTCTTTGAGCCGATCCTGGTTGCAGAAATATGGGGAACAAATTGACAGGGGTTCCCCCATATTTAAGCAACCAGCATCGGGCTCTGCGCCTGGTCCTGGTTCCAAAAATACGGGGGACAAAAAGAGTAGGGGTCCCCCGTATTTTTAAAACCAGCACCGGGCTCCACTAGCTGGACAGATAATGCCACAGCCGGGGGTCACTTTGATATAGTGCCCTGCGGCCGTGGCATCAAAAATCCAACTAGTCACCCCTGGCCGGGGTACCCTGGGGGAGTGGGGACCCCTTCAATCAAGGGGTCCCCCCCCCAGCCACCCAAGGGCCAGGGGTGAAGCCCGAGGCTGCCCCCCCCATCCAATTGGCTGCGGATGGGGAGGCTGATAGCCTTTTGTGATAATGAAAAGATATTGTTTTTAGTAGCAGTACTACAAGGCCCAGCAAGCCTCCCCCGCATGCTGGTACTTGGAGAACCACAAGTACCAGCATGCGACGGAAAAACGGGCCCGCTGGTACCTGTAGTACTACTACTAAAAAAATACCCAAAAAAAGACAACACACACACACCGTGAAAGTAAAGATTTATTACATACATGCACACAAACATACATACATACTTACCTTATGTTCACACGCAGGTCGGTCCTCTTCTCCAGTAGAATCCAAGGGGTACCTGTTGAATAAATTCTACTCACCAGATCGCGGGTCCCAGGGTCCTCGGGGCATCCATTTGTAATCCACGTACTTGCATAAAATAAGAAAACGGAAAGCCGAGCCACGAACTGAAAGGGGCCCCATGTTTTCACATGGGACTCCTTTCCCCGAATGCCAGAAACCCACTCTGACTGATGTCTAAGTGGGTTTCTTCAGCCAATCAGGGAGTGCCACGTTGTAGCACTCTCCTGATCGGCTGTGTGCTCCTGTACTGTATGACAGGCGGCACACGGCAGTGTTACAATGTAGCGCCTATGCGCTCCATTGTAACCAATGGTGGGAACTTTCTGCTCAGCGGTGATGTCACTTTAGGTCAACCGCAGGGCAGAAAGTTCCCACCATTGGTTACAATGGAGCGCATAGGCGCTACATTGTAACACTGCCGTGTGCCGCCTGTCATACAGTACAGGAGCACACAGCCGATCAGGAGAGTGCTACAACGTGGCACTCCCTGATTGGCTGAAGAAACCCACTTAGACATCAGTCAGAGTGGGTTTCTGGCATTCGGGGAAAGGAGTCCCATGTGAAAACATGGGGCCCCTTTCAGTTCGTGGCTCGGCTTTCCGTTTTCTTATTTTATGCAAGTACGTGGATTACAAATGGATGCCCCGAGGACCCTGGGACCCGCGATCTGGTGAGTAGAATTTATTCAACAGGTACCCCTTGGATTCTACTGGAGAAGAGGACCGACCTGCGTGTGAACATAAGGTAAGTATGTATGTATGTTTGTGTGCATGTATGTAATAAATCTTTACTTTCACGGTGTGTGTGTGTTGTCTTTTTTTGGGTATTTTTTTAGTAGTAGTACTACAGGTACCAGCGGGCCCGTTTTTCCGTCGCATGCTGGTACTTGTGGTTCTCCAAGTACCAGCATGCGGGGGAGGCTTGCTGGGCCTTGTAGTACTGCTACTAAAAACAATATCTTTTCATTATCACAAAAGGCTATCAGCCTCCCCATCCGCAGCCCATTGGATGGGGGGGGACAGCCTCGGGCTTCACCCCTGGCCCTTGGGTGGCTGGGGGGGGGGACCCTTGATTGAAGGGGTCCCCACTCCCCCAGGGTACCCCGGCCAGGGGTGACTAGTTGGATTTTTGATGCCACGGCCGCAGGGCACTATATCAAAGTGACCCCCGGCTGTGGCATTATCTGTCCAGCTAGTGGAGCCCGGTGCTGGTTTTAAAAATACGGGGGACCCCTACTCTTTTTGTCCCCCGTATTTTTGGAACCAGGACCAGGCGCAGAGCCCGATGCTGGTTGCTTAAATATGGGGGAACCCCTGTCATTTTTTTTCCAATATTTCTGCAACCAGGATCGGCTCAAAGAGCCCGAGGCTGGTTATGCTTAGGAGGGGGGGACCCCACGCAATTTTTTTTATGGATTTTACAGTGTTTAATTTAAAAAAAAAAAAAAAATGAACCCCAGCACGGATCACACAGATCCGGCCGAGATTCATTGTAAAAAAGTCGGCAGTGTTTTGCTAATCACTGCCGTAAAAATAAAAAAAAAAACACGAATGACATCGACATCGGAACAAAAGAAGAACCCGAATACGGCAGCTTAGTAAATCCGTCGTAACAAATTCAAAAAGTTGCAGTTTTGCACTTTCGATGTCATTCGTGATTGAACTTTGACCTGAAACGGGAAAATACGAATGTTAGTAAATTTACCCCTATGTGTGCATGCCTATGCTTGGTCCACATAGTCAATCATCCAGAGAATTTTTATTATATATTAAATGGTACATACTTGGTCCTCAACTATGATTAATTGTGAATGTTGCTTCTTATAGCATTCCTTTTAGTTTAAGTGTAGGGTTTGGATGCTACTGATGTAGGCAGTTGACCAAATTTCAATAATTTGTTTACAGTAAGTGCAAGATTAATATTATTAATTCTATTTTGACAATATGCTCTGAGCAGTAGTTAGGAGATCATCACTGGACTGAAGCAGTCATTGTAGGATCTGCCGCATTTACTACAAAGCTGGAAACCAGTTATGTTTCTTATTGTATTTTCATTTTTAGATGAAGTTATCCTTTAAGCCAACCCTAAAGAATTCAAATTTGCTGCAAAGATTTCAAAGGGAAAACTTTGATAACAATTATTCCTTTTCATACTGGAATCTAGATAGCAACTGTGTTATCTCTTTGACTAAAGTATTCATATTTTGATCTCTGTCCTTGAAAGGTCAATGTCTAAAAATCTGGTGGCCTAGATACAAGTAGATGTATAAAGTTGTTTTATAAAAAGTTGCATTTAACACCAAATCCTTCCTGAATTCCTGACAAAGGATCTTCACATCACTGTGCTGTGTTCTTGAGGACCTTGATCCTCATATTATCTGATTTTCTTGCTTCTGTTTATACTGTATATTTAGCCCTCCTCACATCATGACAATGTTGTTGTTAGATGCAACATTTCCTTCATAACATAATCACATTAACAGACAGGTCACAACATCATACTGTACATACTGTAGAGTATGATATACTAAGCCTAGATGTATTAGGGGAAGATGTACTAAGCCTTGAATACTGATAAGAGTGGGGAGAGATAAAGTACCAGCCAATCAGCTCATCACTGTCATGTCACAGACTGTGTTTGAAAAATTACAGTTAGGAGATGATTGGTTAGCACATACTTTATTTTTCTACACGTTATCACTCTCCAAGGCTTCGGACATCTGCCCCATAATCAGCACACTTATCTACCACAGTTGTTAAAATCCTGATGATCGAACTGGCTAACAAACAGCTTATACACAGATTCGCAGAGGGTGATGCAGAGGGTTCTAAACCCTAGACAAACTCACTTTGAAAATAATAAAAAGAAACAGTACAGGAAATCTGATATCCAACACATTTTGAGCTTGACTGAGATAGTAACACCTTTGATTTCTGATGGTTCAATGTGCATAAACTTTGTTTCAAGCACAAAATAATTAAAAATATTGTATGAAATTACCTTCAGGCTGTGTGTATAAGGTGCACATGAAACATAATTTAATTTTGTGTATGCACACACACTTTGTTTCATGTACAAAATTACTAAAAATATTGTATAAAATTACTTTCAGGCTATGTATGCAGTAAAAGGTGTATACGAAACATCCCCAACACATCTCATTATGGTATACAAATATTTCAAAATACTGAAAAATCCAAAATGAAAAATACTTCTAGATCCAAGCATTTCAGATATGGGAGACTTAACCTGTAGTGATTTGCTGTTCTCTTTTTTTTACATTTATCTTTTGTTTAATAAGTATAAAACAACAGAACACGATAGTTTCAATTTCTGAAGTGTGTCAAAATTATTTTCCAACTGTAAAGAATAAAAAACCTTGTAAATAGAAATTATTTTTCTTACTACACTGGCATTAGCTTAGTTGACTTCAATGACAGCACTTTCGCAATTGACTTTAATAATCGCAATTTACCTTTAGAAAATAATGTCTCTAATATGTTATGCATTGTCTGAACAAGCAACTTTTTTGCATTAAAAAAAGTGGACAAAGAGTTGGGACTAACAACAAATGAAAGCATTCAGCAGTCTGTACACCTTGTTAAAATGTACAAAGTGCATGACAATCTCTTTTTATAAGCAGGCCATTATTGTAACATGCTTATCTTATACAATGGCCCTCATTCCGAGTTGTTCGCTCGCAAGCTGCTTTTAGCAGCTTTACACACGCTAAGCCGCCGCCTACTGGGAGTGAATCTTAGCTTCTTAAAATTGCGAACGAAAGATTCGCAATATTGCGAAAAGACATCTCTGTGCAGTTTCTGAGTAGCTCGAGACTTACTCTGCCAGTGCGATCAGTTCAGTGCTTGTCGTTCCTGGTTTGACGTCACAAACACACCCAGCGTTCGCCCAGACACTCCTCCGTTTCTCCAGCCACTCCCACGTTTTTCACAGAAACGGTAGCGTTTTTTCCCACACGCCCATAAAACGGCAAGTTTCCGCCCAGAAACACCCACTTCCTGTCAATCACATTACGATCACCAGAACGAAGAAAAAGCCGTGAGTAAAATTCCTAGCTGCATAGCAAATTTACTTGGCGCAGTCGCAGTGCGAACATTGCGCATGCGCACTAAGCTGAAAATCGCTGCAATGCGAAGAAATTTACCGAGCGAACAACTCGGAATGACCCCCAATGTGTAGGGTATGCAGAAATAAATCTTTGACAATTTTTTTTAACACAGACTGTTATTGCGATATAAAAATTGAAAGATTGAAGCAGATATTGAAGATAGTTATTTGCAGTCACCCCTTAATACATTGGAGGATAGTTACATTTTTGCAGAACACATTAGAAAATTGGTGTTTTTTTAAGGATTTCCGCAAAATACTACTAAATAGGCCCCTTATTCCAAAAGAATATGCTATAATTAATGCAAAAGGTGCCCTACAATGTATTAGTATAGTGGTGTTGACATTTATACAACCAATATACTATAGGTTGTACTCTGCAATTGGGCGCTGCAGAGCCCTTGTGGCGCCATATGAATAAAGGATAATAATAATAATAATTATTATTATTATTATTATTATTATTATTATTATTATTATAATTATAGGTATACAGCCATATTAGTTGTTATAAGTGGTTTTATCTCTGAAAAGATAAGCATTGAATTTGCAATAAATGTTAGTTAAGTATTAGTCTGAATGATATTGTTTCTTTTTGAACATGTTAATGCTCTCATAAACCTACCGCTGTTTTCCCAATTCCCCAATGTGACCAGAACTGCTGATCTGCAGTCATTGATTATTGACGATCTGCCAGGGAATCGAGAAAATTCTTCATGTGAAAAATCTTGATTTCGTAATTTGAGAAGCCACACTTGTATATCTGTGTATAAAGTAGCATCTAGAACTTTTTTTCGAATTTTGACTGTACTGTATATCTGTTTGCATGTCTGAGTCTGTATATGAAGCACAACAGAGCTTGTGTTGAGAAAAGAAAAAATAAAAAACTGTGGATGCTACGACTTTTTACACAGAAATACAATACAAGTGTGTACTTTGCAGGAATCAAACCTTAGATCAAGGGGATTTTATCCAATGGCAATACCAATATGCTAAGAGATCCATGAAGACAGGTTACTGACACCTGCAGTGACATAGTGATGCCACTCATTGTAAAAAAAATTTAACAGTGCTGTGTGTCCCAATCCTTATCGCTGATTGTAATGATTTTTTTTTTTTTTTTGAGAGCTGTGTAGAACTCTGATCTGTGCTTTTCTTTGTGGGTGTTGAAGACTTTTTCTGTGTTCACATTTCTACTTAATATACAGTAGGGACCATTTTATACAGCACACAAGGGGAGCTTTCAGTTGTAAGGCATACTGTCACTGGGTGCATGCCGTTCTGGTGATTTTGTATTCCGTCCGGCAGTATTATTGTATTAAAAAAAAGAACACTATATATTGTGCACTGGCCTGCATGTCAGGGCTTTCTACATTGTTCAGTATTCTGTAGTGTCATATACATCTGCTGCTATACAGTTTTTATTTCACCACCCAATGGTGAAGCTGTGTATTGCATGCTGTGGATCCTCTTGTGCCTTGTCATGCCTTAGTTCGCCTACCTGTACTATTTGTATGGCGTGACTTGGACACCTCTATGGTGCAGCCGCAGTAACAATGAGCATGGCTACTGTAGATATCTATAAATATAAAAGGCAAATACCACTGACTCATCACAAAATCACCTGAACCATTAGGACTAGGAACTTGACATTTGGACAGTAGCTTGCTTTTGTGACATAGGCACCTACTAAGAAGGGATATTTCAAACTTCAACCCACAAAGGGGTTAAAAGGGGTAAGATGATTATTGAAATCCCCCCCCCCTCACAGAGGAGAGATAAGACAGACCACCCAGCAGGGGCTATAAAAAATGCATGGTGCCAGTGATACTAAGTCGTGGTGGGGGAGGACACAATGCTCTGTTCCTGGCAGTGGCAGTTGCAGAGCAGTTTATTATTCAAATAGGGGGGGCACATCAACTGCCACCCCTAAACACTGACAAACATCGCTGGGGGTGGCTCTCCTACTTGAATAATGGACTGCTCTGCAACTGCCACTGGCAAGGCAGTTAAGCCTTATGGTTCAGGAGATTTTGTGTGAGTCTGTGGTATTTTCGTTTTATATATATATATATATATATTTAACCAACCTATTTCCAGTTAGGAGAGGATAGTGTCTCAATTATCAGAGGTTAACTGTCTCAGAGAGCAATAGGAGGAAAGGAGAGGTAGATATTTTTACTCTTCAATGCATTAAAGGAAAGCTTGATAGTCAGCAACTGCATATCTGCTGTATAAAGGGTACCAACAGCTGTCCCAGTGACCTTAAGTGTTGTGCGAAAATCTTTACCTTTTTACCTCAAAGGAGGAGCCCTAAGGAGAGCGAGAAGCTAAGCAAGGACACCCAAGGTGCTTTGGAATAGAGTCAGCCTATCCCTGCAAACCTTACATCAGTAACATAGAGTGGCCAGAACTTGGCCTGTCGTCCTAGCATTTACAGCACTGAGCAGGGCAGCATCAGAGGCGGGATGGGACAAAGAAAGAGGCGGATTATTCTCCTCAACACCAGCCTTTTGACAGCATGAATCCGGGGAAGGCCCTCCCAGAGGTACGGCATGACAAAGATATATGTAAAAAAATGTAAAAGCAGTATTCAATTTGCTTAAATACCAGCGCTTTTCATCTCTTTGTGATTATACTTGAAATTTGGAAGCGAAGCACGGATATTCAGCTAGTAGATAGATATACATTCTGTATACACCAAACCAGTGACCCAATAACACTGTATTGAAACGTCATTCAGTGAATGTTATGCACTTTGAGGCACCTGACGCAGCTTCCAGTCATTTTGACAGCACTTGCACAAGGCTGTCAGCTGTTACAGTATATCTGTCTCTAATCATGATGCAGTAAAGGACATATAAAAGTATGTTCCTCCATCTTCACAGTCTGATCAGTGTTTTCTGCTGTCACATAAATAATTTTAGACACACACAAAACACATCTAAAATGTAAATGAAACAGCAAATGTAACAAACTCTGTAAAGTGAACAGATGCTCTGGATGCTGGTGTTGCAAAGACAAACATTACCAAAATGCAGTCAGCTTGTACAGTAGATATAAATCAATATTCCAATCTTGAAATCTTAAAGAATGTTATATAGAAAACAGCAACGTAACACATACTTTATTTAGAAGCTCATACTGCATACAGAAAGATGTACCTAGTGAAACCACAGAGCAATACAGAAAAATGGTTCCTCCCTACTATTCTAAGGGGCATATTTATTACCATTTGTTTTACTAAAATAATGTAAAACAGGGTGCTTTTCACATTAGTTTAGATTAACCTGAATGTTCTAAAGGGCTTTTGGAGCAGTTTTCGTGAAAAACTGCTCCAAACCCTATAATTGTCTTTTTTTTTTTAGTAAGCAAGATCACATTCCCCATACTTATATTGGGAAATGCGAAATGTCTGAATTTAGTAAAAAAAACAAATACAAATTAAAAACACACCGCCGTGAGCCCTGTGATAATAGGACTCCCCGCGGATTCAGTACATCTACACAGCTTTCTCTGCCCCTAAACAGAGAAAGCTATGCGGGAAGCCTTCAGTGTGATCATCTCTGTGTGTCCGATGTACACAAAAGCTGATCACTCTGTTAAAAATTTTGCAATAAAAGTAAAAAAATAAAAAAATCATACTCATCTACCTATGGACAGGTGATTGGTGATCCGGTGCGGGCTGCAGGCCGTTGGTGCTCCCTGCTGCTACTGTGACTGACGGTGCAGTAAAGTGATGCTGCAAAGTGGTAGCTCACTTTACAGTATCAGAGGTCACAGTAGCAGGGAGTCCCGAGGACCGGCAGCACGCACCAGAGCACCCATTACCATTGGTGAGTATGATCAGCAGTCGGGGGGGGGGCGGCGGCGGTGCTTGGGTGGGATCGTCGTAATGGGGAGGGGGTGGTAGTGCACAGCACATAATCGGGATATTTTTTATGGAAAATAACCAGATAGGGCTGCGGAAAGGCATCGCAGGGACAGATCTTTCTCGCAAGCTCTGTCTCTGCATACGATTATTGATACTTCTATGCGATGTCATCAATAATTGCATTGCGAGTTTGGGCCGTTTTATTACCCCACATCTGCATCCTCAGATGCGGATGGTGATAAATCGTCCCCTAAGACAGTTAAAGTTTTAACTGTGTCCTTTCCTCTTATATAGGGATTTACATTACAGGTAAATATGTATTTTGCCTAATGTGTATGTGTGGATGTATAGTATACTACATGTGCACCAAACCAAAATAATATTGGATTATAGAATAAAATCTGATTCTAGATTGATAGTAATGATATAATATAAAATTGATACTTACAATGCAATGTTAGAACATATACAGAATAGCAAAAATCACAATTTTCAATTCTTAGAAAAACACACAAAAAATCTGGAATTGTATAGTAACATGCTTAGCAATACAGTTAGTAACCGCTCAGATACATAAGGGTAACAAAATTATTTATATAGCTCCATGCTGGTATTTTCCATGTCGTGAAATAGCTAGCCAGTCCACTAAATGCTAGCACATACAAATACTGTAGTATAACAAACACTGTATTTGTTTTAGCATCAGGCCAGATTTTATGGTAATTTCATGAAATGCAAACCCAATTTTTGCACAATGTGTTCCATAAAGAAATGACAGCTATTGTTAAATTGATTTAGATAATTTATGAAATGTCCCAGAGGCAAACGCAGGATTTACTGGGAGGGATTTCTATATATATGTGTAGTATGTGTGCGTATATTATATATGTATACTATATATATATATATATATATATATTAGTGATGAGCGGGTTCAGTTCCTCGAAATCCGAACCCCCCCGAACTTCACCCATTTTACTGGGTTCCGAGGCAGCCTCGGATCCTCCCGCCTTGCTCGGTTAACCCAAGCACGCCCGAACGTCATCATCCCGCTGTCGGATTCTCGCGAGATTCGTATTCTATATAAAGAGCCGCGCGTCGCCGCCATTTTCACTCGTGCATTGGAGATGATAGGGAGAGGACGTGCAGCGTTCTCTCAGTTTCTGTGTTCAGTGTGCTGCAAATATCTGTGCTCAGTGTGCTGCAAATATCTGTGCTCAGTGTGCTTGCAAATATCTGTGCTCAGTGTGCTAAAAATATCTACGTTCTCTGCCTGAAAAACGCTCCATATCTGTGCTGCATTGTAGTATGTAGGAGGAGGACAGTGCAGAATTTTGCTGACCACCAGTATTATATAGCAGTACGGTACAGTAGTCCACTGCTCTACCTACCTCTGTGTCGTCAAGTATACTATCCATCCATACCTGTGCTACATTTTAGTTGTGCGAAGTATACTATATAGTAGGAGGACAGTGCAGAATTTTGCTGACCACCAGTATATATATAGCAGTACGGTACAGTAGTCCATTGCTCTACCTCTGTGTCGTCAAGTATACTACAAAAGTTCAGTAAAATGACCCAAAAATCAAAATTAAAAGCAT
Source organism: Pseudophryne corroboree (assembly GCF_028390025.1). NCBI lineage: Eukaryota > Metazoa > Chordata > Amphibia > Anura > Myobatrachidae > Pseudophryne > Pseudophryne corroboree. Next base: position 458,834,212 of record NC_086447.1, on the reverse strand, counting down.
CTGATGAGAAGCGTAAACTTGCCAATATGCCATTTACGACACGGAGTGGCAAGGAACGGCTGAGGCCCTGGCCTATGTTCATGGCTAGTGGTTCAGATTCACATGAGGATGGAAGCACTCATCCTCTCACTAGAAAACTGCAGTGCCACTCCTAGGTGTGCCAGGTGTTTGTGTCAGCCAGTTGGGTCGCTTAGCTTAGCCATCCAGCGACCTTGGTGCACCTCTTTTTTTCTTTGCATCATGTGCTGTTTGGGGACTATTTTTTAAATCGGCCATCCTGTCTGACACTGCAGTGCCACTCCTAGATGGGCCAGGTGTTTGTGTCGGCCACTTGGGTCGCTTAGCTTAGTCATCCAGCGACCTCGGTGCAAATTTTAGGACTAAACATAATATTGTGAGGTGTGAGGTGTTCAGAATAGACTGGAAATGAGTGGAAATTATGGTTATTGAGGTTAATAATACTATGGGATCAAAATGACTCCAAATTCTATGACTTAAGCTGTTTCTGAGGGGTTTTTGTAAAAAAAAAACGAATCCAAAACACACCCAAATCTGGCAAAAAATTTTCAGGGAGGTTTTGCCAAAACGCGTCCAAATCCAAAACACGGCCGCGGAACCGAATCCAAAACCAAAACACAAAACCCGAAAAATCACTAATATATATATATATATATATTCCTCAAACATACATACATACATAACATTCTGCATACATACTATACATATCATACAATACAAACGTACATACACAGATAGACATCCCCAGGGCTGTAAAGAGGAGACTGGTGGCCACAGTACCATTAGGAAGCCGATGGAGCTAAGTTTCATGCTCCTCAATATGCAGAGAACTCTGCAGATCAGAATTCCCTGCAGCAGCAGAGCTGTCTCCATCTCTAAAAATAAGATTTTGGCCCATCAGGGAGGATTTTGGGGTACCCAGAAACCCCCCTGAATGCTCTACTGTGTCTAGCAGCATGTTAGCAGAAAGCATTGAATACAAATGACACTATCTGACTTTTGATCATATGATGAAAAAGTTGTGAGGGGTGAAATAAATAAGGAAGTACAAAAAAACAACAACAAATACAACACAACTATTTTTCTGTTATGAAAACTATAAAAAGGTACTTGAAACATAATTTACATATAAATAGTTAAAAATTGATAAAAAAAACTATTTCAACACAATGGGGTATATTTACTAAAATTCGTATTTTTCCAAATGAGGTTAAAGTTCAAACACGAATGACATTGAAAGTGTAATTTTGCAACTTTTTGAATTTATTACGACTAATTTACTAAGCTGTCGTATTCTGCATTTTCGTATTTTCCGATGTCGATGTCATTCGTATTTTTTGGCAGTGTTTTACGGGAGTGAATAGTAGAACACTGCCGACATTAACACAATGAATCTCGGCCGGATCTGTGAGATCCGTGCAGGGCTTCATTGTGCACCTTTCGTAAAAAAAAATAACTGTTAAAAAAAAAATGCGTGGGGTCCCCCCCCCTAAGCAAAACCAGCCTCGGGCTCTTTGAGCCGGTCCTGGTTCACAAAATATGGGGGGGGGGGACATGACATGGGTTCCCCCATATTTCATAAACCAGCACCGGGCTCTGCGCCTGGTCCTGGTTCCAAAAATACGGGGGACAAAAAGCGTAGCGGTCCCCCGTATTTTTGAAACCAGCACCGGGCTCCACTAGCCAGATACATAATGCCACAGCCGCGGGACACTTTTATAGTGGTCCCTGCGGCCCTGGCATTACATACTCAACTAGTCACCCCTGGCCGGGGTACCCTGGAGGAGTGGGAACCCCTTAAATCAAGGGGTCCCCCCCTCCAGCCACCCAAGGACAAGGGGTGAAGCCCGAGGCTGTCCCCCCATCCAAGGGCGGCGGATGGGGGGCTGATAGCCTTTTGAAAAAATGTGAATATTGTTTTTAGTAGCAGTACTACAAGTCCCAGCCAGCCTCCCCTGCAAGCTGGTACTTGGAGAACCACAAGTACCAGCATGCGGTGGAAAACCGGGTCCGCTGGTACCTGTAGTACTATTACTAAAAAAATACCCCCAAAAAAACAGGACACACACACCGTGAAAGTATAATTTTATTACATACATGCACACCTCCAAACATACATACCTATGTTCACACGAGGCTCTGTCCTCTTGTCCCTGTAGAATCCTTGGGGTACCTGTGAAAAAAATTATACTCACATAATCCAGTGTAGAATCTGACCTTTGTATAATCCACGTACTTGGCAAAATAATAAAACAGAAACCCGACCACGCTCTGCCAGGACCCCCCCTGACTCCTGTCAAAGAGGGTCCCTTCAGCCAATCAGGGAGCGCCACGTCTTGGCACTCTCCTGATTGGCTGTGTGCTCCTGTAGTGTAGCACACGGCAGAGATACAATGTTGCTCCTATGCGCTCCATCGTATCCAATGGTGGGAACTTTGCGGTTTTCATGTAACCAGGACACAGTGAGTGTCTTAGATAATGCAGACATAGAAAAGGGTTAGCACTATGCAAAGTATACGTCACCCCAGAAGGCTACAAATCAAGCCTTTGAGGTGCCTTACTAACTCTGTCTGGGTAACAATGTTTAAATCCCAGAGTGACTGGCTGCTTCACTGAAATCACACTAGAAGGTTCTAGTTGTTACTAAGGGACCCTTATGCTCAGGTGACTCCATAGCAGGTTTGAGAGTAGTCTCTGTAGCTGACCCAGAGGGGTACATTTTCTCTACAGTGTCAGGAACAGTCACAGTGGCGATCCCAGAGGGGTATACATAAACCCCCACATCACTGGCTTGGCTATGTCCAGCTGTCGATGTACAATCAGTTTGCCTGGTGGCCACAATTATTTGATTAATGTGGCGATGCCACAATTTTCCTCCGACTTCAATCATGTACATCAGAGGGCCAGATTTGGAAGAAAATATTCCTGGTTGCCATTTGTATCCTCTGTAATCATGGACAAGCACCTCTTGGCCAATGTTAAAGGAATGAGTAGGTTTCTGATAAACAGATTGAACTGTTTGTTGTGTACCTTCCATCTTACATCGTGTATCTTCCGTCTTACATCTGGTTTTATCAAGTCCCACTGAGATCACAAGTTCTGTTGCATAAAGAGCACAGCAGGTGGCTGTCCGTTAGTGGAGTACTCAGTTCTACGATATATAAACAGGAAGTTGTCAATCTTGTATTGCAAAGGTAGATGTTCATGGTGCATGGACTTGATAGCTTTTTTTGAATGAAAATTAAAATCTCTCAGCCAAACCATGAGTGGCTGGATGGTGTGGAGCTGATGTAAAATGTTTGATGCCATTGCCTTGCATCAACTTTTTGAATTCCATGAAAACAAATTGTGGCCCATTGTCACTGCACACTTGCTCTGATAGACCATTTCTGGCAAAGATGGTTCACAGCCCAGCAATTATTTTTTCAGATGTAGTGGATTTCATCTGTATTAACTTTGGCCATTTTGAATGAGCATCCGCTGCAATAAGAAACATACAATCCATGAATGGACCAGCACAGTCAATATGTACCTGCTGCCATGGAGATGATGGCCATTCCCAGGGGTGTAATGGTGCTAAAGGTGGTGAATTTTGAACTCTTAGACATCCTTCACACCCTTTTGTCAATGTTTTGATTTGACCATTGATTCCTGTCCACCACACACAGCTTCTAGCAAGATTCTTCATTTTTACTGTGCCTAGGTGACCCTCATGTAAAATTTCCAAAACTCTGTTTCACAGTTTAGGTGGTATTACCACTCGGGATCCACACAATAGAGTTCCTTGACAGACAGAAAGCTGATCTCTCCTGGCCGAAAACCCGAAATATTTAGCATCGCCATGTTTATGCCAACCTTTGAGAGTTAAGTCCACTACTGTTGATAGTACCGGGTCTTTCCTTGTTTCCTGATTGATCATGTCATTGGTAATAGGTAACTGTTCCATCAACATATTGTGATACACTTCAAAGGGGGTTTCCACCATTGTCCTCTTCACTATGGGACAAGGGAGAATGTGATAGACCATGTGCGTTGCCATGTAGTTTTGTTCCTTTATACTCAATATTGTATGTGTGTGCACCCAGGAATAATGACCAACGTTGAAGATGAGCAGCTTTCATGGCTAGGACTCCCTTGTGGGGGTTAAATATCAATACCAATGGTTGATGATCACTAATTAATGTAAACCTTTGCCCATATAAATATTGATGAAATTTATGTACTTCCCATACTAAACTTAAGGCCTCCCGATCAATTTCAGCATAATTCTTCTCTGCTACTGTCAAGGACTGTGTAGCAAATGCTATTGGATTCTTGCTTTCATCTCTCAGTTGATGTGATAACACTGCTCCAGATGTAATCAATCTTTTTGTTTCTGAGAATGCTTTCTCACAGTCTTTTGTCTACTTTTAACATGCATTTTTCTGTAGTAGGGCATTTAGCGGGTGTAGTACTGTGGAGAGGACTGGTAAGAACTTGTGATAATTAACTAAGCGCAGGTAAGATCTCAGTTGTGACACAGACTGGGACTGTGGTGCTTGCAGTACTGCCTCAATTTTAGCACTCGATTTGTGCAGGCCTTCTCTATCAATTACATTTACACAATAGGAAATGCTTTCTTAAAAAAATACACATTTGTTTTTATATACTTGGAGTCCATATTCCTGTAGTCCGGTTACTACTCTTTTAAAATTATTTATATGGTCCACATCATCTTTGCCTGTTACAATTTTGTCATCCAGGTAACACTGCGTAACTGGTGTTCCTTGTAGGACTTGATCCATTGCTCTCTGCCATAGTGCTGGGGTGGAAGATAGTCCAAACAGAAGACAGTTATATTGTAATAAACCTTTGTGAGTATTGATGGTTAGATATTTCTTAGATGCCTCCTCAATTTTCCATTTGCAAGTACGCTTGAGCCAGGTATATTTGGAGAAGCGGTCTCCCCCTGAGAGAGCTGCAAAGATGTCCTCTATTTTAGGTAACGAATACTGTACAGTCCGTAGTGCTGGATTTATTGTCATTTTGAAATCTCCGCAAATGCGGATACTTCCCATTTCCCCCCCCCCCCCCTATAGGAACTATAGGTGTAGCCCATTCACTCAATTCCACTGGGAAAAAACTTTCATTTTTTTCCCAATGGGGACATCGGTTTACCTGTATATGTGTGGCATGTTACGGATGTTTTCTTTAAAGGAATGGCAGCAAACAGGCATTTGTAAACACTTGTATTTAGCACTAACAGAGCAGAGCCTGTTTCTAATTCCATTTTTAAGTCAATACCTGATACTTCCAAAGTGACCCAAATCACTTGATGTTCATTTGGCATCACAGAGTGCACCTCTAGGCTGCATAACCATTTTTCTGTACCAGTACTATCAGTAGAGTCTGACTGACTGCTACATTATGGACCAGGGATGTTGTATATTTTCTCCCAGCTTTGGAAACTTGCGGGCGGTTGGGTGTTTTCCCCTTTCAATATGGCCTTTTTTCCTAGATTTTCGACACACTTTGGGGGTCTTTCCAAGTTGATCGCTTGCTAGCAGTTTTTAGCAGCCGTGCAAACGCTATGCCGCCGCCCACTGGGGAGTGTATTTTAGCTTAGCAGAAGTGCGAACGCTTGTGCAGCAGAGCTCTGCAAAAACAGTTTGCACAGTTTCTGAGTAGCTCTGAACCTACTCAGCACTTGCAATCACTTCAGCCTATTTGTGTCCGGATTTGACGTCATACACCCTCCCAGCGAACGCCCAGCCACGCCTGCATTTTTTCAGACACGTCTGCGTTTTTGCAAACATTCCCTGAAAACGGTCAGTTGACACCCAGAAACGCCCCCTTCCTGTCAATCTTCTTGTGGCCGTCAGTGCGACTGAAAGCTTCGCTAGAACCTGAGCAGAACCACAAAGAGCTTTGTACCCGTACATCACGCATGCGCATTGCGGCCCATACGCATGCACATAAATGCATTTTTTTCTTCTGATCGCTGCGCTGCGAAAATCGGCAGCGAGCGATCAACTCGGAATGACCCCCTTTATCTTTAAACCAGCACTGACTGGCATCATGTGAGAACTTCCCTCAGCAGGCACAGGACTGTCTCTGGTTCCAAATAACTGGATTAGGAGTACATTCTGGTCCCTTTTGTTGCAATTCTGATACATCCCTGGTTGCAGTCTCCATTGAAATAGCGACAGATAGTGCCTGCTCTAAGGTCAGGTCAGGCTCAGACAGCTATTTCTTTTGGATACTTGCACTTTTCATCCAACAAACTAAACAGTCTTTTAAGGCATCTGATAACTCTGCTCCAAATGCGCAGTATTCAGATAACTTTCTCAGCTCTGCACTATGGGGCGAATTCAGTAAGGATTGCAAAAATTGCAAATTAGCAAAAATTGCGAGCCAAAGCAAAATTGCGAAAGCATGCCCAAACGGAAAAACTACAACACTAATTTAATTTAACAAAAAGAAGGTGGCCTTGTGAAATGTGCAAATATTGCGAAAATCATCCTAATAATCGCAATTTTTGCGTACATAGGGGGTCATTCCAAGTTGATCGCAGCAGGAAATTTTTTAGCAATTGGGCAAAATCATGTGCACTGCAGGGGGGAAGATATAACATTTGCAGAGAGAGTTAGATTTGGGTGTGGTGTGTTCAATCTGCAATCTAATTTGCAGTGTAAAAATAAAGCAGCCAGTATTGACCCTGCGCAGAAATAAAATAACCTACCCAAATCTAACTCTCTCTGCACATGTTATATCCGCCACACCTGCAGTGCACATGGTTTTGCCCAATTGCTAACTATCTTGCTGCTGCGATCAACTCAGAATTACCCCCATATTACAAATGTATGCAATTTTTGCATACATGTTTCTGATGTTGCATTTTTTGCTAACAACAGTGTTTTTCCCTTAAAAATTGCACAACCTACTTTCCTGCACCCAAATTAAAGAAACTACTCAACAATTGTAAATCAATTCAATCCTCACTTAAATGGTCAAATGATCTTGTGGTAATTTAGCAATTATTATCTTAAAGACACCATAGTGTTTTTCTTCAAACATTGACTAAAGCCCATAACTGTGTTCAAATATATTCAACTAGAGAGAGTGTGAATTCTAGCCTCTAAACTAGGGATGGGCAACAGGCGGCCCGCGAACTGATCCTGCTTGGCCCACTGCGCCCCCCATTCCCCCAGTGCACAATGACAAGCGGCCCGACCGGCTCAGCTGCTTGTCATTGCACTACAGCAGCTCCAAGACGCGGTACCGCTGAGGAAAAGCAGATCATGTCACAGGGGCAGCTGACCGGGATTTCCTCTCTGATGTCAGTCACTGGATGGCATAGGGGCGGAGCCAAAGCAAGAGCGTGGATCCGGACGGCACATCTGAAAACATGCAAAGCTGGCGGCTGGCAATGGGAGCTGCCTGGCGAGGGCACAGCGGTGCTGAGTATGGGGAGGAAGCTGCTATCTGTGTGCAGGGAGGGAGGGAGTCAGAGGTTAAAAGCTGCTAACTGTGCCCGAAGGTGGGGTGCGGGGGAGGGAGTGGAGGGGAAGGTAGTATCTGTGTTTGTGTTGGGGGGTGTTTAAAAGCTGCTGTATGGGTACAGGGGAGAGGGAGGAGGGGGGACAGAAGCTGCTATATGGGTCCAGGGGAGAGGAAGGGGGGTACAGTAGCTGCTATATGGGTCCAGGGGAGATGGAGTGGGGGGACAGAAGCTGCTATATGGGTCCAGGGGAGAGGAAGGGGGGGTACAGTAGCTGCTATATGGGTCCAGGGGAGATGGAGAGGTGGACAGAAGCTGCTGTATGGGTCCAGGGGAGATGGAGGGGGGATAGAAGCTGCTGTATGGGTCCAGGGGAGAGGGAGGGGGGGGGGGGGGCAGAAGCTGCTATATGGGTACAGGGGAGATAGAAGCTGCTCTAGGAGGGGATGTAGTTATGTGACCGCGGTCAGGATACTGACGGTCACAGAATCTCCCCTACATGCCGCCCCCTCACAATCCCAACCAACAGGGACTATTCTCACCCTTGGGTGTCCATGACACCCAAGCTCTCAAATGGTTGGGAGAGTGCTGAGACCCCTACAAATCCACCTGACCAAACTGAAGGTTATCCTTGGCCAAAGTATCGAACCTATAGAATTTAACAAACGTGTTCGAACCAGATCAAGTTGCAGCTCGGAACAATTGTAGGGCCGAGACACCCCAGGCAGCCGCCCAGGAAGATTTCACTGACCTCATCGAGTGGGCCTGAATAGACATCGGCAAGGGCAGAGCCGCCGAAGTATAGGCCTGTTGAATGCTCAACCTGAGCCAATGAGCAATAGATTGCTTTGAAGCTACCAATCTTGGAGGCATTATAAAGGACAAACAGCAGTCAGATTTCCGATGACGTGTCGTCCTTTTGACATAAATCTTCAGAGCCCTGACCACATCCAAGGACTAAGGGCCCACAGAAGTGTTAGACAATACTGGAACCACAATAGGCTGGTTCACATGAAAGGCAGACACCACTTTAGGCAAAAACTGAGGACGGTCCGAAGTTCTGTTCTGTCTTCATGAAAAATCAAGTAAGGGCTTTTACAGGATAAGGCCCCTAATTCAGAGACAGATCTGCCAATAACATCACAGTCTTCCAGGTGAGAAATTTCAGCTCCGCCCTATGTAAGGGTTCAAACCAATCCGATTGGAGAAAGGACAGAATCACATTGAGGTCCCATGGAGCCGTGGGAGGAACAAAGGGTGGTTGCATATGAAAAACTCCCTTCAGGAAAGTCTGTACTTCTGGTAACAGGGCAAGTTGTTTCTGGAAGAAAATAGAGAGCGACGAAATATGGACTTTAATGGAGCCTAAACGTAGGCCCATATCCACTCCCACTTGTAGGAAAAGCAGAAAATGCCCAAGTTTAAATTCCACAGGAGAAACCTTTCTACTTTCACACCAGGAAACATACTCTTTTTCTGATATGATGATAGTGTTTTGACGAAACCATCTTCCTGGCCTGGACCATGGTGGAATTAACCTGAGAGGGGAGACCTTTCTTTGCTAGAATCCCCCTCTCAACTTCCAAGCTGTCAAATGTAGCAACTTTAAGTCTGGATAGATGAATGGACCTTGCTGAATATCTTCTTGGTGTGGCAGAGGCCTGGGATCCTCCAGAGACATGGTCAGGAGGTCCGAGTACCATGCCCGTCGAGGCCAATCTGGGGCAATTAGAACTGCCTGAACGCTTTCCCTTCTTAGTCTTTTGAGAACCCTTTGGATTAGCGGTAGAGGAGGGAACAGGTACACAAACTGGTACATCCACAGTGTCGTCAGCGCGTCCACTGCTACAGCATGCGGATCCCTCATTCTGGAACAGTAACAGCATAGCTTTGAGTCGAGAAGCCATCATATCTATCTGTGGACAGCCCCACCAGTGAATTAACTGCTGAAACACCTTGGGATGTAGGACCCATTCCCTTGGATGGAGGTCGTGCCTGTTAAGGAAGTACGCTTCCCAGTTGTCCACTCCTGGAATGAATATGGCGGAGATGGCCCTTGCATTCGCCTCCACCCAGAGGAGGATCGTCTACACCTCTAGCATCGCTGCTCTGCTTCTTGTTCCCTTTTGTTAGTTGATATTGTGGCATTGTCCAACTGAACCTGGATCGCCTGATCTTTCAGGAGATGAGAAGCCTGCAGAAGATCATTGTAAACTGCCCTGAGTTCCAGGATGTTTATTGGCAGGGCAGATTCCTGTCGTGACCAAATCCCCTGAAACTGGGCACCCCAAACCCAGAGGCTGGCATCCATTGACAGTAAAATTCACAGGTAGATATTGAAACTCCTGCCCTCCACCAGGTGAGGAACCTGTATCCACCATAAGAGAGAAATCCGGGCTTGCGGGGACAACATCACGTCCTGTTGCATGTGAAGGTGAGACTCTGGCCATTTGTCCAGCAGATCCAGCTGAAATGGTCAGGCATGAAATCTGCTGTATTGGATTGCCTTGTAAGCAGCCACCATCTTGCCCAGTAATCGGATGCAATGATGTATGGATACCTTGCGAGGACCGAGCACCGAAAAAACCATAGCCTGGATAGTCAAGACTTTGTCCCTTGGGAGAAACACCTTTGAGACACAGTATCCAGTATCATTCCCAGGAACTGAAGCCGTTGGGTCGGTTCCAGGTGAGATTTCTGAAAATGTAGGATCCAACCATGATCCATCAGTAGTTGAGTCATCAGATTGATGCTGTCCAGCAGACGCTCCCTGGACACTGCCTTTATTAGGAGATTGTCCAAGTAGGGGACTATGCTCACTCCCAGAGCCGACCCTAGCCAATATGATGCCCTAGGCAAGATTTTGGCTGGTGCCCTCTAGCACCACCACTGGTACCGCCTCTGACCTTGCACCTCTTTCTCAGCACCATCACCCCTCATCCATAGCAGTCCTTATTTTGGGGTTTGTACCCCCTATATTTTAAATAGGAACAGTTCGCACATTTGGTGCACAGCCCAAAAATGGATTTGTTTTTGCTGGCAAGGGGCATGGCCACACAATAGTAACCCCAATTCCAATTACGCCACACAGTACTGCAACTAGTGTCCATAATTCATATTACATCCCACAGTTGTATCACTTCACCTTATAAACGTTACTCCTCACAGTAGAGCCCCTTATTCAAATTACATCACACTGAATTGCTCCTTATTCACATTACACCATACCCTATTGCTCTTTATTCACATTAGACAACACAGCAGTGCCCTTTCTATATGCAACACCACATAGTAGAGCACATTATACATATAATGCCACACAGTAATGCCCCTTACACATATGAGACACATTATTAATGTCCTTATAAACAAAATGCGCCTTACACATTATGACAACCTTTATTAATGCCCTTTTACACATAATGTCCCTTACACATATGCCGCACACTATTAATGCCCTTATACACATAATGACACACATAGTGCCCCCTACACATTTGCTGCACATTATTAGTGCCCCTATACACATAATGACACACATACAGTAGTACCGTTACACATGTCGCACATTATTAATGCCCTTATACACATAATGACACACATAGTGCTCCTTACACATATGTTGCACATTATTAATGCATTTTTACATGACACACATAATGCTCCATACACATATTCCGAACACTACTGCACAACCAACCCACTCACATGCACTCAGCACTCACACTGCCACTAACACTGTGACCTCTGCCTCTGCTTGAATACAGATGTGTCCTCATAAATCTTGCCTCAATGCTAACATTGGGCACATTTATTTTTATGAAAATGCATCTTATTTGCATTGCTATGTGGCTAGGATGCACAAGCAGCTTCTGCTGATTAAAATGATATTCAGCATGCCTATATACTGTGTGAGACTGTGGCTGTATCTGCATATGAAATGCTACACACAGAATATAGACATGCTGCATATCATTTTAATCAGCAGAAGCTGCTGGTGCCTCTAGGCATATCAAATGCCCAAGGCAATTGCCTAGTTTGCCTATGCCTATGGCTGGCTCTGCTCACTCCCATCATGCGCAGCTGCAGCATCATCTCCGCCATGACCTTGGTGAAAACCCTCAGAGCTGTGTATAATCCAAAGGGTAAGGCCTGAAACTGGAAATGGTCATTCAATATGGTGAACCTGAGGTAAGCCTGATGAGGGGGCCACATGGGAATGTGTAGGTAAGTATCCTTGACATCCAGAGATACCATGAACTCCCCCTCCTCCAGAGCGGACACCACCACCCGCAGGGGTTCCATCTATATTTTGAGTACCCGCAGATATGGATTTAGAGACTTCAAGTACAAGATGGGGCACACCTAACCATCTGGTTTGGTTATTACAAAAAGACTGGTGTAAAAACCCCGGTTGTGTAACGGAGGAGGTACAGGCACCACCAGCCCTGTCTGCAAAAGCTTTTGAATAGCCTCCTGCAAGGTAACTCTTGCTGCGGGTAAAGCTGGTAAGCCCGACCTGAAAAACCTGTGAGTAGGTAGTGTCTGGAATCCCTTACCCAAGGATCCCTGTAGGACTGCACCCACATGTGGGCGAAGTGTTGAAGGCGAGCACCTACCTGAAAGGCGCCTCTCCACCTGCGGCCATTACGCGGAAGGCTTAGCAGCAGGAGATCTGGTGGTCTGGTCCAGGGAGACGGCAGGTGCAGGTTTACGGGACTTACCACAAGATCCTCTGGAGGTGGTGGAGGCCACTCGGCCCCTGCCTCTGAACCTTGCCACACGAAAGGACTGCAAGGAGGTCTGGTGTAAGAATGTCTAGTAGGCGGCGCAGCCGACGGCAGATAGGTAGACTTACTCGCCGTAGCCTGGGAGATCCATTTATTTAATTAATCTCCAAACAAGGCATCAGCTGTAAAGGGAATATTTTCTACACCCTTTTTGGAGTCAGCATCAGCTGACCACGACGTAACCACAGAGCCCTCTGAGCCGAAACAGCCATAGCAGTAGTGCGGCCATTTATCTTACACAACTCCTTAATAGCTTTGCTCACAAAGTTTGCAGCATCCAGCAGAGTAATGACCTCATTCCGGGGTAGAGAATCTAAACCTTCAATAACAGCTGTGCCTGCTGCCTTATAAATTGCCTTGAGTGTGGTCTCAATCATATGGTCAGCTGGCTCCTTCAGGGATACAGCCCCTGGTACCAGTAGTACCAATTTTTCGGACAGTCTGACAGAGGGTTTTCCCATATCTTTCTGTCCTCAGAAGGGAGGGGAAAAGTAGTTAAAAACCTCTGAAGGATCTTACATTTTTTTTTATCAGGGTTTAACCAAGCCTCCCTGGCCAGGGAGTTTAATTCCTTTGACACAGGAAAAGTTGCTGAGGTCTTTGGTCTAACATTAAAATATAATTCCTCATCTGGTTCCACCTCCTGATCTGGTAAGTGGTGGACCTCTCTAAAAGCAAAGATGAGAGCCTCCACTCTAGGGGACAGAGAGCTGTCCTCATCCATATCATCATCATCCACATCTGGCTGATTAGAGCCAGAATCAGACTGAAATACCTGAGGAAGTGGGTGTTTATGAGATACCAATAGAGGGGGCTGATAAGCCTTCTTGGCATCTGCAGCCTTAGCCACACAATCAATAGATTGTTTTAACACCGGTCTCTCTCTTTTAGCAGCCACCAATTCTGAATTTACATTCTGAATCATGCTTTTGAAGCTATATAGTCAGTCAGGTGCCTGTGAGCTGTGTCCCTGCCAGGGCCTGCCCTAACCAATATGATGCCCTAGGCAAGATTTTGGCTGGTGCCCCCTAGCACCACTGCTGGTTCTGCCTCTGACCTTGCACCTCTTTCCCAGCACCATCACCACTCACCCATAGCAGTCCTTATGTTGGTGTTTGTACCCCCTATATTTTAAATAGGAACAGTTTGCACATTTGGTGCTCAGCCCAAAAATGGGTGTGTTTTTGCTGGCAAGGGGCATGGCCACACAATAGTAACCCCAATTCCAATTACGCCACACAGTACTGCAACTTTATTCACATTTGATCATGCAATAGTGTCCATAATTCATATTACATCGCACAGTAGTATCACTTTACCTTATATACGTTACTCCTCACAGTAGAGCCCCTTATTCAAATTACATCACACTGAATTGCTCCTTATTCACATTACACCATACCCTATTGCTCTTTATTCACATTAGACAACACAGTAGTGCCCTTTCTATACACAACGCCACATAGTAGAGCACCTTATACACATAATGCCACACATTAGTAATGCATTTATACACATAATTCCACACAGTAATGCCCCTTACACATATGAGACACATTATTAATGTCCTTATAAACATAATGCACCTTACACATTATGAAAACCTTTATTAATGCCCTTTTACACAAAATGTCCCTTACACATATGCCGCACATTATTAATGCCCTTATACACATAATGACACACATAGTGCCCCCTACACATTTGCTGCACATTATTAGTGCCCCTATACACATAATGACACACATACAGTAGTACCCTGTTACACATATGCCGCACATTATTAATGCCCTTATACACATAATGACACACATAGTGCCACTTACACATATGTTGCACATTATTAATGCATTTTTACATGACACACATAATGCTCCTTACACATATTCCGAACACTGTTGCACAACCAACCCACTCACATGCACACAGCACTCACACTGCCACTAACACTGTGACCTCTGCTTCTGCTTGGATACAGATGTGTCCTCATAAATCTTGCCTCAATGCTAACGTCGGGCACCTTTTTTTATAAAAATGCATCTTATTTGCATTGCTATGTGACTAGGATGCACAAGCAGCTTCTGCTGATTAAACTGATATGCAGCATGCCAATATACTGTGTGAGACTGTGGCTGTATCTGCATATGAAATGCTACACACAGAATATAGGCATGTTGCATATCATTTTAATCAGCAGAAGCTGCTGATGCCCCTAGGCATATCAAATGCCCTAGGCAATTGCCTAGTTTGCCTATGCCTATGGCCAGCTCTGGTCCCTGCAGTGACAAAGAACATTGTTCACACATGAGTGGCCCCGCAGAAGAGGGGGTTGAGTTACAAGCAGTACACATAACCATGTCCACAGACATTTTAGACAACCGTAATACAGCTTAGCCCACTGACTAACACCTCCACACAGACCCTAGAGAGCCCCTGGAGTGACACTGAGGAGCAGACACCAGCACACAGAAACACAGCAGCACAAAGTGTGAAAGTATGTGTATGACCTGATAGGAGTGCAGCGGCGCTACTACCGGCATGCTCCCCCCTGGTACAAGTTTACAGTCTGTAGCAGCGTGGGTCCCTGGAGAAGCAGCGTTCATGCAGCCTGATGATCTGCAGCAGTAGGAAGTGGTGCCTTCCTGCCTCTGTTCCTGCTCTGGGAAGCCCCGACCCCTGTAATGGTGCATGGTCCCTGACAGTGATTTTATACTGGCAATGTTTAAAATAACATTATACATTCATATACAGTCCACACAAAGCCTTAAGACAGTAAGCACTGCAGGGCTTGTAGCCCAGAGCCAGTTTGTCCGCGGCAGGCACCGCAGCCCGGGCCCGTGACAGCCACGTGACTTGCCACCAACACTGCACCGGGGATCCGCTAACTGGTACCCCAGTGTAAAACTCACCGCACCTGGATCTTTGACATCTGTTAGAGTGTGGCGGCTAGCTGCCGGCATGGGCACACACACTAACGGAGTGTGATCAGCACCTCAGGAGCTCAGTGTCCTGTCAGCTAGAATTACGAACCATTAACCCTCAGGAGGTTGGTTCGGTCCCCCCTCTAAGTCCCACGAAGCAGGTAGTCTGGTTGCCAACCAGATCTACCTGAAAATAAACTTAAAAGAAAAATCTCTGGAGCTCCAGAGAAGTGCACCCGGAGCCTCGGGCACATTTTTCTAAACTGAGTCTGATAGGAGGGGCATAGAGTAGAGGAGCCAGCACACATGCACACACTAAAAGTTTTTAAAGTGCCAGGCTCCAGTGGACCCGATCTATACCCCATGGTACTAAAGAACAAGACCACAGTATCCACTAGGACGTAAGAGAAAAAAATACACATTTTTAAAAAAATTAAAAAACTATTTTATTTTTTATTTTTGTAACTAAAATAATTTTGGGTAGGGTTAAATTCATGTTCTTCACCTAATTCACTCATAAAGAAGACAATTTTGAAGCGTTTTTTTGGGGGGGGGAAATCATCAGCTAAGTGGTTAAATGCTTTTATAAAATGTCCACAATGTCAGTAAATGACTTGGTGTCTGGCTTCTCAGGCACTATTAAACTCCTCAGCAAACTGTATGTTTGGGCCCCCATTACACTGACTGCTACTTTCTTGTCTCCCTGTACAGAGTTGCCCAGTCCTCTATAATACTATCAAAAGCAGCTATTGTGCCAATATATCCTGACATTTTGCCTTTATATCCTTTGGGAGGTCAAAGGATATATTCCTTCCTTAGAGAATGAAATATATAACTCGTGTGCCCCTTTTATTCAGGTTAGGTGGTGCTGGCAGTCTGAATGTGTTGCTCCTTTTTGTACCCCATTATTGTGCTGTGTCAGCCCACTGGTGCTCCACTGATCACTGGAGCATTGCTGAAGAAGAGTTTCATCCTCGTGGCAAGTGTAAAGTCTGTGACTTATATTTCCATAAGGGTTTTCATATAACCAGGACACAGTGAGTGTTGTATGCTTCTTTACTGAAAAACTGAAGGACTCCAAAGACTCAGAATGATATTCCTATGCCAACTATTACAAACACAAAATAAGACCTGTTGTAACCTTCCACCGGAATACATATACAGCAATGGGAACTATATACACCACAACATCCACCATATATTAAGGTATTGAAGGAAAATAAAGTCCCTTACCATTCAAGTTTTGGCACAGTCATGCTCTATCCCCAGTAGTGGCCCTGTTGCACCACTGCCATTAATTGGATCCAAATCATGACAGACACATAGCCAAATTGTCATTGCTACTCAAGTAACTTCTGATGTATACAGTAGCTCAACTACTGAAACAACCCCCACGCACAACCATTGGCATGGCCGTTTCCAAGATACATAACAGAGCTTTCAGATGGAGATGACTGATTGCCCTACTCCTCTTTTACCTCCTTTCTAGTAATGAAATTGCTCAGACTGCATTAAAATATCACAGATGGTTCTGGTAAACGCTACACATAGTGGGTAATTCAGAGTTGATCACAGCAGCAAATTTGTTAGCAGTTGGGCAAAACCATGTGCACTGCAGGTGTGGCAGATACATATAACATGTGCAGAGTGAGTTAGATTTGGGTGGGTTATTTTGTTTCTGTGCAGGGTAAATACTGGCTGCTTTATTTTTGCACTGCAATTTAGATTTCAGTTTGAACCCCCCCCCCCCCCCCGCTCAAATCTAACACTCTCTGCGCATGTTATATCTGCACCCCCCTGAAGTGCACATGGGTGGTCATTCCGAGTTTTTCGCTCGCTAGCAGTTTTTTGCAGCCGTGCAAACGCTATGCCGCCTCCCACTGGGAGTGTATTTTAGCTTAGCAGAATGCGCACGAAAGGATCGCAGAGCAGCTACAAAGTTTTTTTGTGCAGTTTTAGAGTAGCTCAATACCTACTCAGCGCTTGCGATCACTTCAGACTGTTCAGTTCCTGTTTTGACGTCACAAACACACCCTGCGTTCGCCCAGCCAAGCCTGCGTTTTTCCTGGCACGCCTGCGTTTTTTCGAACACTCCCTGAAAACGGTCAGTTGCCACCCAGAAACGCCCCCTTCATGTCAATCACTCTGCGGCCACCAGTGCGACTGAAAAGCTTCGCTAGACCCTGTGTGAAACTGTCGCGTGTGTGCATTGCGCCGCATACGCATGCGCAGAAGTGCCGTTTTTTTGCCTCATTGCTGCACAGCGAACGAATGCAGCTAGCAATCAACTCGGAATGACCACCATGGTTTGACCAACTGCTCACAAATTTGCTGCTGGGATCAACTCTGAATTAGGCCCATAATCGTTTCTGCATTCTCATGGGTTTTACCAGGATTGTTTTTAGCCTTTACAGTATCTCATGGTATTTTACTCTACTTTTGTGTTTCTGGTCTCTGGTACAGTATCACATGTACGGTAGTGTCATGTTTGGTGCCTGTGTGGCATCTTCATATTCCTAACCTTAATGCTTCCCCTCTTAATTTTCTGTATCTGTGTTTCCCTTTTTTGATATTGCCTGTTTTCTGATTGAAAAAGACAAAAATCAATGTTAAAAAAGCCAGTAAAGTGTAAACAGTTATCAAAGCCTAATCATAAATTAAACCAGAATACCATTTGTTTGGCAAGGATTCACTCTAAACTTAGCATTACATACCTGTTGTAAGTTTGTCGTTGGAGAAACAAATGAAGTTACATTATATAAGCCGTAACTTTTCACATTAAACAATATTTTTCCTTACAACTGAAGTTCCAAAAACTGTTTTGATTGGAAACTTTTGATTTCAGAAAAAGATCACAGCTGATTGTAGCTTTGACATTTCATCTTTAACAGTGCTTGGTCTGTATCTATGAATTCTCCGATTTTTACTGCTATCTCTTCCACAATTAATCTATCTTTAAATGGAAATGATATAGTGGTAACAAAATCTACTTTTGGATAACTCTGAAATTGCTTATACCCCTTTCACACCGCATAAATAACCCGGTATCGACCTGGCATATTGCCAGGTCGACACGGGTCGGCGTGCAGTGTGAAAGGGGCATAGCCGAAATCGCGGGTCGCAATTCAACCCGTGAATTAAGCAGTGTTATACCCGGGTTGAATACCAGGTCAGTGGCTTCGTAAACGGGCTCCGTCCCAAGACCCATTTACTACAGCAGGGAGTGGCGGCGCGGAGATGATCTCATCTCCCAGCGCCGCCTCCACTTCTGCCCCCACCGACGGCTCCGCCCCCCGCTGCTATGGCAACCCGCCCGGCATATTTCTGGGTCGGGGAAGCCTGCAGCAGCGGCCAATGCCGGATCCCACCTGGGAAGGACCCGTTTCCAATTCCCGGGTGGGATCCGGCATTGGCAGTGTGAAAGGGGTATTATTGAATTCATTTAGGGGCATATGTATAAACAATTGTGGAAGCCCCTAAATATTTACAATCCTTATTTCCACATATCATGGCAATATGGATTTATTATTCATTAAATGTATTAATACAAATTGCCAGGATGTGGACTCCGACAAGAGAATAAATCTCTGATGCTTAATGATCTGCGCATGTGTAGGAGCCGCATTGCGTAGGTGCTAGTACCTTGTCCTGCAATGTCAGTCACAGTGTCCCAAAAGCAGCATTACTGACAAGCTACTGGCATTTGGGGACAGCAACAGGGAGCGGTCCAAATAACCAGGGCAGATTTGACATATTTTTTGGGAATGCCAAAGCCACAAAGCCAAGGGTTGTAACCTTAGATGCAACTTCACTGGCACTGGCAGCGTGATTTTGAACATCCTGATTAATCTAAGGGTCACTCTGATCTCTGATGTTCACGCAAATGATACGATGCTGTGTCTTTGGATGCAGCAAGTGAATCATAGAAGCATACAGTGAGCGTCTTTTTAATTAAGATGGCGTCAGCGGCTTTTGCATAATTTTTCGCTCAGCTGCTGCATACAAATGCACAGCAGCGATGCTGTTAGGGTCCACCTCTGAATCAGCACCATAGTTACTTCTCTGTGTACTTTCAGTTATTTTTATAACAATCAATACACATCTCATCCATATTTGTGATATGTTTAAAGTCACCTTGTCTTAAGGGCCATACACACTAGATGACTTTTTTAAAAGATATAGACGATGCAGGCGATTTTGAACGATATATCGTTCAAGTTGTCTAGTGTGTATGGCCACCCCGACAGCTGATGCGCGCACCTGTGCTCTTTAAGAGCAGGTCGCGGTTCAGTCGAGCATGCAGCTCAATGTGAGCAATGTCACTTGTGACATCGCTCATCACGGCATGTGTGTACGGACCCGCAATGAGCGATGTGCACAATGTGACATTGCTCCTCCTCCCCGGCAGCGGCTCCATTCTAGCTGAGTCACTGATGGGAGCCGCTGACGGGAGCTGCACAGCATCTCCGTCATAATTTCTCCCCCTGCCCCACCAATGAATTATCTCCCACTGACCTGCCAATTAAGTTTTTTTCACCCACTGCCCCACCAATTATATTTCCACTGTGCCACCAACTTAATAAAAAATGTATTGTAATGGGTTCATAAATTATATATATATATATATATATATATATATATAGATGCAAAATCCGGCACTCTGAGGACAGTGTTACCTCCAGGAAACTTGCTGGTGTACCATCCAAGAGAAAATATTTCCCATAAATATTGCAAAACAAAGGCGGCACTCCCAGACTTGTAAAAGTGAAGAAACTTTATAACAAAGTTTCTTCACTTTTACAAGTCTGTGAGTGCCGCCTTTGTTTTGCAATATATATATATATATATATATATATATATATATTGGGTGTAGTATATTTTGGGTGCAGACGGTGGGGTGAGCGCTAAAGAGCCCCTTGCGGGCTTGCTGTGTTCACCACGCTGCGGGCACCTTGGTACGCTACGTGCGTCACGCTATTTATTCTCCCTGTAGGGATGTCATGGACACCCCAAGAGGGAAAATAGTTGTTATTATGCCGGCTGTCGGGATTTCGGCGTCGGTATGGTGGCATACCAAATGCCTCCATATATATATATATATATATATAGCGACTGGTGTCGGATCGGCACTCTCCTGAATGAAAGTGAGTTGCTCAGGTGCCTTCTGGAAGGATTCATGCAAATAGACACTATAATGCAATCAGCGGCACTCAGAGACTGACACAGCTAGAAACGGATAAAGAGCTGGTGCTTTTTAATCCATAGTAAAGGCTGGGTGATCACCCAGCCTTTATTATGGATTAAAAAGCACCAGCACTTTATCCGTTTCTAGCTGTGTCAGTCTCTGAGTGCCGCTGATTGCATTATAGTGTCTATTTATATATATATATTCCCAAAATACCAAGGTTTGCCTACTAATGAGGACCAAACCTGATGGACATTTTAGTTGTTACAGATTTCTCCAAAAGAAAAACTAACAGAACCAAGAACTGGCTGTCCACTAAGCCCAGGGTGTTTAAGTGCACGGGATGCCTGAACTGCCAATTTCTATTGCTTGGCAATCGATTCACAAATCCATTGGCCCAGAAGCAATACACCATTAAACATAGACTGGAATGTAACAGTAAGTTTGTTGTCTATGTGCTTAAATGTCCATGCGAGCTACTCTATGTGGGGAAGACCAGCAGGATGCTGAAGGAAAGATTGAGTCAGCATCGCTCTACTATTAAGAAAAGTACCACTACGACCAGTACCTCTAATGAATTTACCAACCTACCTGTAGCAAAACACTTCAAGAAAGCACACCATACTATTAACCAGCTTAAATGCTGTATTATTGACCAGTTTCCATCTCTGCAACGTGGAGGGGATCGTAATAAATTACTTCTTCAGAGAGAACATTAATGGATCCATCGTTTAAAAACATTAGCACCAAATGGACTCAATGAAGAATTCCGTTTGGGGTGTTTCCTCTGAACTTGTGGACATTAGGGTGATCTCACTTTGGACTTATTTTTCATAGGCACCGCCGTGTGTCATGTATAATCTGTTTAAGCACCACTGACGGTGCATTGGCACCGCCTTGTGTCATTCATTTACTTGTTTATAGACACCGCCGTGTGTCATGTATAAACCTGGCACCGCCGTGTGTCATTCATTAGGGTGAGTTCACCATGATTTGTTTATGCTTTACTGGCACCACCGTGTGTCATGTATTAACTGTTTGGGTGCCATTGATGATGCATTAGCACCGTTGGGAGACATTGATTTTCTCTATTATTTGATCTAATTTCTTCCCTGTTGCTTAGTGGTTTTGTTCTATGAGGTCGGTTAGCTGGGGATTTTGCCTTCGTCAAACTATATTATACAGTCTTGTCCTATGTATATGGATTTGTCGATACTTACACTAAGTTAATCTTTTTTGGGCATGCAGCCATGGATATTCTATATATGCACTAGCTCGTATGTATTGTGACTCATTTCAACATTGTCATATTGACATATGTGGGGAGCACTTTGTCAGCGAGCGATCGGTACACGGACATGTGGAGAATGAGAGATCGATACAGCCATACCACACTGGATCCCGTCCGATCCCATCTGATCTTGGCAACTAAGCAGTGTTGGGCCCAGTCAGTACCCTATATGGTGACGGCTTGGGAATACTGGATGCTGTCATTAGATCTGATTCTTATTCCACTTCACAATAGGGAACGATTAATTCCCAGGCTCGTTTGTCATGTACCGCTGTAGATGTCCACGTTTAATGCAATTTTTTTATACCTTCCTCCAATATTTAGGCTTTTTATTCACAGTCATGTTTGAGAGAATATTGCTCTCATTTCACGGCACTTTGGTAAGCTAAGCAGATATGGGTCTGGTCCCGCAGTGGATGGGAGACCTTTGAATCTATCATTTCAGTGTTTGTTGCTGGTGATTTTACACTTTGGAGGCTAATGTGTTAATTTTCTGCTTGTGCATCTATGCTGGCTATGCTCAAAAAATGAGCTGGCTATTCTCAAGAAATGAGTACGATTCAAGTGTCAGTAATGGATTTATGGGTTGTTACCTCTACAGTTATGCACATTTTTGAGTATCCTTGTATATATATTTTTCACAATGGCTTTGGTTTACTTGCTTTGCAACGGTTATTGTGCAGCTTTATGCATTTCTTTGTCTGGATGTTCAATTACTGTCAGCTGCCACCCTGAGGGGTTTTAATCAGGCATCTGAATGTAAATATTTTGAGTGGTGGCTCAGTGGCAAACGCAGGATTTGCATGGGGGGGTTTCCAGAACTGGGTGGAGCCAATCACGGGGGTGGGGACTGAGGTGACCCAGTATATGCTGGGTCCGTAAAACTAGTGTGTCTGTGTGTGTGTGTGTGTATATATATATATATATATATATACATATATATATATATATATATATATATACATATCTACACATATATAGGGTTCACTATGGTATGCCGGCGGACAGGCTCCCGGCGACCAGCATACCGGCGCCGGGAGCCCGACCGCCGGCTTACCGACAGTGTGGCGAGTGCAAATGAGCCCCTTGCGGCCTCGCTGCGCTCGCCACGCTACGGGCACGGTGGCGCGCTATTTTATTCTCCCTCCAGGGGGGTCGTGGACCCCTACGTGGGAGAACAATTGTCGGTATGCCGGCTGTCGGGATCCCGGCGCCGGTATACTGTGCGCCGGGATCCCGTCAGTCGGCATACTGAAGACCACCCCATATATATACCGTGTGTGTATATATATATATATATATATATATACACACACATACATATACACATATACATAGCATATTAAACATGCATATATATATATATATATACACACATACAGTACACGTATATATACACATGTATATATATCATATGTGTGTGTGTTTATGTGTTTATATGTATGTATGTATATACATGTGTATATATGTATGCACATGGATATATATGTACTATAATCAATATAAAGTAAACTTTTTTTGCACTTACAAGTGCCACCAGGAAGACAGCAGGCTGCAGAGGACGCTAGACAGCCATTAATAATACTCATGCAGCTAAAAAAAAAAAAAAAAATGTACTGGAGGGGGTTTCTGGGTGCTCGGAAACCCCCCCTGGGTGCGCCACTGTGGCTACTTTCACTAACGTTGACAGCACCCTTATTTGCGTGTCATCTGACAGCGCCGGTGACACATGCAGCCTCAGCCGTTGTTATGTGGGGAGCTGGGATTGTTTACCCTGACTACATTGCCTGCACCGCCCATCCCACGGAGGCATCCAATGAGCACACAGCTCTTGGTGATAGCCCTCCCTCAGCATGGGTTTGATGTGTACAGTGTTGGCGCCGTTTTCTGCTATATATGTATGTTCCTGTGCTCTGTGTCATTAGCCCCTGATGAAAACCTGTATGTGTTGAAACAGCTGTTGGGCCACAGTTGTTGGATTTACTGACTTGCTTAGTGTGTACACTCAATTTCGTTTGTCATGGCTCTGGGAAGTTCAAGGGAAATTGCTCATCTTCCACATTGTTCATCTTTCACATTAGTCATGTCTTCTAGTGTATATGGCCCTTTAGTTGCAGTTTACAGTGTCAAGAATTCTGACAACTATACATATTGACCTTAACCATGTGAAACTTCAATGACCATCTGGAGTCCACAACTTAAGGCCCATACACACTGGGCGATTTTGAGCTGAAAGCAGCTCACTTTTGGTGTTTTGAGCTGCTTTCAGCTCAAAGCCGCCCAATGTGTATGAGCAAGCGATGAGCGGTGAGCACTGATGCGCGCTCCCACTTCATCGCTGGCAGCCGCCGTTCATCTACTGGTATTACCAGTAGATGAACGGCGGGGTGAATGGCTTTCCATAGCGTCCTGCTATGGAAAGCTGCTCACCCCCGCTGACACCGCTGGGCAGCGGGGAAAAGCACTCAGTGTGTATGCACTGAGCGCTTTTCAGCCCAGCGATGTCAGCGATCATCGCTGTTCATACATGATGGGCAAAAACGCCCAGTGTGTATTAGAGATGAGCGCCTGAAATTTTTCGGGTTTTGTGTTTTGGTTTTGGGTTCGGTTCCGCGGCCGTGTTTTGGGTTCGAACGCGTTTTGGCAAAACCTCACCGAATTTTTTTTGTCGGATTCAGGTGTGTTTTGGATTCGGGTGTTTTTTTCAAAAAACACTAAAAAACAGCTTAAATCATAGAATTTGGGGGTCATTTTGATCCCAAAGTATTATTAACCTCAAAAACCATAATTTACACTCATTTTCAGTCTATTCTGAATACCTCACACCTCACAATATTATTTTTAGTCCTAAAATTTGCACCGAGGTCGCTGTGTGAGTAAGATAAGCGACCCTAGTGGCCGACACAAACACCGGGCCCATCTAGGAGTGGCACTGCAGTGTCACGCAGGATGTCCCTTCCAAAAAACCCTCCCCAAACAGCACATGACGCAAAGAAAAAAAGAGGCGCAATGAGGTAGCTGTGTGAGTAAGATTAGCGACCCTAGTGGCCGACACAAACACCGGGCCCATCTAGGAGTGGCACTGCAGTGTCACGCAGGATGGCCCTTCCAAAAAACCCTCCCCAAACAGCACATGACGCAAAGAAAAAAAGAGGCGCAATGAGGTAGCTGTGTGAGTAAGATTAGCGACCCTAGTGGCCGACACAAACACCGGGCCCATCTAGGAGTGGCACTGCAGTGTCACGCAGGATGTCCCTTCCAAAAAACCCTCCCCAAACAGCACATGACGCAAAGAAAAAAAGAGGCGCAATGAGGTAGCTGTGTGAGTAAGATTAGCGACCCTAGTGGCCGACACAAACACCGGGCCCATCTAGGAGTGGCACTGCAGTGTCACGCAGGATGTCCCTTCCAAAAAACCCTCCCCAAACAGCACATGACGCAAAGAAAAAAAGAGGCGCAATGAGGTAGCTGACTGTGTGAGTAAGATTAGCGACCCTAGTGGCCGACACAAACACCGGGCCCATTTAGGAGTGGCACTGCAGTGTCACGCAGGATGTCCCTTCCAAAAAACCCTCCCCAATCAGCACATGATGCAAAGAAAAAGGTTAGGTGGTATACAATTATGGACGGACTGCCTGCCGAGTGCAGACACAGAGGTAGCCACAGCCGTGAACTACCGTACTGTACTGTGTCTGCTGCTAATATAGACTGGTTGATAAAGAGATGTCGTAGTAGTATGTATGTATAAAGAAGAAAAAAAAACCACGGTTAGGTGGTATACAATTATGGACGGACTGCCTGCCGAGTGCAGACACAGAGGTAGCCACAGCCGTGAACTACCGTACTGTGTCTGCTGCGACTGGATGATAAATGATATAAAAAATATATATATATCACTACTGCAGCCGGACAGGTATATATTATATATTATATAATGACGGACCTGCTGGACACTGTCTGTCAGCAGAATGAGTTTTATTTTTATAGAATAAAAAAAAAAACCAACACACAAGTGAAGTCACACGACGAGTGTTTAACTTTTTCAGGCAATCACAATATAAGTATACTACTAACTATACTGGTGGTCAGTGTGGTCAGGTCACTGGTCAGTCACACTGGCAGTGGCACTCCTGCAGCAAAAGTGTGCACTGTTTAATTTTAATATAATATTATGTACTCCTGGCTCCTGCTATAACCTATAACTGGCACTGCAGTGCTCCCCAGTCTCCCCCACAATTATAAGCTGTGTGAGCTGAGCAGTCAGACAGATATATAATATATATAGATGATGCAGCACACTGGGCTGAGCCTGAGCAGTGCACACAGATATGGTATGTGACTGAGTCACTGTGTGTATCGCTTTTTTCAGGCAGAGAACGGATATATTAAATAAACTGCACTGTCTGGTGGTCACTCACTATATAATATTATGTACTCCTGGCTCCTGCTATAACCTATAACTGGCACTGCAGTGCTCCCCAGTCTCCCCCACAATTATAAGCTGTGTGAGCTGAGCAGTCAGACAGATATATAATATATATAGATGATGCAGCACACTGGGCTGAGCCTGAGCAGTGCACACAGATATGGTATGTGACTGAGTCACTGTGTGTATCGCTTTTTTCAGGCAGAGAACGGATATATTAAATAAACTGCACTGTCTGGTGGTCACTCACTAGTAAACTCTCTGCACTCTCTACACTTCTACAGTACTCCTCCTAGTCCTAAGCTCCAGTAAATCTCTCTCTCTTATAATCTAAATGGAGAGGACGCCAGCCACGTCCTCTCACTATCAATCTCAATGCACGTGTGAAAATGGCGGCGACGCGCGGCTCCTTATATAGAATCCGAGTCTCGCGAGAATCCGACAGCGTCATGATGACGTTCGGGCGCGCTCGGGTTAACCGAGCAAGGCGGGAGGATCCGAGTCTGCTCGGACCCGTGAAAAAAACCATGGAGTTCGGGCGGGTTCGGATTCAGAGAAACCGAACCCGCTCATCTCTAGTGTGTATGGACCTTAACCCTCTGTGTGCAAGCATGATTTCATTTCCTAGTCAATGAGCATTTTCCTGCAATGAACACAGTGGGGATATATTTAGCTTCCGGTGTAGGTTTGTTGTCAGGATATGGTCACAGACGACTACTAACAGCACAGAGGTTGATGTCTTGGCTACTTCTGTTTTAAAATACAGGTGTTGTATATCAAATTAATGAGCACAGACTTCTGATGCATCCTAGTTGCATCATGTTGCGGCTCAAGCTTGTCATACACCTAAAGATTTATTGTCAGATCTGGCTGGTTGGAATGAAAATCCGGTAATGGATGAGAGCAATTGACAATTGACCACTTGATCCAAAACACTGGAAATCAGACAAAAATGGTCAAATCCATTTGATTTAATCAATTTGTCTGCATGACCGATTTTGTCAGTTTTATGGTCAATTGTCATTTGCTCCCATATTTTACCAGATTTTTGTTCCAACCAGCCAGATCAGACAATAAATCTTTAGGTGTATGACCAGCCTAAGATGTATTTTCGGCAAAAAAAAAGACAGAGTTACACAGGGCCTGTCAGCTTACTCGCACCAGACATCTCCTACTGCGTAGCATATTGAGGCTAGATGTATGAGAACACAGCTGTACACCTAAAATTACAGCTTCTTAATGATGACTACCACCCAAATATTAAAGGGAGAGTGGTATAAGATTTGTACTTCACTGTACACAAAGCTGTTGGGATTGTATGAACTGCTATATATTTTTAGAGACTATAGCATCATCACTTAAATGTTTTTGTGTATATATATATATATATATATATATATACACACACACACACACACTCATATTTACTCATACATACAGTATGAGGTTTTTTTATGAACTGATTCAAATCTGCATTAAGATTTTTTGTCTGCAAGAAAATAATCAATTGGCATGTAGCAGCAATCAGCACCAATGAGGACAATAACTGTGACAGCAATCAACAAAACAAAGCAATCATTGAAACAAGGTCCAACATATCTTAGCTGCAAGGAACAGATAAAAATCTGCTATGGCGGCAAAGTGACAGTAATATATACCCTATCTTATTTTGCAGTCCTGAGCTGTATACTATGCAACTGTGTTTTACAACAGCTGTGCACAACAAATGTAAAATACTACCAGGGCATTTATAATAGCATATAAATATATATATATATATATATATACATACATAGCTTTGAAACCTCACTGTGTTTTATAGTCCAGACTTGCTCAACCATTTGTCTACGCTGAATGCTCATGCCTCCCACACACATGCAAATGTACCAACATAATTTGTGAGTTATATCCAAGTATACTGGCCCTCATTCCGAGTTGTTCGCTCGGTAAAAATCTTCGCATCGCAGCGATTTTCCGCTTAATGCGCATGCGCAATGTTCGCACTGCGACTGCGCCAAGTAAATTTGCTATGCACTTAGTAATTTTACTCACGGCTTTTTCATCGTTCTGGCGATCGGAATGTGATTGACAGGAAATGGGTGTTACTGGGCGGAAACAGGCCGTTTTATGGGCGTGTGGGAAAAAACGCTACCGTTTCCGGAAAAAACGCAGGAGTGGCCGGAGAAACGGAGGAGTGTCTGGGCGAACGCTGGGAGTGTTTGTGACGTCAAACCAGGAACGACAAGCAGTGAAATGATCGCAGATGCCGAGTAAGTCTGGAGCTACTCAGAAACTGCTACGAGGTGTGTAATCGCAATATTGCGAATACATCGTTCGCAATTTTAAGATGCTAAGATTCACTCCCAGTAGGCGGCAGCTTAGCATGAGCAAATCTGCTAAAATCCGCTTGCGAGCGAACAACTCGGAATGACCTCCACTGTACAATGCCTATGATAGTATTAATTTTTCATTGAAATTACTGTAGGACTACTTTTATATTTCTCCGAAACTGTAAAGTACTACATGCATTCAAAATGCTGTAAAAATTAAATGTACACAAGAAGAATAAAAATTGTTGTTTTGTGCTTACGCCAAACATATTACATTATTATTACTTAATAACAATTTGCACAGAATTGTTACACACTAGACTATTGTCTCCTGGAGAGGCTGGACCCAAAATGTAATCAAGTTACCAGCAATATATCAAGCATGTTCTGCTGTCTTGATGCTAAACTCAACCGCGGAATTAAAAGGAAGTATAAAATAAATATAAAAAAACCCGCTAATCTAGAAAATAAGTAAAACACGTGAGGATCTATGGGGTAAATGTATTACCCTCCGATATGGGGGAGAAGCAGTATCCGCGCACATTATGTGCACTGATATTGCTTCTCCCACGTGTTTGACAGCGGCGGTGCGGGCAAAGTGACACGGGCGCTATGCGCCCCTGTCTATATCGGCACTGCTATCTGACAAATAGCAGGCCGATATGAGGGGGCACTGTATGAACGGTCAGCATCGCTAACCTTTCTGACACCTGCAGCTGTCGA
Source organism: Pseudophryne corroboree (assembly GCF_028390025.1). NCBI lineage: Eukaryota > Metazoa > Chordata > Amphibia > Anura > Myobatrachidae > Pseudophryne > Pseudophryne corroboree. The sequence continues at coordinate 458,805,048 of NC_086447.1, read as the reverse complement.
TTTTGACAGCTACAGGTGGCGATGCCCATAGACCACAGCATGGACAGAGCTGTCTCTGGCTGTGGCGGGTGCCGGCTCGACACTGCACAGGGGATCTCGCGTGAGTAGCGAGTTCCCGAGCATGCACAGTGTAGCCAGCCGGGCAGTGAGACGCAGTGCTGATTCGCTGTGTGTGCAGGGGGGCATCACTGAAGAGGGTAACTTTCACTCCCCCGCATTGGCAGACCTTGACAAAGACTGATTAGTAGAAACGCGTTGGTGGGAGCATGTGACAGATTGGATCACCACAGCTACCAGTTTTCCCAGCCAGAAAGCGGTGAGATTTCCCGGGGTAACATCTTTTTCACTGTCGGACTGTGCTGTATAAGATCTGTATCTCTGGTTTCGTTATTGTGGGATTTCCATTTGTGTTTTAATTTCTGGAACAATTTTTACAATAAATTTATACGAATTCTCACATGTCCCTTCGTTTATATGCTTATTACCGAGCTCATCATGAAGTGAGGAAGCATATGAGGACGACGGGATGGCTTGCATATAAAGAAACCGCTACATGGAAGAACGGCATCTTTTGAAGTAAGCTTGAATGTGAGCTTTCATTTTAAAGATTTTATGATATTAATTGCCATTCAGGCATATTATATAAAGAATTTAAAGAAACCTTTATAGGCTTTGGTGGGAGTACACAAAAGTAAGCACACATGTGAGGAGCTTCTATTACCTTCTGCACCGAGGTGAACCTGTACAGTTAGAATAACACCTCCCATAGACATCACAGTACAAGGAATCCAGGAGGAAGCATTTTTGCATCAGAAAGATACATCTGTGACATTTCTCTAAACCAGTGTATACAATTTGTGTTTTTTGCATATAACCCCATGGCTTTGGATATTCATGAGAATCACGCTTGAGAAGTTCCTGGACTCTGGGCCTTTGTTTATTACCGATATTGCACAGTTTCGGCTGTGCCTAGGTAATCACACCTTTTTTTGTGTTGTTTTGTTTTACTGTTTTTTTGCGCCGCCAGTTGGTTCCCATCCCATTGTTTTTTATTGTAGATGTTTTTACATCTTGCTGATGTCCCTTCCTGCTTCGCATCGGTAATGAGGAAAAGCAGGAAATGTTATAGCGGCACGATCCATGCCGCTATAATACATTTACCATTCTATGCATTATGCTTTATAAGTATGCATGTGCACGGCCATAGGAATGAATGGTCAGTGTACCTAGTCGCAGCTCTGCGTATTAAGTCATACCTGTGGCTCAGCGCAGCACGTGCGCCCATGCGGCTCTGCCGCAGGTAAAAGGAGCATGGCTACATCTGTATTAAGTTGTTGCATTTTATTTTCCTTAAGAAAACACACAGCACTATAATTATGGGTTGTTGCTGAGTTGGATTAATACCAGTTTGCATAGCATAAAATATGCCCATGGCAACTAATCAGCTTTGAAGTAACATTTATCAACTGAAGTCTATAAAATAAAGGTAGCAGCTGATTGGCTGCTACTGGCAACTTATTCACTGGCTCACTCCTCCACACTTTTCACTGCTTCATACATCTCCCCCATGTACAGTAAGAGCACACTTGAATCAGACACAAACCTGCACAGATACACATGCTGTATGCGCCTGTCAGTTACTTTATCAATTGTGAATGCCACAGGGCTTGAGCAAATACATGTTGATGATGACAGTTGGCAGCACAAGTTACCAGCACCTGATTGGTTGATTGTAGATTCACTGAATCTAAAAATGTAGATAACAGGTGGTTTTGTCACTTCCCATATGTGTGTGTGTGTGTGTGTGTGTGTGTGTGTGTGTGTGTGTGTGTGTGTGTGTGTGTGTGTGTGTATATATATATATATATATATATATATATAAATTTAGACCTGATGGCTGGCACTCCACTTAATTCAATTAATACCTGGTTGCCCTCCCGGAAATAGGCTGATTCCACACATATCTAGGCATAAGGGTGGCACTCCACGGCTTTACTCAACACCCTCTAGTGGTACTGTTATATTTGTCTAAATAGACAAATATAATAGTGCCACTAAACTGTGTTGTGTAAAGCCATGTAGTGCCGCCCTGATGCATATATATATATATATATATATATATATATATACACACACACATATAATATATATATATATCTATGATCCATGCTGACTTAGGCCCTAAGTCCACTTAACTAGGAAAGCTGGGTGCTATTGCTGCGTAGGCTGTATGACATGTTGCTCTTTAATACCAGGTAATACTATTTGTCATCCCTATTCAGGGAAAGCTTTTTACATTAAATATCCACTGACATGTGCATCGCAATATGGGGTTTATGCTTTGTCTTGCCCATGTGGTAAATACTATGTGGGCAAGACAGAGCGTCAATTCCATGAAAGAATGGCTAATCACCGCACAGCCATTAGAGCGGCATTACAGACAGGCTTGGCAGGGCAGCCAGTTGCACACCACTGCATGGAAGCAGGGCATAACATCTCAAGCATTCACTCAAAAATCATTGATCAAGTGTCTCCATCAAGACGTGGTGGCAATCGGGGTAAAAAGTTGCTACAGCTAGAGAGATGGTGGATACATATATTGGATACGCTATCACCCAGAGGATTAAATGAATCCCTGGGTCTACATTGTTGCCTGTGAAGTGCTAGGCCTTTAAATATAACATGTTTATATTTGAAAGGGGATATATGCTATATATATTGATAAATATTCAAATGTTTTTGACATCCTCTGTTAATATTGTTACATACATCCGCTGTGTTTAATTGACTGATATTTTAAAACAATGTAATGTTATTCACTATATATGTGGTTTATGTAGTGTTAATCACTATGGTAACAGGTGTTTGTGTGGATGGCTGCACCGACGCCCCTCACTGACATCATCAGGTAGCACATTGATGCAGGGTGTTGTATGTGAGGAGTGGTCGATGCAGGTGAGCACAATGAATCAATTGGGAGAGGAGTCTCACTGTGTAGAAATGTTTTGTATTTGCCCTGCATCTTCAATCCCTGATGACGGGCTGCTGCCCGAAACGTGTTGGATTCTTGAATAAATTTTGGTAAATATTGTCAAGCTCGTGAGTGCCGTGTTCCATTTCTTCATTGTACCTGTGGGATAGAGATCTTTAAGGAGGGTGCTGCCGGAGTATTACACCAGTACACTGTGAGTGTTTGATCAGAGATGTGTGGAAAAGATAGGTGCCTCACCAGCCATAGACTTTTTACTCCAGAGTTTTGTCTAAAAAAAATCATTAGAATGATACAAAAATTATATTTCTAATATATTTTTCTGCATTGTTCATATACTTTATAGAGTCAAAACTCGGGTGTATACGTAGGTCTCACCTGCTACACCCCACCACACGCCACTGATATATATATATATATATATATATATATATATATATATAGGACTCGGTATGGGTTCCCGGCGGCCACAGACCGTCGCCGAAATCCCGATAGCCAGAATCCCAGCAGCAAGCGCAGCGAGTCCAGCTTCACCCGCCACTGTATTCTACTCCCCCTCAGATGGTGGCGTGGACCACCACCTGAGGGGGAATACCAGGCGGTATATTGACCGCATCCCATATATATGTATATATATAAAACATGTCTTCAAACTTAGACGCAATGGTGTATTTAGTTATCATAACAAATGCAAAATTTGTGAGTAAGTATAGCTGACGTATGCTTGATGTACAGATGCCCCATATGTAGCTGGTGCTGAATGCACTATGCAATTTGTCCAACTTTGCATATTCGCGACACTGCTTATAGCCTTACTGATTACCTGATTGCCTTTTACCCCGACGTTTCAGTGGTAAATGCATTCAAATTCAGCATCAAGCCCCTTAGCAGCAATTCAATTACCTGTGAATCAGGAGAGAAGCTGGTAATGCTTTGGGACAACATGTGAACACTGGTAATGGAGCCTTACATCACCCCGGCATCAAGCATTTTACCTTCAACCCCAGTAGGGATGTGCGTAAAAATGCACAATGTTATGCTACCATATGTATATGAGATCTGTGCATATTACATACTGTACCCTGTACTTCATGCTGGAACATGTGACAGAAGATTGACCTTTAGGTGTTTAAATTCATATGCTACAAGGTAGCAATGTGAGGCAATATCACACGCGCACGCACACACACACACACACACACACACACACACACACACACACACACACACACACACACACACACACACACAATAACATATAGTCCATCACAATAATGCATAACATCTAATCTTGCCTTTCAGATGTACAACACACAGTACTAAGTGGCAGAGCCTTTACACAGATTGCAGAAGATCACAGATTGATCAGCAACCTCTTATTACTCTGTAGAGTGAAAGGTCTTGGGGAGCCAACACCACAGCCTTCATACAGGTAGAGTTCCTCCTGGACAGTCACTACTACTTGCCTCTGCAGAGGTGGTTTGATCAGTCGCTATGACACAGTCGCTACGGACATGGCTGGTTACATTGTACAAGATATATTTCCTCAATGCTCAGATTTAAATGGGAAAACAGGTATTGGGTGAGTACTTACTGTAGCTTACTACTCAGGAGAAGGAAAATACAATATAAATATAACATAATAGAAAATATATAAATGGCAATTAGTTCTTATTAATCCTCAGGGTTAAAACGGTAACAGAAAGACGATTTTTACAGACGGTATTTCCAAGACAATGTGTGCATTGCAGACGACCCGTTTAGGCAATCGGTATTTCCAAGTAAAAATCAAAAAAGCCCCAATGCATATGGAGCTGAAGTGCACATCATGCACCTGACATTGGGGACCACATAACAGCATAAGGAAGGCACTAATCCAGGCTTACCACTGGACGAGGGATGCTGGCAGAGGAATCTATCTACATGCTCGGCATGGTGGATCGGGGCTCACAGCTCCCAGAGGTCGGCGCTGCCTCCATCTCTCCCTGATTCCGAAACGAAGGGCTGCATCCTCACAGAGGATCGGACGTGGGACCTGGAGGAGGGATGAGGGACGCGAGGGCGAGCAATGCAAGAGCGCAGGCGATGTGTGCGCGCATCTTCCCCCCAACAGGAGCACACGGAGGGGGACGGTGCTTGGCATTAGCACTCTATGCCAGGATGCTGCCGCTCAGATATTACCCCCGTTCTCCCAAAGTCATGTGCGATTATCACTGTAGTAAGTGCCCTCCAATCCCATACAGTGCATGCGTATCCTCGCATCAGCAGGAATTACATATATTTAGTAGTATTAACTATTGCATGTACCAAATCCTTTCTGGCTGGCAGTCTTGGCAGAAAACGGGTTGCATCTGGCAGCAATAGATTCATTTGTGAGTGCGAAGGGGATAACGTGTTGTGCATAGCTCCAGAAATCCCAGGCTGCTCAGTATCAGGAGCAGTGCAGCGAGCGCATGCATTGTACAATGGATTTGCGTTTCTTGCCTGTATGTTTTACAAGGATGACTAAAATATCTCTTGGTAAATATAGTATATGTCCATAAAATCCATTAGTATGATATTGGTAGACTTACCTATTGCTTTTCCCTCAATTTGCACTTATTTTCCATATACATATGTAAGGCATGTACTGTAATTGCTTCTTCATATTCCATATTTAAAGAATATGTCCAGTCACAAATACATTTTTACTCAAATACCCTTTACCCCAACGGGATACGGTCATTAGGTCGACACCACTTAGGTCAACAGTCATAAGGTCGACCACTATTGGTCGACATGCATTAGGTCGGCGGAGTCGCCAGGTCGACATGGTCATTAGGTTGACATGTACTAGGTTGACAGTTCAAAAGGTCGACATTAGTTTTTCAAAAATAAATTAAATTTTTGGACTTTTTCATACTTTACAATCCACTCGGACTACGATTGGGAATAGTAAAAAGTGCCGAGTGCAGCGGTAGCAGTACGAGGCACCTCGCCCGAAGCATGGCGAGCCAAGTGAGCCTTGTGAGGGGATACGGTGCACTAATTGGGGTTCCCCGTCACTTTCCGAAGAAAACGACACCAAAAAAAGTAAAAAAATGAATGTCGACCTTTTGACCTGTCCACCTAGTACATGTCGACCTTGTGACCCTGTCAACCTAATGCTTGTCGACCAATAGTGGTCGACCTAATCACTGTCAACCTAAGTTGTGTCGACCCAACGACCCATACCCACCCCAACCATAAGAACTGTGTGTGCCCCATGCCACGGGCTCCCACCCATTAACACCACTGCCCCATATCCTGTCTCTTCTTGGCTTCCAATTCTGCTAGTTAGGAGAGCCACTGGTGAGTCCAGTACATATTCATTTGTAACTAGACATACTGTATCCTTAAGTGCCTGTGCTAATACACTGTATAACATCCTGCTGAAGGAAGAAATTATTACCTATAGCAGACATGCTCATATAGTATATCCACCTCCCACAACTGTGAATTTTATATATATATATATATATATATAAAAGCAGAGAAACCGGTGCTTAGGTGCAATTCGTGGTACTAAGCTTTAAAAGCGTGTATACACCTAAAGGTTAAACAAAACACTCCTCGTATTTTATATGATTGTCCATATAGGACTGATAAGCTCTATATACTTTTTAATTCTTGTACGTGTGTTATTCAGCCATTCTTATGTCATTTTATTACATTTATGTTTTTTAAACTTATTCACTGCTGAGGCTGACAAGTGAATACAAGTGGGAATATGCTAGTTCCCTAAAAATGCCGTTTGAATTCAGACAGTGTTATATGAAATGTTTATGAATGGTACTCACTATATTTTGCTGTTTCTTTATTTTCATGTACTGAACTCCAAATGATGGTCGACAGATCATTGTCTACTTAGACCAGATAAGTGATCCGGTTAAATTTATCATCTCATATACCTGCTTTCACCTTTACATATAATTTATAACACATTTGGGCGCTTGTATTCTCTATTTCCTATATATATATATATATATATATATATATATATATATATTTATTTATTTATTTTTTTTGTGGGGGGGGGGGGGGGGATTTTGGAATCCTCATACATTAATTGAGCATAATTGAGATGCTCATTAGTTTCTGTAGTAAGCAACCTATTTTGGGATATGCCCAAATTTAAAGTTTTTTTAGTAAGATTTAGATTTTCCGAAGCTTACAAATGCACGCAGGACACAGTTATCACCCTGCATCTAAAACAGAAGATAATGGTTTTTTTATTTTATTTTCTACTTAATTTCAATTATTCTTTGTACACCAGAGTAAACATTCATTTCTGTATGCATTCTAAGGATGCCATATATTTTTGGAATAATTTCTCTTTTCATCTGCATAAATTCTGATTTTAAATCAGTCTCCAGGGTTCCTTTGATGGTTTATTAGCTATTGTCACTTTTGAAATGCACACTTAAGTCCTGATAGCTGCATCATTCCATTGCATACTGTATTATAATATTATAAACAACCTGGGGGAGTAGAGTGTTCGTAGAGCTTGAGTATGGGCTTTGTTACACAGCGAGTGATTGGCCATGCTAACATAGCCTGTAACACCCAGCCGTGTACTGAGTGGCAGCCTGTTGTAACAGAGACTGCTGAAACCAACACACTGCTCACACACTGAAAGTATAGAGCACAGGTTCTCAAATTTGGTCCTCAGGACCCCGCACAGTTTATGTTTTCCAGATCACCCCTGAGGATCTTTAAAATGCGACAGTTGGTGATAAACAGTGCACCTGCCAGATGGCCTGGAAAACTTGAACTGAGGACCAAGTTTGAGAACCACTGGTATAGAGCATATGGTTTGGATGATCATGGGACACTTATACTATGAGCACAGGTACTGTATGGTACTGTACAACTTCACTGCATCACTATCAGTGGATCCTATGCACAAACCAGGAGACCGACACCGGGATACCAACAGCCAGAATACCAGCAGCGAGCGCAGCGGGTCCACTTGTGTGCTTGCTGTGCTCACCATGTTTCGGGCCCGGTGGCGACCTTCACAGCAGCTGCTTTTTGATGTACTCCAGCCAGGCAGAAGAGGGGAGGGGGGTTATCGGCCAAAGGCCCTTAGAATCATGGGGTCCCTGGGTAACTGCCCATTAAGCCCAATGGAAGAGACAGCTGTGGTTTATATGTGAGTTCATATACTCTTTGTAAAAGTATCATGCAAACGAAATGCCAGTGGGCAATTGGCCTTAGCAGAAGGATTGTGCATTAACATTGTAACTCTATTATACCTTTTGTTGCCTGAAGCAATCCTCCTCCTCCTTGTTTTTATTTGCTAAGGTGCCTGACAAGTTTTCCGTTAAAATTCTTCCGTCTGGTTCTCCAGTCATACAGTATCATTTGCATTTTGGCTTTGTTTTCATTCATTGTACCCACTAGAAACTCAGAAGTTCTAATTTCAGTCTTTGGTGCTGGACACACACTGGGTGAGCTTTCATTATATTCCTACTTCAGACTTTTATAGATAAATTATAAGACACAAACATATAACCATTTTATTATGTTCTAAGGCTAGTCAAAAATTAACTGCAGGCTTATTTTCTTTAGTATTTAAATAAATAGTAGTTGTAATCCTACTGGTCTTTGAAATGTGTTATCTGTAAAACCATGCACAGTAACTGTTCCTTTAAAATCAGGTCTTATTCTCAGGAGCGGTCCTTGGTGCGGGCAAGCAGTGCCTTTGCCCGGGGCGCTGTGGCCTGGGGGCGCGGCCGCAGTCACCCCGGAGGCACCGCCGCCTGCCCGCACTCCGCTCCCCGCTCCACGGCTGCAGCAGACGCCGTGGGCTGTGTGGGCGTCCGCTGCAGCCGGCTCCAGGCACAGACACTAGAGGTCGTTATTGACCTCTAGTGTCTGTGCGGCGCTATGGGAGAGACGTCATTGACGTCTCTCCCATAGAGAGGAGCGGGCGGCCAGACTGACGGAGCAGCAGCAGCAGAAGAAGCAGGAGCGGGGCAGTGGTAAGTATTGTTTTTATTATTTTGTGTGTGTGTGTTTGTAAGCGGGGGCACAGCGACAGGGGGCAAATAAAGAGGGGGCACAACAACTGGGGGCAAATAAAGAGGAGGCACAAATACTGGGGGCAAATAAAGAGAGGGCACAACTACTGGGGGCAAATAAAGAGGAGGCACAAATACTGGGGACACAACTACTGGGGGCAAATAAAGAGGAGGCACAAATACTGGGGACACAACTACTGGGGGCAAATAAAGAGGAGGTGCAAATAAAGAGGGGGCACAACTACTGGGGGCAAATAAAGAGGAGGCACAAATACTGGGAGCAAATAAAGAGGGGGCACAGCTACTGGGGGCAAATAAAGAGGGGGCAAATCAACTGGGGGGCACAGCTACTGTGAGCATAACTGGCCACGCCCCTCCCCTATGAAGCCACGCCCCCGCACACTAACTGATTTGCCACGGAGAGGGGGGGGGGGGGGGCGCGCCAGTGGAAACTCTCGCACTGGGCGCCACAAGGGGTAGAACCGGCCCTGCTTATTCTTTACAATTACTATAATATTAGATCAAAGGGACACTCTCTGGATGAACAATTTTGCTGCATGTAGAACAGTTTACAAACAGTTTTAACTGTTGACTGAATACTCCAGCATTTGGTTGCCATGGTAACAGTGAAAGTTGAAGTTTTGTAGAAGCACTTCTGCATGTCTTTTTCAAAAGAAGGAAACATTATTTTCCATAAATAACACATTTTTTCAATGTGTTACTATTTGTTACTATTTGTACCCCCACACCTTCCCATAGCAAACATTTTCAGTTAAAGACAGTAAATATAATATAGTAAATTATATTCATTATAACTATCAGGAAAATGTGATGAAGCCAGCACTAAGGAATTTTGTTACACATTTATAATCAGGAGTCAGGACACTCCAAACTCCTGAGTAGTATTGGTCACCACATTTCCAAATGTACTAAAGCCGCCAAGCCAGTGCTCCGACTTGGAGGGTAATGACAGCTATAGCTGACATTAGGATGTAGTTAATATACCGGCTGTGGGAGTCCCGGCGTTCAAGATCGCAATGCCGGAATCCCGACAGCCAGTAAAGTCCACACCACCACCCAAGGGAGAATAGAACCCCTGATGAGCACAGCTCGCCACCAGGCCTGAAGCACAGCGAGTGCAGCAAGCCTGTGAGGGGACTCACTGCGCTCGCTGTCAGAATTACGGCTGGCAGGATGCCGCTGTCCGTATCCTGACAGCAGCATCCTGTCAACCCCTGACATTGCCCCATAGAAGCCTATGGGCTTCTTTCTGCATTGCGCTGTGTGAGGGATCCGATCAGATCCCTCCCAGCATGCCCCATGGCTGAAATGTCTTTCTGCACATGTGCAGATGGACTCCTGGGTCATAATCCCGGAAGTCCAGGGACCGGAGCACATCGAGAAGAGCTGTCCTTCGCAATACTAACCGCATATGTTAGCACTAGAGATGAATGCTAGGCCCTGTCATGGGTTTTGCTTTTGGATCTGTATCTCCTTTGTGTTTTGGATCTGTATTTGGTATTGCCAAAACCACTGTTGTGGGTTTTGGTTTTGGATCTGTATTTTTTTACAAAAATCATAAAAACAGCTAAAATCACATAATTCGGGCCTGTTTTTGTTCCTACAGCATTATTAACCTCAATAACATTAATTTCCACTAATTTCCAATAAAATTTGACCACCTTACAGCTCACAATACTGTTTTCATTCAGTTTAGGCAAAAAGGTTGCACCGAGGTAGCTGGATGACTAAGCTAAGTGACAGAAGTGGGCTGCACAGACATGTGGCGCTTAAACTTCCAACATGGCAAATCTTGGAAACAGAATAGCACTGCAGTGGCAGACAGGGTGTTAGTTTAATAAACTATGAGTATGTTTGTCGTCTGCACAAGAAGACTGTAAGCAATGCTCCAAACAGCACATAATGCAAAGAAAAGAGGTGCAAGATGGAATTGTCCTTGGGCCCTCCCACTCATCCTTATGTTGAACATATTAAACAGGACATGCACAGTTTAACAAACCAATCACCTCAGCAACAGGAACTGCCACTTGTGGTTGAAATTATTGGTTTGTTTGGGCCCCCCAAAAAACAAGCTGCCAATAGTCTCTACATACACAAACTGGCTCTACATAGGCAAGATGTCGCCATTGTCATCATCATCTGATTTACTCATCCCATCAGTGTGTACATTCTCTTCTTCACACACTATTAATTAATCCCCGCTGGAATCCACCATTACAGATGCCTCTGTATTTTTTAAAAGTAATTGCCAGTAAAGATCCTACTCGTGGAATTTGTAATTCAGTTTGATGAACATCCACATTTTGGGGAAGTAACCTCCTACGCTGATCACTGACAAGGTTCCCAGCTGCGCTAAAAACTCTTTCTTTAGCTCACTGCATGTCCCTGGTACACACTGGACGGTGGGCAACATAAATAAAGCAAAGCTAGTTTGTGCAAGGGCCTCCAAAGTTCCCTTTTTCCAGTCTGTAGTGAAAGAGACTGTCTGATATGCCTATTTGGATGCTATCAGTAAAATAATCATTGACCATTCTTTGAATGATGACCGTATCATATGCAGTCACAGTAGACAAACCATCGAGTTTGCATCTTACTCTGAATCAGGCCCATAATGTTTTAGAGTTAGTCATGTTAAGGACCCGATTAATTGGGTTCACATTGACATGGAGGATAGGCTCATAAGTTTGGGCAAGTATGTGATAATAATCTCAATTATACTCCATGTACCGTATATACTCGAGTATAAGTCGACCCGAATATAAGCCGAGGCACCTAATTTTACCACAAAAACCTGGGAAAACTCATTGACTCGAGTATAAGCCTAGAATGGGAAATGCAGCTCTAGCCGTACACAGCCCTCATACTGCCAGATATGCCCTCATACTGCCAAATATGCCCCACAGTGCCAGATGTGCCAGATATGCCCCACAGTGCCAGATATGCCCTCATGCTGCCAGATATACCCCCCAGTGCCAGATATGCTCTCATGCTGCCAGATATGCCCCACAGTGCCAGATATGCCACACAGTGCCAGATATGCCCTCATGCTGCCAGATATGCCCCACAGTGCCAGATATGCCCTCATGTTGCCAGATATGCCCCACAGTGCCAGATATGCCCTCATGCTGCCAGATATGCCCCACAGTGCCAGATGTGCCAGATATGCCAGATATGCCCTCATGCCGCCAGATATGCCCCACAGTGCCAGATGTGCCCTCATGCTGCCAGATATGCCCCACAGTGCCAGATGTGCCCTCATGCTGCCAGATATGCCCCACAGTGCCAGATATGCTCCACAGTGCCAGATGTGCCAGATATGCCCTCATGCTGCCAGATATGTCAGATATGCCCCACAGTGCCGGATGTGCCCTCATGCTGCCAGATATGCCCCACAGTGCCAGATGTGCCAGATATGCCCTCATGCTGCCAGATATGTCAGATATGCCCCACAGTGCCAGATGTGCCCTCATGCTGCCAGATATGCCAGATATGCCCCACAGTGCCAGATGTGCCCTCATGCTGCCAGATATGCCCCACAGTGCCAGGAAGGGTACTTACCCTCCATCGCTCCTGCGCTGTCTTCTATAGGAGGGACACGGAGGGCACAGCGCGCGGCTCTCCTGTGTCCCTCCTGCGTCTCCGGCGGCGTGTGTGTGTTAAATGAAGTGCCGGTTCGTGAGCCAATCAGAGCTCACGAACGGGCACTTAATTTAACACACACACGCCACCGGAGACGGAGACGCAGGAGGGACACAGGAGAGCCGCGCGCTGTGCCCTCCGTGTCCCTTCTTCCACTGACTCGAGAATAAGCTGAGGGGGCTTTTTCAGCACAAAAAAGCGTGCTGAAAAAGCCGGCTTATACTCGAGTATATACGGTAATTTGTTTTTGTACAGTTTATTATATATGTTTTGACTATCAGTGTTCATAGTTTTTAGCATGTGCACCAGCATCATCTTTTTCTGCATGTTTTTATGTTTAAAGAGCTTATATCCTATGTTTAAAGATCTTACATCAAATTTATACTATTGAATAATTTTGATGTAACTTGTATTTCTCAGTTACAGTCAATTATGCCACTTCACCTTATTTGAAGACAAGTTCATTTTGTTGGACCATTTAATAAAAATGGCAAGTAACTTTTCCTTTTTACTTGGTGTTATCATTATATATATCACTGTGAAATAGGCAATTGTATACAAAGTTGACCTCTCTTAGACATTGCCAAAAGTGAAATCAAAAGGAGTACACAAATTGGGTGAAGGCACTATACGTGAGTAGAAGTTAGATGTAACAAAGGCACTATACGTGAGTAGAAGTTAGATGTAACAGTAAAAGTATTCAACTCCCCCACCCAGGCATGTGGAGGAATAAGCAAGCTACTTGGTGGGCTACTGGTCACACATATCTAGGAGGGTTCTGATCAGCACCTGTCACAGCACCCCACCTCAGCCTGCACTCAGATACACTAACCTGATGCAGATAGGCAATCGTGACATGGGTTTTACTCAAGCTGCCACCGCAAAGAGCATTGAATAGCACTCTTGCATTTGCCATACACTTAAATCACCCTTACAACAACCACAGTTATTAACCATATGTAGCATGAGCATCTCCAGGCATGTTAATTCTTTTTTTTCAATAATGTTTTTTATTAATTACTAAATATAGAAGAAACAAGAAATAAGTGTACACTAACATAGATCATACACAAAATTCAATATTGATCGTACACATGAAACGTATATATCATGATAAATCTTGATCCAAATACTCAGTTCACTAACATTGTACATAAGAATTTTTTATATATCATACATAAACAGAACCATAAAAAAAAAAAAATTAAGATAGAAAACGTTGTAGAAAGGGGAAAAGAGAGAAACAATACAATACAGCGACACACAAGAGACATGTAGACAAAGGGGAGGTAACATATATGTCCAGGAGAACGTCATATACAGGCATTGAAACATAAAAATAAAAGAAAGGTATCTGTTACATCTGGTTAGTATCAGATTGTGGGGAATTTAAAATTGACGTGTCAGTGGTATCACTAAAAATTACAGAATGACCTCATCTCTCCCGGAATTCACTCCATTTAAACAATCTCATATGGATGGAAGAAGGAGATGAAGAGTACACACACCCTGCTGTTTCAAAAAGGAAATGCTTATGGGTATTATTAATAACAGTCTGAATGTTAGGTATTGACTGCGATTTCCTCAATTGACCTATTGCTGCCTTAGTAGATATTAAGATGTGGCCAACAATATACCTATCGCAACTGAGGAGATCATTTGGGGAGTTGTGGAATAAGGCAAACACTGGGTCCAGTGGCACATCCGCTCTCAACACTTCCCTCAAAAGCGAGAACACTTCCGTACACAACAGCCTCAAGACCGGGCAGTCCCAAAAAGTATGTAAAATGGTACCCACACTACCACAATTTCGCCAGCATAGCTGGGATGTCGAGGGCCCGATATGATGAAGCCGCTGCGGATTGATGTATGCCCCGTTGGCATAATTTATAGAACATTTCGGAGTGCTGAAGACATTTAGAGATTTTAAAGTACATTAAGGAAATTGTGTACCACTCTTCCTCCTGGAGTATAATAGAGAGGTCCTTTTCCCACTTAATCTGCGAAGGTAGCTTACCAGTTTTATTCAAAAAAACAGTATACTGATACCATCTAGATATCCCACCTCTATGGCCAGGGTAAGACAATCTAGCGAGTATAAGAGCAGGTAGAGGATGGGGACTACTAGACTTGTCAATGTGGGATTGGAGCCAGTGGCGCAATTGTAAGTACTTAAAGAAATCGTGTTTTGATATACCAAAATGAAATTGGAGTTGAGAGAAAGGTATTAAACCACTGTCAGAGAAAAGATCATTCAGTCTCACAACTCCAGCATTGATCCAGGTATCTAGGGTAAGATTAGGGATAATACAAGCTCAGGGCCGGCGCTACCATTAGGCAGCTTTAGGCAGCTGCCTAGAGCGCCAGCCGCTGGAGGGCGGTACTTAGCAGCACACCTATAAAATGAGGGATGAGCGGCGCCACTTTCTCCCGCAACCCACAGCATCGTTTTTATTTCATATAGATCTGTGGGTTCCGGAGGAGGGCATTGAGGACAAGTGACAGCATTTATGCAGCCGCCGCCCGCCCCCGCCCCTCGTTAGCAGCAGTCTCCCGCGGCCCGCCCATCAGCAGCTGCAGCGCACTATGGAGGCGGCGGCGGCAGCAACGGGAACAGTGACTCCCCGCCAGCAGCAGCGCTAGCCCAGGCGGCACCATGAGCCAGAAGAGGGTGGCAGCAGCAGGGAGCAGTAACCCTACACAGCATCCTGACCAGCAGTAAGATGCCGCCCCTGTGTTATGGTGAGGAACCCAACTTGATTGATTCTAACCATAACCAACCCGGACTAGTGGCTGCCTAAAGTCACAACCTGGGGGGAGTGTGCACTGGCTGGGGGAGGAGGGGGATTGGATTTATGTGTGTGTGTATGTATGGAGACAGTATGTATATATGGATGTATGTTCAGCATGGATGTATATATGTGTGTATGTATGGAAAAGTATGTATATATGTGTGTATGTATAGAGGCAGTGTATGGATGTATGTATGTGTGTATGTATGGAGACAGTATGTATATATGGATGTATGTTCAGCATGGATGTATATATGTGTGTATGTATGGAAAAGTATGTATATATGTGTGTATGTATAGAGGCAGTGTATGGATGTATGTATGTGTGTATGCATAGAGACAGTATATGGATGTATATATGTGTGTATGCATGGAGATAGTATGTTTATATGTGTGTATGTATAGAGGCAGTGTATGGATGTATATATGTGTGTATGCATAGAGACAGTATATGGATGTATATATGTGTGTTATGTACGGAGGTAGTGTATGGATGTATGTATGTGTGTATGTATAGAGACAGTATATGGATGTATATATGTGTGTTATGTACGGAGGTAGTGTATGGATGTATGTATGTGTGTACGTACGTACGTACGTACGTACGTACGTACGTACGTACGTACGTACGGAGGTAGTGTATGGATGTATATATGTGTGTATGTACGGACGTAGTGTATGGATATATATGTGTGTGTATGTATGGAGGTAGTGTATGGATGTATATATGTGTGTATGTACGGACGTAGTGTATGGATGTATGTGTGTGTGTGTGTGTGTGTATGTATGGAGGTAGTGTATGGATGTATATATGTGTGTATGTATGGACGTAGTGTATGGATGTATATATGTGTGTATGTATGGAGGTAGTGTGTGGATGTATATATGTGTGTATGTATGGAGGTAGTGTATGGATGTATATATGTGTGTATGTACAGAGGTAGTGTATGGATGTATATATATGTGTATGTACGGAGGCAGTGTATGGATGTATATATGTGTGTATATATGGAGACAGTGTGTATATATTGATGTATGTATAGAGGCAGTGTATGGATGTATATATGTGTGTATGTATAGAGGCAGTGTATGGATGTATATATGTGTGTATGTATAGAGGCAGTGTATGGATGTATAGATGTGTGTACGTACGGAGGCAGTGTATGGATGTATATATGTGTGTATGTATAGAGCCAGTGTATGGATGTATATATGTGTGTATGTATAGAGCCAGTGTATGGATGTATGTTTGAGAGAGGCTATGTATGTATGTATGTATGTATGTATGTATGTATGTATGAGAGAGGCTATGTATGTATGCATGTATGTATGTATGTATGTATGTATGTATGTATGTGTGAGAGAGGCAGTGTATAGATGGATATATGTGTGTTTGCATGAAGGCAGTGTATGGATGTATGTTTGAGAGAGGGTATGTATGTATGTATGTATGTATGTATGAGAAAGGTAGTGTATGGATGGATGGATGTGTGTATGTATGTATGCATGGAGGCAATGTATGTATGAGAGGGGCTATGTATGTATGTATGTATGTATGTATGTATGAGAGAGGCAGTATATGTATGTATGTATGTATGTATGTATGTATGTATGTATGAGAGAGGCTATGTATGTATGTATGTATGTATGAGAGAGGCAGTGTATGTATGTATGTATGTATGTATGTATGTATGTATGTATGAGAGAATGTATGGATGTATATATGTGTGTATGCATGGAGGCAGTGTATGGATGTATGTTTGAGAGAGGCTATGTATGCATGCATGTATGTATGTATGTATGTATGTTTGAGAGGCTATGTGTGTGTGTGTGTGTGTGTGTGTGTGTGTGTATGTATGTATGTATGTATGAGAGAGGCAGTGTATGGATGGATATATGTGTATGCATGGAGGCAGTGTATGGCTGTATGTTTGAGAGAGGATATGTATGTATGTATGTATGTATGTATGTATGTATGAGAGAGGCTATGTATGTATGTATGTATGTATGTATGAGAGAGGCAGTGTATGGATGGATATATGTGTGTATGCATGGAGGCAGTGTATGGATGTATGTATGAGAGAGGCTATGTATGTATGGATGTATGTTTGAGAGGGGCTATGTATGTATGTATGCATGAGAGAGGCTATGTATGTATGTATGTATGTATGTATGTATGAGAGAGGCAGTGTATGGATGGATGTGTGTGTGTGTGTGTGTGTGTGTGTGTGTGTGTGTGTGTATGTATGCATGGAGGCAGTGTATGTATGTATGTATGTATGTATGTATGTATGTATGAGAGAGGCTATGTATGTATGTATGTATGTATGTATGAATGAGAGAGGCAGTGTATGTATGTATGTAAATATGAGAGAGGCAGTGTATGTATGTATGTATGTATGTATGTAGGAGAGTCAGTAAATGTATGTATGTATGTATGTATGTATGTATGTATGAGAGAGGCAGTGAATGGATGCATGTATGTATGTTTGCATGTATGTATGTATGTGAGAGTGTATGGATGGATGTGTGTGTATGTATATATATACACATATAGAATGTATGTATGTATGTATGTATGTATGTATGTATGAGAGACAGAATGAAAGAGAGATGTGTGTGGCAGAAATAAAGGGAGATAGTATATGTGTAAAAGAGAGCAAGAATGACAATGACAGAGAAAAAGTAGAGAGATGTGAAGGAATGAGGGCGACAGAGTATGAATGTATACTGTATATGAGAGAGGCAGTGTATGGATGTGTATGTATGTATGTATGTATGTATGTATGTATGTATGAGAGATGAATGAAATAGAAAGAGATAGACAGCTGGGTAGGGTGCCAGGATCTGGGAAGGGTGTGCCACTAGGTGTACCCATCAAATAATTAAAGATGTCTTTGAGAGATACATCCTTATACTCAATGCAGTCAGACAGCTGGGAAACATAGACGCCACCTATGTACTTTCACCTTAGTGACTGGGAAAGTTAGTAATTGATGGTTTTGGGGGGCAGTAGGCAGAAATTTTGCTAGGGTGCCAAGAAACCTAGCACCGGCCCTGTACAAGCTATGGTTCTGATAGGAAGATCAGCTGCAGGTAACGTAATAGTTGGGTCAGACACTACCACTGAGTGCCAGAGCTTCAAAGTACATCTAATCGCGTCCCCAGGATCAGTCCATTTTGGAACGCTATGTAGCAGAAATAGATCTGTAATATTAATTGACCCTTAAAAGGATTTTTCAATAATTACCCATGGTTTGGGGGAATGCGCGACAAACCAGTCGCGAGCCTGGCTAAGAAGACAGGCGGAGTTATATGCATCCACGTTGGGGTAAGCTACCCCACAAAATCCTTGTGCAAAGACAGAACCTCTAAGGTGCAGTCAAAGATGAAAACTGACCAGAACTAGAGGCAAGGATTGTCTACTGCTTGCAACATTTTAGATCACTTTTATTGAGTGAGATTATTATTCTAAATATACTCTGCCACCTGCCTTCATGGTGTGCATATTACCAGGTCTTGTGAAACCAGCACTGGAGAATAAACTTCTTTATCCCAAAAACATAGCAAAGCTAACCCCCACCATCTCAGAGGATTTTGGCATGGGAAGGGAGCTTTTCTGAGTACTCGAATGATAGATGACTTTACAAAGTGCTCATTCACAGGCAAATGCTTTATGGCATAGGTCCCTTTGTACAGTACTTATAATAGGCATAGAAAACTTACATTTAAACTATTTAAAATAACACCAATGTGTGAGGCTTTGCAATGGAATAAAGAAAAACCTTCTAAATTAAGAGTGAAATAATTTTCTTTAAGCCACAGTGGTTGTACCTTTTTGCCATCTTCGCCATTCTGGGTATAAAAAGTTTAAATATATTTTGTATATATTACTACATATAGAAACTAGAGATGAGCGGGTTCGGTTTCTCTGAATCCGAACCCGCCAGAACTTCATGTTTTTTTTCACGGGTCCGAGCGACTCGGATCTTCCCGCCTTGCTCGGTTAACCCGAGCGCGCCCGAACGTCATCATGACGCTGTCGGATTCTCGCGAGGCTCGGATTCTATCGCGAGACTCGGATTCTATATAAGGAGCCGCGCGTCGCCGCCATTTTCACACGTGCATTGAGATTGATAGGGAGAGGACGTGGCTGGCGTCCTCTCCGTTTAGAATAGATTAGAGAGACACTTGATTTACTAATTTTGGGGAGCATTAGGAGTACTCAGTACAGTGCAGAGTTTTGCTGATAGTGACCAGTGACCACCAGTTTTATTTATAATCCGTTCTCTGCCTGAAAAAAGCGATACACAGCACACAGTGACTCAGTCACATACCATATCTGTGTGCACTGCTCAGGCTCAGGCCAGTGTGCTGCATCATCTATTATCTATATATAATATTATATATATCTGTCTGACTGCTCAGCTCACACAGCTTATAATTGTGGGGGAGACTGGGGAGCACTACTGCAGTGCCAGTTATAGGTTATAGCAGGAGCCAGGAGTACATAATATATTATATAGTGAGTGACCACCAGACACACAGTGCAGTTTATTTAATATATCCGTTCTCTGCCTGAAAAAAGCGATACACACAGTGACTCAGTCAGTCACATACCATATCTGTGTGCACTGCTCAGGCTCAGGCCAGTGTGCTGCATCATCTATATATATTATATATCTGTCTGACTGCTCAGCTCACACAGCTTATAATTGTGGGGGAGACTGGGGAGCACTACTGCAGTGCCAGTTATAGGTTATAGCAGGAGCCAGGAGTACATAATATTATATTAAAATTAAACAGTGCACACTTTTGCTGCAGGAGTGCCACTGCCAGTGTGACTAGTGACCAGTGACCTGACCACCAGTATATATAATATTAGTAGTATACTATCTCTTTATCAACCAGTCTATATATTAGCAGCAGACACAGTACAGTGCGGTAGTTCACGGCTGTGGCTACCTCTGTGTCGGCACTCGGCAGCCCGTCCATAATTGTATATACCACCTAACCGTGGTTTTTTTTTCTTTCTTTATACATACATACTAGTTACGAGTATACTATCTCTTTATCAACCAGTCTATATTAGCAGCAGACACAGTACAGTGCGGTAGTTCACGGCTGTGGCTACCTCTGTGTCGGCACTCGGCAGCCCGTCCATAATTGTATATACCACCTAACCGTGGTTTTTTTTTCTTTCTTTATACATACATACTAGTTACGAGTATACTATCTCTTTATCAACCAGTCTATATATTAGCAGCAGACACAGTACAGTGCGGTAGTTCACGGCTGTGGCTACCTCTGTGTCGGCACTCGGCAGCCCGTCCATAATTGTATATACCACCTAACCGTGGTTTTTTTTTCTTTCTTTATACATACATACTAGTTACGAGTATACTATCTCTTTATCAACCAGTCTATATTAGCAGCAGACACAGTACAGTGCGGTAGTTCACGGCTGTGGCTACCTCTGTGTCGGCACTCGGCAGCCCGTCCATAATTGTATATACCACCTAACCGTGGTTTTTTTTTCTTTCTTTATACATACATACTAGTTACGAGTATACTATCTCTTTATCAACCAGTCAATATTAGCAGCAGACACAGTACAGTGCGGAAGTTCACGGCTGTGGCTACCTCTGTGTCGGCACTCGGCAGCCCGTCCATAATTGTATATACCACCTAACCGTGTTTTTTTTTTCTTTCTTTATACATACATACTAGTTACGAGTATACTATCTCTTTATCAACCAGTCTATATATTAGCAGCAGACACAGTACAGTGCGGTAGTTCACGGCTGTGGCTACCTCTGTGTCGGCACTCGGCAGCCCGTCCATAATTGTATATACCACCTAACCGTGGTTTTTTTTTCTTTCTTTATACATACATACTAGTTACGAGTATACTATCTCTTTATCAACCAGTCTATATTAGCAGCAGACACAGTACAGTGCGGTAGTTCACGGCTGTGGCTACCTCTGTGTCGGCACTCGGCAGCCCGTCCATAATTGTATATACCACCTAACCGTGGTTTTTTTTTCTTTCTTTATACATACATACTAGTTACGAGTATACTATCTCTTTATCAACCAGTCTATATATTAGCAGCAGACACAGTACAGTGCGGTAGTTCACGGCTGTGGCTACCTCTGTGTCGGCACTCGGCAGCCCGTCCATAATTGTATATACCACCTAACCGTGGTTTTTTTTTCTTTCTTTATACATACATACTAGTTACGAGTATACTATCTCTTTATCAACCAGTCTATATATTAGCAGCAGACACAGTACAGTGCGGTAGTTCACGGCTGTGGCTACCTCTGTGTCGGCACTCGGCAGCCCGTCCATAATTGTATATACCACCTAACCATGGTTTTTTTTTCTTTCTTTATACATACATACTAGTTACGAGTATACTATCTCTTTATCAACCAGTCTATATATTAGCAGCAGACACAGTACAGTGCGGTAGTTCACGGCTGTGGCTACCTCTGTGTCGGCACTCGGCAGCCCGTCCATAATTGTATATACCACCTAACCGTGGTTTTTTTTTCTTTCTTTATACATACATACTAGTTACGAGTATACTATCTCTTTATCAACCAGTCTATATATTAGCAGCAGACACAGTACAGTGCGGTAGTTCACGGCTGTGGCTACCTCTGTGTCGGCACTCGGCAGCCCGTCCATAATTGTATATACCACCTAACCGTGGTTTTTTTTTCTTTCTTTATACATACATACTAGTTACGAGTATACTATCTCTTTATCAACCAGTCTATATATTAGCAGCAGACACAGTACAGTGCGGTAGTTCACGGCTGTGGCTACCTCTGTGTCGGCACTCGGCAGCCCGTCCATAATTGTATATACCACCTAACCGTGGTTTTTTTTTCTTTCTTTATACATACATACTAGTTACGAGTATACTATCTCTTTATCAACCAGTCTATATATTAGCAGCAGACACAGTACAGTGCGGTAGTTCACGGCTGTGGCTACCTCTGTGTCGGCACTCGGCAGCCCGTCCATAATTGTATACTAGTATCCAATCCATCCATCTCCATTGTTTACCTGAGGTGCCTTTTAGTTGTGCCTATTAAAATATGGAGAACAAAAATGTTGAGGTTCCAAAATTAGGGAAAGATCAAGATCCACTTCCACCTCGTGCTGAAGCTGCTGCCACTAGTCATGGCTGAGACGATGAAATGCCAGCAACGTCGTCTGCCAAGGCCGATGCCCAATGTCATAGTACAGAGCATGTCAAATCCAAAACACCAAATATCAGTAAAAAAAGGACTCCAAAACCTAAAATAAAATTGTCGGAGGAGAAGCGTAAACTTGCCAATATGCCATTTACCACACGGAGTGGCAAGGAACGGCTGAGGCCCTGGCCTATGTTCATGGCTAGTGGTTCAGCTTCACATGAGGATGGAAGCACTCAGCCTCTCGCTAGAAAAATGAAAAGACTCAAGCTGGCAAAAGCAGCACAGCAAAGAACTGTGCATTCTTCGAAATCCCAAATCCACAAGGAGAGTCCAATTGTGTCGGTTGCGATGCCTGACCTTCCCAACACTGGACGTGAAGAGCATGCGCCTTCCACCATTTGCACGCCCCCTGCAAGTGCTGGAAGGAGCACCCGCAGTCCAGTTCCTGATAGTCAGATTGAAGATGTCAGTGTTGAAGTACACCAGGATGAGGAGGATATGGGTGGTGCTGGCGCTGGGGAGGAAATTGACCAGGAGGATTCTGATGGTGAGGTGGTTTGTTTAAGTCAGGCACCCGGGGAGACACCTGTTGTCCGTGGGAGGAATATGGCCGTTGACATGCCAGGTGAAAATACCAAAAAAATCAGCTCTTCGGTGTGGAGGTATTTCACCAGAAATGCGGACAACAGGTGTCAAGCCGTGTGTTCCCTTTGTCAAGCTGTAATAAGTAGGGGTAAGGACGTTAACCACCTCGGAACATCCTCCCTTATACGTCACCTGCAGCGCATTCATAATAAGTCAGTGACAAGTTCAAAAACTTTGGGTGACAGCGGAAGCAGTCCACTGACCAGTAAATCCCTTCCTCTTGTAACCAAGCTCACGCAAACCACCCCACCAACTCCCTCAGTGTCAATTTCCTCCTTCCCCAGGAATGCCAATAGTCCTGCAGGCCATGTCACTGGCAATTCTGACGAGTCCTCTCCTGCCTGGGATTCCTCCGATGCATCCTTGCGTGTAACGCCTACTGCTGCTGGCGCTGCTGTTGTTGCCGCTGGGAGTCGATGGTCATCCCAGAGGGGAAGTCGTAAGCCCACTTGTACTACTTCCAGTAAGCAATTGACTGTTCAACAGTCCTTTGCGAGGAAGATGAAATATCACAGCAGTCATCCTACTGCAAAGCGGATAACTGAGTCCTTGACAACTATGTTGGTGTTAGACGTGCGTCCGGTATCCGCCGTTAGTTCACAGGGAACTAGACAATTTATTGAGGCAGTGTGCCCCCGTTACCAAATACCATCTAGGTTCCACTTCTCTAGGCAGGCGATACCGAGAATGTACACGGACGTCAGAAAAAGACTCACCAGTGTCCTAAAAAATGCAGTTGTACCCAATGTCCACTTAACCACGGACATGTGGACAAGTGGAGCAGGGCAGGGTCAGGACTATATGACTGTGACAGCCCACTGGGTAGATGTATGGACTCCCGCCGCAAGAACAGCAGCGGCGGCACCAGTAGCAGCATCTCGCAAACGCCAACTCTTTCCTAGGCAGGCTACGCTTTGTATCACCGCTTTCCAGAATACGCACACAGCTGAAAACCTCTTACGGCAACTGAGGAAGATCATCGCGGAATGGCTTACCCCAATTGGACTCTCCTGTGGATTTGTGGCATCGGACAACGCCAGCAATATTGTGTGTGCATTAAATATGGGCAAATTCCAGCACGTCCCATGTTTTGCACATACCTTGAATTTGGTGGTGCAGAATTTTTTAAAAAACGACAGGGGCGTGCAAGAGATGCTGTCGGTGGCCAGAAAAATTGCGGGACACTTTCGGCGTACAGGCACCACGTACAGAAGACTGGAGCACCACCAAAAACTACTGAACCTGCCCTGCCATCATCTGAAGCAAGAAGTGGTAACGAGGTGGAATTCAACCCTCTATATGCTTCAGAGGTTGGAGGAGCAGCAAAAGGCCATTCAAGCCTATACAATTGAGCACGATATAGGAGGTGGAATGCACCTGTCTCAAGTGCAGTGGAGAATGATTTCAACGTTGTGCAAGGTTCTGATGCCCTTTGAACTTGCCACACGTGAAGTCAGTTCAGACACTGCCAGCCTGAGTCAGGTCATTCCCCTCATCAGGCTTTTGCAGAAGAAGCTGGAGGCATTGAAGAAGGAGCTAAAAGGGAGCGATTCCGCTAGGCATGTGGGACTTGTGGATGCAGCCCTTAATTCGCTTAACAAGGATTCACGGGTGGTCAATCTGTTGAAATCAGAGCACTACATTTTGGCCACCGTGCTCGATCCTAGATTTAAAGCCTACCTTGGATCTCTCTTTCCGGCAGACACAGGTCTGCTGGGGTTGAAAGACCTGCTGGTGACAAAATTGTCAAGTCAAGCGGAACGCGACCTGTCAACATCTCCTCCTTCACATTCTCCCGCAACTGGGGGTGCGAGGAAAAGGCTCAGAATTCCGAGCCCACCCGCTGGCGGTGATGCAGGGCAGTCTGGAGCGACTGCTGATGCTGACATCTGGTCCGGACTGAAGGACCTGACAACGATTACGGACATGTCGTCTACTGTCACTGCATATGATTCTCTCAACATTGATAGAATGGTGGAGGATTATATGAATGACCGCATCCAAGTAGGCACGTCACACAGTCCGTACTTATACTGGCAGGAAAAAGAGGCAATTTGGAGGCCCTTGCACAAACTGGCTTTATTCTACCTAAGTTGCCCTCCCACAAGTGTGTACTCCGAAAGAGTGTTTAGTGCCGCCGCTCACCTTGTCAGCAATCGGCGTACGAGGTTACATCCAGAAAATGTGGAGAAGATGATGTTCATTAAAATGAATTATAATCAATTCCTCCGCGGAGACATTGACCAGCAGCAATTGCCTCCACAAAGTACACAGGGAGCTGAGATGGTGGATTCCAGTGGGGACGAATTGATAATCTGTGAGGAGGGGGATGTACACGGTGATATATCGGAGGGTGAAGATGAGGTGGACATCTTGCCTCTGTAGAGCCAGTTTGTGCAAGGAGAGATTAATTGCTTCTTTTTTGGGGGGGGTCCAAACCAACCCGTCATATCAGTCACAGTCGTGTGGCAGACCCTGTCACTGAAATGATGGGTTGGTTAAAGTGTGCATGTCCTGTTTTGTTTATACAACATAAGGGTGGGTGGGAGGGCCCAAGGACAATTCCATCTTGCACCTCTTTTTTCTTTTCTTTTTCTTTGCATCATGTGCTGATTGGGGAGGGTTTTTTGGAAGGGACATCCTGCGTGACACTGCAGTGCCACTCCTAGATGGGCCCGGTGTTTGTGTCGGCCACTAGGGTCGCTAATCTTACTCACACAGCTACCTCATTGCGCCTCTTTTTTTCTTTGCGTCATGTGCTGTTTGGGGAGGGTTTTTTGGAAGGGACATCCTGCGTGACACTTCAGTGCCACTCCTAGATGGGCCCGGTGTTTGTGTCGGCCACTAGGGTCGCTAATCTTACTCACACAGCTACCTCATTGCGCCTCTTTTTTTCTTTGCGTCATGTGCTGTTTGGGGAGGGTTTTTTGGAAGGGCCATCCTGCGTGACACTGCAGTGCCACTCCTAGATGGGCCCGGTGTTTGTGTCGGCCACTAGGGTCGCTTATCTTACTCACACAGCGACCTCGGTGCAAATTTTAGGACTAAAAATAATATTGTGAGGTGTGAGGTATTCAGAATAGACTGAAAATGAGTGTAAATTATGGTTTTTGAGGTTAATAATACTTTGGGATCAAAATGACCCCCAAATTCTATGATTTAAGCTGTTTTTTAGTGTTTTTTGAAAAAAACACCCGAATCCAAAACACACCCGAATCCGACAAAAAAAATTCGGTGAGGTTTTGCCAAAACGCGTTCGAACCCAAAACACGGCCGCGGAACCGAACACAAAACCAAAACACAAAACCCGAAAAATTTCAGGCGCTCATCTATGAAAAGTAATCATTCTATTTAGCACTTTTCCCATTTTAACTCTTACATCATGGAAATTGATTTATTTAGGAATTATTACCACTGACAAACTTAGATTACTCTGAAATGCAATGTTGTGTGACTTTCCTCCCAGATGGATGGGTCTAGATAGATAGATAGATGGGTCTATCTGCGTAAACATTTACCAATTTTGCACTTGTGGACACTGACATTTTTACTTACTCATCCCTTGGAAATATTGCTTGAGCTCCATTAGATTGTAAGGGGACTGTTAACAGCAAGTTATATAGCATTAAGGTTTGAGATTTCATTGGGTTACTCCAGAGTGTTGACTTTTTTCTTGCATTGAAATGATTTTAAAGTGGATTTTGATGTATGCTTTAGGTCATTGCATTGCAGTAATTTAAGTTTTCTCTAGTCCGGGGGGTTCTTAGACTAGAGAAAAATTATCAAAATCAGCAGTTTACATAGAAACAGGGGGGTAAATTTACTAACGCTTCTACAAATTAAAAGTGGTGAAGTTGCCCAACTCAGAGTCAGACTATCATTTCTCTATTGCATACTAGAAAATGATAGACAGAATCTGATTCGTTGCTATGGGCAACATCACCACTTTTAAATATTAGAAGCTTTTAGTAAATATACCACATAGAATTTGATGGGAGATAAGAACCACTTGGCCCATCTAGTCTGCCCTAAACACATACACACACACACACACACACACACACACACACACACACACACACACACACACACACACACACACACACACACACACGTTAATTTTAGTCAGTGTCAATAAGCCTTCCAATATATTTTTGGATTGTGGGAGGAAACTGGGAGGAAAGTCACACAACTATGGGAAGAATATACAAACTCAATACAGTTAATGCCATGGAGGGAATTGAACACATGACTTCAGTGCTGTGAGGCACAGCATGGCCGGATCCAAGCAGGGATGACAGGGGCAGTCATCCAGGGGTCCCCACACACTCTCCCTGATTTGCACTTACTGTCAGCACTGACACCGGAGCACAGCACGATCCTGCTGTGTCTCCAATTTCCCCAGTGTATGGCCTCGGCCAGCACCGCCCGCCGAGGTGCTGCTGCAGACTGCAATCAGACTGCGGGATTTCATACTCACTGCCGCAGGCGTTGGGATGTGTGTGATCAGAGCCGAGTATGCATTGCAGGGAGGCGCTCTGCTACCCTGCAGCTGGGTCCACCATTGCTACCGCTGCGCTTGTCAGACTTATAAGCAGCGTCGCCGGCAATGTGAAGATTGGTGCCTCATCCTTGTTGTGTCACCGGCGTCTGACCTGCTTGCTAGGTTTCAGCGTCGGGGCCCTGCTCCTGCACCTGCACAGCTTCCTCTCATATTCACTCCCTGGATGACTGCTGACAGGGATTTTGCTGTACACCCACACACATGAAAAAGATTAAGCTGAGACATGTATTCACCCGCACTAGCAGGTATCTCATTTACTGCAGAGAAAGGGGCGATCAGGCACTGGTCAAATTAATTGAAACATGAATGATAGAAACCAAAAATAGACAATTATAACCCTGGGAAAAATTCCCAAATATAAGTCCAAGTTGGTGGTGCGCCCAGAGCCAGACAAGTACATGTACTAGTAGAGGGAGAAAAAGCAGGCTCTTGTGTGGGCGCACTCTTAATCAATTATGGAAAATTCCTTAAGTATGTAAAGAAAGATATTAAAACATCATTTTTATTTAGTAATTTAAAATAGAAATACAATATACCCAACATGTGCAAAAATAGCTTTCGGTGTCATAGTATAAGATCACTCATATTGACTTATAAACTATTAAAAAGCATTCCGTTGTTTAATGCAGTATTTTTAATAATACCGGTATATTATATACCTCGTAACAAGATATTCAGATTCTTTTTTCTTTCTCTATCTTATTCTATTCAATTGTTTTCCGTGGACTCTCATCTGCGATCCAGGGTGCACAATACCACTGGCGTGGGATTTGTTGCACTCTGCCTAACGTAGAAAGCAGATCCTCATAATATACTCTTTTCTAAAAATACTTGCATTCTTCTCTAAATTTCTTGTATACTGTAGGTGCACTCTCATTGATGTATAATTCACGTACTCCCTCTACTATCATACCACACTGCCAATGCCTGATCTCGTCCGATCTTGGAAGCTAAACAGTGTTGGGCTGGGTCAGTACTTGGAGAGGAGACTTCCTACGAATACCCGGTGTTGTAGAGCAGGAGTCAGTTTCCTTTGATATGTGATATGTGACACCAACAGCAGTATCACCATTACCCTTCCTTGGTTCTATTTTCATTAATCTGGTTTCCATACTGCATACAAGCATATTAACAAATTTATTAGTAGTCATTATTTGTTTGTTTGTCCTTATTGCTGGTGATTAGCAGTGTTCACAGTATTGACCTAATAATTGGTCCCATTTACACATACCTACCACTACTTTGACCACTCTTTGGTCCCATTAATACAGAATTTCTGTACTGGTCACGGGGAAATGGGTGTAAGACAATTAGGGCCCTCATTCCGAGTCGTTCGCTCGTTCTTTTTTTTCGCATCGCAGTGAAAATCAGCTTAGAGCGCATGCGCAATGTTCGCACTGCGACTGCGCTAAGTAATTCTGCTATGAAGAAAGGATTTTTTACTCACGGCATTTTGTTCGCACCGGCGAACGTAGTGTGATTGACAGGAAATGGGTGTTACTGGGCGGAAACACGGCCTTTTATGGGCGTGTGGCTGAAAACGCTACCGTTTCCGGAAAAAACGCAGGAGTGGCCGGAGAAACGGGGGAGTGTCTGGGCGAACGCTGGGAGTGTTTGTGACGTCAAACCAGGAACGACAAGCACTGAACTGATCGCACAGGCAGAGTAAGTCTGGAGCTACTCTAAAACTGCTAAGTTTTTTTTGTTCGCAATATTGCGTAAACTTCGTTCGCACTTTTAAGATGCTAAGATACACTCCCAGTAGGCGTAGACTAAGCGTGTGTAACTCTGCTAAATTCGCCTTGCGACCGATCAACTCGGAATGAGGGCCTATGTGTCTACAGCATTTCTAATCATGTCCTGTGAAAAAAAGACCAGAACATTTTAACATTTTTTCTTATTTTTCTTTATTTTGGATCGTTTGTTGGGTATATTGTATTTCTATTTTAAATTACTTGATAAAAATTATGTTTTAATATCTTTCTTTACATACTTAAGGAATTTTCTATAATTGATTAAGAGTGCGCCCACACAAGAGCCTTCTTTTTCTCCCTCTACTAGTACATGTCATTTACTGCATCAGATGTCCATGCAGTTTGTACTAAATTGGAAAAACGGTGTGCCAATTTAAAGAATGTATGGCACAGCACCGCCATAAAGCAGGCACTTGAAGGCAAGAATGTAAACCAGCCAGTAGCCAAGCACTTTAAAGCATGTAAACATAGCCTATCCTCCCTATGTTATAAAATTCTAGATCATGTGAGGGAAGATAAGAGGGGTGGAGATAGAGCCAAACATTTTTTACAATATGAGGCTAAATGGATTCACCTCCTGAATACTATCTCTCCGCATGGGTTTAATGAAATGTTATTTCTGAATTGCTTTTTGTAATGTGTCATTTTGTTGCATATCATCTTTATACTGTGGATACTGTGAGTTTTGAACAATATTGCTTGTTTTGTATACAGTTTCCATGGTGACGGTTTTCACACTATGTGTGTCCCTGCCGCCGCTCCAGCGCTGTCTGTTGGTGATGACGTCAGCGGAAGTGCGGGAAATGCCAGGCACTGTTCATTATCACTTAGTGGTCTCTGGTATAAAGGTAACCCAGTTTTTTATACTGATTTGATTCCTGATGAAGGTTTATTAAAAACTGAAATGTTGAAATAACTCCGGGAGTGTCCGGTTCTGTCTGAGAGAAGTCCGTGAGTGCCACCTACTGCATTAGATATAGTACCTTTACTGAAGGAGGGCACCCGGCAGGTTGACTATCCTTATAAAATTGGGAGTGCCGAGTGCATGCAAGTATATATATATATATATATATATATATTATTTCTTCTTATTTATGGGGCCCCACAAGTTTGTTGTCCAGGGCCCCCACAGACCTTACTCCGGCCCTGTGAGGCAGTAATGATAATTATTACACCATCTGTACTGCCCAGTTTCCTCATAAAAAGTTTGATAAGAGGCAGAGAAATGCATCAAGACAGGCTCCTCCACAGTGATAGAGCAGCATACAGTACCTCTACTACAAGATGTAACCTGACTGATGTCCTTTCATTAGCTTAAAACTAGGATCCCCCAGCAGCTGAGAGTGAAAGAATACTGAAGTCTTTATCATTGGAAGCCTACTCATTTGTGGTATCCGGATGATAAGTCTAGACATGGTCATTAGGTCAACATGTAAAAGGTCGACAGTGCTTATGGTTGACAGGTTTAAAAGGTTGACAGGTGCAAATGGTCGACACATATATTGTTGACACTAGTGATGAGTGAGCCCGGTTCTCTGGTAACCAGACCAACCCGAACTTCACAATCTGAACCGGGATTTGGGTCTGGCTCAGGGTTTCCCGCCTGACTCCGAACCCAAAATGAGGCAACACATCATCCTCTCGCTATTGGATTCTCATGGGTTTTGGATTCTATAAAGGATCCTGGTGATCACACAATCTTCACTCTGGCTGTGGAACTTGAATTGAACAGACATGTCCGTGCAGTGTCTGTCCCTCCAGGGGTACCACTCAGTGGCGGTTCTTGCCACGGGCAAGCAGTACTTTTGCCCGGGGCGCCGCCTCCGGAGGGCGCCGGCGCCATCCGGAGGGCGCCGCACCAGGGCAAGATCCGCCACTGTGCCCCCCGCAGTGCCCAGCTGTGCCCCCCGCTTTGAAGGGAACCAGACGCGTAGCGTCTAGTTTACCTTCATTGAGAGGACCTTAGTTGTGCGGTGCGCGATGACATCATCGCGCACTGCACAGCAAAGGTCCTCTCCATGAAGGGAAACTAGACGCTACGGTCTAGTTTCCCTTCATGGAGAGGACCTTTGCTGTGCGGTGCGCGATGACGTCATCGCGCACCGCACAGCATAGTGGCACAGACACTAGGGGTCATAATTGACCTCTAGTGTCTATGCTGTTCTATGGGAGAGACGTAATAACGTCTCTCCCATAGATCGAGGAAAGGAGAGAAGAAGAGCGGCGTCGGCGGAGGAGGTCTGCAGCGGTCTGGATCAGGAACGGGGATGGTAAGTATACTTTTTTTTTTTTTTTTTCAGCGTCGCTACAGGGGCATAAATGGGGGCGTAACTGACCACGCCCCCATTTGAAGCCACGCCCCTATACTTTGCCCGGGGCGCCACAATCCCAAGAACCGGCCCTGGTACCACTGGTACTCTCTCTGTATATTAAAGGGTGCTGTGTCCTCCAGGGATACTCTCTACATCCATTAAGGGGTGCTGTGTCCTCCAGGGATACTCTCTACATCCATTAAGGGGTGCTGTGTCCTCCAGGGGTACTCTTTCAATCCATAAAGGGGTTTTCTGTCCTCCATGGGGTGCTCTGTCAATCTAGGGATAATCCACTAGAGAGTTGAGTACTTTTGGGATTATCCCTTGAACCTGATTATCTAGGTATCATATGTCTTTTTGAGAGCCTACCAGGCTTTTTTGGCCACGTATTTAAATATTTTATGGTCTATCTGGTTAATATGAGTGTCCAAGAGCACTTTTACCTACTGCATCGTTCTTTGATGGTAACTACTGAAGTGAGATATACCCCTAATGAAGTCTCGGCATGAGACGAAAAACGTTGGGTTATCTGTTTTTGTGATGTGACCTCCAATCTACACTATTTGTAGGAGATTGTAAAGAAATACCTGCACAATTGTTCTTATTGTGACCCCCATTTTATGTCGATAGTGGGAGGAAATTGCTAAAGAACATCTATATGACTATGGACACTGATGCTGCTTTTTATGAATTTTAAATAAATATATGTAATGGAACTCACTGACTGGTTAGAATCTTATAAATTGTTATATTTTACCACTGTATAACACTATTAGATGGTATGAACAATTCTGGGAGTTATAACAAACCCTAGATGCCAATTCCACTATTGTTATACACACACACACACACACACACACACACACACACACACACACACACACACACACACACATATAGTGCTATACCCCAGTGTACTATACTATTATTTTTCTGTGACACTGCCAGTCAGACCACAGTGTATCATACACGTCCCCAGGGGTGCAGCGTTGTCAAACTGGAAGTGCTTTGTCAAACTAGGGGTGCGACCGCAGTGTGAAAAAAAATTAAAGCCACGAATAGAATTGAAAAAATATGTATATACATATTAATATACTATATATATTGAGCTGTGCCACAATGTACCACTATTAATTTTCTGTGACAGTGCTGGTCAGACTGCAGTGTATCATACATATGTTGTGTGACACTGTAGGTGAAGCTGAACTACAGTGTAATATATATTTTGACTCATACATGTATTGTGTGACACTGCAGGTGAAAGTAAACTGTACTGTTAGATTATTATTTCTGACTCATACACTTATTGTGTGACACTGTTGGTGAAAGTAAATAGCAGCGTTACATTATTATTGCTTACTCATACATGTATTGTGGCACTGTAGGTGGTACATTTTTTGTAGAAATTGTGGTGAGTGCTGTACCCCACCTCATTTGTGTTTGTTGATAGATATGGAGAACAAACAATTGAGAGGAGAGCAGGAAGCACATACTAGTGCTGCAGGTGCTGCCACTAATCATGACGATACAAGTCTGTCAACGCCATCTACTAAGGCTGATGCCCAAGAGCATAGAGGGCTTAAGTCAGGGCATTTAAAATCAAAGAAGCAATTTAATTTGACAGTGGTAAAGAAAAATCTATCAAAAGAAAAGTTATCTGCAGCGAAACATGAAATTGGCAATATGCCATTCACCACACAAAGTGGCAAGGAAAGACTCAGGTTTTTGGCCTTTATTTATAGGTAGTGGTTCTTCTGCTGTCAGTGAGGCATTTTCTTCTACATCTCATGATGATGCAAGAACTTTTCATTCTGATTCTAGAACAGGTGTCGAAAAAAATTAAAACCACTAAAGCAGTAGAACAAACTCTGGTCACACATTCCTGAGGAACAATTAGGGGTTTCCAAGTTAGCTATGTGTGAGTCTGATATTTCTCACACTGTCCTCATAGAGAAGCCTCTTTCACCTCCTTTCACCATTTCTGCACCATCTGCACATGTGTGGAGTAGTACAAGTAAAGATGGTGATGAAGACATAATAGAAATTGAAGATGCTTGTGTGGAAGTGGAACAGGATGAGGGGGATATGTGTGTACTACTACTATCTGACACTGAGGATGAGGATGTTGATTATTTTGTTTGTGTAAGTCAGTCACCAATGGCTGCAGTTCTTGACGTGATAAAAAAGGAGCCATTGTGATGCCTGGGCATAAAACAAAAAAAACTTTTTAGTGTGGGATTATTTTTACCCAAATCCTGACAATGTTTGTGAAGGCATCTGCTTCATTTTTGAGGAAAAGATAGGAAAGGTAGGGTTGTTAGCCATCTAGGCACCTCCTCTATGTTACGTCATTTGTGGCAAGTTCATGAAATTTAGTTTTCAAGATTAGAATGTAATTAACACCCTCATCATCAACCTCCTCATTAATGATCAGAGGTAGCCCTCCTAAAAAATTGTTTTGTGGGGGCACACACAAACCAAGCACTTCAACCACAAAAGTGTCAGTCTCTGTCACTGAAGTACTTGATTTGTTACACTGTGCATGTCCTTTTTAATATCCATCATAAGAGGGAGGGGTCCCAAGAACAAATTCCATCTTGCACTACTTTTATTTTCTGCCACTGCTGTGTGGCAATGTTTCATAGATGTGCAATAAACTGCTGCATGTTTGTGCCACTGCTCTGTTGTTTAGAAACCAGCCAGCTCGCTGCAGCATTTGTCCTAAAACAGATGAGAGCATACTGTGAGCTGTGAGGTGGTCAAAACTGACTGCACATAACTGGAAATGAATGCTATTGAGGTTAATGTAGAAACAAAAACAGTCCAAAATTATTAGAGATCTGCAGCGAACACTTTTCGGGCTTTGTGTTTTGGTTTAGGATCTGGATCTCCAGGACCTGGATTCGTTTAGCCAAAAGAACCCTTTTGGGTTTTAGTTTTGATTTTCGATCTGGATAATTTTCAAGAAAAAAACAACACAAAACCAGCTAAAATCACATAATTTGGGGATATTTTAACATGGCAGTTATTTCTGTTGAAAAAGTTTTACAAATTAGTACTGTATTAGCAATAACCAATCAAACCAACTCACAAGTACTATCAATAGAAGACAATCCAACACTGAAATTTCCTGAGAATCCTGTGAACAATATTATTGCTCTAAAGTAGTTACCAAACAGCAAAGAAAACAAAAACAAAACCATGTGTAAAATTGCAACAGCAGACATTGATGCCCTCAGCACATGCCTATTCCTAGTGCCCAATCTGTACCTCCCTCCTGGGGGCCATAGGTCACTAATGACTGGCACTCTGTGCCCATGAAAATACCCGATCAATCAGCCATTTTGTCGAGCAGCTCCCCAAATTCTCCCGATCACAAAAAACAGCATTCCATATCTGTATAGTACAGTTCGGAATACTCTGGGACACACAGTTAAATATTGACCAGGTTACAGTGCTGCTCGGCTACAGTGCGGGTCAGACACAGTGTGGGTTTCAGTCAGGGCTGGTTCTAGACCTTGTGGCGCCCTGGGTGAAAGTTTCCTGTGGTGCCCCTCCCCCCCCCAGGTAAAATACAGTTGGTGTACGGCGAGGGCGCGCGCCCCAAAATAGGCATGTGGCTTCTTCATAGGGAAGGGGCGTGGCTTCTTCATAGGGAAGGGGTGTGCCCACAGTTATCCCCCTGTACTTGTGCCCCACTGTAGCTGTGCCCCCAGTAGCTGTACCCCCAGCAGCTGTGCACCCAGTTAATTTTACCCCAGTAGCTGTTCCCCCTTTAGTAGTGCCCCCTTTTGTAGTGCCCCCTGTAGTTGTGCCCCTTGTAGCTGTGCCCCCAGTAGCAGTGCCGCCTATAGTAGTGCCCCCAGTAGCTGTACCCCTTGTAGCTGTGCCCCCAGTTGATTTGCACCCTGTAGCAGTGCCCCCAGTATGATCCCCCTGTAGTTGTGCCCCCTGTAGATTTGCCCCCAGTAACTGTGCCCCCAGTAGCTGTGCCCCCAGTTAATTTGCGCCCAGTAGCTGTTCTTCCTGTAGCAGTGCCCCCTGTAGTAGTGCCCCAAGTAGCTGTGCCCCCAGTAGTTGTGCCCCCAGTAGCTGTGCCCCCAGTAGTTGTGCCCCCAGCAGCTGTGCCCCCAGTTAATTTGCCCCCAGTAGCTGTTCCCCCTGTAGCAGTGCCCCCTGTAGTAGTGCCCCAGTAGCTGTGCCCCCTATAGTTGTTCCCCCTGTAGATTTGCCCCCAGTAGCTGTGCTCCCTGTATGTGCCCCCTGTAGTTGTGCCCACAGTGTGTTTCCCCTGTATGTGCCCCCTGTAGTAGTGCCCCCAGTATGTGCCCCCTGTATGTGCCCCCTGTAGTAGTGCCCCCAGTATGTGCCCCCTGTAGTAGCGCCTCTTTGAAACCCTGAAAAAACCCCACAATACTTACCAGCCTCGCTCCTGCTTCTGGACCACTGCTGCCACTGCTGCTGTCTCTATGGGAGAGACGTCATGACTTCTCTCCCATAGCAGTGGCGCACTGGCACTAGGGGTCAATTTTGACCTCTAGTGTCAGTCAGCAACGCCGGCTGAAGCGGGCGCACGCGACGCTCGCTGCAGCCAGGGAGGGGGATTAGTAGCAGATCTTGCCACGGCAGCACCCTCAGAGTAGCGGCGCCCCGGCAAAAAGCCTGCTTGCCCGTGGCAAGAGCCGCTACTGGTTTCAGTGCAGGTTGGATACAAAGTGGGTCGGATCCAATGCAGATTACAGTGTGGGTCAGATACAGTGCAGGTGGATACGAGGCAGGTTGGATACAGGGCCCAATTCAGACCTGATCGCTGCTGTGCATTTTTCGCTGCTGTGCATTTTTCGCTGCTGTGCATTGGGGTTTTCCGTACTTTGATGGCGAAAAAAAACCCCAAAAATGAAAAGATAAAATAAAAATGATGCTGACTTTTTTTTGTCGACCATTTGTCATGTCAACATTTACCAGTTTCAACCTTTTGTCCCTGTTGACATTTTTACCATGTCAACATTCCACATGTTGACCTTTTTATCATGTCTATCTGTGCCATGTCGACCAATAGTGGTCGACCTAACGACTTTCAGCCTAATTAGGGTTGACCCAGTAATCAGAGCATAATCAGTTTGAGTGACTGAACTGGGTGTGATATGGAAGGTCGACCACACTTAGGTCGACAGTGTCTAGGTCGACCACTATTGGCCGACAGTAACTAGGTCGACAGGTATTCTAGGTCGACAGGGTCTCTAGGTCGACAGGTCAAAAGGTCGACATTACTTTTTTAATGTTTTTTTGTGTAGTTTTTGCCGTACAGTGACATTCTTCTGCATGCACTTTAACATCAGGCCCTATATGTGTACATAAATGTATGAGATTTATCTTGCTGAAAGATTTTCCCAGCATGCATTTTCTATTGATACCTGCAGTATATATAAACAATTTATGTTCAGTTTTGTGCACACATTCCTCTCCTGTGCAGGCAGAGTAATCTGGCATTTACAGTTAGGGCAGACATTACTTGTCAGTCATGTGATTTGCTTACTAATGAGATTAGAGAGGCTGGCAAGAAGATGATTATTTTATCTACCTTATATACTGCAGGAAAAAAACTGATAATATATAGGTAGGCGTTCCTGTTCATGCTCTTTGAAATGACATGAAAAATTTGGGGTGAAGGGTGAAACATAATGTCAATGACATAAATGATAATAAATTCAGTTATTGCACCATTGCACACGTTAATGGCTTGGTGCACAAAGTGTTGTACAATAAACATTCCGTACTAGTAATTTATTCTCACCCATGCTCTGCTGTTCCAGATATATTATTTCTCTCTTTGAATTTTATGCTGTATGCATATGCTATGTATTTAAATATCTGCAATTGTGCTAGTTCTATTTTTATTTAAACTGGCTTGCATTTTATGTTTAGATTTAGAGTCAGTTGATCAGCAGTGCCTTATCACGTTTGCCTGAGTCTTGCTTATACAATGATATCTTTAGAAAAAGAGATAACAGATGCAGCAGGACTTTTTGGTGACACAATCCTTAGTGAAGTGTATTTCTACTGTAGCACATATAATTCTGATTTCTATGCAAAGTCTGAATTTGTAATTAGTTCTGTTTGAAAATATAACAATATACTGCTAATGTCCCACTGAGCTCATGTTTAAAGGTTGCTACTGTATGTGCGTCTGAGTGGTATCCTGGACAGAATCCAGCCATGACTGCTTGATGTGGCTCATGAACATATTTTCAAGGTTACAGCCTCTCGGTGAAGTATTTGAGAAATATTCTGGTTTATTGTTTCTATCTTAAAATTCTGATTCCATGCTTATTTATTTATACGCTGGTTGATGGATAGAGCGTCATTCCAAGATTATTCACCTTTATTTGTGATCTTCACACTGGCTTGAAAATGAACATTCACATCACAGCATGAGTCGCCATCATGACTACCTAATCACATCATGTGGCAGAAAACTATTTGTCTTATTAACAATGGGCTCAGCAAGTTCTACTACAACAGGAATTATTTTCTGTAACTGATGTAATAATTAGTCCTTCATGCTCTACAAGTATTCCAGAATTTATACAGAATGTGTTATGGATAGTATTTGTCCATAATTTATCCTAAATGTTTTTTCTATGCAAATTAATTTTTTAGATCCCTCATCATCTGTACTTGGCAGCTGGCACTCATGGTGGAATGGAGTAGTCAGAGATCTACAGAAGGCAGGCAGATCAATGTTCACATGTAGTAGCAAGCATTGCATCTATGCAGGCTTTCAAAGACTGTTTGTGAATGAGACCCAGTGATTTTATAACTGCCTCTAGTGACAAACTTTAATAACACTCATAAACTAAAACTAACCAATTGCCCATATTAGTACAAATGTACAAATGTTGAAATGTGCCTCAGATAGGGCAGATGCTAATTACTTAATTATAGAAACATCATATTGAGATTATCCATATGGTATTTGCGGCTTGCTCAAATAAAAGTAAAAGAACATAAAGAAATACAGCTGAAAACAAATACAAAATATACAGCGCAGCCGTTTGTTCTTTTTAAATACAATATATATATATAAGTAAAAAATACTAAAGAACAGAAGTAGAGGTAAAATGATTGTGAAATAATTTTTAGAGTAAGTGTGTGCAGCTAAGAGTTGTAGATACAGACTAAAGGAAACGTAATTGATTCTTTGTAGGAGGAAACTATGAAAGGAAAACAAAGTTCTACAGTTATGCTAATCACATTCAATGAAACTTTACACACAGCACCAAAGAGAAACAAGAACTGGAACAATAATATCAAATATACACTAAAGAAATAGAAAATACCATTGATAAAGGTTACTTCCATCATTATTTCCAAACAGAGAACACATCAACCATTCAATTCAGGACATTTCATTTATTCACCAACTCCAAGAAAGGAAGAATGTCCTTTGATTCAGAAGTAGATTTTTTAGAATTAATTTTCTGGACAAAGATGCCTGAAGAAATACAAAGAATGAAAGGAATGACACAAAAAAAAAATAAAAAAAAAAAATGCAAAAACAATAGAAGAGGAACTAAAAGCAAAAAATATATTCACAGGAAGGAATCTTCAATACAGTATAGGGAACATTCCACTAACAGGAAAAACAACTAAGTCTAAGGGTTGAAGTTTGTACCACAGACTCACAAAAACATATTTGATACATACATTGATCTCCACAGATTCATTATGAAAATTTATATTGCCAAGAACCCAACTTATTATCACTAAGTCACTACTCACATAAGTATTTGACACCATAACCAAATATTCATCCAAGCTCCTCAAAAGGCCTTGGATTTTCAATTTATTCTGTTTAATACATTTTTAGATATAGTCACTCTAAAGTAGAACGCTTACTGACCATCATTTTGAGCATAAATTTATTACATTTGTCTTCATGCTTATTGTACTCATAGAGATGAAGTGTGATGCCATGACCCCTGGAGCACGCATATGCAATGGTGCCCCCTCATGCTTCCCAATACTTAACAGAGAAAGGGGTGATGACAGCATGTTGAAGTTGAAATAACTAATAAAGCACAAACAATATATAGTGTTGGACTTGAAGCTGAATAACCCACTGGGGTAATGCAATGGTAGAGCACCACGAAGGAGCAGCCAGCCGCTAAATAAAGTGTGGCCAGTGTAAGGAAGACATTCTGTAGAAGCAATCAGGGCTGGCAGAACTTAGGTAACTACAATGCATGGTCTACGTCCTACCTAAAGGGACTTGCTTTGAAATTTATCTTGTGAGAAAGCAGACAAAAGTGTCTCATAGTGCATAACTTTCACTTTATGTGAAGAATATGGCTGGTTATATAGTTACAGTTTGCCCTTTGGCAAAACATGCAGTGCTTTTTACTTCTCGATTGTTGAATAGCCAGAGGCATTGATGAAAGTAAAGTGTCATAGAATAAATTACACTTACCTTCCAGCATGTATTCTGGCTGGTCTGCTTTGTCTCTGTAGTCTCTTAAGAACAGTGCAGGAGAGGGAACTCCATCCACTTGAGAATCTGGTATTGCTATATAAAGATGATAATTATTGAGTGACTAGACAAACAATTAGTTAACTTTTCTGAAGAAATTTCAGCAAAACCTCTAAGCTAATAAGAGACAGGACACACATAGATTACCTCCCGCAGCTCCACCAGAGGAGGACAGCGCCCTAAGGGGATACCTACTGCCGGGTCCCAGAACCCTCGCTGCAGGTCCCCGCTCCCCAGTACCACCAATGTAGACTCCTGGAAAACCACCCCCCCTGGCAACTAGAACACTTATGAATGGGGTGGGGGTGGATGTTCATACACTCCTGTGTGAACTATGTCTGCTCCTGGCACTGTTACTCAGTGCCTTCCCCTTCCTGCACGGCAGCTACACCAGAGGAGGACAGGGCAAGAGGAAGCAGCAGCCGATGATTAGTCTGGGCACTGAGGTGAGGTCTCTATATGCCAGGACAGCTGCTGCCTCCCAAAGTGTGGTCCTAGGTCCTAGGGACTCCTCTCTGCAGCCAGGATAACCCACATTGTGTGTGTCCCCTCCCCAGAAAGTTGGTACTCCTTTTCATTGGCTGACTGGTGTAGTGGGCTTTGTAGTCCTACAGCAGTTGGCAAGTCAGAGTCCCCCACAATACTGTATCTAAGATGCATATTAGTTTTCTTGTGTTTCTATCCATTTTCCTAGGGAATGTGTGCTGGATGCACCCTGACAGTGCTGGTTGTCACTTTGCCAACTGTTTATGACATGGTTCCAAAGTGTATGTGTGTGCATGGGGGCACCAAATTACTGCCTTGCCCCGGGTGCCAAAAATCCTAGTTTCGGGGCTACATGTAGTACAATTCAGGCAGCAGAAACAGCCATTCCTGGCATTACCCATAAAAGTGGTTTTCTTGTCCTTACCTAGACCTGAAATATCTGTTCTGATAATATAGTCACTGAGGTTTTTACTTCTCTTATAACATGACATTAATGAAGTACTGTAGCCTGTAAAGGTTAAAGGGGTACATTTACTAAGCAGTGATAAGAGCGGAGAAGTGAGCCAGTGGAGAAATTGCCCATGGCAACCAATCAGCACTGAAGTAACATCTATAATTTGCATACTATAAAATGATACAGAGCTGCTGATTGGTTGATGGGGAAATATCTCCACTGGCTCACTTCTCCGCTCTTATCACTGCTTAGTAAATGTACCTCTAATATCCTTATCAGATGAAATCAAAGGCCACAACCACTTTGCCTCTCTGCTAATAACTGGACTCATTTTGTTACATTTATTAACCCAAAAATGACACTTCTCAGTTTTAGGAACATGTTTAGACTGCAATTATTGGGTTAATGGAATAGCCAACACCTTCTCTTTAGCTTTAAGTAACAATTCATTGGAATATTCTTGTTACAAGATCTTATCAAACATTATACCAATGTATCTGGTGCCCTCCTCTCTGTCTGTAGAAATTCTGAATGTATGTAAAAACTGTCAATATGGTAAACCTGCCTTCAATGAATTGGGGTGTGCGCCAACAATAAATAAATAATGTCGTGCTTAGCTTCCCTTCCTTTAAAGTGAGAGACATCCAGAAAATTAACCCTCTCCTTATCCGAGGAGTAGGTAAACTTTACTGGACATTATGTTGGTCAATAATCTGTCTGAACAGCTGTTCAGAACCTCTCCAAATGATCAGCAGATTATCAATGTACAGTAGTGATAAAATGGCACAATGTTGGTAGCTATCTCTGGTCTGGTAAAAAATACATCACACTCAATAGCAAACATAAAAGCATTTGCATGGCCACATTCGACCCCAACACACATCTGGAGGTCTGGATATAATACCCACCATCATGAAATAAATAGTTGCAAGTGAGTACTAACTCCAAGAGATAAAGAAAAAACTCCACACATGGGGCCTTTATACAAAACATTGTTAGTCAACAACATTCTAGTACCTTGTAGTCCTAACTCATGCAGTATGCATGTGTACAGGCTACAAACATCTACTGCACACTAT
Organism: Pseudophryne corroboree; assembly: GCF_028390025.1. Classification (NCBI taxonomy): domain Eukaryota; kingdom Metazoa; phylum Chordata; class Amphibia; order Anura; family Myobatrachidae; genus Pseudophryne; species Pseudophryne corroboree. The sequence goes on along the minus strand of NC_086447.1, from coordinate 458,762,524 downwards.
CAATAGGAAGTACCGGTAATTTACATAAAGATGACAAAAGGCTAGACGTATCTTTAAGATATGTCAGCCATGCCTGAGTACATTTACTAAGCAGTGATAAGAGCGGAGAAGTGAGCCAGTGGAGAAATTGCCCATGGCAACCAATCAGCACTGAAGTAACATCTATAATTTGCATACTATAAAATGATACAGAGCTGCTGATTGGTTGATGGGGAAATATCTCCACTGGCTCACTTCTCCGCTCTTATCACTGCTTAGTAAATGTACCTCTAATATCCTTATCAGATGAAATCAAAGGCCACAACCACTTTGCCTCTCTGCTAATAACTGGACTCATTTTGTTACATTTATTAACCCAAAAATGACACTTCTCAGTTTTAGGAACATGTTTAGACTGCAATTATTGGGTTAATGGAATAGCCAACACCTTCTCTTTAGCTTTAAGTAACAATTCATTGGAATATTCTTGTTACAAGATCTTATCAAACATTATACCAATGTATCTGGTGCCCTCCTCTCTGTCTGTAGAAATTCTGAATGTATGTAAAAACTGTCAATATGGTAAACCTGCCTTCAATGAATTGGGGTGTGCGCCAACAATAAATAAATAATGTCGTGCTTAGCTTCCCTTCCTTTAAAGTGAGAGACATCCAGAAAATTAACCCTCTCCTTATCCGAGGAGTAGGTAAACTTTACTGGACATTATGTTGGTCAATAATCTGTCTGAACAGCTGTTCAGAACCTCTCCAAATGATCAGCAGATTATCAATGTACAGTAGTGATAAAATGGCACAATGTTGGTAGCTATCTCTGGTCTGGTAAAAAATACATCACACTCAATAGCAAACATAAAAGCATTTGCATGGCCACATTCGACCCCAACACACATCTGGAGGTCTGGATATAATACCCACCATCATGAAATAAATAGTTGCAAGTGAGTACTAACTCCAAGAGATAAAGAAAAAACTCCACACATGGGGCCTTTATACAAAACATTGTTAGTCAACAACATTCTAGTACCTTGTAGTCCTAACTCATGCAGTATGCATGTGTACAGGCTACAAACATCTACTGCACACTATCAATAGGAAGTACCGGTAATTTACATAAAGATGACAAAAGGCTAGACGTATCTTTAAGATATGTCAGCCATGCCTGAGTGAACACAGGGCTACATAAAAGCATTATTACGTGTAGGTTCAAACTGCGACCTTTGTTGCAAATTAAGTAGCTGTACATGGATATCAGACAAGGGCAATGTACTACAGGTTGAGTCTCCCTTATCCAAAATGCTTGGGACCAGAGGTATTTTGGATATCGAATTTTTCCGTATTTTGGAATAACTAGATACCATAATGAGATCTTATGATGATGGGACCTAAATCTAAGCACAGAATGCATTTATGTTATATATACACCCTAAACACACAGCCTGAAGGTAATTTTAGCCAATATTTTTTATAACTTTGTGCATTAAACAAAGTGCGTGTACATTCACACATTTCATTTATGTTTCATATACACCTTATATACACAGCCTGAAGGTCATTTAATACAATATTATTAATAACTTTGTGTATTAAACAAAGTTTGTGTACATTGAGCCATCAAAAAACAAAGGTTTCACTATCTCACTCTCACTCAAAAAAGTCCGTATTTCGGAATATTCCATATTTCGGAATATTTGGATATGGGATACTCAACCTGTATCAGCTAAATACTCCTTTCATTTAATTTAGTTCTTACATTCAATTTAGTACAGTCTGGACTAACTGCCACTGAGAATAAACATGTAGTTGTGTCTTTATTTTCTTGAGCTCATTGAATGTCTGCATCTGGGATGCAAATTCATCTAGCTCAGCATCAGGTTCATAGTGTTCAGTGCTGCTTTTGGATGTATTTTTGTTATGAATGACAGTATATGAGCAATTATGCCTATCATTGCTTTCCCCACACTAAACAATATTTTGAAAAATTGCACAGCCATTAAGGGGGGAATTCAATTGGGTGCGAGAATGTGCTAGGTTAATGCGCGTTAACACATCTATCATGATAATTATGCTTATCACCAGTATGCATGCTCCCATTTATTGCGCAATTCAATTAGAAGATAGCGAAATCAGTATTCATGCGATAATTCTTGCATGTGTTACAAGCATTAAGGGGGTAATTCCAAGTTGATCGCAGCAGGACTTTTTTTTAGCAGATGGGCAAAACCATGCGCACTGCAGGGGAGGCAGATATAACATGTGCAGAGAGAGTTAGATTTGGGTCGGTTATTTTATTTTTGTGCAGGGTAAATACTGGCTGCTTTATTTTTACACTGCAAATTAGATTGCAGATTGAACACACCACACTCAAATCTAACTCTCTCTGCACATGTTAAATCTGCCTCCCCTGCAGTGCACTTGGTTTTGCCCATCTGCTAAAAAAAGTCCTGCTGCGATCAACTTGGAATTACCAACTAAGTATACGTGAAAATGGGGAAATCTGCCCAAACTATTGGGGAAATCTGCTCTACCCTAAACTAATATAAGATAACAGTATAGAAGACTAATATTGCCCATAAAAAAGTATTTGGGTTTCTTCAAATATATCAAATGGCTGTTATATGCATTATTCTAAAACATTGAAAGAATGGCAGTAAATTACTTTTTATGTGCAAAATAAATGTTCACCTTAAATTAGCAGTATATAAAATGGTTAATAGTATATATTTGGGTTATTTTAAGCCACTTTAAAAAAAACTGCAAAACAAAAAAACAGTAACTCCCACCTGCAAGCCTAAAAACACCTGTCCCACTCATAAAGCACCTCCATATATCTGTCCCGTACCCTCTACCTCCAATTTCATGAATTTTGCATTGTTTAACCCCAAAAATTTAATTATTATTGGCCAAATAAAAATAATTAAAAACTAAGTGCCAGGGGTGTGTGGCTTGGCCGGCTATCGAGGCAGTAGCAGGGGACTGGAGCTCTTGCATAACATCTATTAAAAGTACCCCTGCTTCTGCACCTAAGACCCCAGTGCCACTGTAATTTGGCCACATTGCCTGCTTATAATTGCCCTGAGGAGGGAGCTGCAGGTCACGGAGCCGGGAGCCGGTTTTACCGTCTCTGTGGGTTGTGGCCTGCACACCTCCCTGACACCGGGACCTCAAGTCTGGGCTACCCCCACAGATGTCGGAGCACGGATCATCCCTGGCTGTGCCTGCACTGCGGGACCTACACTTAGCCGCTGCTGGGAGCCGGAGTACGTGGGTGCCTCTCTGCTGTGGTGAGCCTCCCACTGTATGCACTGGGACTCGGAGCGGGACCTGCCAGGGGTCGCCAGATGGGTGGAGGAAGAAGGCAGCCATCTTGTGGGAGGTGAGAGAGACCAGCACTGTTAAGTGCTGACCTACAACTCTGCATCCGCAAACGCTGCTGTGGCTCCCGACCTCTGATGCTCTCCCTACACTCCTGTGGTCAGATCTCTGACCCCCGCCAAATATATTTAGCCTCCAGAGCATGCCAAACTGGGGCACTCTATAACTGTGTCCCCACTGCATCAGTTTTGTGTGCCCCTAATATACAGGATCCATCTTTTCATCAGCCTGTACACTCCACAGGGCTACATTTGACCATTCTTGTGCCACTCTGAATCCAAAGGCCATAAAATTACAATACCAACATCTTTGCCACCCCCCACCCATGGTGGTCTGTATTTCAGACATTTATTCAGATTGTCGTAAAAGTGCTTGACTTTTTGTGACCTAAATTGTCAGCACCTGGAAATACCTTTCTACTAATATCCCAGTCTGATTCACACGGAGTGCATGCGGGTCAGTACTCCGTTGACCGTTGTCCCAATGTTCGCAGTGCCTCTCCCAAGAAGTGTTGCTTACACTTTACGTTGCTATTTTGATTTTATTTTAATAGTGTTGCAGTGACTATGTAGTGGGATTGTCTATATGACCTTTCCCTAGTGGACATCTTGTTGCTTAACACCGACACATCTAATTGCGCTTCCTTACGTATATACCGCATCTGAATTGTATTTTCTTCCATATTGTGGGATGCGGAAATCTTCTCAGGCACCTCCATCACATTCCACACAAGCCCAATGTTTCCGCAGGTGCCGCTGTTCACCTACCCCGCCACCCACTAAATTTACACCAAAGCTCTCACCATCCCCGATCTCTAGATCTGCCGCTAAGGAAGCTCTTTCAAAGATGGATTCTTCCTCTTCTACCATTACCTACGCGGATGTGGTCCGTGCTATTAAAGAGACAATGGAACTCTTGTGCAAGCGCAAGCGGACAAATTTGAAGCTTCAGTACAAGATCTCAAAACGCAGCTCTGCCGCACATCCCAACAAGTACACACTAATGAACAACGCATTGGGAAAAATTTACAAGACATATCGGGACTCAAGGATGCGGTTTCCCAGCTATACAAATCTAACAAGCGAGAAATAAGCTAGACGACCTGGAAAACTACCCTCAGAAACAATCTTCATCTTATCGGCCTCCCAGAATCATTCAAAGGACCGAATCTTTTGTCTTTTCTCAAAAAAGATCTGCCCGAAGCATTGGGGGTTACTGCAGAATTAACTTCATTTGAAATAGAAAGAGCACACAGAATTGGCCCCTTTTGCAGTGACCTAGACTCCAGACCGCGGGCAGTGATTTTCTGCTGTCTTAATTTTCATCAAAAAATGATCTTGTGGACAGCTGCCCGACAAGTTGGAAGGATAAAATGGAACGACCACACCTTATTGATGTTCCAGGATTACTCAGCCGAAGTTGCAAGAGGCCGACGTGAAATGTCTCCCATTTGCTCGAAGCTAGCCCAGTCCCACCGGAAGTTTGCCCTCCTCTTCCCAGCATGTTTGCGCATAAATTATGGCAAAAACTTTAAAGATTTTCTTTCACCCACTGAGGCCCAAGAATCCCTCGTTGAAGAGGACATGGAACTTGCTTCTGTAGGTGAACAACAAGCTGCTGAGGATTTAGGCTGAGTATTGGGACTCTAATTGCTGACCTACATATGCAATCCCCTGACACATTATTCTGCCCTTAGTATATGGATGTTTTGTCTTTAACGAATATTATTGACATGCATAACTGCCTAGTCTCTACATATTCTTGTTTAGATGGATGTGCAATGCTTTTTCTGTCCAAATGGTTCACTTTTACAGGAGTGTCATTTTGTTAATGCAATTTATTTCTTATTGCAAGTTTGTTACAGTACATAAGTCCACTGGAGAGGTTATGTCACTCTCCTCTCTTAGCTACTATGTTTCTGTTTTTTCTCTTATTTTTGTTTTCTCTCTCTTCTCCTTCCCTATTTACCCTACCTCCACAATGTGCTGTTGCTCTGGAACCTACATACACGTGCTACATACTCTATTAGCCTGGATATATGACTATCCTTAAGATATGCTCCTGGAACGTCAAGGGCGTGAATTCTCCTGTCAAAAGGAAACGCATCTTGACGTATCTTAACAAAGCTAAGGCTAATATCTCACTATTGCAGGAAATGCATTTAACAGATGTAGAACATACTAAACTTAATATGCACAGACATAAAGTCCTTGCTTCTGCTTCATACTCATCTAAAGCCAGAGGCGTAGTTATTTTGGCGCTTAAAGATTTACCGGTTGAAATTCATCATACTACGGTGGACCAAGAGGGACGCTTTCTCATATTAGATGCCACTCTCGATGGCGACAAATTTATTATTGCTAATATCTACGCCCCTAACACGTATTCTAAATCATACATCTTATCTTTCATCAACTCTTTATATCAGAATACACATTCTCATAGAATTTTAGGTGGCGATTTTAATATAGTTGCTTCCAACACACTTGATAGAAAAACTACAGGATGCCCAGCTATTTGTATACCTCAGGTAGGCATCAACTTCCTCTGCGACCAACTATCCTTGACTGATATGTGGAGAGTACACCACCTCACGGAAAGAGAATACACGTTTTTCTCAAACCCCCCCCCCCATTCATCATTTTTGTGCTTAGACTATCTTTTACTATCCTCCTCGTTAGCCACACAAGTATAGGACACGGGCATTGATCCCATTGCTGTCTCAGACCACGCTCCAATATGGGTGTCCTTGCAGAATTTTACCAAAACAGGCTCATATAAACACTGGCGTTTTCCTACGTCTTTAGCTAATTCTCAAAAATTCAAAGACATGCTAAACTCTGCTTGGGTTGGCTATGCGTCTAACAATGCTATCCATACAGATAACCGGAATAACCAGAAATCTGAAATGTTATTTCTGTCCCACACTTCTAACACCTCTTCTTTATTGCCTAATGTAATGCAATTCCGTATTGCCCATACTTACTTAAAGTATCTAGGCATACATATTCCCGCAAAATTACAAAATTTATATGAACTAAATTTCTCTCCAATTATCCGATCTATTCTAAAACAACTACAAAACTGGATGCAGCTGCCCCTTTCACTTTTAGGTAGGATTTCATTGATCAAAAGTGTGATATTCCCTAAGCTCTCTACTATATACAGATGCTTCCAATCGCCATGTATAAAGCCGATATTGCAACATGCACTAAAGCGTTTACGAAATTTGTGTGGCAATCGAAAAAACCTAAGATTTCACGCTTTCGCCTGATTCAACCAAAAGCTCTTGGTGGCATAGCCCTACCTGACATCCAAACCTTTCCTTACGTGGCATTACTTTGTTACTCTTCGGATTGGCTACTGAATCGTAACCACTTTACGAATACTTTCCTTGACAAAATGTTGTTCTCACCCTATGCACCAGCAGCTCTATTACATCTTCCCAGAAAACTCATATCTCCACATGTACGAAACCATCCTATCTTTAAAAACACATATTCGGCCTGGATAATGACCAACAAGAGATTGGGAAGAGACCACACCACATCACCATACATTACTGTTTGGGGAAACCCGGAATTTTTGCCGTCATTACACAATAGACAATTCTCTGATTGGGCTTGTAAAGGAATCAGAGCTATTTGCGATATCTTCGATCCAGGATGCCAACTGCTCTCTTTCCAATAATTACAAGACAAGTCTCGCATTCCAAAGTCACAATTTTTTATGTTTCTACCATTACGGCATTACGTTACATCTAAATCACCCTCTTTACACGCATCAAGGGCAAATTTTAAAAACAAACTCGATTCCTTACTACATTACTTACATACAAATACATTTAGAAATCGACTTATATATCCTGACTTCCTAGCAAGAGATCTGTTCACACTTTGGAGTCCCACCTATTTAAGCTGGACAAGAGACATACCGGAGCTTACAGATCTTACAATTATCACTGATCCAGTTTCCAAAATATTAAAAGCTTTGAGTTCCTCTATGTTACAAAAAGTACACTATAAATTTATCAATAGAGCTTACATTTCCCAATCGCAGAGAAGCAACGTTTTCAGAAGAATCTAGTCATTGCCCGAAATGTATCGCCTCGCATGCTGACTTTGTTCACAACATGTGGTCCTGCCCTAAGATTCGCAGATTTTGGAACAAAATTTTACAATTCATCAACCACTCATTCAAGTTGCATTTATCATTTCATCCAATCCCATTGCTATTTGCTCATTTTTCTAAATGGAAAACTGAATCTAATCTAACTGACTTGTCTCCCCTCTTAACATTAATAGTTCTATAGCAAAAAAGACCATTCTTCGTAAATGGCTAGAAAAATCTGCTCCCTTGATAGTGATGTCAAAGCTATGCTCCTTGATACTCTATATTATGATCGCAGGGATACTTTCTCTGATTTGGAGAAAGGTGTTTCGCGTTTTTACAAAAAAATGGGACCCCTACATTGTTTCTCTACCCGAAGTGACCCAGACACATATTATGACAGTATTTGAATCCACTACCTGGTATCTTCTGCGCCAAATAACTTAGAAGACATTAGGATACTACAGCCTCCCGACCTGATAGCTATTTATAGTTTCACACCCTGGTACGATCCAGTTTACCATTCTTTTTTGTCTTTCTCAATTTCCCCATTATGTGGTATCTCGAAACGGCTAGTAGTCATTTTAGTATCTCTACTGATATGGAAGTCATGAGGTTTCTGGTGCTTATAGTCATTAAGGGGGGGTATCCCAGTGGTTCTGAACCTAGGGGGTCATTCCGAGTTGATCGTAGCTGTGCTAAATTTAGCACCGTTACGATCAGTAACACAGACATGTGGGGGGACGCCCAGCATAGGGCTAGCCTGCCCCGCATGTCAGTCCCTGCCCTGTCGCTAAAGTACAAAAGCATTGCACAGCGGCAGTGCTTTTGTACTTCAGGAGTAGCTCCCGGCCAGCGTAGCTTTTGCATGCTGGCCGGGAGCTACTCGTCGCTGCCCGGCTCACAGCAGCTGCGTGTGACGTCATGCAGCCACTGTGGCCTGCCCCCAGCACGGTCTGGCCATGCTTGCATTGGCCGAACCATGCCCACAAAATGGCGGCCAAACACCGCCGTGCCCATACCCACTCGCCCAGCAACAGCCTGTGCCTGTCAATCAGGCAGAGGCGATCGCTAGGCAATGACAGCCGTCAGCTGTCAGCCATGTGCCGGCGCACTGCGGTGCTGGCGCATGCGCAGTTCTGACCTGAACGATTTGCTGTGAAGAACTGCAGTGACCGTTCAGGTCAGAATGACCCCCCAACTCCAGACATTTTTACCTTAAAATAAGGATTTTCTCCAACTTTACATCTGCTTAGGAGGTGTTAGAAATCCACAGTTAAACCTATGAAGGGAGGGGGAGTGAATGTTGAGGGTTCCTCTGTTATGTCCACAGGGGATTTCTGATAGCTGCCTCGCAGGCAGAAGACTAAACTGACTATATTCTCCAAAAATTGTGTGCACCAAATCACACAATTGGTGAGAGAGCATAGTACAATAAAAGATTTCAGGCACTCCAACTCCAACTGGTAACAGCTCTGTCTCCTCTATCTGCTTTTGAAATGTCTGTATTTTGGAACAGACAGACAACACCAATCCTTTTGTCACTATAGGAATTATTTATATATACAGTACAGGTGAGGGTTATGCTACGGGAGGGAAGTTTTTTTTTTTTTGGGGGGGGCCATGCTGTATAATGGGCACTACTACCATGTTACATAATGTGTATAATGGGAACTATTAACATGCTCTATAATGGGGACTATTACCATGTCACATAATGTGTATAATGGGCACTATTACCATGTTGCATAATGTGTATAATGGGCACCTCTACCTTGTCACATAATGTGTTGAATGGGCACTATTACTATGCCACATAATGTGTATAATGATACTACTGTCTTATTAACTATTGTGTATAATGAGCACTACTGCTGTGTGGCATAATGGGCACTACTACCATGTTGCATAATGGGCATAATGAGCACTGTTACTGTGTGGCATATTGTGTATAATGAGCACTACTACTATGTGGCATAATGTGTATAATGGGCACTCCTACCATGTTGCATAATGTTTTTTTTTTTGGGGGGTACTACTACCGTGTCACATAATGGGCACTACTACAGTGTGACATACTGTATATAACGGGCAGTACTAGTGTGTGGCATAATGTGTATAATGAGCACTACTATTGTGTGGGGTAACTTGTGTAATGGGCACTGCACCACTACCCTGTAGCATAATGTGTATATAGGGTACTACTACTGTGTGGCATAACGTGATACATATCATACATATCATGATATACATATCATGATACACACAAAAATCAAACCAACACATCAATGTTAAAAAATAAAACTTGATAGAATATTATTAAACATTACAAGTATTATGTCAGTTTGTAAAAATAATGGGGTCAATTTACTAAGGTGGGAGTTCTATTTAAGATGGGATGTTGCCCATAGCAACCAATCCGATTCCAGGTATTACCTTCCAGAAGGTGCAAGATAAATGAGAAGTAGAACCTGATTGGTTGCCATGGGCAACATCCCATCTTAAATAGAACTCCCATCTTAGTAAATTTACCCCAATGTTTTTTGTGGTGCTGGGAGTATTAACACATTATACTGTTTAAGAAAGTTGCCAGTATAAATTGTTTTCTATTTGACTGGTATGGGCTTCTAAAAGTCCTATTCAGCCTTGGAGAAAGATGTGGTTGGCCACACAGCTCCATAATAGGGTGCTGCTTTACCCTGTGCAGCATCCACACCCTGAGAGGTGCTTGATATGTCATAACTGAGCACTCTACAGGATAGGTGGGTGGGTGGGTGTGCCTTCTCTGGAGCAATAACCTATCGCTTGGAGTGTCCAAAAGTCACACCGATCGGCAGAACAGATCCCATGGCAGTGTGGGAGAAGACATAATGTATTTCCTTAAACAGTGCTGGAGCCGTGGTGAGCTAGAGCACAGTGTGGGTTGCAGCGGAGGGTGAGACACCCCGCCCTGTGTGACAGCACCGTCCGCACAGTGGCCACACAACCCTTTAGCACCCAGGCCTTCAGTATGTTTTGGAGACCCCATATAAGGATGTGTTCTCATACATCTTGCCTCAATACGCCACATAGCGGGAGATGCCTAGCATGACTGAGCTGACAGGTCCCGTACAACTTTTAGTGCTGGGTGTCTTTTTTTTTTTGCCTAAAATGCATCTCATTTGCTTCGCTATTCAATATAGGATGCATAGGTAGACTCTACTGATTAAAATGATAGGTGGCATGCCTATATTCTATGTGCATCTATGACTGAAATTACACACAAAATGGTAACACACCGACTGTTTGTAAATACAGGCAGGGTCGCACACAGAACATAGGCATGCCGCAAATCATTTTAGTTAGCAAAAGCTGCTTGTGCATCTTCATCCTTTTGCAAATAAGACACACTACTGTAAAAAGTGAAAACTGTGGAAAAAGTTGCACGTAAAGACACTCTGCGTTCCCGAGTCACGCAACGATATGGCATGACTAGAAGGGCTGTTTAACGTGCAAGAAGGCTATATGTAAGTGGACACATCTATACTGTAATATTGTAGGTTGGGTAGGGTTGGCTAAGGGGATAGATCTCTAGGGGGTGTATTCAATACCTGTCAGATCCTTTCCGACGGAAATTATCTGACAGGTCAGTATTCAGTGAGCTGGCCAAATCCGACTGTTGGATTTGGCCGCTCCCAACAGCCGCTGCTTATCCGTCCATGCTGCTCTGTCCCAGCTGCTCCCCGATCCTCAGTCGTCCATGCCGCTTCATCCCGACAGCCACTCCCCGCTCCTCAGCTGTCCATGCCATTCCGTCCCAACAGCTGCTCCCCGCTCCCCAGCCGTCCATACCTCTCCTCTAGCCTTGATAAAGGACCCAGTGAGGTCCGAAACGTGTTGGTGCCTGACTGCTGAGGACTATTGAGGATTACCAGCATCTACCCAGTTGTAAGCCTTGGAGCCCAGCGGTGTGTACATTGCCTCACCACCAGCGGTTCGAATCTTGGAACTTGGGTAAGATCATTCTTGGTACTCTTTTTGCATCCAATAAGCACTATTTTTATCTTATATTTATATTCCTCTATTTTGTATCCTTTTTTTTCATTCCGAATTCGTCCTCAAAATCACATTATATTTAATGTTTTCCGTACATCGTATGCTTTTCATATGTTTTTTATACATTGTTTCGTCATTAAATAATTATTTTTAATCAGAAACACTCCAGAGCTCAGTGGTATATACTCACCCTGTTTTACTAAAATATGCAGCTTTGGCCCACCATTACTGAGCAGCAGACAACACATTTACATTTGCAGTTTAAATTGTGTAATCCACATTTGCATTCAAGTGGTTAAATAGCAATACTTTATTGTATTTTTAAATTTTTTTTGTTAAACAATACTTTGACAAACCAAGTTGAAGACAACTTTTAAACACCTTTGTGGATCTTTTTAGAGACTGTGAATTAAGAAAGGATAAATATTAAAGCTGTAATTTCACATAAAAACTTATTTTTTCTTTAATTTGCATGTCAAGTATTGTACGTTTTAAACATGTAACATATTCTTAGCTATTCTTCTTGGAGGCACACTGGGTGTCACTGACCCCAGTAATGTCCCTGTAGCAAGCACTAATAAACAATAGGAAATTAAATTTTACTGAAAAATACATACATACATAATGATCAGTGTGTCTGTAGGGCCTATGAAGATACACCTGGAATAAAACATCGAGGTTGAAGAAATCAATATTATCGCAATTATTTCAATTAAATACTTTTCTCCTTTTAGGCACACCAATCACATATCTAAGCCGATGTATTTAAGAAATAATTAAATTTTTCACCATTTGAAATTAGAGCCGTGTTTTGATTTTGGTTTTGGATATGTAATAACTTCATGTTTTGGTTTTCCAAAACCGCACTCACATGTTTTTGTTTTGGTTTTAGATTCGTAAAAAAATAAAAATAAATTGATAATATCTACAATCACATAATTTGAGCTTTTTTATGTTCCTATAGTATTATTAACCCCAATAACATTCACGAAATAGCTCTGAAATCTAGATTTATACCTGTATTCTGTACTTTGTTTACTAGAGCCTACACTTAAAAGAAAAATGTCTATAAAATACTCTGGTATAGACATCCACAAAGCTAAATGTTCATATTAGTAATAATAATAAAATACATGGTTGAGTCACATTATTATGACCACCTCCTACGTTTGATGTAGGCAGCGCATAGTCCATGAAGTATGTCACATGTCATGCTCTGGCTTGGTGGGTATATAAGGTGTGTGATAGGCCATCTGTACACATAACACTCGTTGCTGTCATGGGTAAAAAGGGTGATTTATCTGAATTGCAAACAGGGATGATTATCGGCTGTCAGGCCAAGGGTGGCAGTATAGTATATCTGAAACAGCGCAGTTTGTTACATGTTCTTGTGCTGCTGTGGTGAAGGTGTATCGTGACTGGACAAATGGCACCATTGCGAATAACCGATGAGGAAACTGCAGAGCACCGCGTACCGTTGATGTGAGAGGTGAAAGTCGGCTACGAAGGTGCATGAGGGCTGACTGACACCCTACAGTGGAACAGCTCACCGCCAAAACGAACCTGGGAGCTACCAGATGTGTGTGTTAAATTACAGTTCAGCAAACCCTGCTGTGTATGGGGCTCCAAAGTGGTTACTCTGGCTATTAGCTGGTGGTCACACAAATGTGTGTTTATATTTAATACCAAGGCAGTCTGGAGATAGTTGAGGTGGAATATTAGGTAACATAAGTCTACTCCAATATGATTCCTCCTGAGACATGAGAGCATTTCTGTTCCTGTAAATCACTCTCTGGAAGCTCCTATAACCTGACCTGCAGCCAAGGTATAGGGCGAGTAGCAGTGTGTCATGTAATGGGAGAAAAAAATCCCAATTATAGTATACCAGAGGACAGGTGCAGGTGATTGGTCACAGTGACAATGATGCTGCTGGGGGCACCGGAGACATGACTGCTACAAGGGGACCGGAAAAGGAACACCATTCTGTCACACACGCATATGAAAGCGCCCTGCGTTAATCACTAGTTACCCAATCCACTAACTGGACACCGAGCAAAGCAGACACATTTTATCTGCACCAGGTGACGTGGGCAGCAGCCAGGATGGGGAAGTTGCCACAGTCTTGTATGAGCACAGGGCATCAAGGCAGCAAAGCTTCAGCAAGGAGAGGATGCTAAAGCGTGGGGAGAGCAGGTTGGTGGCTGCCATCATCTGGGCCAGTGCTCGGTAAAAGCTGCTCCTTCCAGGACTCAACAGATGCCTCAGCACATATGACAGCTCGGCTGGTCTCTAGCACATGGTGTGTGGAGGCTGGAGCATCAGGTTCTGCAGCCCATGCTGCTGCTACCGTGGGAGTGGAGAAGAGATCATCAGGGAGACGAAGGGGGAGATATAGCAGCATGGATCCTGCCGCTATAGCACTTCCTGTTTCACCTCATTAGCAATGTCCCTGATGATGAAAGTTTTATTAATCAGAAAATAGTTGGACCACTTCCGTCTATCTCTCTCTCCATGGGGTAAATTTACTATAGATCAATTTTAATTGATTTGATGTTTTTATTCAATTTTGCATAAATGGGCAGTACGGATGGTGTAATGGTTTGCATTACTGCCTCACAGCACTTAGGTCGTGGGTTTAATTCCCTCCATGGCTCTAACTGTGTGGAGTTTGTATATGCTCCCCGTACTTGCGTGGGTTTCCTCCCACAATCCAAAAATATACTGGTAGGTTAATTGGATCCCAACAAAATTAAACCTAGCGTGAATGTCTGTGTGTACATGTGGTATGGAATATAGATTGTAAGCTCCACTGGGGCAGGGACTGATGTGAATGGCCAAGTATTCTCTGTAGAGCGTTGCGGAATATGTGTGTGCTATATAAATAACTGGTAATAAATAAATAAATAAATTGGCATATTGGAAAGTTACTAAAAGCAAAATCAATGGCAAATCACATGTCAAACATGACTTAATATGCCAAAAGACAGCAATACACCACTGGAACAAACATCTTATCCTTTACAGCACAGGTTCTCAAACTCGGTCCTCAGGACCCCACACAGTGCATGTTTTGCAGGTCTCCTCACAGAATCGCAAGTGAAATAATGAGCTCCACATGTGGACCTTTAAAAATGTGTCAATGAGTAATTAATACACCTGTGCACTGGCTGGGTTACCTGCAAAACATGCACTGTGTGGGGTCCTGAGACCAAGTTTGAGAACCTCTGCTTTACAGGGATAGAAATCCAGGATTATAAAACCGATCAAAATTTGACCAAAAGTGCATCATAATAGAAGACTAAAATAGATCAGACAGTTTGTCCATCTGCAGATGGCATTACCATGCCAGGAAGTACTGCTGTAATGTTTGATAACTAGGCTTCCCAACATGTGTTATTGCTTTCAATAGCCCCATTATTATATAGATCAGTGATTTTCAACCTTTTTTTACTCGCGGCACACCAAACAATATTTTAAAATTGCCAAGGCACAACATCAGTTCGCCACAGACAAAAACAAAACACACACATTGGTCCTCACAGCAAAAAAAGAGAAAATCCACACATACATTGGCCTACACAGAAAAAACAATCACATTGCTCCCCATATAAATCATGTTGCTCCCCACATAAATCCTATTGCTTCCCATGAATTATTCACATTGTTCCCCCCATAGATCCTTATTCTCCCCACATAAATTCTATTGAAATCCTATTGTTCCCCACAGGAGAAATAAAATAACAAATTACCAGCTGTCCTCCTCCCTGTCCCTCAGTGGCGGGGATTGTTCATAGTGGATACTGGGCAGCGGGCGGTCGGGCAGGTGTGGATGTGGGTGGGCAAGGAAAGCTGTGTATGCAGGCAGGAACTGGAAAATGTGTATGCAGGCGGGTGGCCTGGCTGGGTGGTGAGACATGGCAGCCGTGACCTATGATATCACATCGTTTTCAAGGCATAGGTCATGGCCGGAGCACGACTGATCCTCTAAGAAGAGTCCAGGCCAACAGTTCATTCTGAAGGTGCAGAAAGCTGCTCTAGCTCCGCGGCACACCTTGCAACTGGTCGTGGCACACTAGCACACTGGTTGAAAAAGCCTAATATAGATTAAAAAAAAATCTTTCAATAGCTAAAATGTAAGTTTTCTATATCAAAAGGAGTTGCAGGGGCTACTTACAGATAAATAATGCTTCTCACTGCTGTAATCATTTACAATACATTTTTAGAATACCAGCAGTAATGGGTTATGTCTTATAGGAAAGCAAAATTCAGTCATTCATATGCCTAGCATCATACAGAGCTGCACCTTTTTTCCTCCTGTGTGATCTCACTCCTTCAACTCAGCAGTAGAACTAGCAGCTTGGTTAATTAAACCTGTATTCCTGAATCTACGAGACATGATAATTTAGCTGTAGCTCCAGGTAAGCTTGAAACTCACCAGTGATTCACAATGCACAGAGCCTAGCCTGATAAATGATACTGCCACTGACAGAGACTGTCTGCTTATTAGGTAAGGATTTAGCAATGCTACCATTCTTATTTATTACAATTCATTCTATATTCCATATTTAATCATTTCTTTGCTCTTGGCGATAAGGGAACTTTTCCTTTGCAGGGCACACTAATAATTTGAACATATAAAAGAAGAAATAATGTGCACTGAGTGAAATGCAAATGTATTCTTCAGGGAGAACTACTGTAGATGATTTGCTAATATATGGTTTAGCAAGACGTATTGCTAAATATTTAGGGGTACACATTTACTTTTAATGCAGAGGATTTTGGCAGAGTTAACTAGAAAATATAAAGCCAGTGTAAAAAAATGAAATCCATTATAATACAGCATAGGTTCTCAAACTCGGTCTCAGGACCCCACACAGTGCATGTTTTGCAAGTAACCCAGCAGGTGCACAGATGTATTAATTACTCACTGACACATTTTAAAAGGTCCACAGGTGGAGCTAATTATGTCACGTGTGATTCTGTGAGGAGAACTGCAAAACATGCACCGTGTGGGGTCCTGAGGACCGAGTTTGAGAACCTGTGTAATACAGTATTCCCAGTTATCACTTTTAGAGAGTGGGCGAATTCAGCAATATATGCCAAGATTTATCTATATATACTGTATTTTTACTGTCAATAGATATTTTGTTAGCACTGTTTGCAGACCTCTAAAACACAAGTTATACCACTTTCAGACTTAGAGCTGGGAATTTGCTGGGTCTAGTTGCTGGCAAATTCCTGTGTAAGGGCCATGACCCTGGTAAAGAGCAGGGTCAGGTACCCAGCAGTTAGTTCCGTGTTGTTTTCCTTCACTCTGTGCAAAATCCTGGGTTGGTGCACATGAACATGCAATAACCTGAGATTTTGCTTTTAGCATGAAAGGGGTATAAGTGAGACAAGACTTCTGGGTATAGTTAATAAAGAGTAAAGTGCCTTTCTGCCATTTAAATTGAGTGTTAATGGCAACAAAATTACTTATTTTCTCTTCACACAATCTATTTTGGGGATTATAACCAAATCTTGCATTTTGGTATGGGGGAGCCTATTTATCTAATATCTGTAGATGTTACTGTATATCTCTATATATAAAAGAGTTTCGTTTTTACGGCCATGACATGTAGGTAGTGTTCAGATGCCAAGATGATAATTTAATGCTAAATTACAGTAGAAAAGAATACTTTATCATTACAATAAGGAGCAATAAAAAAATTGTTTTTTTTTTTACAAATATATACAGGTTGAGTATCCCATATCCAAATATTCCGAAATACGGAATATTCCGAAATACGGACTTTTTTGAGTGAGAGTGTGATAGTGAAACCTTTGTTTTTTGATGGCTCAATGTACACAAACTTTGTTTAATACACAAAGTTATTAAAATATTGTATTAAATGACCTTCAGGCTGTGTGTATAAGGTGTATATGAAACATAAATGAATTGTGTGAATGTAGACACACTTTGTTTAATGCACAAAGTTATAAAAAATATTGGCTAAAATTACCTTCAGGCTGTGTGTATAAGATGTATATGTAACATAAATGCATTCTGTGCTTAGATTTAGGTCCCATCGCCATGATATCTCATTATGGTATGCAATTATTCCAAAATACGGAAAAATCCCATATCCAAAATACCTCTGGTCCCAAGCATTTTGTATAAGGGATACTCAACCTATGTATATATATATATATATATATATCAAAATACAGAATGTCTAAGGGTGCTATATGTATTGATTATGTGGAATACTTTTCCAGATTCTGACCACAATGTGATAAAAAACACTTGATTTATTCACATATTATCTATGCACATTATGCTTTAGTGAACATAGATTACCACATAAAATTCAAATAACAAACATATTTAAAATACAGATTCCAATTTTGTAGAAGACATGATATAATCAGTGTGTTCCATCCAATGATAATTTATACAGGATGTCTGATGTTCTCACAGAAAAACCATACCCGACGCATTTCGTCCCAAAGGACTTCATCAGGGGTTCATGTCTAGGTAATAGATATGAATCAAATGAACATTTATATACAATATACCATGGTGATCATAATCTAAGGTAGTGTTTATATACATACCAATAGATATTGGAAGAGTTATGGGGAAAAAAAACGATTTAGCGGTAATGTTGTTCCCCCATAACTCTTCCAATATCTATTAGTATGTATATAAACACTACCTTAGATTATGATCACCATGGTATATTGTATATAAATGTTCATTTGATTCATATCTATTACCTAGACATGAACCCCTGATGAAGTCCTTTGGGACGAAACGCGTCGGGTATGGTTTTTCTGTGAGAACATCAGACATCCTGTATAAATTATCATTGGATGGAACACACTGATTATATCATGTCTTCTACAAAATTGGAATCTGTATTTTAAATATGTTTGTTATTTGAATTTTATGTGATAATCTATGTTCACTAAAGCATAATGTGCATAGATAATATGTGAATACATCAAGTGTTTTTTATCACATTGTGGTCAGAATCTGGAAGAGTATTACACATAATCAATACATATAGCTTCCTTAGACATTCTGTATTTTGGTATTCTATTTTCTGTACTCTAGCTAACAGAGAGTACGTCATAAGGTTTGCAGCTCACTTATAGTGCAGAATTAGGTCTATACCACATCCATATATATATATATATATATATATATAAAAGTATTATAGCAAAACAGACTATAGGGCTACAAATGTTATACTATTTTATGTTTTATATACATGTCACAAGTGTAAAATACATACAGTGGATAAGCATCCTGGTCAGACACCCAATCCTCCAGTGTTCAGGAAAGAACTAAACTTCTTTCCCTAACCCCAAACCTTAACAATCACTCTAGTCCCTAACCCAACCTCTCTCCTCCAATGGCGTGAGTTCGTCTCAGTTGCCTGGAGGCAAGATAAATGTTTGTACCCCCACCCCCCTTTTGATAGATAGCTAGATTAAGGGAAAAAGAGAGAGGGGATGAGGGGGAGAGAGGAGAAGAGAGAGAGAGAGACAGAGGGGGTCAGGAAAAGTGAGGAAAGGAGAGAGGTGGAGAGCAAAAGAGTGTCAGGGATAGAGATAGAGGGGGTAAGAGTGAAAGTGGATGTCAGTAAGAGATACAGAGAGAGAAACAAAAGAAAGAGAGGTTGTCAAGTAGGGATGTGCGCCGGGCCATTTTTGCTGGATTTGAATTGCCAAATTTATTCAAAAATTGACAAACAAAGAAAATATCACATCATTTAAGGTTTTTTTGTCACTAGAGTAGTGGTTCTCAAACTGTGCCTTGGGTTGGTGGTCAAGGACCAATTCAAATTATTTATAGTCAATGCAATAGGCAAAACCAGTGCTGGTGGCTGCCAATAATTAAATATGTGGACAAACAGAAGCAAATATTATCCCTCACCATACAATTGACCTTAGAATGACATATTGTATAGACACAATTTACTTAATTTAATATTTCTTCGTAAATTTCTCAATAAGAAACTACTGGCCTAGGGGTGCCATGGAATAAATTCTGATACTCTAGGGCACTGTGACGCAAAAAAGTTTGGAAACCACTGCTCTAGAGTATTACTAACCTCAATTACATTATTTTCCAGTCATTTGCAGACAATTTTTTACCACCTTGCACCTCACAATGTTGTTTTCATTCACTTTAGGCCAAAGTCTGCAGCAAGCTGGCTGGTTTACTAAATAACAGAGCAGGGGCACAAACACACAGCAGTTTATTGCATATCTATGAAACACTGACACACAACAGTGGGAGAAATGAATGGTGGCGCAAGATGGAATTGTCCTTGGGCCCTTCCCATCCACCCTTATGTTGGATATTAAAAAGGACATACAGAGTTTAACAAGCTAAGCCCTCCAGCGACAAGGACTGCAGCTTTTGTGGCTGAAGTGCTTGGTTTGTTTAGGCCCCAACTAAACAAGCTACCAATCAGCTTAACACACACAATATTTATTCATCCCCGCTGGAATCCACCATTACAGAAGTCTCTGTACTTTGACATAATTGCTGGTAAAGGTCCTCCTCGTGGAATTTCCAGTTCATTTTGATGAACATCCTCTTTTCCTCATTTTGAGGAAATAGCCTCCTACACCGATCACTGAAAAGGTTCTGGGCTGTGCTGAAAACTCTTTCCAAGTACACACTGGAGGGTGGGCAGCTTAAGTAATGCAAAGCCAGTTTGTACAAGGGCCTCCAACTTGCCTTTTTTTCCTTCCAGTACTCGAAGGGACTCTGTGACATTTTTTTACGGTGTCATGAAAATAATCCTCCACCATTCTTTGGATGGTGACCGTATCAGATGGAGTTATGGTTGAGGTGTCTTAAATGCTGGGCAATCCATTTAGACCTGACCAGATGTCAAAATGTTGTGTTGACTTATCTGCATCACCACTATGTCTTTTGGGAAAGGTGATGTGTTTTTTTTTTTGCAGCTGTCGAACAAACTATAGGAAATGTTGAGCTGCCAACTTGCGCACCAGGAGCTCTTTGCATCTCTTAAGATCTGGGTCAGTTGGAAAGAAAGAAAGACAGCATACGACTTAAACCTAGGCTCAAGTACGGTTGGCAAAATGTAGTGATCAAATTTCGAGATATTAGGAACTCGTGGATCCTGGAAAAGTGAATCTACAAGTCTAGCATCCTTTCGGATTTACTTTGTTTAATCTCTTCTTGAGTCAATTTCTCGAGTTGATTAGGGGACTCACCGGGATCAAGACAGAAAGTATTCTCAACTGCGCTGGGCTGAGGTACATTCCCCCTCCTCTCCCAAAGTCATGGCTTGTTGTATAGCTATTGATGGCTTTTTGCTGTTCCTTCATCAGCTGAAGCATATAAAGAGTGGAATTCTACCTTGTTATCACTTCTTGCTTCAGTTGATGACAGGGAATATTGAACTGTTCTTGCAGGTGCTGCAATCTCCTACATGCTGTTGCTTAATGCCGGAAATGTCCTGAAATCTTTCGGGCCACAGACAGCATCATCTGCACACCCCTGTCATTTAAAATAAAAGAACCCTGTACAACCAAGTTGATTGTGTGAGCAAAACAGGGAATGTGTTGGAATTCACCCAGCTGTAATGCTTTCACAATATTTGTGGCGTTATCAGAAAACACAGATCCTGAGGAGAGTAAAGTGGGGTAAGCCATGTTGCTATGACATCCCTAAGTTTTTCTAAGGGGTTGTCAGCATTATGCCTCTTAGTGAAGCCAGTGATACACAGAGTATCCTGCCTCTGAATGAGCTGGCGTTTGCTAAATAATGCTTCTGCTGCTGCTGATGAAGACGATACACCCACCCAGTGGGCTGTCACAGTCATAATCTTTAGTTTGCCCACTACCACTTGTCCACATATCTGTGTTTAAGTGGACAGCGGGTACAGTGGAATTTTTTAGGGAAATAATTTGATTTTTTTTAATGTTCTGGTACAGCCAAGGAATGGCTTTTCAGGTAAAATGGAGCCGAGATGGAATTTGGTACCGGGGACACAGGACCTCAGTTAACTGTGTAAAACCCACTGCATTAATGGTGGATATTGGACGCAGATCTAATACTAGCATAGCAGTCATGGCATCAGTGATCCGCTGTGCGATTAGGTAAGAACTGTCATACTTGCTCCCCCTTGCAAAGGATTGTTTAAAGAGTCAATTGTCTTGTGGAACAACTAATAGCAGTCTTCTTCGTCCACTTCTGGGATGAATATCAACCCCCAGCAGCAGCAGCAGGATTCTTTTGCGGAATCCCCGGAAGAAGAAGATTCACCTAGCATTGACAAATTGGTTGCAGGACTATCTGATTATTAATGAGGATATTGAGGACGAAGGTGTTGGTGGTGGAGATTACAGGTGCTGGGATCTAGTAGAGAGAAGGGAGCTAACTGATGCTAGACTGCTTGCTGTTATCTTTTAACACCAGTTGTGGATGTTATAAAAAACTTTATCTTTATCTTTATCTTGCTGCAGATGACATAATAGGGTGGACGTTCCTAAATGCTTAATGGGGGTAATTCCAAGTTGATCGCAGCAGGAAATTTTTTAGCAGTTGGGCAAAACCATGTGCAGTGCAGGGGGGGCAGATATAACATTTGCAGAAAGAATTAGATTTGGGTGGGTTATTTTGTTTCTGTGCAGGGTAAATACTGGCTGCTTTATTTTTACACTGCAAATTAGATTGCAGATTGAACACACCACACCCAAATCTAACTCTCTCTGCACATGTTAAATCTGCCTCCCCTGCAGTGCACATAGTTTTGCCCAACTGCTAACAAAATTCCTGCTGCGATCAACTTGGAATTACCTCCAATGTCCCTACTTCTACTTACTGTGGTTCCACAAAGGCTACAGATGGTTTGACAAAAGTTGTCAGGATTTGGGTAAAATAGTTCCACACAAAAGAGGTGGATTTGTTGGTCCTATGCCCAGGCATGACAATGGCTCTCTTCTTATCATGGCCAAGAGATGCTTCCACTGGTTCCTGACTAACACAAACAACATCCTCATCCTCAACATCCTCATTAGTGCCAGCGGCAGCTACACAAATCTCCCCCTCATCCTCTTGCAATTCCACAGTGGCAACTTCAATTTCTATGTCATCAGCAATGCTTACAGATGGAGCCGCGCTATTCGTGGCTCCGTCTGTATCTAAGCGCACTATTCTAGGGTGCGCCTGGACGCTGTGAGCGTCTCCGTTTGGATGAGTGCACGCGCCTGGATGGAGACATGCCCCATTTGCTTGAATGGAGAGCGTCTCCATCCGCACGCCCGGACAGAGACGCTCTGAATGGGAACGTCTCTGTGCACTCCCGGTGTGACTAGGTGGATGGATCGCCTAGTCACGTCGGGAGTGCACGTCTGCAACTAGGCAGGCATAGATAAAGAGGGCTCCATCAGTATACTGCTCATCCCTACATATACCGAGGGGGCAGGAATGGTGGAAGGTGGCTTCTCTACGAGTACAGTATCAGAAAGGTCAGACTCACACTTAGCACCTCAGGTATTGGTGACCTTTCTGTTTCTGTTTGCACAGTTTGTTTCTACTGCCTTGGTGGTTTTCAGTTTGTTTACACCTCTTCTAGACTCTGAGTCTAAGGCATCATGAGATGCAGAAGATGCCTCACCAACAGGTGCAAAACCACCACTCAGAAATAAAGGCCAAGGCCTGAGCCTTTCCCTGCCACTGCATGTGGTGAAAGGCATGTTGGCAATTTTATATTTATTGCACCAAACCTTCCCTTTATAAGAGGTTTTTTTTCTTTACCACTGTATATTGGATTTTTGGTTTTAGATGCCCTGACTGGTACAGCGCACCAAATAGTAAACAATAGAAATTAACAATATATTTTGTATATAACTTGCAGCTCCTTTCAAAATGCGTGAATCACAGGGTTAGATGCATATGAAGAAAGCGCAGTAGGGTACAGTGCACCAAATAGTACAAACAATAGAACTTAACTATGTTTAGCTATATTTTTGTTTTTCTGTTTTTTTTTTACTTGCAGTTTGCAAATCACTGCTTGGAATTAGAGGGATTATAGATACCCATGAACACAGTACGCCAAACAGTACCATTTACAGCAGAGTATAGCACAGCATACAGCAGAGCATCCCTATACACTGTGACTATAGAGCACAGCTCCTTGTGAGTCTGGACAGAATGCAGTTAAATAGTAAATAAAGCAGTGTATAATGCAGAAAACAGTACTGTGCCTCCTATACACACTGGCTATTCAGCACAGTTCATTGTGATACGCTGTGCACAGCAGTTATGTTAGCGGCAGTGTATCCACTATTCAGTCAGTGTATCCCCTAATTTGTTACACTCACTATTATTATTAGTGTATCGACACTGGCAAAACAGCCACTTGTAATACTCTGGACACAGCAATTATGTTAGCACTAGCAGCAATGTATCCCTTATATAGTCAGTGTATATCCCCTATGCCTCCACACATGCAAAACAGCCCCTTGTGAGACTCTGGACACAGCAGTTATAGCAGCAGTGCATCCCATGTACAGTCAGTGTATATCCCCTATGCCTCCACACAGGCAAAATAGCCCTATGTGTTGCAAGACTCTGGTCACAACAGTTAAGATCAGCAGAACTTAGCGCAGCATAAGGCAGCATGTATACACTTGCATACGTTAACGGGAAATGGCGCCAAGTCCCGACCATGCCGTCTTTTATAGAATCCAAGACTCACTAGAATCCGACGCCGGGATGATTAAGTTTTGGTCTCGTGCTGGGACTTGAGCTGTGGCTCAGGTTCGCTTGGATCCCCAATGTTCAGAGCGGTACGGATTCCACAGAATTCGAACCGCTGATCCCTAGTGTCAAGGAAAGTGAGGGAATGTAAGAAAGAGGGAGGGGAGAATGAGAGAGTGTCAGGGACAGAGAGAGGGGGGGTGAGAGAGAGAGGGTGTTAGGAAGAAAGAGAGAGACAGAAAGTGGACTGAGAGAGTGTCAGGGAAAGTGAGGGAATGAGGGAAAGAGAGGGGAGGGTGGGCGAGTGTCAGGGATAGAAAGAAGGGGGTGAGAGATAGAGAGAGAGGGTGTGTGAGAGAGACAGAGAGAAGCAAGAGAGAAGAGGGTTTAATGGAAAGTGAGGAAATGAGAGAGAGAGGGGAGAGCGAGAGAGTGTCAGGGATAGAGAGAGGGGGGTGAGAGAGGAGCTCTATTAACGGCAGGAGCCCGGTGGCAGCGGACTCCGTTGATTCCAGCAGTTCTGCCTCTGCTTACCCTTGCAACCCAACCATAATCTTTCACCCGCAACCTAACCCCTAACCTCCACCTGCAGTCTAACCTTAATGTCAACATTTCATATGTCAACATTTAGAGAATGTTGACATTTTGCCTGTCAATATTTTAACAATGTCAACATCATTTTGACATTGTGGTGTTAACCTTAAGAAAATTGTCATTGTAGATGTCTACCTAATGACTTTATCCCTACATAGACAGGAACTCAAACAAACTATCACAAAAAGTATCTATTGCTGGCTTATTATTATTACTTTATTCTGAAACATAGCATTTGGACCCTCTTACTTTCTGCAGTTCCTGAATTTGCCCCAGGGCAGTAATGAAGCCTGGACAGATTCCTGCATCAAACATTCAGGCATCTCGACTGTAGCATTGCCAGCCAGCCCAAAGAAGATAAAAGTCAAGGGTGTGAGTGACTGAGAAGTGTGTACTAGAAGGATGCTCAGTATGTTGAAGCTTTTCCTAATGCACCCAGGAATCATGTACTGTCACTGCACCTACACATGCTGAGAGTCTGTAACTGTCAGCCATACAGTAGTTGTCTGCCCAACAGAGAGTTATTGAAAGGGAGCTGAAGATTTGTAGGAGTACAGTTAATAAAAATTATTATCAGGTATAAGCTTAAAAGGTACTAAACTTGCAATTTAAAGAGTAAAGGAAACCTAGCCTGTCATTGCTGCTTAAACTCGATTTTTTTCCTGGGTTTTTTCACTTTTTGGGCATACTTATCAGTGACCATTAACTGACAAATGAAGTCTCTTTGTTAAAGAAATCACTGATATTGCCCTTGTCAATGATATCAAACATATTTTCCTGAAACATAACTAGTCTTTGCCACAAAAGACAGTATAAACCTGTTAATATAAAACAATAGTTACTAAACTGTTGACAGATAAGATAGTCTCTGTTCACAAAAAGAGAAAAAATAAAGTAGCATAATTTTCTGAGATGAATTTCTACCACTTTATAAAATATGTTATACCGTAGTTATTACAACAGGATGGTATCGGGATCCTGGAGATTTGGATGCCGGCGGCCAGAGCACCAACAGCGGCATCCTGACATGCACAAATTCAGACACCTGCTAGGTAAGTATTCTAACCCTCCCCCTCTACCCCACTTAGTGCCTAATTCTAACCCTCCCCGCAGCCTAACCTTAACCCCATAGCGCTGAACCCTCCCTCTTTAGTGCCTAAACCTAACCCTCCCTCCCCGCAACCTAACCCCCCCCCCCCCCCTTCCCTCCCGGAACCTGACCCTAACCCACCTAGGTATACTTACTATTGGGTTGCGGGTAGTCGGATTCTGGCACTAACATTGTGATCAATGTCAGTATCCCGGTGTTGGTCTTCTGACTAGTGTCATGATTCTGGCATCGGTATTCTGACTGCCAGCATCCCGAACGCTGGTATGCTAACGTGATCCCATTACAACTCTTCCTCTGTAGTGGCAATACATAATCGTACTGTCATGGAGACGTTCTAGATGAAAGACAAGTAAGGTTGTTTATTCCTTGCTAGTTTTTACTTTATTAATATAGATAATAATAAACTGGAAGGAAATTCATATACCGTTATGAATTAGTACAAATCTGTGGCCCTGCTATTTTGCTAGAATCACTGCTGGTAAGCGTATTTAAGTGTATATGAAATTCTAAAAATAAATTTTTGCTTAAAATGCATGTACACATAAATGATGTTAGTTTAAAGTGTAGTAAATAGATTCAGCAGAAAGATGCCTCTTGTGAATTGCTGCATGCTTACAGTAGTTCTAAACATGTTACTCATTTTTCATTTTCTGTCAGAACGGCTGTAAAGTAATGTTTTTCTTCAGTGACTTTCTTTGAATGATAGTTTTCAGCTAATATTTCTGTCCCGTCATTACATTTTCTGAAACGAATATGGTTGCGTACAATCACAGTTGTGTAGTATCATTTATGTACCTTGCTTTCAGATTTGCTATGGTAAAAGTAAAGAACCTAATGTGAAAATAGATGTCAGCTAATACGCTGCTTTAACCTGTTCGTCATTATTTCTGTGTATTGTAAAAGGTGCTGAAATATTGAATAGATTGTACTTTGAAATTGACTTAGCCCATGATCCCTTTATTCCCATTGCATTATGCGGTCTGTTACTTTGGCTAACAATATAATATGTTATGCCTATTGAATTCAGGTATTTGTATTTTAAGCAAGTTTATGTGAATTCATGTGAAACGCTTTGCCCCTCCAATCAGCATTTCCAGATGGGATTAGGGCAGACATAAAATATGCAAAGGACTAGTTGAATGCAGCTCAAATATACAGTAGTAGCATTTTCATCAGGGATCGGTATGAAATACCTCCAATCAAAATCCCGACGTTCACAATCCCGACACCAATTGACTGATGGTCAAAATCCCGACAAGGTAAAAATCCCGACATGGACAAAATACCGACATTTAAAATACAGACAAGGTCAAAATGCCGACATGTAAAATGCCGACAGGTCAAAATACCGACATGCGGTTTTTGTTGGTTTTTTGTGTGTATGTCGACATAAGTCAACATGGACACCATATAAAGTGTACCGCGTCCCCTCGCATGGCTCGCTGCGCTCTCCATGCTTCGGGCACGGTGCCTCGCTGCGCTCGGCACACTATTATATTCCCCCTCCAGGTCCACTGGGATGGTAAAGTATGAACAAGTCGGTTTCAATGAAAAAAATCATGAAAAACTCATGTTGGTATTTTGACCTGTCGGCATTTTACATGTCAGTATTTTGACCTTGTCGGTATTTTGTCCATGTCGGGATTTTGACCTTGTCGGGATTTTGACCATCGGTCAATTGGTGTCGGGATTTTGAACGTCGGGATTTTGATTGGAGGTAAACTGACTGCATCCCTTTTATCAGGCGTACTCTATATCAGGTGTAACAGGTATATCCTTAAACCCTATGATAGTGCAGACACAAGGTGGGGGGTGGAGGGGAATTGGGTATGAGAATCAGAAAGTGAGAGATTTTGTGAGAGTTCTTTTCTCTTTTTAAAGTGGCAATCATTTGCATGGTAAAATCAACCTGGTTTTGCCATGTAAATGATTGCCACTTTAAAAAAAACAGGAGAACTCTCACAAAATCTCTCACTTTCTGATTCTCACCCCCTATTACATTTCCCCAAAGGTTTGAGATTATCACCCATAATACATGTAAAAGCTGCATTTTCAGAATAAAACATAAATAAAAACAAAATATGAAATGCAAATACAACTGCAACTGAGGTGGAATTAAATACATTACTTCTGTGTTTTTTTCTTCTATAAAAATCCAATGGTAAGCTATTTTCCTGAACAAAAAATGCAAATATTAAGCAATTCTGTAATTGTAGTCCAGGTGCTGATTTTAAAATGGGTACTGCCCATAACATGTAACAAACAATGCAACTGTCGTTCCAGTTTTGCTAACCCCAGAATCAGTGGCGGAAGTTCCAGAGGCAACGGAGTCTGTCGCCGTCGGGCTCCAGCTCTGAAGAGAGCACCTGGCCTGGCCCTGACCGTCTCCATTGCCTCTGCTGAGCTCCAGCCTCCGTGCGCAGTGCGAGAGTGCTCTGATCAGTGCTGCAGTGTATAGCAGCGCGGCGCACGCCATACTTTCAGCAGGGGCAGGAGGGGTTTGCCGGCAGTGGGTCAGGCAATGCGCCCGCCTCCTCACAGCCCTGCTCACTCGTCTCCCGCCAGCTCTCTCCCCACCCCCGGCTCAGAGGGTCAGCTTGAACTTGGGACTCGTGAGCTGCTGAAAGAAGATGCCTCTTCTATTGGTGAGGAGCAGCAGCAGTGGCTGTAGTGTTAGGGACATGGGCTGTGTGTGTGTGTATATACATAGGGTTTTGTGTGTGTATCCTATATGGAGCTGTGTGTATGTACAGTATATACAGGGGCTGTACGTGTGTCTATATGGGACTGTGTGTGTATATACATAGGGTTGTGTGTGTGTGTCCTATATGGAGCTGTGTGTATGTATGGGGCTGTGTGTGTATATACTAGAGATGAGCGGGTTCGGTTCCTCGGAAACCGAACCCGCCCGAACTTCAGTTTTTTTTACACAGGTCCGAGCGACTCGGATCTTCCCGCCTTGCTCGGTTAACCCGAGCGCGCCCGAACGTCATCATCCCGCTGTCGGATTCTCGCGAGGCTCGGATTCTATCGCGAGACTCGGATTCTATATAAGGAGCCGCGCGTCGCCGCCATTTTCACACGTGCATTGAGATTGATAGGGAGAGGACGTGGCTGGCGTCCTCTCCGTTTATAGAGAGTGAGACTAGAGTAGAGAGAGACACAGTATTATTTACTTTAGTAATTTTGGGGAGCATTAGGAGGAGTACTACTACTTGCTGAAGTGATAGTGTGACTGTATATCTGACTTGTGGGGGAGACAGTGGGGAGCAGTTAGAGTCTGAGAGCAGGAGTACATATTTTAACGTACAGTGCACACTTTTGCTGGCACTCTGCTGCCAGAGTGCCACACTGCCATTGTGACCACACTGACCACCAGTATATATTGTGATTGTCTGCTTAGGAGTACTACTTGCAAGTTGCTGATAGTGTGACCAGTGACCTGACCACCAGTTTAATTAATCACCACCAGTTTAATATATATATATATATATATATATATATAATTGTATATAATATATATATAATTGTATATGTATACCACCTACCCGTGTTTTTTTTTTTTCTTTCTTCTTGATACATACTACTATAGTAGCTTACTGTAGCAGTCTGCGGTGCTGCTGAGCTGACAGTGTCCAGCAGGTCCGTCATCAGTCATTACATAATAAATATATATACCTGTCCGGCTGCAGTACTAGTGATATTATATATATATATATATATATTAATTTCATCTCATTATCATCCAGTCTATATTAGCAGCAGACACAGTACGGTAGTCCACGGCTGTAGCTACCTCTGTGTCGGCAGTCGCTGGTCCATCCATAATTGTATACCACCTACCCGTGGTTTTTTTTTTCTCTTTCTTCTTGATACATACTACTATAGTAGCTTACTGTAGCAGTCTGCGGTGCTGCTGAGCTGACAGTGTCCAGCAGGTCCGTCATCAGTTATTATATAATAAATATATATACCTGTCCGGCTGCAGTACTAGTGATATTATATATATATATATATATATATATATATATTAATTTCATCTCATTATCATCCAGTCTATATTAGCAGCAGACACAGTACGGTAGTCCACGGCTGTAGCTACCTCTGTGTCGGCAGTCGCTGGTCCATCCATAATTGTATACCACCTACCCGTGTTTTTTTTTTTCTCTTTCTTCTTGATACATACTACTATAGTAGCTTACTGTAGCAGTCTGCGGTGCTGCTGAGCTGACAGTGTCCAGCAGGTCCGTCATCAGTCATTACATAATAAATATATATACCTGTCCGGCTGCAGTACTAGTGATATTATATATATATATATATATATATATATATATATTAATTTCATCTCATTATCATCCAGTCTATATTAGCAGCAGACACAGTATGGTAGTCCACGGCTGTAGCTACCTCTGTGTCGGCAGTCGCTGGTCCATCCATAATTGTATACCACCTACCCGTGTTTTTTTTTTCTCTTTCTTCTTGATACATACTACTATAGTAGCTTACTGTAGCAGTCTGCGGTGCTGCTGAGCTGACAGTGTCCAGCAG
Source organism: Pseudophryne corroboree (assembly GCF_028390025.1). Classification (NCBI taxonomy): domain Eukaryota; kingdom Metazoa; phylum Chordata; class Amphibia; order Anura; family Myobatrachidae; genus Pseudophryne; species Pseudophryne corroboree. The sequence continues at coordinate 458,732,019 of NC_086447.1, read as the reverse complement.
GTCCGTCATCAGTCATTACATAATAAATACATATACCAGTCCAGCTGCAGTACCAGTGATATTATATATATATATATATATTAATTTCATCTCATTATCATCCAGTCTATATTAGCAGCAGACACAGTACGGTAGTCCACGGCTGTAGCTACCTCTGTGTCGGCAGTCGCTGGTCCATCCATAATTGTATACCACCTACCCGTGGTTTTTTTTTTTCTCTTCTTGATACATACTACTATAGTAGCTTACTGTAGCAGTCTGCGGTGCTGCTGAGCTGACAGTGTCCAGCAGGTCCGTCATCAGTCATTACATAATAAATATATATACCTGTCCGGCTGCAGTACTAGTGATATTATATATATATATATATATATATATATATATATATTAATTTCATCTCATTATCATCCAGTCTATATTAGCAGCAGACACAGTACGGTAGTCCACGGCTGTAGCTACCTCTGTGTCGGCAGTCGCTGGTCCATCCATAATTGTATACCACCTACCCGTGGTTTTTTTTTTTCTCTTTCTTCTTGATACATACTACTATAGTAGCTTACTGTAGCAGTCTGCGGTGCTGCTGAGCTGACAGTGTCCAGCAGGTCCGTCATCAGTCATTACATAATAAATATATATACCTGTCCGGCTACAGTACTAGTGATATTATATATATATATATATATATTAATTTCATCTCATTATCATCCAGTCTATATTAGCAGCAGACACAGTACGGTAGTCCACGGCTGTAGCTACCTCTGTGTCGGCAGTCGCTGGTCCATCCATAAGTATACTAGTATCCATCCATCTCCATTGTTTACCTGAGGTGCCTTTTAGTTGTTCCTATTAAAATATGGAGAACAAAAATGTTGAGGTTCCAAAATTAGGGAAAGATCAAGATCCACTTCCACCTCGTGCTGAAGCTGCTGCCACTAGTCATGGCCGAGACGATGAAATGCCAGCAACGTCGTCTGCCAAGGCCGATGCCCAATGTCATAGTACAGAGCATGTAAAATCCAAAACACCAAATATCAGTAAAAAAAAAGGACTCCAAAATCTAAAATAAAATTGTCGGAGGAGAAGCGTAAACTTGCCAATATGCCATTTACCACACGGAGTGGCAAGGAACGGCTGAGGCCCTTGCCTATGTTCATGGCTAGTGGTTCAGATTCACATGAGGATGGAAGCACTCATCCTCCCGCTAGAAAACTGTAGTGCCACTCCTAGATGGGCCAGGTGTTTGTGTCGGCCACTAGGGTCGCTTAGCTTACTCACACAGCTACCTCATTGCGCCTCTTTTTTTCTTCTTTGCGTCATGTGCTGTTTGGGGAGTGTTTTTTGGAAGGGCCATCCTGCGTGACACTGCAGTGCCACTCCTAGATGGGCCAGGTGTTTGTGTCGGCCACTAGGGTCGCTTAGCTTACTCACACAGCTACCTCATTGCGCCTCTTTTTTTCTTCTTTGCGTCATGTGCTGTTTGGGGAGTGTTTTTTGGAAGGGCCATCCTGCGTGACACTGCAGTGCCACTCCTAGATGGGCCAGGTGTTTGTGTCGGCCACTAGGGTCGCTTAGCTTACTCACACAGCTACCTCATTGCGCCTCTTTTTTTCTTCTTTGCGTCATGTGCTGTTTGGGGAGTGTTTTTTGGAAGGGCCATCCTGCGTGACACTGCAGTGCCACTCCTAGATGGGCCAGGTGTTTGTGTCGGACACTAGGGTCGCTTAGCTTACTCACACAGCTACCTCATTGCGCCTCTTTTTTTCTTCTTTGCGTCATGTGCTGTTTGGGGAGTGTTTTTTGAAAGGGCCATCCTGCGTGACACTGCAGTGCCACTCCTAGATGGGCCAGGTGTTTGTGTCGGCCACTAGGGTAGCTTAGCTTACTCACACAGCTACCTCATTGCGCCTCTTTTTTTCTTCTTTGCGTCATGTGCTGTTTGGGGAGTGTTTTTTGGAAGGGCCATCCTGCGTGACACTGCAGTGCCACTCCTAGATGGGCCAGGTGTTTGTGTCGGCCACTAGGGTCGCTTATCTTACTCACACAGCTACCTCATTGCGCCTCTTTTTTTCTTCTTTGCGTCATGTGCTGTTTGGGGAGTGTTTTTTGGAAGGGCCATCCTGCGTGACACTGCAGTGCCACTCCTAGATGGGCCAGGTGTTTGTGTCGGCCACTAGGGTCGCTTAGCTTACTCACACAGCTACCTCATTGCGCCTCTTTTTTTCTTCTTTGCGTCATGTGCTGTTTGGGGAGTGTTTTTTGGAAGGGCCATCCTGCGTGACACTGCAGTGCCACTCCTAGATGGGCCAGGTGTTTGTGTCGGCCACTAGGGTCGCTTATCTTACTCACACAGCTACCTCATTGCGCCTCTTTTTTTCTTCTTTGCGTCATGTGCTGTTTGGGGAGTGTTTTTTGGAAGGGCCATCCTGCGTGACACTGCAGTGCCACTCCTAGATGGGCCAGGTGTTTGTGTCGGCCACTAGGGTCGCTTAGCTTAGTCATCCAGCGACCTCGGTGCAAATTTTAGGACTAAAAATAATATTGTGAGGTGTGAGGTATTCAGAATAGACTGAAAATGAGTGGAAATTATGGTTTTTGAGGTTAATAATACTTTGGGATCAAAATGACCCCCAAATTCTATGATTTAAGCTGTTTTTTAGTGTTTTTTGAAAAAAACACCCGAATCCAAAACACACCCGAATCCGACAAAAAAAATTCGGTGAGGTTTTGCCAAAACGCGGTCGAACCCAAAACACGGCCGCGGAACCGAACCCAAAACCAAAACACAAATCCCGAAAAATTTCAAGTGCACATCTCTAGTATATACATGGGGTTATGTGTGTCCTATATGGAGCTTTGTGTGTGTATATACAGGAGGCTGTATGTGTGTATATACATGGGGTTGTGTGTGTGTCTATATGGGGCTGTGTGTGTATATATGGGGCTTTGTGTGTGTATATACAGTAAATGGGGCTGTGTGTGTGTCTATATGGGGCTGTGTGTGTATATACATGGGGTAGTGTATGTGTATATATGGGGCTTTGGGTGTGTGTGTGGGTATATATATATATATATATGGGGCTGTGTGATATATGGGTCTGTGTGTGTGTGTTTGTGTTTGTGTGTGTGTTTATATATATATATATATATATATATATATAGGTCTGTGTGTGTGTATATATATATATATATATAATATATATACATACGTATGGGACTGTTTGTGTGTGTATATATATGGGGCTGTGTGGATATACTCTATCTATCTATCTATCTATCTATATAGTGTATATAGGGCTGTGTGTTTATACTATGGTGCTATGTGCATGCGCGTATTTGGGCAGTGTGCATATATGGGGCTGTGTGTGCGTATGTATGCATATGGGGCTGTTTGTACGTATGTATGTATATGGGGCTATGTGTGTGCGTATGTATGTATATGGGGCTGTGTGTACGTATGTATGTATATGGGGCTATGTGTGTGCGTATGTATGTATATGGGGCTGTGTGTGTGTGTATATGTGGCTCTCTACATATGTGGCTGTCTTTGTATGCGTCTTTGCATGTGTATATGTGTCTCTTTATTTGGCTGTGTGTGTGCACATATGAGGCTGTGTGAGTGGGAAGGGGGGGGGGGGACCATTGTCTAATTCGCCCCCGGGCATCTGGTTTAAACTTATACCCCTGCCCAGAATATGTAGTTCCTGTTTCACAGATGGATGCAGCTTGCGCAGCAGCAGCTTCTTTGAATGCAGCCGATGTGCAATAATATGCAGGTGCCCTGTGTAAATAGATGCCTCATGCCGGCTTCTGTTACCCGCTGCTATGTCCGAGGATGTGGCATCAGATCACTCGGTGTGAACATCAGCCAGAGCCGGTCATAGGCATAGGCAAACTAGGCAATTGCCTAGGGCATTTGATATGCCTAGGGGCATCAGAGGCTTCTGCTGATTAAAATGATATGCGGCATGCCTATATTATGTATGTAGCATTTCATATGCAGATACAGCCACAGTCTCACACAGTATATAGGCATGCTGCATATCAGTTTAATCAGCAGAAGCTGTTTGTGCATCCTAGCCACATAGCAATGCAAATAAGATGCATTTTCATTAAAAAAAGGTGCCCGATGTTAGCATTGATGCAAGATTTGTGAGGAAACATCTGTATCCAAGCAGAGGCAGAGGTCACAGTGTTAGTGGCAGTGTGAGTGCTGTGTGCATGTGAGTGGGTTGGTTGTGCAGTAGTGTTCGGAATATGTGTAAGGAGCATTATGTGTGTCATGTAAAAATGCATTAATAATGTGCAACATATGTGTAAAGGGCCACTATGTGTGTCATTATGTGTATAAGGGCATTAATAATGTGCGGCATATGTGTAACAGGGTACTACTGTATGTGTGTCATTATGTCTATAGGGGCACTAATAATGTGCAGCAAATGTGTAGGGGGCACTATGTGTGTCATTATGTGTATAAGGGCATTAATAATGTGCGGCATATGTGTAAGGGACATTATGTGTAAAAGGGCATTAATAAAGGTTGTCATAATGTGTAAGGTGCATTATGTTTATAAGGACATTAATGTGTCTCATATGTGTAAGGGGCATTACTGTGTGGAATTGTGTATAAATGCATTACTAATGTGTGACGTGTGTATAAGGTGCTCTACTATGTGGCGTTGCATATAGAAAGGGCACTACTGTGTCGTCTAATGTGAATAAAGAGCAATAAGGTGTGGTGTAATGTGAATAAGGAGCAATTCAGTGTGATGTAATGTGAATAAGGGGCTCTACTGTGAGGAGTAACGTTTATAAGGTAAAGTGATACTACTGCTGGATGTAATATGAATTATGGACACTATCGCAAGATAAAATGTGAATAAAGTTGCAGTACTGTGTGGTGTAATTGGAATTGGGGTTACTATTGTGTGGCCATGCCCCTTCCCAGCAAGAAGATGCCCCTTTTTGGGCTGTGCGTCAAATGTGCGAACTGTTCCTATTTAAAATATAGGGGGTACAAGGACTGCTATGGGTGAGGGGTGATGGTGCTGGGAAAGAGGTGCAAGGTCAGTGGCAGAACCAGCGGTGGTGCTAGGGGGCACCATCCAAAATCTTGCCATGGGCATCATATTGGTTGGGGCCGGCTCTGACATCAGCCATCTGAGTAACCCCTTAGGTTACTCTGGAGGGCCAGTGGTTTCACACAGCCAACAAGGTACATCTGCATTATAAGATGCAGACACCGCCCTAGGCATGCCTGGAAAATGCTGCTGACATGAAACCATTTTCGAGAAATCTCTCACTACCCACTCCCTATCCCTAAATGGCACCAGTTTAGGGACCACTGCATCCGGCCATCTGCACATACACAGTATGGGTCCTGCACATCTGCAGCTCAGGAATCATTGAAGATGTACATAAAGAATCAGTTTGCATACATCTCTGAATTAGGCCCATAGAGTGTAAACACTATACAATCATCTGAACAATGGCAGAATATGTTACATACTGTATGTTGGTGGATTGTTTCCTAGGTAGGGGGACTGCCGCTACCCACACCAGTGAGTTGAGGAGACTCTCTAGGAAACAATCCTCCAACACAATATATTCTGCTTTTGTTCAAAAGATTGCAAAGTGTTTACACTCTATTGGGCTAATTGGTCACACAGACTGCCATTGGTCACACAGACTGCAACAGCTGTGGATTATTGGGTCGACAGTAACTAGGTCGACAGTCATTAAGTTGACCACTATTGGTCGACAGTGACTAGGTTGACACCAGAAATAGGTCGACGCTGTCATTAGGTCGACACGGAAAAGGTCGACATGGAAAAAGGTCGACATGTTTTATTTTTTAAATGGTGTTGTTTTCTTCGTAAAGTGACTGGGAACCCCAATTAGTGTACCGTGTCCCCACGCATGGCTCGCTTTGCTCGTCATGCTTCAGGCAAGGTGCCTTGCTCTGCTATCGCTTCGCTCAGCACAGGTTACTATTCCCAATCATAGTCTATGTCAGGGGTGGCCAAACAGTCAATAGCGATCCGCCGCCCATCCACCCGAAGCCGCGCCTCTCCTGCCTCCGCCGTGCCCCTCAGTCTGGTCTCCGGCAGTGACGGCGGAGTGTATAGCTCAAATCAGGCGCCGGTTCGTTAGCCAATCAGAGCTCGCGGACCGGCGCCTGATTTGAGATATACACGCTGCCGTCACTGACAGAAATCAGACTGAGAGGCAGGGCAGCAGGCAGGAGAAGCGCGCGCTGCGCTCTCCACACACAGCACGGTGAGCAGTACTATGGGGGCATATCTGGCACTGTGGGCACATGGCACAGTGGGGGCATATCTATATCTGGCAATGTGGGGGCATATCTGGCACTGTGGGGGCATATCTGTATCTGACACTGTGGGGGCAAATCTAGCACTGTGGGCACATGGCACTGTGGGGGGCATATCTGGCACTGTGGGGTCATATCTGGCACTGTGGGGTCATATCTGGCCCTGTGGGGGCATATCTGTAATCTGGCACTGTGGGGGCATATCTGGCACTGTGGGGGCATATCTGTATCTGGCACTGTGCGGTCATATCTGGCACTGTGGGGGCATATCTGGCACTGTGGGCACATGGAACTGTGGGGGCATATGTGTATCTGGCACTGTGGGGGCATATGTGTTTGAGGTTTTCACCTGTGGGGCCAATGTGTTATTTCGTGCGAAACAGTCATTACACTCTGTGCAGCAAGGCTATGTCCCTTTTTTTGTTATACCACGCCCACTTTTTGTTATACCACGCCCACTTTTTTGTTATGCCGCGCCCCTTTTTTGGGCGTCCGTCTGCGGCGCGCGCTATTATTCCACCTAGGTGGATCACAAAAGCTTTTCAGCTTTCAAAGTAGATCGCCGACTCCAAGAGTCTGGCCACCCCTGGTCTACGTGGATCATAAAGTATAAAAAAAGTTGTAAAAAAAATGTAAATAAAATGTGAAAAATTCATGCTGACCTTTTCATGTGTCGACATTTGCCACATCGACCTAGTGACCATGTCGACCTAATGCATTTCAACCAATACTGGTCGACCTAGGTGATGTTGACCTAAAGACCGGATACCGACTGCAACTGGATCAGCTGAGCTCACTCAAATGTGGAATTTTACTGGGGAAGATGCAGTCCTGCAGCCCATAGGTAAAATCCGCCACTGTATCCAATTAATCATTTCTCCCATACACATTCTGTCAAACATAACTAAAATGTGGGCAGTGAGCGGGCACTGGCGAGGTGACTGTGACCGCTCCCTCAGGCTGCAGCAACACCCTGTGTGTCTTGTTTATTTTGTTCATATTTTATTTTTAAATAAAGCAGCCCCTAAGATGTTTTAGCTGCCCCTTGTGAGCCCCCACAGCAGCCCCGGATCGGGTAAGTTGAGTTCGGGGAGGTTCGGAACAGTACTAAGCAGGACTGTGCAGTGAATTGTTTGATTATTGAGCCCCTGCCCTAGTGGAGCTTACCACTCTAGTCGAAACTCATTTCAAAATACAAGTAGGACTGTGGGAGGAAGCAATGCTAACCTCTGTGCCCACAGCATGCCTCAGCCTGGCAAGCCAGACATATTCCTGGCTGTAAGCCACCATGAGACTCCATACTGGGCCCTTATTCAGTAACTGTTTGTGCCTCACAGGAGCTCCTGGTCCATCTAATGCTGCAGTGCAATGGAAAGCTGATGCAATGCAAGATCACTGAAACTCTGTTCTTCTAACACGCGAGGTCTTGCGATAACCCTATGCAGCCCTTATATTGTACAATTATTAAGGAGAAAACATTTACAAAATAAGGGAAAAGAACCCTGTACAACAAATGCACATCTTGTAAATAATCCCAAAATGTGGAACATTAATAATAAATCAAAATTAAGGTTGACTAATTGGAGCCATTCATTTGAGTCCATAACATGAAATAATTAAGTAGAACCTCTCTCTAATGCTGGGTACACAGTGCACACTACAAGGTATATCTATTAGAGATGAGCGGGTTCAGACAGGTCACCCCTGGAAATATATGGCAGCGCCTCTGAACGTATACAGCTGATAGTCAGCATCCCTACTTATACAGCAGATAGGCAACACCCTTGGACTTATACAGCATAGGCAGCACCCCTGGAGAATTACACAGCAGACAGGCCGCAGCACCCCTGGACTTAAATTGCAGTGGGGTAGCACACCTGGACTGATATGGCAGGCAAAGAAAAGACGTGCAAGATGGAATTGTCCTTGGGCCCTCCCACCCACCCTTATGTTGTATAAACAGGACATGCACACTTTAACAAACCCATCATTTCAGCGACAGGGTCAGCTACACGACTGTGGCTAAAATGGTTGGTTTGTTTGGGCCCCCACCAAAAAAGAAGCAATTAATCTCTCCTTGCACAAACTGGCTCTACAGAGGCAAGATGCCATCCTCATCCTGTTCCTCCAATTCCTCACCCCCTTCAGTGATCACATCCTCATCCTCACCCTCATCCTCACAGAGAAATAATTCCACACTGAATAGGTGGATTTTTGGGTATTTTGCCCAGGCATGACAATGGGCTTTTTCATCCCATGGCCAACAACTGTCTCCACTGGTGCCTTATTCAAACAAACCACATCACCATCAGAATCCTAATTGTCAACTTAATCTTCAGCGCCAGCTACACCAATATCCTCATCCTGGTGTACTTCTACAGTGACAACCTCAATCTCAATATCAGCAACTGGACTGGCAGTGCTCCTCCCAGCACTTGCAGGGGGGCGTGCAAATGGTGGTAGGAGCCTCCTCTTCCCATACAGTGTTGTGAAGGTCAGGCCTAGGCATCACAGTCGCGGACACACTTTTACTCTCCCTGGGGATCTGTGATACCTCTGAAGGCAAAGTTGTTTTTTCCTGTGCTTTAACAAGCTTTATTTTTTTTCTTTTTCAAGAGGAAGGAGGGTTTCCATCTTCATGAGAAGCTGAACCACCAGTCATGAACATAGGCCAAGGCCTTAGCCTTTCCTTGCCACTTTGTGTTGTGAATGGCATATTGCCAATTTTACGTTTCTTATCAGATAATTTCTTTTTTTTTTGGTTATTAATTTTTGCTTCTTGGATCTTACATGCCCTCTATGACATTGGGCATCAGTCTTAGCAGACGACATTGATAGAATTGCATAGTCAATGTCATGACTGGTGGCAGCAGCAGCAGCTTCAGCACTAGTACTAGGAACTGGAAGTGGTTCCTGATCTTTCACTATTTTTTACAGCATACAGGACAGATCCAGCACCCCTGTATTTTCACATCATCCCTGTATTTTTACAGCATACATGACAGGGCCAGTGTACCTTTATTTAAACAACACCCCTGTATTCTTACAGCATACAGGACAGATCCAGCACCCCTGTATTTTCACAGCATCCCTGTATTTTTACAGCATACAGGACAGGACCAGTGTACCTTCAATTCAACAACACCCCTGTATTATTTACAGGATACAGGACAGGACCAGCACCCCTGTATTTTAACAACACCCCTGTATTTTTTACAGCATACAGGACATGGCCAGCACCCCTGTATTTTAACATAATCCCTGTAATTTTACAACATACAAGACAGGGCCAGTGTACCTCTATTTATACAACACCCCTGTATTTTTTACTGCATATAGGACAGGACCAGCACCCAGTGGTGCCAAGAGATGGGGGAGAGGGTACAAATTACCTGGGCCCAGGTCCATTACTCCTTTGATTAGGCCATGCCCCCATAAAAGTACCTGGGCCAGCCAGGCTATATACTGCCATGGCTGGGAGTCATGTCATGCTCCTGTGAGTGGGTGCTAGACATGCCCCCAAAGCAATGTGGCCATGCCCCCAGCATGCTGTGGTCAAATCCCCTCCAGGGGGGCAGGGGGGCCCAGGAAGATGTTGTACTGGGACCCAGGATTTCCCTTGGCTGCCCTGCCAGCACCCCTGTATGATAACAACACCCCAGTATTTTTACAGCATACAGGACAAGGCCAGCAACCCGTATTTTAACAACACCCTTGTAATTTTACAGCAAACAAGACAGTGCCAGTGTACTTTTACATATACAACACCCCTGTATTTTTTACAGCATACAGGACAATGCCCCTGTACAGCACAGTGACAAGACAGCAACATCCATGTACAGCACCCCTAACAGCACAGTACACCACAGGACAGCACCCCTAAAGAGCACACATTGACCCCACCCAACGTCACCACCCACAGAGAGACAGAGGTCTGTCTCCCTCACTCTCCAAATCCGGAGTGAAAATGCCCCATTGAGAGGCAAATTACCTTTATAAGCGAGCCATTCCTGCAGAGGTGAGACTCATGGGAAATCTAGGCTGATCTGAAATTTAGCTCCCTGATCTCACCACAAGCTTTGGGACAGATTATCCCAGAAACCTACAAAGTCATGGTACTTGTGCTTAATCACTTAAAGGTAAGTAAAAAGAAGGAGCATGTTTTATCATTGTAAAATCTATGTTTTAACTGCAAACAGATAATACCCTTGTCATGTCACCCAGGCAGTCCTGGATCCTGACCCCTAGCAGCAAGGCAAGCTGCACCATCAGAACTGGAGGGAGATAGAAGCAGCCTGGAAGAGCTCACTATCAACGGGAAAGGAGATCTGCCAGGGTGAGTGGCGTACTCTCTCTCTTGTCCTCACCCCTCTCTTGCCTATCACCTCTTTCTTTCTCTCTAGCCCATGCCTCTTTCTCTCTCTTGTCCTCATCTCTCTTTCTCTCATTCTCAACTCTCTCTCATCCTCACCTCTCACCCTCACCTCTCTCTCTCTTCCTCACCTCTCTCATCCTCACCTCTCTCTTTCACTCACCCTCACCTCTTTCTCTTTTTCTCTTGTCCTCTCTCTGTCTTGTCCTCACCTCTCTCTCGTCGTCACCTCTCTCATCATAACCTCTCTCTCACCCTCACCTCTCTGCCTATCTCTTTCTCTTGTCCTTTCTCTCTTGTCCTCACCTCTCTCTCTCGCACCTTTCTCTCTCTCTTTCGTCCTCACCTCACTGTCTCTCTTTCTCTTGTCCTCTCTCTCTTGTCCTAACCTCTCTCTCATCTCTCTCTCTCTCTCTCTCTCTCTCTCTCTCTCTCTCTCCTCTCTCTATCATACTCACCTCTTTGTCTCTCTCTCTTTCTCTTGTCCTCTCTCTCTCTCTGGTCCTCACCTCTCTCTCTTCATCTTGGCAAACAGTGCTCCCAGTTCACATTATGCTTCATTGTAGTGTCCACATTCCACATTATGTCACATTGTAGTGCCCCTAGTTCATATTATGCCACATGGCTGCAGTTTATATTATGCCACATTGAATTGCCACTACAGTAGTTCATATAATGCCACATTTTAGTACCACTGGTTCTTAGTATGCCAGACTGTGGGGAGTTGGAGAAATCAGAAATATCTGGGGGAGGGGGATCTTGGACTGCACACCCTAATTAAATATATAGTAGGAGGTGCTACCATGCTGAGACTTATAGTTCCACAAAGAAAGAGAATATAGTGCCGATGCATACTCCATGATGCCAAGAACTGCTATTCAGAATAACTAAATAAACTCTGCAATCTAACATAGAGCAAATTTGAGGTTCTTGGTATACTTTTTGTCCAAAAAATACTAGTCCACCAACCAGCATCTAGGTGACTTCTTCTCTGGTGGGTCCCTAACACTAAGTTTGAATCCGGTGAGTGGGACCCTAACAAGATGGCAAGAGCCAGTCACCCCAGGGCAGCAAACCAGTGAAAAACTAAGGTGTTAGTGAGTGTTAATAAGAAGGAAACAAATAGCTATGTATTAAAACGTGTTACACAGGTGAAAACGGTCAAGAAAATAAATAAATGAATAAATAAATAAATGAAGAAAACTGTAGTATTAGTAAAAAAAATTAAAATATTCAGAGTGTTAAAAAGTACTAAATCGAATGTTATAGCATGCCACCACAAAGCAACCTGGCCGGTATCTAATGGCGGAGAAACGCGTTAATCACTGACAACAGCTATTTCCACTACAAACGGGAGTCTCCTGTATCCACCTGATACTTGCAGCAGTGTGAAAGCCCCTTCTCCCTCCCACCACACAGTAAGATATCTACATCACTCACCCCTGGCAGGCCAAGTGACTGGACTGAGAATGTGATGGTGGTAAGCATCAGTGAGACACTGTGTGCAGCTAGGTGGGAGGTTGAGTATAGCGCTGTCTTAGAATCTAAATGCAGCCCCTCACAGCAGCGGTTATTACAACATGCTATTTGCAACATAATATTTCAGGTTAACAAATCATATGGATATGGTGTTCCAAATATAAAGTGGAATTCACAACATGCTACCTCAAATGCTCTAACAAGTGATTCTTAAACAATGTATTTTTAATATTTTTATTTTTTATTACTTGTGTTATATATGTGTGTTCTCTTTTGGACAATTATTATTGTTGAATAACTAATTAATTTTTTGTCATTAAATACTATTCTTGCACTCTCAATATGGGTAATTATTATTGCTCTTATATTTATTTAGAGATTACTGTAGTCCAGTCTGCAGATGACCAGTGAGTGGACAGGGGTTTTAAAAACATCCTTGTTGAGAAAGGGTCTGATCTTGGAAATATTTTTGAGATGAAAATGACAGGTTTGCGAGAGGTACTGAATGTGTGGTTTGAAGGAGAGAGGAGTTAATGATTACTCGCACTTGGGGGCTAGAGGAGATAGTAGTGCAATCAATAGATAATGAAATTATGGTAGGTGAGGTAGTGGAAGGATGGGAAAATGACCAGCTCAGTCTTAGGCATGTTAAGTTTAACCACTTAACTGACAATTTTTCTTTTCAATATCTTCATAATATTGTTTTTTTTTAATTTAATATAGTTTAAAATGTATTATTTTTAAGATTTAAATATTATATTATGTACATCTGCAGAACATATCTCCTCATCAAAAACTAGGGAACACAGTGGGGCGGTGCGGTCGCATGTGATCTGACCATGCCAATTAAGTGGTTAATAAACTGCTGGAACATCCAAGAAGAGATATCAGAGAGACAGTTCGAGACACCAGTGAGGAGAGAGGGGGAGAGGTCAAGAGAGGAAAGGTAGATTTGAGTATTATCAGCACAGAGATGATATTGGAAGTCAAAAGAGCTAATGAGTTCACCTAAAGAGGACGTACAGAGATAGAAAAGGAGAGGAATAAGAACAGAACCTTCGGGGACACCTACAGTTTGCGGAAGTGAGGGGGAGGTGGAGTCATGAGAGACGACAGAGAAGGAATGGTCAGAGAGGTAGGAGGACAGCCAGTAGAGGGCAGTATCACACAGACCAAGGGAGTAAAGAATTTGCAGAAGGAGAGGGGGATCCACATTGTCAAAAACAGCAGAGAGGTCAAGAAGAATAAGTAGTGGCACTTAGATTTGGCAGCATGGAGGTTACTGCAGACTTTTGTAAGGGAAGTTTCATTGGAGTGCAGAGGACAGATGCCATCCTGGAATGGGTCAAGCAGTTAAAGGGGAAGAAAGAAAGGCCTTCAGGCAGTTGTAGACAATATGCTCAAGGAGTTTGGAGGCAAAAGGGACTAGAGATGGGCCAGTAGTTGAAGTGGGTGTTTGGATCAAGTGGTTTTTTAAGAATAGTGGAGATGACAACTTACTTGAAGGCAGTGCCTGATGAGAGGGAGAGATTGAGAGGTGGGAACAGGCAGAAGGAGAGAGGTAGCGGAGGAGGTGGGAGGGAATAGGGTCAAGTGAGGAGGTGGACAAACGGGAGAATTGGATGAGGGCCATGACTACCTCATCAGATACATGGTAGACACATGTATCTGGTGAGGTAACTGGCAATTCCCTGTTACTAATTACCTGTGTCCATGTAAAATGTAGCATATAACTCTTTCATTTAAGATATATGTTAACAATTTAAAATGTGGTGGCTGTGTTTAATTATATTCATCTGAGGTTGGAGAAATGTACTAAGTTTTATTTAGTGGTATAGGTATCACACTTAATTTTCATGTCCATGTGGTATATGTGATCAGATCCAACAATTTATTTGATTGACTACCTGTCCAATCATACTATGATACTGCATAAGTCTATTCCATTGCGCTTTACAACTAGACACAGTTAGAAGACAAAACTGGGTATAAACAGTCATAGAGGTAGGAGGGCCCTGCTCGCAAGCTTACAATCTATGGGATAATTGTACTGTCAGTCAGCACACTGTACAGCATTTGTTTCTTTTTGTTACCTGCTCTAGATGTGTTTAGTTTTGGCCATCAATTTGGCCAATAAAGTTTGTGCCAGAAAGTTTTTCGTCAGTGGGGTGCAAAATTTGTAGTTATGTCACTGACTCCAATGAATCACATAGGGTTTAATAGGGCTTCTTGCTTATGTTGGTGCCATTTTTGTCCTTCTACATCTATCAAATTAAAATGAAAGATAGATATGCGCCATTGCTTCAGCAGGAACAGTAGCGGATCTTGCCATGGGCAAGCAGGACTTTTGCCTGGGGCACCGCCTTCCAGAGGGTGCAGGGCGCCCCGGAGGGTGCCGCACCAGGGCAAGATCCGCTGCTGCTGTGCCCCCCGCTGCCCCCCGCTGCCGCTGTGAAGGGAAACTAGACGCGTACGCGTCTAGTTTCCTTTCGTGGAGAGGTCCTTTACTGTGCGGTGCGCGATGACGTCATCGCGCACCGCACAGCAAAGGTCCTCTCTACGAAGGGAACTAGACGCTACGCGTCATCGCGCACCGCACATCATTTCAGTCTGTACAGGGGGCGTAAATGACCATGCCCCCTCTACGAAGCCACGCCCCCTAATGCCGCCCGGGGCGCACAGAGCCCCAGAACCGTCCCTGAGCAGGAACCGTGATTACAGTGACAGTGCCAAACAAATAGCCTATTTTTATTTTGCCCTATACTTCATCACACTGGTCAGCTTCAACCGTTAGAGACTTAACTTTAAAATCATCAATATCTAGAACTGATTCAAATTCACTTCTTCACTTTGGAGTTTTATTTCAGAATATTGGGTAATACTGGGTAATGTGCGTCTATGAAAAATATTAGAGCTTTTGTAATTTAGCTGATTAAATAAAAGTCAGAATAATTATGATACTAATGGAATTAAAGTTGAATGTCACTTAGAATTATGCAGACAAAATCATACACAGTCATTATATTTTCAGGATTAAGAAAGCAAATGTTGGATGATGAAGAAAAAGGTATGTTGAGCATGTACATTTTATTTCCTGTAAATGTGTACTCTACTAGAAAGCGTGAGTGACATTTTTCAGTAGGATTGTTTGAATTAATGTTTAAAATACAGTGCGTTTGACCGGGTTGATTCATTTTTTTTAACCCTATGGATGCCTACTGGGAACGAAGAGGGCCGATCTCCGATGGATTCTAGGTGAGTATATTGGTAGTTTTTTTTTACATGTACCCTAATGGATTCTACATGGACAAGGGCACCAAGGGGCTACTTGGGACACTAGGTAAGTATGTGTGAGTGTATAAGTGTGCATATATGTATATACTTTTACTTTTACGGTGTGTGTCTTGTCATTTTTTGGGTATTTCTTTTGTTGCGGAACTACAGATACTAACGGGCCCATTAATTCCCCGCATGCTGGTACTTGTGGTTCTCCAAGTACCAGCATGCGGGGGAGGCTTGCTGGGACTTGTAGTTTCACAACAAAAGACAATATTCTTTTTTAACATTTCCATGACTATCAGCCCGGCACCCACCAGGGGTGCTGGGGATAGCCTCAGGCTTCATCCCTGGCCCTTATGTGCCTGGAGGGGAGAGAAGCCTTTATTTAAGGGTTCCCCACTCCCCCAGAGAATCCCAACCAGGGGTGACTAGTTGAGGGGTTTGTGATGCTTTGGCCACAGGGGCCTATATAAAAGTATCCCCCTGCTGCGGCATCTCCTCCCTGGCTAGTTGTGCTGGTTTCAAAAATATGGGGACCCCTACTTCTTTTGTTCCCCATATTTTTGGAACCAGGATGGTCCAAGAGCCCGATGCTGGTTGCTTAAATACGGG
This sequence comes from Pseudophryne corroboree, assembly GCF_028390025.1. Lineage (NCBI taxonomy): Eukaryota > Metazoa > Chordata > Amphibia > Anura > Myobatrachidae > Pseudophryne > Pseudophryne corroboree. The sequence continues at coordinate 458,715,949 of NC_086447.1, read as the reverse complement.
AAACCCTACTCATTTTCCCCCCTGTATTTTTGCAACCAGGACCAGCTCAAAAAGCCCGGGGCTAGTTATGCTTTTGGGGGGGACCTGCACATCGAGTTTATTTTTATAAATTTTTAACACTTTCTTTACTGTTCTAGATAGAAGCATGCACGGATCACAATGATCTGTTCATGCTTCTCCAAAAATCACCAGTCTAAACCTGGTCTATTTTTCTGGCGATTTTTGGTAAGGTTTTGTGTGCAAGTGAAAAAAAATCACATCCTATTACATTTGCGATTTTCATTGTTTTCAATGAGAAAACATCTGGATGCGATTTTTCACTTGCGATTGTTGGTATATGTTATTACATTTGTGATTTTTGGAAAACGTGCAAATTTTTCTGTAAAAATCGCACGTTTTCTGATATCGCACCCTATTACATGTGGCCCATGTACTTCATCTAATTCACTCATAAAACCTGTATAATGCTCATCAAACCTGTACACTGATTATTATAATAGTGTTTTGCATCTGTTGAAAGCATTTATTATTTGTGTAACACATTTATTCAAAATACTCAACATACTGTATGTGTAAAACGAATGCAATCATTCAGCAATCATGTTAAACAAAGCATTGCTTCCCATGCCGCTTTAGGCAAGCTGCTACAGGACTTCCACCACTAGAGGCAGACCATGCTGGTAATTGTAGTGTTACATGGAAATGTGTTGTCTCTGCTGAAAGAGTTTGTTTGCTGACTTCTTAAAGAGATAGTGTTTGATACATTTTTGGATGCTGAAAACTTTATGCTGAGGGAAGCAAAGTTTCATGGTTCCTAAACCTCCACAGACCAAAATTGAGGAATCTCTGAAAATGTCTGTGAGCACACAGCAGCAAAGTCAGCAGCAGCATCAGCAGTTCCAGCAGCAACTGATACAGATGCAACAGGAACTGTGGTATGAACGATTGCTGCAACAATGCCAGCAAATGCAGCTGGGTCCTAGGGAGGAGCCCAAGCTTGCAAAAATGTCAGCTGACCATGACATAGAAGCCTATCTTGCCACCTTCGAGAGACTGGGATGCACTTACGTTTCCGACAGACGGGATCCTGGTGGTCGATATACCAATGTCGGAATCCTGAAGGACTACACAAGCCTGGCGTCTACATACCGATGCCACTTGGGATACCGGCATCAAAATACCAACAGCCAGAATCTCGTACGTCCTTCCAGCAGGATGTGCTGGTGTACTGCCGCTGGGGGGGGGGGGGAAGGGGTAACGTTTAAGCATGGGTAAGGGGGTTAGGGTGCAGGGATGGGAAAGTTAGGGTTATGTTTAGGCACTTAGAAGGGGAGGTTAGGGTTAGGCACCAAGTGAGGAGGGTTAGGTTAAGGCAGTGGGGATGGGAGAGTTAGGGTTAGGCACCACCGGGGAGGGTTAGGTTTAGGCACCCACAAGGGAGGGTTAGGTTTAGGCTACGGGGCAGGTGAAGGTTAGGGTACTTTAGAGGGGGCTGTCGGGATTCTGATGGTTGGGATGCCGCCATTAGTATTCTGACCACCAGCATCATACTGAAGCCAAGAGAATAGCGAATAGGGAGAAATGGCCACTGGAGAAGCTGGAACCATACCTGACCGGTGAAGCCCAGCAGGTTTATATGAACCTCGATTAGACAGAGGCGTTCATATGCTCAACCTTAAAGGCTGATATACTGGCTTGTGTCAGTGTTACCGAGCCAGGCCAGGCTCAGCGCTACCATGATTGGCGTATCTCCAAAGAGATACCTATCAGAACTCAGTTGGATGCTTTAATCAAAATACTGAAGAAGTGGTTAAAGCCGGAAGAGAACTCACCCCAACAGATGGTGGAGCTATCAGCGATTGACCAATGAATCCAGACTGTGGAGTTCTGCAAAAGTGGATGATGCAGGCAGACCCCCAAACTGCTGAAGAACTCATACATTGGTGAAGAGATTTGGGGCAATGCAGTAAATGACCAAGCCTCCTTGCTTTGTGCCAAAACAGATTCCAAGACAAAAACAAGGTTAGCCAGATACCGCCTAGACCAAACTGAGAAAAACCCAGCGGAAAAGGAGGTGAATCTGAGGCTGGCTAAGCAAACATATTTGGAATGTGGGGAACCCGGACACATTCAGATAGAGTGCCCAACACTGCCAGAGTCTATAGACTGCACCTTAGCCCAGAAGGCAGTGCCCATATAAAGAAGCTAATGCACCAAAAGTGTACAAAAAAGCAACAAGTTGTTTCAGATAACAGTCATTGTTAACCAGAATGTGGTCCTGGCCTTGGTAGACACCAATAGTGAACTTATTTTGATTTCAGATTTCCTGATCCCAGCAGAACCAGCATATTGATTGGCTGCCAAAAGTGAAGGTCCTGCATATTCATAGTACATCTGAGGAATACAAGAGGACCCTCCTTCCAGTCACCCTCCAGGGCCAAACAGTGTGGACTGTTTCGGAGACAGCCCCTAAGCTACCGTATCCACTCGTCTTAGAACGTGACTTTCTGATATTCCAGGAAGTGATCTCAGAGCATGTCCGACCAGACATAACAGCACTTATTTCAATGGCTGGGTCTTCAGTCTTAAAGGCTATGCCCAAGAGTGAACAAGATCTACACCTCAGGACAATAGAGCTGCCCCCCCCCCCCCCAAGTGTGTACCTGCCAGTTGAGTGGCTGCTGGAGAGATCAAAAGCCGGAATGGTCACAATGTTTTCCGATGGTCCAATGATGGTGATATTTTTTAGAAAATATTTCAAAAAGTAAAAAAAAAATTAAAAAAAATCATGTTGGGTAAGTTTAAATACTTGTTCTTCATCTAATTGTGTATCTTAAGAAAGGGGCCTGTGTGCAGTGTCTGCCTGGACCCCTTCCTCTCTATTGTTCAGCGCAGCGGAACTCCGAGCACTAGGGTCAATAGAGACCCTAGTGCTGAACGAGAGTCCAGTGCACATGTGCAGGTCTCTGGGAAAATGGTGCAGTGGCGATTTTCCAGCAATTTTTCTACCGTCCATGCGCAAAACTCTGGGGAAAAGATGTCTGCTGCACCATTATCCTGGTGATCTGTGCAGCGCTGCAGCCTGTGACCCGGGACTCTGGAGGGGCAAGTATTCAATAATGGGTGCAGGGTTTGTGGTGTGGGCCCCCTTGAACCCACTATATATATACACCATTGCATATATGTATATATATATATATATGTATATATAATATAGCAAGGAGGTAGCGGCACTCAGAGGCTGTAGTAATCAAATTGTATTCCACACAAAAGAACCAACGTTTCGGGGTGCTTATGCCCCCTTTGTCAAGGTGAACAGAGGGGGCGTAAGCACCCCGAAACGTTGGTACTTTTGGTACTTTTGTGTGGAATACAATTTGATTACTACAGCCTCTGAGTGCCGCTACCTCCTTGCTATATTGTACCATTTATGACAGAGGGCACCAGAGCAGCATTGCTTACTAAGAGGGAGTGCCGGTCCACAGTAACTATATATATATATATATATATATATATATATGCATAAATGATTGCTTGATCCAATAGGTAGCTAAAATTTCTTCCCAAAAATTTCAGCAGGAATTGTTAGGACCTACTCCCTTCTTCTTAAAAATTGTAGTAGCATTATCCCCTATATGATTATATGATTTGCTTGGCATACTGATGGTTTTTCTCCATTATTCATCATGCCAAGTGGTTTAAATAAAAATTGGAATAAGACCAAAATTCCACATTTTAACAATGCCATATATTGTTTGCCCATATAATGTGATGTCAGGCCAGTTTTGCAAATCAAATGCTAATTCTCTATCTGTACAGTAATTCTGATATCCTTGTTAGCAATAGGGTACAACTGAAAATACAGTTGTATAGCCTCTGAAGAGTTGGGATAGCATTCCAGTGCCAAGCCAGTTTAATCAAGTAACAGATTGAAGGTGGGTATACACTATATGTTATCTGGGGTGGCTCACAATGACTATCACAAAGTGTGTACACTTAAATGAACACAATTCATTGAGGATCTGGTATTGCTACATGAAGCATGTAACAATATATAGTGTGGACGTAAGATGCATTGTGTAGTTTGTACAGCAATAAACTGTACTGTGTGTGTATATATATATATATATATATATATATATATAATTTTTATTTGGACAAGAATTGCATTCAACTTTGAGAAGTCAGATCATTGAATGGATTGATTGGTAAAACAGCACTTAAAACTTTTGTTTTTACTAACTATATTTATAGTACCTTTATTTAATTAAATAGTCCACTAATAGAGCAATATATATAATAATAGACAATTTTTTAATAACTACTGGTCTGTTTTGCTTTTCTCCTTCCTCATTTTTAATGAGTAGTGGATTTAGGGGTGTATTCATGTACAAAATTAAAACTGATTTGTTACTTATCACTATAGATGGCATCAGTTCGATGTGATAGATAGCTCTGGTAAGTATCAATTTATGTATACTCACCTTTCCGGTGAAGTGATCCAGTATCCTGGGCTCTGATGGTGACGTCTTTAGCTGTGGTCCCCTCTGCGCAGAGTGGAATCAGCCGTTGGATCCCTTCAGCGCATGAGCCACCGGCTGAACTCACAGGAGGCTGCAGAGGCTGCTGGGAAGCCAGGGGGCAGAGCCTGTGCCAGGTGCTGGGCAGTGAGCAGGGAAGCATTGAGCTTCCCGGCAGATTCTGCACACAAGTTCAAACTACGCCATACTCAGATATGTGTCGAGTGTGTGTGACCTCAGTGTACTGAGCAGTCACTTACCTCTGTATGAATACTGGCTGCAAAAAAAAGGTACAACCAATTTTTTTAAACTGGATACCGCAGGTATCAGGAGCATGCATACTAGTGATGAGCGGGATCGGTTCCTCGGGATCCGAACCCCCCCGAACTTCACCCATTTTTGCATGGTTCCGAGCAGACTCGGATCCTCCCGCCTTGCTCGGTTAACCCGAGCGCGCCCGAACGTCATTATCCCGCTGTCGGATTCTCGCGAGATTCGTATTCTATATAAGGAGCCGCGCGTCGCCGCCATTTTTCACTCGTGCATTGGAGATGATAGTGAGAGGACGTGGCTGGCGTTCTCTCAGTTTCTGTGTTCAGTGTGCTGCAAATATCTGTGCTCAGTGTGCTGCAAATATCTGTGCTCAGTGTGCTGCAAATATCTACGTTCTCTGCCTGAAAAACGCTCCATATCTGTGCTCAGTGTGCTGCAAATATCTACGTTCTCTGCCTGAAAAAACGCTCCATATCTGTGCTCAGTGTGTTGCAAATATCTGTGCTCAGTGTGCTTTATTGTGGGGACTGGGGACCACCAGTATTATATAGTAGGAGGACAGTGCAGAGTTTTGCTGACCAGTGACCACCAGTATTATACGTTCTCTGCCTGAAAAACGCTCCATATCTGTGCTCAGTGTGCTGCAAATATCTGTGCTCAGTGTGCTTTATTGTGGGGACTAGGGACCACCAGTATTATATAGTAGGAGGACAGTGCAGAGTTTTGCTGACCAGTGACCACCAGTATTATATGTTCTCTGCCTGAAAAAACGCTCCATATCTGTGCTGCATTGTAGTATACAGTAGGAGGACAGTGCAGAATTTTGCTGACCAGTGACCACCAGAATTATATCAGTATGGTACAGTAGTCCACTGCTCTACCTACCTCTGTGTCGTCAAGTATACTATCCATCCATACCTGTGGTGCATTTAAGTTTTTGTGCGCAGTATATATATAGTAGTAGGACAGTGCATAATTTTGCTGCCTATCCGTTTGATAGATAGACAGTGTCTAGTTAGACAGTCAATAGATAGACACCATATATTAGCCAGACATTAGGTCGACAGGTCAAAAGGTCGACCGGTCAAAAGGTCGACATGGTCAAAAGGTCGACATGAGAATGGTCGACATAAAAAAGATAGACAATTTTTTTTTAATGTAACATGTTTTTGGACTATTTCATACTTTCTCTATCCATGTCGGCATAGAGTTGGTTATAAACCTTGTGGCGAGCCACCGTGCCCGAAGCGTGGCGAGCGAAGCGAGCCCCGTGAGGGTATGCCTTTCTACAATTGGGGGTCCCAGATGACAAAACTATCCACACAAACCACAAAAATGCAAAAAACATGGTGTCTACCTTTTTCATGTCGACCATTTTCATGTCGACCTTTTGACCCTATCCACCTTTTGACCTGTCCACCTTTTGACCTGTCCACCTTTTTCATGTCGACCTTTTGACCCTATCCACCTTTTGACCCTGTCGACCTAATGTCTGTCTAACATATGGTGTCTAACTATTGACTGTCATACTAGACACTATCTATCTTTCATACCGGAACCATTTTGCTGACCACCAGTATATAATATATAGCATACGGTACAGTAGGCCACTGCTCTACCTACCTCTGTGTCGTCAAGTATACTATCCATCCATACCTGTGGTGCATTTAAGTTTTTGTGCGCAGTATATATATACAGTAGTAGGACAGTGCATAATTTTGCTGACCACCAGTATAAAATATAGAGCAGTACGATACAGTAGTCCACTGCTCTACCTAGCTCTGTGTCATCAAGTATACTATCCATCCATACCTGTGGTGCATTTAAGTTTTTGTGCGCATTATATATATATAGTAGTAGGACAGTGCATAATTTTGCTGACCACCAGTATATAATATATAGCAGTACGGTACAGTAGGCCACTGCTCTACCTACCTCTGTGTCGTCAAGTATACTATCCATCCATACCTGTGGTGCATTTAAGTTTTTGTGCGCAGTATATATAGTAGTAGGCCATTGCTATTGATATATTACTGGCATATAATTCCACACATTAAAAAATGGAGAACAAAAATGTGGAGGGTAAAATAGGGAAAGATCAAGATACACTTCCACCTCGTGCTGAAGCTGCTGCCACTAGTCATGGCCAAGACGATGAAATGCCATCAACGTTGTCTGCCAAGGCCGATGCCCAATGTCATAGTAGAGAGCATGTAAAATCCAAAAAACAAAAGTTCAGTAAAATGACCCAAAAATCTAAATTAAAAGCGTCTGAGGAGAAGTGTAAACTTGCCAATATGCCATTTACGACACGGAGTGGCAAGGAACGGCTGAGGCCCTCTTCTATGTTCCTCATGACTAGTGGGTCAGCTTCACATGAGGATGGAAGCACTCATCCTCCCACTAGAAAAATGAAAAGACTTAAGCTGGCAAAAGCACAGCAAAGAACTGTGCGTTCTTCTAAATCACAAATCCCCAAGGAGAGTCCAATTGTGTCGGTTGCGATGCCTGACCTTCCCAACACTGGACGGGAAAAGGTGGCGCCTTCCACCATTCGCACGTCCCCTGCAAGTGCTGGAAGGAGCACCCGCAGTCCAGTTCCTGATAGTCAAATTGAAGATGTCACTGTTGAAGTACACCAGGATGAGGATATGGGTGTTGCTGGTGCTGGGGTGGAAATTGACAAGGAGGTTTCTGATGGTGAGGTGGTTTGTTTAAGTCAGGCACCCGGGGAGACACCTGTTGTCCGTGGGACGAATATGGCCATTGACATGCCTGGTCAAAATACAAAAAAAATCACCTCTTCGGTGTGGAATTATTTCAACAGAAATGCGGACAACAGGTGTCAAGCCATGTGTTGCCTTTGTCAAGCTGTAATAAGTAGGGGTAAGGACGTTAACCACCTAGGAACATCCTCCCTTATACGTCACCTGGAGCGCATTCATCAGAAGTCATTGACAAGTTCAAAAACTTTGGGTGACAGCGGAAGCAGTCCACTGCCAACTTAATCCCTTCCTCTTGTAACCAAGCTCCTGCACACCACACCACCAACTCCCTCAGTGTCAATTTCCTCCTTAGACAGGAAAGCCAATAGTCCTGCAGGCCATGTCACTGTCAAGTCTGATGAGTCCTCTCCTGCCTGGGATTCCTCCGATGCATCCTTGAGTGTAATGCCTACTGCTGCTGGCGCTGCTGTTGTTGCTGCTGGGAGTCGATCGTCATCCCAGAGGGGAAGTCGGAAGACCACTTGTACTACTTCCAGTAAGCAATTGACTGTCCAACAGTCCTTTGCGAGGAAGATGAAATATCACAGCAGTCATCCTGCTGCAAAGCGGATAACTCAGGCCTTGGCAGCCTGGGTGGTGAAAAACGTGTTTCCGGTATCCACCGTTAATTCACAGGGAACTAGAGAATTGATTGAGGTACTGTGTCCCCGGTACCAATTACCTTCTAGGTTCCATTTCTCTAGGCAGGCGATACCGAAAATGTACACAGACGTCAGAAAAAGAGTCACTAGTGTCCTAAAAAATGCAGTTGTACCCAATGTCCACTTAACCACGGACATGTGGACAAGTGGAGCAGGGCAGAATCAGGACTATATGACTGTGACAGCCCACTGGGTAGATGTATTGCCTCCCGCAGCAAGAACAGCAGCGGCGGCACCAGTAGCAGCATCTCGCAAACGCCAACTCGTTCCTAGGCAGGCTACGCTTTGTATCACCGTTTTCCATAAGAGGCACACAGCTGACAACCTCTTACGGAAACTGAGGAACATCATCGCAGAATGGCTTACCCCAATTGGACTCTCCTGGGGATTTGTGACATCGGACAACGCTACCAATATTGTGCGTGCATTACATGTGGGCAAATTCCAGCACGTCCCATGTTTTGCACATACATTGAATTTGGTGGTGCAGAATTATTTAAAAAACGACAGGGGTGTGCAAGAGATGCTGTCGGTTACCCGAAGAATTGCGGGCCACTTTCGGCATTCAGCCACCGCGTGCTGAAGACTGGAGCACCAGCAAACACTCCTGAACCTGCCCTGCCATCATCTGAAGCAAGAGGTGGTAACGAGGTAGAATTCAACCCTCTATATGCTTCAGAGGATGGAGGAGCAGCAAAAGGCCATTCAAGCCTATACAGCTACCTACGATATAGGCAAAGGAGGGGGAATACACCTGACTCAAGCGCAGTGGAGAATGATTTCAACGTTGTGCAAGGTTCTGCAACCCTTTGAACTTTCCACACGTGACGTCAGTTCAGACACTGCCAGCCTGAGTCAGGTCATTCCCCTCATCAGGCTTTTGCAGAAGAAGCTGGAGAGATTGAAGGAGGAGCTAAAACAGAGCGATTCCGCTAGGCTTGTGGGACTTGTGGATGGAGCCCTTAATTCGCTTAACCAGGATTCACGGGTGGTCAATCTGTTGAAATCAGAGCACTACATTATGGCCACCGTGCTCGATCCTAGATTTAAAACCTACTTTGTATCTCTCTTTCCGGCAGACACAAGTCTGCAGAGGTTCAAAGACCTGCTGGTGAGAAAATTGTCAAGTCAAGCGGAACGTGACCCGTCAACAGCTCTTCCTTCACATTCTCCCGCAACTGGGGCTGCAAGGAAAAGGCTAAGAATTCTGAGCCCACCCGCTGGCGGTGATGCAGGGCAGTCTGGAGCGAGTGCTGACATCTGGTTCGGACTGAAGGACCTGCCAATGATTACTGACATGTCATCTACTGTCACTGCATATGATTCTGTCATCATTGAAAGAATGGTGGAGGATTATATGAGTGACCGCATCCAAGTAGGCACGTCAGACAGTCCGTACGTATACTGGCAGGAAAAAGAGGCAATTTGGAGGCCCTTGCACAAACTGGCTTTATTCTACCTAAGTTGCCCCCCCTTCAGTGTACACTCCGAAAGAGTGTTTAATGCAGCCACTCACCTTGTCAGCAATCGGCGTACGAGGTTACTTCCAGAAAATGTGGAGAAGATGATGTTCATCAAAATGAATTATTATCAATCCTCCGTGGAGACATTCACCAGCAATTGCCTCCAGAAAGTACACAGGGACCTGAGATGGTGGATTCCAGTGGGGACAAATTAATAATCTGTGAGGAGGGGGATGTACACAGTGAAAGGGGTGAGGAATCGGATGATGAGGAGGAGGTGGACATCTTGCCTCTGTAGAGCCAGTTTGTGCAAGGAGAGATTGATTGCTTCTTTTTTGGTGGGGGCCCAAACCAACCAGTCATTTCAGTTACAGTTGTGTGGCAGACCCTGTCGCTGAAATGATGGGTTTGTTAAAGTGTGCATGTCCTGTTTATACAACATAAGGGTGGGTGGGAGGGCCCAAGGACAATTCCATCTTGCACCTCTATTTTCTTTCATTTTTCTTTGCATCATGTGCTGTTTGGGGACTATTCTTTGAAGTGCCATCCTGTCTGACACTGCAGTGCCACTCCTAGATGGGCTAGGTGTTTGTGTCGGCCACTTGGGTCGCTTAGCTTAGTCACACAGCTACCTCATTGCGCCTCTTTTTTTCTTTGCATCATTTGCTGTTTGGGTACTATTCTTTGAAGTGCCATCCTGTCTGACACTGCAGTGCCACTCCTAGATGGGCCAGGTGTTTGTGTCGGCGACTTGGGTCGCTTAGCTTAGTCACACAGCTACCTCATTGCACCTCTTTTTTTCTTTGCATCATGTGCTGTTTGGGGACTATTTTTTTAATCTGCCATCCTGTCTGACACTGCAGTGCCACTCCTAGATGGGCCAGGTGTTTTTGTCGGCCACTTGGGTCGCTTAGCTTAGTCACACAGCTACCTCATTGCACCTCTTTTTTTCTTTGCATCATGTGCTGTTTGGGGACTATTTTTTTAATCTGCCATCCTGTCTGACACTGCAGTGCCACTCCTAGATGGGCCAGGTGTTTGTGTCGGCCACTTGGGTCGCTTAGCTTAGCCATCCAGCGACCTTGGTGCACCTCTTTTTTTCTTTTGCATCATGTGCTGTTTGGGGACTATTTTTTGAAGTGCCATCCTGTCTGACACTGCAGTGCCACTCCTAGATGGGCCAGGTGTTTGTATCGGACACTTGGGTCGCTTAGCTTAGTCACACAGCTACCTCATTGCGCCTCTTTTTTTCTTTGCATCATGTGCTGTTTGGGGACTATTTTTTTTAATCTGCCATCCTGTCTGACACTGCAGTGCCACTCCTAGATGGGCCAGGTGTTTGTGTCGGCCACTTGGGTCGCTTAGCTTAGTCATCCAGCGACCTTGGTGCAAATGTTAGTACTAAAAATAATATTGTGAGGTGTGAGGTGTTCAGAATAGACTGGAAATGAGTGGAAATTATGGTTATTGAGGTTAATAATACTATGGGATCAAAATGACCCCCAAATTCTATGATTTAAGCTGTTTTCAAAGTGATACAAATAAGTTATGGCTAGACATGCATAAGAATTGCTTATGTTGAGTTCTCAAAGAGATGCTCAATCCCATTTCAGATGACCAGTGAAAAAAAAAAAGGTGTACCTAAAGCATAAGGATTAATTGTAAATACAGAGATTGAGTTTGGTTCATCAAAGAAAAAAAAAAAAATCAGGTTGGATAAAATTTCATCTGTGCTGGATACGGGTGAGGTTCATAGCATCGACCACACTTAGGTCGACAGTGTCTAGGTCGAGCACTATTTGTTGACAGTAACTAAGTTGACACCCAAAATATGTCAACACAAGCATTAGGTCAACATGAGCAAGGTCAACATGACAGAAGGTTGACATAATTTAAAGAAAAAAATTGGTGTAGTTTTCTTCGTAGCGTGACCGGAAACCCCAATTAGTGCACCATGTCCCCTCACATGGTGCTTTGCTCGGCATGCTTCAGGCAAGGTGCCTCGCTCTGCTACCGCTGCACTCGGCACAGGTTACCGTTCCCAATTGTACTCAACGTGGATCGTAAAGTATGAAAAAGTAAAAAAAATTTTAAAAACTCATGTTGACCTAGTACATGTCGACCTAGTGACCATGTCGGCCTAGAAACCATATCGACCTAATGCATGTCGACCAATAGTGGTCGACCTAATGACTGTCGACCTAAGTGTGGTCGACCTAAAGACCGGATACTGCTAGATACAGTGACATGCAATAGATATAATATAGTTTAATTACATCATTGTTTTTTACTTTCATATTAGTTTGAAGTAGATTCTGTGAACTTTTATTTATTTTTATTAAAGAAAAAAATAAACATATTTGATAGTAAATAAGATCTGACACTTTAGCCCCACTAAATTGTATTTCTGTCAAGAAGAGTTAACAAGCGAAAAACTGAAAAATAATTTGCTGTATCTCTTCATTCATTTAAATGAGTACACTTCTCATTTTCATTTTTATATTCACATTGATACATTGTTACATATTTAATATATTAATATGAATTGGTTAAATGACAATAAAATATGAGAAAAACAAAAATGTATGTTTCTCTATAGCCTCATACTTGTACCCTTTGCCATATTAATTGGTTTAATACATTTTTATCATTTTGTTTCAATTAGTTTCTAATTTACCTCTGGGTATTTTTTCAGCGTTTGATATTATCATAATAATTCTTTATATTAGATATTTCTTTGATGTTTATATAACTTCCAACGGATGGTAATGTAATTTATCCAGTTAAATGAGTGATATTTAAGAATAGGTTTACTTTGCACATGTTCCGTTTGAATCAGCAGTGAGTATAATTAAAGACAGTTTCCATCATTATGTTTTATGCCACAGCATCTCAATGAGGACCATATGTTGCACAGTTTCACTTATGCTTAGTATAACCTAGTATAGTAACATAGTATCTGTAACATAGTATCTGAGGTTGAAAAAAGACAATTGTCCATCGAGTTCAACCTATTTGTGGTCTCCTATGCATGATGATTTGACTAAAATTTCTGACTGATGCTGCTGTCAGCCGTTGCATTTTATCCCTATTTATAGTAATGTTAGGAGCCGCGGTCCGGGGCTTCCTCCTTGCCCGGCGCCTAGCAACTAGGGACGCCATACGCGCTGAGCCGCCGGGTCCCTAGCAACGCTAGGACGCCGTGCGCGCTGAGCCGCCGGGTCCCTAGCAACGCTAGGACGCCGGGCGCACCGAGCCGCCAGGACCTTAGCAACGGGGACGCCACAGGCGGACCGCGTTCCCCGTTGCAGGGTTGATTATTGAAGTGTTCACACAAGTTTCTCTGGTCGTGCAGCAAGGCAGCTGCACAACATTTATTGTAATTAGGCTCTGTACTCTGATTGGAGGGTTCCCTGTTAAATGCCTCCTCAGTGCCTCACACAGACGCCGGTGATAGCTTCCTGCATGCTGCTCATGTTTGGTGAACGTCTGTTCCTGGTTAGCTGTGTCCGGTCCCTCCAGTTCTCTGAGTTCCTGAATCTTGGAGTTAGTCACCTGGTCCCAAGGAGTTCTTCTGGTCCAAAGTTACCTGTGGCAGTCGATTGAGGTTCTCTCTTGGTTTCGTGAGTGGCAGCCTGCCGCATGTTGCGGCCTAGGCCAATTTAGTATTGTTTCATTGTACTGGTGCATTTGCGGAGGTTTCCGCTTCCATAGTCCTCTCCGGTACTCGGCGGTGCCGTGTAGGAGAGTGAACAAGTGGAATATTTTGGTTGTTCTTTTCCCTGGCGGTAATCCGCGCATACTTTTAGTTTCAGGTTTGCCAGTAGCCCCTGGCCTTGTTGTTTAGTTAGAGGGCCCCTTGTTATCACCCTGTCTCAGTTCACTCTTTGTCTCTCATTAAGACCTGAGGGGGCATCGGAGTTGGGCAGACGTAATCCGCCCTTCAAACGCGGCTGCCATGGGCCCAAGAAACCATAGTCTCGCAAGAGTGTACTGACAGCACGGGTGAGACAACGGAGATAGGGTGCCAGGGGCTATTCCCATTCCATTTCCCTTTCCCAGCATTACGTCCTGGTACTCAGGTCCCACCGTATAAGATCTCCCCTGACCTGAGTATCAGGATCATAACATTAACTATAATGCATGACTATGCACCATACCCCTGGATATCCTTATCCATTAGGAATTTATCTAACCCATACTTAAAGGTGTTGACAGATTCCAGCATTACAACTCCCTCAGGCAGGGAATTCCAAACACGTATTGTCCTTACCGTGAAAAAGCCTTTACGCCGTATTGTGCGGAATCTCCTCTCTAACCTGAGCGAGTGTCCACGAGTCCTCTCTGTTGATTTAACCAAAAACAGGTCCCGCGCAAGCTCTGTGTATTGTCCCCTTATATATTTGTAGATGTTGATCATATCCCCTCTTAGTCTCCGCTTTTACAATGTAAACATGCCTAGCCTTTCAAGCCTTTCCTTGTATTCCATCGTCTCCATGCCCTTAATTAGTTTGGTCGCCCTCCTCTGAACCTTTTCTAGCTCCAGGATATCCTTTTTGTAGTACGGTGCCCAGAATTGTACACAGTATTCAAGGTGTGGCCTCACTAGTGATTTATATAACGGGAGTATAATACTCTCGTCCCTAGCATCAATACCCCGTTTTATGCATGCTAATATCTTATTAGCCTTCTTTGCTGCATTCCTACTTTGGGTACTACTGCTTAGTTTGCTATCTATGAGGACGCCTAAGTCCTTTTCCAGTACAGAATCCCCTAATTTTACCCCATTTAGTAGGTAGATGTAATTTTTGTTCTTGTTACCACAGTGCATTACCTTACACTTGCCTGTGTTGAAGCGCATTCTCCATTTGGCTGCCCATGCTTCTAATTTAACTAAGTCGTTCTGAAGAGACTCGGCATCCTCCTCTGTATTTATAGCCTTACACAATTTGGTATCATCTGCAAAAATTTACACCATGCTCTCTAGACCTTCTGTTAGGTCGTTAATGAAAATATTGAACAATAGCGGTCCTAATACTGAGCCTTGCGGCACACCACTTAGCACTTCAGTCCAAGTTGAAAAAGATCCATTAACCACAACGCGCTGCTCCCTATTATCTAACCAGTTTTTGACCCAAGTGCATATTGTGCTTCCTAGCCCTGATTCTTGTAGCTTGTAGATAAGTCTCATGTGTGGTACAGTATTGAACGCTTTGGCAAAGTCTAAAAAGATTACATCCACGTCTTTACCCTGATCTAGGTTTGCGCTTACTGTTTCATAAAAGCCAAGTAAGTTGGTTTGACAGAATCTGTCCTTCATAAACCCATGTTGATTCCTTTTAATGACCTTATTGACTTCAAGGAACTTCTGAATACTATCTCTTAGAATACCTTCCAATACTTTCCCCACTATAGATGTAAGACTAACTGGTCTATAATTACCTGGTTCAGCTTTACTTCCCTTTTTGAATATAGGCACTACTTCCGCTATATGCCAGTCTTTGGGAACCATACCCGATATAACTGAATCCTTAAAGATCAAAGATAGCGGTTTTACCAGTTCAGAGTGAAGCTCCATTAGAACCCTTGGGTGAATACCATCGGGCCCTGGTGATTTATTAATCTTTAAATGTTTTAATCGGTCACAGACTACTTCCTCGCTTAAATAAGTACCTATCAGTGGGATATTCTCATTATTGAGATTGTGTGTCAGTCCCTGAATTGGGTCCTCTCTAGTGAATACTGTTGAAAAAAACTCATTTAGTGTGTCCACTATGTCATTATCATTTTTGCTTAAGAATCCCAACTTGTCTTTTAAAGGGCCTATATTCTCCTTCTTTACCAATACCACTTTCAAATCGCAATGCCGGTTCCCACCTGGGAATTGGAAACAGGTCCTTCCCGGATGGGACCCGGCATTAGACCATACACAGCACCATCCTAACCCAGCAATATGCTGAGTTGGGTTGCCATCATCTCCACGCCACCTCTCCCTATGCAGTGAAAGGGTCCCTGGTCGCATTGACCCAGCAACCCATTCACACTGCAGCTGATCTGTTATTTAATCCGGGAATAACCCTTCTTTATTCTTGTGTTGAATTACCGGGTCAGGTAACCAGGGAATTCGTCCACTGCACATGTGTCGACCCGGTGTGAAAGTGGAATAAGTGATTTGCATCATATTAAGGGTGGTATCCTATTAGCAGCGATAATTTACCGCTACGAAAAGGTTCACTTGGGGATATCCAATTAGCTCCGATAACCTGCACTTATCGGGGATTATGCTTCGGGTGCCTGAGCATAATCCATGATAAGCAGTTCTCTAAGGGAGTCATTCCAAGTTGATCGCTAGCTTAAATTGTTCGCTGCGCAGCGATGATGCAAAAAAAGGCACTTCTGCGCATGCGGCGCAATGCGCACGCGCAATGTACTTTCACAAAGGCCGATATAATTTAACACAAGGTCTAGCGATGCATTTTAGTCACACTGGCTGCCGCAGAGTGATTGACATGAAGTGGGCGTTTCTGGGTGTCAACTGACCGTTTTCAGGGAGTGTTCGAAAAAACGCAGGCGTGCCAGGAAAAATGCAGGTGTGGCTTGGTGAACGCAGGGCGTGTTTGTGATGTCAAATCCGGAACTGAATAGTCTGAAGTGATCGCAAGTGCAGAGTAGGTCTGGAGCTACTCTGAATCTGCACACTTTTTTTTCGTAGTCGTTCTGCGATCCTTTCGTTCGCACTTCTGCTAAGCTAAAATATACTCCCAATGGGCGGCGGCTTAGCATTTGCACGGCTACTAAAAACTGCTAGCGAGCGATCAACTCAGAATGACCCCCTAAAACTGCAATGATACATGGGATGGGAATTTATCCCAGATCCCATGTGTTATCGCACGATAGCGGGTCCTATTTCAATCAATAAAAACAGCCCATAGGCTGTACTAGATAGCCTGATACTGACCATTGGTAAAAAAAAACAGGCTAAAAGGCTGTCTTTATTCACCAGAATTGGCAGAAAATGATTAGGGCTTCTTATTATAATTGTTTTTTATGGTGAAATCCATTATGTGGAAGGTCAAAAGGTGTATAAAATATTAAATGTTGAAATAAATATTGAAAATCGTTAAATAACAGTACTGCTGCTGAAATTGATGGGGAAAAGAAATAAAGCAGAGAAAGTAGCTTTTAATCAGGCAAGCTAAGAGTGCATTTAGTGACACATGATCTCCTCTAAGAATGGAAGAATTAGTGAAGAGGGACTGGACTGCTGATGTTACAGAAAAAACAATAAATGTTATCATGTAATAGCTGTCTATCCCATCTAAACGCAAGATAACTGTGATTTGCTAATTCTCTGAGGTTGCCACTCAATCCTGGAAGGAATTATTAATTGTATTTCTAGTTAAAGCAACACATGCAAAAGTCCTATTTTAGATTTATAATCTAGTAAGAGCAACTCTTTATAATTGAATTTATGTGTATATATATATACATATATTTATATATATTTAGAGATGTGCAGCGGGCACTTTTTGTGTTTTGGTTTTCGTTCTGGTTCCATGCTCGTGTTTTGGATCTGGATCGGTTTTCCCAAAACCACCCTTTCGTGTTTTAGTTTTGGTTTTGGCTCTGGATGATTCTTGAAAAATATGTAAAAACAGCTAAAATCACAGAATTTGGGGGTAACTTTGATCCTACGGTATTATTAACCTCAATAACATTCATTTCCACTCATTTCGAGTCTATTCTAAACACCTCACACCTCGCAATATTGTTTTTAGGCCAAAAGTTTGCACCGAGGTGGCTGTATACTAAGCTAAGCGACACAAGTAGGCGGCACAAACACCTGGCCCATCTAGGAGTGACACTGCAGTGTCAGACAGGATGGCAGATTTAAAAAATAGGCTCCAAACAGCACATGATGCAAAGAAAAAAAGAGGTGCAATGAGGTAGCTGGATGACTAAGCTAAGCAACACAAGTGTGCGGCACAAACACCTGGCCCATCTAGGGTTTGCACTGCAGTCCCACTGCACTAATGGTGGATACCAGACGCACGTCTAACAGCAACATAGCTGTCAAGGCCTCAGTTATCCGCTTTGCAAAAGGATGACTGCTGTCATATTTCATCTTCTTCGCAAAGGACTGTTGGACAGTCATTTGCTTAGTTGTAGTAGTAGTACATGTGGTCTTCCGACTTGCCCTCTGGGATGACGATCGACTCCCAGCAGCAACAACAGCAGCGGCAGCAGCGGCAGTAGTAGGAAGTGGTTCTTGATCTTTCCCTATTTTATCCTCCAAATTTTCTCCATTATTTTTCTGGAGTTATAAAACAAAATGCAGCAAAGGAGAGCATACCTCTATACCACACAGGGCAAACCCTGTAAAAATTATTTGGATTAAATATTAATAACCCCTTTATTTGGAGTAAATAATATACAGCACAGGACAGCACCACTGAACTTATATGGCAGCACCACTGGACTGGACTTATACGCCAGTACCACTGTACTGGATTTATACGCCATACGGCAGTACCACTGGACTTATACGGCAGTATCACTGGATTTATACAGCAGTACCACTGGATATATATGGCAGAATCACTGGATTTATAAGGCAGTATCACTGGACTTATATGGCAGTACCACTGGAACTATACGACAGTACCACTGGATTTATACGCCAGTACCAATGGACTAGAATTATATGACAGTATCACTGGAATTATACGGCAGTACCACTGTACTTATACGCCAGTACCACTGGAATTATATGGCAGTATCACTGGAATTATACAGCAGTACCACTGGATTTATACAACAGTACCACTGGAATTATACGGCAGTTTCACTGGAATTATACAACAGTATCACTGGAATTATACGGCAGTATCACTGGAATTATACGGCAGTTTCACTGGAATTATACGGCAGTATCACTGGAATTATACGGCAGTACCACTGGATTTATACGCCAGTACCACTGGAATTATACGGCAGAACCACTGGACTTATTCGGCAGTATCACTGGAATTATATGACAGTATCACTGGAATTATACTGCAGTACCACTGGAATTATACGGCAGTATCACTGCAATTATACAGCAGTACCACTTGACTTATACGCCAGTACCACTGGAATTATACGGCAGTTTCACTGGAATTATACAGCAGTACTACTAGATTTATATGCCAGTACCACTGGAATTATATGGCAATTTCACTGGAATTATACAACAGTATCACTGGAATTACACGGCAGTATCACTGGAATTATATGGCCGTTTCACTGGAATTATACGGCAATATCACTGGAATTATACGGCAGTACCACTGGATTTATACGCCAGTACCACTGGAATTATACGGCAGCATCACTGGACTTATTCGGCAGTGTCACTGGAATTTTATGGCAGTACCACTGGACATATATGCCAATTCACAGGATTTATACAGCAGTACCACTGGAATTATACGGCAGTATCACTGGACTTATACGGCAGTATCAGTGGACTGGATTTATATGGCAGTACTACTGGACATATACGGCAATACCACTGGACATATACGGCAGTATCACTGGACTGGATTTATATGGCAGTATCACTGGAATTATATGGCAGTACCACTGGACATATACGGCAGTATCACTGGACTTATACGGCAGTACCACTGGACTTAGACAGCAGCAGAGGGACACCACCACTGTACTGATGCAGGACAACACAGCACCACTGCAATGGACTGGACTTATACAGCAGCACTGGACATATGGCAGCAGAGGACACCACCACTGTGACTGGACTGATGCAGCACAAGACACCACCACTGGACTGATGCAGCACAACACAGCACCACTGGACTTGACTTATACAGCAGAACTGGACATATGGCAGCAGAGGACACCACCACTGTGACTGGACTGATGCAGCATAAGACACTACACTGGACTGAGCAGCACTGGAATCGCCACTCAACTTTCCCTTCCGCACAGACACTGAGGATGGAGACATGTCCTCTCGCTACACTCTTCAATGCTGGAGTGAAAATGGCAGCGACGTGCGGCTCCTTATATGGAATCCAAAACCTGCGAGAATCCGACAATGGGATGATAACGTTTTGCCTCGTTCTGGTTTCCGAGTCAAGTTGGAAAACCCGAGCCGGGCTCGGATCCGGGCTCGGTTAGTGAAGTCCGGGGGGTTCGGTTCTCAGGGAACCGAACCTGCTCATCTCTAATATATATAGAGATGTGCGGCTGGCACTTTTCATGTTTTGTGCTTTGGTTTTGGTTCTAATTCCACTTTTGTGTTTTGGTTTTAGCTTGGTTTTGCCAAAACCACCTTTTCGTGTTTTGGTTTTGGATCTGGATGATTTGGGGGGGGGGGGGGGGGGGAACAGAAAAACAGCTAAAATCACAGAATTTGGGGGTAATTTTGATCCTACAGTATTATTAACCTCAATAACACTCATTTCCAGTCTGAACACCTCACACCTCAAAATATTGTTTGTAGGCCAAAAGGTTGCACCGAGGTGGCTGTATGACTAAGCTAAGCGACACAAGTGTGCGGCACAAACACCTGGGCCATCTAGGAGTGACACTGCAGTGGCAGACAGGATAGCAGATTTAAAAAATAGGCCCCAAACAGCACATGATGCAAAGAAGAAAAAGAGGTGCAATAAGGTAGCTGGATGACTAAGCTAAGCGACCCAAGTGTGCGGCACAAACACCTGGCCCATCTAGGAGTGGCACTGCAGTGGCAGACAGGATGGCACTTAAAAAAACTAGTCCCCAAACAGCACATGATGCAAAGAAGAAAAAGAGGTGCAAGATGGAATTGTCCTTGGGCCCTCCCACCCACCCTTATGTTGTATAAACAGGACATGCTCACTTTAACAAACCAATTATTTCAGCGACATGGTCTGCCACACAACTGTGGCTGAAATGACTGGTTTGTTTGGGCCCCCACCAAAAAGAAGCATTCAATCTCTCCTTGCACAAACTGGCTCTACAGAGGCAAGATGTCAACCTCATCCTCATCCTCCGATTCCTCACCCCTTTCACTGTGTACATCCTCCTCCTCACAGAGTATTAATTCGTCCCCACTGGAATCCACCATCACAGGTCCCTGTGTACTTTCTGGAGGCAATTGCTGGTAAAGGTCTTCCCGGAGGAATTTATAATTCATTTTGATGAACATCATCTTCTCCACATTTAGTGGAAGTAACCTCCTATGCCGATCGCTGACAAGGTAACTGACTGAACTAAACACTCTTTTGGAGTACACACTGGAGGGGGGGGGGGCAACTTAGGTAAAATAAAGCCAGTTTGTGCAAGGGCATCCAAATTGCCTCTTTTTCCTGCCAGTATACATACGGACTGTCTGACATGCCTACTTTGATGCTGTCACTCATATAATCCTCCACCATTTTTTAAATGGTGACAGAATCATATACAGTGACAGTAGACATGTCAGTAATTGTTGGCAGGTCCTTCAGTCCAGACCAGATGTTAGCTTTTGCTCCTGACTGCCCTGCATCACCGCCAGCAGGTGGGCTAGGAAATCTTATCCTTTTCCTTGCAGCCCCAGTGGCAGGAGAAATTGAAGGATGAGCTGTTGACTGGTCACGTTCCGCTTGAGTTGACAATTTACTCACCAGCAGGTCTTTGCACCTCTGCACACTTGTGTCTGCCGGAAAGAGAGATACAACGTAGGCTTTAAACCTAGGATCAAGCACGGTGGCCAAAGTTTAGTGCTCTGATTTCAACAGATTGACCACCCTTGAATCCTGGCAAAGCAAATGAAGGGCTCCATCCACAAGTCCCACTTACTTTGCGGAATCGCTCTGTATTAGCTCCTCCTTCAATTTCTCTAGCTGCTTCTGCAAAAGCCTGATGAGGGGAATGACCTGACTCAAGCTGGCAGTGTCTGAACTGACTTCATGTATGGCAAGTTCGAAGGGTTGGAGAACCTTGCACAAGATGGAAATCATTCTCCACTGCGCTTGAGTCAGGTGCATTACCCCTCCTTTGCCTATATCGTAGGTGGATGTATAGGCTTGAATGGCCTTTTGCTGCTGCTCTATTCTCTGAAGCATATAGAGTGTTGCATTCCACCTCATTACCACCTCTTACTTCAGTTGATGCAGGGCAGGTTCAGGCGTGTTTGCTGTCGCTCTAGTCTTCGGCACGCGGTAGCTGAATGCCAAAGGTGGCCCGCAATTTTTCGGGCCACCGACAGCATCTCCTGCACACCCCTGTCATTTTTTAAAAAAAATGTGGACCACCAAATGAATTGTATGTGCAAAACATGGGACGTGCTGGAATTTGCCCAGATGTAATGCATGCACAATATTGGTGGCGTTGTCACAAATCCCCTGGAGAGTCCAATTGGGGTAAGCCATTCTGCAATGATGTTCCTCAGTTTCCATAAGAGGTTGTCAGCTGTGTGCCTCTTACGGAAAGCGGTGAAACATAGCGTAGCCTGCCTAGGAACGAGATGGCATTTGTGAGATGCTGCTACTGATGCCGCTGCTGATGTTGCTGCGGGAGGCCATACATCTACCCAGTGGGCTGTTACAGTCATATAGTCCTTAGTCCTCCCTGTTCCTCTTGTCCACATGTCTGTGGTTAAGTGGGCACTGGATACAACCGCATTTTGTAGGACACTGGTGACTCTTTTTCTGATGTCTGTGTACATTCTCGGTATCGCCTGCCTAGAGAAGTGGAATCTAGATGGGATTTGATACCAGGGACACAGTACCTCAAACAATTCTCTAAGTCCCACTGAACTAATGGTGAATACCTGACACACGTCTAACACCACTGTCAAGGCCTCAGTTATCTGCTTAAAATAAAAAAATAAATATATGTAAGTAGAAAGGAACATTATATTAATGTTCCTTTCTACTTACATATATTTATTTTTTTATTTTTTTGTTGATTACACCCTAAAGAACACACCTGAAGAAGTCGCTATAAGACGAAACGCATTGGATAAAAACTTTTTATTGTTATTTTAAAAAGTTGAAACAAACAATTGTATTTTTAATGTAAAAGAAATGTAAATTATCATTTCCTTTTTATGCAAATGTGAATTTGAATTACATTGTATTAATAATAAAAAGATTATGTGTTTTAAATATGGGTGTCTATATGTGTAAAGTCATCCTCTCTTTATAAATATTTGGTAAAAATATTTCAATTAGATTATTTCAATCATTAAGAAAGAGCGCTCCACAGATATATTTATATATATGTATATGTATATATATATATATATATATATATATACAAAGCACGATGTATCCTGCACTCACATCTCATAATATTAGCAATAATGGGGTGCTCCTAGTGGAAATCTCCCTGGCAGGGTGAGACCACAATACATAGAAAACAATCCAACAATGTGGAGATGCACTCATCCAATTACACGACTTCAGACAGCTTCAATTTTTCACAGTGGTTTTATTGTAGTCGATATCAGGCTTATTTCGGTCGACGTTTCGATCCTCTGCTTAGGATCTTTATCAAGACAAGCTTCAATATACAATAGTTTGAAAGCATCACATATATAATCGAAATTAATAAATTAGTGGTATCCAGACAATAACGAGGCTGTAGAGTTCATGAGTCAACAGTCAGACGACAGTATCAAAAAGTTACCTATGGCTGTGTGGCTGTTTAAGTTTGGAGGGAATTTTGAACCCCTGTGTTACTACTACGGTTGTCTGGGTTGCTCCATGATTGAGAAATAGGTCACTTTTTGATACTGTCGTCTGACTGTTGACTCATGAACTCTACAGCCTCGTTATTGTCTGGATATCACTAATTGATTAATTTCGATTATATATGTGATGCTTTCAAACTATTGTATATTGAAGCTTGTCTTGATAAAGATCCTAAGCAGAGGATCGAAACGTCGACCGAAATAAGCCTGATATCGACTACAATAAAACCACTGTGAAAAATTGAAGCTGTCTGAAGTCGTGTAATTGGATGAGTGCACCTCCACATTGTTGGATTGTTTTCTATATATATATATATATATATAAAATATTGTAATGCCCGGCACTCACGATATAGTGTGACAAGTCCGGGTGCCCTCCGCAGCAAACAGTAATTCACAATAAGAAGAGAAGTAGCAGCGGCACTCCGTTGAAGTAAATGAACAAACGTGTATTCAAATCAAAAACAACATCACAATGGTCACATAAAGAACCAATGTTTCGGGGTCCTGAGACCCCTTTGTCAAGGCGTGATTTGAATACACGTTTGTTCATTTACTTCAACGGAGTGCCGCTGCTACTTCTCTTCTTATTGTATATATATATATATATATATATATATATTTACAGCAGGCTCATTGATCTCCCAGGGCTACCCAATTAGCACAAAGTCAGCCAGATACTGGCACTTATCGTGGATTATTTTTTGGGGACCAGTTTTTGAGATCACGACAGCAAAAACACATACATGAACTTATCACAGATCCTATGTGTTTTTGCCTGAAAACATGTAATTTTTTTGAACAGGAAAAATGGGCGTTAACTGGATTGCCTGGAAAATAAAAAGCTGTAAAGTCCAGTTTTACCATGCAAAAAAATTATCTGGGCTAATTGAATTCCTCCCTTAAGAGTTTATAAAGTTACTTTAAGAGCCAGCTGCAATTGCAATAAAACACTGTGTGGACCAATCTGTGTAAGTGTAATTTGTAATACAGACAGAAGCTATTTTGGTAGTTTAAATAACTTTAGCCACTTATACATTTTCATCTGCTGACCACTCTGTAGGGAGGAATCTGGCTATACTGGATGTTTTTTGACTGATACATACATGAGATAAACACAGGAAACATTTTTATTAAAATACAGTGTTTTCCAGAGTTACAGGTCAGATCTGTGGACCACTCTGCGAGGATGCGGCAGTACTGAGTCATATATGGAAACATAACAAACACTGATTTCCAGGGGCTGGCTGGCACATTTTAGCCTGGGGGGAAAGAACAGAATGCTAGACTTGAGCAGCGGCTCATTCTTAAAACAGGATTTCGGCACTTGCCGGTAAATCCATTTCTCTGATTCCACATGGAACACTGGAGGCTTATGACAGTGGAGTATAGACTGGTGGGTGTAGTATTGTATGCCGGCGGCCGGGCTCCCGGTGACCAGCATACCGGCACCGGAATCCTGACCTCCGGCATACCGACAGCGTGGCAAGCGCAAATGAGCCCCTTGCAGGCACGGTGGCGCGCTTCGCATGCCACGCTATTTATTCTCCCTCCAGGGGGGTCGTGGACCCCCAAGAGGGAGATAAAGTGTCGGTATGCCGGCTGTCGGGATTCCGGCGCCGGTATACTGTGCGCCGGGATCCCGACAGCCAGCAAACTGAAGACCACCCTAGACTGGTGAATAAGTGGAGCCGGCACTTTAAATTTATAATTGTGACTGGCTCCTCCACCTCTATGAGAGATGGAGAGTACTGAGCTTAAGAGGAGGAGGTTAAACATATGAAATAGAATATAAAAATGTTTTAACAATCTGCACAACAGATGCAATCACAACAAAACAGCAAACATACAATGGCAGGAAAACATAGCGCAGGGAAGGCTTCCAGTGTCCCTTGTAGAATCAGAGAAATGGATTTAACTACCAAAATCCTGTTTTCTCCTTCATCCACTAGGGGTCACTGGGGGCTTATGACAGTGGGGACATTCCAGAGCACCCTTCACGGGTGGGAGAGTGCTGAAACACCTGCAACACAGAGTGGCAAAATTTATATTCATGGGCTACTAAGGTATCAAATCGGTAACATCTGACAAAAGTATTTTGTTTAGCCCAGGTAGCTGCACAACACAGTTGCGTGGCTGAAACCCCTCGGGCAATCGCCCATGAGGGTCCCACCAAACATGTGGAGTGTGCAGAAATGGATGCCTATAGAGTTCGAGAAGAAGCCAGATAGGCTTGTTGGATCATGAGGTGAATCCAGCGAGCCAATGTCTGCTTTGACACAGGGCAGCCTGGCTTAGCTTGATCATAGATGATGAAGAGAGCATCTGATTTCCTCAGTTGAGCAGTCCTGCTCACATATATGCACAAGGCGCTTACCACATCCAAAGAGTGAGAGGATGGAGAGTCCTCTGAAAAAACAGGTACCACAATAGGCTGGTTAATGTGGAAAGAAGAAACCACTTTGGGCAGAAAATCCTACTTTGTTTGGAGTTCCACTCTATCCTCATGGAAGACTAAATAAGGAGAGCATCATGATAAGGCTTCCAATTCCAAAACCTATTTAGCCAAAGCCAAAGGCAGAAGGACCACCATCTTATAGGAGAGAAACTTTAAGTCAGCCATTGCCAAAGGCTCAAAAAAGGATGACTGGAGGAAAGAAAGTACCAGGTTTAGATTCTACGGTACAGTGGGAGGAACAAAGGGAGTCTGAAGCCTAACCATGCCTGGAGAAAAATCTGCACTTCCTGATTTAAGCCAGGCATCACTGGAAAAAAAATGGAGAGAGCAAAGATCTGCACTTTTAAAGACTCTAGCCTTAATCCAGCCAAGAACCCTGCCTAAATAAAAAGCAGGAGTCGGGACAATGAATGAGTCAGATGAAATGCATTAGGTGAAGGGGTATAATATACCAACACTAAAGGGAAGCCACTGTCAAGAGTTTACACCCTGATGGGGTGGGACAGGTGGTGTGTTGTACCACTTATCCTCAGTGTGTTTATACTATCTCCTCAAAGTAATTTTATGTAAGCACAATTTTGTATATTTTTAAACACAATTTTTAATAAAATTATGAATTTCTTACATACATGCTGCTTGGTCTATGGCCCTTTGTTGGTTATCTATGGTATGAGGGTCTAATTACAGGAACAAAAGAAATGTAATACTTAGGATGTAGAATTTATAAGACAAACATACAGTACTCTGAGTAGAATATCTGCTTCTCTTTTCTGAATTACACAAATATGTACTGATATTTCTGTAAATCTTCATATAGCCAATCAAAGGTGGACAGACTTTTATCTAATCTTTTAACATAAAAGCTCATTAATGAAAGTGCACAACTTGCATCTCCAACAAAGGGCCTAATTCAGAGTTGATCGCAGCAGCAAATTTGTTAGCAGTTGGGCAAAACCATGTGCACTGCAGGGCGGGCAGATATAACATGTGCAGAGAGAGTTAAGGGGGCTACTCACGGAGTGATATTCTAAGCAATCTGACTAGATTGCTTAGAATTTGAGCATTATCGCTCCGTGTGTACCCCCTACAGCGATAGCAATGCACAGCCCCACGCATCGCTATCGCTGGTGCTAGATTGGCCTGCATGCAGGACAATCTAGCGGGTCGCTCACTTCACCCGCTGGGTGAAATGAGCGGCCCCCCCTGTCTTCCCCCGCATGCTCAGCACAGATCGCGCTGTGCTGAGTGGCGGGAGAGATGTGTGCTGAGCGGTTCGCTCAGCACACATCTCTCCCACATCGGCCCGTCTATATGGGCCTTTAGATTTGGGTGGGGTGTGTTCAAACTGAAATCTAAATTGCAGTGTAAAAATAAAGCAGCCAGTATTTACCCTGCACAGAAACAAAATAACCCACCCAAATCTAACTCTCTCTGCATATGTTATATCTGCCCCCCCCCCCCCTGCAGTGCACATGGTTTTGCCCAACTGCTAACAAATTTGCTGCTGCGATCAACTCAGAATTACCCCCAATATACAGCAATGAGCTCTTTAATAAAGCCTCATTGCTGCAAAATATGTCAGAGGAATGAGGATTATTAGCATGCTGCTTTTTTCTGCAAGCCTTGTTCATTATGAAATCATCAGCATTGGCGCCTCTTACATTTACTTCCATATGAGACAGAGGCATAACGGCAGTGGAGGACTACAATCCACGTTGCCGCCTGCATATGCACTGGACTTGGATATCAGTATGCAGCTGGAGCTTCTGGTAATAAAGCATCCATCACTCATTTAGCAGTTTGAGACTGTGCATAATGTAGCACACTTTGGAACTTGTGTTTCCTTACTTACTTCACAAGTGATTTGTTCATTTAACTCTTTATTGGAATCCTGAGGACATTTATTGGCTTCTAGAATGCAAAACAGTTTTGGCAGCTTGCTATATCATTAAAGTGGTAAACCCTATTAACTACCTCAACTGAGATTTTCTTATGTGAGTATATATTTATATTGATTATTGCAGATTTTATATTTTTACATGTATGGCACATATTAATGAAATTGTTTAACTTCTAAATAGCATGTTTTGGCATTATAAATCAATGTGGCATTTTTTATGAGTGCAGTTCCTTATACATTCTTTTACACTTGAAGAAATGGCGTTCTGAAATGTGTGCATAATTGGCCATTGGTTGGAATTTCCTTATAGCACTACTATCGCATATTTCTTGAGAAGTTGGCTTCTAAAAGCGGCAGTGGCATTTTAACAGAGGAGGGAGCCACTGTGCAGAATCCGGGTGTGCCCAGTCTTCTGCACGGTGCAGTAGTCTCTAGCATCGTGACAGAGTCTACTCCGTATCCGCAGGTCTCTGGAAACATGGGGCCCGCCATGTTCCGGACACCAAATTCACTACTGTACATGCGTGGTGGCCATTTTGGAGCAGATTTTCACAGTGGCTGCAGCACCCGACGTGGGACTCCGGAGAGGTAAGTATTAAAATATGGGTGCAATGTATGTGGTGTGGGCCCCCTTAGACCAGAGGCCCGTGTACACCGCACACATTGCACCCATTATAAAAACGCCAATGGATAGCGGGATATAGGAGAGTTGAAAGCAGCTCCATAACTGTTATGGATATTCTTTTTTCCTTTTTTCTTATAGAGCAATGTTTAACTTGTTTGTTTTTTTATTTCCCCAGAAAATTATATAAACTCTTTTTTTTTTTTTTTTTTATAAATCCACTGCTGTTGTATGAATATGATATTATAAGAGCACAGCAAGGCCCTTAAATTAAGGCTGGCTCAAGAATGGTACCTGTTACTAAGCTAGACAGGCATATAGGGCCTGATTCGGATTTGAAAGCATGGGAGTAAAAGCATGTAAGTTTGTATCTGGAATAAACCATTTTGCAAAGCAAGGGAAGGAAATACATTTATATTTTTCTGTGCAGGGTAAATACTGGCTGCTTTTGTATGTAGCCTTCAAAGGTTAAGACAGTTTTATTTTTACGCAGCAATTTAGATTTCAGTTTTGATACACCCCTCTCAAATATAATCTTTCTGCACATATTTCATCTGCCCCACCTGCAGTGTAGCATGGTTTTGCCCAGTTGCTTGCTTTTTTGGTTTGCTTCCACATCTGAATAACCCCCATAGTGCTAGATGAGAAGAATTTGAATAGATTTAAGTACAGTGAATGATACAGATGCAACATATATATAGATGAATTAAATTATAAATCCATGGGAGGATTTGAAATAAAAAATATGAATTCACAAGATTAAATTTGATTTATTGTGGCTTAATGTGCAGGACAACATAGGAACAGTTTTGAATAAACA
Source organism: Pseudophryne corroboree (assembly GCF_028390025.1). Classification (NCBI taxonomy): domain Eukaryota; kingdom Metazoa; phylum Chordata; class Amphibia; order Anura; family Myobatrachidae; genus Pseudophryne; species Pseudophryne corroboree. Next base: position 458,686,740 of record NC_086447.1, on the reverse strand, counting down.
CATTCTCTTACTTTTGAGAGAATATATTTGCCAACAATCATAACATAGTAATTGCTGTTTGCTGTAATAAAAACAGATCTGTTTAAATTGAGTACACAATAGAAAATAAAAAATGAATATGGAAATGCAATTTGTATCTCACTAGAATTGTAAAGGGGGTACTCACGGAGAGATCCGTGCTTAAAATCTAAGCAATCTGACTAGATTGCTTAGATTTTAAGCACAGATCACTCGTGTGTAGCCCCCTCAGTGATAGCGCTGCTAGATTGAGCCTGCATGCAGGCCAATCTAGCGGGTCGCTCATTTCACCCGCTGGGCCCCCGTCCTCCCCCCGCATCGCTCAGCACACATCGCGCTGTGCTGAGCGGCGGGAGAGATGTGTGCTGAGCGGTTCGCTCAGCACACATCTCTCCCGTGTATACCCCCCTTAATAAGGATGAAAATAACAGTATTCTATCCAACCAAAAATATATATAAGATAATAGGACAATTGATTTATAGTGATTTTTAATACCTGCTTCTGAATGTTTATAAAAATTTAAAATATCCACCTGGACAGCCAATAGTTTCAGGAATAAACAGCAAGCCAGAATCTACTTCCTGTCTGTCCTCCTTTATTCAAGATACTCAATCTGGATAAAAACACCAGGGTAGCTACTTGAGATGTGGAATCCTGGTACAACAGTAAAGGACATCAAATAGGGATACAAGGGGTGTTCAGAGCCCACCCCTAGAGGTATGCGAAGAGAGTCACATGGCCAGCCGTAGTAGAACAAGCAGGATCATGACATGAAGAGCCCATAGAATCATCAGATAGACCGAAAGTAGTGTCGGAAACCAGTAAGCATCTGTCACTATGACAACTACTTCATCTGGAGACCATTTCACCAAGGGGCCTTAACGACAAAATCTCTTAGAATAGCAATAGCATATCTATTATAAGTGCAGGGTGTGCAGTGCATTGGGGCCCATGGATACAGAGAGGGCCACACCAAACATCCTGCACCCGTATAATTATATTTACCGCTCTGGAGTTCCACGTGAGCCAGACAGAAATGATCAGGAAAATTGTGCCATTTTCTCATTTATTTGGGCATTCACAGTAGAGAAGTCTCTAGGAACATAGCGTTAGTGCCATGTTCTCAGAGACCTGCACATGCGCAGTACACTCTGGCACAAAGCCAGCGTCTACTGCGCATCTACTGCCAACCAGAGAGTAGGAGGACCGCACAGAGACTGCACATGGGCGCTCTCCTCCCTGTGTAATAGCATAATACAGATGTAGCCATGCTCATTGTTGCTGCTGCTGTGCCATACAGGCATCTTAGTCATGCCATACAAATAGCGCAGGTTTTCAAAGTAAGGTGTGATAAGGCGCAACACGATCTACAGCATGCAATACACAGCTTCCCCACTGGGTGACGATTGTTCTACTAATGAAAACGTTGTATAGTGCTGAATAGCAGCAGATGTATATGGCACTACAGAATACTGTACAATGTAGGAAGCCCTGACAAGCAGACCAGTGCACAGTAAATACAGTAGTTCTTTTTTAATACAGTAATAGTGCAGAGTAGACTACAAAATCACAAGAAACGACATGCCTTACAACTGAATGCTCACGTACTGTATAAAATGATCCATACATTATGTAGAAATGTGAACACATAAAAAGACTTGCTCAGCATCTCTGACACACAAAAAAAACAGTTCAGAGTTCTACACAGCTCTCTAAAAGAAAACAAATACAATTAGCAATAGATTTGAGACACACAGCACTATAAGAAAATTACAATAAGCGACATCACTATGTCACTGCAGGTGTCCGTTACCTGTCTCTGTGGCTCTCTTGGCATAGTGGTATTGTCGATGGTTACCCATGCCCAAGCTAGGGTTTGATTCCCAAAAAGGACAAGATGTTTTTTTTTTAAAAATTAGAATACTTTTCTGTTATCATTTTCATGCTGAATATACTATATGTTATAAATTTCAAGTCTCATTTTATTACATCCTTTCCAGGCTTGGCGCCACCCGCTCAGCAAAGGGATGCAAAGCAGGGAGGTGCCAGGCTGGAGAGGTGCTCTCTCTACTCTGCATCCCCACTGCTGTGCTGGTCCCCCTGCTGCGCCTGTCACACTGTGTAACAAGCTCTCTCCTTCTCAGTTTCCTTCATATCTCTCTTCCCTCCCCACTTCCACAGCTCACAGTGCTCTCCTCACACCTCACTGCCCCCACAGGTCACATTGCCCTGCTCACACCTTAGTGGTCCCCCAGCTCACTACCCCATCACAACTCACTGCCCTATCACATCAGTAGCAGCTTCAATCCTCTCCAGTCCTCCCCCACTTGACACAGCGGCATTGCTCCTTGGCAGGAAATGGGGTGGAGCTTCACGGCACTGAGGTGGCGGAGCTACACGTACCTGAGGCGGCGTAGCGACATGGACAGGCTGCTAGACTCAGAGAGGGACAGAAGGAACAGAAATATTCTGCTGCTTGAAGTTGAACTTGAAGTTGTGAGGTTCTGTGAGAGAAGAGGGAAAAGATGTTTGTGTTGAGTGCTGTATGTGTGTGACTGTTTGAGTCTAATTGTGTGTATGTGTTAATGGGGGAAGGGGGAGGGAGTAGTGTGACACAGAGCCTTCCCGCTCTCTCTGGTGAAATTCTTACCCTCCCCCTCCTGCTACTGCCCACCAGTCACCCAGCACCCCAACCCTACCAGAGAGAGAGAGAGACACAGATTGAAAGGAAGTGATTCGTGGGGGATCCTGCAGCTTATTAACATCCCTGTCTGGGACCTTAACGTGCGTACACACTGGCCAAAATATTGGCCAGTCTCTTGAACGGCTGATGTATCGTGGGTCCGTTGGCCAGTGTGTACGAGCAGTATGCCTGTGAACTTCGTCATTCACAGTCATATCGCATTGGCCCTGCTGCACAGCCGACGGCCAATATATCTTTAGATATATTGTCACGTCGGTGTGTGCGTAAGGGCGGTTAGCTGACCACCCATACACAAGCTGCAACAGCCGGCGGTGACTGACAGCTGCACTGGGCGGACGTGTGTAAATGCCTGCCCAGTTCATGACGTCAGTCCCCGACGGATCGGGCAATGTGTATGCACAGCACACTGCCCGATCCGGCTTTAGATATATCTGCAGATCAGTTGATCTGCAGATATATCTGTAGGTGTGTACCAAGCATAAAGATAAAATCCATGGCTGCCAGTCCTCATTTCACTGCTCAGGGCACTGAGAAAGCAGCACTTGATGCTGGATGCATGGAGGTTTACAATTGTATGTAGCCTCCTCCATATTTGGTACCATCCTGCTATAGAAAACACTCAGGCAATGTCTGTTCTATACCACCCTGGTTACCTCTGTAGTGATACTACCAGCCCTCCTCAGCCTGTCCCTGGTCATCCCATTCAGTGTGATGTAGTCAAGATGCCGCCTGTAGGGATCACAGCAGTCGAAATACAGACACCCTTCAGAATCCCCACACCGGAACTCCGAAAGTGACAGGAGACCAACACCTGAATCCCGGCAGGTGGCATCCCAACCATAAGTATACATGGCAGGTTAGGTTTAGGGATGGGAGAGGGGGGGTTAGCTTTAGGCACCAGGCAGGGCGGTTAGAGTTAGGCACCCCAGGGGAAGATTTGGGTCAGGCTGTGGGGAAGGGTAATTTAGGTTTAGGTTTGCAGCAGGGACGGGGAGTTAGGATTAGGTAACTCTGAGGGGTGGTTAGAGTTAGGCACTAAGGGGGTAGGTTAGGGTTCATGTGGGCACAGTGGTGCAAGTTCAGTCTAGATGCTTGGAGGTGAAATAGATGATGGTGTGCCCCCCTACACCCCCCATCCCCGTTCACACACATCCACATATGCAGAAAGCCACACACATATAGCCAAATATACATACAGTACACAGCCACACACACAATCATATACACAGACAGCCACATATGCCCACATACAGACACATATACAGTGCACAGTCACATACACACGGACAGCCAGATATAGTAAACACACATATACACCAGGGACGTATGGTGAGGTAAAAGGCTCAGGAGGCACTGGTTAGTACCAGAGCCAGATTTCCACACAATATATGAGGCTCTGCCTCACCTGGCTGCATGATGTCACAGCCTGTGTGTGTGTTTGTAGTGTGAGCAGTAGGGATGCAGTGTGTGTGTGGGGGGAGTACTGATGTGATAGAGGTGTGAGGAGACAACTGTGAGCTGTGGAAGTGGGGAGGGAAGAGAGATATGAAGGGAACTGACAAGGAGAGAGCTAAGAAAGGGGTAATAAGAACACTATGGAGTGGCAATCAGGGAGGTGAGAGTAAGAGACATTTTTTTGGGTTATTCTTAGATGCGGTGGCTAAAAATGTTGCTCCTAGGGGCGGCCTGACCCTTAAATCTGCCTCAGATGGTGGACATTATGTGTATAAGCGACACTACTACTGTGGGCATTATGTGTGTAAGCAGCACTACTACTGTGGGCATTATTTGTATAAGCGGCACTGCTACTGTGGGCATTATGTGTATAAGCGGCACTACTACTGGGTGCAGTATGTGTATAAGCGACACTACTACTGGGTGCAGTATGTGTATAAGCGGCACTACTACATGCAGGGTAATGTGAATAAGATAGTGCTACTTTGTGGTGTAATTTGAAATGGTACTATTGTGTGGCCACGCACCTTCCTTATGAGACCACACCACTTTTTTCAACGCGCGCTGTCCCTTTTTAAAATAAGGGAGGGCGCAAATTTATAGTTTGGTGGGGAATGCCAAACACCCTAGTACTGGCCCTGATCCTATCATCGATTTCTAGGGGTGTGCACCGGGCCATTTTTTGGGATTTTTGTTTTGGTTTTGGATTTGTATCTCCTTCATGTTTTGGATCTGTATTGGTTTTGCCAAAACTGCTCTTGCGGGTTTTGGTTTTGGAACTGTATTTTTTTGAAAAAAATCATAAAAACAGCTAAAATCACTTAATTTGGGGGTGTTTTTGTTCCTACAGTATTATTAACCTCAATAACATTAATTTCCACTCATTTCCAGTCTATTCTGAACACCTCACAGCTCACAATATTGTTTTCATCCAGTTTAGGTCAAAAGGTTGCGCTGAGGTAGCTGGATGACTAAGTTAAGTGACAGAAATGGGTGGCACAAACACGTGGCACATCTAGGAGTGGCACTGCAGTGGCAGACAGGTTATCAGTTTTATAAACTATGCAAAAAAAATGCTCCAAAGAGCACATAATGCAAAGAAAAGAGGTGCAAGATGGAATTGCTCAGTTTAACAAACCAATCATTTCAGCGACATGGACTGTCACTTGTGGTTGAAATTATTGGTTTGTTTGGGCTCTCACAAAACTAGCTGGCAATGGGCAGTGCACAAACTGGCTTTAGTACTTTAGATAGGAACTATGTTGTCATTAGCATCCGATTCCTTACCCCCATCAGTGTGTACATCCTCTTCTTCACAGACTATTAATTCGTCCCCACGGGTATCCACTATCACAGGTCCCGCTGTACTTTTTGGAGGTAATTGCTGGTAAAGGACTTCCTTGTGGAATTTGTAATTCATTTTGATTAACATCATGTTTTCCACATTTTAGGGAAGTAACTTCCTACGCCGATCGCTGACAAGGTTCCCGGCTGCGCTAAAAACTCTTTCTGAGTACACACTGGAGGGTGGGTAAGTTAAGTAAAACAAAGCCAGTTTGTGCAAGGGCCTCCAAATTGCTTCTTTTTCCTGCCAGTATTAAAACGGACTGTCTGACATGCCTATTTGGATGTTATCACTGAAATAGTCGTCAACCATTCTTTCAATGGTAACAGCATCATATGCAGTGACAGTAGACATGTCAGAAATTGTAGGCAGCTCCTTCAGTCTGGACCAGATGTCAAAACTTGCTCCTTACTGATCTGCATCACCGCCAGCGGGTCTCTTAGGATAATTGAGTTTTTTCCTCGCAGCCGCAGTTGGAGAAAATGAAGGAAGAGATATTACCGTGCAACGTTCCGCTTGAGCTGACAATTTTCTCACCAACAGCTCTTTGCATCTCTGCAGATTTGTGTCCATTGGAAAGAAAGACACAACATATGACTTAAACCTAGGATCAAGTACGGTCGCCAAAATATATGCTCTGATTTCAAGAGATTGACAACCCTTGAATCCTGGCAAAGTGAATGAAGGGCTTCATCCACAAGTCCGACATACTTAGAGGAATCACTTCAGCTCCTCCTTCACTTTCTCCAACCACTTTTGCAAAATCCTGATGAGGGGGATGACTTGACTCAAGCTGGCAGTGTCTGAACTAACTTCACATTTGGCTACTTCCAAGGGTTTGAGAACCTTGCACAACACGGAAATTATTCTCCACTGCGCTTTACTAAGGTGCATTCCCGTTCCTTTCCCTATGTCATAGGTGGATGTGTAGGCTTTTGCTGTTCCTCCATCCGCTGAAGCATATAAAGGGTAGAATTCCACCTTGTTACTACCTCTTGCTTCAGCTGATGGCAGTACAAATTCAAGAGTGTTTGCTGGCACTTCAGTCTTTGACATGCAATTTCTGAATGTCAGAAATGTCCACAATTTTTTTGGGCCCCCGACAGCATCTCCTGCATGCCACTATCATTGTTAAAAAAAATTCTGCAATACTAAATTAATTGTGTGAGCAAAACATGGGACATATTGGAATTAGTCCAGATGTATTACTTTCACAATATTGGTGGCATTGTCAGATATCACAATTCCCGAGGAGAGTCTAAGTGGGGTAAGCCATTGTGCAATGATTTCCCTCCATTTTTCTAAGAGGTTCCCAGCGGTGTGCCTCTTACTGAAAACGGTGGTACACAGAGTAGCCTGCCTCTGAATGAGTTGACATTTGTGAGATGCTGCTGCTGCTATTGGTGCTGCGGAAGGCAATACATCTACCCAGTGGGCTGTCACAGTCATATAGTGTTTAGTTTGCCCTGTTCCACTTGTCCACTTCAACGCATTTCTGAGGACACTAATGACACTTTTTTTTAAATATCCTTGTACAGGCTGGAAATTGCTTGTCTAGTGAAGTGGAATATAGACTGGATTTGGACCGGGGACACAGTACATCAATCAACTGTCTAAATCCCACTGACTAATGGCAGATACTGGATGCACGTCTAACACCAGCATAGTTGTTGTGGCCTTAGTAATCCGCTTTGTAACTGGGTGACTGCCGTCATATTTCATCTTACTTGCAAAGGATTGTTGAACAGTCAATTGATTTGTTAAACTACAAGTAGTCTTGCTGGTCCCCTTCTGGACTGAAGATCGACTCCCAACAGCAGCAGCAGCAGCAGCAGTAGTAGGCACAGCACTTAAGGATAATCCAGTGGAATTTGATACAGGACTACTTCCAATCCTGATTGAGGAGGAAATTGACAATGAGGGTGTTGGTGGTAGGGATTTTAGGCGCTTGGATCCAACATAGAAAAGGGAGCTAGGTGTCACTGGACTGGTTAAGTTCTTATATGAAGTTTCTGAATGTATCAACAACTTCTGATGTATGCGCTGCATAATCAGCCAGGGAGGAAGTTCCTGGCTGATTATGGTCCCTATCTTTACTTACAATGGCTTTACAAAGGCTGCAGATGGCTACGCAGTAATTGTCCATGTGTGTAGAGAAATAATTCCACACAGAAGAGGTGGATTTTTTCATCTTTTGCCCAGGTATGACAATGGACTTGTTTTTCATACCATGGGCAACAACTGTCTCTAACTGGAGACTTGTTTAAACAAACCACATCCCCGTCAACATTCTCTTTAGCACCAGCTACACCAATATCCTCCTCCTCCTGGTGTACTTCTACAGTGACATCCTCAATCTCAATGTCTGTACGTTAACTGGCGCTGCTCCTCCCAACCAGGGGCGTAGCCAGAACTTTGTGGGCCCCATAGCAACATTTTGAAGGGCCCCCAATCCCAATGCTTCTAGGAGACACAGAAGAGGTGGATTTTTTCATCTTTTGCCCAGGTATGACAATGGACTTGTTTTTCATACCATGGGCAACAACTGTCTCTAACTGGAGACTTGTTTAAACAAACCACATCCCCGTCAACATTCTCTTTAGCACCAGCTACACCAATATCCTCCTCCTCCTGGTGTACTTCTACAGTGACATCCTCAATCTCAATGTCTGTACGTTAACTGGCGCTGCTCCTCCCAACCAGGGGCGTAGCCAGAACTTTGTGGGCCCCATAGCAACATTTTGAAGGGCCCCCAATCCCAATGCTTCTAGGAGACACTTCTCTGCATCAGTTGTTAATTTTCTGCCCTATAATAGTGCCCTAGTTTATTTTCTGAACCATAGTAGAGCCTTATTTAATGTTATGCCCCACAGTAGTGCCCTAGTTTCTTATATGAATCGTAATAGTGCTTAAGTTCACCCTATGCCACATTTGAAAGCTGCCAGTACACATTATGCCGCACAGTACCCCCAATTCACATTATGATATATAATGCTCCCCGTGCCTCATTACAGTGCCCCAGTTCATATTATATAACATTAAAATGCCCTCCAGTTCATTTTATACCACACTACAATGAGCAGGTCCAGGGGCATACCTAGATATATTGCAGGCCCCAGGGAAAAAGTTTGAAAGGACCCCTACGTACCACTTAATGGTGAAAAATGTATATAACACATGTAACTGTGACAGCAAAGGTGGCCCCTCTCAGCTCTGGGTCCCAAAGCAGCTGCACTGCCTGCACCTATGATAGCTACGCCCTTGCTCCCAACACTTACAGAGGGCGTGCAAATGGTGGAAGGAGCCTCCTCTTCCTGTACTGTATTGGAAAGGTCATGTTTATACATTGCAACTGCATACACACTTGGACTCTCCTTGGGGATTGGTGATATTTCTGAATGCACAATTGGTCCTGTGCCTTAACAAGTTTTATTTTTTGAACTCTACTACAGGAAGGAGGGCTTCCATGATAACTATGAGATGCAGAATTACCAATCATAAACACAGGCCAAGGCCTTAGCCTTTCCTTGCCAATTCATGTAGTGAATGGCATATTGGCAATTTTACATTTCTTGTCAGCTAATTTTACTTTTTTTTCTTTTATTTATCACAGTAATAATAGGATTTTAATTACCTACCGGTAAATCCTTTTTTCGTAGTCTATAGAGGATACTGAGAATCCATTTAGTACCATGGGGTATAGACAGGTCCTCTAGGAGCCTTGGGCACTTTAAAAATCTGATAGTGTGCGCTGGCTCCTCCCTCTATGCCCCTCCTATCAGACCCAGTGCAGGAAACTGTGCCTGAGGAGACGGACATACTTTGAGAGAAGGATAGATAAGGAAAGTGGTGAGATTATGAACCAGCACACAGAACAATAGGAAAGCCATGCTAACCAAACTGGAAACATGAACAGCAACAGCTGAACAAACCAGAATACTTAACCAAGTAACAGTGCAGGAAGAATGAAGCACCGGACGGGCACCCAGTATCCTCTACAGACTACGAGAAAAGGATTTACCGGTAGAAAATTAAAATTCTATTTTCTATTACGAGGATACTGGGAATCCATTTAGTAACATGGGGAAGTACCAAAGCTCCCAAACCGGGTGGGAGAGTGCTGAGGTTCCTGCAGAACTGATTGACCAAACTGAAGGTCCCCAGAGGCCAAGGTATCGAAATTGTAAAACTTTGCAAACCTGACCAAATAGCTGCTCGGCAGAGCCGTAAAGCCGAGACACCCCGGGTAGCTGCTCAAGAAGAACCCACAGATCTAGTAGAGTGGGCTGGTACAGATTTTGGAACCGGCAATCCTGCCATGGAATAAGCATGCTGGATAGTGAACCTAATCAAGTGTGCAATAGACTGCTTTGAAGCAGGACACCCAATTTTATTGGGATCATAGAGAACAAACAGCGAGTCAGATATTCTGTGACGAGCTGTTCTCTTTACATACACCTTCAAAGCCCTCACAACATCCAAAGACTTTGAAGTAGCAAAGGTGTCCATCACAGCTGGAACCACAAAAGATGGTTGATGTGAAAAGTGGACACCACCTTAGGAAGAAATTGCTGACAAGTTCTGAGTTCAGCTCTTTCCTCATTGAAAATTAGGTAGGGACTCTTGTGAGACAATGCCCCTAGCTCCGACACACATCTTGCTGAGGCCAAGACCATCAGTATAACAGTCTTCCCTGTAAGGTACTTTTCATCAACCTCTTGTAACGATTCAGACCAGTCCGATTGGAGGAACTGCAGCACCAAATTGAGATCCCAAGGTGCCGTGAGAGGCACAAAGGGAGGTTGGATGTGCAGAACACCTTTCAAGAATGTCTGGACCTCAGGGAGAGAAGCCAATTGTTTCTGAAAGAAAATAGACAAAGCCAATACCTGGACTTTCAGAGAGCCTAGGCGTAGGCCCACATCCACTCCCGATTGCAGAAAAAGCAGGAAACGTCCCAGATGTAATTCCACCATGGAATATTGTGTGCTCTCACACCAAGAGACATACTTCTTCCATATATGGTGGTAATGTTTTGAAGTTACCCCCTTCCTCGCTTGGATCATAGTCGGGATGACCCTATCAACAATCCCACTTCTGGCTAGAATCATCTGTTCAACATCCATGCCATTAAATGTAGCCACGGTAAATCTTGATAGATGAACAGGCCCTGTTGCAGAAGATCCTCGTGAAGAGGTAGAGGCCATAGGTCTTCTATCAGGATCTCGAGAAGATCCACGTACCAGGCCCTTCGAGGCCAGTCCGTAGCAATGATGATTGCTTGAACCTTTTCCCTTTTAATTCTTTTTAGAATTCTTGGGATCAGAGGAAGTGGAAGAAACACGTACACCAGTTGGTAGACCCATGGAGTTGTCAGAGCATCTAACACCACTGCTTGTGGGTCTCTTGACCTGGAACAATACCGCTTGAGCTTCTTGTTGAGTCGAGAGGCCATCATGTCAATCTGTGGATATCCCCACCGATGTGTCAACCACCAGAACACCTCTTGATGAAGGACCCACTCCCCCGGGTGCAGGTCGTGTCTGCTGAGGAAGTCTGCTTCCCAGTTGTCTACTCTCAGAATGAAGACCACCAACAACGCCACAGTGTGTTTTTCCGTCCAGAGGATAATTCTTGACACATCTGACATTGCTACTCTGCTTTTCGTTCCATCCTGTCGGTTTATGTACGTTACAACCGTTACATTGTCTGACTGGACCTGAATGGTCTGATTGTGAAGTAGAGATGAGGCCTGCAGAACGGCATTGTAGATTACCCTGAGTTCCAAGATGTTTATTGGAAGGATGACTTCCCGACTTGACCATCTTCCTTGAAACTGCACGCCCTGGGTGACTGCTCCCCAACCTCTGAGGCTTGTGTCTGTGGTTAGCAGAATCCAATTCTGAATCCTGACCTCCGACCCTCGACGAGGTGAGAAATCTGTAGCCACCACAGAAGGGAGATTCTGGCTCTTGGCGACAGACAGATCCTCTGGTGCATGTGTAGATGCGATCCAGACCATTTGTCCAACAGATCCAGCTGGAAGGGCCTCGCATGAAACCTTCCATACTGAAGTGCCTCGTAAGAGGCCACCATTTTCCCCAGAAGGCGAATGCACAGATGCACCGAGATCCGGATTGGCTTCAGGACAGCCCGAACCATTGACTGGATTTCCATGGGTTTCTCCAAGGGAAGGAACACTCTCTGAGACTCTGTGTCTAGTATCATTCCCAGGAATGAGAGCCTTTGCGTCAGTTCCAGGTGACATTTTGGTAAATTCAGAATCCACCCGTGATCAAGGAGTAATCTGGTTGAGAGCTCAATGCTGTCCAACAACCGCTCCCTGGATGGTGCCTTTATCAGAAGATCATCCAGGTACAGAATTATGTTCACTTCTTGTTTGCGGATTAGAAACATCATCTCTGCCATCACCTTGGTGAACACTCTTGGTGCAGTGGAGAGAGCAAATGGCAGGGCCTGGAACTGGTAGTGGCAGTCCTGCAGTACAAACTGTAGATAAGCCTAATGAGGCGGCCAGATCGGAATGTGACGGTACGCATCCTTGATATCTAAAGATACTAGGAATTCTCCCTTCTCCAGACCTGAGATCACCGCTCTCAGAAACTCCATCTTGATTTTGAACACTCGCAAGTATGGGTTCATTGACTTGAGGTTTCAAAATCGTCCAGTTTCGGTCCTACAAACATGTTGGAATAATATCCCTTGTTTTGCAGATGAGGTGGAATTGGAACAATGACCTGAATCTGTACCAGTTTTTGAATGGCGTTCTGTAAGGTCATACTTGCTTCCTGTGAAACTGGTAAGCCTGATTTGAAGAATCTGTGAGGTGGAAGCTCCTGAAACTCCAGTCTGTAGCCCTGGGAAATAAGATCTATGACCCCGGGATCCTGCCAAGATGTTGTCCAGATGTGACTGAAAATTTTTAGTTGGGCTCCCACCTGCCAGTCTTCCAGGCATCACGGTCCACTGTCATGCTGTAGGCTTTGAGGAAGCAGAGCTTGAGCTCTGTTCCTGTGAACCAGCAGTTGCTGGTTTGCGTGGTTTACCTCTAGCGCCTCTGGTGGCTGTAGAAGAAACTCTGGTTTTGCCCTTAAACTTGGAAGTCCGAAAACACTGTAGATTAGGTCCTGAGAAGGCCTTCTTGGCTGGGGAGCTGCAGAAGGAAGATACGTGGACTTACCCACAGTAGTTTTGGAGATCCATTTGTCTAGTTCATCTCCAAATAAGGCCTCTCCTGTGAAAGGTAGGCTTTCCACACCTTTCCTGGAGTCCACGTCAGTAGTCCACAGGCGTATCCATAAACCTCTGCCATAGCAGTGGTGCATGCATTAAGCAACCCTATTTCTTTTATGACTTCCACCATAAAATCGCAGAGTCCTGTATATGTTGCAGGAGTAAAATAATCTCCCCTTAAGGCAAGGTACCTAACCACTCAATTAGGTTACCCAACCATTTGTCAATGGACTTAGTAATCCACCCACACGCTATAGTGGGTCTCTGTGCCACCCCAGCAGCTGTATACAAAGATTTGAGTGTATTTTCAATTCTACGATCACTAGGCACAGGCAGTCCAATTTTCCGTGACAGCTTGGATACTGATGCATCCACTGTTGGTGGATTTTCCCATTTTTTCCTATCCTCAGGAGGAAAAGGAAAAGGAAAAGATGATATCAACCTTTTAGGGATTTGAAATTTCCTATCAAGATTAACCCACGGTTCTTCAAACAGGGTATTTAGGGGGTCATCCAAGTTGATTGAACATAGCAACTTTTTGCTGCTCGTGCGAGCAACCTGTTGCCACCTATGGGGGAGTGTATTATAGAATAGCAGGGCTGCGAACACTTGTGCAGCCCTGCTATGCTAAAAAAAGTTTCAAGTAAAACAAGACCAGGGCTGCAGTTACTCACCAAGTGTGACAGATCCAGTGATGAAGGTCCCGGTCCTGACATCCGCCCTCCAAACGCCTCGACATGCCTGCGTTGGACTCACCACGCCTGATAAATGGTGAGTATCCGCCCTCTAACGCCTCCTGCCTGTACATCTTCTTGCGATAGCCGCTGTGATCACATTTCTCGCTGTCGGCGGCGTTGCCCGGTGAGCATAAATTGATCTATTCCAACTTCTGTGAATCAATGTATTTTTTTTATACATATAATATTGTTTTTCTATATGAATATGAGCTTACTAAAGTGAGGATTTATACAATTGTGATCTTTATACATTCATGTAGATATGTGTATGTTTTACTTTGGTTTCCATGGCAACATAACACATATGCTCTATTTCAGTTTCCATGACATTATAACCTGCTGAAGTTTGGTTTTAAACTGATGTTCTTAACTCTGGATACTGGTTTTATGGGCTAACTGCAAAGCGCAGCACTCCACGTCAGTATGGAATGCAGCGCCATATTTGAATAATGGGGAAATGTCACCCAACATGAAATAAACAAATAGTTTTAGGTGGCTTCCACTGGGATGTTCTGTGGAACACAGCCTTCTGCGTTCCTGTGGAGTGCAGCATCATTTCCGAGGGCATATTGATAGACCTAGCCTTAATCACGTGATCGGAGATGGTCACATGATCGGAACTCCAGATGAATCAATGGTTTATGCATCCTGATAAGCCTAGCCCTGATCGGAGATGGTCACATGACTGGAAATGTTACAAAATTAAATAACTGACTCTACATTATTCATAATGAATAAAACCTTGTTTTTGATGTTTGATATGATTATTGGGTAGGTGTACCAATGGGAATGCCTTCTGTATAAGATTTTTATTGTTTCTTTGTGACTTTTTTTAATTGACTTGTAAGTGTATCAGGTGTTTCTACTCTCACTCTAACTAAGAGGGTATATAAACCGACAAGGGCAGCATGTGGCATATGCTCCTGAGGAAGCTGGCAGCCATTAGACCAGCGAAATGCATGACCACCACCACTGCATCCACTTGTGCTTGTCCCTGGCAATAATTGGACTCATGCTTCCATTGGACCTTTACAAGTGTTACAACATTGGGACCCGGATCACTCCCCTACTGCTATTTGGATCGCCAACTGAAATTGAGATTCTTTTGGGGACTGTACCTGAAAGACCGGGTAGTACCAACACTTAAAATGAACTAGAGGATATTCTGAGGAATGAGCCCTAGCCAGAAGTTGTGCACAATTTATAATTGAATGAGATATAAGTGGTCATTCTCTTTGATACATAATCCAGTCGAGATAGAGAGTTGTGATACCTCTCATTTTTTAATGAATGTGTAATAAACAATTTTATACTTTTTTTAAAATTGTTTTATTGTCCCTTGATTGGAATCACAGCCGGCGCCAGTATATTTCTATACTTCTTGTGCTTACATATTCAAGGGGTTTGACCTCCCCTATACAGACTGCCATTGACTGCGCACTCACAAATCTTTTCTTTGTATTAGCAACTCTGAATTAGGCCCAAAGTGTGGTACAGCAAAAGTGTTGCATAAGTGAGTCAGAAATATATATAATTACACACAGCGGCTATCCTTCACCGACAGCAACACAAATGAGTCAGAAATATATATAATAATTACACACTGCGGTTGACTTGCCTGACAGCATTGCACAATACGTGTATCAGTAGGAAATAATAGTCACAGTACTTATGAAAATAAAAATTGTACAGTACACTGGGGTACAGCACAAACAAACAAAATATATTTTTTTATAATTATAATTTTAGGCTTTTTGTTTTTAGCTTTTATTTATTTTTTAACACTGGAGCAGAGCCCCTGGATGGACGGACAGATCACCCCTTAATAGAAACAGAAGAGACCACCACACACAAATGCACACAATACTTAATATGAACATTCATAATCCTTCAATTTAGAGGATTCTCATTATTTTCTTTGAAGTTCTTTTTCTTCTTGCCACATCAAATGAGAACATGAACATCATAGTGTAGTATTGTTAGATCCTTGTTTAGCATTTTAAATGACAAGTTACTGACTCCTACCAAAGTATATGGTCTACCCCAGCTTTGGCAGACAAACTGTGCTCAAGGGGTGGATATCAACCGTGTTATGCTGATGACTCACTGTCACACCTTTGTCCTTAAATGCTCCGGTTATATGCAAATTAGAAAATAAACTTGCCATAGTGCAAAAACGTACAAACAATGTATTAACACACATATAAAACATGCATACCGGCAAGTATTGTTTACTATTGCAGGTAGACACAAAAGCATAAACAAGTTGTAAAATACAGGTAGCTGAAACTCAACTCCTACCAGATGTTATTGTCCACTAAAACAAGTAGGCAAAAAAACAGCACAGATTCTAGAAGATTACTGGCTCCCCTGGATACCATCCATCTGGTCCTTAGGTAAGTGTTCGACCTTCTGTAACACTTTCCTCACCGACGCATTTTGATACCACCATATCTTTCTCAAGTAGGACTATTATTATCCATACAGATAGCAAGGCTTAGCTTTATATGGAAATCCCCGTATTGAGTGAATAACAGAGCTATTACATGGGTGCTGGCTCCGTGTGATGATTGGAGGACAGCATCACGTGGTCCCTTGGAATAGGTTACTATTGGCTGATGGCGGCATGTGACTGGAGAAGCGCTAACGCTTGAAAATAGGATGGCGGCTCCACATGACTTGAAAAGATGATATTGATTGGAATACTATATCGTGTTAAATTCCCAGCTTTGGGAAGCAATTGTGTTCATCCCTGAATTTAGCTGTCATACTGCAGTAAAACACGCTTGTAGGAACAGCATGTCCACGTATTTTAGCTACTTAATGTTATATAATACAAAGATACTTTTATTGTGTTATGTGACTGTCAGTCTTCATAGAAAGGCATTAGTGTAACGCTCTGAAAAGGCACACAGGATATTAACAGGATTTGTAGCATGAATTAGAATAGTCATGGAGATAACTTAATAATATGCTACATCCTGCCAATCAGATACTGTACCTGGTACCGTATTTTTACTGAGCGCGTTCATTGATCAATAAAGATTATTAATAGAAGTATCATGAACTCCAGGGACTGAGAACTACAAGATGTGTTAAAACTCACATTAACTTTATCACAAGACCCAGACTTCCAGACCCACCCACATAACCTTCAGTGCTTCCCTATCTAATTACATCCTCTCTGTACAGTACACATAACAGCACATATCTTGTCATTCTTTACTTTCACACCCTCCTGACCCTTGGCCAACATTGCTGGGTGATCATATCATACAACCCATTAAGAACCTAGCAATCTGGTGGACCATTATGCAATAGATAGCATCTATCCTTGTGTATCAATGCCTATTTCCCTATAGATTGTAAGCTTGCGAGCAGGTCCTCCCTACCTCTATGTCTGTTTTTACCCAGTTTTGTTCTATTACTGTTGTTCTAATTGTAAAGGGCAACGGAATATGCTGCGTTATATAAGAAACTGTTAATAAATAAAATAAATAAAAATCAAAGTACACATCATAGCAGCTTTATTTACACAAATAGTGTTGATTGAAATACATTGCGGCCAGTTTTCTGATAACTCACATGAACAGCTGCTTTGGATACAAATAATATTAGAGTAAGCACATTATTACAAATGTATCCAAGACATCTTAAAAGCTGTAGTATAACTGTACAGTATAATGGGATCATGATGTAAAACGCAGGGGATGATTTTATAACAAAAGCAGCAATACTCCTTAAATGCGCTATATTATTGTAATAGGTTCCATACCCACAACAGCGGGAAGGTGATTTTTGAAATTTCATATGAGCTTAATGTAATCCCTGAATGGGTAACCTTTAGACTGACAGGTTAATAATAAGATAGAATATGGTATGTTTATTTCTGAACAATTTACTGAATGTAGAAGACATATTGATTTAATAACAATCTCACTGACACCCAAGAAAGGATGTATATACATTTAAGATGTTTTTGTTCATAGAATACATCATTTATATCCAGTCATGATGACTGTTATGGACTCTCCATGTGTCTGAACCACAATAACCTCCACTTGTAGCCTACTAATATTGAGTATTCCTCTAGGGAAATAATTAGCAAGTAGGAGGTTGACGTTAATAAATACATATTTGGAAATCGTTTCCAGTGTGATACAAGAATTATTTGGAGATTGCAATACTGTATGCTCAGAAATATAAATCATTTTTTTCTATACCTGTGGTGGTCTCCCAATTGGAATCAAGGCCCATAGTCACAACAACTTGTGCTCTTAGCCTCTAAATAATATGGAGCATTCCTTTGAGGTTATATATTAGAGAACGGTAGTTTGGTGACATCATTATATATATGGGATATACCTAGGACCATCTCTTATACAGGTTTATTACATTCAGGGTGTCTACTGTAATGATCATAAGGTACGGATGTATTTTACGACCACATAATCCGTAATATTATATCACATATAGTGATCTAATAATTGTGAACATATCAATAACATAACATACCAAATAAATAACACGTGGATGCATTTTTAAATCTCTAATTTACCATCTTTATTTTTTCTTTATTCACATGTATGTTAAGTTTGTGATTTTAACTTGTATGTTTCACTGTAGTCTAGGATCAACAAGAGAGTCACAATCACATTATTTTAAATAAAAGAACAATAAAAGTTATGTTTTAAATATAAATAATTCATTAATTCTCCCTGTGTGTCAACAATACAGATTCTCCTTTTTTCTCCCAACTTGTTACAAGTAAAATAATAACATGAATTTATTAACAGAATAAAATAAGTAATTAGTATTAGTATCAGCAAGTTCACAAGATAGACATGCTATGTGTTGTCAGCCCCCCTTGTGGAATCTGGCTCACACAATTAGTGTTCCATAATGATGGGATAAACATATGAGCTTGCCGGCAAAGTCACAATTCCCAAAGGTTGATCAGTCCTCCTTGGTAAGTATGGAATGTGGGATACAATATGTAATAAAATGCTTACACCAGAGTTATGAATTGCCAGTGGCTGGAATCCCAATATATTGGATATATCACCCATCTCGACCTCCCCGCTCTGCACAAGATCTGCATTTCTCATCCACTTATTATGATTATAGGAGAGTTGAGTCCACTCTGTGGAATCCCCTCCCAAACACAATTAGACTCTACTTTAGTCTTCAAACCTTTGAGCGTTCA
The DNA here is from genome assembly GCF_028390025.1 of Pseudophryne corroboree. Classification (NCBI taxonomy): domain Eukaryota; kingdom Metazoa; phylum Chordata; class Amphibia; order Anura; family Myobatrachidae; genus Pseudophryne; species Pseudophryne corroboree. The sequence goes on along the minus strand of NC_086447.1, from coordinate 458,668,020 downwards.
CTGAATACTCACCTCTTCAGGCAAGCTTATCAAATTACTGAACTGCTTCATAAACTGTCCTACTCAAGTACATCCCCACTATTCAGTCCACATATAACATCACATATATTGCCTTTATTTACTTCATATCATTTTGACCCATGGCCAACATTGTGGTGTGGTTATATCATACAGTCATTTGCAATCTTGCTGGACCATTGCAATAGATAGCATCTGTCCTTGTATATCAATGCCTATTCTCCCTACAGGTTGTAAGCGAGCAGGACCTTCCTTCCCAACTCTATGTCTTTCTGTTATTACCAATTTTTTTCTATCACTTCTTCCAATTGTAAAGCGCAACGGAAAATGCTGTGCCATACAAGAAAGTGTTTATAAATAAATAATAATAAATAATGTCCCACCTTACAGAGGTAACACTCTGATTGAGTGGCCTCACCTGGTAAGTATGATCTGTTGCTTTGGTTATGTGGCAGGTAGCCTATATCGTTAGCAGTGGGATAGTAGGCAATCCTTATATACTGTAGTTCCGACTAGTTATGTGCTTGATGGATCAGTCATGGTCAGAGAGGAAGGTCACAGAGTGTATCCCACTGACTAGCTTTTGTTAATGCCACTAGGTTTACCAGCGTTAATGGAAGACAGTCAGCGGGACACACTTAAATAAACTTTTTTAGTCTATAAAATGATTTTCTAATCTGATGAAGAAACTTTGATCTCTCAATTACAATTGGGCGTCATTCCGAGTTGATCGCTAGCTGCATGTGTTCGCTGCGCAGCGATCAGGCAAAAAAAAGGCACTTCTACGCATGCGTATGTGGCGCAATGTGCACGCGCATCGTACTATTGCAACGAATGATGTAGTTTCACACAAGGCCTAGTGAAGGTTTTCAGTCGCACTGCTGGCCACAGAGTGATTGACAGGAAGAGGGCGTTTCTGGTTGTCAACTGACCGTTTTCAGGGAGTGTTTTAAAAAAACGCAGGCGTGCTAGGAAAAATGCAGGTGTGGCTGGGCGAACGCTGGGCGGGTTTGTGACATCAAATCAGGAACTGAATAGTCTGAAGTGATCGCAAGCGCTGAGTAGGTCTGAAGCTACTCTGAAACTGCACACAATTATTTTGTAGTCGCTCTGCGATTCTTTCGTTCGCACTTCTGCTAAGCTAAAATACACTCCCAGTGGGAGGCGGCATAGCGTTTGCATGGCAGCAAAAAACTGCTAGCGAGCGAACAACTCGGAATGGCCACCATTGTTCCTATATTCTCTGCAATTTAATAAACTTGCAAGTGGTTGATTAATTACCAATCCATGTGTATTCTCTTTTTGTTTGATGTCTTATTGACAATAAACAAATATTGTAAGAGTAGTTTTTAGGACAAATATGTAGAAGTTGTACTTAATTAAGAAAGTAATAGCAGGTGGGATTTTGATGTGATTTTTTTACTCTTACCAACATATGCACCCCCTCTGGATGTACAGTTCTGCAAGTAGTCACTTCTCAAAGCTACATTTTTTAGCACGCGAAATAGGTATTTTAGGGGGTAAGATAGTGTGTTTTTCATTGCTTTGTATACTCTGATGCTGCTAAAAATTGCCTTTCAGTTGATTCTGGTATATGGAGATCCAGAGATGGCTAGCAATTGGCAAGAATAATTCAGAAGACAACCCAGGTTATCTCACCATCACAATTATTTAACTGTCTTAAAATCATTTCAATATTTGTTGAAACTAATATATTTCTAAAACAACAAAAAAAAGTTATGGAAAGCTAGGAATTTGAGGTTTTCTTTTATTGCAAGTGCATTAGAGCCATATTGCCCATTAATAATAAATGGATAGTTATAGCAAATACTATATAAGAAAAGACCCTATGCTTCTTTTGACAAATCACAATGAACACTGCAATCTTTGAGCTATATTTCCGAACTACAAATTTCACCCAAAAAGAAATGTAGACTTTTTCAAAGCCTAAAGATGTATCATTTTAATGTTCCTTTGAATAGCTTGAAAACGTCTGTAATGCATGAATTTCTGCAGCTATTTTTCATGTAACTTCTAAGCAAGCTTTGAAGACTAATATTAAAAAAAATGTAATGACATTTCTTTATATGCACTGAATTTTAAAACTCACTTTGCAAAAATCAATGGAATGTTTTTTTTAGATTAGTCTGACTATGAACTGCTGACATGTCATTCTTAAATGTTAAAAGCAGTGGTGCAACTAACATTGTACACTGAGCATGGAGTGCTATAACTGTTCTCCAGACCTACCCCACTGCTCAACTACATTCAGCATTGGAAAAGATCTATGCTTTCATTAAAAGAAAAAAACAATTCTAAAAACAATTCTACAGCAGCTATTGCTGCTAAGTGTCGCTTTGGTAACAAGTAGCTCCTTCCACTCTTCCATATCTACCCTATGCCTGCACATACCTTCAAGAACCTGAATCTTCAATGACTGTGCATACTTGGAGAACCTGGACCACGTGTACAGTCAGATCTAGTGGTACTGAGTAGTAATAGAGCAGGATATGGTACAAGCATCAATTTAGAGGGGAGTTGCTATAAAGTGGTATTCATCATGCTCATGTGTTCAGAAGATGTCATCAGTATATTCCAGTCACTGCAGGGATAAATTTGAAGGGTTGGGGAGGGTTAAGCCTGACAAAAATGACATTTATTCAATACTACAGTAGCTGTTCTACCCGTTCTTCACACAGGAGTTTCTGATTTTCACGGTTGTAAATATAAAGGAGTGTCAAAAATTTGGTAAATCTATAGAGATGCAAATTTGAGATGTCTTAATGTAAGTAAATATTAGTCTATGGTTCTTGGCGTTACCCGAGGAGCAGCCATAGCAGATACGGTAAAAAAATGACAGGACAATTTTTGTAGTTTATTAAACTCTGCACACTGGAGGTGCAATCCAAATATTGATCCGATTGTCTGTTTGGGCATTATTGTTCACGCAACACAAGCCACACATTGTTAATGACATCACTATGGCCCTCATTCCGAGTTGATCGGTCGCAAGGCGAATTTAGCAGAGTTACACACGCTAAGCCGCCGCCTACTGGGAGTGAATCTTAGCTTCTTAAAATTGCGACCGATGTATTCGCAATATTGCGATTACTAACTACTTAGCAGTTTCAGAGTAGCTTCAGACTTACTCTGCCTGTGCGATCAGTTCAGTGCTTGTCGTTCCTGTTTGACGTCACAAACACACCCAGCGTTCGCCCAGGCACTCCCACCGTTTCTCCGGCCACTCCTGCGTTTTTTCCGGAAACGGTAGCGTTTTCAGCCACACGCCCCTGAAACGCCGTGTTTCCGCCCAGTAACACCCATTTCCTGTCAATCACATTACGATCGCCGGAGCGATGAAAAAGCCGTGAGTAAAATTACTTTCTACATAGCAAAGTTACTTGGCGCAGTCGCAGTGCGAACATTGCGCATGCGTACTAAGCGGATTTTCATTGCGATGCGATGAAAAATACCGAGCGAACAACTCGGAATGAGGGCCTATGTCAACCACCTTTTCATGCCTTTAGGGGAGGTTTATTAAAATTCTAATTACGTAGTTTTCCTATTTTCCACCTGAAGAATACCTATGTTATATTTCAGCTTCCTAACATATTGGGAAATAAAAATACTAGTGATGATTTGGTGAGTGAGTGAGGGTTTTCACATTTATGAATATAGATTATTGCATAGAGATTTACAGTACTATATCCATAGCAAAGTAGAGCATTTGAATGGAAACAAAATTGGACTTTTGAGATAGGTGCCTCTAATTCCAAGGGGGAATCTATTGCTTCAGTTGTTCTGTAAGACATATAGGGGAGAATTCAATTAGCCATCATAAATCACTCTGGCTATTTGTCCAAAGTGAAATCGTGTTTTAGGGTAGTTATAGCAAGCTATTATGATAGCATTTGTTGGAGCAGTACCCCTAAAAACAGTACCCCCCCCCCCCTAATTTAGCTGATAATCCTTTCCCTTACATTTTTTTAAATGATTGTTCATTTTTCTATGTATATTTTCTGGTTCTTTTATTATACTTATTCAGTATTGTGACATGTAGACTATAGTATATCAGGTGCTCTGGTAGGTGACTTATCACCCCAGATGAATTTTACACAACATAGTAGGCTACATCTGGGGTCATGAAATAACCTCACATGACCCTTGATGTGGTCCCCATGCTGTATCATCCATACACAGCTTGTCGCCTTTCAATTTGAGACTGTATTTGGGACAATCCTTTTGATTTAGGATCCGTGGAACTGTGGAATTGGTTGCCTCCAACAAGATTTGGGGATAATACATATGACATATTTCTATTAAAACATTATGAGCAGTTTTAAAGATGAGTTGCATGTTTTAAAAAAAATCTTTTAAATTATGCTATTATTATATTGGTCCATTATCTACTGTGTTTCTGTTTAGACTTTGGAGAAAAATTGTTAATGTCTGAGAATGGAGCCAGTTTAATGATTGGAACTGCACTTCAATCTGAGTAGCTTGTATAGGCTTATGGTCATTAGGTCGACAGTCATTAGGTCGACCACTATTGATCGACATGCATTAGGTCAACATGGTCACGAGGTTGACATGGTCATTAGGTCAACATGGAAAAAGGTCTACATGAGTTTTTCACATTTTTTATTTTCATTTTTTGAACTTTTCATACTTTACGATCCACGAGGACTACGATTGGGAATAGTAACCTTGCCTGAAGCATGGCGAGTGAAGCGAGCCATATGAGCGGACACGGTGCACTAATTGGGGTTCCCCATCACTTTACAAAGAAAACAACACCAAAAAAAGTTTAAAAAAACTCATGTCAGCCTTTTTCCATGTCAAGCTAATGACTATTATGACCTAATGCATGTCGACCAATAGTGGTCGACCTAAGACATGTCGACCTAATGACCCATACCCGATATTAGACAGTGCACATGTATGTCAATGCCTTTACTGAGAAAGTTGTTTCACAACAAAAAATGTTGAGTGATTATGTGCATTGTTCATCCCTTGGGGTCCAGAATGCTGGCTGAGAGCTCAAAATGACCATAGTACAGCAGTGGATGTGGGACCATTTCAACCACCAGCAGTTTCAGTGACCATACAGTATGTGAAAAGTAAATTTAATGTATCTAATTCAGTGGTTCTCAAACTTTTTTGAATCATGGCACCCTAAAGTATCAGAATTTTTTTCATGGCACCCTGAGGCCAAAAGTTTCTTATTCAGAAATTTAGAAAAAAAAAATTAAGTAAATTATGTTTATATGTCATCCTTAGGTTCAATTATATGGTGAAGGACAAGATTTGCTTCTGTTTCTCTATATATTTTATGATTAGCAGCCACAAACACTAGTTTTGCCTATTACATTGACAATAAATTGTTTGAATTGGTCCTGGACCACCAATCTGAGGCACCCCTGCAAGTGTCCTGCGGCACCTCAGGGTGCCATGGCACACAGTTTGAGAACCGCTGATCTAATTAGATGTGCAGGTTCAGTTTTCTGAAAATTTAACCCAGCCAGTATTTACCCTGCACAGAAACAACATAACCCACCCAAATCTAACTCTCTCTGCACATGATATATCTGTCCCACCTGCAGTGCACATGTTTTTGCCCAACTGCTAACAAATTTGCTGCTGCGATCAACTCAGAATTAGGCCCCATGTCTTTAATGTTGTTGAATCCTTTGCTGTATTTGGGGATCCATTGCTATCACTCTCTTTAGACACTGAGAAGGCATTTGACAGACTGCACTGGCGTTACCTGACTGCAGTCCTGCAATGCTTTGGGTTTCTGTGATTGGTCCCTATTTCTCTTTTTCTAATTGCACTCTTCAACGGTATCCATTTTCCTCTTTGATTTTCATACTTGCAATTGAGCATGTGGCCAATATGATCAGTACTATGATTATATCCAATGATCCAAGTTATATGGTTCTTCCTATAACATTTGTTTATTTGCACATGATATTCTGTTGTGCCTTGCAAGCCTTAAGTCCTCTCTTTTATCCCTGCACTCTATATTGGATGTGTACTCCAGTATGTCTTTCTATAAGTTAAATACATCAAAGATAGAAACACTCCAACTAATTGTTCCTTTGGATGTGTTGTCCGTACTCTGTTGTATATATAATTATGTGTGTCAAAGTAAAAGTATTACCTATCTAGTTATACAGATCACAGCCAAGGAAGAATAGATAATTTAGTGCAATTAATAGCCTCTACTTCAAAAATTACAACTCATTACAGAATGTATGTTTCATCAGATCTCTTGGCTAGGATGCAGTGCAGTGCTAAAAATGGTATTATTACCTCAATTGCTGTATGTGTTCCACACCATTCCTATAGTATAGAATCAACACTTTAGCCAGGGGTATTATGTCTTTACTTAAATCAAAGGGGGACTTTGCTTTCCCAAAACTGGAATTTTATCAACTTGCTTTTATTTTCAGTCAAGCTAGAGATTAGTTTGTGGTACTCTTTTTCCCTTCTCCCAAATCCAAGCTTTCTTTCTGATACTTCACTAGGATTTTGATATATACCTCAAGCTTTGACACTGGTTACAAAGCCTACAGCCTAGCTTGCCTACATTAGTCGCTACTCTGCAGTATGTTGCGGCAAAACTTAGCTTAGGAGTGGTATCTCTTGGTGGTACCATATATTGTAAATGGTATAACCAAAAGATACCACAAAAAAAATAGAAGTTAATAAGATAAACTCCTGGCCCAATTGAAGTAGGAAATGATATGCAACCTAAATTTAGCCTTCCCATTCTAAATTATGTTGACAGAACTGTGGTCAAGTGGGAAAAGCATTTCATGTATTCTGGGCATTTTTGGTTCTAGACGTCCTATTTAGGAAGGTTTTGAGTTAATTACTAGAGTTACTGGGATTATAATAACCCCTTATCCACTCCTAGCCCTGTTTCATTTCTCTCACGGTGATGTCATCTTAAGGGATCAGTAAGTCATGAATCATATTCTAAAAGTAATTAAAGTGATGAATCCATATCACTGGAATTCAGCAGTTGTTCCTAGCTTGGATTCTATTGAAACAAACATAAATTTAGCATTTGAGATTGTGAAGTCCCCTTAAGGGCCCCATACACTACAACGATATGTCTGAGGCTGAAGCCGGAGGCGATTTCCCTTGAACTCTCCCGGGAGCTTCCTGGGAGTGGTTCCATACAATTCTATATGATTTGGTACATTTTGCATGCGATATATCATATGCGATCCCAGCCATGCCTGCGGGAACCGACATATCACGAGTGCAGCACTAACGATCTAGGGGAGCCGATCTGACCCTCATGGGAATGCGCATCGGATCGGATACACCTCCAAAATGCCCGATTTCACCCGATATATCGGCCTGAATGCCGAAATTGGATGAAATCGGGCATTATCGTTCTAGTGTATGGGGCCCTTTACTCTTCCTTGATTACATATCTGCTGATTAACTGATTTGGGGGGACTGAATACTGCAATGATAAGAGGTCAGTTGTTGGCATCATGAGGCCCTTTAGCTCTGTCTCAAGAGGTGGGATTTTGTGATATTCATATACAACATAATGCATATACCTGTCTCTTTCCTGGAACAATCCAATCATTGAAGTCATCACATATTTTTGGTATTACTTTTTATACTGTATTAAGTACTTTTAGTGTACACCCTACCTTAGGGTTTTGTTTGTTTACTGCCCCCTTCCCTTCTTTTTTACTGTATCCCATTTCCTTGTTAAAAAGCAATAAAACTATTGATTAAAAAAAATACATTTATACGGTATGCTGTTCAATGTGTTTGTAACATTCCACAAAAATCATAAAACATAATTAAAATAAACATCAAATAAAGTAACTTTGGCAGCTCAAGTGGATTCCTCCATTGACTCTGAGTGATCATTTTATTTAGAAAAGAAATGACAATACAATGTCCATCTTAACCAAAGTAGGCCCTGTTTGCTTTGATAATGACATAAAGTTAGAACATTATTTGTCTTAGATGAAGATTAGCATCAAAATATATTTAAACTGTAAAATGTACAGTATTTATAGTACAAGAGAAAGTTAAAATAATATTTGTACTTTTCCTTTGGTCTCTATGATATCATTTAATTATTCAAAAGACTGCTACAATATTTCTTCAATGTATTTAAAGTTAAACACAGAAACACAAATATGTATTGGAATGGACATATTTAGGTCACAGTCTATCCCTTCTAGCAACTATAATGTCATCAACTTTCTTGTAGTTAAAATTATAATTTAGCTTTTTATTTGTATTTAATTATTTATCTTAATTTGCCTTCTTTTGCAGATTAACAGTCTAATAAATAAAAAAACATGTATTGTTAATTATTACATTATACAATAAGTTTGTGTACTTTAGTAATATTAAAGTATCTATAAAGTAATTTAAAATGAAGCATGCCACCCCATGACTGATAAAATAAAGCTTTGAGTAGGCATATATTTGATGCATATCCTGTAGGTTTCTCTTGTTACCAAGTTATACTAATTTGTACAATAAGCTTGTGTACATTACTAGTACTTATGCAGTCAGTTAAAGTTAGCCATACCATGCCAGGATTGGTGGCACAATACAGTTTACAGGCAGAGGTTAGTAGTATACCGCACCTGGTAACCATGTGACCTAATGTTGTCCACCACTAATAGATAATCAATGGATTATGCAATAAAGCTGTATCCTTGTTTTCACAAATAACTTATATGGGTTGGGTGTGTGTGACCGACGGCAGGATCCTGGCTGTGAGATGGCTGGCAGGGGCTCAAGTGCTGTGCTCGCCATGCAGTAGGTTTGGTGGTTTGCTGCGCTCACCGCAGGTTCTATTCCCACTCTATGGGTGTCATGGACACCCACAAGTGGGAATAGTCCCTGTTGGTTGGCATGCCAACTGGTGGGATTTTGATGTAGTGGTTGGTATTGTGACCGGCGGTCTCCTGACCGCCGGTCACATGACTACATCCCATTTATACAATAAAGAATTTTGTGCAAATCACTTGCAGAATGGCAACACCCATTAATTCACAAGTGAAGATACTGTACAGTATGACGGATATCTATAAGACTCTCTGAATCACACCTAATTGTTATACATTGCATATGCAGTCTTTGATGCATGTTCAGTTTTCTAAAACTTGCGAGCTCCACCTGCTGATGGAATTACATGCAACTCTGAATCGGATCAGGTTTTTAGTGTCTGTTAAAATTTATTTGAAATAATTACAAGCATGCCTACTGTGCTATTTATTTGCATTAAGATTAAGCAATTATGTATCTAAAAATGCTGTCACAATTCGAATAGAATAGATTATAAAATAATTGAAAGGCTCACATACTGCACCATTTTTTAAAGCATAAAATAGATATCTGTAACACATACAATTGTGTCACAATCAGACTTAATGATATTGATGTTTTTTTTATAAAATCCACTGTTATATTTAGTAAAATTAAAAAAATATTTTTAATACAGATAATTACGTGGTACAATTAAAAGTATAGTACAACATTTTGATCCACTGCTAATACATTGTTTACCTCATTGAAAAAAAACATTTATAATTTTACAATTTTGGGCACAGTGCCTGTTAAGTACAGTTAAGACATATCAAGCACACATACAGCATAACACTTATTTATTGTAAAACCATGTATATATATGACTGACAATTTAATAGCGCAATTATAATAAAGTACTGAATATTACACTAATTTGAACTACAGCTACATGTTTTATGGCAGTTAAGTAAAAAGTGACATTTTTAAAACTATTGTCTTAAATACAGCGCAGTCTATTAATAGAATTTCAACAGTAAATAATGTATTTAAGTGAAAAATAGTGTTAAACTTTCTACACAATCTATTAACACTCAGCAAGCTATATGCAAATGATTGCTGAACAGAAAGGTTACACAAATACATAGGCTTTTATTAAAAATGTTTTATTATTTTAAATACAAACTATACATGCATCCGGTATGTTTTACTGGCAGACGGGATGCTGGCAGCAGCATCTAGTCTGCCGCAATCCAGACAGCGAGTCCCCACATGGGCTCACTATACTTGGCATGCTTCGGGCCCAGTGTGGACCCACCAACCAAGTGGGAATAACCTGCGGAAGTTGGGATTCCAGCCGTAGGTATTTCACCAACTGTCGGGATTCTGGCGGTCTCGTGAATGCCAGAATCCCATTGACCAGTATTTTAACTGCATCCCCTATACAGAATAAATATGCTTAGAAGAGGTACTGATATTGTTTTATAAAATACACAATATGAACACTTAAGTTACTGTGAATCTTCAGCTTATGAAGAAAGTTTCTAAGTTATCACTGTTTCTTTATATACAGGGTATGCATTTATATTTCTGACTGACGGGATCCCGTCAGTTGAAATCCCGATGCCATAATCCCGACAGCCATTGAAATGCAGATTGTCGAAATCCGGACTGCTGGCCAGAAACCCCACTTGGGTGGTGGTCCATGCCACCAACCGAGGGGGAACAGAACCTTGTGGCGACCGAAGGGGACATGCTGCTCTCGAGGTCGGGATTCTGGCATCGGGATTTCGACCGCCGGAATACCGTCAGTTGGGAAATCATACTGATCCTCTGGTAGTACCAGTATTTCAACATTTAAGGTAAATTAGTTTGATTTCAGTTACAATTCCACAAGCAGTGCTGATAACATTTGTTTTACATAGCTGATCACGCAAAGGAAGTTGTCTAGGGCATGCACCAGTTCCTATCTCCAACTTAATATTTATAAAATCAAAATAATGATCCAGTCCACTGTATGTGCAGCTGAAAAAAGTTATACATGTGAAAAGAAAGTTTGTCTCTCAGCGAAGGACCAGGCAGAATATGTTAGTAGAAAGAATAGAATAAAATGTAATGCATTCATAAAAGGTTACTTGGAAAAATGACATGCAATATTTATATGCTCACCTGATTTCAATGGTATTGCAGGTTTTCTCCTCTTGATGGGTATGTGTTAGGAGTGGTGCACAGTACAATGCAGTACAGTATGAGGGGGTGTGCAATAAGTATCCAGATGTGCAGTGCAGGGCCGGTTCTAGCCCTTTTGGCACCCCGGGCGGAAAATAGGGGTGTGGCTTCATACAGGGGCGTGGTCAGTTACGCCCCCTGTAGAGTTGTGCCCCCATTTGTTCCCCCTGTAGGAGTAGCACCGCTTACACAAAAAAAAAATTTAGACTTACTATCCCCGCTCCTGATTCCCGACCGCTGCAGACCTCCGCCGGCGCCGCTCCTCTCATCGGATCTATGGGAGAGACGTCATGACATCTCTCCCTTAGCACAGCATAGACAGACACTAGAGGTCAATTATGACCCCTACGTCTGTGTCAGTCCCACAATGCTGTGCGGTGCGCAATGACGTCATGGCCCCAGCGCCCTCCGGAAGGCAGCATCACGGGCAAAAGTCCTGCTTGCCCGTGGCAAGATCCGCTACTGGTGCAGTGTATAGGTAGAGTAGATACAATGTTACTGTCTGGTTGTTCACTGTAATCTCTGACTAACATTCTTGCAAAATATGAAGGCACAGAACCGTATAGAAGCAGCACTGCACACCAAAGAAGTCAGAATGTTCATTTCCTTCATGAACTCCACTGGAGAACCACAATCTTCTATCACTACAAGCATGGTCTGCGACAATAGGACAGTTCTGGCTGACTGCGAGCTGCTTTGGGGAATGAAGCAACATCCAAAACCACTGTGTTTGCATAGTTTGCAGAATTTCAGCATATGAGATGGTCCACGGAAGATGAAGAGTGCTGCCGCTGACCTGTGTCTGCCATCACCGTGGACAACATTGCTGCCATGCAATGAGGTGGACACCAGGGTGACTGTGGCCCAGTTAGAGAAGGGTACACGCATCTCATCAGAATCCATCCACTTGATACTCCACAAAACAAAAAGCCTAAGCAAGTTTTCTGCACACTGGGCGCCCCATCAGCTGACTCGGGAGCAGGAGCAGGCTCAGGTGACTTGGTGCAAAAACATGCTGGCCAGATTTGATGGTGATCACTCAAATTCTGTCTGGGAGATCATCAGTGGTGATGAATCCTGGATATAGTTTCAACCCTGTGACCAAACAACAGTTTCGACATGAGTGCAGTGTGGCCAAGCAGATGGTGGCTGTTTTTGTAGGTAAGACTGGTGATGTAGCTACTGTATCAATAGTGTAGCAGTGCCCCATCACTGGGGACTGGTATTCCAATCAAAGCTTGCTGCAAGTGCACTGTCCAAGAACTCATGCTCCTGGTGCCCTTCTCCAGCACAACAATTCATCTGCCCAAAAGTTCATGAAAGTAGTGGATTTTCTGGCTTATGAATGCATCCAGGAGCATGGTCTTCCTCCGTGCAGTCCAGACCTGGCCCTTCGTGTTAACAAAAATCAAGCTCAGTATGCTTGGGATTCATTTTGAGTCACCAGAAGCTGTGGTGGAAAGAAACCTTTACCCAGCATGCAAAAGACATGAATGCTTCGTACTGGTCTTGCTGCTTCACCAAGAGGGTTGAGAGCTTGCAACTTTGTATAGACTCCTCTGGTGAATAGTGTGAAATAATGTAATGTTCACTTTGTAAATATAGTAATTTTTGTGTATCTGGAAACTTACCCCTTGCACAATGCTAACTGGATTTTTTTGTGACTATCTAAAATGCTGAATTTCAAACACACCATTCATAAAATGAATAACATTTATTCACTAAAAATGGTAATAATAATAATTTTAAAATGGTATGTGTGTTTTCACAAATAAAGTGAAAAACTTACTAGATAAATTAAAAACTGCATACTTGCAACAAAGAAATTATTAGGTACCAGTGAGGAGGAGGAGGGCTGTCACTGGCTATGCTACCAGGTTTCTGCCACCTTGTACCCTTTGCCTAGGTCCCAGCACCTGTACTATGTATTTCGGGTTCACTACGATATGCCGGCGGTCGGGCTCCCGGCGACCAGCATACCGGCGCCGGGAGCCCGACCGCCGGCTTACCGACAGTGTGGCGAGCGCAAATGAGCCCCTTGCGGGCTCGCTGCGCTCGCCACGCTATGGGCCACACTATTTTATTCTCCCTCCAGGGGGGTCGTGTACCCCCACGAGGGAGAATAAGTATCGGTATGCCGGCTGTCGGGCTCCCGGCGCCGGTATGCTGGTCGCCGGGAGCCCGACCGCCGGCATACTGAAAACCACCCATGTATTTCACAGACACCAGGACAGTGGCGTAACTAGAAATTTTTCTCCCCCAAGCCAAAAAATTCTCTGGCGCCCCCCCCCCCCCCTCCATAATTGGCACTAGTAAAGCGATGAATTTGCACGCGGCGAAGGCGCACAACAAAAAAGGGTGTGGCTTTGTTGGAATGGGCGTGGCTTTGTATAAAGGGGTGTGGCATTGCAGGAAAAGACTACCTTATACCCCAGTTTTGCAACCTGCACGCCCAGACGTTGGCCACCACAGGAAAGAAAAATAATTCTGATTCATGCCCCTTACATTATTTGTCATTTTTCCTCCTTATAGTAATGCCCAGTATACATTATGCCACATACTGCAATGGCCCTTAGACATTATGCCACACACAATAATGCCCATGACACAATATGCACACACCATAATGCCCCTGACACATTATGCCACACACCGTAATGCCTGTTACACATTATGACAGGAATTGCAATGCCCATTATACATTATGCTACACACTGCAATGCCCCTATACATTATAGCACATAAAATGCCTATGACACATTATGACACACACCGCAATGACCCTGAGACATTATACAACACACTGCAATGACCCTGAGACATTATACCACATACCACAATGCCCGTGATATAGTATACCACACACCGTCATGCCTGACACATTATGACACACACAGCAATGTCCGTGATACATTATGCCATACACTGCAATGACCCTGAGACATTATACCATATACCACAATGCCCGTGATAAAGTATACCACACACCGTAATGCCTGTCACATTATGACACACACCGCAATGTCCGTGATACATTATGCCACACACTGCAATGACCCTGAGACATTAAACCACATACCACAATGCCAGTGAAATAGTATACCACTCGCCGTAATGCCTGTGACACATACCGCAATGCCCGTTATACCCTATGCCACACACCGCAATGCCGTTATACATTATGCCACACTGCAATGCCCTTGAAACATTATACCACATATCACAATGCCCGTGATATAGTATGCCACACACCGTAATGCCTGTGACACATTATGACACACACCGCAATGTCCGTGATACATTATGCCACGCACCGCAATGCCCATTACACATTAAGTCCTACAGTAAGGCTTCTAATTAATTTTAAATTACCTGCTCGTTGCCAGGGGTTTCATGCTCTTGGTTCCATGCACAGTGCCAGGGCTTTTCATGCTCAGGGTGTCATGCTCGTTGCCAGGGGTTTCATGCACTGGGTATCATGCTCGTTGCCAGGGGTTTCATGCACTGGGTGTCATGCTCGTTGGTAGTAGTGCTTGTTGGGGTAGTGCTTGTTGCTAGGGCTGTGCCCCCAGTGCCACATATGCCCCCAGTGCCAGATATTCCCCCACAGTGCCAGGTACTCACATGCCCCCAGTGCCAAATATAGCCCTCCCCATGTGCCAGGTACACATATACCCTCCCAGTGGCACATATGCCCCCTCAGTGCCACATATGCCCCCCAAAGTGCAAAATATGCTCCCCCTCCCTGTGCCGAATATGCTCCCCTAGTGCCAGTTAAACTACCCCCCGCTCCCCCGCTGTTTTGTGATGGAGGGACACGGAGGGCACAGTGCGCGCCTCTCCTGTGTCCCTCATGCGTCTTCGGCGGGTCTGTTAAATGAAGTGCCGGTTCATGAGCCAATCAGAGCTAACGAATGGGCACTTCATTTAATAGACCCGCCAGAGACGCAGGAGGGACACAGGAGAGGCGCGTGCCCTCCGTGTCCCTCCATCACAGCAGCGGAGGGAAGGAGGGAGAGGAGACAGCAGATTGACATGCAGACGGCTCGTCCGCATGTCAATCTGCGCTAAATAAGTGGTGGCGCCCCCGCAGCCCTGCGCCTCCAGTAGTTACGCCACTGCACCAGGACCTGACACATGCGCAGTAGTGGTGACGGTGCTCAGGGCTGAAACTAGGATTTTCGGCACCCGGGGCGAAGCAGTAATTTGGCAAAAAACATAAAAAACATACAAAAAAAATAAATCCAAATTACGTCACACATTATATCACACAATAGAGCCCCTTATTCACAATATGCTACACAGCAGTAATGCCCTTTATAGCACATTATGCCACACATTAGTATCCCATATACATCTTGTGCTACACAGTAGTAATGCTTGCAGGCAGGGGCGGATCTAGATTATTGTTTTGGGGGGGGGGGGGGTTGAACAATTAATCCTGACATTGCGATCAGCGCAGCAACTAATGGAGCAGTGGTGGTTTAAGAAAGGGGTGTGTGTGTATATATATATATATATATATATATATATATATCTGTTCCAAAGGCGGCGCTATTAGATGCACTGCCTGAGGGCAGCATGACTGGAGAACCCCTGGCTAAGTATTCTATGTGTGAGCATGTGAGTGCCGGTATAACAGAGAGAGAGAGAGAGAGAGACTGCATCATACAGAATATATTAATTAGCTTTAAAAAAGAAAGATAGTGAATTAAAAAAAATTCCCAATGCATTGAGCCATCTAATGACCCTAATAAGCACTACAGATGTTTGCAGCTACAGGTATAGACAGGTATGCAGATACTGATAGACGACCTATATAATAGCACTTTACATACATGATTTACGTCTGTAGGATAGGAGACTGCTGGGATGTGGGCTGTGCTGCTACAGAGAGCTTTCAATAGGACATCCTGCGCGCTGTCAATGTGATATATAGCTGCTGCTGCTCCGGGATCTGGCACGCTCACTATACGATAGATCTAGACTGCAGCAGACAGCATAATGGATCCGTAAATCTCTGATGCCGGCAAAGAAGAAAGCAGAGATTTCACACAGCGGGGACTTACTGCAGCTGTCTGAAGGAGCTGAATGGGGATCTCGCACCCATACAAATCCGGCGCCTAGGGCGTATGCCCCCCTAGCCCCTCCCCCCCCAGTTCCGGCCATGCGGTACTGAACATGAGCAAAACCCGCGGCTTCTATGGACTACATCAGCTCACTGTCCATAGAAGCCGGATAAGGCTGATGAGGCAGGGAGTTGTTTCCTACAGGTAGCCTGCCTCCTGCTAATTGCAGCCCAGACTAGCAGTCCCAGAGGGAGGAAACACCTCCCAATGGGAGTGCCCCATGTAGAAAGTCACTGCCATTCAGAGTTAAGCCAGTGCAGTCTCACAGACTGCATCTGGCTTCACTGACACTGAGCTGGGCAGTGGTTTTATGTGGGGGGCTGCAGTCCTGCAGCCCATAGGTAAAAAACCACCACTGATAAGTATTGTATATTAAAACTGCATCTTTAAAAATGAAACACATTGGCTTATCTAACAAGGGGCCTAATTCAGCATGAGTTGTAGTTTGCCAAAAAAACTACGGCCTGCCCCGCATATGGTCCGGACATGCCTGCGTTGTCTGGACCGCACCCCTTCAATGCCGCAATGCCACCCCCAAAACGATGCGTCAACAGCCCCGTCTGCCAAGTGACCGTAGGCAGAGGCATTCGTATAAGTGAGATTCTGTTGCATCTCACTGTGTTTGCATGCACAGTGTGGCTCCTGTGCATGCGCACACCTCACAGGGGCTTCAGTATGCGAATGCATCGCTGATGCATTTCATAGTGAATTAGGTCCAATGTCCCTGGAGTGATCTGACAAATTTAAAAGCCACTACCTGCATAAATTACTTTGTAAACCAACTGTTCACTTCCTGTGATAAGTGTTAAATTGCTTGGAAGGGAACTTTACAGTATATGCCCCTTGTGTTTAATTGTGTCCAAATGATTGATTGCAATGATTGAAGCTAGGTGATGCTTGAATGAAAGTCATCAGTATCAGTCATACACATTAATTTATGCAAACAAACTAAATGAGGTTGAATTGCAATACATTAGTAATAGAATGGTTTGTTTCAGCACTGAGGTCACTAAATATGGGCTGAGGATGCCCTGTCCAGTAATCTGTGTAGCTAGAACACCAGTAATCAGGCCCCTTTATTGTTTTATGTTTACAGATTAATACATTTACGAATGCATTTGTCTTTTAATCACCATGTATTTTACATAAATCTCTGTATATCAATATCCTATTTTAATTTACAAAGAGGTTGACTAAAAGGGAAAAGCATGTTTGCAACCTATTTTACATGTGGTCACTCTAAACATTAACTCACATTCCACCCTTAACACACTTTTGTAACATAATAAAATTAATATTAGAGGAAAAATGAGCGGGAAAGAAAATGAAGGGTAAAAGGAAAGAAAGGAGGAAAAGAGAAGAAAAGAAGAAAGATCTAAAAGTGAAACTTTTAATTTTTTATTATTTTTATTTGCTAAGCATTTGTTGTGTCTTACCTCTGATATCATTATAGTGGAAAATATGTATTTGGCCATCTCTACATAAATCCTCATTACTCAGTTATGTCCTACACTGGATAATTAATGTATTTTATAACTATGAGCATATTCAATTAAGGAGTTCCTATTTGACCACCTCATTGCTAAACCCAATGCTGCTATTTTAACCATTTTATTGCTAAATCTATTTTGGCACTTTTTTGGGTATCACATTTCAACATCAATATTAGTAAGTATGCATATAAAACAATTTATATCATGTTTGTTTATTTTTTTCCTTTCAGGAAACTGAATTTCCTCAGAATAGCCTTATTTTGCATATTTTGCATTTTCTGGCAAAACAAATTTACTGAAAATGGTCAAAAAGGTACTTCAAATGCAAGAATGAAAACTGAAAGCAAACTTGTCTATTGAAGATCTACAGGAGGTTCAGTAAAGACCCCACAAATTCTTGTTAAAGAATAGTGAATGAAATGATAGAAGTAGGAACAGATAAATACTATATAAATTGAAAACAATTTTAAAGAAAATGTTTCTAATTTGACTAATAATGAAAATATAAAATGTCCCTATTAATATAGTATGGCTATTCTCCAAATGATAAATGTAAATTTCAAATGTTTCTTTTCCATGTAAAGTTATTAAATTAATGGCTGTTTAATTTGATTGATTTAAAAGTGTGTGCCATTAGAGTGATTTAAATGTGTTTGGAAGTTGATATAACTAGTCAACATTTTAAATTATAAATATTGCTGAATAAGAGGATGTGAGATAGCCATGTCTCACTTTGCCTGTGGATGTGAAAATTAGGTCTTTTACACTAGATGTCTGCAACTGACCCCAGGTAGGCCAGTCAGTGAAAAAGAATAAAAATGATTTTATGTCTGCCAGCAGACAAGCACTTAAGCAACCAAATGTCATCCTTGGGACTAAACGGTGGTTGAGAGTAAACACTCTTTCAGGGGCACTTCTTTCTAGCTGAACAACAATAACACATAAAAACAACATACGTATATGCAATAATAATTTAAATACTATCCACAAGGTACAGTTTGCTGAAATAGGTACAGTAATGTATAGCTATCCTAACAAAGATGACTGTTTGGGTGGAATTCAAATGTTTGAAAAGTCAGTTGGGTGTCTGTTTTTCCTATCTGATAGACAGGAAAAAACAGACTCCCAACTGAATTTTCAAACATTTGAATCTCCCCCTTTATGTTTCCTTTTGATGGCATTACACTTTAAAACTAGATTGCTAGTCATCCTAGAGAAGCTGAGAGGAGGAGGAGGAGATGCTGAGAGAGGAGGAGACGCTGAGAGGCAGAGGAGGAGGAGACACTGAGACATGCAGAGACGTGAGGCCAGAAACAGGAAGCCAGAAACCGGAATTTCCAGGAATCGGCCGCGTGAGGACGGAGCAACGTGTGGGGACAGCAGGCGTCATAAGCCTGAGCTGCAAAGCTCTCTCCGCTGGAGGACGGGGGTTCCGGGAGCCAGAAGAACAATAACTGCAGGGGACGGAGAAGCCGGCATGGAGATGCTGAAAGCCTGAGACTGAGCAGCTGAAGGGAGACTGTGCAGCAGCAGGGAAGCCTGAGCCTCAGGGACTGCAGGACAGCTGACCCATCGTTAAGAAGAGAAGTGAGTAGGTACACGGGTGCCGCAGGAGAGGTCCCCCACAGTTAAGTATCATATTATCTACTTTTTTATATTACTGTCTTTGAATTACTGTATAGTACATAATTGTTTTTCTTCTTTTCTCTCTCCCCCTGTCCTTGATCTAAATAACCAATTACTGTTCTGTAATTGTACTGTCGTGATCATTGTTTTTCTTCACAGCTAGGCAATAGTACTGTATTGTTTATTATAGTTAGTATTGGCTGTTTTATTGACTGGTTTCTATTGATACACCTTTCATACATTGCATTGCATTGCCACTTACTTTACTGTGTTGTTAATTGTTTCCCTCCACAGCTAGGATATAGTATTGTATTGTGTAGCATAGTCTGTACTGTTCGTATTGTATTGCATAGTCTGTATCGTTTTTCTAAAGGTGCAGGAAGTTAGAGGTTTTTTTCTTAAACAAAATGGAGGTGGCCATGATTGAGGATCTCACTCAGTGCATGTCGTGCAAGATGTATGCGCACCTGGAGCAAACGGGCCAGTGTAAATACATCTGCGCGATGTGTATGCGAATGGTTGCCCTGGAAGTCCAGGCAACTGATCTACAGCAAACCATTACGCAACTGAGGGAGATTCACAATCTTGAGCGGAGCTTAGATAGAAGGGTGGAGGAGTTGCAGGGGGGGCCTCCCCATAGATGAGGACGAGGATAATCAGGTAGCTAGCTGGGTCACGGTTAGATGGAAGAAGAAGAGGGGGAGACAGGACATCTCTGATCTGCCAAACCCCAATAAATTTGCCCGATTGGATGAAGAATCTGGGGAGGACAGTGAGGAAATGACGGCACTGGAGGAGACCGTTTTCTCCAGCAACCAGAGGAGCGGTCCCACCAGGACAAAGGGAACAAAAGAAAGCAAGGTACCTAGCCAGATTGTGGTGGTAGGGGATTCTATTATCAGGAGAACAGACAGGGCAATCTGCTACCAGGACCGTGATCACAATACAGTCTGTTGTCTCGTGGGTGCTCAGGTACGGCACATTGCGGACCGGGTAGAAAGATTGTTGGGAGGGGCCAGGAATGACCCGGCGGTCTTGGTGCACATTGGCACCAACGACAAAGTTAGTGGTAGGTGGGATGTCCTTAAGAAAGATTATAGGGACCTAGGCCAAAATTAAAGGCAAGGACATCTAAGGTAATATTCTCTGAAATATTACCTGTGCCACGTGCTAGTCCAGGGAGGCATAGGGAGATTAGGGAGGTAAATGTGTGGCTCAGGGACTGGTGCAGTAAAGAGGGGTTTGTGTTCTTAGAACACTGGGCAGACTTCTCAGTCAGGCGCCATCTTTTTGTCGCGATGGATTGCACCTGAATGAGATGGGGTCAGCAGTGCTAGGGGGAAGGATGGTTAGAAGGTTAAAGGAGATTTTAAACTAGATGCCTGGGGGGAGGGATTAGAAAGAATTAGTGGGACAACTAGAGAGGGAAGAAAAATGGGATGTATAAAGTATAATGAGGGTGGAGAGGGGGGAAGGAGAAAAATAGTCAGCGATGGTAATTGAAGGGAAACTCAGATTCCTAAGGAAACGCTATACACAACAAAACACACGTATCAGGGAATTACCAAACTAAAGTGTATGATTACAGATGGAAGAAGCCTAACAAGTAAAATGGGGGAAACAATTGCACTTAATGACCAATATGATACAATAGGCATTACAGAGACATGGTGGGACAATTCACACGACTGGGTGGCAAACATGGAGGGGTTCACCCTCTTCAGGAGAGATAGGACTAATAAAAAGGGAGGGGATGTTTGTCTATATGTTAAACCTTTTTCTTAAAACTGTATTTAAAGGAAGTCATTTACGAGGGGACTGGAGATAACGTTGAGTCATTGTGGGTTGAGATTTCGAGTGGGGGTAAGGATACAAAAACTTTTAATAGGGACATGCAATAAACTGCTAGATATTAGTGTGCCTGACGAATTACTACTCTAGCAGCAAATCGAAGAAGCTGCAGGTATGAGGGACGTCATTATCGTTGGGGACTTTAATTACCCAGACATAAACTGGAACACCAAAACAGTAAATACAACTAGGGGTAATAGGTTCTTAAATATGCTAAAAGATCACTACTTGTCCCAGGTAATCGGGGAACCAACTAGGCATAGGGCTATACTGGACCTAGTACTACCTAATAATGAGGAAATAATAACAAATACTAAAGTAGGGGAGACCCTAGGAAATAGTGATCACAATATGATCACATTTGATATCAGCTTTCAAAAACAACAATATAAGGGTCTAACTAAAACTTTTAATTTTAAGAAAGCCAATTTCATATTGCTGAAACAAGCAATGAGGGACATCAATTGGGAAATTGTATTGCAAGGTAAGAATACTGCTGAAATGTGGTATGTTTTTACAACTAAGCTCAATAAGTACACTCATTTGTATATTCCCAAAGTCAACAAAAACAGGAGTAGGAAATTCAAACCGATGTGGCTTAATAAGAGGGTCAAGGAACAAATGGATAAAAAAAGGGCGTGCTTTCAAAGCATTTAAGTCTGACGGAAGGGTGGAATCATTCCAGTTCTACAAGGAATGTAACAAAAAGTGCAAAAAAGAAATCAGAGCAGCAAAAATAGAAAACGAAAAACAAATTGCAAAGGAGAGTATAACAAACCCAAAAAGTTCTTTAAGTACATAAATGGAAAAAGGTTAAAAAGGGAGAATATTAGGCCTTTAAAGGGCGAGTTGGATGTCTTGATAAAAGGGATAAAGCAGATTTATTTAATACATTCTTTTCATCAGTATTCACAAAGGAGGACATGTTGATGAGAGTAGAGCATAACATAAGCTACGAAAATGACCCGATGCTAGGTACTTGGTTAAACGAGGATGTAGTCCGGGAGAGACTAAGTAAAATTAAGATAAATAAATCTCCTGGGCCGGATGGACTGCACCCCAGGGTTCTTATGGAACTTAATGTAGAGATATCGAGACCCCTATATTTGATTTTCATAGATTCAGTTAGATCAGGAACGTTACAAAAGAACTGATGTATAGCAGAGGTAGTCCCAATATTTAAAAAGGGTACTAAAACTCACCGAGGTAACTAGAGACCAGTAAGTTTGACATCTATAGGTGGGAAATTACTAGAAGGTATATTAAGGGACAGCCTACTTCAGTACTTGGATACCTTGCTGGAGGAAGAGAGATGCAGATGCACACTCCTAGCACTAAAAACACTGATAGTAAAAATAATTTAAGTAAACTCTCACAATTACAATGGAGTATAATTGAAGTTTTTAGCACACATTTGCGCAAATATGCGGGCCCATGTACCGCGGCCAGGTGACTTCATCACATGGGTCCCTAACATTCCTAATACTATCACATTATATAAATTTATACAGGACTTACCTCTAAATAGTGCCATTTCAATGTGTGATCTGAAATGCAGGAACATAGCTAATTAAACACCAGAGGGTAAATGGGAGGGGTGCCAATACCAGAGAAAGGAAGCCTTGCCTTCCAGTGTACAATATATACACAAATATAGAGGAAAAAAAGGGGGGGCCTGGACTGCACACCCTAATACTAAAGATTTCAAGAGGTGCTATCATGCTGAGGCTTCTAATACTATGCTGGAGGAAGAGAGATGCAGATGCACACTCCTAGCACTAAAAACACTGATTGTAAAAATAATTTAAGTAAACTCTCACAATTACAATGGAGTATAATTGAAGTTCTTAGCACACATTTGCGCAAATATGCGGGCCCATGTACCGCGGCCAGGTGACTTCATCACATGGGTCCCTAACATTCCTAATACTATCACATTATATAAATTTACACAGGACTTACCTCTAAATAGTGCCATTTCAATGTGTGATCTGAAATGCAGGAACCTAGCTAATTAAAACACCTGAGGGTAAATGGGAGGGGTGCCAATACCAGAGGAAGGAAGCCTTGCCTTCCAGTGTACAATATATACACAAATATAGAGGAAAAAAGGGGGGGCCTGGACTGCACACCCTAATACTAAAGATTTCAAGAGGTGCTATCATGCTGAGGCTTCTAATACTATGCTGGAGGAAGAGAGATGCAGACTTAAATTATTTTTACTGTCAGTGTTTTTAGTGCTAGGAGTGCTAAATAGTGCCATTTCAATGTGTGATCTGAAATGCAGGAACCTAGTTTATTAAAACACCTGAGGGTAAATGGGAGGGGTGCCAATACCAGAGGAAGGAAGCCTTGCCTTCTGCATCTCTCTTCCTCCAGCATAGTATTAGAAGCCTCAGCATGATAGCACCTCTTGAAATCTTTAGTATTAGGGTGTGCAGTCCAGGCCCGCCCTTTTTTCCTCTATATTTGTGTATATATTGTACACTGGAAGGCAAGGCTTCCTTCCTCTGGTATTGGCACCCCTCCCATTTACCCTCAGGTGTTTTAATTAGCTAGGTTCCTGCATTTCAGATCACACATTGAAATGGCACTATTTAGAGGTAAATCCTGTATAAATTTATATAATGTGATAGTATTAGGAATGTTAGGGACCCATGTGATGAAGTCACCTGGCCGCGGTACATGGGCCCGCATATTTGCGCAAATGTGTGCTAAGAACTTCAATTATACTCCATTGTAATTGTGAGAGTTTACTTAAATTATTTTTACTATCAGTCTTTTTAGTGCTAGGAGTGTGCATCTGCATCTCTCTTCCTCCAGCATAGTATTAGAAGCCTCAGCATGATAGCACCTCTTGAAATCTTTAGTATTAGGGTGTGCAGTCCAGCCCCCCCCCCCTTTTTTACTCTGTACTTGGATACCTCAAAGGTTATTACTAGGAATCAGCATAGTTTTGTGAACGACAGATCCTGTCAAACTAACTTAATAAGCTTCTACGAGAAAGTGAGCGATAATATTGATCAGGGTCATGCAGTGGATGTGATCTTTTTGGACTTCGCTAAGGCCTTTGACAAAGTTCCACATAAGAGACTAATTCTTAAATTAAGGGAGCTTGGGGTAGGGGACTCTATTTGTACTTGGGTGAAAAATTGGCTGTTCAATAGGGAACAGCGAGTGGGGATTAATGGGATGTACTCTGAATGGGCTTCAGTGCTCAGTGGAATACCACAGGGTTCAGTACTCGGGCCTTTGCTGTTTAACATATTCATTAATGACCTAGGAGAGGGACTGGAAAGCACAGTATAAATTTTCGCAAATGATACGAAGCTATGTAGAGTAATTAATTCAGACAAGGATGTTGAGTCTCTTCAGAATGACTTATCTAGACTTGAGGTCTGGGTGGTTAAATGGAGAATGGGGTTCAATACAGACAAATGTAAAGTTATGCACTTTGGGACTAAGAACATTCAGGCAGCCTATAAACTAAATGGGGAAAATGTAGGGATAACAGTAGTTGAAAAAGATTTGGGAGTGCTCATCGATAATAAACTTAGTAGCAGTATGCAATGTCAAAATGCAGCAACAAAAGCAAATAAGGTGTTAGCATGCATAAAATAGGGAATGGAGACAAGGGATGAGAGTGTAATCCTGGCACTGTATAAATCATTGGTTCGGCCACACCTGGAATATTGTGTACAGTTTGGGCACCTCACTATAAAAAAGACATCTTGGAACTCGAAAAGGTTCAGAGGCACTGGATTATGAGGAAAGACTTAAAAGGTTAGATTTGTTTACACTGGAAAAGAGGCAACTGAGAGGGGACATTATTAATATTTTTAAATACATTAAGGGACAATACAAGGATTTATCAAATGATTTGTTTATCAAATAAACACAACATAGGACACGAGGACACCCACTGAGGTTAGAAGGAAAACAATTCCATACACAACGGAGAAAAGGATTCTTCACAGTAAGAACAGTAAAGATTTGGAATTCTCTGCCAGAGAAGGTAGTAATGGTGGACTCAATTAATAAGTTTAAAAATGGATTAGATAAATTCCTAGCGGAAAAAAATATCCAAAGATGCAGCATTAATTAATTAATTAAGATTTTTTTTTTTAAAAACAAAACAAACAAACATTTATTATCCAGGTTGAACCCGATGGACATCTGTCTTTTTTCAACCTCAACAACTATGTAACTATGTAAATAAACATACAGGGGAAAGTGCAATATGCAAGTTCAACAAAAGTCATTGGTCAAATAACAAATCATAATCTGACCCACATATATTGGATCATGACAATCACAAAATCCATATTGTACAATAAAAATGCACAGTATGCAATTTAACCTCCACATGTAATCATATTCAAACTTATATACAATGTATAAATAATGAATAATAAGCATAAAGTTCAATGAGTATGGTCAAATAAATGCATATCTAAAATAAAGTGGTGGGGTGGAAAAGATACATACAGTAGCATATGTGCTATATTTCTACAGTCAACCATGTGTCTGCTGGCAGTGAATGGCTAATGAGAGTGCCACGATCCCCGCATCAATATGTAAAGGTAAGTTTTGCATCTGCTAATGACCTGGAGTAATTAATTCCAAATATTGGGAAAATCAACCCATGTGGCCAATGAAAGTACAGATAAAATAGATGGAGGAAAAGGGACTGAGACTTCTCTCTGGCCACAAACTATAAATAATGATGTACACTTAACTGACACTTAAATTTCTTAGTGCTGAATTATTCTACTAGTGGAACAACCCTGCCAACATGATAGAATTTTAATTTGACATAGATACTGTATGTTTGATTATCTATTTGAAAATCACTTTTATCTCTTGAACTAAATAAGTTATATTTTAATATAAATAATTTAATATTAGAGTGACCCTTTTCATAAACTCTATTTAAGAGAATATACCTGCAGTATTAAAGAATACTGTACAGCATTGTTTGAAAAGGCTCATAGGAATTTTTTAGCCTACTTTTGCCTTGTAAATGATTGCTGCTTTAAAAATATTGTTATTCTTGCCTAAAGTACTGCACCCTACTACATTTACCCCACATACTTTGATCTAACTTCAATAGCAAAGGAGTACTGTTTAAAATATATAATTACATTATGGGGATACCCCACTGCTAATTGCCACATTGGAGCAATCCAATCAGCAGGGATTACCCTGCACGTGAATGTCCAATATCGTACTGAACCATGAGAAAATGCCAAAGTCGGAGGTTTGTGCGTGGGGAATTCTGCAGTTTACATTTATTCAGGGTGTTTCTGCACCTGAAACCCCGATTTTTAGGCTTTTAACTAAATAGCCTTTCCAAATGCTGCAGGGATTTTAGCCGGGATTTACACTGCGGTTAACTGGATATTCCACTCTAAGGTTTTTTTTTCCTTTGTAAGTTTTGTTTTCCTTTGTACTGTATATGAATATAGAAGATGATTGGTTACGATTGAAAAACAGGAGTTTGTAGCACTTATGATGAACAGTACATTTCTAGTTATCAGTTTAGCATGTCAAAAAAATTGTTTGGAGGAGTGAGTTAACAAATGTTAGGACTTATTATTCTTCTACAATACTGTATACACCTAAACATTGCCTAGATGTGTGCATACACTTTGTGGTAGTGCTTAGTCTGCACCTAACTACAGCATGTGATCATAAAACTTGGAGTATAGCAACAGCTACAAGTTAAGTGCTGGGTAGCTATTCTTGAGGGTCAGTAATGGTGTTGTATCTGAAACACTGCAGTTTCTCTATGTGGCATGCAAGTTTACTCAATCTTTTGGCGGTATGTGATGGCTTATAAGTTTGCCAGAGGTGTGCGATGTCGGCGAAACTCAAATGTTTTTGTAAAGCAGCAATCATTTACAAGGCACGGTTTTGCCTTGTAATACCCCTTTTCCACTAGCTCAAAAAACACGGGTAAATGCACGGGGGTGCGCATTTACCCATGTTTTTTGCTAGTGGAAATGGGTCAACCCGGATCAAGTGATCCGGGAATCCTACCTGGGTAGCTTACCGGGTTGAACACAAGTTCAACCCGGTAAGCTGTGCAGTGTAAACGGAAGCTGTGTTGATGCGACACAGCTCCCGTTCACAGTCTATGGAAGGGTGGTGCTCGCCACACCTGCCGTGTTGCCAGCAGCATCACCAACCCGGCAATATGCCGGGTTGGTGAGCGCAGTGGGAAAGGGGGATGAGCATGGGCCACAGCCGGGTAGGACACGTGTCAGGCTCCCGGCTGCGACCCGTGCTTAGAGGTGGAAAAGGGGTATAAGTGAATGCCACTTTAAAAAAATGTCCATGTTCAGCCGGCATCCCGCACCTGCAGCAAATTCGGACACCATTACATCCCGCCGCTTGTACACAATCTTCAAGTTTTCACTGTTTTGTTATGAAGCATTTACAATTACTTATCACAGCAACTTTATCCCACAATCTTCACTGCATGTTTGTGTTTGAACAAAGAAGCATACTCTGCAACGATACAATGTATTTAACATTTTTCATAGAATGTGCAAGTTATGTATTTTGGTTTAATAATAATTATTTCTTGGCATTTTGAATCTTGAGTGAATCTGAAATGATTATTAAGACAAGTATAAATGTATATAATTTTATGCTTATGCATGTGTAGAGAAGTCATAATTGGACCTGTTAAGCCATAAGGTTTTTTTGTGTATGTATTGTAGATTCCTGGTTTCTTGCAAAGTTAAAACATTTATATTTTGAATTTCTTTATTCTTTAACATTTTAAATACCAATATATTTCCTATCTTCCAAAGTCACCAATGTCTCATTTTGTCATAGTAACTTTAATTAAACCATCACTGCAGCAAAATGTTTACTAAATATTCAACTAAATTGAATATTTAGTTGGATTGTAATCACCAATGGCCCAGTGCCAGGAACTTGTGTAATACATGCTTTTGTCTACTGTTTAGAGCTAGTAACTACTGTATTACAGTGGCAGTAATTTACCAGCTGCCAAAGCCATGGCAGTACCCTCCAATTAACAACTAGATAGAGACAAGAGTTTATCCTTAACCTGTGGTTATAGGCTGCTTGGTGCCCCCTCACATATTTTAGATTGTACAGTAAGCTTGACTGTGAAGGGCCTTCCCAGCACTGGAGCACGCTGATTAAGTCATTAATAATTAATCAAGTAACATATGCTTACTTTGCCCATAAATATATGCCATGACTAGCACACTTTGCCATAAATATAAATATATTATTCCCACTCATAAAGTTATAAAGCTAACAACAACAGGACAAAATGTATAGTTGTTATGGAACACAAGACCTCTTGAGGTTCTCTACAAGACTTTCATGTCTGGATACAGACTCATTGTAACCACCTGGATATATGGGGGAAAGGGGGGTTGCGGCACCTTGGACTGCACACCCTAATTCAAAACATAATAAGAGGTGCTATCATACTGAGACTTGTAGTTCCACACAGAAAAAAAAAGAAACTGCAGATGCATACTCCATACTACTGAACACTGCTAATCAGAATTATAATACACTCTGCAATCTAACATAAAGTAATATTGCAGTGCATAATTTTATGACCAGGTGGCCTAATCCCTAACACTAAAGTTCAAGTCCAGGGAACAGGAGCCCCCAAGTCAGCACAGGCCAACTGCCCCAAGGCATCAAACTAGTGAGAGGTTAAAGTTTTAGTGAGTGTTATATAAATAAGAAGCAATAGCTTTGTGTTAGTAGTGTTACATTGGTGATGTTTAGAATGTTAAAGTGTGTTACAGAGGTAGAAAAATAATAGGTGCTGAAAAAGTGTGAGATTAAGTATTCAATTGTGATACCCCAAAGCAGCCAGGCCATACCAACCCAGGGGGGGCACGCCCCAAACTCATTCCTAAAACTTACAGCACCTAGAAAGTACCTAGGTCAAGTTTTTAAAGGACTATCTTATTATACACATTTTGAAAACCCAAAACCCTGGCAACCACTGTCACAAAAAGCAATTGTGCTAATACTGTATGAATTGTTGATATTAATGTTCACCTGAACTAAAAAAGTATTAGTGCCTTTTTTAATAACAAATCCCCCTTTTTATCAATTGTTTATTGTGGTGTCAATGTACAGCAGCCCATTTTATATGTTTATTTGTATTGCTACTGTTACAAAATATTGTGGTAATTGGACTTAAAAGGGACAAATGTATCAGAAAATTTTCAATTAAAATAACAATACAGATTCAGAAACTAAACAAAATGATAATCTTGATATTTTCCATTGGTTGTGGAAATTATCCTGATTAAGGAACAGATACCGTAGAATCCCTTACGGTGCATACAAACGGTGCGATGTGTGCTTACGATTTTGATTATATAGTCAAAATCAAAAGAAAAGTTAGCACATATCGCACTAAGTGTACCCAGCTTGCGATACCGATGCACGCTCCCAAGGGGTCGGTATCGCAAGAAAAAATACACTGTGCAGGCAAGGCAATTTTTACTATATTGTGTACAATCAGTTTCTAGTATAGTCAAAACTGGCACTTAGTCAACATCTCACATAGTCAACATCGCAAGTAAATATAATCAATATCGGTAGTTCTGGGCTCCGGGGAGTTCTAGAGAAATTGCAAAGTCTAAATCGGCACTTAGTCAATATCTCACCGTGTGTATGCACCTTAAAGGTCTTCTTATCTCTATATTGCCTATTTTGCAACAGACAAATACTTCACAAGAAATTAGGATAGAATATTCCACAAGTGCTCGCAAAATCTAATTTAATAAACACCTGGGTACAAAAACGAGTCCATACCAATATGGAACCTGAATTTAAAACTAAAGAGATAACCCTAAATAAGAAATGAAACAGGGTAGAAGTTAATCTAATTTGATGTAAAAATAATAAGACAATGAAAATATCAGAATTAAAAATTGGAACATATTTACATATGATTTTACTACTAAAAAGTCTAAAATAAAACATTAAAATGTATCCTTCTGGTTCCGGTTTCATGGTGTGAGCAGCCTTGCTTCTAAGCTCCTCAGTGCACTCACCCCGAAAATAATTTCAAGGCTCCCCTTTAGCCTCCAAAAGGGGTACATTCTTTGTGCAGACTTACCTGCAGCTGCATGAACAAGTTCCTGTCCTCGTCTAAGTTCCCACCAGGAGTAGTTCCGCGCTAATCCCAATATGGTGCTGGACGCTGATATAGAAGCAGTGTCTCCTGCATCTAAAAAGGCTTCAGCAGAGCTGGATACTTTTTCTTTCCACCTGATGCCTCTGCCACATATGGGAATATTGTAGAAGCCATAAAATCTACTATGGGACCATTAATGACCCAGGCGGTGACTGACATAACATCATAAATACAGCATCTCATACAATGGTTCTCAGATACAGAACTCCATATCAGTACTACAACCCATGATATGGCAGACTTTAAACAAGAGGTTAAGAATCTCTGTAAGGAGATTTTCTAGATATGTAATTAATTACACAACCTAGGAAAATGGTCTTCTGGAATAACATTAGACGTGGATTTGCTGGAATATGTCAAAGGCCCTGCCTTATCACACTGCTGACAATAATGGTCATTCAGAACAAATGTTGCTACCTGGTTGTTAAGTGGTTTCATTGGATTGGCCCAGCCCCTCAACATCTTCATCCCACCCAAGGTTAACCATGTTCAGATACCTTAATTTCCTTCATAAAACTGCCTTTTGGTCAGCTTTAAACAAATCGCATAATCTTACTTGCGAAGGATATACATATTTTTATATTCCAGTATCATTCAGTTGAGCTGACCAGGGAGCATAAAGCACCCAACTTATCAAGAAAAGTAAAATGGTTCCATGATGTAACATGCCAAGCTGTGATTCTTTGATAGATCCACCCACAAAGACTTCTCCTCTCTGGCAGATGCAGCTGCTTATTTGAAAGAAGAATCACTCACCATGACCGCCGACATTTCCGATCCACATTCTGTACCCACTCTTCGCTGACCCTCATACTACCTTCACAAGCACTTCATAAATAAACCCCCTAGTCTCAGC
Source organism: Pseudophryne corroboree (assembly GCF_028390025.1). Lineage (NCBI taxonomy): Eukaryota > Metazoa > Chordata > Amphibia > Anura > Myobatrachidae > Pseudophryne > Pseudophryne corroboree. Next base: position 458,636,799 of record NC_086447.1, on the reverse strand, counting down.
AGAAAACACCAAACTCCAGATGTTACAATTAATAGTTGTGGCTGCAGCTTCTTACAACTCCAAAGCTCGAGGTGTAGTCATTTGATGAAGAAACATTTACAGTTGTAGGTTTCCTCAGTTACTGCTGATCCTGAAGGTTGACACATAATAGCAGTAGTTTCTCCTAATGGTGTTAAATATGTAACATCTATGCCCCTAAAGCTTATTCCATATTTTTTTTTATCAGCTACTGTTGGCCACTTTAAGTAATTAATCAGTAGTTTGTGAGAATTTTAAATTACAGTAGTTTCATCTTCAATTGTAGATAGATCCAGCTCCTCTTCCGTCCCCCTTTACCCTTTCTAAATTAGATATCCCTTTCTGAAAGAATTCAATTGGTAAATGTATGGTGAACACTGAAGTCTGTTGCCTTCATTTATGCACTGCCTTTTGGCAGTGCATAAATCATTGTCCAGGATTTACTACATATTGCTTTCGGTCACCATTTTTTCCAGAGTTTCCAATGTCAACATACTGTAGAAACTGTGTCTCCATGCATGCATTAGTGTGATTGACATCACATACAGCCATTAACAAGGGTGTCTATAAACAATGGTGCTTCCCCAATCATATAGATAAAGCAATCTAGCTCATGCAGATTCAGACCCCCTGCTTTTCTGGCAAACCACCAAGGTGGTTATTAGAGTGTCTATAATTTCATAAATTTCAACCCACAACAAAAATATGCCACTTCTTATGTATCCTCAATCTCCTCCAGTCAGTATACCCCGTTCAACTGATTGGGATACCTTTCCCATGTTTATCCACTGGCCTCCTCTGTGTGAGGATTGGGGAAACGTTTCTTTCTGTCTACAATTACATTATATCATCTAACATTATCCCATTACACTTGAACTGACCTATACTGAATTCTTAAAGGCCAGTACTCACTGGCCGATGTGGGAGAGATGTGTGCTGAGCGGTTCACTCAGCACACATCTCTCCCGCCACTCAGCACAGCGCGATGTGTGCTGAGCGTGCGGGGGAGACGGGAGGCCGCTCATTTCACCCAGCGGGTGAAATGAGCGACCTGCTAGATTGGCTAGCACCAGCGATAACGATGCGCGGGGCTGCGCATCGCTATCGCTGTGGGGGGTACACACGGAGCGATCATGCTTAAAATCTAAGCAATCTAGTCAGATTGCTTAGATTTTAAGCAGCGATCGTTCCGTGAGTACCCCCCTTTTGTCAGGCAGAGCTGTTTTTGTAGGCCAATCTTGTTCTTAAAATTAGATTATAAAATCTTTACCAAAAATCTTGCAGAGAGGTTGAAAGTTGTCCTTCCAATAATTAGAAGGACTTTATAAGGGGTCAGCATTCAGTGGTTAACTTTAGGCATTGTGTGCTATACAATATTTAAAAGATCACAAGAACACTGACCCTATTATACTTTCATTAGATGGCAAAAAAAAATTGACCTTATTTACGGCCATCATATTTTTCATACGCTTCACCACTTTGGGTTCCCTGAGTCACAAAAGGCTACCATAAAAATATTATATTCTCACCCTTATACACGCCTCTAATAGCCATCTTTATTCATCCTACACAATTCAGAGAGCATTTATCTTACAGCAGTTAGCTATAGCATTAAAAAATTCTAGCTACTTCCGTGGAATTCACAACTGCAATGTAGATATTTAAATAGTTTTATTTGCAGAAAATATGCTGCTGTTTGTTTCTGACCCTTCTTTCTCCCTTCTGGAGATACTCAAAATCATTACTGTATTTGGGGGGTCAATCCAGTTGATTGCTCGCTGGCTAGTTTTACCAGCCGTGCAAACGCTATGCTGCCGCCCACTGGGGAATGTACTTTAGCTTAGCAGAAGTGCGAACGAATGTGCAGGCGAGATCTGCAAAAACAGTTTGTGCAGTTTCTGAGTAGCTCTGAACCTACTCAGCGCTTGCGATCACTTCAGCCTATTCTTGTCCGGATTTGACGTCACACACCCGTCCAGCAAACGCTCAGCCACGCCTGCGTTTTTTCAGACCCTCCCTAAAAACGGTCAGTTGACACCCAGAAACTCCCCCTTCCTGTAAATCTTCTTGTGGCCGCCAGTGCGACTGAAAACTTCGCTAGAACCTGTGCACAACCACAACGGCCTTTGTACCCGTGTGTCGTGATGTTTTTTAGCCTGATCGCTGCGCTGCGAACAATGGCAGCTAGCGATCAACTCGGAATGACCCCCTTGGTTCATTCTCTGGCTACAAATCAACTTTGACAAACCAAATTCCCATTCCCTTCCCTTCCCTCCTCCTCCTGTTTCTATTTCTTAAAAGTAGAATTTCTCCAAAAATGTAAAATGTTATGCAAATGTGCCAATAGTATTTTTAAGCCTGATATTACTAGTTTGTCATGTCTGATATCCCAGTTTCTCTGGCAAAACAAAAACCCCAAACTGCTCTTTCAATATTGATAGCAACTCACAAATCAGGGGTCTGGGAAACTCTGACCTGGTTTCCTATTCCTTATCTGTGCTTTTTAGATACATCAGTGATTAGCTAACTGAAAAGAATACATATATATATATATATATATATATATATACTTACAATAAGTTAGACAGAGCTCTTTTAGCTCAGTTCTCACCTGGTGCTCTTCTGCATTCCAAATCCTCTGACATTCCCTACAACTTGTCTGGTCATATTGCTTCATGACACATATCTCTGCAGGATTCATATTAATAAAATATATCACAGAAATCCCTTCAATATCCTACACAATCCATTATGGGGCAACCCCACTTTTTAGATATGTAAATGGAAGAGGAATAGGTGAGGGCTTTGTAAGTGAGTGTGAAAAGCTTAAATTGAATTCGGAAGGAGAAGGGCTTGTAAGAAAGGGAAGGAGGACATAATACGTTTGGAGATGAAGATGAGCTGGGCAGTAGCATTAAGGAGAAACTGGAGTGAAGGAAGGCATTTGTCAAGGAGGCCAGAAAAGAGAAGATTAAAGTAGTAGAATCTGGAGATGACCAGTGAGTGGATCAGGGTCTTAGCAGCATCCAGGGTCTGATCCTGGAAATATTTTTGAGATGGAAACAGTACTGAATGTGTGGTTTGAAGGAGAGGGAGGAATCAAGGATAACTCCAAAACAGTGTAGTTGAGGGCTAGAGAAGAAAATTGTGCCATCAATAGATAGTGAAATTGTGGGAGGTGAGGTAATGCGGAAGGGTGGGAAGTTGATCAGCTCAATCTTAGACACATTAAGTTTAAGAAAACACTGGGACATCCAAGATGAGATAGAGACAGATGGATACTGTATATGAGTGAGGAGAGAGGAGAGAGGTCAGGAGAGGAAAGGTAGATCATCAGCATCAGCATAGAGATTATATTGGAAGTCGAAAGAGCAAGTGATCTCACCTAAAGATGATGTATAGAGGGCAATAAAGAGAGGTCCAAGAACAGAACCTTGGGGGATACCTGCTGTTAGGGGAAGTAAGAGGGAGGTGTTGTCATGAGTGGAGACAGAGAAGGATTGGTCAGAGAGGTAGACGGACAGCCAAGATAGGGCAGTATCATTCAGACCAAAGGAGTGAAGGATTTGCGGGGGGGGGGGGGGGGTTGAGGGTGGTCCATAGTGCCAAAAGCAGCAGAAATGTCAATTTGAATAAGCACAGAGTAGTTGCCCTTGGATTTAGCAGCATGGAAGTCATTGCAAACTTTCATGAGGGCAGTTTTAGTGGAGTGGAGAGGATGGAGGCCAGACTGAAATGAGACAAGCAGGTAGTGGGAGGCTATAAAGGCAGTAAGGCAGTTGTAGACAATATGCTCAAGGAGTTTGGAGGCAAAAGAGAGGAGAGAAATGGGTCAGTAGTTGGAGTGAGTGCTAGGATCAAGGGTATGTTTTTTTTAAAGAATTGGGGAGACAAGGGCATACTTGAAGGTAGAGGGGACAGTGTGTCATGAGAAGGAGAGATTCAGGAGGTGGGCAAGATTGACATTGGTAGAAGGAGAGAGGTAGTGGAGGAGGCAAGAGTGGATAAGGTCAAGAGGGGAGATGGAGGAGGAATAACCAGACGAGGGCCGTTACTTCATCTCCAGATACAGGGGGGGAAAAGTCAGCGTTGGTGAGATGGATGGATGGATAGGAGTAGTCAAGTAAAGGAGAGGGCAGGTTGTTGATGGTCTGTTGGGATGTGATGTCCTGATGTATGAAGTTAATTTTGGATGTGAAGTAGGTAGCAAAGTCAAGGGCAGAGAGTGAAGAAGTGAGTCGAGGTCGGGATGGGCAGAGGAGGGAGATGACAGTAGCAAAGAAACGCCGGGTGTTTGAAGATATGGAGGAGATTAGATTTTTGAAGTATGACTATTTAGAGATGTAAAGGGCAGCACTATAGAATGAGAACATAAATTTGAATTGGAGGAAGTCTGTTTTTTCATTCACTGTCGCTCATCAGCACCTGAACATTTTTGCAGCTATCTGTTAAATTTGGAATGCCAGGGTTGATGTGTTGATCTGCGAGGGTGAATAGAGGTTTAAGAACAACAGAGTCAAGACCAGAAGTAAGATAGGCATTGTATAGGGAAGTGGCTTGTTCAGGACAGGAGAGGATAGGAGAAAGAAGTGAGTCAAGCAGGGAGGAGAAGAAAATGGTGTTGATGGCCTCAATGTTATGCTTATTGATGGCAGCCTTAGGAGGCAGAGGTGGAGAAGCAGAGAGGGATAAGTTACAAGAAAACCAGGAAGCAAAGACATCAAGGAATTTGGTGGGAATGCAGGGGGGACAGTAAATGACAGTTATTTGAAGGTGAAGAGTTTGGTAGAGACGTATAGCATGGATCTCAAATGTAGAGAATGTAAAGGAAGGTTCTGGTGGTAAGAGATGGTAAGATTAACCGGAAGATAGAAGGATCCCAACACCACCAACACCATGTTGAACCCCAGGCCGGAGGATATGTGTGTATGTAAGGCCCCCAGCAGAGAGAGCAGCAAGAGAAGTAGTGTCAGATGGGGAAACCCATGGTTATGTAATGTCTAGGAGATTCAGGTACTTCGAGATGAAAAGGTCATGGGTGGGATCCATTTTTTTACAGACAGATCTGGTATTCCAGAGTGCACAGGAGAAAGGGATAGAGTTTGCGGGAGAGATGTGAATGAGATTATCAGGGTTGCAGAAGTTTTGTGGTGAGTTTAACTTGAATGGCAGGGATGAAGAGAGTGTAGTTGTGGTGTGAGTGCCTGAGCTAGGGAGGACCTCCCACTTTAGTATCCAAACCATTCCACAATTAATGTTTTCTTTATATGTTATATCGTCTGTGTTATTGGTTGATATATTGTAGAGTGGTTGTAGGGGATATAAGGTCCCCTGAGTCCCCCCTTTTCCCCCACCTCTGGTGGAGAGAACTAGGCCACATCCCTGAAAGTGTCTGAGAAAAAGATTTAGGCGAAAGTACTGCGTCATTAAAGGTGACAATCTACAAAGACACATGGTTGCAACTCCATGTCAGTGTTTTTAGAGATGAAGGGCTAAATGTAATAGGGTGAGAGTTCTAAAAAGCTGTGAGTTTAGCACTAAACACCCGTATTTTCAGCACTTGCACATGTAATAGGCTGCGGGTACATGCAAACTTGCATGCAACTTGATATCCACTACTAGCATGCCCCAAAGTCGCATCCAGGTGTTTTTCCATTTTAATCAATGCAATAAGGTGCTAATTGTAGGCTTATGAAAAAAAGACCTGCTTCAGATAGGTGAGTTCAATGTGACACCTTAATCTAAAGTGTAATAAAACACAGAGGCCAATTAGCACTAATTAAACACATCTAAATACATATTTACGTTTAAAAAGCTAGTTACATTAATGTAACCCCTAAATACTGTGTACACATTTAAGTTACTAAACCCATTACCAAAAACGTAACCCATAATTACAAAAAAATGTAACATACTTTAAAAACAATGACAGACAATTTTTTTATACACATTTTACTACACGGAAGCCAGTAACACAAAATATACACAAAACTGAACAAATAAAATATAATTTGTTTGGTCCAGAACAACCACTGCCCTTACCTGCCCTTTAGCAGCACCACCACATATGCGCACCCTACCCCTTGGGTACCCCTTGCACCCACCAGCCTCACTGACTGGGTGGCTCTTTGAGACTGCTCTCCAAGAAAGTGATCAAATACTAGCACCGATGCACAAATTTCCTCATAATTGAAATGCACGTGCCAGACGGGGAGAGATACAGAGCAGATTCTTCATCATACTCCTCCTGCGTACCCTCCTACTGTGTCTCCTGCTCCTCACCACCTTCCTCCTCCTCACTCTCAGGCTGGGTCACAAACACCTCCTCCTCCTCCTGCCTCTCCTCACCCCCAACTCTCAACCTGAATGACATAGCTATTAGCAAACTAACAACTCTGTCTCAGCAACAAAACTCCTCCACTTCTTCATTGTCTCCTTTCAAAACCTATCAAGGCACAAAGTGGCTGAGGTGGGACTTATATAGGGCCTGTGAGCAGGGGCACCGGAATGTTTTTAGTTTTGGGGGGCGTAGAATTTTTCTTATTTTGGCGCCGACTCTACCTTTTTATCCCCCCACCGCTGTGTGGATGAGCGTTCACCTCACCATGCGGGCGACATCTCCTTTAAAAACAGCCCGATACCGCAGGGTGCTGTGTCCTCCTATCTTCGTTGTGTCCTAGCCGCTGCTGGCTGTCTCTCCTTCACAGTTGCATTACTGGGAGGCGGCGTGGCCAGGCTGAAACAACCTGCGACCATAGCCACGCCTCCTCCCAGTAATGCAACTGTGAAGGAGAGACAGCCAGCAGCAGCTAGGACACAATGAACGAAGATAGGAGGACACAGCACCCTGCGGAAGCAGGCTGTTTTTAAAGGAGATGCCGCCTGCAGGGATCTGAAGGGAAGCACTCCCCTGCACCTCTGTCATATTTGGGGGGGACAAGCTGCCCCTTTGCCCCCCAGTTCTGATGCCCCTGCCTGTGAGGTACAACTCAGGTGACTTTTGGGGAACAATGGTTCACTTTCTTTTAAACTGAGCAACTCGCATAATGTAACTCAGTTTCCGATTTGCCACATTTTCCTGGGCTTCCCCATGAGAAATCTTGCATGACGTCACATGTGAGTTCCTCTACGTGGGACCCGGAAATCTTGCTCCGTATTACATAGTGTGAGTTAAGGAACAAACTCGCATCATACTCGAAGCAGGATGATGCGAGTTTGTTCTCTCAATAACTAGCACCTTATTACATTCTGTCTGAGGTGTTAGAAGGTTTATCATTTAATGATATAATTATGTTAGGTATATAATTTAATATCCTTGTCTTTGATCTAGGCGGTCATTCAGGTGCGGTTGTTCTTCCTACTCCTGTTGCAATGATTTCACATATGCAATTGCAATTATACTGTATGCTAATATGGGTGGAAGCTAACTCATGCAATAGGACACCCACTGCTATCGCACCTTTGCGTACGGCGTCACATTACTGCAGAAACATCGGTAACATTGTCACACATCAAGTCGCCATGCAGAGCCTGAGTACCTCTGAAGATGAGCAGGCTGAGCTGCTCTTCTGGGAAGCACAGCCCTCTCCAGAAGCAAGCGTGATGGCAGCTGCTAATATATGCATGCCCAGAAGACACCGTCCAAACAGCCATGACACATATGAGTTCACATGAACACTCCCTATTACCACCGCCAAACACTTACTTCCTGTCACTCACTTTGTAACTGATAATCTTGCTACAACTGTACTCACAAATCACTTGCTGTGTGTGCGCACTGCGGCTTATATGCATGCGCAGTGCAAAAACATAGATCAATATGCTTACAACCGCCGAATAAAAAACACTGAATGTAAAACACTGAATAAAAAAAATTAAATAATAAAAAAATAAAAAAACAGTTTTTATAAGTAATCATGTGGAGATGGTGTATGAGGCAAAACACTTCTCACTCACTGGGTACTGTGTAAGAAAATGTATAAAAAAAAATAGTAAAATACATATAGCATTCACCTTCCCAATGTAATCAACTAGCTCTGTGCTAACCAGCCTGAGGCTTGTTTTCACTGTTCCCAGGCAAACAGCATCCTCAGAATATTCTATGCTTATATTTAGAGACAGACATGCTTAGCATTTACTTTCTATAGAAGATGCAGTATCTGAAATTTTAGGTAAATATGAGGAATAACTGAAAGCAGGCCCGGTGCTAGCCGCTCAGCAAAGGGATGCAGTGCAGGGAGGCGCCAGGAAGGACAGGCACTCTTCCTGCTCTGCATTTCTATGCTGCGCCGTCCTGTCCCCCCTGCTGCTGCCGGCTGCTGCGCCTGTCACACTCTATGATAGGCAGTGGCGTTGGCAGCACGAAGCCTCCTCTCTCCCTCCCTTGTGGCAGTGCACGGACCTAAAAGGGGCGGAGCTACACTGGAACAAGGGGCAGGGCTACACGGGTCCAGCTCTGGCCAGCCAGAATTCCTTAGGTAAGTGTCTGGAAAGACAGTAAGTGAATAAAAGTGTGTGTGTGTGTGTGTGTTTACAGTGTCTGTATATACTGTATATATGTGTGACTGTGTATGTGTGTAATGTATGTACAGTATGTATGTATGTATGTATGTATATGTGTATGTGGTGTGTGTATATCTGTGTGTGTAAGTGTGACTGCGGCATAATTTGTGTAAGTGGCACTGGTACAGGGGACGTTACGTGTGCAATCATCACTGGTACAGGGAACGTTACATGTGCAAGCGTCACTGGTACAGGGGGCGTTACGTGTGCAAGCGTCACTGGTACAGGGGGCGTTATGTGTGCAAGTGTCACTGGTACAGGGGCCGTTACGTGTGCATCACTGGTACAGGCTGATATAAGCTGTGTCAGGGCTTGGCTCATAGTCTCACTACCTGCAAAAACAGGCAGCAGGCCAGTTATGAGACACAGTAATTTACTGACTGTAAGTACTGTGCATATGCCTGTGTTTGTGGTAGGGGCATTAGGAGAGAGGGAATCTATGATGTTTTGTTAGTGCCCAGATGGGCTAGAATTTATTTTTATGTTTTGGTTTTGTACTGCACAATAAAACTAGCCATGGCTAGATTGCATGAAAACCCTGGACTGGTGTTCTGTTTTCCTAACTGCTTTGCATTTGGACGTGCCATTTACTCCAGGCGAGGGCATATGTACAGTATATTCCCATAAGCAGAGTTGTATACATCCCAAGATGAAAGTGCACCTGAATATAAGCCTGTTAATAGTCATGATCACCACCTCTATAATCAATACATACTGTAGGTTCAAAAGAATACACAATGGGGTATATTTACTAAAGTGCAGATTTGTAGAAGTGGAGATGTTGCCCATAGCAACAAATTATATTCTACTAAATTTATCTAGCACCCTCAACCTCCAACAGATCACATTTTACAGGTTACCTGTTAGGTGCACTGTGCATCATCAACTGTCACATTTTAAAAATCCACAGATGACCTGGAAAACATGAATTGTTAGTGGTTCTTGAGAACTGAGTTTGGGGGTCACTGTTCTAGAAGATGATAGCTACAATCTTATTGTTTGCTATGGGCACCATCCCTACTTCTGCAAATCCACACTTTAGTAAATATACCGCCAAGACTACTTTACAATGACTTGTTACAACCCAGTTGTGCTTTTTCGGTTATAAGTGTAGATGTGATAGAAATGTGTATTTTCAGAGCAAACTCAATGCAAATTCACTTAAGATACACTTCACAAACAGAGGTACTGTATATTTAAGTCTGTATCAGTCCCAACATTTTAGACATTCTAAGCAGGTGTACATTTGGTGAAGTACAGTTTTTATGGCATGTTTTCGGCAGATTACGAAATACCAGCTGCAAAATGATAGACAAAACTATCATTAAATTATAGTCAAACTGTCAATTTCAAACTCAACATGCTGCAAATTTCCATCCTAATGTATCAAATGGAAAGACTAGCACAAGTGGGGTTACACATTCACAGAGAGAATGGGAATAATATAGTGGAGAAATTGAGTCTGGGGTGGACAAGTGAGGAGAGGACATGTTACTTACATTGAATCTTGCCTTGACGGTGTAGGCTGTGATGCACCGTGCACACTAATAAGCATCTTATGTAAAAGGCCTCACACTGCTTCTTTTAAGGGCCCCATACACTAGAACGATAATGCCTGATTTCAGCCCAATTCGGGCATTCGGGGCGATATATTGGGTGAAATCGGGCATTTTGGCTGTGCATCTGATCCGATCCAATGCGCGTTCCCGTGAGGGTCGGATCGGATCCCTTAGATCACTAGTGCTGCACTCGTGATATATCGGTTCCCACAGGCATGGCTGGGATCGCATACGATATATTGAATGCAAAATGTACCAAATTGTTTGGAATCGTATGGAACCACTACCGGGAAGCTCCCGGGAGAGTTCAAGGGAAATCACCCTGACTTCAGCCTCTAGACATATCTTTCTAGTGTATGGAGCCCTTAAGGCTATCAATAGTGTATCTCAGCCTACAAAAATTCAGGCACAAAAATACTGCTTTGGGACCCGATCACCCACCCATGATGCCCCTGCGAATTTGCTGTGGCATCCTGATGCACTGTAGCACACAGTTTGGGAAGCCCAATATTTTATGCAACATCTTATGGACTTATATCTAATGTAGAACATTAAGTCTAACGACCTCTAAATGATACAGGTATCATAATAATGACTGATATCCAATACTTAAAGCATCTTAATAAACAATATACAAAATGTAGAATATTTTACGGACCTCTATGCAAAAAAACATTCTAGGAATCTCTAAAAAACAAAACAGAAATCATACTTGTGACATATTTAGACTGGTGACATTTAACATGTCAACACTGACATAATTTTTACATTACCAGAATGTCAACATTGTGAAGCTTGACATATAGGATGTAGACAATAAGATTTTCAATGTAAATCTAACACTGACTGTAACTGCAGTTTATCCCGAAATCTAATCCAACCCTATCCCTGAAATACCATTTTTAACATTCCAGCAATGTCACCATTATATTTGTCGTCATGCTGTATACCAATATTCTGTACATGCCAATATCCTGAATGTTGACACCAGTGCTGTAACTAGAGTTTTTAGTGCTGTGTGCAAGAAACAGCATCGGCGCCCCCCCAATCATATTTAAAACAGGACCAGTGCGTGCCACACAGGAGGCGTGAATTCATGGGGAAGAGGCATGGCCACAAAATAATACCAATTCATATTACGCTGCACAGTAGTCTCCATTATTAAAATTATGCTGCACAGTTGCACACTTACACACATTACGGCAGGTAAAGCCCCTTTTACACATTACGGCAGCCAGAGTCCCCTTTTACACAGTACAGCAGGTAAAGTCACCTTTTACACAGTACGGCAGGTAGAGTCCCCTTTTACATAGTATGGCAGGTAGAGTATCCTTTTACACATTACGGCAAGTAGAGCAACTTACACCCCCCCTTAGTGTAGTGTATTCTACTGTAGTGTAGTGTAGTATAGTGTAATATAAGTGTTGAGTAGTGTAGTGTGTAGGCACTCTCTCTCTCTCCCTCTCCCTGCACACCCATTCCCTAAGTCTGGCTGCAGCTCTAAACACCTCTCCACTCGCTAACCGACTGCCGCCGCTAAACCCCCCACTCCTCTCAGGCCTTGATGCCTGGCTATGTACAGTGTTGGAGGCAGAGCTAACCTTCCACGTGGTATGGCCGGACATGGCGGCAGCGGGGGATGTCTTGCAGGTGACGCGGTATACAGCTGCCGCTGCCTGGTAGCTACAACTGCAGCATCCTCCATGTGGCTCCCTGCCAGGAGGAGCCGGAGCCTGAAGGCGTGTCCCAGCAATGAGTGTGTACTGCGCTGCTGCTTGAGAAGGGGGGGTGGAGCGCTGCTGCTAGAGGAAGGGACAGAGGAGTGCTGCTGCTGTAGTACGGGGGAACACTACTGCTGGAGCAGGGGGGGAGCGATATCTGCTATTATATATTATAGTACCCAGTGATGGCGCTGCAGCCAATCGGGGTGGGTGCTGATGGTGCGCCTAGAGAACAATTGTGCTGTGTGCAAGGTACCATACGCCCACACCTAGTTACGGCTCTGGTTGACACTTTACTACGCAGACAACCAGACTTAGGCTTGCCAGAGGTGTCAAAGTTACCACTCCATTATCTAGACATGTGTCTAGAGAAACTTTGAGGACATTATGGAATAGCAATAATGCAAATAAGGGAAAGAAAGTAACTTGGCACCTTCGTAAAACCATGTTTCACTGCTGGTGGGGCAGGTGTAAAATAAGCAGAGATATTGAAATTGAGAGAGGCATGCCTGAAATAAAATCTAAATTGCAGTGTAAAGATAAGTGGTGTAGCTACCGTGGGTGCAGGGGATGTGGCTGCTATGGGGCCCTTGATGTCTGTCGGGCCCGCCACTCCCCTGCACCTAGTCACACTGCTGCAGAATGCAGGTCACGGTGGCTGCTGGCTTGTTGCGGTGCTGTACTGGCTGTTCTGCAGAGACATCTGTGAGATCAGGCATGGACATTCCAGCAGGGATGACAGCATCGCAGCAGCTGATTGGTGGACAGGTCCAATCTACCCCCTCTTGGTGAGGCCCCGCAAGTGCATATTTACCTGATAGGAACCGTCGAAGACTGAGGATATCTGTATGTGCTGCAGGGGACCGGATGACGGCCATTGTATGTGTCCTGTGGAGGTGGGAGGGATAGCACATTCCAGCATTCTTGCTGTCAGCAGCACGTGAAAGGAGTGCCGGCCGTCGCTGCTGAAGCTCTGTGGACAGGGTTTATGCCGCCTGTTTGGTGAGTGTGCGGGTGGTGGGGGCAGGAAAGAGGGTGTGCTGGACACTGGTGCATGGTATTGGAGGGAGAGGGGAATTAGTGGTATTGGCATCCTGTGGAATAGCATGCCGAGTACTTGGGAGGGGGCAAAATATACACTGCTCAAAAAAATAAAGGGAACACTAAAATAACACATCCTAGATCTGAATGAATGAAACATTCTTATTAAATACTTTGTTCCTTACATAGTTGAATGTGCTGACAACAAAATCACAAATAGATTATCAATGGAAATCAAATTTATTAACCCATGGAGATCTGGATTTGGAGTCATCCTCAAAAGGAAAGTGGAAAAACACACTACAGACTGATCCAACTTTGATGTAATGTCCTTAAAACAAGTCAAAATGAGGCCCAGTAGTGTGTGTGGCCTCCACGTGCCTGGATGACCTCCCTACAACCCACACAAGTGGCTCAGGTAGTGCAGCTCATCCAGGGTGGCACATCAATGCGAGCTGTGGCAAGAAGGTTTGCTGTGTCTGTCAGTGTAGTGTCCAGAGCATGGAGGCGCTACCAGGAGACAGGCCAGTACATCAGGAGACGTGGAGGAGGCCGTAGGAGGGCAACAACCCAGCAGCAGGACCGCTACCTCCGCCTTTGTGAAAGGAGGAACAGGAGGAGCACTGCCAGAGACCTGCAAAATGAACTCCAGCAAGCTACAAATGTGCATGTGTCTACTCAAATGATCAGAAACAGACTCCATGAGGGTGGTATGAGGGTCCGACGCCCACAGGTGGGAGTTGTGCTTACAGCCCAACACCGTGCAGGACATTTGGCATTTGCCAGAGAACACCAAGATTGGCAAATTCGCCACTGGCGCCCCCTGTGCTCTTCACAGATGAAAGCAGGTTCTCACTGAGCACATGTGACAGACGTGACAGAGTCTGGAGACGCCAAGGAGAACGTTCTGCTGCCTGCAACATCCTCCAGCATGACCAGTTTGGCAGTGGGTCAGTAATGGTGTGGGGTGGCATTTCTTTGGGGGGCCTCACAGACCTCCATGTGCTCGCCAGAGGTAGCCTGACTGCCATTAGGTACCGAGATGAGATCCTCAGACCCCTTGTGAGACCATATGCTGGTGCGGTTGGCCCTGGGTTCCTCCTAATGCAAGACAATGCTAGGCCTCATGTGGTTGGAGTGTGTCAGCAGTTCCTGCAAGACGAATGCATTGATGCTGTGGACTGGCCCACCTGTTCCCCAGACCTGAATCCAATTGAGCACATCTGGGACATCATGTCTCGCTCCATCCACCAATGCCACGTTGCATCACAGACTGTCCAGGAGTTGGCGGATGCTTTAGTCCAGGTTTGGGAGGAGATCGCTCAGGAGACCATTTGCCACCTCTTCAGGATCATGCCCAGGCATTGTAGGGAGGTCATACAGGCACCTGGAGGCTACGCACACTACTGAGCCTCATTTTGACTTGTTTTAAGGACATTACATCAAAGTTGGATCAGCCTGTAGTGTGTTTTTCCACTTTAATTTTGAGGGTGACACCAAATCCAGACCTCCATGGGTTAATAAATTTGATTTCCATTGATAATTTTTGTGTGATTTTGTTGTCAGCACATTCAACTATGTAAAGAACAAAGTATTTAATAAGAATATTTCATTCATTCAGATCTAGGATGTGTTATTTTAGTGTTCCCTTTATTTTTTTGAGCAGTGTATATTATGTTGCAACTGATAGAATTCCCTAGATAGAATGTATTGATTGTGACAACGTATCCATATATAGGATCATATCTAAAGCATTTGCAAAACAGCAAAAATATGTACACTTAACATAATTGTAAGTGCTAATGCATAAGATTGAATATAGCCATACAGTCCTCAGTAATAATAAATATAATGCTTGAACTTCATCCAAAGCATAGGTTTGTACAATCCTAATGTCATATATTGAAAAAGTAAAGGTCTAGTAAGAAAAGATGCATGCATGCATGGATGATAAATCATTACTTGTTATTATATGTCTTACGGACATTGAATAATAAATCAATGCATCCAATTCCCCCATGCAGTGACTATAATAGATCAGGTGCAAAATGAGAGTAAAGGATTAAATGAAAAGACTCAGCAGGACAGGGTCTAAGATATCTGCTGTTCCTCCCTTTGCTTCCAAGGTACATGCAGTGGAGGAGAGAATAAGAGTCTCAGGGTAACATGCTGGATGAGTATTACAGATCTGCTTTTGCTTTCGGCTGGTCTGTGTATGTGCAAAAATGCACCAATTGATGAGAGTGCAGGGAAGTATAGAGTAGATGTGTTACTGGCAGAGTGCGATATTGGATAGAGTGTGGTCTGTGTTGTGCAGATCCTGCTGTGTTCATAGTGGGAAACCCCAGGTCCAGATGATCGTTTCGTCTGTTGCTGGCTTGGCCACGGTAAGTTCCAGGTGCCAGACAAGTATAAGTTGCTATGAGTGACCAATCGCAGTTCCCACTGTCAGATTGACAGGTGGGAATATCCCAGAGGGTCTAATATCCGTGGTTCGGTCAGTGTAGTGTGCCATCAATCAGACTAACCCACTGACAATTCGCCTATCCCAAATATAGGTAATATAGTAATATGAGATTGAGCAGAGATCCTGTTGGTGATTGACTGGTCTGGCCCCTGATATTCCGAATGTAACTTAAATGCGGGGTGCCATATATTTATATCGGTAATGTGACTGGTAGGGTCTACATATTATGGCATTGAAAGGAGGTTTCACAGATTTAGGTTATACCAGCTGAAAAGGGGGCATGGCCTCAGTAAAGGGGACCCATTATCGTCACAGAGGGGGCATGGCCAGCCTCTGTGAGCTGCTGGCATGCCCCCAGTCCCTCGGTCTCCTGTGAGGTCTCCAATTCACCGCTGATCTGCAAAGAGCAGAGTGACAGGAACCTCCCAACTGACCCCCCCCCCCCCCCAGCGGGACAGTCCCAAAAAAGCAGGACTGTTCCACGAAAATCAGGACAGTTGGGAGGTATATATATATATATATATATATATATTTACTTTTCCTTCTTTCCCAAACCTTATAATTTACAAGTATTTTTAAATGTTACAACTTATAATATACATACAACTTATATTATAAAGACTTTAAGTGTTATAGTAAGTTTTCGTTTCTTTGCTTTTTATAAATAAAGCTACTAGTACTCAGAAAAAAGGTACTCACCTGGAGTTACACCTGAAGTTGTAATTCATCTTATGCATATTATCTGTCTTTTTAAACTATGACAAGACATCCCCAATCTGCTCACTACAGTTCTCGCTTCTGCAAACTCATCTATGTATTTTGATGTAATTATTTGCTTGTAATTGGCATTTCATGTGTGGGGAATTTGATCAGTGACACATAGTTTATTATTGCATGCTGTCTAGTGTTTACCTCCTTTGATCATTTAGCCATCGTGGTCAGATGTACTATGGGGGTCATTCCGAGTTGATCGCTGGCTGAAAATGTTCGCTGCGCAGTGATGATGCAAAAAACAGCACTTCTGCGCATGCATATGTGGCGCAATGCGCACGCGCGACATACTTTCACAACGGCCGAAGTAGTTTCACACAAGGTCTAGCGACGCTTTCCAGTCGTAGTGCTGGCCGCAGAGTGATTGACAGGAAGGGGGCGTTTCTGGGCGGCTTAGCGTTTGCATGGCTGCAAAAAACAGCAAGAGAGCGATCAACTCTGAATGACCCCCCCATATCTTCACATTTAGTGAGGTGTAGTCATGGTGTAAAGGAAAGAGTGTGGTTCCTGATTAGTAAATAAAACAAATTCCCAACATTGAGCAACATCACTAAACAGGTAATTTCAACTTGTCATTTATTTTGTACTGTCTGGTCATGGCTACTAATAACAGATGCACAAACAAAATTCTTAAAGCTATGGGGGTAATTCCAAGTTGATCGCAGCAGGAATTTTGTTAGCAGTTGGGCAAAACCATGTGCACTGCAGGGGAAGCAGATATAACATGTGCAGAAAGAGTTAGATTTGGGTGGGTTATTTTATTTCTGTGCAGGGTAAATACTGGCTGCTTTATTTTTACACTGCAAAATATATTGCAGATTGAACACCCCACACCCAAATCTAACTCTCTCTGCACATGTTAAATCTGCCTCCCCTGCAGTGCACATGGTTTTTCCCAACTGCTAACAAAATTCCTGCTGCGATCAACTTGGAATTACCCCCTATGTGTGCAAATGCTAGGAGCTTAGGAGACAAACCTCCAGAGCTAATTGTGATAACGACAAGGGATAACCTGGATATTGTGGCAATTACAGAGTCATGGTGCAAAGAGAATCATGACTGGGACATAGCTATACCAGGATACAATTTATTTAGGAAGGATAGAATGGGAAGAATAGGAGGAGGGGTAGCAATGTATGTGAAAAAAAAGCATAAATGCTACTTTAATACAAAATATTGAAGACAAAACTGAGGCCCTTTGGGTCACCACAGAAACCGGGGAGAAGAACATTATTTGAATTGGGGTGATCTATAGACCACCATGACAGGGGCAGGATTTGGACAGGAACCTATTATTGGACATCATTGAAATGGCTTAAAGGGAGAAATCATAATCATGGGAGACTTTAATTTACCTGATGTAAATTGGAAAGAGTCTTTTGCATGTTCAGCTACAAGTGGCAAATTTCTAAATTCCTTACAGGGAGCATCTCTCAAGCAATTGGTGAGGGAGCCCACTTGCAAAGACTCAATATTAGATTTAATTCTTACAAATGGTGAGAGGATATCAGACATATATGTGGGTGAGCACCTGGGATCCAGTGATCATCAAGCAGTATGGTTTAGTAT
Source organism: Pseudophryne corroboree (assembly GCF_028390025.1). Taxonomy (NCBI): domain Eukaryota; kingdom Metazoa; phylum Chordata; class Amphibia; order Anura; family Myobatrachidae; genus Pseudophryne; species Pseudophryne corroboree. Next base: position 458,619,091 of record NC_086447.1, on the reverse strand, counting down.
AAAGACAGGATCCAACTACTGTCACACAAAAACAAAGGTATTGGATTTTAGGAATGCTGACTTTGCAAAATTGGGAAGATGTTTAAGTGATTCATTATCAGACTGGAGGAACTTGGAAGGGGTGCAGGAGAGGTGGGAAAAATTGAAAAGTGCAATACTAAGGGCAACATACATTTGTATCAAAAGGGTTAGGAAAAGCACCAGGAAAAGGAAGCCAGTGTGGTTCACAAACGTAGTATCAACTAGTGTGAAAGCAAAAAAGATGGCTTGTAGGAAATACGAACAGAATAATAACGACAAAGAGGTGTATCTTGACAGACAGAAGGATGCTAAGAAAGTGATCAGACGTGCAAAGGCCGAAGCTGAGGAGAAAATGGCCCAGTCAGTGGATAAAGGGGCTAAACTTTTTTTAAGTATATAAATGAAAGGAGAAAATCAAATGGAGGAATAATAAGACTTAAGTGTCACAACTGAGGGCCTGAGCTGACGGAAGGCAGCCTCAGTTGTAGGGGCTGAGACGTACCGGAACCTGGGAGGTTGTATCAGACCCCTGGACATGTAAGTAACATGAAGAGAAACCGCCCGAAGGCGTGACTATGACAACTTGAGTAAAAGTCAATGATATTTATTTATGACAAACTCCATGCATCACAGTAGCAGTAAAAAGAAACATAAAAATCAGCAGAGAAATAATAATACAGTTCCTGGGTACTACAGGGTGGCAGGGGCCACAGAGCTCTGGTGGTATGAGACAGTTCTTATTATCTGCAAGTTGGAAAGTCCTTACCAGGCTCAACTGTAGCAATGAGGAAAGCCCAGGGTCGTACCAGCTGGTGTTCCAGGGAAAGCTGGACTGCTGTAGATAAAATGCTGCTGTGGGTACTGGTTAGAACCAGACAGGTGTTGGCACGGAGTGGATACTGGCTGGAACCAGTTAAATAATAAATAAAGCTTGAGAGCGATGCAATATAGATGAAATGTAGAATTTGAGAGCGGAGAAATAATAATACCGGTGGAGAGTGGTAAACTGCAGAAAGGACACCGGCCCTTTAAGAGAAGCTGTACACTGCTGGAAGCTGAGCTGGAAGCAGGTGATGTTGTAGCTGGAAACAGGTGAGTCCAGAATGGATCGGAGAGTCAGGCTACACCGCAGATGGAATGCTGGTGCGGGTCTCTATAGCAGAAGTCTGGAGACAGGAGCTGGAACCTGGAAGACAATCACAGGAGAGAAACAAACTGGAACTAGGTTTGACAACCAAAGCACTGACGCCTTCCTTGCTCAGGCACAACCTATTTATACCTGCAGCAAGGAAGGCATTGGCTAGGCAATTATGCAAATTAATAATACTGACAACGGATTGGTAGGAAAGATCAGCTGACAGAATCCAAGATGGCTGCGCCCATGCAGACACTTGGAGGGAAGTTTGGTTTGTAATCCATGTGGTCTGGAAAACAGTAATGGCGGCGCCGGCCACCGGAGACAGGAGACGCCAGGCTGACAGATGCACATCCGACCACGCGGACACAGCGGAGACCGCGGCTGACGTAATCGCCACTCTGAATGCAGAAGCTCAGGGACGGCGGCGGAGGCCGCGGGAGACGTCATGCCAGATGTATAAGGCGTTACTGTGACTGCGTCCAGAGAGACAGGAGAGGATGCGGGAATGTGCACATCAGGATAACAGATGGGATCCGGTCCTGGAGCACTGAGCCAGCCTTAGGAGGCATCTGATAGGTAAGAAATGGCGTCCAGATACCCGGATCGTGACAGCACCCCCCCCTTTAGGAGTGGCCCCAGGACACTTCTTTGGCTTTTGAGGAAACTTGGAATGGAATCTCCGGACCAAGGCAGGAGCATGGACATCAGAAGCATTGGTCCATGAACGTTCCTCAGGGCCATAACCCTTCCAGTCAATAAGATACTGAAGTTGACCGTAACGGTGACGTGAGTCCAGGATCTTGGCCACTTCATACTCAACGCCTCGTTGAGTTTGGACTTTCGGAGTTGGAGGAAGTGAGGAATGAAACCGATTCAAGATTAGCGGTTTCAACAGGGAAACATGGAATGTCCTGGGTATTTTTAAGAAGGGAGGCAACTGGAGTCTGTAAGCAACAGGATTGATGACTTGATCAATTTTAAAAGGACCGATGTAGCGAGGTGCAAACTTCATACTGGGAACTCTTAACCTCAAATTCTTCGTGGATAACCATACCCGATCACCCACCATGAGAGCAGGAACTGCTCGACGCTTCTTATCCGCAAACTTCTTGTACCTGAACGATGCCTTGAGCAGAGCTGATCGTACGCTCCTCCAGATATTGGCAAACTGATGCAAGGTGATATCCACTGCGGGAACAGAAGTTGCTGGAAGCGGTTGGAACTCAGGGACTTTAGGGTGGAATCCAAAGTTGGTGAAGAATGGTGTTGAAGAAGATGAAGAATGATACTGGTTGTTATGACAGAACTCGGCCCAGGGAAGTAATTGAACCCAGTCATCTTGAGAGGAGGACACATAGATGCGGAGGAAGGACTCCAAGTCCTGATTCACCCTCTCAGTTTGACCATTGGTCTGAGGATGGTAAGCCGTGGAAAACTTTAGCTTGACTTGGAGGACTTGACATAAACTTCGCCAGAATTTGGCTGTGAATTGAACTCCTCGATCTGAGATAATTTCTTCTGGAAGACCGTGGAGTCGAAAGATCTCTTGTATGAATACTTGAGCCAACTTGGAAGCTGACGGAAGACCGGTAAGAGGAATGAAGTGTGCCATCTTGGTGAACCGGTCAACTACCACCCAGATGGTATTAAACTTGTTGCACATGGGCAAATCTGTAATAAAATCCATCGACAAATGGGTCCATGGTCGACGGGGAACAGATAGTGGAACCAGTTGCCCCGCAGGCGACTGGCGGGATACTTTATGTTGAGCACACTTTGGGCAAGATGCAATAAACTCCAAAACGTCCTTTTTCAGAGTTGGCCACCAATAGGACCTAGAGATAAACTCCAGGGTTTTTTGGATACCTGTATGTCCGGCAAAGCGGGAAGCATGGGCCCAATGCATGAGCTTCTTCCTTAGTGTCGGCTTCACAAAACTTTTCCGTGAAGGGGGCGTAGAGTCCATCCCTACCGTGGAGAATGCCAACGGATTTATAATAGGATGCTTGTCTGAAGACTCGGACTCATTTTCTTGCTCCCATGAGCGGGAAAGGGCATCGGCCTTGCGATTCTGAGAGCCCGGACAGAACTGGAGTTTAAAGTCGAACCTGGAAAAGAAAAGTGCCCATCTGGCCTGACGAGGGTTGAGACATTGTGCGCCTTTCAGATATAGAAGGTTCTTGTGGTCTGTAAGGATGGTGATTGAATGAGAAGCTCCCTCCAACAGATATCTCCACTCCTCTAGAGCGAGCTTGATGGCTAGCAACTCCTGGTCGCCAATGGCATAGTTGCGCTCTGCTGGGGAGAACTTCCGTGAGAAGAAACTGCAAGGATGTAAATGGCCATCTTTAGCCCTCTGAGATAACACCGCTCCTACTCCAACGGAGGAGGCATCCACCTCTAAGATGAAAGGAGAGTCGATGTCAGGCTGTTTCAGGACAGGCGCAGAGATGAACCTCTGTTTTAAAAGATGAAAAGCTTGCATGGCTTCTTCAGACCACTTGGACGGGTTAGCACCCTTCTTGGTGAAAGCAGTAATAGGTGCCACAATGGTGGAAAAGTCTCGTATAAACTTTCGGTAATAATTGGCGAACCCTAAGAACCTCTGGACCCCTTTGAGGGTTAAGGGTACCGGCCAATTCTGGATTGCTTGTAGTTTCTCAGGATCCATCTCTAGTCCGGAACCGGACACAATGTACCCTAGAAACGGAATGGACTTGACTTCAAAGACGCATTTCTCTAATTTGCAATAGAGATGATTGACACGGAGACGGGACAGAACCTCCTTTACCCAAAAACGATGTTCCTCTAAATTGTTGGCAAAAATGAGGATATCATCTAGATAGACCACGACATGACGGTATAGAATGTCTCTGAAAATCTCATTGACGAAATGCTGGAAGACAGCTGGAGCATTGCTCAATCTGAAGGGCATGACGAGGTACTTATAATGTCCGTCACGGGTGTTAAATGCGGTCTTCCACTCGTCACCCTCACGGATCCGGATGAGATTGTATGCACCTCTCAAGTCCAGCTTTGTAAAGATGGTAGCTCCGCTAACTCTGTCAAAGAGCTCAGTAATTAGGGGTAAAGGATAGCGGTTCTTGATGGTAATGTCGTTCAAACCTCTGTAGTCGATGCACGGCCGCAGACCACCATCTTTCTTTTTTACAAAAAAGAAGCCTGCGCCGGCTGGAGAAGAAGAAGGTCGAATGAACCCCTTTGCTAGGTTCTCTTTAATGTATTCCTCCATAGAATGCGTCTCAGGCAGAGACAACGGATAAGTTCGGCCTCGAGGTGGAACCTTCCCCGGAACGAGATCAATCGGGCAGTCCCATTCTCTATGAGGAGGAAGGATATCAGCAGAAGCTTTACTGAACACATCCGTGAAATCTTGATATGGAGGAGGTGGAACATCAGACGACCTGGGGGAGGAAGAACAGACAGGCAACACTTTAAACAAACATGTCTCAGCACAGGAGGGACCCCATGCCAGAATTTGCGTAGTCGTCCAATCAATTGTAGGATTGTGAAGACGGAGCCATGGAAGGCCCAGGACCACAGGATGTGTGGCTCTTGGAATCACTAAAAGTGAAATAAGTTCGGAATGAAGAACTCCCACTCTCAGATGAACTGGTAGAGTCCTTAGAGCAATAACTGTATCAAAAATTTTACTGCCATCCACGGCAGTTAAGGAAAAGGAGGAAGGAAGTCTCTCGGTGGGTAGGGACCACCGTTTAACATAGGCTTCGGTAATAAAGTTCCCAGCTGCTCCGGAATCCAGGAGGGCAATGACGTTCTGATAACGTTGAGCAACTTGAAGCGAGACTGGGAGATTACAATCTTGAGGAGATGGAGAGGAGATCATTACTCCTAGCCGGCCCTCTCCTTGGCGAGCTAGGATTTGGAGTTTCCCGGATGTTTGGGACAGGCATTAATAGTGTGAGACGGAGCTGCACAATACAGACAGAGAGACTCAGAGAGACGTCTTCGGCGCTCAGCAGGAGTTAAACGGGAACGGCCAATTTGCATGGGTTCATCTTTAGTTGGTGACAGTTGGCGAGGAGGAGGAGCAGAAGATTTTGGAGCAGATGATCTTCCACGCTCAGTTGCTCTCTCTCTGAAACGTAAGTCAACTTTCGTACAAAGTGAGATTAGCTCATCTAACTTGGAGGGTAAGTCTCTGGTAGCTAACTCATCTTTAATACGCTCGGATAAACCATGCCAGAATGCAGCATACAGGGCCTCGTCGTTCCATGCCAGTTCAGATGCCAGAATCTGGAACTGTATAAGATATTGTCCTACAGTACGTGATCCCTGGCGTAATCGGAGAATCTCAGACGAAGCTGAAGTTACCCGGCCTGGCTCGTCGAAGATGCGCCTGAATGTTGACACGAATGCAGTGTAAGAAGATAGCAGGGTGTCGGACCTCTCCCATAACGGTGATGCCCAGTCGAGGGCTGAGCCACTGAGAAGAGAGATGATGTAGGCAAGTTTTGTACGGTCACTGGGAAAATTGCCAGGTTGTAGCTCAAACTGAATCTCACACTGGTTGAGAAATCCCCTGCAGAATCTTGGAGATCCGTCAAATTTTGCTGGCGTTGGAAGATGAAGACGTGGAGCAGAAACGGGTAAGGTGGGTGGGGTTATAGTTGGAGTCACTGTGGTTGACGCCCCAGATGCGCCTGATCCACGGAGAGTTGTCTGAATCCCATCCAGCCGAGTAGAGAGATCCTGGAGACAGCGGATGATGTGGCCCTGTGCAGCCTCCTGATGTTCAAGTCGGGCTGCCAGTTCTTGCATCGGCCTGGCCGCTTGATCCTGGTCTCCGGCTGGATTCATTTGGTCAGTGCTTACTGTCACAACTGAGGGCCTGAGCTGACGGAAGGCAGCCTCAGTTGTAGGGGCTGAGACGTACCGGAACCTGGGAGGTTGTATCAGACCCCTGGACATGTAAGTAACATGAAGAGAAACCGCCCGAAGGCGTGACTACGACAACTTGAGTAAAAGTCAATGATATTTATTTATGACAAACTCCATGCATCACAGTAGCAGTAAAAAGAAACATAAAAATCAGCAGAGAAATAATAATACAGTTCCTGGGTACTACAGGGTGGCAGGGGCCACAGAGCTCTGGTGGTATGAGACAGTTCTTATTATCTGCAAGTTGGAAAGTCCTTACCAGGCTCAACTGTAGCAATGAGGAAAGCCCAGGGTCGTACCAGCTGGTGTTCCAGGGAAAGCTGGACTGCTGTAGATAAAATGCTGCTGTGGGTACTGGTTAGAACCAGACAGGTGTTGGCACGGAGTGGATACTGGCTGGAACCAGTTAAATAATAAATAAAGCTTGAGAGCGATGCAATGTAGATGAAATGTAGAATTTGAGAGCGGAGAAATAATAATACATGTGGAGAGTGGTAAACTGCAGAAAGGACACCGGCCCTTTAAGAGAAGCTGTACACTGCTGGAAGCTGAGCTGGAAGCAGGTGATGTTGTAGCTGGAAACAGGTGAGTCCAGAATGGATCGGAGAGTCAGGCTACACCGCAGATGGAATGCTGGTGCGGGTCTCTATAGCAGAAGTCTGGAGACAGGAGCTGGAACCTGGAAGACAATCACAGGAGAGAAACAAACTGGAACTAGGTTTGACAACCAAAGCACTGACGCCTTCCTTGCTCAGGCACAACCTATTTATACCTGCAGCAAGGAAGGCATTGGCTAGGCAATTATGCAAATTAATAATACTGACAACGGATTGGTAGGAAAGATCAGCTGACAGAATCCAAGATGGCTGCGCCCATGCAGACACTTGGAGGGAAGTTTGGATTGTAATCCATGTGGTCTGGAAAACAGTAATGGCGGCGCCGGCCACCGGAGACAGGAGACGCCAGGCTGACAGATGCACATCCGACCACGCGGACACAGCGGAGGCCGCGGCTGACGTAATCGCCACTCTGAATGCAGAAGCTCAGGGACGGCGGCGGAGGCCGCGGGAGACGTCATGCCAGATGTATAAGGCGTTACTGTGACTGCGTCCAGAGAGACAGGAGAGGATGCGGGAATGTGCACATCAGGATAACAGATGGGATCCGGTCCTGGAGCGCTGAGCCAGCCTTAGGAGGCATCTGATAGGTAAGAAATGGCGTCCAGATACCCGGATCGTGACATTAAGTCAGAGAGTGAGAATTTGGTGGAGGGTGACAAGGCAATAGGAGATCACTTAAATAATTATTTTTGCTCAGTATTTACTACAGAAGGAGAAGGGAAGAGGCCACAGTTAAGTTGCAAGGACATTCATAAAAATAAGGTAGATGAAAGTACATTTACAGAGGAGAAGGTCCTAAAAGAACTTTCAAAGCTAAAAGTGGATAAATCAGTGGGGTCAGATGGAAGACACCCAAGGATACTAAAAGAGCTAAAAGATGTGCTGGTGGCACTATTAACAATTATTTAAGCAGTCACTAAATACAGGTACCATTCCAGAGGACTGGATAAGAGTGAATGTAGTTCCACTGTACAGAAGTGGAAGCAAGTAATTACAGACCAGTAAGCATTACATCAGTAGTAGGGAAAGTAATGGAAAAACTATGAAAAGAAAGAGTTGTGGAATATCTTAAATCAAACAACTTATAGTATTCAAAGCAGCATGGATTTACTGGTGGGAGATCATGTCAAACAAATCTTATTGACTCTTTTGACTCTGTGATGAAAATAATAGATCAAGGGGGAGCTGTAGATGTAGCATATCTAGACTTTAGTAAGGCATTTGACACTGTCCCACATCGCAGACTGCTAAATAAACTTGAAAGCGTGGGTGTGGATTATAAAACAGTTAAAAGGATAAGAACCTGGTTGCAGGATAGGAAACAGACAGTTGTAGTATTTGGAGTGCAATCTATGGAGGGAAATGTTACCAGTGGAGTACCCCAGGAATCTGTACTTGGACCAGTTCTCTTTAATATCTTTGTTGGTGACATTGCAAATGGTATTGAAGGGAAAGTATGCCTTTTTGTAGATGATACAAAGATATGCAACAGGGTACACACACCGGGAGGGGTAAAACAAATGAATGATGACCTAGCTAGGTTTGAGAAATGGTCAAGAACGTGGCAACTACAGTTTAATGCAAAAAAATGCAAAATCATGCACTTGGGTCTCAAAAACCCGAAGGCTAAATATAGTATCAAGGGTACTATAATGGAAACTACTGAGGAGGAAAGGGAATTTGAAGTCACTATTTCAAGTGACTTAAAGGCAGGAAAGCAATGCAACAAACTAATGAGAAAGGCAAGTCAAATGCTTGGTTGCAGAGGGAGAGGAATCAGTAGCAGGAAAAAAGGAGTAATAATGCCACTGTATAGGTCATTGGTTTGGCCTCATCTGGAATACAGTGTCCAGTTCTGGAAACCATATCTCCAGAAGGATATAAATACATTAGAGAGTGTACAAAGAAGGGCAACTAAAATGGTGCATGGCCTACATCACAAAACTTACCCGGAAAGGCTAAAAGATCTTAACATGTATAGTTTGGAGGAGAGAATGGAAAGGGGGGACATGATAGAAACTTTAAGTTCAGGAGGGAAACATTCTTCAAAGGAATAGAAGTATTAGACCTCAAGGACATACACTGGAGGGAGGCAGGTGCAGGGGAAATTTAAGGAAAAATTACTGCACAGAAAGGGTAGTGGATAAGTGGAATACCCTCCCACCAGCGGTGGTAGAGGCTAAGACTGTAGAACAATTTAAACATGCTTGGGATAGGCATATGAATATCCTTAAAAAGAATTAAGGTTCAAAAAGGGTTGAGATTACCTAAAGGATAAATAAAAGGGGCAGACTGTATGGGCCAAGTGGTTCTTATCTGCCGTCAAATTCTATGTTTATATGTTACAATTTGATTTATAGTGTCTTCCACATCTTGGATAAGTGTGCATATGCTTATTACATTCATTTCTGAGATGATTTCACTGATTTATTCCTGTTTCTGGAACTATTTATAAAACTAGAACACAAAAAAGTGGTGAGTATTCCTGATAACCACCTCAAAACAAGTACAGTGTTTAATAATAGTAACCCTTATATGCTGCTTAATATCAAGGATGCTTGGTTAGTCATGTTTAGTTTACAAAATAGATCTAGTTTAAAATAGATTATTATTTTAATTTCAGACAAATAAGGAAATGGACCTGGAAATAATTTATTTTCATAAAATAAAACACTTTTATTAGAGTAGTACTGTCTGGAAAAAAACATGTAAGATAGAGAGAGAGAGAGAGAGAGAGAGAGAGAAAGGAGGCATGAATAGGTTCTTACACTCTGAATGACTGACTTTATTACTGACATGTCAAGCTACTAGCTATACACAGAATTTTGATGAAAATGTAAGTATAGAATTAAAATACAAAGGTAAATTTAAGATACTGTATACAGTTCTGTCTTTAGAATTTATGAATGTCATGAATGTCAAATCTACTGAAGATTCAACACCAGCAACTTCAGCACCAGAAGATTCATCAAGCAGAAGTGAAAATCATATTGTTTCAAGTGTTAACGATGTGACCTGAGAACATGTCAGGGCAAATTGATTACTGGATAAAAATGGGGAGCTTGACAGTTCAGCATTGCAATGGATATCTGATGAAAAGAAAATCATTTCAACAAAATGCTAAAACATTTGATAGAAAGTGCCAGACAAGTGTGTTTCAATGAAAGAATCGCAATGGTGAAATTACCAAACATTCCTGGCTGTGTTTTTCTTTAATGACAGACGCGTATATTGGCCCTCATTCCGAGTTGTTCGCTCGCAAGGCGATTATAGCAGAGTTACACACGCTAAGCCGCCGCCTACTGGGAGTGAATCTAAACATCTTAAATGTGCGACCGATGTATTCGCAATATTGCGATCAAAACCGAGTTAGCAGTTTCTGAGTAACTCCAGACTTACTCTGCCTGTGCGATCAATTCAGTGCTTTTCGGTCCCGGCTGACGTCATAAACACACCCAGCGTTCGCCCAAGCACTCCCACCGTTTCTCCAGACACGCCTGCGTTTTTTCCGGAAACGGTAGCGTTTCCTGCCACACGCCCCTAAAACGCCGTACATCCGCCCAGTAACACCCATTTCCTGTCAATCACAATGCGTTCTCCGGAGCGACGAAAAAGCCGTGAGTAAAATTACTTTCTTCTTAGTAAAGTTACTTGACGCATGCGCAGTGCGAACATTACGCATGCGCACTAAGAGAATTCTCACTGCGATGCGATGAAAAATACCGAGCGAACAACTCGGAATGAGGGCCATTGTTTTGTATACAGACTGTTTACTGTATTATGCATACAATTTATATATTGGGGATTTTCAGAACTGGAAGAATTCACAAAACAGCTAAGGATTATCTCAATGCCATAATCAATTTTGTTAGATGCTCAAAAGAGGTGGGACATATCGATATAGAGTAGGTCAAAACAGCCAAGGAATTGGCAAAATAATGGTGGGATATGCTCAAAATAATTATAAGTGTCAGAACATTTATCAGTGAGCATGGTTTGTAATGTCATGCTGATTAAACACTTGGGTAACCAAGCAATGGTAACTACCTAGGGTTTGTTAGAACTAGTAGCTCAGTAAGATGAATATCTCCAATAGCATATAAAAACAATGGAAATCATGATAGTGACCATATTAAAAATCTTTCATCGACAATATGTTAGGAATTTATAGAACTGATTGATACAAAAGGTTTTTAGTGAGATTATTCCCCACATCAAACATTCATTGTGTTATTCAATTTCACTTGACTGAATACCTGACGAAGGTCATGTAGATCAGCCAAAACTAATTTTCCAATGTAAAGACTGTCCAAGTCAAAGATTTTATTTTACATGAATCGCTAACCAGGGATATAGAACAAGTAATATGTATGATGGCTTGATGGAGTTTCAGCAAGAAAATTATATACTAGATACATAGACATTCCTATGAAATTACGTTCTCAATAAGTGGTAACAACAATGTTCTCAGACATTGGTACTGTAGCTGCAAAAACAAATTAGCATAATGGGTTCCTTGTGCTCTGCATTCCCTAAATTTAGTGTAAAATCTCCTGCAGATTGCAGTATCCATGCTTTCTTCTTTTTTTCTTTATAAGATCTCTTTTTTCAGCATCACATTGGTATAGTTTACTGACTGCTTGAAATCAGTTGAGCATAGTAAAAAAAGGAGTGGATACTATGCGTTCTTTGTGTTGTGCAGATGCTACAAAAGCTTTAATCCATGGGAATGACAAAATGAAAGATTCTTTGTACAGATTTGTACAAAATGATAACAAAATGGTCAAAGTATGTTGTGGCGCTCTAGGTTTGCATAATATGCCAAAGCTCAATGCTGGAACAATCAGTATGTAGTCTACTGGAATGACATCTAAGATCAAGTTGATTGCGTGAGATGTTTTCCATTATCTGATTAGTTCAATGTAAATACAGCCATGTCAGAACTCAGAAGTAAAACCACTAAAAGGTTTAATTGAAGCAAAGAGGGAATGTTTCCAATAATACAAGTAAGAAGGGGTGAAACAAATCAGGTGTTAGTGAATGTGTAATAAAATGCTTTCTGGCACAGGTTCCACCAAGAGAAGAGCCAGATGTACTTCTTAAATAGTCGGTGATTTATTAAATATACTTCATAGGTAAATTCAATCAAATAGATCTGTGTCTTACAGATGACCATCAGATACAGCTTAACATCAAATCTGCATAAACTTTGTTACTCATTTCACTGTTGCACGCTTCAGACAATTTATACTTTTTTGAAGGTCAGATTCTCTATTCATAGTTAAAAGAATACACTTTCTGTAACGTGCTGGTGGATACTGGGGAACTGTACTTTAGTACCATGGGGTATAGCTCGGGTCCACTGGAGCCTGGCACTTTAAAACCTTTAGTGTGTGTATGTGTGTGCTAGCTCCTCCCCTCTATGCCCCTCCTACCAGACTCAGTTTAGAAAAATGTGCCCAAGGAGCCAGGTGCATTCCTATGGAGCTCCAGAGAATTTCCTTTTTTTTTTTAATTTTAGTTTTGTTTTTTTCAGGTAGTACTGGTTGGCAACCAGTCTACCTGCTTTGTGAGACTTAGAGGGGGGACCGAACCAACCTCCTGAGGGTTAATGGTTTGTAATCCCTGCTGACAGGACACTGAGCTCCTGAGGTGCTGTTTCACACACCACACTGTGTGTGCACACACCAGCAGCAAGCCGCCCTCTAACAGATGCCAAAGAGACGCAGGGGCGGTGAGTGTTAACACTGGGGTCCTGGTTAGCAGGTCCCCGGTGCGGTTTGGTGGCATGTCACGCAGTGGTCACGGGCCACGAGCTGCGGTGCCCGCCGCGGACCACACTGGCTCAGAAGAGAGCTATGCTCTACAGGGTGCTCAGCATCTGTCAGTATACATTATGTTTGGTGTATATACATGTTTCAGCCAGTATAATCTAAGAGTGACTGTGCGCCATTACGGGGGCGGGGATTCCCGGAGAGCGGGACCACAGGGGGGAAGGAGCCATTTCCTGCTGCTGCAGATCACAAGGCTGCATGCACGCTGCTCCTCCACGGACCCAGGCTGTTACAGACTCTGTACTGGTACCAGGGGTCATAGTAAGGGGGGAGCACATCAGCGGTAGCACCGCTGCACATAGGATAGTGCGATCCACATACTCGGTTATACACTGCGCTGCTGTGTTAGTGTGCTGGTATCCTTTTTCTCTATGTATCTCCAGGGGCTCACTGGGGTCTTTGTGGGGGTGTTTCAGTGCGTTTTCGCTGCATTGTCATTGTGTACATCATGTCTGCTGACAAACTGATGTGTACTGCTTGTAATTCTACTCTATTTTTCTAAGGGGTCCCTCATGTGTGAACAGTGTTCATTATCCCCTAGGGGAAACAGCTCCCAAGCACCTGATTTGTTGGACACTTTAAAGGGCCATATTCATGGCCCGATTTGGGGAGAGATGAGTGCTGAGCGAAACGCTCAGCACACATCTCTCCCCCCGCTCAGCACAGCACGATGTGTGCTGAGTGTGCGGGGGGAGATGGGGTGGCTGCTCATTTCACCCAGAGGGTGAAATGAGCGACCTGCTAGATTGAGCCTGCATGCAGGCCAATCTAGCACCAGCGATAGCGATGCGCAGAGCTGTGCATCGCTATCGCTGTGGGGGGTACACACGGAGAGATCATGCTTAAAAACAAAGCAATCTGGTCAGATTCTTTAGGCTTTAAGCAGCGATCGCTCCGTGAGTACCCCCCTTTAAGAGCATGATTCAGAATATAAATTCAGAACTGGCTGCAGCTAGGAGAGAGAGACAGGTGTTGATACAGTCTGTGGATTGTATTGCTAAGGCTGCTGATAACAGAAAGGCTTCTCAGCCTCCTCTGTTGGGCTCTCATAAACGCTCACTTCCACAGGTGCTCCAGTCTGATTCTGATTTGCATGATTTAGATGAAACAGATGATATGGGACAGCTCTCTGTCCCCGGGGGTGGAGACCCTCATTTATGTTGTTCTTAACATACCCATTCAGGAGGCAGAACCTGATGAAGAATTGTACTTTAATGTAAAGCCAAAATCCCCAGTCAAATTTCCTGTGTCAAAGGAATTAAACTCCCTGGCCAGAAAGGCATGGGTGAACCCTGACAAGAAATTCAAAACTTCTCAGCAATCGTTATCGTCCTTTCCCCTCCCCGCTGATGACAGGAAGGTATGGGAAAATCCCCCGTCGTTAGATAGTTCCGTGTCCAGACTTTCACAAAAATTGGTGCCGCCTGTGCCGGGGGCAATATCCCCGAAAGACCCAGCTGGCCGTAAAATTGAGACCACTCTCAAAGCAATATATATGGAAGCGGGCGTAGCACAATGTCCCACGATAGTTTGTGGTTGGATTTCAAGGGCAATGGTCAAATGGTCTGCTAATATTATTAATGGTTTTGACTCACTGCCCCAGGATGAGATCATTACGCTGCTGCAACATATACAGGATGCTGCAAACTTTATGAGCAAAGCTGTTAAAGAATTGTCTCAGATAAATGGCCGTACTACTGCTATGGCAGTTTCGGCCTGCAGGGCTCTGTGGTTGCATCAATGGTCAGCGGATGCTGATTCCAAAAGAAGGGTGGAAAATCTTCCCTTTACAGGTGAGGCTTTGTTTGGAGACAAGTTGAATAAATGGATTTCTTAGGCAACGGCGGGTAAGTCCAACTATCTGCCGTCAGCTTCACCTCCTGCTAGACGCTCTTACTCAGGACCCTCCTTGCAGTCCTTTCGTGTGGCAAGATTCAGAGGCAGAAACCGAGGAGCCGCCAATGCTTCTAGAGGATCTCGTGGTAAGTCCTGAAAACCTGCAACTGCAGCTTCCTTGGACCAAACTCCCGGAACCTCTACCACAAAGCCTTCCGCATGACGGTTGGCCCCAACAACAGGGCGACTTTCCGGTAGGTGCTCGCCTTCAACACTTCGCCCACGTGTGGGAAAAATCCTGCCAGCATCCTTGGGTGAGGGACCTAATTTCTCACGGATACCGGCTGGAATTTCAAACATTTCCTCCTCACAGATTTTTCAGGTCAAGCATACCAGCTTTACCCGCAGCAAAAGTTACCTTGCAAGAAGCCATTCAGAAACTTTTACAGATGGGTGTCGTGGTTCCAGTACCTCCTCTATTACACAATGGGGGATTTTCTCCAGTCTTTTTGTTGTGCCAAAACTGGATGGTTCGGTGCGGCCAATCTTAAATTTGAAGGTTTTGAACTCTTATCTGCAGGTTTTCAAATTCAAGATGGAATCCCTGCGGGCAGTGGTGTCCGATCTAGAGGAGGGGGAATTCCTTGTGTCCCTAGATGTGAAGGATGCTTACCTACACATTCCTATGTGGCCTCCTCATCAGTCTTACCTCAGGTTCGCCATCTTGGGCAGCCACTTCCAGTTTCAGGCCTTATCCTTTGGTCTCTCCATAGCACCACTGGTCTTCACAAAGGTCATTGCGGAGATGATGCTGCAACTGCACAAAATGGGTGTCAACATTGACCTGACAACTCGCTTGCTGACAAATTATGGATGGATTCTGAATTTTCAGAAATCTCACTAGGAACCGTCCCAATGTCTGCAGTTCCTGGGAATGATACTGGATATGGTGTCTCAGAAGGTGTTCCTTCCCTTGGACAAGACATCCGCTCTCCAAGCTGTGGTGCGCTCAGTGCTCCTACCCACAAGATCTCAATATATCTTTGCATACGCTTGCTGGGCAAGATGGTAGCCGCATACGAAGCAGTCCAATACGGCAGGTTTCATGCCCGGCCTTTTCAACTGAATTTGCTGGACAAATGGTCGGGGTCTCATCTGCACATACATTGGATTGTGACCTTATCTCTGAAGGCGCGGATTTATCTGTTATGGTGGGTACAAGTTCCTCACCTGGTGGAAGGCCGAAGTTTCAGTTCCCACTTGTGGACTCTACTGACGATGGATGCAAGCCTCTTTGGTTGGGGGGCTGTGACTCAGGGGGCACAGTTCCAAGGGAGGTGGTCGAGTCAGGAATCGGCACTACTGATAAACGTCATGGAACTCATGGTGATTTACAATGCCCTTCTTCAGGCCTCCTATCTCCTCCAGGATTAAGCTATCCAAGTTCAGTCGGACAACGCCACCATGGTGGCATACATAAACCGACAAGGGGGAACAAGAAGCAAGGCAGCAATGCGAGAGGTGTCAAAATACTCCTCACAAGGGCCATCTCAGCCATATTCATTCCAGGAGTGGAAAACTGGGAGGCGGACTTCCTTAGCAGGCACGACCTACATCCGGGGGAATGGGGCCTTCATCTTCAGGTTTTTCAACAATTGATTCGCCGGTGGGGGTGTCCACAGATAGATCTGATGGCTTCTCATCTAAACAAAAAGCTACACCGTTACTGTTCCAGAACAAGGGATCCGCAGGTGGTAGCAGTGGACGTGCTGACGTCTCCTTAGAATTACCAGTTGGTTTACCTGTTTCCTCCAATCCCGCTCATTCCAAGGGTTCTAAAAAGACTCAAAAGGGAAAGTGTTTAGGCAATTCTAATTGCCGTAGATAGGCCTCGACGGGCCTGGTACGTAGACCTCCTGACCATGTCTCTGGAGGAACCCTGGCCTATGCCGCTTCAAAAGGATCATCTTCAGCAAGGGCCATTCGTCTATCCAGACTTACAGCTGCTACATTTGATGGCTTGGAAGTTTAGAGGGAAATTCTAGCCAGAAAGGGCCTTCCCTCCAAGGTTATTTCCACTATGGTACAGGCCCGGAAGGCGGTTACGTCAAAACACTACCACCTTATCTGGAAGAATTATGTTTCTTGGTGTGAGGGTAGAAAGGTTTCTCCCATGGAAATTCAAATTGGTAATTTTCTGCTTTTCCTGCAAGCAGGTGTGGCTATGGGCCTACAATTGGCCACCATCAAAGTACAGATTTCGGCGCTCTCGATTTTCAAGGGGTTCTTCATATGCAACCACCTTTTGTCCCTCCTATGGCTCTGTGGGATCTCAATGTGGTTTTGTCCTTTCTTCAATCGGATCGGTTTGAACCTTTACAAAAGGTGAAATTGAAGTTTCTCACTTGGAAGACTGTCATGTTGCTGGCATTGGCGTTTGTAAAACATTTCTCTGAATTGGTGGCCTTATCCTGTAAAAGCCTGTACTTGATTTTTCATGAGGACAGGACTGAACTCAGAACCCGACCTCAAGTTTTACCTAAGGTGTTGTCAGCTTTCACGTGAATCAGCCTATTGTGGTTCCGGTGTTGGCTGACGCTTCTGTGGGCCAGAGTCCTTGTATGTGGTGAGGGCTCTGAGGATTTATGTCAAGAGGACGGCTCGTCATCGGAAATCTGAACTCGCTGTTTGTCCTTTATGATGCCACCAAGATTGGTCGGCCGGCTTCTAAGAAATGTATTGCTCGCCGGCTCAGGTTGACTATTCAACAGGCCTATACTTTGGCAGCTCTGCCTTTGCCGACGTCTATTCAGGCCCACTCAACGAGGTTGGTGGGTTCTTCCAGGGTACCTGCCCGGGGTGTCTCGGCCTTGCAGTTGTGCCGAGCTGCTACTTGGTCTGGTTTGAACACTTTTGTAAAGTTCTATAGGTTCGACACCTTGGCCAAGGATGACCTTTAATATGGTCAGGCGATTTTACAGGGTCTCAGCACTCTCCCACCCTTTTGGGAGCTTTGGGACTTCCTCATGGTACTAAAGTACAGTTCCCTAGTATCCACTAGGATGTTAAAAAAAATAGGAATTTAATACCTACCGGTAATTCCATTTCTCGTAGTCCATAGTGGATACTGGGCGCCCGCCTCAGTGCTTCGAATCCTGCTTATTTGCTGTAAGTGTTTTGGTTGGTCCGCCGTTGCAGTCCCTTGGTTTTGTTGGGTTAGCTTTGCTATCCCTGTTGTTATGGACGTTGCTACCCTCTGTTCCGGTTAGCGCTCCTTTGTTGATTATGGTTGTGTGTTGGCTTGTTGCCTCACCGCTGTTGTATATGTTTCTTCTCTCATGGTATGTCCGTCTCCCCGGGCACAGTTTTCCTAGACTGAGTCTGGTAGGAGGGGCATAGAGGGTATGAGTCAGCACACACATACACACACTAAAGGTTTAAAAGTGCCAGTCTCCAGTGGACCCGATCTATGCCCCACGGTACTAAAGTACAGTTTCCCAGTATCCACTACGGACTACGAGAAAAGGAATTACCGGTAGGTAGTAAATTCCTATTGATGGTCTATGACCAACGGCAAGTGGTTTGCCATTGATTGCACAGCAATAATGGTTCTCCATCAATGGGTAGGAAAGAATGATACTGAGAAACACTGGCAGCACCAGTCTGATGGCTGAGATCTGTGCATGCACGGCACTCAACTATTACTGGCTAAGCCATCAATGGTTATCAACAGATCAGTTTAACCCATCGGCCATGGATGGCATGACCTTCAGTGTCCATCAACAGTTAAAAGTTCAAGTTCGTGCATAGTATGGCATAAAATTGCTATTATGGTATGCTGTGTTTAAGAAAAAAATAATAATAATAAAATTGTGTCAGATAAGTTTTGCAGATGTGCCTCTTCTTTTTCTCTCTCTTTGTAATCTGTTCCTGCAAATACAGTATACCACTTTACCTATGGTACCAATATTTTTTTTTCATGTAAAAGTATACTCCTAAACACTCCCTAAAGCCCAATTACAACAACAATATGTTTCATTGATTAATAGTTATTTGACCAAATTTAGGTAATTCTAAGTACTGTCCTATACTGTATGTATGCTATTGACACAATTCCTTTATTACTATTACCTTAAACGGTAGCTTGTAGTTTACTGAATAACCCTTATTTTGGGAAGTACAGTATATACCAAAGTAATTCATTTAGAAGACTAGTATAGTTTTGTATCTATATCTCCAAGAGATACCCCCACTCCACCCCAAAGCTTCCCAATCAAATTTAAAGTCATATAGAAGCAGTAGGTAATGTGTGCATCAGTTGTACATTCAGAATTTAATTGGGTGCACAGAATATTAGCAAATCCTTTTCAATCCTCAGGAGCTGCTGTTTAATACATTCCCATAATGAGAGAATGTAGCCATCTGTTGTCCTTGTTCAAATTTATATTTATTAAAATTAAAGTAAGTGTGAATCTCCAAAAGGACCGAACATAATTAAAATAAACAATGCATGGACTAAATCTATCATGGGAAAAAATGAATGAAAAAACTATAAACAGTAGGCAACATTTCAGTCAACCCAAAAATGTTTGGTTGAATGAAATCTGAATGTGTTTCGGAAATTAAAGACTGGGCATAAATGTAAAGGAAAATGTTATAAGCATTTAGCTTATGAAGCATTTTCAGTTAAGATAATAAAAAAAGTACTTTAGTAGCTCTGCATTTATTACAAATTTTAAATTTTGTAGCAGACCAAGCAAACATGACAATGCAGATACGTGCATCTTGTACTTAAAAACTACAAATCAAACCATCCATCTATCCATCTCACACATTAATGATGATCAGGGCTATTGGGATGAAAAGATGAACTGTTCACCTCTGGGATAGTTGTACAACTCAAAGGGGTGAGATGTACTAAGCATTGGAGAGTGATAACGTGGAGAGAGATAAAGTATAAGTTAATCAGCTCCTAACTGTCATGTTACAGGCTGTGTTTGAAAAATGACAGGAGCTGACTGGTTGGTAGTTTACTCTCTACTACATTTGCCCATAAAGGAGGGGAAAAAAATTGTATAAAAACAATACAGGGTTGTAGAGGATACACTTGTTCAAAATGTAATAAATAATATGAACATAGTGATAATGCAGACCAGATACCATAAAGAAAATAAAGCAATATACAAATTAATTCATTTTATTTATAAAACAGTACCCAATGCATATAGTGGAAGTCCCTGGTTAAAGTGTATTTTAATTAGCCACATGACTGCATAGTCATTCACAAGGAATGGTCCTTAAAAGTTCTGATGCATTTCATTGCTTTAATGTCCACAACTTCATGAGAGTTTAAATTCCATAAGACAAATGGATAAAGGGGTTGCATCTGCTACTGAAACTCAAACACAATCTGGTTGGCATTTTGCAAAAAAAAAAAAAAAAAGCGTCTCCTACAAGCTTTTATATATTATATAGATAGATAATACAGAGAATGTTGAGTTTAATGGTGCGTACACACTCCATAAGTGATATAATCAGTGTCTGCCCTTGAACTCGAACGACATAGTGCATACACACTGAACGATATCGCTAACGATATCATTCAGTGACGTCATCCTGCCACTTCCCCGAACATGAAGTTTCTGACAATATCACCAGACTGACCTGCATGCTCAGATGATAAGCGATATCGTTAATAACCCACATGATATAGTGCATACACACTCAATGGCATTGCTAATGATGTGTCATTATCATCCACATCATTTAAAATATCGTCTAGTGTGTAAGCACCTTAACAGAAACAGCTGTTACATATAGCATCTTGAAGGAAAACATTGTAACTTAACATTTTGCATGCAGATCACATTAATCACCATGACTTTAGCTACTATATGACTGTAAATATGAAGACATGTGATGTTGTATTAGTGAGATACCTGGAACGTATCACACTGAGAGATTTACATATCGCATCAAACCTGCATATCAACCTCAGCTATTTTTTATAGGATTTTACCCGCTCTCGGTTACAGTATTATGGACATATTAATTTCCCATCATAATCCAGATGAAAGAGTCCATTTTTGATCTCTACCTATGTCTACTCCATACTTGCCTACCTGACCCCCTCCATGAGCAGTACGGATGGTGTAATGGCTAGCATTACTGCCTCACAGCACTGAGGTCATGGGTTCGATTCCCACCATGGCCCAACTGTGTGGAGTTTGTATATTCTCCCCGTACTTGCGTGGGTTTCCTCCGGGTACTCCGGTTTCCTCCCACAATCCAAAAATATACTGGCAGGTTAATTGGATCCCAACAAAATTAACCCTAGCATGAATGTGTGTGCGTGTACATGTGGTAGGGAATATATAGATTGTAAGCTCCACTGGGGCAGGGACTGATGTGAATGGCCAAAATATTCTCTGGAAAGCGCTGCGGAATATGTGTGCGCTATATAAATAACTGGTAATAAATAAATAAATAATAATAAATGAGGGAGAAAATGCTCTGTTCCTGGACTTTCCTGGTAATGTATGATTGCCATCACCTGTGGTGAGCTAGTTCATTGATAAGAAAGGTGTTTCACCACAGGTGATGGCAATCATACATTACCAGGAAAGTCCAGGAGCAGAGCATTTTCTCCCTCATGGAGAGGGTCAGGTAGGCAAGTATGGTCTACTCTCTCCTGAGTGGCTACATTGAGTCCACTGTGGCCTCATTAACTCCAACTTGCTTACGTCTCACAGCTGAAAGGCTGCACTCTACAAAGCCCAATCTCCATTCAGGTAATCATATTGGGGGTAATTCTGAGTTGATTGCAGCAGCAAGTTTGTTAGCAATTGGGCAAAACCATGTGCACTGCAGGGGGGGGCAGATATAACATGTGCAGAGAGAGTTAGATTTGGATGGGTTATTTTGTTTCTGTGCAGGGTAAATACTGGCTGCTTTATTTTTACACTGCAATTTAGATTTCAGTTTGAATACACCCCACCCAAATCTAACTCTCTCTGCACGTTATATCTGCCCCCCCTGCAGTGCACATGGTTTTGCCCAACCGCTAACAAATTTGCTGCTGCGATCAACTCAGAATTAGGCCCATTGTCCGCTGACAGAGTTATCCTAACCCAATGTACATGTAAATTTGACATCCTGGTCCCAAGACGTCATAAGAGTTAGATATATGTACAGTATTAAAGACCTGTACCCATCTCCTCTCATGGAATTAACATGATAAATGATAAACCGCCATGGGCCAACACAGGCATTTCTGTACTATAAATCTCTGTCTGTTAATTAACAAAGCTAACATCCTATGAGTCATCCCAATTATTCCTCTACTGACAAGTGTTCTGCAGAATTATAACTCAGAATTTAAAACAAAAACATAACTTGCACATCCTAATATCCATATTCTCTACCTAATATCTATATTCCTTACATATAACAAGGAAGAAATGGCGTCTGTGTCTACGGTCCATATGTTATACTAAACTGGGGATGTTTGGATGTTTACGGAACGGACGATTGTTGCTCCAATAAAGTTATGGTTAATTGCTTCAGACAATCTGCTACACATACATTACAGTACATAAATGAGGCAAGTGAAAATACATGGACAGCTGTGCTATTCACATATCTATGAAAGTAAATTTTGGTGGTGGGTTTACGGATACTGGAAGTAGAGTATAGTAACATAAAATAAAAGTAACCAATTTACTGACTAATTTTTTTCCACAAAACTTTCATTTTGTGACGTACCTATTTTAAAAACATCTAATTTAAAAACTTGTTTTACATTTTAATTAAAAATATCTTCTCAAGTTTATGTATATTTTGAAAGTGTAGTGCAAAGCACAACATCCCATCTCTGAAGAAGGATCTTATTTATTTACACATTTTCTTATCCCTTTTTCTTTTCTTCTTTGAGCAGTAAGCATAAAATTTTCTTACTGCATTCTCTCTCTTCTCTGCTGGAGGATCAAATTCTGGGAAGTGCCAGAAGGAATTTGGGCTAACTCATGGCCAATCCCATTTTTATGCCTCTGATAAATATCTATTTTCAACAAGCAACTGTGACTTCTAAATTCTACATGGTTTCACCCGATATACATGGTTTCGCCCAATATAAATAAATAAATATATATATATATATTCTGTGCTATCAGAGGGAGAGAGACACACATAATTGGGAGAGTGTTCTATTGAATTCTCATTCATCAATAGCACATAAGGCACCTATGACCACGCTGTTACAAAGATCCACAGGGCTTTATTAAAGTGGTTCTGAATATTCTATCCTGAAAAAAGGAAAAATAAGAAAGCTGAGCGCATGTTGGATTATCATTTTGAACTGTACACCTGATGAAGTCCCGTAAGTGGACGAAACGCATAGGGTCGCCATCATAACACCCTACATCCACTATATGAGATCAGTCACCTATGAGCTCACACCCATAAGGGTGAGGTGATTTTCAAATTATACCTCCTGAATTGGAGTGTACTATGTACACTTTCTTTATACGTTTTTAAGAAAATTGTGTTTTTTACCTCTGTTTATATACCTGGAATAAAAATTCAGGTATTAAATTAATGAATACATTTTTTTTTTTTTATCTAGAGTGACCATTCAGGTAGAAGGGTATACACAATTATACAGGGATTATTCCCATAATAACACACTATATATATATATATATATATATATATATATATGTGTAGTTGCGACAAATAAGCGGCACTCACCAGACTTGTTGAAGTGAAAATAAAATGTCCTTTATTGGATTCCTACGTTTCGGGGACAATACCCCTTCGTCAGGGACAGCTTGTATAGTAACAGTTCACAAAATACATCTCTATATACCCATACCAATTAACAATAAGTGACCACAGTGGTACTCACCCAGCCGGCGCGGTCCACGTGCTGCACGGCGCCCGCGTCTGAACTCAGTGTCGCGGGATCCGTGACGTCAGTGTGCCGCATTGGTCGGGGAAGCATCTCGGTCACCTAGCAACCATACACCGCTATAGCACCAATGACATAATTAACAAATACATACAATAGTGAAACACAAATAATTAAAATTACATAAAATTTGCACAAACCCATAAACAATAAAAATACCTGAGTGCTTAAATCATACAATTATACATCCAGGTACTAATCCGAAATATATTAATTTAATACATTCTTGCAGCAATGGATAAATGGGGCTAAGTATGTGTCTATAGGAAACATTGTAATCCCAGTGTCTCATTTAGACCTCTTGGAGATATTGTGTTTAACATATGTATCCACCAACATTCTTTTTGTAATAATAACTTTGCCCTATTACCTCCCCGTATTTTGAAAGGGATGTGGTCAATTATGATTGCTCGAATACTAGCAACACTGTGTCTTTCCTTCGCACAGTGTCTAGCTACTGGCTGATCGCTTGTTCCCGTTTCCAATGCATGTCTAATAGCGGTTCTGTGCTGTGCCATGCGTTCTTTAAATTGTCGCTGGGTTTTACCTATATATGCCAACCCACATGGGCAGGTTAGCATATATATAACATACATGGTACTGCAGGTGACCGCGTGTCTGATAGTATATCTTTTACCTGTGTGTGGATGCCCAAATGTACTACCAGCTAGGAGTGCTCTGCAAGTTACACATCCTAAACACTTGTAGCATCAATTTTTTCTGCTCAGGAAATGTTCTGGATGTTTTCTGCCCATACCTGTGATGTCCAGTTTGACCAGACAATCTCTAAGGTTCCTTCCCCTAGTGTAACTGGGCATTAATCTAGATTTATCCAATAAGGGTAAATCTGTGTCGGTATTAACCATAGGCCACCATTTTTTGGCCTTATTGGCCAACACTGTGCTTTTAGCGGTATAAGGTGTAACCCACGGAATGACATTAGTTTTGTCCTTAGAGGTTTTATCTAAATATTGTAAGGTTTGTTCACGAGGAGTGTTTAGCACCTTATGTTTAGTCTGCTTTAGTGCTCTTATGTCATATCCGCGAGCTACAAATTTGTCCACCATAGTGTCTAATGTAGATTCCACTTCTGATACTTCAGAAGTAATTCTCCTGGCTCTTAAGAGTTGAGAATATGGTAGACTATTTCTTAAAGGAAGCGGGTGGAAACTATCATTTCTAAGGACAGTATTTCTGTCCGTTTTCTTCGTGTATAAGGATGTGCATAATTTCTGATTTACAATAGTTATGTTGACATCCAAAAAATGTATCCTGTTATTGCTTATTTCATATGTAAATTTCACTGTACTATCTGTGCTGCTATGGCTGTCCAGTAATGATTTTAATGAGTCTTCAGACCCTAACCAGATAATTAATAGGTCGTCTATATACCGTATATAGAGACTCATCTCAGGATTCCTGATATCACCTGTCCAAAACAATTTTTTCTCAACAGCATACATATAGGCGTTGGCGTACGACGGGGCCACTGAGAACCCCATCGCACACCCCGCCCTCTGGAGGTAAAACCTCCCATCATGCAAAAAATAATTTCGTGTTAGTACCAGTCTCAATAATTTAATGAAAAATTCCACAGGTGGACCCTTATAAAAGGGATTATTTGTAATCAATTGTCTGACTGCCTCTACACCTGCATCATGTGGGATGCAGGTGTAGAGACTAGTCACATCCGCACTACACAGTAACATCGTTTCTGAAATCTCCTGAAGGTCATTCAGCTTCCCTAATAGTGCAGTGGTATCCTGCACATATGTGGGAATTTGCTTAATACATGGGTTAAGATATGTGTCCAAATACACAGATATAACTTGATATAGAGATCCCCTTCCGGACACTATAGGGCGTCCCGGGGGGGATTGTAGACTCTTATGGATTTTAGGAACCACATAAAACAATGGTACCACAGGAAATTCCACCATTAAAGCTGTACTCAATTCTTCTGATATAATACCATCTACTACAGATTTCTTCAAAATAGCATCAATCTCAGTTTTACATTTTTTAGTCGGATCATTAGATAATAATTCATAGGTACAGTCATCCAACAATTGTCTGTCACACTCCGTTCTATAATCTATAAGGTTCATTATAACCACCGCCCCGCCCTTGTCCGCGGGGCGGATAACTATATCATTACGTTGTGACAAGGTTTTTATGGCTGCCATCTCACCTCTACTCAAATTATTAGCATAGCTGGAGGTATTGATCTCCTCAAAACCCTCTGTCTCTAGCAACCGTGAGAATGTGTTAATGGATGAGTTTTGTGTAGTGGGGTCAAATTTAGATCTAGGCGTCATATTTTTAACTTTAATTGGTACATCGGATACTGTGTGATTAGATTTTTGTATGGGTGACTTACCAAAATGATCTTTCAACCGTAGGGTGCGATTTAACTTATACATGCTGACTTTCCAGTCAAATGAGTCCATATGAGTAGTGGGAACAAAAGAAAGTCCCTTAGATAAGATCTTATTCTCATCTAGTGTTAATGTTGTGTCTGAAAGATTGAAGACCAAATTGTTCAGCGACGTGGAGGTCTTTTGTTTGTAGATCCTTTCTGTCTGCCGCGCCCGCCTCGTCCTCCTCTTCCTTTGGGGCGTTCTGCTGATCTCGTGAGTACCCCTAAAGGGTGTGTATTGGCAGGAAGTGTTGTTGTTGGCGTATCTGTTCCACTCACTGAAGTGCTGGATCCATCTGTATCCTTATGTTGCAGCCTTTGTCTGCGGTGTCTGTAATTGTTGGGACGTCCCCCATTAGAGTTGGTATTGGAGGCCCATGTGTATACTCTCCGCTGTTCATAGTCTGTCTGCACTTTATGTAATTTTTCTTTTTTGAAAGCAATTAGATCTTGTTTGTATTGTGTCATTTGTGTATTTAAACGTTCCATCCAATCAGTGGTAGTATCAGATAACAATGTACCTTTGTTAGTTGCTTCAAATTCACTGAGTTTTTGATACAGATGGATCCAGCACTTCAGTGAGTGGAACAGATACGCCAACAACAACACTTCCTGCCAATACACACCCTTTAGGGGTACTCACGAGATCAGCAGAACGCCCCAAAGGAAGAGGAGGACGAGGCGGGCGCGGCAGACAAAGGATCTACAAACAAAAGACCTCCACGTCGCTGAAAAATTTGGTCTTCAATCTTTCAGACACAACATTAACACTAGATGAGAATAAGATCTTATCTAAGGGACTTTCTTTTGTTCCCACTACTCATATGGACTCATTTGACTGGAAAGTCAGCATGTATAAGTTAAATCGCACCCTACGGTTGAAAGATCATTTTGGTAAGTCACCCATACAAAAATCTAATCACACAGTATCCGATGTACCAATTAAAGTTAAAAATATGACGCCTAGATCTAAATTTGACCCCACTACACAAAACTCATCCATTAACACATTCTCACGGTTGCTAGAGACAGAGGGTTTTGAGGAGATCAATACCTCCAGCTATGC
Source organism: Pseudophryne corroboree (assembly GCF_028390025.1). Lineage (NCBI taxonomy): Eukaryota > Metazoa > Chordata > Amphibia > Anura > Myobatrachidae > Pseudophryne > Pseudophryne corroboree. The sequence goes on along the minus strand of NC_086447.1, from coordinate 458,592,266 downwards.
TAATAATTTGAGTAGAGGTGAGATGGCAGCCATAAAAACCTTGTCACAACGTAATGATATAGTTATCCGCCCCGCGGACAAGGGCGGGGCGGTGGTTATAATGAACCTTATAGATTATAGAACGGAGTGTGACAGACAATTGTTGGATGACTGTACCTATGAATTATTATCTAATGATCCGACTAAAAAATGTAAAACTGAGATTGATGCTATTTTGAAGAAATCTGTAGTAGATGGTATTATATCAGAAGAATTGAGTACAGCTTTAACGGTGGAATTTCCTGTGGTACCATTGTTTTATGTGGTTCCTAAAATCCATAAGAGTCTACAATCCCCCCCGGGACGCCCTATAGTGTCCGGAAGGGGATCCCTATATCAAGTTATATCTGTGTATTTGGACACATATCTTAACCCATGTATTAAGCAAATTCCCACATATGTGCAGGATACCACTGCACTATTAGGGAAGCTGAATGACCTTCAGGAGATTTCAGAAACTATGTTACTGTGTAGTGCGGATGTGACTAGTCTCTACACCTGCATCCCACATGATGCAGGTGTAGAGGCAGTCAGACAATTGATTACAAATAATCCCTTTTATAAGGGTCCACCTGTGGAATTTTTCATTAAATTATTGAGACTGGTACTAACACGAAATTATTTTTTGCATGATGGGAGGTTTTACCTCCAGAGGGCGGGGTGTGCGATGGGGTCCTCAGTGGCCCCGTCGTACGCCAACGCCTATATGTATGCTGTTGAGAAAAAATTGTTTTGGACAGGTGATATCAGGAATCCTGAGATGAGTCTCTATATACGGTATATAGACGACCTATTAATTATCTGGTTAGGGTCTGAAGACTCATTAAAATCATTACTGGACAGCCATAACAGCACAGATAGTACAGTGAAATTTACATATGAAATAAGCAATAACAGGATACATTTTTTGGATGTCAACATAACTATTGTAAATCAGAAATTATGCACATCCTTATACACGAAGAAAACGGACAGAAATACTGTCCTTAGAAATGATAGTTTCCACCCGCTTCCTTTAAGAAATAGTCTACCATATTCTCAACTCTTAAGAGCCAGGAGAATTACTTCTGAAGTATCAGAAGTGGAATCTACATTAGACACTATGGTGGACAAATTTGTAGCTCGCGGATATGACATAAGAGCACTAAAGCAGACTAAACATAAGGTGCTAAACACTCCTCGTGAACAAACCTTACAATATTTAGATAAAACCTCTAAGGACAAAACTAATGTCATTCCGTGGGTTACACCTTATACCGCTAAAAGCACAGTGTTGGCCAATAAGGCCAAAAAATGGTGGCCTATGGTTAATACCGACACAGATTTACCCTTATTGGATAAATCTAGATTAATGCCCAGTTACACTAGGGGAAGGAACCTTAGAGATCGTCTGGTCAAACTGGACATCACAGGTATGGGCAGAAAACATCCAGAACATTTCCTGAGCAGAAAAAATGGATGCTACAAGTGTTTAGGATGTGTAACTTGCAGAGCACTCCTAGCTGGTAGTACATTTGGGCATCCACACACAGGTAAAAGATATACTATCAGACACGCGGTCACCTGCAGTACCATGTATGTTATATATATGCTAACCTGCCCATGTGGGTTGGCATATATAGGTAAAACCCAGCGACAATTTAAAGAACGCATGGCACAGCACAGAACCGCTATTAGACATGCATTGGAAACGGGAACAAGCGATCAGCCAGTAGCTAGACACTGTGCGAAGGAAAGACACAGTGTTGCTAGTATTCGAGCAATCATAATTGACCACATCCCTTTCAAAATACGGGGAGGTAATAGGGCAAAGTTATTATTACAAAAAGAATGTTGGTGGATACATATGTTAGACACAATATCTCCAAGAGGTCTAAATGAGACACTGGGATTACAATGTTTCCTATAGACACATACTTAGCCCCATTTATCCATTGCTGCAAGAATGTATTAAATTAATATATTTCGGATTAGTACCTGGATGTATAATTGTATGATTTAAGCACTCAGGTATTTTTATTGTTTATGGGTTTGTGCAAATTTTATGTAATTTTAATTATTTGTGTTTCACTGTTGTATGTATTTGTTAATTATGTCATTGGTGCTATAGCGGTGTATGGTTGCTAGGTGACCGAGATGCTTCCCCGACCAATGCGGCACACTGACGTCACGGATCCCGCGACACTGAGTTCAGACGCGGGCGCCGTGCAGCACGTGGACCGCGCCGGCTGGGTGAGTACCACTGTGGTCACTTATTGTTAATTGGTATGGGTATATAGAGATGTATTTTGTGAACTGTTACTATACAAGCTGTCCCTGACGAAGGGGTATTGTCCCCGAAACGTAGGAATCCAATAAAGGACATTTTAATTTCACTTCAACAAGTCTGGTGAGTGCCGCTTATTTGTCGCAACTACTAATAGCCTAAGGGCTTAAGAGGGCACCGCAGCAAGAAAAGACTTATAACCCAAGGAGTGCCGGATAACTGGATCGTATATATATATATATATATATATATATGTGTATATATATATATATATATATATACATATACACACATATATATACATATACACACATATATATACATATATAAATACACACGCACACACAAATTTCCTTGGTCCAACATGTTTTTAATAAATTTGACATCAAATTTCAGTAGGAATTGTTAGGACCCAATTACCTCTTCTTAAAAATTGTAGTAGCAATATCTCCTATATGATTTGCTTGGCATACCAATGGTTTTCCACTATTATTAGTTGTGCCAAGTGGTTAAAATGAGCATTGGAAAAAGCCCAAACTCCACAGTAATAGTGTCATATATTGTTTGCCCATACATGGAAAGTGTGATGTCAGGCCAGTTTTGCGAATCAAATGCTAATTCTCTATCTGTAATTCCTTGTGAGCAATAGGGAGCAACTGAGAATACAGTTTTCCAGCCCCTAAATAGTTGGAAGAGCATTCCAGTGCTGACTCAATGTAAAAAAGTAAGATTGAAGCTCGGTATACACTATATGATATTTTGGGTGGATATTGCAATGGCTATCGCATAGTCGGTACACTCAAATCAACGCAATTCATTGAGGATTGGTATTGTTACATGAAGCATGTAACAATATACAGTGTGGTTGTACAATGATTGTGCAGTGTGTACAGCAATGCAATATATTGTTACATTACATCGCTGGCTCACAGTATCATTTAGGTGTATATCCAGCTTAAGTAATGTAAATTGGTGCAGGGATTCAGAAACTGAAAGAGAACAAAGAGGTGCAGGAATATACAATAACACATGGGGAGTACAGTCACAATATAACTAATTCTATCTTCTGACAGTCATTTGAGCAAAAATGGGTGATTATTATAGAAGACAGGCAGAGCTATTGCTCTGAGGGCCACTGTTTTTCCCTTATTGAATTGTTATGTATAGAACATAGTGCACTTAGGGGTGTTCCTGTGAGCAGCTGGTGAGCATTCCAATTATGGGGGTAATTCTGAGTTGATCGCAGCAGCAAGTTTGTTAGCAATTGGGCAAAACCATGTGCACTGCAGGTGGGGCAGATATAACATGTGCAGAGAGAGTTAGATTTGGGTGGCTTATTTTGTTTCTGTGCACTGGTAAATACTGGCTGCCTTATTCTTACACTGCAATTTAGATTTCAGTTTGAACACACCCCACCCAAATCTAACTCTCCCTGCACATGTTATATCTGCCCCTCCTGTAGTGCACATGGTTTTGCCCAACTGCTAACAAAGGAGGTCATTCCGAGTTGTTCGCTCGCAAGCTGCTTTTAGCAGCTTTGCACACGCTAAGCTGCCGCCTACTGGGAGTGAATCTTAGCTTATCAAAACTGCGAACGAAAGATTAGCAGAATTGCGAATAGACACTTCTTAGCAGTTTCTGAGTAGCTCCACACTTACTCGGCATCTGCGATTAGTTCAGTCAGTTTCGTTCCTGGTTTGACGTCACAAACACACCCAGCGTTCGCCCAGACACTCCTCAGTTTCTCCAGCCACTCCCGCGTTTTTCCCAGAAACGGTAGCGTTTTTTCGCACACACCCATAAAACGGCCAGTTTCCGCCCAGAAACACCCACTTCCTGTCAATCGCATTACGATCACCAGAACGAAGAAAAAACCTCGTAATGCCGTGAGTAAAATACCTAACTGCATAGCAAATTTACTTGGCGCAGTCGCACTGCGGACATTGCGCATGCGCATTAGCGACTAATCGCTCCGTTGCGAGAAAAAAATAACGAGCGAACAACTCGGAATGACCCCCAAAATTCCTGCTGCAATCAACTCAGAATTACCCCCTATGTCCCCTGAGTCACAAACAAATCACTGGAAGCCTGGATGCATTTAGACACATCTTATAAGTGGTTAAACAAATAAAAACAAATAACACAATTAACACTTTTTATTTCTATATCCTGTAAACAGCAGGCACCATATCACATTAACTAATAGCGACTCCAAATCATCTCTTTCTCCATGTTACTTTGCAACCTTTCTCAAGGGTGCAAGAAAACCATTAACTGACAAGAATCAAGGTAGTAGCAGAAAACACCCCTACTCCTTTGATAGTTGTGCTGGAATTACAAATTACCTGTGTTGAAAAACATGGCTTCAGGCATTGATTTTGAAGGTATATTCAATATGAAAAGATTCATACAGGGACAATAATTTAAAAAGCTTTAAAAATGGAAGCAGCACAATCAGGAAAATACATGGAGCAACAACAAATTAAACAGTTGAGCATTTGACAAACAGATTTTTCAGAACAGTATAAAAAAAAACCGGTAAGTAGTTTAATTTGGGGTCCGAGATGGTTGTAGCAAGTACAAACTACCGTATTCTCAAAAATGGGAAGCAATCAAGTTGCCAGCTACCAGGATCCTGGTGCCAGAATCTTGACACCCGGTGAAATACTGGCGGTCAAAATTCCCGTAATCTCTACTCAGGTGGTGGTCCACGCCACCACCTGAGGGGGAATATAACCCTGTGGACCGGGCCCGAAGCATGTTGAGCATAGCGACCCCACTAGGGAACATGCTGCGCCTGCCGCCTGTATTCTGTCGGTCGGGATCCCGGCGTCGGTCTCCTGACTGTTAGGATCCCAACAGCAAGGATATACTGAATCCCTCAAAAGCAGGTGCACAACTAGTCTAAGTCAAAGCAGCACATGCTGGTAATCTAGACAACCTAGTATTTATACACTGATTTATGTAGATGTTAAAACAGTTAATAGTTATAGTCATAAACTTTATTCTGCAAATACACTTAAGAACAAAACAGAAAAGAGATATGACTGGACTTGGTTTTGCTAATATTATACATGGTACCAGCTGCATGGCAATACTAATAATTAGAAGGTTGTGCCCGTATATTAAGGTTGAATCGAACAAACGGAAATCTCCCATACGGAACTTCTGAGATGGGGGCATGGTGTTTGAGGGGCTTCACCTCAAAATTGATTAGAGGTACTGAGCTGAAATTTAACATGAACACATAGAATCGTCACTCGGTGCTGCGTGCCAAATTTCAGGGCAAAATAATAGAAAAATAGTAATTGGGAGCAATCTAAAGTTTAAACTGTCAGTTTTTTTCTGCCACTTCCTGTTTGCCTTTTTTGCCAGCTATATTCCAGTGTAGCCTATGGTGGGATTTTTGGGAAGGCATAACTCTGGGTAGAGAACGAACTAAGACTTGGGGTTTGTTATGTTAGATAATGTCCCAGTGTAGTGCCTTTTGGGGTTCTGGTTTTCCAGAAAGTTACAGTTTTTTTAAATTAAGTAAAATATGCCCCATTTTAAAGATAGGGCAAATCAATTTGTTGCACCTGCGCAGTGCTGCCTTCAGGGGGGTGTACTCGTGCACAGAGCAGGCATGCCCTCGGGGGAAGGAGTGACTGACGTGATGAGGAAGATCTCAATGCTCAAGGACACATCCAAGGGGTGCGTGGCCAAGCTTTACACCAGAGTAGACGTGCCGCCCCTGCAGCTCTGCCAAACAGGGTGGGCTATCCTAAAGCAGAATAAAGGTCCCAGCATCCCGATTATTACTCCTCTGAGTGCCCCTTCACCCCTGCTACACCCCCAGTCACTCTCCTAGACTCCGGTGTGCCGGGATTGCCGGACCTGACCGCGGCCTGTCTGGACTGCCGTTGCAGTGTGGAGACGGGAGCCCTATCATCGCGGCTGCTGCTATCTCCGCCGCAGCTCCTGCTCCCGCTAACCGCCACTCCATGCTCCCTGTGCTCCTACTGCAGTGGACAACCGCAGGCTGCCACCCAGACTCACCTCATGAAACCCGGAGCATCACTGAGCTTGGCAGTGAAAGTCTGTGTACGGCAGGGAGCTCACAACGTGGACCTGGCTGGCTGTGGTTTCCCTGCTGCATACTTGCGGCTGAGCACTGCCCCCTCCCTGATCTGGGAGACCGGAGACCCTAGTACAGATATAGTGGATCTGAGGGGGGAAGTATAGCCTGAATGACATCGGCTGGCCCTGCTAAAGCCCCATACACACTAGGCGATAATTTGAACAATATAGCTCTGAAAGGGCTTTCTGAGCGATATTGTTCACAATATTGCCTAGTGTGTACACGCATTATCGTTAACGATGTGCGCTCCCATGCATTGTTAACTACCCCCTCCATTGTCCGAACATGTACGGATGAGGGAGGTCCTCATTAATGACAGCCATGGCTGTCGCTGCGCCCGCCCCCGCCATTGCCATTATCGGCATCGGTGGGGATTGCCTAGTGTGTACTAGGCTTAGACCCTTGCAACCCCCTCACTGTTCTTGACTGGCCAACAGGGAAGATCTGTGAGAGTGAAATATATATGTATATGTATACAAAGACTTGTTATCAACGCAAACGATAAAATACTGCAAAGCTGAGTGTGTCTAGGAAAAAAAGCATGGGGATTTTGTGCATATTTTGATCAAAATATTATAGCTTGCAGTCTGTCGTCAAGGGACCCCAATTCTCTGCAAATTCCTACACTAATACACACCCAACTCCATTAAATTGTACCTCTCAGGTACAGGGGTAACATCTAGGGGTAAATTTACTAAGGTGGGAGTTTTTTTTTTTTTTTAGATCTGGTGATGTTGCTCATAGCAACCAATCAGATTCTATTTAACATGTATCTAGCTCAGGGGTGGGCAATTATTTCAGCTGGGGGGCCGCTTAACACTTCCAGTGAATGTTCGAGGGCCACACACATGGGCGGGGACTAATATGAATGACAAATATTTGTAGGAGTAAGTCCTGGGCTGCGCAGAGACTGCACAAAGTAGATTTTTGCAGCTCTGCGTACACATACGATCGTACACTTGCACGGGTGAATTTACATTCCCCCTGGGGGCGGCGACTACCCGAACGCAGGACAGCAAAATTTGCAGCACAGTGATCAGGTCTGAATCAGCTTCTTAGTCAGCAGTTGCTGAAAAATAAGACCCGTTATAGGGCCCAATTCTGACCCGGTCGCAGCTGTGTATTTTCGCACAGCAGATGATCGGGTCTGAACTGCGCATGCATTGCAGTGCGCAGGCACGTCGGTCCGCCGCGCTGGGGAGCGTCGGGCAGTGATGGGATGGTGCGAACAAAGCGATCGTACAGGCGATCGCAAGGTGATTGACAGAAAGAGGCCGTTTGTGGGTGGTAACTGACCGGTTTAGAGGAGTGCACGGAAAAATGCAGGAGAGACCAGGCGTTTGGAGGGAGGGTTTCTGACGTCAGCTCCGGCCCCGATCATCCCACTGGAAGAGTAAGTCCTGGGCTGCGCAGAGACTGCACAAACTTCTGTTTCTGCAGCTCTCCTGCACATGCGATTACCCTCCTCCCCCTGTAGGCGGTGACTACCTGATCGTAGCAGTGCAAAAATCACACCCTAGCGATCAGTTCTGAATTAGGCCCATAGTTTTTTATATATATATATATATATATATATATATATACACACAAAGTGTAGTAATCCCGGCACTCCCTCTCCAAATGGCAATGTGCTGCAGTGCCCTCCTAGAGAAACAATGCTGATCCTCAATATAATGGATGGAGACAGGCGGCACTCAAGCAGACTCAAATAGAGTGAAAAAAGCGGTCCGTTTATTGATCCAATATGGATCAATAAACGGACCGCTTTTTTCACTCTATTTGAGGCTGCTTGAGTGCCGCCTGTCTCCATCCATTATATATATATATATATATATATATATAACTATAAAAACATAGTATTATATACATATATATATATATATACATATGTATATATATAACTGTAAAAACACACACACCATGTGTGTAGCCCCCTCAGCGATAGCGATGCGCGGCCCCGCACATCGCTATCGCTGCTGCTAGATTGCATGCAGGCCAATCTAGCGGGTCGCTCACTTCACCCGCTGGGTGAAGTGATCGCCCCCCCTCGTCTCCCCCCGCACGGTCAGCACAGATCGCGCTGTGCTGAGCGGCAGGAGAAATGTGTGCTGAGCGGTTCGCTCAGCACACATCTCTCCCAAATCGGCCCGTGGGTACTTGGCTTAAAAAACATATCCAGTAATAAAAAAAATAAAAATAAAAAACTGCTGAAAACAAACAAACAGCATCCTGTGTAATGCTGTTATCAATCGTATTCACAGCTCCCCTCTCCCTTAAACCCATATAGTAGTCTCTACCCCCCTTCCCCCACCCCTGAACCCACATAGCAGTCAATACACCCCTTCCCCTGAACCTATACAGCAGTCTCTACCCCCCTCCTCTCCACTCTCCCTCCTCCTCCTCCTCTCCCCCCCGCCCTCCTCCTCCTCCCCCCGCCCCCTCCCCCCCCCCCCCCGTACCCATATAGCAGCTTTACCTTAGATGTGTTTTTTTCACTGTGGCAGATCTGCTGCCCAGATTATCCACCTTCCCTGCCAGATCCGCTGCCCGCTGCGCTGCGCAGAGCCGCTGCTGCTACCCGCTGCACTCTCCTGCCGTGGCTCCGCCCCTATGCCGCCCAGCGCCTGATGTCACAGAGGAAATCCCGGTCAGCAGACCGGGTATTTCCTCAGCGGCGCTGCGTCTCGGAGCTTCGTAGCGCAATGACAAGCGGCTCAGCCGGGCCGCTTGTCATTGCACAGTGGTATGGGACAGCGGGCCAGGCAGAATCAGTTCGCGGGCCGCATCCGGCCCGCGGGCCGCATGTTGCCCACCCCTAATCTAGCTGCTTCTAGAAGACAATAGATAGAATCTGATTGGTTGCTATAGACAACATCGCTAGTTCTAAAAAACCTTAGTAAATTTGCCCCCTAAACAAGGGCTAGCTTGTGAGCCACAATGAACTACACCTTACAGCATTGGTTCTCAAACTGTGTTCTTAGACACCCTGGGGTGCCTCAGGACACTTGCAGGGGTGCCTTGGATTGGTGGTCCAGGACTAATTCCAATTGTCTATAGTAAATGTGATAGGAAAAACCAGTGCCAGTGGCTGCCAATCCTAAAATATGTGGATAAATAGAAGCAAATCTGGTCTCTCACCACACAATTGAACCTAAGGATGACCTAATAAACATAATTGACTTCATTTAATATTTCTTTCTACATTTCCAAATGAGAAACGTTTGGCCTAGGGGTGCCATGAAAAAAATTCTGATACTCTAGGCCGTGATTCCAAAAAGTTTGGAAGCCACTGCCTTACTGTAGAGATGGGATGTAGTTATGTCCGCCGGTCACAATACCTCAAGCTACATCCCACCCCCTTGCAATACCGACTGTCAGCATGCAGACTAGCAAGGACTATTCCCACTCGTAGGTGTTCAAGACACCCATAGAGTGAGAATAGAACCTGTGGCAAGCGCAGTTGACCACCAAGCCCACTTACCTAGTGTCCCATGGAGCCCTTCGGTCCCCTTTTCAAAGTAGAATTTCTTTTTTTTTTTTAAATAGGGTACCTGTAAAAAAAAATGTATACTCCCCATATCTGGTGTAAATCGGTCCTCTTCATTCCAACTTCAAGTAGGCAGCCACAGGGTTAAAAACAAACAGCTTCCTGTCCCCCTATACAGTGCCCTCTGTCCCCCACCTGCTCCCCTCTAGCACACATTGTGTCTCCTCTTCTGCAGCTGCTTTTGTTCAACAATAAATGGCCTCCAGCCCTCCACAGTAACAGTCCGCACCTCACCTGGTTAGAGACTAATTGAACAGCGTGCTGGCTGGAGAGTTGCCGATCCTCTTCCTAGGCAGGGCCGGCCCACCGCTGCCCACTGTACTGTTTATTGGCAGCAGCGGCTCTGGGAGCATGGTGCATGACATCATGACGCATGTGACGTCCACCACACCAGCTGCGCCCCCCCAGGACCCAGCGCTCCAGGCTGCAGCCTGATCACCCTATTGGTTGATCAGGCCCTGCCACTACCAGTACCTGCACGTGGCAGCCTTGTCCCCCTCTCAGTGCCAGGCAGTGGACGCGTCCTAATCCCGCTGCCTGCAATCACACAGCACTTTAAAGGAAGCGATCACGGGAGAAGCGTTCATGCACACTCCCAAGAAAGCCACGCTATGCCAGGATTCTTTGCCTGCATTTACTAGGTGGTGGTTTAGAGCTGAAGTACAAATCGCTTCCAATGTGGCAGCCTTTTTGTCTGAACAAAAAAAGAAAAATCAACAGAAAAGATTATTCTGAACTGCAATATGAAACCTCAATACAAGGGAAAGCAGAATCATCAAACTGAGAGCAACAATTACAAGAATACAAATTATTTTGAATGTAAATCAGTTTGTTTTTTTATAAGAGGACAACTCTAAAAAAAATTATGCACATACATATATAATTAAGGTAATCTAGGTCACAAATGTAGAATCTGAGAACAAACTCTAAGTACAATATAAGGTTACTACAATGTTTGTAACATCTGATCATATACCATTTTGTTTGCATGACCACGGGAGCAGGGGCGCGTCTAAAAAGGAGGCCCGTGTGCATACTCTGTATGGGCCACCTCCTCTCTTGCTAGCAGCGCAGCATACTTTGGGCACTAGGGTCACTAGGGGACAATAGCGCTGTACATGCGCTGAGTCTAGAGCGCATGTGCAGATCTCCGGGAAAATGGTGCAACAGCCATTATCCCAGTGATTTCCGTAGTGTGCATGCTTGAAACGCCGACCCATTTTCCTGATTTCTGCAGCACTGTTGCTGCCAACACAGGACTCCAGAGGGTAAGTATAAAAAAAATAATGGGTGCAGGTTATGTGATGTGGGCCCTCCTGGAAACTGGTGGACCGTGTGCACTGCACACACTGACCCATTATATAAATACAACAGTGGATAGGGGGAATGTATGTAATAGGGTGTGAGAATCAAGAAGTGAGCAATTTTCTAACAGTTGTCTTTTTCTTTAAAGTGGAAATCATTTACATGGGAAAACATGGTTGAATTTGCCATGTAAATGATTGCAACTTTAAAAAACAGAACTCCTGATCTCACGCCCTATTACATTCCCCTTCATGTATGTAACCTTCCCCCCCCCCCCCAAACTTACCGGTCTATACTGTCGTTATCAGGATGAGTTTTAATTCCCTTTTTAAATATTGGCACTACTTCTGCTATACACCTATGCTTTGGTACCATGTCTGATGTAACTGAATCATAGAAAATCAAATATAAAGGCATGGCTAGTTCTGAGTTAAGCTCCATAAGTACCCTTGGGTGAAGTCCATCCAGACCAGGTGATTTATTTATCTTAAATTTGCTTAGTCTCACTCGGACTACTTGCTCCTTTAACCAAGTACTTAGCAACTGGATGTTATAATTGCTTTTGTTGTGCACTAATCCCCATCTGATCTCTTTTTTCATTGATGAAAAATTAAATTTCATATTTCTGCTGTATCTTTGTCATCATTAAATCAAGACACCCAAATCACCTTTTAGTGGTTCTATAGTCTCTTTTTTTAACCTTTTACTGTTTATTTACTTCAAAAACATTTTAGGGCTAGCTTTACTTATCTTCGCAATTTGCTTTTCGTTTTCTATTTTATCTGCTCTGGTTTCTATTTTGCAATTTTTGTTACATTTCTTGGAGTACTGGAATTACCCCACCTTCCCATTGGTTTTAAATGCTTTGAAGGCCCACCTCTTTTTATCCATTTCTTCCTTAACCTTCTTATTAAGCCACATCGGTTTGAATTTAATACTTCTGCTTTTACTGCCCGTGGTAATGAATTTGAGAGTGTATTTATCAAACACAATTTTAAAAGCAGCCCACATTTCAGCAGTGTTCTTACCATGAAACAAAATTACCCAATCAATGTTCTTTAGTGCTTGCAATACTAATCCAAATGCTGTGGCTGATGATGCAGCATCGGATTACCATCGGACATGATGATCACAGCCCTCGGCCAACTGAGTAAACCTTAGCTTACACAGACTGGCCACAAGAATTGATTTGTCAGGGCCAGGAAATATGTGCCAAAAGATGCAGAGCCTGACATGGCCAACCCTACAAAAATAGGATTTTAAATACCTACCGGTAAATTCTTTTCTCATAGTCCGTAAGGGATATTGGGGACAGATTAGTACAATGGGGTTAAGATGGGTCCAAAGGAGCCAGTGCACTTTAAATTTCTTCAACTGGGTGTGCTGGCTCCTCCCGTCTATGCCTCCTCCTACAACTCAGTATTAGGTAAACAGTGCCCGAAGGAGAATGACATACTTGAGAGAAGGAACATAAACAAAAAAGTGTGGTGAGAATTTCATACCAGCACACCAATATATAACTTAGCCAGCAACATCTGGCAACATTAACAGCAACAGCTGAACAGGAACACATACAGAGAACCTGCAGAAAGTCACCACACAGAGAAGCGGGCGCCCTATATCTCTTATGGACTACGAGAAAAGGATTTACTGGTAGGTATTTAAAATCCTATTTTCTCTAGCATCCATAAGGGATATTGGGGACAGATTAATATGATGGGGATGTCCCAAAGCTTCCAGAATGGGCGGGAACGTGCAGAGACATCTGCACCACCGCCTGCCCAAACTGGGTATCCTCTTTGGTCAGGGTATCAAAGTTGTAGAACTTCAAAGGTGTTCTTCCTCGACCAGGTAGCAGCTCGGCATAGTTGCAGGGCCAAGACTCCACGTGCAGCCACCCAGGAAGAGCCCACCAATCTTGTAGAGTGAGCCTTCAGAGACTGTGGAATAGGCCTGTTGGATAGTAAGCCTAATCCAATGAGCAATAGACTGCTTAGAAGCAAGGCAACCCATTTTTATGCGCATCATAGAGCACGAACAAGGAATCGGTCTTTCTGATCCGAGCCGTCCTTTTGATATACATTTTCAGGGCTCGCACAGCATCCAATGCCTCCGGAGGAGCAGAAGTGTCAGAACTGGACAGAATCACGATAGGCTGATTCAAGTGAAACGCGAAGACCACCTTCGGTAGGAACTACTGTCTAGTCCTGGGCTCCGCTCTGTTCTCGTAAAAGACTAAGTACAGACTTTTGCACGATAAGGCCCCCAAGTCAGAGAAGACAGGGCCAGTAACATCACTGTTTTCCAAGGGAGGTACTTATCTTCTACTGTCATCAGAGGTTCAAACCAGGAGGACTATAGAAAATGTAACACTACATCCAGATCACAAGGTGCCCTAGGCGGCACAAATAGAGGTTGTATGTGAAGCACCCCTTGCAAGAAGGTCTGAACTTCTCGCAAGAGAGCCAACTTCTTCTGGAAGAAGATGGAAAGAGCTGAAATCTGGACCTTAACGGATCCCAGACGTAAGCCTTTATCCACTCCAGCCTGTAAGAATCGTAGGAACCTTCCCAAGTTGAATTCTGCAGAGGGATATGTGCGTTCCTTGCACCAAGAGACATATCTCCACCAGATATGATGATAGTGTTTCAACGTCACAGGTTTTCTGGCTTGCACCATAGTGGCAATGACCTTTTTTGAAAGCCCTTTGTGAGCTAGGATGTTCCGCTCAACTTCCATGCCGTCAAACAAAGGCGCCGTAAGTCCGGGTAGATGAATGGTCCTTGTTGAAGTAGATCCATTTTTAGTGGTAGAGGCCAAGGGTCCTCTACGGACATGTCTATTAGAGCAGCGTACCATGTTCTTCGGGACCAATCCGGGGCAATCAAGATTGCTTCCACTCTTTGATGTCTGATCCGCTTGAGCACCCTTGGGATCAGCGGAATCGGGGGAAACAGATAGACCAGCTGGTAAGGCCAAGGTGATGTCAGCACATCCACTGCGCTCGCCTGAGGGTCCCTGGTTTGTGAGCAATAGCAGCGAAGCTTCTTGTTGAGACGAGAGGCCATCAAGTCGATCTATGGGCATCCCCACCTGTTGATGATTTGTTGAAACACCCGAGGGTGTAGTCCCCACTCCCCCGGGGGAGGTCGTGGCGACCTAGGAAGTGCGCTTCCCAGTTGTCCACTCCCGGAATGAAGATCGCAGACAGTGCTCTTGCATTTCTTCCTGCCCAGAGGAGTATTCTTGACACTTCTCGCATGCAGGTCTTGCTTTTTTGTCCCTCCTTGTCGATTGATGTACACCACCGCCTTGGCTTTGTCCGACTGCACCTGGATCGCCTGATCCCGGAGCGGAGTAGAGGGGATGCCTGAATCAGAGCATTGTAGATAGCCCGAAGTTCTAGAATGTTGATTGTAAGTAGGGTCTCTTGGGCAGACCACCTGCCCTGGAACTGCGCACTCTGGGTGACCGCTCCCCATCCTCTCAGACTCGCATCCATCGTGAGGAGGATCCAATCCTGAATCCCAAAGCGTTGACCTTCCAGCAGGTTGGAAGACTGGTTTGGCTATCACCACAGGAGAGAGATCCTGGCCTGGGGTGATAGCCAAATCATCCGATGCATCTGAAGATGGGAACCGGACCACTTGTTCAGGATGTCCAATTGGAACGGTCTGGCAAGAAACCTTCCGAATTGGAATTGCCTCGTACGAGGCCACCATCTATCCCAACAATCTTATGCAAAGATGAATGGAGACTTGAGCAGGTCGGAGCACCATGCGAACCATTTCTTGAAGTGTTCTTACTTTTTCCTCTGGGATGAATACTTTCTGAGCTACAGTATCCAGTAGCATCCCCAGAAACAGGAGCCATTAAGACTCCTGCAGATTGAGGATCCACCCGTGGTGTGACAGAAGTTGGATAGTGCGATCTATATAGAGCAATAGATGCTCCCTGGAGCTTGCTTTTATCAAATCATCCAGGTATGGAATTGTATTGACCCCCTGGACCCTGAGTTGAAACATCATTTCCGCCATCACCTTCGTGAACACCCTCGGAGTTGTAGACAGGCCAAAGGGCAACGCCTGAAACTGGTAGTGATCGTTCAGCAGGGCAAACCTCAGATAGGACTGATGAGGCCAGACTGGGATATGTAGGTAAGAATCCTTGATATCCACGGGACACTAGGAATTCCTGTTGTTCCACGACTGCGATCACCGCTCTCAAAGATTCCATCTTGAATTTGAAAACTTTCAGGTAAGGATTCAAGGACTTCAGATTCAGAATGGGTCTCAGAGACCCATCTGGTTTTGGTACTACAAACAAACTGGAGTAGTAATCTTGTCCTTGTTGTAGAAGGGGTACTGGAACAATGACCTGGGACTGGACCAACTTGTTTAAGGACAGCAGTAGCGTACCACACATTTTCTAAAGCTGGTAAGCTGGATTTGAAAAATCATTGGGGAGGAGTACCGTCGAACTCCAGCTTGTGACCCTGAGAGATAAGGTCCCTTACCCAAGCATCTTGGCAGGAACCGTCCCAGATGTGGCTGCAGTGACGTAACAGAGCTCCCACCACGAGATCCCCTCAGGGTGGGTGGGCACCGTTATGCTGAAGACTTTGCGGAAGCAGAACTGGTGTTCTGGTCCTGAGATCCGGCAACGGCTGGTTTCTTAGGTTTACCTCTGGAGCCTCTAGCTGCGTGGAGGCCCCACTGGCCCTAGATCGAAATCTGATGGACCGAAAAGGACTGAGTAGATGGTCCCGAGTAGGTATGTGTAGTAAGCGGAGCCCCCGAAGGGAGAAACGTGGATTTTACAGCAGTAGCTCTGGAAATCCATGGGTCCAATTCACCTCCAAAGAGCCATTCTCCTGTGAAGGAAAGAGATTCCACATTACGTTTGGAGTCAGCATCAGCAATCCACTGACGCAACCATATGGCTCTGCGCGCAGACACAGCCATAGCCGTGGTTCTAGCATTAATATTGCCAATCTCTTTAAGAGCGTAACAGAGGACTCTTGCCATGTCCTGAATGTGATTCAAAAAAGTAACAGTATTAACTAAGGTCATATTACCCGAAAGACCGTCCTTTAATGTGAATTGCATGTGTCATCCAGCAACCTGCCTTTGAGCAGCACCTGCAGCAATGTAAATAGATTTCAGAGTGGTCTCAATTTTCCTATCTGCCGGGTCTTTTACCATAAAGGAGCCCGGAGCAGGAAGTACCGCCTTTTTAGAAAGGCGAGAGACTGAGACATCCACTGCTGGAGACTCTTCCCAGAATTTCCTGCCTTCAGGGGCAAAGGGCAATGTATGCAAAAACCGTTTTGACACCGATATTTCTTATCTGGATTCCAATTCCTTGGAATCAGGAAATGTGACTGTCAGTTTGTCTTGTGGGAGGAAAAAATATCTGCTGAGTAGTAGCATCCTCCGGGGGAGCTTTAACACATCCCGAATAGCCAATATGAGGGGTTCAATACCCTGGGTAGGGGTGGAATCCCCACTTATCGGGTCCACATCATCCAGTATATCATCTTCAGTATCTGATAGGAGTGCAGGTAGAGCACATTTTTGTGCACCTGTAGTAGACAGGGGGGGATGTTTAGCAGCTAGACTTGCCACTGCTTGTTGCAGTTCCTGAGTATTATTTGCATTTGCAGTGAGCAAAAATGACATATCAGACATCATACTTTTGATAGCCCCCAACCAGGAGGGCTCTGGACTCTCCCCCACATTGATATCAGCATTCTGAGATGGCTGACTACACTGCTCACATGATATGGAGCTACATGAACTACAGTAGGAGAGAATCTATCATTACACACACTGCATAACTTCTGTTTTACCATATTGAATGTGAGAGAAGACACAGGAGAGAGGACCCTAGCACACCCAGCACTGTGCAGCCCCAGTGAGGCTGTCAGCATTTTTTGTGTAAACAACAGTGAGACTGTAATATGAGAAACCCCTCAGAAGGATGTTACTTGTGTACAGATATAGCGGCTCTCCCCTTCTACACCCGGTACCAGTGATCCAGGTACTGATATGGAGGAGCTGTGAGGCTGCTGCTGCTATGCAGAGGAAGGCATCAAAATGCCGCTGAGCCCACTCTCGCGTAGCTCTGCCCCCCTCTATGGCGCCGGAGCTACTTTTGAATATTTATGCTGGCTATGTCTCCTAATGTATGTAGCCTCGCATAAATGTTTGGTACAACATTTTTATTAGCCAAAATCTGAGAGCACCTCTACACGTCTGCCGGCAGACACAGATTGCTCTGGCTCCCTTGGACAAACGGACTTACAAGTAAGGTATTTTGAGAGGAGAAATCAACTTGTTAAAGTAAAATTTCAACCATTTGGCTAAAGAAGATTTGGAAGATCTATGGACCCTCTTTTTTGAATTTTTAACATTCCCATAAAGACATTTTAAGATCAAACAACAAATACCCTGGTACCTCATAAGGGACATATCCAATTGGTATGAAACAAGGTGCTGCCCTTTAAGGTGAATAATTCACTTAGGCATATCACCAATTAATATATGTTTAATGTTGTATTGTTTTTACGTGTAGTATACCGGTATTAGGACTCACATTTTTTCTATATATTAAATCTATGAATATATTTTTTTAATTAATGCAATTTATATATTTATGTAATAAATGAATTTATGTACATATAGGATAAAAACTTTTAAAATAATAAAAAATAAGAATTTACTTACCGATAATTCTATTTCTCGTAGTCCGTAGTGGATGCTGGGGACTCCGTCAGGACCATGGGGAATAGCGGGCTCCGCAGGAGACAGGGCACATCTAAAAAGCTTTTTAGGTCACATGGTGTGTACTGGCTCCTCCCCCTATGACCCTCCTCCAAGCCTCAGTTAGGTACTGTGCCCGGACGAGCGTACACAATAAGGAAGGATCTTGAATCCCGGGTAAGACTCATACCAGCCACACCAATCACACCGTACAACTTGTGATCTGAACCCAGTTAACAGTATGATAACAAAACGAAGTAGCCTCTGAAAAAATGGCTCACAACAATAGTAATAACCCGATTTTTGTAACAATAACTATGTACAAGCATTGCAGACAATCCGCACTTGGGATGGGCGCCCAGCATCCACTACGGACTACGAGAAATAGAATTATCGGTAAGTAAATTCTTATTTTCTCTAACGTCCTAGTGGATGCTGGGGACTCCGTCAGGACCATGGGGATTATACCAAAGCTCCCAAACGGGCGGGAGAGTGCGGATGACTCTGCAGCACCGAATGAGAGAACTCCAGGTCCTCTTTAGCCAGAGTATCAAATTTGTAAAATTTTACAAACGTGTTCTCCCCTGACCACGTAGCTGCTCGGCAAAGTTATAATGCCGAGACTCCTCGGGCAGCCGCCCAGGATGAGGCCACCTTCCTTGTGGAATGGGCATCTACATATTTCGGCTGTGGCAGGCCTGCCACAGAATGTGCAAGCTGAATTGTACTACAAATCTAGCGTGCAATAGACTGCTTAGAAGCAGGAGCACCCAGCTTGTTGGGTGCATACAATATAAACAGCAAGTCAGACTTTCTGACTCCAGCGGTCCTAACTATATATATATATATATATATATATATATATATATATATTTTTAGGGCCCTGACAACGTCTAGTAACTTGGAGTCCTCCAAGTCCCCAGTAGCCGCAGGCACCACAATAGGTTGTTTCAGGTGACAACGCTGACACCCCTTTTGGAAGAAACTGGAGACGAGTCCCAGTTCTGCCCTGTTCAAATGGAAAATTCTAATATGGGCTTTTGTAAAACAAAACCGCCCATTCTTTTTGACAATCGCCTGGCCGAGGCCAGGACTAACAACATGGTCACTTTCCATGTGAGATATTGGTCAACAGCATGGTCACTTTCCATGTGAGATATTTCAAATCCACAGATTTGAGCGGTTCAAACCAATATGATTTTAAGGAATCCCAACACTATGTTGAGATCTCACGGTGCCCCTAGAGGCACAAAAGAACTGTATATGGAATACACCCTTTACAATCTGGACTTCAGGAACTGAAGTCAATTTTTTCTGGAAGAAAATCTACAGGGCCGAAATTTAAATCTTAATGAACCCCAATTTGAGGCTCAAAACACTCCTGTTTTCAGGAAGTGCAGAATCGACCTAGTTGAATTTCCTTCGTGGAGCCTTCCTGGCCTTACCCACGCAACATATTTTCACCACATGTGGTGATGACGTTGTGCGGTCACCTCCTTCCTGGCTTTGACCAAGGTAGGTATGACCTCTTATGGAATGCCTTTTTCCCTTCAGAATCCGGTATTCAACCGCCATGCCGTCAAACGCAGCCGCGGTAATTCTTGGAAAAGACATGGTACTTGCTGAAGCAAGTCCCTTCTTAGCTCCCCAGGCCCTTAGTCCTCTGTGAGCATCTCTTGAAGCTCCGGGTACCAAGTCCCTCTTGGCCCATCCGGAGCCACTAGTATAGTTCATACTCCTCTATGTCTTATAATTCTCAATACCTTGGTTATGAGAAACAGAGGAGGGAACCCATACACTGACTGGTACACCCACGGTGTTACCAGAACATCCACAGCTATCGCCTGAAGGTCTCATGACCTGGCGGAATACCTGTCCCGTTTTTCGGGCGGGACGCTATCATGTCCACCTTTGGTCTTTGCCAACGGTCCACAATCATGCTGAAAAACTTCCCTATGAAGTTTCCACTCTCCCGGGTGGAGGTCATGCCTGCTGAGGAAGTCTGCTTCCCAGTCGTCCACTCCCGGAAAGAACACTGCTGACAGTGCTATCACATGATTTTCCGCCTAGCGAAAATTCC
The DNA here is from genome assembly GCF_028390025.1 of Pseudophryne corroboree. Classification (NCBI taxonomy): domain Eukaryota; kingdom Metazoa; phylum Chordata; class Amphibia; order Anura; family Myobatrachidae; genus Pseudophryne; species Pseudophryne corroboree. The sequence continues at coordinate 458,572,145 of NC_086447.1, read as the reverse complement.
TTGCAGTTTTGTCACTGCCCTCCTGCTTCTTGTGCCGCCCTTTCTGTTTACGTGGGCGACTGCCGTGATGTTATCCCACTGGATCAATACCGGCTGACCTTGAAGCAGAGGTCTTGCTAAGTTTAGAGCCTTATAAATTTGCTCTAAGCTTATTTATGCAGAGAGAATTCTCCAGACTTAATCACACTTCCCTGGAAATTTTTTCCCTGTGTGACTGTTCTCCAGCCTCTCAGGCTGGCCTCCGTGGTCACCGGCATCCAATCCTGAATGCCAAATCTGCGGCCCTCTAGAAGATGAGCACTCTGTAATCACCACAGGAGAGACACCCTTGTCCTTGGATATAGGGTTATCCGCTGATGCATCTGAGGATGCGATCCGGACCATTTGTCCAGCAGATCCCACCGAAGAGTTCTTGCGGGAAATCTGCCGAATGGAATTGCTTCGTAATAAGCCACCATTTTTACCAGGACTCTTGTGCAATGATGCACTGACACTTTTCCTGGTTTTAGGAGGATCCCGATTAGCTCGGATAACTCCCTGGCTTTCTCCACTGGGAGAAACACGTTTTTCTGGACTGTGTCCAGAATCATCCCTATGAACAGTAGACGTGTCATCGGAAAAAGCTGCGATTTTGGAATATTTAGAATCCACTCGTGCTGACGTAGAACTACTTAAGATAGTGCTACTCCGACCTCCAACTGTTCTCTGGACCTTGCCCTTATCAGGAAAGCGTCCATGTTTCCTTTTAAGAAAAATCATCATTCCGGCCATTACCTTGGTAAAGACCCGGGGCGCCGTGGACAACCCAAACGGCAGCGTCTGAACTGATAGTGACAGTTCTGTACCAGGAACCTGAAGTACCCTTGGTGAGAAGGGCAAATTTGGACCTGTAGGTAAGCGTCCCTGATATCCAGTGACACCATATCGTCCCCTTCTTCCTGGTTCGCTATCACTGCTCTGAGTGACTCCATCTTGATTTGAACGCTTGTATGTAAGTGTTCAAATATTTCAGATCTCACCGAGCCGGTTGGCTTCAGTACCACAATATAGTGTGGAATACTACCCCCTTCCATGTTGTAAGAGGGGTACTTTGATTATCACCTGCTGGGAATACAGCCTGTGAATTGTGTGAGGGGGAGATGTCTCGAATTTCCAATGTACACCTGGGATACTACATGTAGGATCCCGGAGTTCCCTTGCGAGTGAGCCCCCTGCGTACTGAAACTCTTGAGATGACCCCCTACCGCACCTGAGTCCGCTTGTACGGCCCCAGCGTTATGCTGCGGACTTGGCAGAAGCTGTGAGGGGCTTCTGTTCCTGGGAATGGGCTGCTTGCTGCAGTCTTCTTCCCTTTCCTCTACCCCTGGGCAGATATGACTGGCCTTTGCCCGCCTGCCCCTATGGGGACGAAAGGACTGAGACTGAAAAGACTGTGTCCTTTTTTGCCGATATGTGATTCGGGGTAACAAAAGTGGATTTTTCAGCTGTTGCCATGGCCACCAGGTCCGATGGACCGCCCCTTTATACGGCAATACTTCCACATGCCGTCTGGAATCTGCCTCACCTGACCACTGTCGTGTCTTCGTCTGGCAGATATGTAAATCACATTTACTCTTGATGCCAGAATGCAAATATCCCTCTGCGCATCACGCATATATAGAAATGCATCCTTAAAATGCTCTATAGTCAATAAAATCTTGTCCCTGTCAAGGGTATCAAAATTTTCAGTCAGGAAATCCGACCAAGCCCCCTCAGCGCTGCACATCCAGGCTGAGGCGATTGCTGGTCGTAGTATAACACCAGTATGTGTGTATATACTGTCATGATATTTTTCAGCTTCCTATCAGCTGGCTTCTTGAGGGCGGCCGTATCTAGAGACGGTAACGCCATGTTTTTATAAGCGTGTGAGCGCCTTATCCACCCTAAGGTGTGTTTCCCAACTCGCCCTTACTTCTGGCGGGAAAGGGTATACCGCCCATAACTTTCTATCGGAGGAACCCCACGTATCATCACACACTTCATTTAATTTATCTGATTCAGGCAAAACTACAAGTAGTTTATTCACACCCTACAAAATACCCTTATTTGTGGTACTTGTAGTATCAGAAATATGTAACAGCTCCTTCATTGCCCTTAACATGTAACTCGTGGCCCTAAAGGAAAATTACGTATGTTTCTTCACCGTCGACACTGGGGTCAGTGTCCATGTCTGTGTCTGTCGACCGACTGAGGTAAATGGGCGTTTTTACAAGCCCCTGACGGTGTCTGAGACGCCTGGACCGGTACTAATTTGTCCGCCGGCCATCTCATGTCGTCAACCGTCTTGCAGCGTGTTGACATTATCACGTAATTCCATAAGTAGACCATCCATTCCGGTGTCGACTCCCTAGAGAGTGACATCAACATTACAGGCAATTTGCTCCGCCTCCTCACCAACATTTTCCTCATACATGTCGACACACACGTACCGACATACAGCACACACACAGGGAATGCTCTGATAGAGGACAGGACCCACTAGCCCTTTGGGGAGACAGAGGGAGAGTTTGCCAGCACACACCAAAAGCGCTATAATGTATATAACAACCCTAGAAGGTGTTGTTTCTATATATGCGCTCTTAATATATCATTATATCGCCAATTTATGCCCCCCTTCTCTTTTAACCCTGTTTCTGTAGTGCAGTGCAGGGGAGAGTGGGAGCCTTCCTCACCAGCGGAGCTGATCAGGAAAATGGCGCTGAGTGCTGAGGAGAATAAGCTCCGCCCCCTTTTCGGCGGGCTTTTCCTCACGGTTTTTTAATAACTGGCCTGGGTTAAAATACATACATATAGCCTTAATGGCTATATGTGATGTATTTATTTGCCAAATAGGTATTTATATTGCTGCCCAGGGCGCCCCCAGCAGCGCCCTGCACCCTCCGTGACCGTGTCAGTGAGCCGTGTGACAACAATGGCGCACAGCTGCAGTGCTGTGCGCTACCTCTCTGAAGACTGTGAAGTCTTCTGCCGCCTGTTTCCGGACCTCCGTTCCGCCGTCTTTCTTCAGCGTCTGTAAGGGGGATCGGCGGCGCGGCTCCGGGACGAACCCCAGGCTGACCTGTGTTCCGACTCCCTCTGGAGCTCAGTGTCCAGTAGCCTAAGACTTCAATCCTCCTGCACGCAGGTGAGTTGCCAGTCTCTCCCCTAAGTCCCTCGTTGCAGTGATCCTGTCGCCAGCAGGAATCACTGATTAGAAACCTAAAAAAAAACTTTACTAAATAGCTCCTTAAGAGAGCCATCCAGTTTGCACCCTTCTCGGACGGGCACAAAAACCTAACTGAGGCTTGGAGAAGGGTCATAGGGGGAGGAGCCAGTACACACCATGTGACCTAAAAAGCTTTTTAGATGTGCCCTGTCTCCTGCGGAGCCCGCTATTCCCCATGGTCCTGACGGAGTCCCCAGCATCCACTAGGACGTTAGAGAAAAATCCTAACTTAAAATCAAGAGTGTATAATTATTATAAGTGCAATATTTGAGACTTTAGCGCTTGGAGGTTATTTCTGTGTACTGTATTGTTGTTGGGAAACGTGGATTCCCCCCCCCCCCTTTTTTTATCCTTTCATTTGTTTTGTTGTCTGAAGACGCTGGAAGTCCTGGGGTAGGCGACGGCCATGCAAAAGAGCTTAATGGCCGCCACCTCCCAGGTGAAGACGCCGGAGGAAGACGCTGTAAGCCCTGGGGAGGTGGCGGCCATGCAAAAGAGCTTAAAGGCCGCCGCCCCCAGGTGAAGACCCTGTGTAATAAGCTTTTTTTTTTTTAAAGACTGTGTGGTTGTTTTTATTTTAATATTTTCTTTACAGGTGGACAACAGGTGCCAGCAGGCCATTTGTGTCCGGGCATGCTGGCACTTGTGGTTCTCCAAGTGCCAGCATGCTGGGGCAGGCTTGCTGGGACCTGTAGGCCACCTGTAAAGAACAATATTACTATTCTTTGTAGGTGAACTACAGGTGCCAGCGGGCCATTTGTGTCCGGGCATGCTGGCACTTGTGGTTCTCCAAGTGCCAGCATGCTGGGGTAGGCTTGCTGGGACCTGTAGGCCACCTGTAAAGAACATTACTAACAATGAACCCCGCACCCACCGCCACCAGGGGTACGGGGCATAGCACTGGGCTATCAGCCCAGTGCTGGTTATTGCTCGAGAGGGGGACCCCATTTTAAATTTTTGGGGTCCCCACTTCTGAGGAATAGCAGCCCTGGGCTGACTAGTTTGGGGGGGGTCAGATTAATGCTATGGCAGGGGGACCCCATACCAAGTGTCTCCCCTGCTATGGCATTACCCCCCCCCCCCCCCCCCTGGCTGGTTCTGCCTGGTGCTGGTTTCATCACTGAAGGGGGGATCTACACTATTTTTTTTCAAGCTCTTGCGTGGGGGGGGGGGGGGGGGGATTGTTAGCTACTTGTGCCTCCCCAGCCACTGACCTCACCGCACGCCACTGGTGCAGACCCACAAACATCAGAGATGCATTAGGTCGACAGGAACAAAAGCTCAACATCTAAAAAGGTAGACAGTACAAAAGGTCGACTTTCTTTTTTTGCCATCCACATGGATGGGAATAGTAACCTGTGCGAATGCAATGGAAATGGAGCGAGGCACATTGCCCGAAAGAGGGGTTTGTTTTGTGAAAAAAATAAAAATAAACTGTGTCAACCATTACCATGTCAACCTTTTTCATGTCAACTTTTTATACTAGCTACCTTTTTTATGTCAACCGTTTGACCCTGTGGACCTTTTCCATGTTAACCATTTGGGGTCGACCTTTTTAATGTAAATCTATTGAACAACATCCGAACTTTAGTATGTTTTCATCATTTAAGCTTTCAATAAACTGATCAAAGCTAAACGGAGAATTGTTGTTGAGCTACTGTTCAGTTCAAGTTTGTCTCTAGGTTAGCAAATAAAATCCAGAGAGTTCAACTGAACAATGTCACTAGGACTCATTATCAAAGAAAATAATGTAATGCTACACAAAGTAGTAATATTCCAATACAAAAATCACACGTGGCAGTGTTTTTGTTTTATTCAGAAAAAAATGCTCTACAAAACATGAATTGTAATGAGAAGTGGTAATACAGTATGTTACATTTAAATTAAGGATAATGTACTAATGTACAGAGTGAACTGAATTTATCTCTAGTCCGAGAGCAACACGTTTGTATTCTATAAACCCAAGAGCAGTTGGTACACCATAAGTTATGCCAAGTCATCATCCTTTACTACAAATAAAGGCAATAAAATGTTCTCTCTCTCTCTCTCTATATATATATATATATATATATATATATATATATATATACACACATACACAATACATATTTTAGTGTAAGAATTCTTTATCAGAATGTATGAAGATTCAGTGGAACTGCAGTATGTATATTACTATTGGTCACTTTAACAAATACAAAACATATTTCAGTGCTAGAATACAATAGTGATTTGTCACATAATGCTCAACTTATCCGCATTAACTGATAATTAAAAAATACATTTTATATAAAAAGAAAATTCGGATTTCCTATAGTAAAGCAATGTTTTGAATAAGGATTTTAAAGTAACTGTAAACATGAACAGTCATTTCTCCAGCCATTGTTCTCGTTCTTTCATATATTTTTCAGACCATTTTCGTGTGAGCTCCAGATATATGTTAGGTTTATGAGGCAAGTAGTCTTCATATTTTATCAGAGTATTCTTTCTCGGAACTGCCGCTTCAATCTGTGTTCCTTCATGCCATTCATTAAATGATGTGATGGAAATGATGCTAGGTCGCTCCATCAGTGCTGCATTCAGAGCAGTTTCATAATATTTCCCATTAACCCTGTTTCTTGTATTTTTAGAATTCCAAGGACGTATGCTGGTGTCTATGTACCCCGGCCCAACACTTGGAATAAAAATCAAGTTGTTGGCATTGCAAAACTGTTTCAGACTGGCCCAGTGTTGATGTGAGGATCCATATGTAAAGCCATTTGTTGCAAAGTATGTGTAAAGTCCATCAAAACCACTTCTTTGAATATCAAATTTATGTTTCTCCTCTACAAGTAAAGCAATAAAAATGCCATCATATGGTGTATTCCGAATACTTTGGGATCCAGATGCTGTCAAAAGATTGGCCCATGTGTCAGGGGATGTTATATAGGAATCATAAATGTAAAACATGGGCAAACTTTTACCGGTAGTGGTCTTGTATTTGTAAAATGCTGGATGGTTCCCATATCTAGAAAAACAGGAAAACAAAAACACATACAAATAATCAAACAAGGTGCATGAAAGTACAGAACCGTCATGATGAGCAGTACAGTTGGTGTAGTGGCAGCGTTACGGTCTTACATCTCTAAGGTCTTGAGTTCAAATCCTGACCAAGGTCAAGTCTGTGCTGACTTTATATGTTCTCCATGTGTTTGTTTGGGCTCCCTGCAGGTACTCCAGTTTCCCCCACACTCCAAAAACATACAGGTAGGTTAATGGGCTTCTGACAAAAATTAACCATGGGGATATTTGTATCCATGTGATAGGGTATATAGATTGTAAGCTCCACTGGGACAGGTACAAATGTGAATGACTAAAATATTCTCTGTTAAGTGCTGCATATGTGTATGTTATATAAATTACTGATAATAAATAAAGATAAATTGTGGAAGTTGAGTGTAATACAAGTCATATTTATAGTAAAATCCTTAGGTGCATAATGTACAATATTGCAAATAAGCTGAAGTACAGTATGTAACTTACTATTACTCTTTTGGTCATGTTCCTGTACTTATCGGATGTATATGTGGTATTGCTAATTTAGACAGAATCATACATGTATGTTGCATGTGGTTATTTAGTGTGTTACCTGACTGACTCAACAGGGGTTGGGTAAGTATACTTAAGCCTCCCCCAAATTCTGATCCCCACGCAGCCTAACACTAACCGGTGGTGCCTAAACCTAACCCCCCACTCCCCACGCAGCTTAACTCTAACCCTCCCTGGTGGTGCCTAACCCCGCCCGCAGCCTACCTCCTCATCCAGTGGTGCCTAACCCTAACTACCCGCCAACCCCCTAGCCCGGTGGCCTGACCCTAGAAGTCTCCGGCTTACTTACGTTTGGTAAGTCAACGGTCGTGATTCTGAGTGATAAATATATGAAGTACTTATAGCACTACAATTACTAGTATGCACGGGGCAATACCTGGGTTTTAGAACTGGGGCTTACTTTGAAACATGGGGCACCCCTAAGATTCTTGATTGCATAGCCAAGAAGTGACTATACAATGGTATCATTATTATATGTTAATGTGAACATACAATATAATATAGTACATTAAAATAGGATGAAATATTATCAATATCAACTGCCAGATCACCAATCTCTTAAAATAATCCTATACCTGCACAGCAACCTTGACGAGACATGACACGCTACACCCCAGTATTCTAACAGGTCAACTGCTCCTCCTCTCTGGCCAAATCTCCATCAATTTTTGTCTCTGACCAAATGCTCCTGTTGTCCTGTCCTTCCACTGTGGAAATACCTGATTAGCAACCCCCCACTGGGTTTGGGCATGCCAGAAAAGGGCTGCATGGCACTAGGGAAAACCACCGCCTCATTTATTTCTTACCCCCTACAGAGTGGATCCATAATGTATGTCTAATTATAGAAAATAAGTCCCTGGGGAATGTTGTGGGGCTTACTAAGAATGGAGATTGATTTACTGTAACCCTATATGGTTATGGGGTAGCTACACTTGCAATATTAAATTAATCCACCTACCTGTACACCACAATATTTAAGAATATATAGGAATAAAACAACACAGTCTAAACAATATAACCTCACACCAACAGCAATCTCCACCTGATTCTTATATCCATCATACGCAATACATATTGGGAAACATGGCAGAGTAGTCGCAATGTCTCAATTCTATGAGGCATGTATAAAGAACAATGGCCCTCATTCCGAGTTGTTCGCTCGCAAGCTGCTTTTAGCAGCATTGCACACGCTAAGCCGCCGCCTACTGGGAGTGAATCTTAGCTTAGCAAAATTGCGAACGAAAGATTCTCAAAATTGCGAATAGAAATTTCTAAGCAGTTTCTGAGTAGCTCGACACTTACTCTGCCACTGCTATCAGTTCAGTCAATTTCGTTCCTGGTTTGACGTCACAAACACACCCAGCGTTCGCCCAGACACTCCCCCGTTTCTCCAGCCACTCCCGCGTTTTTTCCAGAAACGGCTGCGTTTTTTCACACACTCCCATAAAACGGCCAGTTTCCGCCCAGAAACACCCACTTCCTGTCAATGACACAACGATCACCAGAACGAAGAAAAAACCTCGTAATGCCGTGAGTAAAATACCAACTTCTTAGCAAATTTACTTGGCGCAGTCGCAGTGCGAACATTGCGCATGCGCAGTTTGCGGAAAATCGCTGTGATTCGAAAAAAAGAACGAGCGAACAACTCGGAATGAGGGCCAATAATGGAAGAAAAGTCATCATACTTCTGGCTTGATTATACTCTGTACATACTTATAGTGTCAAAAGTGTACACTAGAAGTTTGAGTCGGACATTAAAGCAAAAATATTTGTGCTCCCAACTCCCTTTCAAAAATCATAATCTGTAGTGTTTACGGTTGTTTTTTAATTAATTGTTAGTCTTAATGAAATAATTCAGAAACTAGTAATATCTTTCCATCTTGTTCCACCATAATCCAATGGGAATCTTGAAAATTTTGAGGATAAAAAAGAAACCACATAGAACACTCAAGCCACTACTGTGGAGCAGACCAACCAACATTGAGTTAAGCTTCAGTGAGTCCAGCTATTTCACAGCAGGGAAACCAAACAGCCCCCCGATAGCTAATTCTATCTGATAGGACAATTTCATCTTGATCCTGTGTACTACAAGTCCAGTGTCACATTATTGTATCAAATAAAATTGTTGATGTTAAATTGAAGAGACATTTACATATTCTTCGTGCGTGCCAAACAGTCCCTCTTGGCACGCCAGGTCATGTGACAATCTTCTAGCGTCGGGTATTTTTTTTGCCGATAATGCATCTTATTCACCACACAATGCAACAATGACACTTGTATATCTGTCTGTGAATGAGTCTCTGAATCCGTATACGAAGTGCTACAATGTAGCAGCCACATCTTTTTTCCAATACAAGTTATGCTCTGCTCTGTATACAGACTTGGTCACACACAAAATACAAGTGTCATATCAAATGAATCAGCACAGTCTCCTTGTGTACTAGTCGCATTGAGTTGAGAATAAGACACTTTGGGCACATGTATTAAGCCTGGAGAAGGTATAAAGAAGTGATAAACCAGTGATAAGCGCAGGGTGATAACACGCCAGCCAATCATTACAGATTTGAAAAAAAGACAGAAGCTGATTTGCTGGTGCGTTATCACCTTACACTTATCACTGGTTTATCATTTCTTTATCCCTTCTCCAAGCTTAATACATCTGCCTCAATTTCTGCACAGGACATGGTGGCTTACTCGCACTGTATGAGGGTGGATGTGTGAGCACATATCTGTAATCATACGTAACTTAAAAATGCAAGTACCCATACGGTACTTGAAGTCTCCATCAATCAATATGCTTACATCCCAAAGTTGTAGTGTCGTGTCATGTTCTAGCAGTGTCAATAGAAAAAAAAATGCAAGACTTACTGTACGAGTAAACATGATTTCTAGATAAGATTTTCACTTATATTGATTATTTATCAATATTTCAAGATACAAACTATACTTGTTTAAATCCACTGGAAGGTTTTGAAAAAATGAAACAAATGTAAAAAACTTTACATTCAGCTTTGACATGTAAAAATTATAAATGCGCATCATTATTAGTTGTAAAGTTTTATTACTCTTTTAAAAAAAAAAAAAATAACATTTATTATTTTGTTTAATTGAAAATGTAGATTTCCTCCACAGTTCCCTCATTACCAAATATATTTCAGTGTGAGGGCACCAAACCCAGCTTTGTGGAGTGCCGGGTATTGTTTGTATGTATGTATGTATGTATGTATGTATATCTATATCTATATTGGGGCAAAAAAGTATTTGGACAGCCACTGATTGTGCAAGGTGACCCACTTAAAAAGATGAGAGAGGTCTGTAATTTCCATCATAGGTACACTTCAACTGTGAGAGACAGAATCTGAAAAAAATACTAGGAAATCACATTGTATGATTTTTAAACAAATTTATTCGTATATTCTTGCGAAAAATAAATATTTGGACAATCAAAAAGTTTAACTCAATACTTTGTAAAACAGGTTGAGTATCCCATATCCAAATATTCCGAAATACGGACTTTTTCGTGTGAGAGTGAGATAGTGAAACCTTTGTTTTTTGATGGCTCAATGTACACAAACTTTGTTTAATACACAAAGTTATTATAAATATTGTATTAAATGACCTTCAGGCTGTGTGTATAAGGTGTATATGAAACATAAATGAATTGTGTGAATGTACACACACTTTGTCTAATACACAAAGTTATAAAAAATATTGGCAAAAATAACCTTCAGGCTGTGTGTATAAGGTGTATATGAAACATAAATGCATTCTGTGCTTAGATTGATTTAGGTCCCATCAATATGATATCTCATTATGGTATGCAATTATTCCAAAATACGGAAAAATCCGATATCCAAAATACCTCTGGTCCCAAGCATTTTGGATAAGGGACACTCAACCTGTATAACCTCGGTTGGCAATTACAGAGGTCAAACGTTTCCTGTAGTTCTTGACCAGGTTTGCACATACTCTAGCAGGTATTTTGGCCCACTCTTCCATGCAGATCTTCTCTAGATAAGTCATGTTTTAGGGCTGTCGCCGGGCAACACGGACTTTCAACTCCCTCCACAGATTTTCTATTGGGTTGAGGTCTGGAGACTGGCTAGGCCACTCAAGGACCTTGAAATGCTTCTTACGGAGCCAATCCTTAGTTGCATGGACGGTGTGTTTGGGGTCATTGTCATGCTGGAAGACCCAGCCACGTTCCATCTTCAATGCTATTACTGAGGGAAGGAGGTTTTTGCCCAAAATCTCACGATACATGGCCCCATTCAGCCACTCCTTAATACGGATCAGTCGTCCTGTCCCCTTTGCAGAAAAGCAGCCACAAAGCATGATGTCTCCACCCCCATGCTTCACAGTGGGTATGGTGTTCTTGGGATGCCATTCATCATTCTTCTCCCTCCAAACACTGCGAGTGGAGTTTATACCAAAAAGTTCGATTTTGCTCTCATCTGACCACAGTAAATTCTCCCAATCCTCCTCTGGATCATCCAGATGGTCACTGGCAAACTTTAGACGGGCCTGGACATGTGCTGGCTTAAGCAGGGGGACCTTTTGGGCGTTGCAGGATTTCAATCCATGACGACGTAGTGTGTTACTAATAGTAACCTTTGTGACTGTGGTCCCAGCTCTCTTGAGGTCATTGACCAGGTCCCCCTGTGTAGTTCTGGGCTGATTCCTCACCGTTCTCAAGATCATTGATAGCCCACGAGGTGAGATCTTGCATGGAGGCCCAGGTCGAGGGAGATTGTCAGTGATCTTGTATTTCTTCCATTTTTTTATAATTGCACCAACAGTTGATCTCTTCTCACCAAGCTGCTTGCCTATTGTCGAGTAGCTCATCCCAGCCTTGTGCATCTCTACAATTTTGTCCCTGGTGTCCTTAGACTGCTCTCTGGTCGTGGCCATGGTGGAGAGGTAACAGTCTGACTGTTTGAGGGTGTGGACGGGTGTCTTTTATACAGATAACCAGTACAAATAGGTGCCATTAATACAGGTAAGGAGTGGAGGATAGAAGAGCATCTTAAAGAAGAAATAACAGGTCTGTGAGATCCAGAAATCTTGCTGCTCGGTAGGTGGTCCAAATATTTATTTTCCACAAGAATATACAAGTAAATTGTTTAAAAATTATACAATGTGATTTCCTGTTCTTTTTTCAGATTCTGTCTCTCACAGTTGAAGTGTACCTATGATGGAAATTACAGACCTCTCTCATCTTTTTAAGTGGGTCAACTTGCACAATCGGTGGCTGTTCAAATACTTTTTGCCCGTGTGTGTGTGTGTGTGTGTATATACACACACATATATATATACACACACACACACACACAGTACATATTTACACATATATTTACATATGGAGAAGGGTAGCATCTGGGCACTTCTGGAGGGGGGCTGTGCCATTAAGCCCTGCATCCCACTGCTGTAAACTGCCGCAATGCATAGACTGGTGGTGAAGGGGTGGGTCTAAATGACGCAAACATGCATCCTTTTCGCCCACTCCTTCTACCCGAATCTGATATTCCAGCAACTGCTTCCAGGCGGCACTCCAAGGTCTTGAAAAAACTTTTATATGCAAAGCATAGTGCAAAACAGGGCAATAATATTGCCCTGTTTTGCACTATGCTTTGCATATAAAAGTTTTTTCAAGACCCTGGAGTGCCGCCTCTTGTCCTTTGCCAGATACACCTGAGCCACAGGTGGGGAAGGTACAGATACTGCATTATCTCTAGGAAGGCACCCAGGCATTTACATTGCTGCACAGAGTGCCGGATGTGTATATGTGTATGTGTATATATATATATATATATATATATATATATATATAAATCTTGTCCCATCGCTACTTATTCCAAAGGCTTGTAAGTGTTAAACACATTCATAGCTGCATGGAACATGCAATAATACAGAAATATAACAAATAATAGATAAAACGTACTTGTCAACAATATATTTTACATTGTTCCGTAAGCTGCGGTCATCTCTATTTTTGTATGGCTCAATATGAAAAGTAACCTACAAAAGAGAAATTTGTATTAACGTGCAAGCAATCAAAGTCAGAATGGGAAACAAACAAATAAAGTGATTAAAACAGGCAACTGAAGTCATTTATCTTTTACAGTGACCAGCCAAGGCTGAAATTAGAGCATGAGAAGGATGGCAATGGTGTAATTCAATCGATAAAGATACATACATATGTAGAAGAGATTATTATTTAAAAGGTCATCCCAAACACAAAGTAATAGAAATAAGCAGCAGAGAATACATTTTTTTTTATTCTTACCCGCAAAAAATAAAGAGGATTTTAATTACCTACCGGTATATCCTTTTCTCGTAGTCCGTAGGGGATACTGGGAATCCATTTAGTACCATGGGGTATACATGGGTCCACTAGGAGCCATGGGCACTATAGAAGTTTGATTATGTGTGCTGGCTCCTCCTTCTATGCCCCTCCTACCCGACTCAGTCTAGGAAACTGTGCCCGAGGAGACGGACATACTTTGAGAGAAGGATATAGAAAAGTCAAGTGGTGAGATTTCGAACCAGCACAACCAGAACAAGAGGAAATCCATGCTAACCAAACTTGTAAACAGGGACAGCAACAGCTGAACCAAACAACAATACTTAACTAAGTAACAGTGCAGGAAGAACAAAGCACCGGGCGGGCGCCCAGTATCCCCTACGGACTACGAGAAAAGGATTTACCGGTAGGTAATTAAAATCCTATTTTCTATTTCGTCCTATGAGATACTGGGAATCCATTTAGTACCATTGTGAAGTACCAAAGCTCCCAAACCGGGTGGGAGAGTGCGGAGGAGGTTCCTGACCAAACTGAAGGTCCTCAGAGACCAAGATATCGAACTTGTAAAACTTGGCAAACGTGTTCGAACCCGACCAAGTAGCTGCTCGGCAGAGCTGTAAAGCCGAGACACCCCGGGCAGCCGCCCAAGAGGAACCCACTGACCTAGTAGAGTGGGCTTGTACAGATTTTGGAATCGGCAAACCTGCCGTGGAATAAGCATGCTGGACAGTGAACCTGATCCAGCGCGTAATTGACTGCTTTGAAGCAGGACACCCAATCTTATTGTGATAATAAAGAACGAACAGCGAGTCTGATTTTCTGTGACGAGCTGTTCTCTTTACATACCCCTTCAAATCCTTTACAGTATCCAAAGACTTTGCAGTAGTAGAGGCGTCCGTAACAACTGGAACCACAATAGGTTGGTTGATGTGAAACGCGGACACCACTGAAGAATTTTAGCTGGGCTCCCACCTGCCTGTCTTCCAGGCATCGCGATCAACTGTCATGCGGAAGGTTTTGAGGAAGCAGAGTCTGAGCCCTGTTCCTGTGACCCAGCGGTCGTTGGTTTGTGTGGTCTTCCTCTAGCACCTCTGGCAGCGGTAGAAGAACCTCTGGCCTTGCCCCTAGACTTGGCAGTCTGAAAGGACTGTAAATTCGGTCCCGAGTAAGCCTTCCTAGCTGGCGGAGCTGCAGAAGGTAGGTTTGTGGACTTACCAGCAGTAGCACGGGAGATCCATTTGTCGAGTTCATCTCCAAATAAGGACTCACCTGTGAATGGCAGGCCTTCCACTCCTTTTCAGGAATCCACATCTGCAGTCCACTGATGTAGCCATAAACCCCTGCGTGCCGACACTGCCATAGCTGTAGAGCGTGCATTAGGCAAACCTATCTCCTTTATGGCTTCCACCATACAGTTTGCAGTCTCTTGTATGTGCTGCAGGAGCAAAATAATTTCCTCTTCAGGTAAGGTGTCTAACCCCTTAATTAAATTACCAGAACATTTAGCAATGGCTCGTGTAATCCACCCACATGCTATAGTGGGTCTCTGGGCCACCCCAGCAGCAGTATACAAAGATGTGTGTGTAGTCCCAATCTTGCGATCAGCCGCATCTTTTAGAGGGACTGCACAAGGGACCGGCAATACAATTTTACGTGAAAGCCTGGAGACTGAAGCATCCACTATTGGTGGAGTCTCCCATTTTTTCCTATCCTCAACAGGAAAAGGAAAAGATGATAACAACCGTCTAGGAATTAGAAATTTCTTATCTGGATTTACCCACGGTTCTTCAAACAGGGTATTTAGTTCCTTTGACACAGGAAAAGTGGCTGAGTATTTCTTCTTTATATTAAAGTAAGATTCCTCACACTCTTCTGTCACCTTATCAGGGATATTTAGAATTTCGCTGATAGCCTCTATGAGAGCCTCTACACCCTGTGACAGAGTACCCTCCCCTACCTCTATGTCCACCTCACCTTCCTCCACTTCTGACCCTTAATTATCAGAGTCAGAATGCAGGATATGGGCAAAAGTACATTTTTGCGGACAAATGGTAGAGGACTGAGATGCTGGTCTGGGTACTGAGTCCTTTTTCATAAACTCAGCCATAGACTGCCTTAAGTTTTGCGTCTCTTTCTCATTGTGAGATAATTTTGTAGAAATGATGGAAATCATTCCCATAATGGAGTCCAGCCATGCTGGTTCTGCACCACTAGCCTCAGAAGGGATACTACACTGAGTACACACTAGTGAATCCCCTGGAGAAGAGGAACACTATGCCTTACAGGAAATACACCCTTTGCCTGACATACTGCAGTAGTGACAGCACACACACAGGATAAGGTTAAAAGCACAATTAACCCACAAAGAGCCCTTCCAGAGAGACAGAGAGATTATGGAACCAGCACACGGCGCCCTTATTGCTAATGCCAAGCTTAGCTGGTTCGCAGACTAAGGGGCTAATTCAGACCTGATCGTAGATGTGCTGAATTTAGCACATCTACGATCAGTCACACTAACATGCGGAGGGATCTCCAGCATCGGGCAAGCCTGCCCTGCATGCTAGTCCCTGCCCCGTCGCACAGCTACAGAAGCGTTGCTTTAGGACTTCAGGAGTAGCTACCAGCCAGTGTATCTCCTGCGCGCTGGCAGGGAGCTACTCGTCACTGCCCGGGTCGCAGCGGCTGCATGCAACGTTACGCAGCCACCACGGCCCCCCCCCAATGGCCCGGGCATGCCTGCGATATCCGAACCGCGCCCCCTAAACTGCGGCTCATCGCCGCCGGCCTGCCCCTTCCCACCCAGTGACAACCTCTACCTGTTAATCAGGCAGAAGCGAACGCAGGGCAACGACAGCATGCGCAGTTCAGACATGATCGCTGCTGTGCGAAAACGCACAGCACCGATCAGGTCTGATTCAGCCCCTAAGTACCTAGATTAGGGACTTGGTACACTAGTAAATCGCTCCCCCCCTGCTATGTCCCCCTGGTACCGCTGAGGTAATCTGGAGTCTCTCTGGAGCAGCTGCACGTCCCTGTCAGTCAGCATCTGTGTTAGCTGCAGTAGGGAAAATGGCACTTGTGAGCTGCTAGATCCGCTCATAGTGAAGCACCGCCCCTTCAATGGCGCGCGGTCTTCCCGCTCTTCTTTATACTGGCTTTGTGTGTCTTGTGTGCATAAAATGGAGTAAGCCCCCTTTTATGA
Source organism: Pseudophryne corroboree (assembly GCF_028390025.1). NCBI lineage: Eukaryota > Metazoa > Chordata > Amphibia > Anura > Myobatrachidae > Pseudophryne > Pseudophryne corroboree. The sequence goes on along the minus strand of NC_086447.1, from coordinate 458,555,810 downwards.
CTGTAGTGCTGTGTACACTATAGTGTTCTTAGTCAGGAGACTCCGTTTGCCCCGTTTAGAAGCCGCTCGTTTCCATACCCTCGTGCCGCCATAATGGTCGGCGACCCGCTAAGCAAGATGGCTTAGTACTCACCACTCTTCATTCTTCTGGCTCCGTTAGGGGTGGTGGCGTGCTGCGGGAATGTACGCTCGCCGTGGTGGGGCTTACGAATAGTTCCCTCAGGAGCTAGCGTCCTGTCAGCGGGGAACGGGACCATTAACCCTTAGTGGGGGTGGGCCATTTCCCTCCCCGTCCTCCTAAGTCCCACAAAGCAGGCAGGCTGCTACTATCCAGTCCTGCCTAAAATAAATGCAGAAAACTGTTCAGGAGCTTCCAGAGACGTGACCGGCTCCTCCAGGCACATTTTCTAAACGGAGTCTGGTAGGAGGGGCATAGAGGGAGGAACCAGCACACATAATCAAACTTCTATAGTGCCCATGGCTCCTAGTGGACCCATCTATTCCCCATGGTATTAAATGGATTCCCAGTTTCCCTAGGATGTAAGAGAAAATATATATATATAAAAAAAAAAATGAAGATACTGGTTGAGTATCCCTTATCCAGATAATCCGAAATACGGAATATTCCGAAAGACGGAATTGTTTGAGTGAGAGTGAGATAGTGAAACATTTGTTTTCTGATGGCTCAAATGTACACAAACTTTGTTTTATACACAAAATTATTAAAAATATTGTATTAAATGAGCTTCAGGCTGTGTGTATAAGGTGTATATGAAACATAAATTAATTGTGTGAATGTACACACACTTTGTTTAATGCACAAAGTTATTAAAAAATAAGAATTTACTCACCGGTAATTCTATTTTTCGTAGTCCGTAGTGGATGCTGGGAACTCCGTAAGGACCATGGGGAATAGACGGGCTCCGCAGGAGACTGGGCACTCTAAAGAAAAGATTAGGTACTATCTGGTGTGCACTGGCTCCTCCCTCTATGCCCCTCCTCCAGACCTCAGTTAGGGAAACTGTGCCCGGAAGAGCTGACATTACAAGGAAAGGATTTTTGGAATCCAGGGTAAGACTCATACCAGCCACACCAATCACACCGTACAACTTGTGATAACCTTACCCAGTTAACAGTATGAACAACAACTGAGCCTCACTCAACGGATGGCTCATAACAATAACCCTTATTTAAGCAATAACTATATACACGTATTGCAGAAAGTCCGCACTTGGGACGGGCGCCCAGCATCCACTACGGACTACGAGAAATAGAATTACCGGTGAGTAAATTCTTATTTTCTCTGACGTCCTAGTGGATGCTGGGAACTCCGTAAGGACCATGGGGATTATACCAAAGCTCCCAAACGGGCGGGAGAGTGCGGATGACTCTGCAGCACCGAATGAGCAAACACAAGTCCTCCTCAGCCAGGGTATCAAACTTGTAGAACTTTGCAAAGGTGTTTGAACCCGACCAAGTAGCCACTCGGCAAAGCTGTAAAGCCGAGACCCCTCGGGCAGCCGCCCAAGAAGAGCCCACCTTCCTTGTGGAATGGGCTTTTACTGATTTTGGATGCGGCAATCCAGCCGCAGAATGAGCCAGCTGAATCGTGCTACAGATCCAGCGAGCAATAGTTTGCTTTGAAGCAGGAGCACCCAGCTTGTTGGGTGCATGCAGGATAAACAGCGAGTCAGTCTTCCTGACTCCAGCCGTTCTGGAAACATATATTTTCAAAGCCCTGACTACGTCCAGCAACTTGGAGTCCTCCAAGTCCCGAGTAGCCGCAGGCACCACAATAGGTTGGTTCAAATGAAACGATGATACCACCTTTGGGAGAAATTGGGAACGAGACCCAGCTGGAATTCCTCTGTAGGGGCCGTCCTGGCCTCACACCAAGCAACATATTTTCGCCATATACGGTGATAATGCTATGCTGTCACGTCCTTCCTAGCCTTTATCAGCATAGGAATAACTTCATCCGGAATGCCTTTTTCCGCTAGGATCCGGCGTTCAACCGCCATGCCGTCAAACGCAGCCGCGGTAAGTCTTGGAACAGACAGGGCCCTTGTTGCAGCAGGTCCTGTCTGAGAGGCAGAGGCCATGGGTCCTCTGTGCGCATTTCTTGCAGTTCCGGGTACCAAGTCCTTCTTGGCCAATCCGGAACAATGAGTATTGTTCTTATTCCTCTCTTTCTTACTATTCTCAGTACCTTGGGTATGAGAGGAAGAGGAGGAAACACATATACCGACTGGTACACCCACGGTGTCACTAGGGCGTCCACAGCTATCGCCTGAGGGTCCCGTGACCTGGCGCAATATCTTTTTAGCTTTTTTTTGAGGCGGGATGCCATCATGTCCACCTGTGGCAGTTCCCATCGCTTTGCAATCTGTGTGAAGACTTCTTGATGAAGTCCCCACTCTCCCGGGTGGAGGTCGTGTCTGCTGAGAAAGTCTGCTTCCCAGTTGTCCACTCCCGGAATGAACACTGCTGACAGTGCTTGCACGTGATTCTCCGCCCACCGAAGAATCTTTGTGGCTTCCGCCATTGCCATCCTGCTTCTTGTGCCGCCCTGGCGGTTTACATGGGCGACCGCCGTGATGTTGTCTGACTGAATCAGCACTGGCCGGTTTCGAAGCAGGGGCTCTGCCTGACTCAGGGCGTTGTAAATGGCCCTTAGTTCCAATATATTTATGTGTAGAGAAGTCTCCAGACTTGACCACAGCCCTTGGAAGTTTCTTCCCTGAGTGACTGCCCCCCATCCTCGGAGGCTTGCATCCGTGGTCACCAGGACCCAGTCCTGTATGCCGAACCTGCGGCCCTCGAGAAGGTGAGCACTCTGCAGCCACCACAGAAGAGACACCCTGGCCCTTGGGGACAGGGTGATCAGCCGATGCATCTGGAGATGCGATCCGGACCACTTGTCCAACAGATCCCACTGAAAGATCCTTGCATGGAACCTGCCGAAGGGAATGGCTTGATGCACCGATACCTGTTTTGGTTTCAGGAGGTCCCTGACCAGAGATGCTAATTCCTGGGCTTTCTCCACCGGGAGAAACACCTTCTTCTGTTCTGTGTCCAGAATCATGCCCAGGAAAAGCAGACGCGTCGTAGGAATCAGCTCCGACTTTGGAACATTCAGAATCCAGCCGTGCTGTTGCAACACTTCCTGAGAGAGTGCTACGCTGACCAAAAACTGCTCTCTGGACCTCGCCTTTATGAGGAGATCGTCCAAGTACGGGATAACTATAACTCCCTTCTTCCGAAGGAGTATCATCATTTCGGCCATTACCTTGGTAAATATCCTCGGTGCCGTGGACAGGCCAAACGGCAACGTCTGGAACTGGTAATGACAGTCCTGTACCACAAACCTGAGGTACTCCTGGTGAAGTGGGTAAATGGGGACATGCAAGTAAGCATCCTTGATGTCCAGCGACACCGTAAAATCCCCCTCTTCCAGGCTTGCAATAACCGCTCTGAGCGATTCCATTTTGAACTTGAATTTCTTTATATAAGTGTTCAAGGATTTTAAATTCAGAATGGGTCTCACCGAACCGTCCGGTTTCGGTACCACAAACATTGTGGAATAGTAACCCCTTCCCTGTTGAAGGAGGGGGACCCTGATAATCACTTGCTGGAGGTACAGCTTGTGAATTGCTGCCAGTACTACCTCCCTTTCCATGGGGGAAGCTGGCAAGGCTGATTTGAGGTAAGGTGGGGGGGAGTCGCTTCGAATTCAAGCTTGTATCCCTGAGATACAATTTGTATAGCCCAGAGATCCACCTGTGAGCGAACCCACTGGTTGCTGAAGTTTCGGAGACGCGCCCCCACCGCACCTGGCTCCGCCTGTGGAGCCCCAACGTCATGCGGTGGACTTAGTGGAAGCAGGGGAGGACTTTTGTTCCTGGGAACTGGCTGCATGGTGCAGCTTCTTACCTCTACCCCTGCCTCTGGCAAGAAAGGATGCGCCCCTGACCCTCTTGCCTTTCTGAGAACGAAAGGACTGCATTTGATAATACGGTGCTTTCTTAGGCTGTGAGGAAACCTGAGGCAAGAAAGTCGACTTTCCAGCTGTCGCTGTGGACACGAGGTCCGATAGACCGTCCCCAAACAATTCCTCACCCTTATAAGGCAAAACCTCCATGTGTTTTTTAGAATCAGCATCTCCTGTCCATTGCCGAGTCCATAAGACCCTCCTGGCAGAAATGGATATAGCATTAATTCTAGAGCCCAGCAGGCAAATGTCCCTCGGAGCATCCCGCATATATAAGACGACGTCTTTTATATGGCCCAGGGTTAGCAAAACAGTATCCCTGTCGAGGGAATCTATGTCGTCTGACAGAGTATCTGTCCATGCTGCTACAGCACTACACATCCAGGCTGAAGCAATAGCAGGTCTCAGTAGAGTACCAGAGTGTGTATACACTGACTTCAGGATAGCTTCCTGCTTTCTATCCGCAGGCTCCTTTATGGCGGCCGTATCCTGAGACGGCAGGGCCACCTTTTTAGATAAGCGTGTCAGCGCCTTGTCCACCCTAGGGGATGTTTCCCAACGTAACCTGTCCGTTGGCGGGAAAGGGTACGCCATCAGTAACCTCTTAGAAATCACTAGTTTCTTATCAGGGGAACTCCACGCTTCTTCACATAATTCATTTAATTCATCAGATGGGGGAAAAGTCACTGGCTGCTTTTTCTCCCCAAACATATAAACCCTCTTGGTATTAACAGGGTTAATCTCAGAAATGTGTAATACATCTTTCATTGCAACTTTCATTGCAATAATCATGTATCGGACTCCGTGTCGACATCTGTGTCAACCATCTGAGATAGAGGGCGTTTATGAGGCCCTGACGGTTTCTGAGCCGCCTGGGCAGGCGCGGGCTGAGACCCCGGCTGTCCCAAGGCTGCAGCGTCATCAAACCTTTTATGTAAGGAGCTTACATTGTCGTTTAAGACCTTCCACATATCCATCCAATCAGGTGTCGGCTCCGACGGGGGCGACACCACACTTATCTGCCCTTGCTCCGCCTCCACGTAACCCTCCTCATCAAACATGTCGACACAGCCGTACCGACACACCGCACACACACAGGGAATGCTCAGACTGAGGACAGGACCCCACAAAGTCCTTTGGGGAGACAGAGAGAGAGAGTATGCCAGCACACACCACAGCGCTATATAACACAGGGATTTTCACTTATAATAAGTGATTACCCAATAGCTGCCTTATATGTTTTATTTGCGCCTAAATTTATGTGCCCCCCCTCTCTTTTTTACCCTTCTTGTACCTGGATGCTGCAGGGGAGAGCCTGGGGAGCTGCTTCCAGCGGAGCTGTGAAGAGAAAATGGCGCTGGTGTGCTGAGGAAGAAGGCCCCGCCCCTCAGTGGCGGGCTTCTGTCCCGCTTTCTGTGTAAAATAATGGCGGGGGTTTTTACATATATACAGTACCAGACTGTATATATGTATTTTTATTGCCAAAAGGAACTTCAATTGCTGCCCAGGGCGCGCCCCCCCCCCCCCCCCCCCCCTAGCACCCTGCACCCTACAGTGACCGGAGTGTGTAAGTGTGCTGGGAGCAATGGCGCACAGCTGCGATGCTGTGCGCTACCTTAAATGAAGACAGGAGTCTTCTGCCGCCGATTTCGCTTCCAGCTTCTGTTCTTCTGGCTCTGCGAGGGGGACGGCGGCGCGGCTCCGGGAACGGACGATCGAGGACAGGTGCCTGTGTTTGAACCCTCTGGAGCTAATCGTGTCCAGTAGCCTAAGAAGCACAAGCTAGCTGCAAGCAGGTAGGTTTGCTTCTCTCCCCTTAGTCCCACGTAGCAGTGAGTCTGTTGCCAGCAGAAGCTCACTGAAAATAAAAAAACCTAATAAATACTTTCTTTACTAGCAAGCTCAGGAGAGCCCACTAAGAGCACCCAGCTCTGGCCGGGCACAGATTCTAACTGAGGTCTGGAGGAGGGGCATAGAGGGAGGAGCCAGTGCACACCAGATAGTACCTAATCTTTTCTTTAGAGTGCCCAGTCTCCTGCGGAGCCCGTCTATTCCCCATGGTCCTTACGGAATTCCCAGCATCCACTAGGACGTCAGAGAAATATTGGCTAAAATTATCTTCAGGCTATGTGTATAAGGTGTATATGAAACATAAATGCATTCTGTGCTTAGACTAAGGTCCCATCGCCATGAAATCTCATTATGGTATGCAATTATTCCAAAATACTGCAAAATCCGATATCCAAAATACTTCTAGTCCCAAGCATTTTGGATAAGGGATACTCAACCTGTATAAGAAACAATTAAAGTAAGGAAAGGAGAGCAATAGATCACATTTACACAAATGTACTGCAGCCTCTTTTAATGCCCCACCACCAAGCACTGGGCCTAATTAAGGTTTGTAGGCAAAGCAAAAAAGCACACAACTGCGTAAAACAATGTTGCACTACAGGTGGGGCAGATGTAATGTGCAGAGAGTTAGATTTGGGTGGGTTATACTGTATGTTTTCTGTGCAGGGTAAATATTGCACAGTTTTATTTTCACACTGCAATTAAGATTTCAGTTTGGGAATACCCCTCCCAAATCTAATCTCTCTGCACATGTTACATCTGCCCCACCTGCAGTGCAACATGGTTTGGCCCAGCTGTGTGCTTTTTTGCTTTGCTTACAAACCTGAATCAGGTCTACTGCTCTGATGCCAAAGGGTAGAATTACAAAAGCTTCTAAATCAGACAAGAGGCGGTGTTGCCTATAGCAACCAATCAGATTCTATCATTTCTGTATGGTATTCTAGAAAGTGATACACATAATCTGATTGGTTGCTATGGACAACACGCGGCTTGTCTGTTTTAGAAGCTTTAGTTAGTTAATCTGTCCCCAAATGTCACTGGATGTGGTAAACATTCTGCATTTATCAATTACAGTACTGATGCAAAACATGCTTAATTGAACTAAAATGAAATCAAATCATCATAACACATAAATGTAGCTCAATATAGAACGTGTATGCTATCAGAACCACTCAGAATCCCAGCGCCACCGCTATGCCAGACAGGTAAAGTTAGGTAAATTAATTACCCTGTCCCCTGTCAGCATTCTAATTGTCGGGATGCTGGTGTCGGTCATATCTCACTCATATAAAAGGACCTAATTGCCAGCATAAAACCCATGCTCTGCATCACAAGTTTCTTTAGTTGTAAACTAATTAATTTCATATACAGATGTGTCCTCATACATCCTGAATCAATACACCACGTAGCGGGAGATGCCTGGCGTGAGTGAGCAGACAGGTCCTTTTTTTGCCAAATACTGTACGCATCTTATTCAAATTGCTATGCATTTAGGACACCAGATCAGACTTTGCTGATAAAAATAATATGCGGCATGCCTATATTCTCTGTGAGACTATGGCTCTATCTTCATAAGAAATAGTATGTTACAGTGTTTTCTAGGAGAACACTGCAGTGTAGCATTTCGTATGCAAATACAGTCTTGGTCACACAAAGAATATAGCCATGCCGCATATTATTTTAATCAGCATTAGCTACTTGAAAGTCCTATTCACATAATTTTGCGAATAATGGAAAAAGTCGCACATAAACATGCTCAGTGCTACAGAGTCACGCCAAGGGCTGTTTAATGTGCAGGGAGGTTAGATGTAAGTGAACGGGTGTGGTATGGTATGCCGGCAGCCGGGCTCCCGACGGCCAGCATACCGGCGCCGGCAACCCGACCGCCGACATACCGACAGCGTGGCGAGCGCAAATGAGCCCCTTACGGGTTCGCTGTGCTCGCCACGCTGCAGGTACGGTGGCGCGCTATGCGCGCCACGCTATTTATTCTCCCTCCAGGGGGTCGTGGACCCCCACGAGGGAGAAAAACTGTCGGTATGCCGGCTGTCGGGATTCCGTCGCCGGAATACTGTGCGCCGGAATCCAGACAGTCGGCAACCTGAAAACCACCCAAGTGAACACATCTGTAGCATGGCAAACCAAATTAACACCATTACCTTCTCACGGTGGATCCAGAACAAACTGACAGGGGGGGCATCTTGACAGCAAATGAGGAGGGGAGGGTTCTTTAGCACTTACAGTGCAAATGCCCCAGGAAACAGGGGTGTGGCCTCACAACAAGGGCCGTGGTCTCAAAGAGAATGCCGTATCCATGAGGCATTGGGTGACGCCAGGGGTTGGGTGAGAGGGGGAGGCTGTGGGTGACAAAGAGGATGATGGGAAGAGACAGTGGGAGATGGAGAGGCAGTGGGTGACAGGAGAGAATGAAGGGGAGAGGCAGTGGATTATGTCAGGGAGAGAGTGACAGGTAGGTGGTGACGGGCAAGGCAGTAAGTGACAGGGAGAGGGTGATGCCTTGGAGAGGCAGAGGGTGACAGGTGAGGGAGAGTAATGGGGAGATTGTAATGCAGGGGAAAGGCAGATGGTGGGGCAGTGGATAACGGCAAAAGACAGTTAGACAGAGAGGTAGTGAGTGACAGGGAGAGGCAGTGGGTGATACCAGGAAGAGGGTGAGAGGCAGTGGGTGATACCAGGAAGAGGGTGAGAGGCAGTGGGTGATACCAGGAAGAGGGTGAGAGGCAGTGGGTGATACCAGGAAGAGGGTGAGAGGCAGTGGGTGATACCAGGAAGAGGGTGAGAGGCAGTGGGTGACAGGGAAAGGCAGTGGATGACAGGGAAAGGCAGTGGGTGAAGATAACAGGATTTTAATACCTACCGGTAAATCCTTTTCTCCTAGTCCGTAGAGGATGCTGGGGTCCACTTCAGTACCATGGGGTATAGACTGTTCCGCAGGAGCCATGGGCACTTTAAGACTTTTAAAGGGTGAGAACTGGCTCCTCCCTCTATGCCCCTCCTCCAGACCTCAGTATAGGAACTGTGCCCAGGGAGACGGACATTTCGAGGAAAGGATTTACTTTTAAACTAATGGTGAGATTCATACCAGCTCACACCTCAACCATGCCGCACAACACGGCATTCAACTTAACACATACCAACGGGTATGAACAATTGCAGCAATTGTAACTACAAAACTAACAACTGCAGGTAAAGTATGCACTGGGTTGGGTGCCCAGCATCCTCTACGGACTAGGCGAAAAGGATTTACCGGTAGGTATTAAAATCCTGTTTTCTCATACGTTCTAGAGGATGCTGGGGTCCACTTCAGTACCATGGGGTTATACCAAAGCTCCAGTACGGGCGGGAGAGTGCGGATGACCCTGCAGCACCGAATGACCAAACTTGAGGTCCTCATCGGCCAAGGTGTCAAATTTGTAAAACTATGCAAACGTGTTTGCCCCTGACCAAGTAGCTGCTCGGCAAAGTTGTAGCGCCGAGACCCCCCGGGCAGCCGCCCAGGATGAGCCCACCTTCCTAGTAGAATGCACATTTACCGACTTCGGTATCGGCAATCCTGCTGTGGAATGAGTGTGCTGAATTGTCCCTCTGACCCAGCGCGCAATGGTCGGCATGGAAGCAGGACACCCAATCTTGTTGGGACCATACAGGATAGACAGAGCCTCTGTTTTCCGAATCCTAGCGGTTCTTGTGACATAAATTTTCAAAGCCCTAACCACATCAAGAGACTTTGATGCAGCGAAGGTGTCAGTAGCCACTGGAACCGCAATAGGCTGGTTTATATGGAAAGACAAACCACCTTCGAAAGAAATTGTTGGCGAGTTCTCAACTCTGCCCTATCTTCATGGAAGATCAGGTAAGGGCTCTTGTGAGACAAGGCCCCCCAACTCCGATACAGTCCTTGCGGAAGCCAAGGCCAATAGCATGACCACTTTCCAAGTGAGAAACTTCAATTCTATCTCTTGTAGAGGTTCAAACCAATCCGATTGAAGGAATTGCCACACCACTTTAAGGTCCCATGGTGCCACCAAAGGCACAAATGGAGGTTGGATGTGCAGCACCCCTTTCACGAATGTCTGAACTTCTGGAAGAGAGGCCAATTGTTTTTGAAAGAAAACTGATAAGGCCGAAATCTGGACATTGACTGAACCCAATCTCAGGCCCGCATCCACACCTGCCTGCAGAAAATGGGAGAAAATGTCCCAAGTGAAACTCTTCCGTAGAAGCCTTCTTGGATTCACACCAAGACACATATTTTCTCCAAATACGGTGATAATGTCTAGACGTTACTCCTTTCCTGGCCTGAATAAGAGTTGAGATGACTTCTTTGGGAATACCCTTACGGGCTAGGATCGCTCAACAGCCATGCCGTCAAACGTAGTCGTGGTAAGTCTTGATACACACACGGCCCCTGCAGCAGCAGGTCCTCGCGAAGAGGAAGAGGCCAAGGATCTTCTACGAGCAACTCCTAAAGATCTGGAAACCACACCCTTCTTGGCCAGTCTGGGACAATGAGGATCGCTCGAACCCTTGTTCTTCTTATGAACTTGAGAACTTTTGGTATCAGTAGAAGTGGAGGGAAGACATACACCGACCGAAAAACCCACTGTGACACCAGTGCATCCACTGCTATTGCTTGAGGGTCTCTTGACCTGGAACAATAGCTCTGAAGCTTCTTGTTGAGACGAGATGCCATCATGTCTACTTGAGGAACTCCCCAAAGACCTGTCACCTCTGCAAAGACTTCTTAGTGGATGCCCCACTCTCCTGGATGGAGATCGTGTCTGCTGAGGAAGTCTGCTTCCCAGTTGTCCACTCCCGGAATGAAAATTGGCGACAGAGCTCTTGCATGTCTTTCTGCGCAGAGGAGGATCTTTGTCACCTCTGCAATTGAGGCTCTGCTTTTCATTCCGCCCCGACGGTTTATGTACGCGACTGCTGTTACATTGTCTGACTGGATCTGTACGGGTTAATCTTGAAGAAGATGCCCTGCTTGTAGAAGGCCATTGTAAATGTCTCTCAACTCCAGAACGTTTATGTGAAGACAGGATTCCTGACTCGACCATTTTCCTTAGAAGCTTTTTCCCTGTGTGACTGCTCCCCATCCCCAGAGACTTGCATCCGTGGTCACTAGGATCCAGTCTTGAATCCCGAACCTGTGTACCTCTAATAGGTGAGAACTGTGCAGCCACCACAGGAGCGAAATCCTGGCTTTGGATGACAGGATTATCTTCTGGTGCATGTGTAGATGGGATCCAGACCACTTGTCCAACAGGTCCCACTGGAATACTCTGGCATGGAATCGGCCAAACTGTATGTCCTCGTAGGCCGCTACCATCTTTCCCAACAACCGAATGCATTGATGGATCGACACTCTTGTTGGTTTCAAAACCTGTTTGACCATTCTCCGGATTTCCAGACCCTTTCTACTGGAAGAAATACTCTCTGTACTTCTGTGTCCAGTATCATCCCCAGAAAGGACAATCTTGTCGTTGGTTCCAACTGCGACTTCGGAAAATTCAAGATCCAACCGTGTTGTTGGAGTACTGACAGGGAGAGTGCAATGCTCTGTACGAACCGTACCCTGGATCTCGCTTTTATCAGGAGATCATCCAGGTAAGGAATTATATTGACTCCTTGTTGTTGAAGGAGGACCATCATCTCTGCCATCACCTTGGTGAATACCCTCGGTGCCGAACGGCAACGTCTGGAAGTGGTAATGGCAATCCTGTACTGCGAATCTCAGATAAGCTTGATGAGGAGGATAAATGGGAACATGCAAGTAAGCATCTTTTATGTGTACTCACACCATGAAGTCCCCTTTCTCCAGACTGGAAATCACTGCTCTCAGACATTCCATCTTAAACTTGAATCTTTTCAGATAGAGAATCAGAGATTTAGTTTAAAATTGGTCTGACCGAGCCGTCCGGCTTCGGAACTACGAAGAGGCTTGAATAATACCCTTCTCCCTGTTGTGACAAGGGTACTAGGACAATGACCTGATACTGACATAATCTATGAATTGCAGCTGTTACTACTTCTCTGTCTGGAAGAGAAGCTGGTAAGGTCGATTTGAAAAATCGGCATGGGGGGGGGGGGGGGGGACGTCTTGAAACTCCAGTTTGTATCCATGGGACACTACTTGCAAGACCCATGGGTCCAGGCCAGATTAAACCCAGATCTGACTGAAAAGTTTCAGACGTGCTCCCACCCGAGCGGACTTCCGCACGGGAGCCCCAGCATCATGCTGCAGACTTGGCAGGAGCAGGGGTTGATTTCTGCTCCTGCGTTCCTGGAGACGCTGTGGACTTTTTTCCTCTTCCCCCTCCCTCTACCTGCAAAGAAAGGGGAACCTTTTACCCTTTTTGTACCGAAAGGACTGCATCTAAGAGTGATGTTTCTTTTTTGTCGATGCAAGAGCATAAGGCAAGAATGTCGACTTACCTGCGGTAGCCGCAGAGACCAAAGCATCCAGCCCATCTCCAAACAAGGCCTCACCTTTATACGGGAGAGCCTCCATATTTCTTTTGGAATCTGCGTCAGCATTCCATTGGCGAATCCACAACGCCCTCCGAGCTGAGAGTGCCACAGTAGCCACTTTTGAACCCAAAAGGCCAATATCTTTCATGGCTTCTAACATGTATGCAGCAGCGTCTTTAATATGACCTAAAGTTAGGAGTATCTCATCTCTATCTATCGTGTCAATTTCAGATGACAAGTTGTCTGATCATTTTTCAATAGCCCTACTCACCCATGCACAAGCGAGTAGCATACCATTGGCCACATAAATAGATTTTAACGTAGTCTCTAACTTGCGGTCTGCCGGCTCCTTTAGTGAAGCCGTCCCAGGTGCAGGGATAATCACCTTTTTAGTTAAACGTGACACGGCACTGTCTAGAACGGGGGTGACTCCTATCTTCTCCTGTCCTCTGCCGGGAAAGGATAAGCAACCTGAATTCTTTTGGGAATTTGAAATTTCTTTTCAGGGTTTGCCCAAATTCCCTCAAAGAGAGTATTTAGCTCGTGAGAAGGAGGGAAGGTTACGTTAATTTTCTTTTCCTTATAAAAATAAGCCTTCTCCTGAGGTAATGGAGGGGCTTCCGTAACTTCTAAGACCTCCTTTATAGCAACAATCATGTATTGAATGCTTTTTGCCAATTTAGCATCTATTTCCCTGGACTCACTAGTCGACACAGGAATCAGAGTAAGTGTCGGTATGAGTATGTACTATTTGTGCAAATGGCCTCTTATGTGACCCAGAGAGATTCCCTGAGGGTGATAAGGCAGTTTTCTGCATGAGTCTCAGACTTATCCAATCTCTTACTGATAAGATTCACACTATCACGTAATTCTATCATCCATTCAGGCTCTTGGTGTGTCGGCAGCGCCACCACATTACAACTCGGTGTCCCTAAAATGGCTCCCTCAGGGGAAGAGCTCCCTGCCTCAGACACACACGTGCACAACCACACCACAGACACTTCGGGACTTATATGGGACAGACCCACAGTAAAATCTGTTAGAAGGACACAGATACGATTTGCCAGTTCACAACCCAGCGCCAGTGATAAGATTTCTGTGAAACACAAAATGCCCACAGAAGTGTTAAATACACAATATAGCACCAAATTACACTGTGGCCCCCCTGTTTTGCACCCTGATACTTGTTTCAGAAGTGGAGGAGGACCAGCGTTCTTCTCTGCAGTCTGCAAGGAGATAAAATGGCGCTGAGCAGTGTGCTGGCTTTCTGAGGAGGAAGCCCCGCCCCCGTAATGGCACGTTTCCCCTCATAGATTACAATAATTTTTACACTGGTGGGGGTAAGGACTGTTCCTCCGCAACTTATGTCCCCTTTTTAGCTAGTTATATTAGGTCTCATGCTGCCCAGGGCGCCACCCCCCCCTGCCCCCCCGCAACCTGCACCCTGCTGTGCCTGTGTTTGATGGGTAGCATGGTGCGCAGCGTTCCCGTCCGCTGCGCAGTACCTTTTCAGCCACGATGAAGATCTTCTTCTTCTTTACACTCACCTGTCTTCTGGCTCTGCAAGGGGGGTGACGGCGGGCTGTGGGAGTAAGCACATAGCCGCAGCTAACGTTTAGTACCATTCAGGAGCTAATGTCTTGTCAGACAGAAGCAGAGCCATTGAACTATTTAGGAAGTTGGTTCCTACTTCTGCCCCCTAAGTCCCACGAAGCAGGGAGACTGTTGCCAGCAGTCATCCCTGAAAATAAAAAACCTAACAAAGTCTTTCAGAGAAACTCAGTAGAGCTCCCCTGGATTGCATCCAATCTGCCTGGGCACATTTTCTAAACTGAGGTCTGGAGGAGGGGCATAGAGGGAGGAGCCAGTTCACACCCTTGAAAAGTCTTAAAGTGCCCATGGCTCCTGCGGAACCGTCTATACCCCATGGTACTGAAGTGGACCCCAGCATCATCTAGGACGTATGAGAAATTATATATATATATATATATATATATATATATATATATATATAGACATATATATATATATATATATATATATAAATGAGAGAGAGAGAGAGAGAGAGAGAGAGAGAGAGAGAGAGAGAGAGACGTTAAGGTAGGAAATTACCGTTGATAACAGTATTTCTGCTAAGTCCACAGGTTCCACAGGATACATTGGGATATGGTTGAGCGACAGCGGATCTTGCACCACTCAGTCAAAGCTTTCTGGCCTCCCAGCATGCAGCGGGCCCATCCATATATCCCCACCTCCTAGCTCAGGCAAATCAGTTGTTTAAGAAAGCTTAAGGCAGGAGCATCATAGAGACCTAGTCAGGCGAGAAGAGCACACATGCACACCCTTGCGTACAAGAGGGAAGAGGTTAGTGAGTAAAAGGATCCTCAAATCAGGTGTGTCAGGGTGGGATCCGCGTGGAACCTGTGGTCTTAGGAGATATACTGTTATCAAGGGTAAGTTCTTACCATAACGTATATTTCTCCTGCAGGGTCAACAGGGTATGCATACATTGGGATGACCCAAAGCAATTTAGTGGTGGGGACGCTCCTGTTTGGACAGGAGAATCCTTCGCCCGAATTCAGTGTCCTGAGAGGCAAAGGTATCCATGGCATAATGTCTAATTAATGTGTTAATAGAAGATCACGTGGCTGCCTTACATATGTGTTCTGCTGAAGCACCACGTTGTGCTGCCCATGATGATACCCATGATACCTTACGAGTAGAGCGAGCAGAGACATTATCCAGAACAGGGAAATCAGCTTGAGAATATGCTTCTGAAATAGTCATCCGAAGCCACCTTGCCAGTGTTTGCTTATCAGCAGTCCATCCTCTCTTATGAAATCCGCAGAGAACAAAGAGAGAATCTGTCCTTCTGGTAGCACTGGTATGATCTACGTAGATCCTTAAGACAAGGACTACGTCCAACGATGCATCTCCAGCAAAGAGATCCATCCGCTGGAAAGCCGGGACTACAATTTCTTCGTTAGGGTGGAATTTAGACACCACCTTAGGAAGATACCCAGATTTAGTTCTGAGAACTGCTAAGGATAAAAAAAATCAGAAATGGAGGATGACATAACAAGGTGCCTAAATCTGAAACTCTTCTAGCTGAAGCCATGGCCAGTAGAAAGAGAACTTTAGCTGTCGACCATTTAAAATCCACTCTTAAGTGGTTCAAATGGGGCAACTTGAAGGGCCATCAGAACTAAACTTAAGTCCCAAGGCACTGTAGGAGGAACAAAAGGAGGTTGAATGTGCAGCATTCCCTGGAAAAAAGTGCGCACACCTTGTAGGTTGTCAATTTTCTTTTGGAACCATACAGTTAGTGCTCACACCTGCACTTTCAAGGAAGCCACCCTTAAACCTTTATCTATTCCTGCCTGAAGGAATGCTAGGATTCTGGAAACTCTGAAAGACCTGAAGTCAAGTTTCCGTTCACTGCACCATTGAATATAGGCTTGCCATGTTCTGTGATAAATGCGAGCTGAGGAGGGTTTCCTTGCTCTAAGCATTATTTGAATTACCTGTTGTGAGAATCCTCCTGACTTCAGGATGGAGGTCTCAAGAGCCATGCCGTCAAAGACAGTCAAACCAGATGTCTGTGGTGACAAGGCCCCTGAATCAGAAGATCTGGACGTTGAGGTAGTAGGAATGGAGCATCCAACGACATCCTCTGCAGATCTGTGTACCAATGTCTTCTGTGCCAAGCTGGAGCTATTAGTATCACAGCACTTTTTCCTTGTTTTACCTTTCTCACCACCCTGGGTAACAGGGCGATGGGAGGAAACACATAGGCCAGATGAAAGTCCTATCTCACTGACAGGGCATCCACAAAGATTGCTGTTCTTGACCCGTCTGCGGGCACCTTGTGGTTCTGACGAGACGCCATGAGATCTATCTCTGGCAAACGCTGTCGATATTCAGGAGGAGCGATGTGCGGTCAGCTGAAAGACCGCACATCACAATCTCCGCTCCGTGCAGGGACTGAGCAGCAAAAGGATGTGGCTGTGTTCAGCCCCTCCTGCTCCCAGGCTTAGTTCAACAGCGCTGCCCGTACCCCCCCCCCCCCCCTTACCAGGGCCGGCTCACGTCCCCAGAGAAGTGCCGCGATTCGCGGGTGTTTAGGAGGCGTGGCCTAGTGGAGAGAAGTGCCTGCTGTCCCTGCATTGCAGAGACCTGTGGCTGGGTTGTCACAGGTAAGAGGCTATCCTGCCTGCTCCCACTCCCTCTCCAATGGCAAATGTAGGATTTGTAAGGGGGGTCCAGGGGTCCATATCCTGTATGTACATAACATTAAAATAATTATATTATAATATATGTATATATATATATATATATATATATATTATTTTGTTTTGTTTGTTTTTTGGTTTACCGGCTCTCCCAATAGGTATATAAACTGCTCCGGGTGCCCGCACTGCCATACACAATAGTGTTAGCTTCCTACAACCTTATCTCTGTGCCACACTCCTAGATAATAAAACATCACTCAGAGGGTGGTCTTCTGTTTGCCGGCGGTCGGCCTCCCGGCGCTCAGTATACCGGCGCCGGGAGCCCGACAGCCGGCATACCGACAATTATTTTCCCTCGTGGGGGTCCACGACCCCCATAGAGGGAGAATAAAATAGTGTGGCGCGCGTAGCGCGCCACCGTGCCCGTAGCGTGGCGAGCGCAGCGAGCCCGCAAGGGGCTCATTTGCGCTCGCCAAGCTGTCGGTAAGCCGGCGGTCGGGCTCCCGGCGCCGGGATGCTGGTCGCCGGGAGCCCGACCGCCGGCCAGCCGTAGTGAACCCCACTCAGACACCAGTTTCAGAGTTATTAACATTTCAAGGTCTACACCATTTCATCAGGATATAGTCCAGGAGTGCGGCAGAGAGACAAGGTTTTATATAGAGACCACTGCCCTCTGTCTCCTCCTCTGCTGCATCGCAGCCGCCCCTAGTCTCCTCTGCACCTCTGCCAACTCCTCCTCCGCATCATCGCCAAGCCCACAGCCTCCTTCGCCCCACGCTGACCACAGCCTCCTCACCACCGCACACCACAGCCTCCTCCGCATCGCCGCTGCTCAATAGGTAATTTTACTCTGGTGCCTTTCTCTCTCCCTATGTCCCTGCTGTCACTCTCCCTGTCCGTATGTCCCTCTCCCTGACCCTCTGTCACGCTCCCTGAATTTCGGCTCATACCGTGTGCTATAATGTTAATTTCAGCTCACACCGTGTGCTATAATGTGAATTTCGGCTCATTCTGTGCGCTATAATGTGAATTTCGGCTCATACAGTGTGGTATAATGTGAATTTTGGCTCATTCTGTGTGCTATAATGTAAATTTCAGCTCATACAGTGTGTTATAATGTGAAAGGGCCACCAGTACTAGATAGTATATGGGGGTACTACTATTGTGAAGCATAATGTGTATAAGGGGTATATGGTGTGATAAACTACACTGAAGGGTACGTCCCCTTTTGAGTGGCCAGGCCCCTTTTTCAGAGCATAGTTACCGCCTTCACTTTTCCATACCCCCACTGCTTCCCGGAGGTCCCGGGGGCCAGCCTCACCTACACAATGGTGTTTGCTGGTGCAATACTGCAGTCCCAGGCGCCTCCATCCCCATCGCAGCACCTCCATCAGTGGGATTCCTGGCCACCATCTACATGGTGCGGCCTCCTCCCCACCCTGGTGTTGTCTCCTTTTCGTCCCCATAGTATTGCCTCCTGCTTCCTGGTGGCTCCGCCCCCAGGGGCACCAAATCGAAAATGTAACTTGCCCCCCCTCCCCCAACCTATAAATGTTCTAACGCCCCTGCATATAAACAATAAAACTGCACTGGACTAGTAAAACTACATATAAATATGTATGAGTATAGATATAACAATGCACAGTAGATACTGGATGTATATCACAGAATACTTGTATTAAATATTCAGATAAGAGTACACTTGTTCTTAACTAACACTGTTTAAAAATAAGAATTTACTCACCGGTAATTCTATTTCTCATAGTCCGTAGTGGATGCTGGGGACTCCGTAAGGACCATGGGGATTAGCGGCTCCGCAGGAGACTGGGCACAACTACAAAGAAAGCTTTTAGACTACTGGTGTGCACTGGCTCCTCCCACTAAGACCCTCCTCCAGACCTCAGTTAGTTTACTGTGCCCGGAAGAGCTGACACAAGTAGGAAGGATTTTGAATCCCGGGTAAGACTCATACCAGCCACACCAATCACACCGTATAACTCGTGATACAATACCCAGTTAACAGCATGATAACAACTAAGCCTCTCAACAGATAGCTCAACAATAACCCTTTAGTTAAGCAATAACTATATACAAGTATTGCAGACAATCCGCACTTGGGATGGGCGCCCAGCATCCACTACGGACTATGAGAAATAGAATTACCGGTGAGTAAATTCTTATTTTCTCTAACGTCCTAAGTGGATGCTGGGGACTCCGTAAGGACCATGGGGATTATACCAAAGCTCCCAAACGGGCGGGAGAGTGCGGATGACTCTGCAGCACCGAATGAGAGAACTCAAGGTCCTCCTCAGCCAGGGTATCAAATTTGTAGAATTTAGCAAACGTGTTTGCCCCTGACCAAGTAGCAGCTCGGCAAAGTTGAAGAGCCGAGACCCCTCGGGCAGCCGCCCAAGAACAGCCCACTTTCCTCGTGGAATGGGCTTTTACTGATTTAGGATGCGGCAGTCCAGCCGCAGAATGTGCAAGCTGAATCGTACTACAAATCCAGCGAGCAATAGTCTGCTTAGAAGCAGGTGCACCCAACTTGTTGGGCGCATACAGGATAAAAAGCGAGTCAGTCTTCCTGACTCCAGCTGTCCTGGAAACATAAATGTTTAGGGCCCTGACTACATCCAACAACTTGGAAGCCTCCAAGTCATTCGTAGCCGCAGGCACCACGATAGGTTGGTTCAGATGAAAAGCTGATACCACTTTGGGGAGAAACTGGGGACGAGTCCTCAACTCTGCCCTATCCATATGGAAAATTAGATAAGGGCTTTTACATGACAAAGCCGAAGCCAAGGCCAACAACATGACCACTTTCCACGTGAGATATTTCAAATCCACGGTTTTCAGTGGCTCAAACCAATGTGACTTTAGGAAATCCAACACCACGTTGAGATCCCAAGGTGCCACTGGAGGCACAAAAGGGGGCTGAATATGCAGCACTCCCTTAACAAAAGTCTGAACTTCAGGTAGTGAAGCCAATTCTCTATGGAAGAAAATCGATAGAGCCGAAATCTGGACCTTAATGGAACCCAATTTAAGGCCCATAGTCACCCCTGACTGTAGGAAGTGCAGGAACCGGCCCAGCTGAAATTCTTCCGTGGTGGCCTTCCTGGCCTCACACCACGCAACATATTTTCGCCATATGCGGTGATAATGGTTCGCGGTTACTTCTTTCCTAGCTTTTATCAGCGTAGGAATGACTTCCTCCGGAATGCCCTTTTCCTTCAGGATCCGGTGTTCAACCGCCATGCCATCAAACGCAGCCGCGGTAAGTCTTGGAACAGACAGGGCCCCTGCTGCAGCAGGTCCTGTCTGAGCGGTAGAGGCCATGGGTCCTCTGACATCATTTCTTGAAGTTCCGGATACCACGCTCTTCTTGGCCAATCCGGAACAATGAGTATAGTTTTTACTCCTCTTCTCCTTATTATCCTCAGTACCTTTGGTATGAGAGGAAGAGGAGGGAACACATAAACCGATCGGTACACCCACAGTGTTACCAGAGCGTCCACAGCTATCGCCTGCGGGTCTCTTGACCTGGCGCAATATTTTTCTAGCTTTTTGTTTAGGCGGGATGCCATCATGTCCACCTGTGGTTTTTCCCACTGGTTTACAATCATTTGAAAGACTTCTGGATGAAGTCGCCACTCTCCCAGGTGGAGGTCGTGCCTGCTGAGGAAGTCTGCTTCCCAGTTGTCCACTCCCGGAATGAACACTGCTGACAGTGCTAACACGTGATTTTCCGCCCATCGGAGAATCCTTGTGGCTTCTGCCATCGCCGTCCTGCTTCTCGTGCCGCCCTGTCGATTTACATGGGCGACCGCCGTGATGTTGTCTGACTGGATCAGTACCGGCTGGTTTTGAAGCAGGGGTTTTGCCTGACTTAGGGCATTGTAAATGGCCCTTAGTTCCAGAATATTTATGTGCAGGGAAGTCTCCTGACTTGACCATAGTCCTTGGAAGTTTCTTCCCTGTGTGACTGCTCCCCAGCCTCGAAGGCTGGCATCCGTGGTCACCAGGACCCAGTCCTGTATGCCGAATCTGCGGCCCTCTTGAAGATGAGCACTCTGCAGCCACCACAGCAGAGACACCCTTGTCCTTGGAGACAGGGTTATCAGATGATGCATCTGAAGATGCGATCCGGACCACTTGTCCAACAGGTCCCACTGAAAGGTTCTTGCATGAAACCTGCCGAATGGAATCGCTTCGTAGGAAGCTACCATTTTTCCCAGGATCCGCGTGCAGTGATGCACCGACACCTGTTTTGGTTTTAGGAGGCCTCTGACTAGAGATGACAGCTCCTTGGCCTTCTCCTCCGGTAGAAACTCTTTTCTCTGTTCTGTGTCCAGAACCATCCCTAGGAACAGCAGGCGTGTCGTAGGGACCAGCTGTGACTTTGGAATGTTTAGAATCCAGCCGTGCTGTTGTAGCACTTCCCGAGATAGTGCTACCCCTACCAACAACTGCTCTCTGGACCTCGCCTTTATCAGGAGATCGTCCAAATACGGGATAATTAAAACTCCCTTCCTTCGAAGGAGTATCATCATTTCCGCCATTACCTTGGTAAAGACCCTCGGAGCCGTGGAGAGACCGAACGGCAACGTCTGGAATTGGTAATGACAATCTTGTACCACAAACCTGAGGTACTCCTGGTGAGGATGGTAAATGGGGACATGTAGGTAAGCATCCTTGATGTCCAGCGATACCATGTAATCTCCCTCGTCCAGGCTTGCAATAATCGCCCTGAGCGATTCCATCTTGAACTTGAATTTTTTGATATATGTGTTCAAGGATTTCAAATTTAAAATGGGTCTCACCGAACCGTCTGGTTTCGGCACCACAAACATTGTGGAATAGTAACCCCTTCCTTGTTGAAGTAGGGGCACCTTTACTATCACTTGTTGTGAATACAGCTTTTGAATTGCCTGTAACACTGCCTCCCTGCCTGAGGGAGTGGTTGGCAAGGCAGATTTGAGGAAACGGCGGGGGGGGAGACGTCTCGAATTCCAGTTTGTACCCCTGAGATACTATTTGAAGGATCCAGGGATCCACCCGTGAGCGAGCCCACTGATTGCTGAAATGCTTGAGACGGGCCCCCACCGTACCTGGCTCTGCCTGTGGAGCCCCAGCGTCATGCTGTGGACTTAGAGGAAGCGGGGGAGGACTTTTGCTCCTGGGAACTGGCTGTATGCTGCAGCTTTTTCCCTCTACCTCTGCCTCTGGGCAGAAAGGACGCGCCTTTAACCCGCTTGCCCCTATTGGGCCGAAAGGACTGTACCTGATAATACGGTGCTTTCTTTGGTTGTGAGGGAACATGGGGCAAAAATGTAGACTTCCCAGCTGTTGCTGTGGAAACGAGGTCCGAGAGACCATCCCCGAACAATTCCTCACCCTTATAAGGCAGAACTTCCATGTGTCGTTTGGAATCTGCATCACCTGTCCACTGCCGAGTCCATAACCCTCTCCTGGCAGAAATGGACATTGCACTAATTTTGGATGCCAGCCGGCAAATATCCCTCTGTGCATCCCCCATGTATAAAAGTGCCTCTTTTATATGCTCTACGTTCAGCAAAATAGTGTCCCTGTCTAGGGTATCTATATTTTCTAACAGGGAATCTGACCACGCAGCAGCAGCGCTGCACATCCAGGCTGAAGCTATAGCCGGTCTCAGTATCACACCTGTGTGTGTATATATAGATTTCAGGATAGCCTCCTGCTTTCTATCAGCAGATTCCTTCAGGGCGGCCGTATCCGGAGACGGTAGTGCCACCTTCTTTGACAAGCGTGTGAGCGCTTTATCGACCCTAGGGGATGTTTCCCAGCGTGACCTATCCTCTGGCGGGAAAGGGTACGCCATTAGTAACCTCTTAGAAATTACCATCTTTTTATCAGGGGAAGCCCACGCTTCTTCACACACTTCATTTAACTCTTCAGATGGAGAAAAAGTTACTGGTAGTTTTTTCTCTCCAAACATTATACCCTTTTTTGTGGTACCGGGGGTAACATCAGAAATGTGCAACACAGTTTTCATTGCCTCAATCATGTAACGTGTGGCCCTACTGGAAGTTACATTAGTCTCTTCGTCGTCGACACTGGAGCCAGTATCCGTGTCGACATCTGTGTCAACCATCTGAGGTAGCGGGCGTTTTAGAGCCCCTGATGGTTTTTGAGACGCCTGGGCAGGCACAGGCTGAGAAGCCGGCTGTCCCACATTAGGTATGTCGTCAAACCTTTTATGTAAGGAGTCGACACTATCACGTAATTCCTTCCACAGCACCATCCACTCAGGTGTCGACCCCGCAAGGGTTGACATCACATTTACAGGCATCTGCTCCGCCTCCACATAAGCCTCCTCATCAAACATGTCGACACAGCCGTACCGACACACCGCAAACACACAGGGAATGCTCTGACAGAGGACAGGACCCCACAAAGCCCTTTGGGGAGACAGAGAGAGAGTATGCCAGCACACACCAGAGCGCTATATAACACTGGGATCCCACTATCAATGAGTGTTTTCCCTATAGCTGCTTTTTTATATATATTACATATATATATCTATACTGCGCCTAAATTTAGTGCCCCCCCTCTCTTTTTTACCCTTCTGTAGTATTCTCAGACTGCAGGGGAGAGCCAGGGAGCTTCCTTGCTGAGGGAGAAGCCCCGCCCCCTTTTCGGTGGACTTTCTCCCGCTTTTTCTGTGATACTGGCAGGGGTAATTTTACATCTATATAGCCTCTGGGACTATATATGATGTATATTTTGCCAGCCAAGGTGTTATTTATTGCCCTCAGGGCGCCCCCCCCCAGCGCCCTGCACCCATCAATGACCGAAGTATGAGGTGTACATGAGGAGCAATGGCGCACAGCTGCAGTGCTGTGCGCTACCTTGGTGAAGACTTAAGTCTTCTGCCGCCGATTTTCCGGACCTTCTTCGTGCTTCTGGCTCTGTAAGGGGGACGGCGGCGCGGCTCCGGGAACGAACACCAAGGTCGGGTCCTGCGGTCGATCCCTCTGGAGCTAATGGTGTCCAGTAGCCTAAGAAGCCCAAACTACCACCTGTTAGGTAGGTTCGCTTCTTCTCCCCTTAGTCCCTCGCTGCACTGAGTCTGTTGCCAGCAGATCTCACTGAAAATAAAAAACCTAAATATACTTTCTTTCTAGGTGCTCAGGAGAGCCCCTAGTGTGCATCCAGCTCGGCCGGGCACAAGAATCTAACTGAGGTCTGGAGGAGGGTCTTAGTGGGAGGAGCCAGTGCACACCAGTAGTCTAAAAGCTTTCTTTGTAGTTGTGCCCAGTCTCCTGCAGAGCCGCTAATCCCCATGGTCCTTACGGAGTCCCCAGCATCCACTTAGGACGTTAGAGAAATGATATGTAGAATATTTAAGTGCCTGTAAATGCACAGTGCTGATGAAACAGTCAGTTTTACAGAGGAAACAGAGCCCTGCAGTCCCGGAGATCAGCCCAGCTAGTAATGAAGATGGCGCCAAAATTTCTGTCAGGAAGTGAGGGAGAGTGAACTGCAGCTCCAGGGTGGTAAAACCAGCAGTAGATGGCGCCCATAGCTGGGGGAGTAGCTGCAGGTCAGCGCCTTATCCCCTATGCTGGTCCTCACCACCAGATACTGTGGAGCCTATACCAAACGGATTTTAGTAAATCCAACCTGTGCACCCTTGCCCTGGTGGATATAGTGGGGTCCCTGTGCATTACAGTGTCCATGCCAGCGGCGCGGTCCATCTCCTGGGACCACAACCGGATCGCGATTACCGGCGGGTCCCAGCTGGGGGACCCTCTTACCTCCTCCCTGATGTGCAGCCACGCGATCCTGGAGAGCGTCAGCGGTGGTGTGCCTGATGACCGGTGCGCCTCCGCTGCAAGTACCCGGGAACCCAGCCGCGGGAGTATGCAGCACTGCTGGGGGAGGTGATGGAGCCGCATAACAGAATGTCAAAATTACATAAACAGTGTTGCGGCCCTTGAAGTCTTTTTTAAAAAGCTCTTTTTTAAAAAAGCCCCACCTGTTAGCTGCCTGCACTGTAGGCACCAACTTACAAACAGACCTCCAGTGCCTGGAGGTGGGGTTATAGAGGAGGCGGTGCAATGCATCCTGGGAACAGTCAAAGCTTTAGCCTGTTGGTGCTTCGGATCAAGATCCAACTCTACACCCTGATGTTATTCCCTGTGGAATACCAGTGTACCCCACTGCAGAAAGGGTAACTGGAATTCCATTTCCTAGGAATAGTAAATTTCTGTCAGCTGTTCTGATCCAGGAAACTCAGTCTTAACTGTTTTGGGACGTTTAAATACAGGTGCCTTGGATTTTAACACAGGCTCTGCTGATTCTTCTAAGGATAAAATTGATTTCATTGCAGTAATTAACTCAGATATATCCACTAAGCTGAGACCTCCTTCCTCATCCTCATATGCAGAACCAGAAAGTAATGAGTCTTCGTCCTCTGATGAATCCTCATCTGAAACATGTGTAGACTGTGAAGATGTTGTTTTGTGTCCAAATGATTTACTTACGACTGGCTTTTCAGCCTGTTTCTGTTGAGAGGCTACTGCTACCCCTGCTGGAAATGATAAACCGCAGGTGGAATGCTGCACATAAGGGTTAATAGTGTAACCTACCACTGGTACAGAAGTTGGAACTATCCGCTCAGCTATACTGGATAATGTCTGTGCAAACATAGCCATGGGGGGGAGGGGATCAACTTGCACCTGCGTCTGCCCTGAATTTTTCAAGAAACCTTGGTGAAAGCTAAAACAGTTTGCACACAACCCATCCTGAACCAGATCCTGGGAGGTTAACACAGCTTTACATGACAAACATAATATGAGTGTCGGTGCTGCTGTTAGTGTATTTTCCTCACCTTTGACGCTCTTAGACATGATAAATAATCAGACACTTTCACAGTGTAATACACAATTTGTGACTGTAATCACTTTAAATGTGTTAAAGTGACATACAATCCGACCCCACCCTGCTTAGCACCAGCATTGAGGATTTGAGTAAACAGAGAAAACTGACAGAATTTATAGCAATGTCAGCAATCACACTAGCAGTCACAGGTTATACATTAGTATAATAAGCAATATGAGCACATATTCAACTACAAATACAGTTCAAGTATGTAGGAGAAACATATTACTGCATTACTTTATAAAAAAGTTTTAATCATATTCAGACGCATAGCGAAAGAAACCACAGTAATATTATCAAACTCATTTGCATTATGCACTTATCCAACTATTCGTACTCAAGGGTAGATAGAGACTTAGTGCTCTATAGCCCGTATTCAGGAGAGTGGGATACAATGAGACTTACCCCGCTTCCAGGATCGATCAATATGTTTGTAAACGTTGAGTGGATCCAGACGCTATAAGTGCACACCGCTGCTCCGTGAACCTATAGCGAACACAGATGCCCAAGTGAACACTGATGTACCAATCACACAGCTGCCTATGCTGCGACTGGGTCCCTTAGTACACAGCGTCTTGGTCAGAAGCAGGAATTCAGTTCATGGCGGGAGTCTCGGAGGAAACTGGTCATGAACCGCAGGGAGGGGCGACCAGGGGAGCGTCTGACTCCTCACTGATGACATCAACCCTAGGGATCGCGGCCTCATGCTACCCCTGGAGCCTATGATCCCTAAGACCTAGCCCTGGTACACTCTCGGTGGCAGCTGCGTCAGCGACTGTTTGGTAGTCTCCCCTCCAAACAGTGTGGCTGTGTTCGTGTTCCCCCTCTAAGCGGAACCGATGCCTTACCTTCACCCCATGCTCCGGCCACAGCCTGGTAACGTCTGCTGGACCTGCTAGTTTTATCTGACACAGATGCCTGCCGAAACAGCACTGTTCTCACGGGTAAGCTTTGTCGCGACCCGGCGGGGAGTTGTTGGAGCGACTCTAAGGTACGTATAAGACGCTGTTTAGAAAGATCACTCAGAAAAAAATACTAAGACTATAAAAATAAAATAAAAAAGCTTATGGCTGCTAAAAACCAGCAGGTCTTAGACCGTGGATACCCTGTGGACCCTGCAGGAGAAATGTATATGTACACATACATACATACATACATACATACATACATATAGACGTGGCTCCGTCTGTGCCTGGGCGCGCCTAATGCTGAAAGCGTCTCCGTCCGGGCCCATTCACTAGAATGAGAGAGAGTCTCTGTGCACTCTTGGCGCACCTAAGCAGATGGATCGCCTAGTCATGCCGGGAGTGCACGCCTGCAATGGAACCGCCTCAGATGAGCGTGCCATATATATAGGGTAGTGTTCACTCTAGGCTGTTTTAGCAAGGCGCCGCGCCCTACCCATTTTTTAGCAAGCAAAACCCGCCCTGCCCCTTTTGCGGCACCCTGCTAAAACAGCCGCCTGCTTCCAGCCCTCCCAGCGAGTAAAGATGCGCATGTGCGGCATCTGTTCACGCATTGGGAGAGAGCTGGGGGAAGCCCAGCACCGACGGAGGTGCTGGGCACGCCCCCAACAGTGACGTCGACTGCCACAGACGCCCTCTATAGCAGCGTCTGTGGGCCGCACCGCCCACTAAAATGATGGTGGGTGGCCACACCCCCGAACTTTGGTGCCCTGCCCCTTCATCATCCTAGAAAGAACACTATACGGCATTGGTCTGGATAGGAAGGAGGCAGTGAGATGCGACTAGGCTGTAGAATGGGATACACTGGACTGAATGAGGGGGGGAACTGTGACTTGACTAGAAGGGGGGTGTTCTTGCAGAGGGTCAATGAGATGGGGGCAGGGGGCTGGTTGGGAAAGGGAAGAGGGGAGGCACTGCCCAAGACAGGGTGCTAGACACTACGATGAAGGATGATTGGGGACAGTGGGCAGGATGGCAAGGGGGCAGTGAGATAGGGGTGTGAGATGGTAACAATGGGGTCAAAGAGTAGGCATCAGTGTGACTGGACTGGTTGGGGGGGGTTCTAGGTGGGAGGGCAGTGAGATGGGCACAGTGGGCTAGTTGGGAAGGGAAGGTGGGAGACACTGGGCTGGCAGGATGGGAGACACTGGGATTGGGGGGGGGGCGGGTCAGAAATGGTGGGGACACTGAGCTGGAGAAGGGGCGGACACGGTGATGGGAGATCCTGCCGTTTCATTTCTGCCTGGACCTGCACACGTCACAGCAGCCATTTGAGCAGCCCTTCCCCAGTGTCCCTGTACCCTACCAGCATCCTCTGGCGTCCTTGGCCCCCAGCTCTACCACCTCTGCACTGCTAGCTCTATGTAGGGATCTGTCAGCTGGTGGTGGGTCTGACTCGCTCCATCACTCCACCGGTGATCGGACACCCGGCGGCGGCATTGGCAGCTCCCGCTCCGAACCTCTTCTCTGTCTCCTTGCTCTGCTGACCCCCTCCACCCTCATAGACTACTGCAGGGAAAAGGTGACCGCAAATCTGGATCAAGCACAGCCCGCAAATCCGAATACAGGAGCCGGAGCTGGGCTGATCGTTCATAGGTGCCATGGGAGGGCTGATTGACAGCCAGCAGCCTCATTCCGGTGGCTAGTGTGTTCATGCAGTGTACTATAAAAACAAACAAAAACAAACAAACTCCTAAATGAAGGCGGGGAAAGGGATGGGGTCTGGGTTCATGCCCCCCCCCCAATCCGCCTATGGTTCCTATGAAAAATCATAAACTATCCTAACTTGCCAAGTCCTTGTTTTTTTTATTTACAAAGACAATTACTCTCACATCACAAAACATTGCCCTGATGGTTGTTTAGAACAAAACCCCTTCAAATCACCATGAAGAATGTAGTGTAGCAGCTGAAGTTAGTCTTGCTTCTCTGAGCGCTACACTATTATACTGCATAGCAGAGGAATGTTGCATGGCTGCTACTTGTCCAATACACGTGTAAAGAATTATAAAACTTACAGGTGCATACAAGTGAGATCTTTACTCGTTTCACATGTTGGAGTGTATATAAGCAATAATGTTTATGTTGCATAGGAAATCTTATGCCAAAAGTTGGATCATTCTCACTATTTTGGTACGAAGACACTGTTTTGAATACTATGTTATTGCACAACTGAGCTGTAATATTGCTTAAGAGTTCAAACTAAATGTTTTATACAAAGTGTGATTTTTTTTTTTTTTGCATTTGCACTTGGATTTGGTCCCAAGATTAAGCGCTAATACAATGGCATTAATATTTTCTAATAGGATTGACAACTAATGCTAAGATTGTGTTATGCATATTTATAGAATAAGATGTAAAAATTCAGTGGTGAATAGAGAAAAGAGTAATGTATTTTTAACTTACCTTCAGGCTGTATTTGTGAGCCATGTCTAATATATTTGGCAGTAGGTCATCAGACGGAACTCCATTGTCATCACTCATTTCTGGTGGATACCATGAGATGGATATCACTCCTGTGAACACCAGTTAAAAATAAATAGTTTAATTTTTTACCAAATTGTGCACATATTGCTTGATTTAAAGGGAATGTTTTCTAGAAATTTCTAAAATTCTCCATTAAGACAAAATCAGGATTACTGACAAAGCATTTTCAGAAAGCAACAGAAACCACAATTTTCAGAACATTCTGATTGCCCTATAAAAAAATACCTTAAGGCACATTACTGCAACTTGTCTGAGGCACAAGTCGAACCCGATTTCCCTTGAACTTCCTGGGAGTGCTTCCATCCGATATGGTGCTTGATGTGCCATTTTTAGATGCGATTTATCGCATACGATATATCGCATGCTGATGTGTGGGTGGGGGAAAAGCAACTCAAGTGAAGACGTCCGAGAAATCGTATGCAATATATCGCAGGTGCTAAAAAACTAGCTGCGATGTGCACCTGATGGCTGCGATTCCGATTTATCCTATGTGCAGCACGTCTGACCTCCGACTCAGCCCCTACGCCCACGGGAGCGTGCATTGGATCGGATCAGATGTCAAACACCTGCGATTTGGACAGTTTTCGCCCGATTTCCAAGCCCGATCCGTCGGAATTGGGTGAAAACAGGCCATATCGGACAAGTGTATGGCCAGCTTAAGAGTATCATATAGGCCAAGCAAATCTAGCCAAAATGTCTAGATCAGTGGTTCTCAAACTCGGTCCTCAGGACCCCACACGGTTCACGTTTTCCATGTCACCCAGCAGGTGCACTGTGTATCAGCAATTGTCACATTTCAAAAATCTACAGGTGACCTGCAAAACATGAACCGTGTGGGGTCCTGAGGACAGAGTTTCAGAACCTGTGGTCTAGATAATTACACGTGATGTATGGGTTTGAACTTACTCGGATATTAACACCAAATTAGCGCAAATTCCGATTTAGCCAGATTTTTCTTATTGGCTATCCAAAAGATATGACAGTCGGATAGCCCAGAAGATGATGTTTTGAGATTCAAGTAAATCCGAACCGGCACATCTCTAGTTGTTACATTCCGCACTTAAAACATCTATATGGAAAGAATTAATTCCTATCAAACCTTTTGTAAACCTGCAGCACTTATTTCAATAAAAATCAGAGTGGAAGCTGCATTAAAGCACTGTTCAATTTCAAATCTAAAGTAAACTAATTAAATAACCATACAGAAGAGCTTCTGTTAACGTGTTATAATCTATTAAAGACAAGCAAATATTCATAAATATAGAGGACAGAGTCCAATCTTAATCACATTTATAGCATAAAGTACTGCAGTAACAGGATAATAACTCCTAAAAAAAACATCCAGTTGATCATTAAACAGCTTACTTTTTGTAGAATTGCTGAGGATTCCAGGTAAATAATGTGGCTCACAATAATAGGATTTTAGTACCTACCGGTAAATCCTTTTCTCTTAGTCCGTAGAGGATGCTGGGGACTCCAAAAGGACCATGGGGTATAGACGGGATCCGCTGGAGCTTGGGGACACTAAAAAGACTTTGACTGGGTGTGAACTGGCTCCTCCCTCTATGCCCCTCCCCCAGACCTCAGTTATAGGAACTGTGCCCAGGAGAGACGGAAATTTCAAGGAAAGAATTCATTGTTTAAACACGGTGAGTGTCATACCAGCTCACACCACGAACATACCGCCAAACGTGGCCTTCAATAGAATACCAGCCAACGGCATGAAAAATACCACATGCTGAGAGAATATGTAACACAACCTGAGTGTCAACACAACCAAAAACAAAAACACTGCATGCTATGGCATGACAACGTCAGCAACAGCCTGACAGAAAGAAACACCACCAGAGTGTAACCATAACCAATAACTGCAGACACAGTACGCACTGGGATGGGCGCCCAGCATCCAATACGGACTAAGAGAAAAGTATTTACCGGTAGGTACTAAAATCCTATTTTCTCATACGTCCTAGAGGATGCTGGGGACTCCAAAAGGACCATGGGGTTTATACCAAAGCTCCAGACCGGGCGGGAGAGTGCGGACGACTCTGCAGCACCGATTGAGCAACAAAAGGTCCCCATCAGCCAGGGTTTCAAACTTGTAGAGCACAGCAAAGGTGTTTGAACCCGACCAAGTAGCTGCTCGGCAAAGTTGAACCGCCGAGACTCCTCGTGCATCCGCCCAAGAAGAGCCCATCTTCCTAGAAGAATGGGTCTCCACCGACTTCGGTAATGACAATCCAGCCGTAGAACGAGCCCGCCAACACGTATCACAGATCCAGCGTGTAACAGAATGTAAAGACGCAAGCGCCCCAATCATGCTGGGAGCATACCAGACAAACAGAGCCTCTGTTTCCCCAATCTGAGCCAAATTGGCGACCTAAACATTCAAAGCCCTGCCTACATTGAGAGACTTTGAAACAGCTAATGCCTAAGTGACCACCGGCATCAAAATAGGCTGATTTCTGCGAAACCCAGAAAACACATTTGGCAGAACTATTATCCGAGTTCTCAATTCCGCATGGAAGATCAAACAGGGCTCTTGTGAGACAAAGCTGCTACTTCAGACACCCGCCTTCCGGACGCCAAAGCCAATAGCATGACCACTTCCCAAAAGAGAAATTTTAACACAACCTTTCACAAAAGGTTCCAAACAGTGTGACACAAGAAAACACAACACCACGTCAAGGTCCCACAATGCCAACGGGGCACAAATGGAGGTTGGATGTGCAGTACTCCTTTCACGAAGGTCCGAACTTCCGGAAATGGTGCCAAGTCTTTCATGAAAGAAAATTTATAAGGCCAAAACCGCACTTAATGGAGCCTAACTTTAGGCCTGCACCCACACCTGCTTGCAAAGAATGGAGAACGACCCCACTGAAAGTTTTCCGTAGTAGCCTTCTTGGATTCACACCAAGACACATATTGTCTCCAAACACGTTGGGAAGGCTTTGCCGTTACTACTTTTCTAGTCTGAAGAAGTGTGGAAATGACTTCACTGGGAATAGCCTTTTTGGCTGGGACAGGACGTTCAACCGCCACGCCGTCAGGCGCAGCCGCGGCAAGTCTTGATACACGCCCGGATCTTGTTGTAACAGTTCCTCACGTAGAGGAAGAGGCCATGGATCTTCTATGAGTAAATCTTGAAGAACTGGATACCAAGCCCTCCTTGGTTAGACTGGAACAATGAGGGTCGCCTGAACCTTTGTTCTTCTTACGTTTATCACCTACCGAAGAGTGAAAACGGAGGGGACACCTAAACCGACTGAAAACACCCAAGGTGTCCCGAGGACGTCCACTGCTATAGCTTGAGTGTCCCCTGACCCGGAACAATATCCCTGAGATCTCTCGTTGAGGAGAGACGCCAACATGTCGACTTGAGGCACTCCTCAAAGACTTGTCACTTCAGTGAAAACCTCTCGATGACTGTATTTCACGCGGATGGAGATCGCGTCTGCAGAGGAATCTATTTCTCCGTCGTACACATCCGGAACGAAGGCTGCTAATATAGCGTTTACCAGTCTTTACACCCAGCGGAAACCTTTTTTTCGGCTTCTGCCATTGCCGCTTTGCTCATTGTTTCACCCTAGCAGCTTACTTACACCACTGCTGGCTAGGTCTGGGGGAGGGGCATAGAGGGAGGAGCCAGTTCACACCCAGTCAAAGTCTTTTTAGTGTGCCCAAGCTCCTGCGGATCCCGTCTATACCCCATGGTCCTTTTGGAGTCCCCAGCATCCTCTAGGACGTATGAGAAATGCAAGCAAAGTCCCAAGCACCAAATGCTGCAGATCAATGCTCTCCACAAGTGAAGTCCGTGTCTTTGCTAGCAGGCAAATAAAGGCCAATAGTACAGTAGGTGGAGAAGTGACAGAGGAACCGCTGTAAGCTTTATTATGTAGCAAAAAAGAGAAAGTGATCCACACTGGCGCTACCTTCATTGCATCAAAGTGGCTGCAATGGAGGTCAACCTCCTGTGAGAGTGATAGTATAGTGGAAATAAAAATACATTGCTATTAAGGGTAAACTGCTAGAAATGTAATGGATAGTACCAGTGGGAATATAGATTAAATAAATATAATTGTGCAGCTGATAAAAAGTAATAATTCAATATTTATTTAAAAAAAATGGGATCTTCGACATACAAGGTCAATGTGAAGAGAGCAAATTAGCACATATTCAAACATGTACAACAATATACTAGTGCAAAACAGTTAATTCTGGTCTGGTTTGTACACACACATATATGAACTGCTGAAGTCCCAACAATATAAGGTGTCAGTCCAGACAGGCTGTTTCCCTTTAGGGATATTTACCAGTCCTTGGATATTGAGGTCCAGACAATCTTTAAGGAAGATGACTTGCAGTTGTTTTGGATGTGCATATGTGGCTGGAGCGATGGCAGGTGCTGATTTGTCTGGGCAAGATGCAATCCTAATTTTTAGGGTCCAGTGGAAGGTGCAAATGAGCCTTTAAAAGGTTGAGTAGCTACTTAACATAATTCGCCGGCTTCTTCAAAAATATTGCTTCTGATTAACTGCTGTATATTGTATCACAATGCAACAAGCCCTTTATAACATCATACACTAACCACACTAACTTCAACTTAAACTACATTATGTTTTCTATGAATAAAATATCCATCACTGTAATGTTAGCCATTATTTATCTTACAGTTAATATCCATTGTGTATATAAAACTCTTTCTGGAAGAAGGAAGAGATATGTTTGCTTATTCCATCCGGCAAAAAGCTCTGGTTTTGGATTAATAGTACAGGTTGAGCATCCTTAAAATGCTTGGGACCAGAAGTATTTGGGACTAGAGTGGCCAATCCTGGGATCGATGAGATCCTGTGATTCCGACCTTAAATTGTCCGGGATTCAATCCTGGGATTGGAGCTTGCAATCTCGTGGATTTCGGGATTGGCCATCACTTTAGTGTTTTCTATGCCAGTCAGCGTTGAGCGTCCTCAGGTGGCTCAGATGCTGCCCGGCTCCCTCTGCTAACCTCCCCCTCGCTCCGGCTGGGCGCACTGCGCATCGTGACGTGAAGTCAGAGGTCACGCTGCGCAGCCAGCCGCCCGCTGGACCTCACCGTCGCATTGCACTTCCCGCCCAGACGCCGGACCTCACAGCAAGTGGTCCACCCTTCTTCCCGTCCAGTTTAGGGGGAGTTATCTGGGCTGGTCAGGGTAGGGGGCGTAGGACACATTGAAAAGCAGCCAATCCTGGGTATCCTGGTATTGATCATTTTTTGATTCCCGGGATTGAAAAAATGGCCCGGGACTGGCCACTCTATTTGGGCTACAAAATGTTCCCTTATTTTAGAATACTTGCACACCATAATTAGATAATTTAGGGATGGGACCAATGGCGGCTCCTGTCATTAACAGCCCAGGTGGCTGCCCGTGCTGCAACTAGCACAGAGTAATGAGGAGGAGATGAAAAATGAAGAGAAGATGAAACTAATAAAAAAAACGGAAAAAAAACTGTGCATACGCACAATGGGGGTAATTCCAAGTTGATCGCAGCAGGAATTTTTTTTAGCAGTTGGGCAAAACCATGTGCACTGCAGGGAAGGCAGATATAACATTTGCAGAGAGAGTTAGATTTGGGTGGGTTATTTTGTTTCTGTGCAGGGTAAATACTGGCTGTTTATTTTTACACTGCAATTTAGATTGCAGATTGAACTCACCACTCCCAAATCTATCTCTCTCTGCACATGTTATATCTGCCCCCCCTGCAGTGCACATGGTTTTGCCCAACTGCTAAAAAATATCCTGCTGCGATCAACTTGGAATTACCCCCAATACCTTTTCTATAGCTGTTCTTGTGCACATTGTTGAAAGCTCTTACTGTGCTAATCACACTCCAGCAGAATTATGGGCATAACAGGAGAAATATTGCTAATGTCTCTTGATATCCTTTTAACCCAGCCTATATGCAAATATGAGCATACTAATCACACTTTAGGGCCAGCAGCAGAGACAGGTGAGAAGTTTTAAAATGTGTCCTCATTGCATGTAAATGATTAGGGCATCCTGGAGGGGTTACTAGAATCATAAGAAAAACTACACCTGCAGACTACTTCCACCAAGTAAAGGAAGTTTAATCATCAGCTTCCTGCGCCTGAAAGGGCTTTCTGTCCCCAAACACAGTGGGATACCAACAGCCGAGATCTATGCAAACTTAAGGTGCATATGCACGATGAGATATTGACTAAAGGGCCCCATACACTTTTGCGACATGTCCGACTGTCATGTCGCAGGCGATCACCCCGGCAGCCTCTCGGGCGGCAGGTTCTCCCAAGATACATCGTATGCTGTCCTTTGCATACGATATATCTTGGACGATCCCAGCCATGCCTGGTGGAGTCGGACATGATCGCTAGTGCAGCACGTTCAATCTGGAGGATCCGATGCTCACCGGAATGCACATCGGATCGGATAGGAAACACCTCCAAAATGCCCATTTCACCCGATATATCGGGCCAAATGCCCGAAATCGAATGAAATCGGGTATTAGCGTTCTAGTGTATGGGGCCCTTAAGTGCCGATTTTAACGTTGCGATTTCCCTTGAACTTGTTGGAGCCCAGAACCTCCGCTATTGAATAACTTTACTTGCGATTTTGACTATATACAATTTTGACTATACTAGAAATTAGATTGCACACAATATAGTAAAAATTGCCTTACCTGCAGAGTCTATTTTTTCTTGCGATACCGACCCCACGGGAGCTCGCATCGGTATCGCAAGCTGTATACACACGGTGCGATATGTGCTAACCTTTCTTACGATTTTGACTATATAGTCAAAATCGTAAGCAAACTTTGCACCATTTGTATACACCTTTAGGGCCCAGCCATGCTAAAAGGAACAAAGCCAGTATGATGCATACATACTAACTCTCGACCTGGCTGCTTTGGGAGGGAGCAGCCAGGTCAGCTGAATAGGGGGCATGGCTCCAAAGAGGGGGCAGACCAGGGAGCGCTGAGACGCAATTGCATCATCGTAGCCCCATCCCTGCTATACAATACCTGCATTACCAGCATTGTAAAGCAGGGGGCGGGGTGATGATGACACGGGTCAGCGCAAATCAAATCATCGCCTCTCTGACTCCAGGTAGTGGGCAGCTGCGAGAGTGAGAGGGGGACAGTTTGCTCCGATAGGCGGCACTATTGGGGATTTTGCTTCACAGGCCCGGAGGCAGGAAAAACAAATTCCCGATAACAGTTTTTTTTGCGGCCGCAAAAACACATGAATCCGGGAGCTTATCCCAGATCCTGTGTGTTTTTGCATGAAGATGGGTAAATTCTTGCGTGAAAAGAACAGGCGCATTAGTTGAATCCACCCCAAAACAAATAGGCAAAAAAATGACAAAGAAGCCCGATTTTGTTGCGCAAAAGTTTACAGCAGGAAATTGAATTCCCCCCTAGATCTGTAAAAGAAGAAAATCCAGAGCTCATGGACAGAAACACTGATGCTGTATTCCAGCCAATAATTCTTATTCCAAATCATCGATCATGGGCCATTAAACACTTGTCATTTTAGCAAAGGATCACTATATCAGTGTATAACTTCAAACTGTTGTGATGTTCTTACACAGTTCAGTTGTCCGCTTACTGTTTCAATGATATGAAAATCCAGTGACTACACACTGTAAAGCATAAGGAAACAACATGGTTTCAAATGAGTTTAATGTCACCCCATTAACTTGCAAGTCTTTTATGTGCGCTTTCAAAAAGATTTTAGTCATAACTTCTTGCTGCTTATAAGAACTTAGAATTTAGAGATAATGTCACTTATATCTCAGCCAGCCAATGAGTGGAAGCGTACCAAAAGAAGACTTGAAAGGCGTTTGCTCTATAAATGCGGTAGGCACCAGAGACAGTGTTTGCTACATATTGGTATTACATTTACCACAAGTAACAGTCAAAGCTTTTTGCAGATTTCACTACAGTCACAAAATAAATGCCAAAAGACCATATACAGTAGGTTGCAAATTTGAAACCGCTTTTAAGATGCAGAAAATTGCAACGTGATTGCAGCAATTTTGGTCTTTGGGTGCTGCCATGCTCTACCAATCAGAGCACTCCCATTCATGCCTACAGCAGTACCTGTAAGTAACCTGCCATTAGAGTCAGGCTTTGTAAAAGACAATTGCTTTGTCCAATATGGCACAAAAGGTAGACACAAAAATGGTCAACGCTTTTTTTTTTTTTTTTTTTTAGGGTTAGGGTTAAAATAAATGTTACAAATTTATTGGAGGGTTTGGGTTAGGCACTTACCCCAATGGTAAGGATTAGGCACCAGGAATTATGGTTAGGAACTAGGAGGAACGGTTAGAGCTAGGGTGAAGATTATGGTTAGAAAATAAATTGAAAAAATGTTGACCATTCCAGTGTCGACCTTTTGTCCGTGTTGACCTATTGACTGTCAATCTAAAGAACCATACCTGTTAAGAACATGTTTTTAGAAATCATTTTTGACTTATAAATGGGAGGTACTGTATATCCACAAAGGTGTTGCTATAAATTATTCTTTTTTTAATTAGAGAAGTAAACAAATGGCCTGCAATATGATACATAAATTGGTTGTAACCCTACTACGGTTTTAGGGGGTCATTCAGAGTTGATCGCATGTAGCAACTTTTTGCTGCTCGTGCGATCAACTAGACGCCGCCTATGGGTGAGTGTACTTTAGCATAGCAGGGCTGCGAATGCTTGTGCAGCCCTGCTATGCTAAAAAAGTTTCACTCAAAACAAGATTAGCCCTGCAGCTACTTACCCAGTGCGACGGATCCAGCGATGAAGGTCCCGGTCCTGACGTCAGACATCCGCCCTCAGTTGGCCTGGACACGCCTGCATTCTTCTTACCACTACCCGAAAACGGCTGGAAACAGTGAGTATCTGCCCCAGAACACCTCCCGCCTGTTCATCTTCCTGCGATCGCCGCTGCGATCACATTTGTCGCTGGCGGCGGCGTTGCCCGGCAACGATCGTCGCCAGGCAATGATGCGTGTGCGCAATGCGCCCACCGCACATGTGCATATCCGACCAGTTCGCACTGCAGCGAAGAACCCCTGCGTGTGAACGGGTCGGAATGACCCCCTTAATCAAGCCTCCTGTCCAGAATTCAGAAAATTAAAAAGGATGTAATCCCTACGTCTTACTTTTGAGAAAGATCGAAACAAAAGTGCATTCTTTCACTGCCAAATTAGGTCGTAAATTTTTAAATACAGCTAAAAAGGAATGTGTAAAAGGACAAATATATAAAAAGATGTTGGATGGATTTATGGGTTACCAAGAGAGTTTAGATTTTTATTTTTTCTTTATGTGTAATCACTGGCCAAGTATTATAATTCTTTATTATTGACCATTTTAGGATTTTAAAATACTAAAATGGTCAAAAATGCAGTTTCCTTACTGCATTGTCCTTTAATAGCTGTAACCGTTAAGCTGGGTACACACCTGGCTGACTTATCTAACAATTGGTAAGTGCATACAGATTTACCAATCTTCTGCCCGATGTGTTGTGCCTGATGTCAAAACTGGGCAGGCATTTAACTAGCACGCCCAGTTGAGCTGTTAGCCACAGGCGTTCCCAGCAACAAGTGTGCCAGGCTCCAGTACACAAAGTCAGATTTCCAAATATATATGTGCTACAGGCCTGACACAATATGTCTGAATGTCGCTAACAGACATATCGGCGGTACACACCGGCAGACAGGCTCGCAATATATCAGCCGTTCGATTGAACAGCAGATACATCATTAAGTGTGTACCCACCTTATAACTGGTATGCAAGAAAAATGCTTCAAACTCCCAGCCCTTTTTCATTCTCCATCTTAGAGAGCAATTATATTTTCTAAAGTGACCGGAAACTATTCAATTGCTTTGGGTGCCCAATGCCGAGGCTGCAATTATCGCAGATTTTTGATCGCATCCTCCGAAGGTACAGGCAGAAATCTATGTCTAATAGGGCTATGGTGTTGGCCTGCAGTTAACGCACTTCTGGTACTTAGCATGGGAGAAGCTGCTTGACGTGGCTAATCCTATGCATGAGGACGCGAGAATGTGGCCGTTGTAGTCGCACAAGGAACTGAATAGCTCAGTCACTTTAGATGAGAGTGAAACAATTGAATTGCCCCCTTGGTATTTAGTGTTCTCTGTAAACATATACATTTCATCAAAAATACATTTTTCATTCCTAAGTGTGAAACAAAATTGTTGGACACACTTGCAAAGTACATATTTAAGCATTTGCTACGTATAGTGTTAATACAAGCGTGGATTGTGGTCTCATTGGTTTCTTCTTAGACCACTTGAAGCTCACTTAAAAATAGGTCATAAAATTGACAAATACACTACCATGTAGTGGACGCCATCTTGACAAGTCCTAAACATAGATCTTAATGGTTGTACATAGTTAGGACCATGACTTCACAAAAGTGGAAGAAGCAGTATATGTTCTACGCTACTTCAAGTCTGCAGATTTGGACAAGACCTTAACTGACTTTATTTCAATACGAGATCACAGGAAATTAGAGCTTATCTAACTACGGCAACACTATTAGGATGGAATTCAATTGTTTTAGGCGCCGTAAGCTACAAGATGACGCCCGACCGAGCATTTTAATTGTTGCTCGGTTCGAGCACGAACAGCTTCCGGCGCTGGCATTTCAGCACGCAGCCCACCATGCTGGCGAGCTGAATTAGCGAAAATGACCAAGTGACCCATTTGGCCGCCCAGACGCCACTTTTCGCACTTTGCTCGGGTTTAGCCGTTTTACACACTTCAGGCGGGAGATCAGGCGTGATAAACAACTGAATCGGCCCCTTAAACTTTAAGTACATGAATGGAACACATTTCCCAAAAGTTGAAATAATAAGAATTTACTCACCGGTAATTCTATTTCTCATAGTCCGTAGTGGATGCTGGGGACTCCGTAAGGACCATGGGGATTAGCGGCTCCGCAGGAGACTGGGCACAACTATAAAGAAAGCTTTTAGACTACTGGTGTGCACTGGCTCCTCCCACTAAGACCCTCCTCCAGACCTCAGTTAGGATACTGTGCCCGGAAGAGCTGACACAATTAGGAAGGATTTTGAATCCCGGGTAAGACTCATACCAGCCACACCAATCACACCGTATAACTTGTGATACAATACCCAGTTAACAGCATGATAACAACTGAGCCTCTCAACAGATAGCTCAACAATAACCCTTTAGTTAAGCAATAACTATATACAAGTATTGCAGACAATCCGCACTTGGGATGGGCGACCAGCATCCACTACGGACTATGAGAAATAAAATTACCGGTGAGTAAATTCTTATTTTCTCTAACGTCCTAAGTGGATGCTGGGGACTCCGTAAGGACCATGGGGATTATACCAAAGCTCCCAAACGGGCGGGAGAGTGCGGATGACTCTGCAGCACCGAATGAGAGAACTCAAGGTCCTCCTCAGCCAGGGTATCAAATTTGTAGAATTTTGCAAACGTGTTTGCCCCTGACCAAGTAGCAGCTCGGCAAAGTTGAAGAGCCGAGACCCCTCGGGCAGCCGCCCAAGAAGAGCCCACTTTCCTCGTGGAATGGGCTTTCACTGATTTAGGATGCGGCAGTCCAGCCGCAGAATGTGCAAGCTGAATCGTACTACAGATCCAGCGAGCAATAGTCTGCTTAGAAGCAGGTGCACCCAACTTGTTGGGCGCATACAGGATAAAGAGCGAGTCAGTCTTCCTGACTCCAGCTGTCATGGAAACATAAATTTTTAGGGCCCTGACTACATCCAACAACTTGGAAGCCTC
Source organism: Pseudophryne corroboree (assembly GCF_028390025.1). NCBI lineage: Eukaryota > Metazoa > Chordata > Amphibia > Anura > Myobatrachidae > Pseudophryne > Pseudophryne corroboree. The sequence continues at coordinate 458,515,052 of NC_086447.1, read as the reverse complement.
CAAGTCATTTGTAGCCGCAGGCACCACGATAGGTTGGTTCAGATGAAAAGCTGATACCACTTTGGGGAGAAACTGGGGACGAGTCCTCAATTCTGCCCTATCCATATGGAAAATCAGATAAGGGCTTTTACATGACAAGGCCGCCAATTCTGAAACACGCCTGGCCGAAGCCAAGGCCAACAACATAACCACTTTCCACGTGAGATATTTCAAATCCACGGTTTTCAGTGGCTCAAACCAATGTGACTTTAGGAAATCCAACACCACGTTGAGATCCCAAGGTGCCACTGGAGGCACAAAAGGGGGCTGAATATGCAGCACTCCCTTAACAAAAGTCTGAACTTCAGGTAGTGAAGCCAATTCTCTCTGGAAGAAAATCGATAGAGCCGAAATCTGGACCTTAATGGAACCCAATTTAAGGCCCATAGTCACCCCTGACTGTAGGAAGTGCAGGAACCGGCCCAGCTGAAATTCTTCCGTTGGGGCCTTCCTGGCCTCACACCACGCAACATATTTTCGCCATATGCGGTGATAATGGTTCGCGGTTACTTCTTTCCTAGCTTTTATCAGCGTAGGAATGACTTCCTCTGGAATGCCCTTTTCCTTCAGGATCCGGTGTTCAACCGCCATGCCGTCAAACGCAGCCACGGTAAGTCTTGGAACAGACAGGGCCCCTGCTGCAGCAGGTCCTGTCTGAGCGGTAGAGGCCATGGGTCCTCTGACATCATTTCTTGAAGTTCCGGATACCACGCTCTTCTTGGCCAATCCGGAACAATGAGTATAGTTTTTACTCCTCTTCTCCTTATTATCCTCAGTACCTTTGGTATGAGAGGAAGAGGAGGGAACACATAAACCGATCGATACACCCACGGTGTTACCAGAGCGTCCACAGCTATCGCCTGCGGGTCTCTTGACCTGGCGCAATATTTTTCTAGCTTTTTGTTTAGGCGGGACGCCATCATGTCCACCTGTGGTTTTTCCCACTGGTTTACAATCATTTGAAAGACTTCTGGATGAAGTCCCCACTCTCCCGGGTGGAGGTCGTGCCTGCTGAGGAAGTCTGCTTCCCAGTTGTCCACTCCCGGAATGAACACTGCTGACAGTGCTAACACGTGATTTTCCGCCCATCGGAGAATCCTTGTGGCTTCTGCCATCGCCGTCCTGCTTCTCGTGCCGCCCTGTCGATTTACATGGGCGACCGCCGTGATGTTGTCTGACTGGATCAGTACCGGCTGGTTTTGAAGCAGGGGTTTTGCCTGACTTAGGGCATTGTAAATGGCCCTTAGTTCCAGAATATTTATGTGCAGGGAAGTCTCCTGACTTGTCCATAGTCCTTGGAAGTTTCTTCCCTGTGTGACTGCTCCCCAGCCTCGAAGGCTGGCATCCGTGGTCACCAGGACCCAGTCCTGTATGCCGAATCTGCGGCCCTCTTTAAGATGAGCACTCTGCAGCCACCACAGCAGAGACACCCTTGTCCTTGGGGACAGGGTTATCAGACGATGCATCTGAATATGCGATCCGGACCACTTGTCCAACAGGTCCCACTGAAAGGTTCTTGCATGAAACTTGCCGAATAGAATCGCTTCGTAGGAAGCTACCATTATTCCCAGGATCCGCGTGCAGTGATGCACCGACACCTGTTTTGGTTTTAGGAGGCCTCTGACTAGAGATGACAGCTCCTTGGCCTTCTCCTCCGAGAGAAACACTTTTCTCTGTTCTGTGTCCAGAACCATCCCTAGGAACAGCAGGCGTGTCGTAGGGACCAGCTGTGACTTTGGAATGTTTAGAATCCAGCCGTGCTGTTGTAGCACTTCCCGAGATAGTGCTACCCCTACCAACAACTGCTCTCTGGACCTCGCCTTTATCAGGAGATCGTCCAAGTACGGGATAATTAAAACTCCCTTCCTTCGAAGGAGTATCATAATTTCCGCCATTACCTTGGTATAGACCCTCGGAGCCGTGGAGAGACCGAACGGCAACGTCTGGAATTGGTAATGACAATCTTGTACCACAAACCTGAGGTACTCCTGGTGAGGATGGTAAATGGGGACATGTAGGTAAGCATCCTTGATGTCCAGCGATACCATGTAATCTCCCTCGTCCAGGCTTGCAATAACCGCCCTGAGCGATTCCATCTTGAACTTGAATTTTTTTTTTTTTTATATATGTGTTCAAGGATTTCAAATTTAAAATGGGTCTCACCGAACCGTCCGCTTTCGGTATTACAAACATTGTGGAATAGTAACCCCTTCCTTGTTGAAGTAGGGGCACCTTTACTATCACTTGTTGTGAATACAGCTTTTGAATTGCCTGTAACACTGCCTCCCTGCCTGAGGGAGTGGTTGGCAAGGCAGATTTGAGGAAACGGCGGGGGGGAGACGTCTCGAATTCCAGTTTGTACCCCTGAGATACTATTTGAAGGATCCAGGGATCCACCCGTGAGCGAGCCCACTGATTGCTGAAATTTTTGAGACGGGCCCCCACCGTACCTGGCTCCGCCTGTGGAGCCCCAGCGTCATGCTGTGGACTTAGAGGAAGCGGGGGAGGACTTTTGCTCCTGGGAACTGGCTGTATGCTGTAGCTTTTTCCCTCTACCTCTGCCTCTGGGCAGAAAGGACGCGCCTTTAACCCGCTTGCCCCTATTGGGCCAAAAGGACTGTACCTGATAATACGGTGCTTTCTTTGGTTGTGAGGGAACATGGGGTAAAAATGTAGACTTCCCAGCTGTTGCTGTGGAAACGAGGTCCGAGAGACCATCCCCGAACAATTCCTCACCCTTATAAGGCAGAACTTCCATGTGTCGTTTGGAATCTGCATCACCTGTCCACTGCCGAGTCCATAACCCTCTCCTGGCAGAAATGGACATTGCACTAATTTTGGATGCCAGCCGGCAAATATCCCTCTGTGCATCCCTCATGTATAAAAGTGCGTCTTTTATATGCTCTACGTTTAGCAAAATAGTGTCCCTGTCTAGGGTATCTATATTTTCTGACAGGGAATCTGACCACGCAGCAGCAGCGCTGCACATCCAGGCTGAAGCTATAGCCGGTCTCAGTATCACACCTGTGTGTGTATATATAGATTTCAGGATAGCCTCCTGCTTTCTATCAGCAGATTCCTTCAGGGCGGCCGTATCCGGAGACGGTAGTGCCACCTTCTTTGACAAGCGTGTGAGCGCTTTATCCACCCTAGGGGATGTTTCCCAGCGTGACCTATCCTCTGGCGGGAAAGGGTACGCCATTAGTAACCTCTTAGAAATGACCATCTTTTTATCAGGGGAAGCGAACGCTTCTTCACACACTTCATTTAACTCTTCAGATGGAGGAAAAGCTACTGGTACTTTTTTCTCTCCAAACATTATACCCTTTTTTGTGGTACCGGGGGTAACATCAGAAATGTGCAACACATTTTTCATTGCCTCAATCATGTAACGTGTGGCCCTACTGGAAGTTACATTAGTCTCTTCGTCGTCGACACTGTAGTCAGTATCCGTGTCGACATCTGTGTCAACCATCTGAGGTAGCGGGCGTTTTAGAGCCCCTGATGGTTTTTGAGACGCCTGGGCAGGCACAGGCTGAGAAGCCGGCTGTCCCACATTAGGTATGTCGTCAAACCTTTTATGTAAGGAGTCGACAATATCACGTAATTCCTTCCACAGCACCATCCACTCAGGTGTCGACCCCGCAGGGGGTGACATCACATTTACAGGCATCTGCTCCGCCTCCACATAAGCCTCCTCATCAAACATGTCGACACAGCCGTACCGACACACCGCAAACACACAGGGAATGCTCTGACAGAGGACAGGACCCCACAAAGCCCTTTGGGGAGACAGAGAGAGAGTATGCCAGCACACACCAGAACGCTATATAACACTGGGATCCCACTATCAATGAGTGTTTTCCCTATAGCTGCTTTTTTATATATATTACATATATATATATATATCTATACTGCGCCTAAATTTAGTGCCCCCCCTCTCTTTTTTACCCTTCTGTAGTATTCTCAGACTGCAGGGGAGAGCCAGGGAGCTTCCTTCCAGCGGAACTGTGAGGGAAAAATGGCGCCAGTGTGCTGAGGGAGAAGCCCCGCCCCCTTTTCGGCGGACTTTCTCCCGCTTTTTCTGTGATACTGGCAGGGGTAATTTTACATTTATATAGCCTCTGGGACTATATATGATGTATATTTTGCCAGCCAAGGTGTTATTAATTGCCCTCAGGGCGCCCCCCCCAGCGCCCTGCACCCATCAGTGACCGAAGTGTGAGGTGTACATGAGGAGCAATGGCGCACAGCTGCAGTGCTGTGCGCTACCTTGGTGAAGACCGAAGTCTTCTGCCGCCGATTTTCCGGACCTTCTTCGTGCTTCTGGCTCTGTAAGGGGGACGGCGGCGCGGCTCCGGGAACGAACACCAAGGTCGGGTCCTGTGGTCGATCCCTCTGGAGCTAATGGTGTCCAGTAGCCTAAAAAGCCCAAACTACCACCTGTTAGGTAGGTTCGCTTCTTCTCCCCTTAGTCCCTCGCTGCAGTGAGTCTGTTGCCAGCAGATCTCACTGAAAATTAAAAACCTAAATATACTTTCTTTCTAGGTGCTCAGTAGAGCCCCTAGTGTGCATCCAGCTCAGCCGGGCACAAGAATCTAACTGAGGTCTGGAGGAGGGTCTTAGTGGGAGGAGCCAGTGCACACCAGTAGTCTAAAAGCTTTCTTTATAGTTGTGCCCAGTCTCCTGCGGAGCCACTTATCCCCATGGTCCTTACGGAGTCCCCAGCATCCACTTAGGACGTTAGAGAAAATAAGATTTTAAACCTACCGGTAAATCTTTTTCTCGTAGTCCGTAGAGGATGCTGGGACTCCGTAAGGACCATGGGGATAGACGGGCTCCGCAGGAGACATGGGCACTTTAAGAAAGACTTTGACTCTGGGTGTGCACTGGCTCCTCCCTCTATGCCCCTCCTCCAGACCTCAGTTAGAGAAACTGTGCCCAGAGGAGATGGACAGTACAAGGAAAGGATTTTTGTAATCCAAGGGCAAGATTCATACCAGCCACACCAATCACACCGTATAACTTGTGATATACTACCCAGTTAACAGTATGAAAAACAACATAGCATCAGTCCAAGACCGATGAAACTATAACATAACCCTTATGTAAGCAATAACTATATACAAGTCTTGCAGAAGTAGTCCGCACTTGGGACAGGCACCCAGCATCCTCTACGGACTATGAGAAAAAGATTTACCGGTAGGTTTAAAATCTTATTTTCTCTAACGTCCTAGAGGATGCTGGGACTCTGTAAGGACCATGGGGATTATACCAAAGCTCCCAAACGGGCGGGAGAGTGCGGATGACTCTGCAGCACCGATTGAGCAAACAGGAGGTCCTCCTCAGCCAGGGTATCAAACTTATAGAACTTTGCAAAGGCGTTTGACCCCGACCAAGTAGCAGCTCGACACAGCTGTAGTGCCGAGACCCCTCGGGCAGCCTCCCAAGAAGAGCCCACCTTCCTAGTGGAATGGCCCTTAACCGATTTGGTAACGGCAATCCTGCCGTAGAATGCGCCAGCTGAATCGTGTTACAGATCTAGCGAGCAATAGTCTGCTTTGAAGCAGGGCCGCCAACTTTGTTGGCTGCATACAGGACAAACCGTGCTTCTGTTTTTCTGATCCTAGCCGTTCTGGCCACGTAAATTTTCAAAGCCCTGACCACATCAAGGGACTCGGAATCCTCCAAGTCACGTGTAGCCACAGGCACGACAATAGGTTGGTTCATATGAAAGGATGAGACCACCTTAGGCAGGAATTGAGGACGGGTCCGCAATTTCGCTCTATCCATATGGAAAACCAGATAGGGGCTTTTATGTGATAAAGCCGCCAATTCCGAAACTCGCCTAGCCGAAGCCAAGGCTAACGACATGACCACCTTCCAGGTGAGATATTTCCACTCCACTGTCTTTAGTGGTTAAAACCAATGTGACTTATAGGCCCTACACATTGGCCGATCCGCCGCCGAGCTGCCCGACGGCGGATACGGCCGACGGGCGACCCGGCGGCGGGGGGGCAGTGACGGGGGGAGTGAAGTTTCTTCACTCCCCCCGTCACGTGGCTCCATTGAAGTGAAGGCAAATATGGACGAGATCGTCCATATTGGCCTGCATGCACAGCCGACGGGGGACCAGCGATGAACGAGCGCGGGGCCGCGCATCGTTCATCGCTGGAGCCTCCACACTGAAAGATATGAACGAGTTCTCGTTCATTTATGAACGAGATCGTTCATATCTTTAACACAAATCGGCATGTGTGTAGGGCCCTTTAAGGAAACTTAACACCACGTTAAGGTCCCAAGGCGACACTGGAGGTACAAAAGGAGGCTGAATATGCAGTTCTCCCTTCACAAAAGTCTGTACTTCAGGTAATGAGGCCAATTCCTTTTATTTATTTTATTTTATTTATTAGCAGTTTCTTATATAGCGCAGCATATTCCGTTGCGCTTTACAATTAGAACAATTATAGAACAAAACTGGGCAAAGACAGACAGACAGAGGTAGGAAGGCCCTGCTCGCAAGCTTACAATCTATAGGGAAATAGGCATTGATACATAAGGATAGATGCTACCTGTCACATAATGGTTCCCCAGGTTGCTAGGTTCTTAATGGGTTGTATATGATATGATCACCCAGCAATGTTGGAAGACAAAATGTGAGTTTATGTGGACTGTACAGAGGGGATGTAACTTGATAGGGAAGCTGTGAAGGTTATGTGTGTGGGTCTGAAATTTGGTAGGCTTGTCTGAAGAGATGAGTTTTCAGAGAACGTTTAAAGGTTTGGAGACTAGAGGAGAGTCTTATTGTGCGTGTGAGTGCATTCCACAGAGTGGGTGAAGCCCGGGTAAAGTCCTGTAATTTTGAGTGGGAACAGGTAATACATGTGGATGAGAGACGCAGATCTTGTGCAGAGCGGAGAGGTCTGGTAGGGAGATATTTTGAGATGAGTGAGGAGATGTATGATGGTGCAGTTTGGTTAATAGACTTGTATGTAAGTAAAAGTATTTTATATTTGACACGGTAGAATACCGGTAACCAATGGAGGGACTGACAGAGCGGATCAGCTATGGAGGGACTGACAGAGCGGATCAGCAGATGAAGAACGTCTGGCGAGGAAGATTAGCCTCGCAGCTGCATTTAAAATGGATTGAAGTGGTGATAGCCTATGTTTGGGAAGACCAGTAAGGAGACTATTACAATAATCAATGCGGGAGATGATGAGTGCATGGATTAGAGTTTTTGCAGTGTCTTGTGTAAGATAAGGGCGTATTTTGGATATGTTTTTAAGGTGCATGTAACATGATTTAGAGACAGATTGAATGTGTGGAACAAAGGACAGTTCAGAGTCAAGGGTGACACCTAGGCAACGAGCTTGTGGGGTGGGGTGGATAGTTGCATTGTCAACAGTTATAGAGATATCAGGTTGGTAACTACTCTTAGCTGGTGGGAAAATAATTAATTCGGTTTTGGAAATGTTGAGTTTGAGGTGGCGAGATGACATCCAGGATGAAATGGCAGACAGGCATCCAGTGACACGAGCCAATACTGGTGGTGACAAATCTGGGGAGGATAGGTAGATTTGAGTATCATCAGCATACAAATGATACTGAAATCCAAAGGAGCTGATTAGTTTACCAAGAGAGGAGGTATAGATTGAGAAAAGCAGAGGACCTAAGACTGAGCCTTGCGGTACACCAACTGAGAGAGGTAGAGAAGAGGAGGTAGAATCAGAGAAGTGAACACTGAAAGATCGATTAGATAGGTAGGATGAGAACCAAGAAAGGGCTGTGTTCTGAAGACCTAGGGATTGTAGTGTTTGTATGAGAAGAGAGTGGTCAACAGTGTCAAAAGCAGCAGAGAGATCTAGAAGAATAAGTAGTGTGTAATGGCCTTTTGATCTAGCAGTGACTAGATCATTCACTACTTTGGTCAGTGCCGTCTCTGTGGAGTGTTGAGCACGAAAGCCTGACTGAAGTGGATCCAATAAGTTGTGCGAGTTAAGAAAGTGTGTAAGGCGAGTGTAGGCAAGCCTCTCAAGTAGCTTGGAGGGACTGGGTAGCTGAGAAATGGGACGGTAGTTAGAGATTGTGTTTGGGTCAGAGTTGTGTTTTTTTAGAATGGGAGTAATGACTGCATGTTTAAACAGAGAGGGAAAGATACCAGTAGAGAGAGAGAGATTACAGATTTTAGTTAAGGTTGGGATAAGCACAGGAGACAAAGTTTTACTGACCTGTGAGGGTATAGGATCAAGAGGAGAGGTAGTGGAGTAGGAGGATGAAAAGAGTGTTGATACTTCATCTTCACTTGTGGGATCAAATGAAGAGAAAGTTCCAGAGGGTTCAGGTAGGGGATTGAGCAGGTCACTGGCCGAGTTAGAGCATACCATTTCATCTCGGATTTTATCAATCTTATCTTTGAAGTAGGAAGCAAGTTCTTGTGCACGGATAGTAGCTAGTGGGGGAGGTGAGGGAGGGTAAAGAAGTGATTTAAATGTATTAAAAAGTCGCTTGGGGTTGTTGGCATGATAAGAGATGAGAGATTGGAAATATGTTTGTTTGGCAGTGTCCAGGGCCTGACGATAGGAGTGGTAGGTAGTCTTATATGTGAGAAAGTCACTTGGATTCTGAGATTTCCGCCACTGAAGTTCTACTTTACGTGACAGTTTTTGTAGGTGTCTTGTTGATTTAGAGTGCCATGGTTGGCATCTAAGCCTACGTGGAGTGTGATGGGTAGCTGGAGCCACTTCATCAAGGGCACTCTCTAGGGTCTGGTGCAGGTGTGATACAGCAGTGTCAGGTGTAGTAAATGTAGAGATTGGTGAGAGCAGTTGTTGCAGAAAAGTGGAAAGTTGTTGAAAATGTATATTGTTAGTATTTCTGCGGGTTAGAGGAGGCTTGCTTGGTTTTAGTGTCCTAGAATTTAAAGTAATAGAAGAGATTGTGAAGGTGATCAGGTTGTGATCAAAGAGAGGGAAAGGAGTGTTAGTGAATTCGGAAACTGAGCAGAGCCTGGTGAACACAAGATCAAGGCAGTGGCCCTCATGGTGAGTAGAGGAGTCGGACCATTGGGTTAGGCCAAGAGAGGAGGTTAGAGAGAGGAGTTTGGATGCATGAACAGATTGTGGACTGTCAAGAGCTATATTGAAATCACCCATAATGATGGTGGAGATGTCAGAGGATAAGAAGTGTGGGAGCCAGGCAGAGAAATCTTCTAGAAATTGTTGTTTAGGTTGCCCAGGAGGGCGATAGATAGCTGCAACACGCAGAGAGAAGGGGGTGAAAATCCTGATAGAGTGAACTTCAAATGAGGTGAATGCGAGTGATGGAACCTGAGGTAGAACAGTGTATGTGAAAAACTGTGACAGTAAGATTCCGACCCCACCACCTTTACTATTATTAGGCCTAGGTGTGTGTGAGAAGTGGAAACCACCATGTGACAGTGCTGCAGGGGAGGCAGTGTCTGATTGTGTGAGCCATGTTTCTGTTATAGCCAGCAGATTAAAGTTGTGAGATATGAAGAGGTCATGGATGGATGTTAATTTGTTACAAACAGAGCGTGCATTCAATAAGGCACATTTTAGTGATTTGGAGGGGGATGGGAGACACGTGATATTTATGAGGTTAGATGGATTTCTATGTTGTTTTGAGACAGCAGAGTGTGAGAGGGAAAGGTGGCTGGGGCCTGGATTTGGTGATATGTCACCAGCTAATAAAAGCAGAAGAGTGAGATAAATCTTGGTGGATGTTTGCGAGTGTTTGTACTGGTGGCCAATTGCGGTTGTCAAAGTACTTGCAGAGAGGAAAGTATAAATCTCATGAGTGTTTAGAAGAGGGGAGTGGAGAATAGAAGCTGTAATGTGTACAGAGGGGTGAGTTTCAGGGTGAGTGTAGAATGTGTTAAATTTGGTGAGAATTCCATGAATTGAAATTAGACACAGTAGTTTGATGAACATGCTGAGGTTGTTTGTGTATTATGGGTTAAGTGGAGGTAGAGTAAGTTGTTAAAGTAAGTTACCTTTTCTTGATGTTTTTCAATGTTTTTTCAACTGTTTTTTTTTTACTGTTCGGATAACACACTTATTAATTCCACACTTAATAAATTCCAGCAAGCTACCCCCAGCAAGCTGACCCCTTAACTGTCTCTAAGGAAATACTGTCTCTGATTAGGAACAGGCCTACCTCTGAACATTTGGTCACCTGATTGAAATGCTAATTGATCATCGAACAAATTGCACAGGGTGGGTCAACAGACTAAAACTACTCTAGCTATTCACAATAAATTCAATCACATACAT